>NC_079160.1:123682205-124964705 GCF_947563725.1 Argiope bruennichi
GCTCCACCTGGTCCAAAACCTCCGGCTCCACCTGGTCCGACTCCTCCTGGTCCATAACCTCCGGCTCCACCTGGTCCAAAACCTCCGGCTCCACCTGGTCCGACTCCTCCTGGTCCATAACCTCCGGCTCCACCTGGTCCAAAACCTCCGGCTCCACCTGGTCCAAAACCTCCGGCTCCACCTGGTCCATAACCTCCGGCGCCTCCTGGTCCGGATCCTACAGATCATAAAATATATAAATATCTATAACAGTAAATAATGGTACTATAAGATTTCATTTCTTATAGGACATGCAATCTGTAACAATGAATTCCACAAAATTGGATACTTTCAGACATCCTGTGTGAAGACAACCAAGCAAAATAGTCGAAAAAAATATTTATTTGTATTTCCAATAAAAATATATTCTTTTAATGTTTAGTTTCCGATTTCCCAGTTAGTGTTCGTTTTCTCTTCTCTTATGTATTTGGCGATTTCAGTTTATTCCTCTTCAATGTGTAGCTATTCCTTACGACAGAACTACTCCTATATCAACTTGGGCAAGGATGGAACGTATATAAAAAAGGGAAATATAAATCTCCCGTATAAAGTATCAGCCAATACAAACAACTATCTTGAGAATATTAAAGATGTAAAATTTTAGGATTAGAATGTTGAAAATACTACGCGGAAAAAATTAAAATAGTATATTTTGAAGATTATGTTCCCAAATACTTTAAACATATACGAATAATATTTAAAATCACTCTACCTCCTGGTCCGCCTGGACCTCCTGGACCACCTTGACCTCCTGGCGCTCCAGGTGCTCCTCCCGGACCAAATCCAGCTCCACCTCCAGGACCAAATCCGGCTCCACCTGGTCGAACGCCGCCAGGGCCTCCTCCTGGTGCGCCGCCAACAGTTACGTCGACATCCACTGTTACGGGACCCTCGCCTCCTGCACCACCAGGTCCATATGGTCCTGCTCCACCTGGTCCAGCTCCTCCTGGTCCATATGGTCCGGCACCACCTGGTCCTACTCCTCCCGGTCCTGCAAAATATCAATCTCAATCATATCTATGAATACCAGCATCAACTTTAGCGACAACACGGAGTCCTTATTAATGATATTTACCCATTAAACTAGTCTCAAATGTCATGTGCGAAACATTTCAACCATATATCTGATAGGGAAGGAAAATTATTCTTTAACATAATCATATATAATGGCTTTGCATTTTTTCAGTTTTGTATTCACTTTCAGATTTCAGCACATAACTATTCCATTTCTCTCAACGGAAATATGCCCCTATCAACATGATTATGAATGAAAAGTATCCTCTACAGGGATATACACATTTCCTGTTTAAAGTATTACTGTTTATATGGCAATCTATTTAAATATATGAGAGATAATGTATTCCGCTTCACTCTCATTTCTGTTCTTTCATTGAATGAACGCAAAATTCTCCTACAAACTTTATATTCCAGGATTGAAAAAGTCTTTGCACAATTCAGAAATCCGTGAAAAGCCAGTTTTTTCTTAAAAGCGATCTTGAATTTCGAAATAATTGCTTGAGATACGATTTTCCATATTTCTATGGTTATAAAATCTCCTGTTAAAGTTAAAATGAAAGAAAGATTAGAGGCATTTATTCCTACCTCCAGGTCCACCAGCTCCTGGGCCACCTGGCCCTCCTGGACCGCCAGGTCCTCCAGCACCACCGGGTCCGTAAGGTCTTCCTGCAGCTCCAGCTCCTGGTCCGATTCCACCTGCACCTCCTGGTCCGATTCCACCTGCACCTCCTGGTCCGTATGTTCCGGCTCCCCCTGTTTGGTATGGCCCAGTTCCTACAGATCATAAAATGTATAAATATCTATAACAGTAAATATTTATACTGAATTTTTCAACGTCTTATATGACATGCAATGTGTCGTAATGACTTCCATACAATTTGAGTTTTTCAGGCATTCTGGTCGAAGACCACCGAACAAAACACTGGAAAAATTTTTTCTTGATATTTGCAATAAAAATATCAAAAATTCATTCATTTATATTTTTTTGGAGAATTTATTTAATACTTGGTTTTCAATTTTTCAGCTATTGTTCAATTTCTCTTATTTTATGATTTAGCTGTTTCAGTTCATTCTACTGCTATGTATAGTTATATCTTACGGCCGAATTACTCCTATATTAACATGGCCAGGGATGAAACGTTTATAAAATAGGTAATATAGATACGCCTAAAAGTGAATAGTGAATATAAGCAACTATCTTTAGAATATTAAAAAAGTATAATTTTGTCAAGAAATGCATTTTCTTTTCTTTTCTCGGCCTCTTTTAACCCCTCTGACGGTAAGTCCGAGATTTCTTTGCAAACTTTTCTTGCTTCATAACGGCGGACCTCGAGAGTTACTTGCCAACATTTCTCTTCTTTTATATTTCTTACTGTTAACCTGATCTATAGGATTTTAAATCTTTCTACCATAAGAAAGAAGTTAAACTGAAAAATGAAAGAAATAAAAAATAAAATAAAATTTAACTCTTTTATAGATTGTTTACATTTGAGTGTATTCAAACTGAATTGGCATATGTAATTTATGTCTGAAAATACGAGTCTAAGCATATGTACAGTATTTGCTGAAAATAGTAAAGCACGATTATAATTTTTAATGAAATCATTTTCTTAGTTTTCATTATTTAGTGTATTTGAAAAAGGGGAAATTTACAACCGACGTTTCGAAGTGTTTTATTTTGAAAAAAATAACCTTGATTATATTATTAAATCGTACATTTTTATAGCATAATAATCTGTGTAAGCAAAATTGAATGTTTGTTTCATTCTTTAAACCTAATGCTATTCCACACTCTTTGGTGAGTTCAAACAAAATTCGGTACAAATGCTCCTTAGCACTTGAAAGGTTTATCCTATTAAAGATTTTCTATAAATCTCTAAAGTCTTAGGCATGTGAGGGGGGGGGGATTGTAATTTCTGCCATCATTTCTTATCACATCTCTGTACAGAAATATTTTTCACCATCCGAAAATCAATTTTTTTTTTAAATGAAGCATTCTAGTATGATCAATTTTATTGTTTTGCTATTTTTCTCTGATTTTTAATACATTTTTCAAAGAAAATGTAAAAAATTTTTTTATCAGATCCCTTTTCTCCCAGAAATATTTTCTTTACAAAGCTTATATTAACAGCTTTATTATTCGCGCCCTTCTGTTCATGTTGAATGGGCTTCCACTGGCATTTTTCATTTCCCTTTTTATGAGCAAAGTATAAGCGAACATTTAAATACATGCGAGAGATAATAAACACGTTTTTAATTTCTTTAACTGCTTGGTTTAAATCTATTCTAATATCTTCGATATTTAAATTTTCAATACGCATATCTGTCTTTTTTTTGTGCTCTTACTTTCTCATACACATAATATATAAGAAGTCATCTTTAAAACATTCGAACTCAAGATTTTAAATTATCTTCGCATTTTAGATTTTTCTGAGTTTAAAAAACAAATCTTTAAAAAATATTTGTCCACCCATCTGCCGTCTGTGACTAAGATAACTCAAAAATGCTTTGAGTTAGACGGGTGATATTTAGTATCTGGTTCTAGATTTCTATATCATTTTCTGGAACATTTATTCAGAGGAAATTTGCCAGGCCGGCTGTTTCAATATAAGACGGTACTGACAAAACAAAAAGAGAGCTAGATGGATAAAATTCGATGCACAGATGAAACATTCACAGCGTATCAAATGTTGAGATAAATGGAATAAGATGCTAACCGTCTGTCGGTCTGTACTTTTAGAAGCATGTCAACACAATAACTCAAAAAAGCCATCACCAGTGACTTGAATATGTCCAGTTTGGTATGTGATGCGACTACAGTTATCAGTTTGGGACACATTTTGTTCTCAATCGTTTGGGTGTCAAAAAACCTTCATTAGAATGCTAAGCGGGAGATCACTCCTCCATCTGAATAGGATTTTAATTCACTAGTTAAATGTTCATCGTCTTATGCGCCAAATAGCAAGACTAAAATAGTTTTTTATATTCTCAAATCTTTAAAGTAAGCATTCATAACAGTGAATGAAGTCGAAGGTTTCTATCACTTCTTAATCCATTGAATATGAAAATTCAAAACCTGTTAGACATAAAACTTCAAGCTGCTAAAATTTTCTCAAGGTTTCGTCATCTCTGTTCTCACGATTAGAAACCTTTAAAAACAATGATTGTTTTGTTTTCATTTTAAAAAAAGAAGACGTCCCGTTTTAATTGTCTCCATAATATTTTACAACGAAATACTTCGGGGGATAAAAGCCGCAGGTGACATTTCAAGGATCGGTTTCGTCTCATTATTGAAATGTCCTGAAGAGTGGGAAGGAAAAGTGCCATTCACAGCTTTCTGAAAATGGAGCCTTATATTAATCAGTGACCTGGATAGAGCTCCCCCCCCCCCCAAAAAAAAAGCCCTAACGAAAAAGGATTTAAAAATGACCAAATAAATGATTGCAAAGTCTCTCATTAAAAACATTAGGCATGCTTTCATTGTAAGAGACTATCAGAAAAGGTAAAAAAAGTGATATTTGTTCATTGTTTCTTCTGGGAGCAGTCAGAATATAAACAATTAAGGAGTAAAAAAAATCTATTATAAAATATTAAAAAATGCACAAAAACTACGATAAAAATGATTCAAATATACTGAAATGTAACACTAAAACAAGGTATTTGCGATCACTGAAATAAGAAGATTTCGGGAACATCCACATTTCAAACAATTTGAAATTCGTTACTCTCATTAAACTAAATGAAGGCTTATATTTTCCTTTTTCAAAACAAAATGTGTTTCAATAAGGGTGTCAAACACGCAGGCCACAGGAGTTATTTTCAAGATACCACAGTCATCCCATATGATTCTGGGGAATTATTCTTCGGCTAAGCATTTACTAGCCAAATAGAAAAAAAAACTTTATGATGCCCCACAGTTAAAGTGCTGGCTAATTGAATAGTAAAGACTGAAACCATACCTGAGGGTTGAGCAGCACCACCGCCACCTCCACCAACGATGACCGTAACCGTTTCGGTAACAGTCGGAGTTCCTCCTTGACCACCACCTGTTGAGGACTGATAGTACTGTCTTGATGAACCGGTGTCTACCTCGTTGAACTGCTCTTGAGAGAAGAGGTTGACGAGTTCTATAATTTCGCTGACGAAACCCTCGTCCACTTGCCCAGTTGTGGACATCAAGGCGCTCCTCAAAGCGTTTACCGCCGCGTTAGTCTTTTGCTGCATGTTCACCCCGCCGCTCTCCTCCACTATCAGCTCGGCGATCGAGGAGGCCAGAGCCATCTGCATGGCTTTAGTCTTGGCTTTGGTGTCATGCCGGCCTTTTCCCATGGTCTGGGCTTGTATCAGACTCTGAATGATGTCGTCAAAGTCCTCGGTGCCTTGGCTTCCGAATTCTCCGCAGCTCGCGATGTTGCTCACAAAACTTTTTGCAAACGTCATTGCCGTGTTGGGGTCAGAAAGGGGCGCGTAGATCGAGACATGGATGCCCCTCGCATAAGTCGTCGCACTCTGTGCTAAAAGGAAAAACACCACTGCTGTTGTAAAGCAGGCCATGTTGTCTGCTTTGTTCCAGAAGTGATCTGAGGTTGCCCCAACTTCAACCCGCTTATATATGGAACTGATCACGCTTTTCCGTGACTCGCGAGCATCGCAATTCGCAGAAACAGGTGGATCCAGTTGGATTCCTTAAATTAAACGCATGAAATATGCGCAATAAAAATTGATGAAAACGAGAATCAATCAAGTTTTAATGTTTACTTGTTTTTCTATAGCGAAAATACTGTTTGTCTGGTCCTCTGTTTGTCTATTAAAACTAATAGAATTCATGACGGGGAAAATTTGGAAATAGATTAAAAACCAGAAAATTCTGTAAATATTTCATCTGAGGTCATTCTAAATCATAACTACCATGAATTATGCAAGGAATTAAGAGATTCAAAATTTTTTAACATTTATCAAATATACTCCAGATTTATTAACGTGAATGTATATATTTAAATAAAATAGCATTATTACACGGTTCAATATATATGTTATGGTAACAATTCTACATCAGTAGCAAAAAATGTAACATTTAAAAAATTAAATTAATATTTAAATATATAACATTAATATGTTATAATAAATAATTAACATAAGAAAAGGTTAAAAATACAATAATAAATTGGTAACCATTACTAAATTTTTAATAGAATAAAACATAGTTTTTCATTCCTTGGAAAATTGACGTGAAATAACAACCAGCATGGTCAGCATAGTAGATTCAGAAAATGTTTTACCAGACTATATGAATTCATAATTCAGGCAGCTATGACCATATTTTTATTTTTCCAAATATTTATTTTGTACTTTATTATCAATCTTCGAATTGATTCTAATACTAAAATAAGCAGGTGGGTTTCTTTCAATCATAATTAAATGTTTAAATTTGATAAATCATATTTAAAAAATTGAATTAGACCCAAATCTGTGTTGCTAAATTCAGATTTCATTCATGCATTCGTATACAGAGTCATAAACCTAAGAATGAAAGTATGATAAAACGTCATTTAACAACTACATTAAAAATAAAATCATCTTCATATTTTTTCTAACATTTCAATCTGAACAATTATTAATCTCATCAGGGAATACACGAATACAGAGATGGGAATTTTTAAGATTAATAAAAAGGTGTCTTCAGGGTAAAGCAATACCTTCACTCAGATGCCTGTCATTAAATGACTTCCATTCAGATTGAATGGAAGTCATTTAATTACAGACACTGCCCAGTACAGGTCATCGTACTGGGCAGTGTCTTTTAGGACTATATCATCAGTTCCAGAGCTAATGTCGCGACGATTATCATTCAGATAACTTCAGTTGCATAGGCAGCGAGGAGAAAGTGCGCATTTAGCTGTCAATATTCACACTGATATTTTTTAAATTAAACATAATAGTTATATTGAAAGCAGCATTAATTTAACTTTAAAATAATGTGCAACGCAATAGTATAATATATAAAAGTATTCTATAAACTAGGAAACTCAAGGTGCGTGTGCGTGTGTGTGTTTTTTATATTGTAGCCATTTTCTTTTTCACTGTCGGTAATTTGCAAAGGTGCTTAGCAGTGTCAATTGGTTTTATCCTCCCACCCTTTTATTCTTTGAACCAATGTTTTCCCCCCTTCAATTTATGCGAATAAAGAAAAGAACATTTTTCTTTTCTTTTTTTAAAAATTTCTTTTTGTTTTTCTCGGGTACGTCAAATGCTGTATATAAACATGCATATAGTTTTATACACACTTTTTCATTTAAGAAAATTAAATTCCTTGCAGTTGTGTTAATTGAGACCACACAGGCCTATATTTTAACATTAATTCGTTGAGTGTTACGCAGGGGGAAAAACCTTAGTTGTATATCATCGGGATATTTTTTCACTTAAAAAGGAATACTCTGCGATTCTACTCTTATTTACTTTGATATTTTATTTCGTTCTGCTCGTTGTACTAACAGTTCTCTAATTTTTTGTCATCTCCTCTAAAATTTTAGCTTTAATTTGATATTATAGTGTTAAATTTTTTATTACAGAAACTTTCTTGCTGAAGAACCGTCGTATAAGTGGGTCTGGTGCACGTTAATTCCGTCGGGGCCAAACATCCTTCCGTTGGTGTGGTGTGAAAGTTTGGAGAGGGGTGTAGTCCTCGTCATCTGACGGCGGTTCAAAATTGCTAGGTCCGTCCCAAAATAGTCCAAGGGTTGCTTTAAAAACGGGACGTTAATATAACTAAACTAAACTAACAACTAACGCAAAAAATATTTCAGCATAAAAATAATTTTAACATCATTTGAAAATCAAAAAAAAAAAAAAAATTCTTATCATCTTAATTTTATTTATTTTTATTTATTCCTCTTATCAACGTAGTTGATAAGAGGAATCTACGTAAACGTTAAAATCGTCTACGTTTTTTTATCAATTAAAACTGTCTATGTTTATCTACTTTTTTTCTACATTTTATTCAATTAAAAATATTTTTGACATTTGTTAGGCAATATATTTCATTAACGAATTAAAATACAACGTGTGCTTTTTCATAGTGATTTCTAATATTTCATCCAGACATTTCAGTCCATTGTTAGTAAACAAGATACAAAAATTTGGCTTATTTTTTTCATACTGAAAAGGTTTCAGAATAAAGCTGATTTTAATAAAAGATTTGAAATTTTTCTTTACTTAAGATTTAACTTTAGAATCAGTTAACAGAGAAAATTTGTTAAAAAGGGTCCATTTTTAAACATTTCTGCTCTTTCTCATATTATTATTGGATGCATAAAGATATTAACTAAAGATATTAAAGATTAAAAAATGAGTTTAGTTTCAATTGATTACATTAACGTCCCGTTTTAAAGCAACATTAGGGATATTTTGGGACGGACCTCGTCATTCTGAACCGTGGTCAGATAACCGGGGACGACATCTGATTTTTAAAAAAAGTGACAGAAAATGTGTAGCACAATGAACCAAATGGCACATGGCTTTTAAAATACCCTGACTTAAATAATTTATCCGGAAGATAGATCCGACCACACTTTTCAAAGTCTCGATTCTTAATTGAAAATATGAACCACTTTTTTATTTTCTCGTTTACGAAGTGAACAGAAAGCATTGTAATCGTCAAAAAAATTCGAATTCGAGATTTTGACGAATCCCCATGTTTCAAATTTCTCTGAATTCGAATAACACATTTTGGCATAAAGTCTGAGTGTAACAAAGATAATTTAAAAACGCTTTAAGGCAAATGGATGAAATTTTGCATGCCACCTTTACGCCAAATGTGTGGAGTGCAAACTCCGTCTGGAAGATGTCTGTTTGCTCGATTATTCGAATATAAGACAATACGATAACTACAAAACGAAGAAAGCCAAAGATATAAAATTCGGTACACAGATCTATCATCTACAAAGTAGACACTTATCAAACATGAGCCAAATCCAATAAGGGGTTCGCGGTCTGTACTTTCAGAAGCATGTCAACGCGATCACTCAAAAAACGCAATGTCTTAAATATATCGAATTCGGTATGGAATTTTATGATTAAAAATGCAGCTCTGTGTCAAAGTTTTTGTTTTACTCGGTTGGGGAAAATGTGTCTAAAACACAAATTCGATTTTCAGATACTATTAACTCAAGCCAAGATTAATCGCCAAAATATTCATCAAGATCCAGCAAAAATGCCAATTATTCTAATTACCAATCCAAGTTTGGTCGTTTACTCCAATACCATACAAGGCGTTCTCTGATGTAACACTTTGTTTTAGAGATATGCGAGAAGGTTTTGGAGAGATCCCTCCCTCTGTTTGGTAGAGATGATCCTACAATAATCATTCACAAAGCAATATGCTAAAAATATTTTTATTTTTTAGTTTATATACATACAGTTTTGTTTATTTCGTGACAGTTTCTTATAAATCTTTATACCAAAACGATTATTTCCACAAAATTTGCATAAATATTATAGTGTAGCCTCACAGTTGGTAATGTTGAATATTTCGGAGATATTTAAATAAATCTGAGCAACATCAAGCGAAAGAGGCCGTCCTTAGGGTCTTTCCCTTTTTGAACGGAGGGCGATATAGGCATGATAGAGAAATATTTCTAAAGAAAGAAACTGGTGGTAGTTCCGTTATGGTATGGGTCGGATTCGGACGGAAAAGCTGATACAGCATTTGTAGCCAATCGTTTACATGCTGCAGACTATCAATATCTACTTGAACACATTTCCTTACCTAATCACAGAACTTAGGAGACCCTTTCTTTATTAAAAACAGGACAACTCTTTTGTGCATATTGCAAAGTCCTTTTTTTGGGGGGGATAATGCTGTGCTTGTTATTGATTGGCCATTCTTAGAGCACATCCATCCCAAAAAATCACTTCTTTCTGCTTGACTTACACGTATGCTCATGTCAGTTAGCAGTTTTAAAACATGTCTTTTGTTTTGGTGCCCAAGACGTTCATGTCATAATTTCTAAGTCTCAAATTTTAAAGCAATGCTGATTTCATCTGGATAGCAGCTATAAAAAGATGATATATAAAATGTCTTTCCAGGATCGAATTGCAACAAGGTCTCTACAGTTATAAAATTCAGCATGCTTATCAGTCATTTTAACCGAGCTTGGCAGCGTGTTGCACAGAAAAGAGATGCCCTTTCCCTTCTGGGACATACGAGACATCTTCCATATGAGCACCATGCCATAGATACATATTTCAATGTTTATTTTGTCACATGCCAATAAAACTTATTATTGTAAGAAAGTGATATCGCAACAGGCTTGGGGAAATGTTTATAAGGAAAAAAATATTGTTAGTTTCCAGGCAAGCATCAGAATCATAGATCCAAAATTTTGGCTGAGTACTGTTTACTCAGCCAAAATGCACTCTTATACTTTGATAATGATCGTTTATCATAGGCCTTTTCTTAGATGGATTTTGCATAAATGTGCACTTGATGTATATTTAAACCATTTCTATTTGAGAACGCTGGATTTGTTTTGAGTTTCAATAGTATTTTTTAGAATTCATCTACAATTTTCACAACTTTATGCTTAAAGAAAGAAGTGCAAGTTGCAAATACACTATAGTGCGCAGAAGCAGTATAATTTTGACGGGCTACTCAATCATACATAATTTTTCAACTAAATCATACATAATTTTTCCGAGTTCAAAGATTCTCAAACATCACTGAACTCTTAGAATTCGGGACCCACGGTAAGGAGCATTTTTTTATGCAATAATTCTTGTGGAATGGAGATTGAATCGATACGGTTAAGCTCACTATTCATATTCATGTATATATTTTTTATTTTCTCTGCATGGGTAGCAATATTATCACCAGAATCGATGTAGATTTGAAAAAATTGAATCATCAATATATTAAGTCTCTGGATACTGCTTTGCTCAAAAATACTGATTAATTTGTCTCAAATATTCTCGGCATTCGAATTTGTCATCACTAAACCGGCAACAGATGCACTCAACGTAATCACAATGACTACGATTGCCTTGGCATCGTCGTTTTCCATTCAGACACCTTCTGAGTGTACTTACGCATTCAATGCATTGCCATCCGCAGCGATGGACAGGTTCTGGTTCTAAACTATTCCTTCGCTCATATTTAAATTTAAAACATGGCTGGGCACATAATCAATTAAGATGATCAATATTTATTCTTAAATTTACTAACAATTTATGAAGCATTCAAAACAAGAAGGGGGAAAAAAAAAGAAAAATTACCGTAGTTACCCTAGTAGCACACAAATATTGTATAATATTGATCAATATTCACAATATTGTTTAATATAAGCGAATATCGATTAATATCATATAATATCGCACAATATTGTACTATTGTGCAACAGGCCGTGCTACCTAGGTAAGTTAACAGTTAAGTTCCATACATGAACAGTTTCTTGGATAGTATTCTTTAAATATGATGAAACGCCTTCGAAATTATTTAATATTTTGCGATTCAAAGAAAATACTTTTGACTGACTTTTATAGTGATCAACCAAATTATTCACTGGGATTCAGTTACCTCATCAAAATGTAAAACAGGTTGTTACCAAGTTTTTAAATTGTAGTTCGGGAGTATTATTCTTCATTTATGAAGAATAATTTTCTGAATCATTAATGCTTATTTTGTGCAATAAATATAAATTCTGTTATTTAAATGCATTTCTTTAAATAAATCTAGTTCTCCCAGAGGTTTTCTTAATTTAGCGGTCCTTTGGTTTTATGTGTGCTGCGTTACTGAGAGTATACTGTATTTAAGAAAAGGAAATGCAGTGGCTTTAGCATAAGGATGGGAACTTGTATTAATCGTAAAACAGTGATTCATCAACTTACGCGTTGCCAAGGTTGTCATGCTCATTCAAAGTAGCAATGAATCGCCAAAAATGCCATGCTAATCTAGTGAATATGTTCGCCAATGATAAGCGATGAAGCCTAAAATTTGCCAATGGCATGCAGTTGTTACACTAGTATTGAAATATATTTTAAAAGAAACTGATAATATATTCCCTATTATTTCAGTCAATTATTTTAAGTGAAAAGAACACTAGACAATTAAATTCTAAGATTAATTATGAAAAAAAGGCGATTTTCCCTTCAATATAATTTAAAAAAAAATCAAACGATGAATTTTTAATTTTTATCATAAAAAGTTATTTCCTGCATTGAATTAAGGATAATTGGATTCGATAACTAATTTATTCAAATATGTTCAAAATGCAAACGACACATTTTTTCTTGTCAACTAATACATTCTTTTTGCATTTGTTTAAAAACTTCAAAGCTTTTCAATAACATAAACAAGTTGGCTTATATATTATTTTTATAATACATGCTACCTAAATAACATTTGTATTGTAATAAATGCTGAATTATGGGATAGAAATAAAATTATTAACTATAGTTGCTTCACTATGTAACATTTAATTGTTTTTGTCTATTGTTATTTGAAGCGAGCTATTTTTTTCAATTCCTACTATTAATACTCTCTCTCTCTCTCTCTCTCTATATATATATATATATATATATATATATATATATATATATATATATATATATATATAATTTTCAATCGTTAATAAAATATTTTTTATTATTCCACTCAAGTTCAAATACATTTTTAAAAATATGTAGAGGATGATACTTGATTTAATGCAGTTTTTTCAAATATTAAATAATTAATTAAATTTGTCCAGTAATTTCTATTTCGTCGCCAAATCCGTCACCATGTTGCCAAATGGTCGCCCAGTTTGTCGCAAGTTTAATAAAAAGTAACTAAAATAATTTTTTGTTGTTGACCTAAGTAGGAATTGACTTAATTTTTATATATATATATAGTACTTGTTTCTAAGAAACATTAAACTATTGTTCCTTAATCTCATTTTACGAATTTTTTCCTTTTCTGACTCTAAAATTATTTTCCTGTTCCGTGAATATTCTTTTTATTCTTTAAATCACCATTTCTCTGAAAGATCTTATACATAAGGTACTATCTCAATGATGGACTTATAACTAATATATGAAGTATTCGAGATAGGAATATGGTTTGGTTTGGTTTGTTTTAGTGGCGCAAAAGCCATATTTGGCCATGCTGCGCCAAAAGGAATATGCTTTCAGTTGACAAAATGTTCAGACTGAAAAATATAATAGTATTTTTCTTTGTTTCAGTCAATAAATATATTTTTGAAATAATTATGAATTTTGCAATATATTGTCTTTCGATGCTATAAACCATATTCAGTTAAATATCCTGGCCATTCTAACTTTCAAATTAAAAAACGTTTCACTCTTCTGCGACGAAATATGACTGTGATATAAAGATTTAAATATAATTATTTTAGGACTATCTGAAATGTTATTTTAGACCTATCAACCTTGAGGAAAACTTGCCCTGATTAGCGTATTTCTGTTCGAGACGGTCAACGGAGTGGTCTTAAACCGCACATTTTTATAAAATAATGATATTCAAATTTTTATTATTCAGTCAATTTTAGTCGCAAAAAGTGTGAACTTTTAAAAATTTAAAATATTAATATTTCAAGAATATTTTATTAAATAGGACTCACAAGACCATAAGTTTGTAGGAAAATTTAAAATTCATAATTCATTAGAATATTCATTGACTCAAATTACATAAAATATAATTATTTACTTCATTTAATTCCTTTTCTTATTAGATGCATATGTTTATTATTAACGGTTTAGAAATTAGCTATTGGGCCCAGATCCGAATGGATATTCTGTATAGACTAAAAATCATGTTTGCTTTAAATAATAAAGATTTATTGAATTGATAGTACAGATATTTTAAAAGTCAAAAAAATCTTTTCTTTGCATTACTGTTTCTAGATAATGTTATATTATCTGTTTTATTTTATACACACACGTGTTAAAAATGACTCTTTTTTAGCCTTGATATACTGTGAGAAGTAGCTTAATATTTTATTTTGTGCTTTTATCAACATGATGGCAATGCTGTAGAAAAATCTAATTTTTCTCATGCTAGTATAACGTGCTCGTGAAATTACGTTTTAATTTATGCGAAATATGTCGTTGAAAAATATGCTTAAAATGTTTTTTTTAAAAATTGAAAAAAATATTTGTCAAAACAATAGACACCATTGAAAGGATTTTTAATTTTTTAAAAATAATGTAAAATATTCTACAGATTCTAACTTTCAAATAAAAAAACATTTTAACGATTTTTTTGTTTGCTGTAATATTTTCGAAAATTATTGCCAAAAGATGCCAGCATTTCACTTAACTTTCATTTACTTAAAACTCTAAATAAATTTTTTAAAATTCATCTGATGTGCACATCCTTATCTTCCAAAATATAAATATACAAAATTTAGTGGCTTTAATTCAAAAAATCCAGTTAGTAGAAGGTCAACATAAGGCACGCATTTATCTTTATTATAAAGAGGAAATAAATTGTTGGGAAATATGTTAAATATAGTTTAAAATTAATTTAAAATAGAAAAATTATACGTCAAAACAATAGGGCCACACACACACACACACACACACACACACACACACACACACACACACACACACACACACACACACACACACACACACACACACACTCATCCGTATTATAAGTAAAGATGTTTTTTTTTACCGTAATTTCTGATATTATTATAGCACAAAAACGAAATTTACATCATATTAAAATTCAAAAGATGCTCTTTCTATGATTCAATTTAAATATACTTGAATTTTTATTTATTTTTGATTAATTTAGAAAATTATTTTAAGTATGTTAACAACATTATATTTCACATTTATAAAAAAACTCAAATCTTTTTTACAGTTGCTACAAATATTTCATCTTGGAATTTCCCACCTGGAGTTTGTTGAAAATGAAGGTATGAAAATATGACCTTTTTTTCCGTAATGAGATGATTTTCTGTCCAAAGTGTGTTTTTTGAATTTTTGTCGCACTTATAAATAACGTTTAATTTGACAAGTAGGCAATGAAAAAATGTTTCTTTAACACGCGTCAATTTTTAAAGACTGCTCATCTCTCCTGTAATAATAGGTAAATACGTTAAAAAATCGATTCTTTGCGAAATTATGAGATTTTTTAAAATTTAATGCCCTTGATGTTTGAACAGGTTTCTTAATAAAACCATTAGAATTTTTTCTAAGTCTATATTTGGGGAAGTTACACTTATTTTTATATTTGCATTTGCATACGTTTTAATGCTATTTTACATATTTAAATGTTATTTCATCAAATTCTGATCTTTGATAGAATTTTTCAGCGAACAACCCGATAAATTAAAATCTAATGTATATTTTTTGTTCAAAATTGATATAATAAATTCTCAATATGGTCTGCAGTTCTTAAACTAGAGAATAAGAAAGATTTTATACTTATTTTAGTGCTTCATAAAAGTCGAACCCCAGTATTTAAAGAATGGATACATATGCGGCTTATTTTTCAGTTCAAGAACTAAGTAATATATTTCTTAAGCTATCCGCAAAATTTAAAGCAAATTCATTTGATAAACTTCAAAACTAAAAGACTTTTACTTTAAACCTCTTTTTAGTCATGAAAAGTCCCTTTTGCGAATTTTTAAAATCTTTTTGCCACTTTATATGTAAGTTTCATTAATGATTTTAAAAATTCATAATATATTGCACATTCATAAAATATTTGCATAAATCTCTTTTATGCAAATATTTGAGAATATAACTATTTTAGAACGTTTTTCAAAAGTTTCATCCTGAATAATTCCTGATAAAAATGATTATATATATATATATATATATATATATATATATATTATCATTTTTATCACCTCAAAATTTCTTTTTTATTATACTAAAATGAATTTGCATCAAATCAGAGAACTTTTTATTGAATAATTCTTTGTGATATTGCCTAAATTAAAAAAAAATATTCGTCAGTACACATAAGACTACAAAGCTGAATACTTCTATTTTTTGTATTGGAATTTTTAAAAATGTTTCAGTAAGAAAGTTTTTCTGTTATTTGAAATTTAATTACTTCCATTTAAAAGTTCAAAGTTTTGAAAATGATAGAAAATAAGGGAAATGCATATTACAGTGAACAGAACAGTGTAGGTTTTCAAAAATTGTATGATATATGATCATCAAAATTTGAAGCCTAAAAATATTTTTCTGGAAAGGACATAAAGATAAACTTGCTTAATATATTTATTTGAATCTTTTAGTAGACAGAGGTCGTTGGTAGTTTCATAGACTATGTATTACTCAATCATTTGCTATAAATGTTTAAAAAATAATTTTAATTTAAGCTTATAGGAACCTTAACTGTTAAGTATATGGAAACTTATTTATTTATGTTTCATAAACTTCTTGCTCTAAGAACCTGAATGTCATGAAAACTACCATACTTGGTCGAGAAACTTAATTTAAGAATCTCTAAATTAAACAGAAGGGTTAAAAAATTTCTCAAACGGTATAAGAAATTTTAGTTCCCACAACTATTGAAATATATTCATGTTTTAGAAGTTATTACTTTAAAATCCAAAAAGTTATATATGCTGAATCAGTTGAAGTCAGAATTCGTAGTTTAAAATCAGAAGAAAAAATTATTCTTATTTAAAAAAAAAAAATCTCGAAATTTTATTGACATGTTTTTTTAAAAATCATTTAAGTTCAGTGTACTTAACGACCTTAAAGTCCCGAAATTTATAGACGCGAACCCTCTTTGCGACGGTATCACATCATTTAAGAAACCTGCACAATATGAATAAAAATCTCTTAAAAATGATTGATTTTAATTAAAATTCTGCCTTCATGACCTTAGGCCAACCATAAAGTTTATTTTTCTTCTTTTGCAATTATTTGTGAGCTACTGCGCATCACTAGAGTAGATGATTCATGCCAATTTTTTTTCGACTTTCTCTATTCAGCTGGGTTTCTGCAATATTATTTTTGCGTGATTTAATTCGGAGGCCTTATTTATATAACATGAGAAGCATGATTGGGCACATAAAATTCATATCATCCCCTATTACAAATTCGAATGTTTTCGAACTATTTTTGGATTTGCACACTTTTTCTGAAAACAGGATTTCCATTAGAAGTGCAACTTAAATAAATATTGATATTTTTCATATCGTAATTTACTCGACCTGCTTAATGTAAAAACGTGAACCGCTTGGATGATAAACAGCAATTTCCAAAATTGAAGAGATAGGACAAATTTTACATAATAATATTAAGAAATTCCAATCGAATTATTTTTTTCCATCCTCTTCATGATTATACTTTGACAGAGGCCATAGCAACCAAATAAAGTTTTCAGACGATGAATCAACCATTTTCCATTCTGTTGATCATCAGGCGCAGTTTTTCAGCACAGATCACATTTCTTTCGTGGGAGTTAGCTTTAAAGATAATACCATTAGAGAACTGATATATCGCCATATTTTCATCCTGATATATTTTTCCGATTATAAAAGCTAATTATGGTAAGTTGAAATGACTATTTCTTGATTTAAAATTCATGCTGAATTTCTGTATTTGAAAAATAATTATATTAATAATATATTGTTCCCGTAAAAGAACAAAATTTCTTCACTGTACTAAAAATATTTTACTGTGTATTAATTTCTAAAGTTATTAATTGCTATTTACTTAGTATCCTGAAGTCTCACATTTTTACTATTAACGACGAAGATATTTTAGGCATAGTTTCAATATCTTTCAATTATTTAATATAATACATTCGACTTAAAGTTGCATAAAAAATAAAGCTTCACATATATTTGCTTCAAAATCATTCTGTAATCATATTACTTTGGGTTATTAAATGAATCTATAAAGTTAACAGTCCCTAAACGTTTAAGGATGTTATGTATTTTAACTTTTATTTTCTTTTAATTAGTACAAAAATATAAAATTTATTTGTATTACCAGAGATAATCCGATAACTGCGAAGTGTTTATAAAATTTCAATTTCAGAAATTCCTAAAAGTTGACTTCTTAATTCTGAACTGAAGCATATTACCTACCAATCAGCATTTAAATTCTAAACAACGATTTCAATCATAGTTTTGAAACAAGGCGAATTATTTATCAGCATTTTGATTCTTCGCAACTTCTGATAAGGTCTTCATTAATCATAATTATGACAAAGTCACAATTATCATAATTATGACACTTTGAAATTTTGACAAGAAACGAATTATTAACATTTAACTTCTTAAGAATTCAAATAAAACACGACATTCTTCAAAATTCTTTACTCTAATTTAATTAAGAAAAAGATAGTTAATAATATTTTAATTTTCTAATAAGAGGTATGCGTGTAGGAGATTTCAATTTAACTGCCATAATTTATTGTCATACGCATCCACAATTTCTGAAACGCGAAAAGTATATACGAGTTAAGAATTGGTTAACATATTGAAATGTCAGATTTGATTACATTTCCGTATGCAAATACATAAAAATATTTTATGATCAATTTATGCAAATCCTGCTAGTGTCGGTCGTGATAAAATGTTTGTTTTGAAGTGGTTTGTATTACGTAAAATTATACCAGTTACAAACAAAATTGCCAAAAGCATCACTTTAGTATTGAAAAAGTAAATTTTGTTGAAAAGTAAATTTTGTTTGTAGTTTGTTTTTGATCAAAGTACTGAAATATGGAGAAAACGTTATAAGCAATAAAAGGAAATAAATATAAGCAATATGAATTATTATAAGCAAATAAAGGAAAATCTGATAAAATAAATCACGTTTTTATAGAAAGGAATATTGGTCGCAAAATAAAAGAAGAAATTCCGCAACATTTGTGACGGAAAAATATTTCAGCAATTGAAAACAATGACTTTTTAAGAAAGGAAATGAAGCAATTATTTTTTTTCTATCAAAAAATCCTTTTAAAAATTCGTTTCAATTTTTTTTCTTAGAAACTTTTAAAAAAAATATTTATGAGCGAATTATGTTTTATTAATCAAGAACATTTCTCATGAAACTTCGAATCCGATCGTTTACGTGAGAGGTGGGCTGACATTTCCAGGGTATGGGCTACTTCGAATTTTTTCTAACTGTTGCGGTCCACCCAGTGGCATAGGTGTGTTGATCTAAAATAAAGGGTCTATAATATTGATTTTAACTTAATAATGAATACGAAATATGTACTTATCAACATAACTGCAAATATAATAATAATAGCATGATACAAACATAAAAATAAAAGCCACAAATATATTAATATCAAATGATGTATTTAATATCAAGCAATTCAAAATGCATTTGAAAATAAACCATTTTCATCTAAAATATTTCTCATAGTTATAGTTAGTAGAAGACTTCATTTGCATACTGTCCACCAATCTTGAATAAATTCGGTATGTAACTACCAACTGCTAATCTTGCACTGGATTCTAAGTGGTCGTCTGTGAGAAGAGAAACGATATGTTATATCAATTATATTCATCGTTGAAAATGCAGATTTACACAGGTCGGTAGAATAAAGATGAACGATGTCAAATGATGTGCAACTTTTTGTAAATTATGCCAATTTGAAAGAGAGATAAAGATAATATATAATTTATATTCTCAGTTATTTCTTCAACATTCCCAAATGGGTAACACATGAATGTAACAATTGGTTATAATCTAGTAAGTTCTTAAAAACGTCCCTCAAATTCAGAGTGAAGTTTTGTTATTTCATTCTAATATTTTTCTTTGTTCAATGGCACCTCCGTTTTTAAACAATTCGTTAGAAATATTTTTGAATTTTTTTTATCGGTATTCCATAAATATGTTTTTTTAGTATGGGTGTCTTACGTATTAATAAAGGTGGTCACCCTAAAATGTCTTGGTTGTCCACCGGTCTATCGCGATTGACTTAATGCCCTTCCTGGTTTACGTCATGTGAAAGTAACGGAAGAAAAAGTGAGATGAATAAAGTATTTCGAGAAATTAGGTTTCTCTGCACTATAAAGAAAACAAAAATTTCGAAACTTAATAATAAAAAGTACGAAATAAATGAAAAATGTTGGAAATACATTTTAAGAAATTGCTTGTAAAATACTAGAAACAGAAAAAAAAAAATCATTATTAAAGCCATTGAAATCTATTTTTATTAATCTTACTTATAGACTGACTTAATTCTATTCAAGGAGTACCAATGTTCTCTATTTTCAATACAAGAAATCTGCTCCAACTGCCTTCAATGGAACTTTCTTGAAAAAATAATTTTTTGTCAAACATTTATTTGTTTCAGGCGGTACAATCGTTTGCAGTTTATGAAATGACAATACAATAATAAAATGAAATCTTTCAAAGTAATTCTTTTTTAAAAGCAATGAAATCTGAATAAACCTTAAAAGATAATCTATCCGCTTGTTTCTATTTTATAGTAATCCGTAGTGTTTCAAATGATTTGGCATTTCAACGGAACTTACAGCTTGCATTAATTTTATTGCAATGACAATAACAGCAATAAAATTAGTATGAATCAATAAAAAAATATTTATCTACCTGCTATCGGCATTAGTATCCTCTATTGCAGTGGCGGGCATTAAGTCGATCGTGATCGACCAATGGACCACCAACACATTTGAGGCTACCGCCTTTACTAAGATTTAAGACGCGCACACTAAAAGAAACATTTTATGGAACATTATAATCTCTTCATCTCTTGAGGAAGATGAAGTTTTTCTTCTTTAAAATGACATAATTTTAAAAGCACGTAGTTCAGAATTTAAGAATAACTTTTAGAATCTAATGGAGGAAGTTAAATATCCTGATTTAAAAAAAGCTGCATATCATTTAACCTCGTTCTTTGGCTCTACCTACATGTGTGAATCTGCATTTTCAACGCTGAATATAATTAAGACAATATATTGTTCCGTCTCACAGGGGACCACGTAGAATCCAGTGTAAGATTAGTAGTTAGTAATTATATACCGAGATATTCAAGATTGGTGGACGCATGCAGCCTACTAACTACAACTCCGAAAACTAACTTCAGATGAAAAGGATTTATTTTTAATGTATTTTGAATTATTTGATATTAAATGCGTCATTCGATATTAGTATATTTTTGGCTATCTTGCTATTAGTATTATATTTGTATCTTGCTATTATTGTTTGTAGTTAGTTAAGTAAGTACATATTCCGTATTTATTATTAATTTATAATAAATAGTGTGTACCTACGCCACGGGTTGGACCGCATCATTTTGAAAAAATTAGAAGTAACCCGTACCCTGGAAAAGTATGCCCACCCCTGCTCTATTGCATTTCAAATGATTTCCTATTTCAACGAAATTTACCGCACCATATTTCGAAGTAAAATTTTCAATTAATATTAATTCATCTCCAAAAGCTATTGTGTCCTAACAGCCGATTCTTGATTTGACAATTAATGCATTGCTAATAGGAGATTCGATTCAACGGTAGATACGTCGTGCACATGTAATTTTGTCTTTAAATTATAAAAAGGAAAAGAATATTTCAATTCTGGGAGAAGAAGTGCATTTTTATATATTGTCATATACGAAAGCCACATGGACCTTGTTCATCTCATAAGATATCGTCAAAATGGCAATAGAAAGAAAATGTTAAATATTAAATTTTGTACTTTCTTGTAGTATTAAACATTCCATTTAAATATATGTTTTAAATACAATTGCAATTTATAAATTAATTCGGCAAAACTCTGAATATATACATACATGCATACATTCAGGGCGTTGCCAAAGTTTATCGACAAATTCAGAGGGTTGATAGAAGGCTTCAAGATGAAAAACTGCCTTCTGTAAACTTCATCTCTCGTTTAGTAAGAGAAAAATTGCAAAAAATAGTTATGAAGGTTGTGACGTTGAAAGGAGCAAAAAGGGGTGATGGTTTGCAACCTTATTTCCTATGGTAAATTTTCATCCTCTTGATGACTATTAGCACAGCTCTCACTTTGTCGGTCAACTTCGGCAACATCCTGTATGTGTGTATAATAAAAGAATACAAGTAAGTAGTAGCAGCTTAAATGTTGTTGTACAAATCCATTGTAAAAAAATCTACGCTCAGAAAATCTTTGTATTTTCTGTAAATTCTGTACAAAATTCAAGGAAGTAAGTTCTGTAAATTCTACAAGAAGCAGCAAGTGACAAGAAGAAATCGATAACCATAAATACTTTTAGTCCAATAAAAAAATTGTACAATTAACGGTGGGACATGCCATTAAGCATATGCCGACGGCTCTAAAATGTGAGCTTTTTTTCACCGATTCAAATTACTTTTGGAATTGAGATATACAGGCCTTCTTTTATTCACCTTAATTTTTTGTTTAATTTTTTGATTAGTGGTTCAATAAAATAAATTACATGCATGCATTTACTAAATTTTCATTAATTTGAATAAATTAAAACTTTTATTCCAATTTCATTTCATGAATTTTAGTAGTTAACTCCCCTTTTATTATTTTCTCGTATACGAAATATACAAAAAAAAAAGTATTACAGTCATCAAAAAATTTGACGTACACTTTTTGATGAATGTCGTAGGTTCAGGCCTCCCGAGTCCGAAATATATACTTTTTAATTAAAATTTCACAAAAGCAGATCGTTTATTTTTAGAGTTTCAACATTTTTTAATTAAAATCTCACAAAAGCAGATCGTTTATTTTTAGAGTTTCAAAATTTTTTAATTAAAATCTCACAAAGGCAAATCGTTAATTTTTAGAGTTTCAACATTTTTTTTAATTAAAATCTCACAAAGGCAGATCGTTAATTTTTAGAGTTTCAACATTTTTTAATTAAAATCTCACAAAGGCAGATCGTTAATTTTTAGAGTTTCAACATTTTTTAATTAAAATCTTACAAAATCATAATCATTAGAGTTTTTATTTTTAGAGTTTCAAATTCTTTTATTTATTTTTATGCACAATCATATTTATTTTTTCAATGTGTTGCGTGGTTCCAATTATTATTTTTTAATTACTGACTAGATATATATTTTCTATTTTTTTAAAAAAATTTATGATGTAAAACGCTTTTTTGAAAGGATTCAAATAACGGTAAAACCATAGTTTGGTTCATTATTGTTTGAAAATTAACTTAGTTTTATTTCCAACCCTGATTTAAACTAATTCCAATCTGTAGCACGAAAAGCTATTTAAAAAAAGACAAACAATTTCTTAAAAAACTATACAGTTAAAGTTTTTTCTGTTATGTTTTGAGAAAAAAACAACAACTACAAATTCGAGTCTTTATTTAACAAAGTTTTGTATTTAATGAAATCTTAGCGAATCTTGGCAAAGCATAGACTTATTATAATAATTACACTTATTATATAAATTACATTTATGCATTATTCACTCTCCATATTACGATAGATAAAAAAGTTCTTTCGATTTTTACAATGTTTCATGATCCTGATTTGTCGAAATTCCAACAAAATCTACAAATCAACTATCGTGATCTCATGCTAGCCTATTTTATTATAGAAAGAACAGAGCCAAGTGTCAAGTTGTCACCACACGGACGAAGACATTTATTTATGTATATGTTGAGGAGCATGATGTACTACAAAGTATTATGAAATGTAATGGAAAACCCTGTGGTAAGTAATGTAAATAATGAAGAAGTGATTCAGAAACTTTTACAAGATGAAATGTTAAAATTCCCATCGTATTGAACATAACACGATGGGAATTGCATGTTAAGAAATAATGTAGATTACGTATTTTAATTTTTACAACATTTTTCTTCAGAATAAACTGTACAAATCAAGATCACAGCTATTTTGTTATAATGCAGGACACGTGTAAAAATCAATGAAACATAGTAAGTAAATTTCTATCTGCTTTTTTTTTTCATAACTTAATCTACAAATTTCTATTTCACAAGACTTTTTTAGAACCGACGAGACTACTTTAAATGGAGATTAGAGTGTATTTCAAAATGCATAATTTAGAATTAGTTTCCTATTGCATTTAAATAAAAAATGATTCATATGAAATATTTTCATATGAAAGTGATTAAGAATAGCAAACATACACATATATAATAACAACATTAAATAGCAATTATGATAGAAACTATTTAACGAACAACCTCATTTTCGCATCATTTTATGAACAGTCATGAAATTTAATTGGAACAGTTTTTATAAAGCTGAACACAAAAGTCTGAAGCAGATTCAGTGGGATTTAAGGTGATAATTATTGGAGAAGAAGAACCAAATCGAAAATTCACGAATTGTTTAAAGAGCCAGATAATAATAAATTTATAAAAATAGAAAAGATGAAATGGGACGGATATTTAATAAGTTTGTGAAGCAATCAAGCCACAAAAAAAAAGAAGATATTTTTATGGGCTGAACCATTTGGTATCCGGAAAAGAGAGAGATCAAGATTTAGGTAGATTCACTGTTTGGAGAAAGACTTGAAAACTATTGAGTTGATAAATTGGAAAACCTTAGCCAAGAGCAGGGCGCCAAGGAATGAAATTCTAAGAAAGGCTAGGTCCCATCCGAGGCTGTCGCGCCAGTGAAAAAGAAATACGAAGGCTATTGACTTTACAAGATTCTCCAAATATGAATAGAAATATTAAGATGTTGCGTCAATTTCGTTGTGATGAAATAAAGTTTTAGGCTGAGTTTAGTTAGATTAACATCCCATTTTAAATGACACAAGAAATACAAGGTTACGATCTTCTTCATTTAGAGCCCAAATTAGATAACCGGAACGCTATCTGAACTGACACCTCCTCCTATATCTCGCATATAGCTATAGTTTGAAGGTATTTGAACTCGATATAAAAGTATGACGTAATAAGGGCCAGAACAGAATGTAAAAAAAAGAGAAAGTTTTCAAATATTGATCGAGGAAATAAGATTTTTTTTTTCGTTCCGGTGCCATAAATATAATGACGGTGAATAAAAATTTAAGTTGAGTTGAATTTCAAAACAATTTTTTTTTTAACATCAAGATCACTATTTTTTTTTTTTTTTTTTTTTTTTTTTTGTCATTTAGAGCAATTTTGATGGCACGAAATATTATAATTTAACTCTTTTCTGTAGAGTCATTGGAATAATAGTAAGAGTTTTGATCTAAATCTGGAAAATATTATTGTAAATTATGCATTTGATATACATTACTCATTTTTATATCTAATGCACTTTGTAATGAAATTCTCAATGGGTGTAATGACTCGAATGTCTTTCATTGTTATAGATTTTCACTTGCTTCTTCAGTGTTAGAGTTTTTAAAATTCTACACATGTTTATATTCTCCATAACTATGCACAATTTTAGTTTTTTAGAATTGACTAATGAATTGATCTGTCAATATACTAAATTTTAATTCCCTATCAGAGATGCCATTTGAGAGGAAAATGCCTCTTACGATTTCAAAATACATATTAATCAGCAAAAACTAAAAAAATAAAATAAAAAGCTTTTATTACTTTTTTCATTAATAAGCCGCGTTTTAAAAAGTACTTTTTATTAAATAAACTTTATATTCTGGATGAAAATGAGCCGAGAATCCGGTAATATGAAAAATTGTTTCCATTTGGAACCCTTATCTTCTAGGTCCGATCTTGGGCTAGTAACTAATGAATAAATGTAATTTTTTTTTATTAGGATGATTCATACGCTCAAGCAGCAGAACATGCATTCATCTGTTAAAGGAACACCCATTTAATTTCTATCATAATTTGATGCTCACTGTAATTTGATAATTAGACTCTCACTTTAACTGTTATCTTGGTCTCTTCTATACAGAAAAAAAATTTTAAATGTAGTTTAAATCCAAGTCCTTTTTTATTCTTTAAGTTTATTATTACTGTTATTTATTTTGCTACCCTAAAATATAATAAATTGTAAATCTGTTTTATTTTTCATGACTGGTTTGCTATCGTCAAGAAAACTACAACAAAGATTCTATTAACCTCCTAGAAGCAGGTTCAAGAAATCTGTGCGAACTTTTTCCCTCTCATACTGATAGATCTGAGACTCTCTTGGAAAATCGCTTATATATATCAGATCCGAGGTTTTTCGATTGCCCGTTATTTTCTTTCTTCAGTTGCCAAAGGGTGGCCTAGAGACAAGAAGTGTCTGTTCGCAGAGGAAGGGGGTCAGGTTGAATACACATAGTTTTTGAACTCATGTTCCGATTAGCCGCGTACTTTTGCAGGTTATTTTGAGCAGCCACTCGTTAAATGTAGACAGTAAATGTGTATCCAAAATGAGTCTTTGTTAATAGACATAAAAATGAATGCTTATGAAAAATACAAGTACGCATACAGGTATTATTATTAGCCTGATCTACAAGGCTAAAAGTCTTCCAACTTGTGAAATGTAATTAATTTTAAAAAACAAATAAAATGAATATAAAATGACAAATTAGAAAGTTCACAAGTTTTTCTCTCTATAGATTAGTTTCATATAAGTATCCTCGATTCAAATGACTTTTGGAATTTAGCTTTAGAATACGAAAATTTGTTACGAATCTGTAATGTTGCCCCCCGGCACGGTTAGTTCCATCGCCAGAAAGACCATTTTATAATTAGCTCTATAGGATGCTGAATGGATGTCGAACCAATGACTCTCCAAGCTTGGCGACTTTGGCAACACAACTGAAGATTCTAGAATTTTCAGGAATTTTGGCGATAGGATCAATACGAGGCAAATTGTGCCGATTCATCCAGAACTTTCTGCATCCTGCTGCGGAAGCTAAAAAAGAAAGCCCGCAGATCAAGCCGGTGTCAGTCAGTCAGTCAGTCATTAATGAGTTTGTTGGATCAGTCCAACTAACCAGCATCAGTTCAACTAATCAGTTCATCAGTCCAGCGAAGCACAATCCAACCATTTCAATATTACTGCATTGCGGTATCAGATGTTTTGCTATAAATACTGAGTTGGACAAAAAATAAAGAAATCATGCAAATAAACACCGAAACTCTTTGTCATGAAAACCAAAATGTCGGACGAGATTCTGTATTTATACATTTGTTATTTTAATGTTAAAGAAACAAAATTATAACTTATTTTCACTCATTGTGATAACTGATTTAAACGGCACAGCGGGCAGATGCGTTTCGTCTAAAATGTGCTTTGTTAGTGCTATATGTGTTCAAGAGTTTAAATGGTTGCCACAATACAAATTTAATCGATAAAATATAACGCATTGGCAACGTATAATTAATCAATTGACCTCATGTTCCACATTCCTGATAACGGAACGAAGCTTTAGAGGAAACAATACTAAAGGACCTAATTGGTGTTCTTTTGAAACGAATGACTAATATCGCTTTTTAAAAGAGTATTGAAAATATTAAATAAGATGAGAGAAATTTGATTCTAAAAAGATTTATTAAAACGGAACTCGTTAATAAGTTTGTCATGCAAAAGTCATTGATAAAAGTTATTAATTTAAGTGTATGAAACTAATGCAGTCTGAGATACTGAACAATAATTTTCAGTTTAATGATAATTAAATAGTTATACCTTGTTTCAGTTATTTAATAGAACACATCTACTATCCAGTACCCTCTTTACATCAAGGAAATCACGTCATCCCGTTGCCAATACAATGCCTATCCTTATTCCTAAAGTTAGATATTGTCAACGAATATAAAGTTGAAAGCAATTATTTCATTTGGACCTAAGAACACAGTACTGTATTATCGCCAACTTCGCAACATTTCCGTCCAAAGAAAGGCGACTACCACCATTAAGTCTTAAGGGTAGCCTAATTCCATATTTGGGGAGAAAACATTCACAAAAAGCAATATTTTTATTATAGCATTAAAAAAGGGAAAATATATGTGTTAATGATTCAGTTAAACATTAAAATTGGTTTGGATTTTCGTGCAATAATAGAAAATTTTTTAAAAAAATCATTAGAAAACATATAAAAATTAATACAATTTAGAAAATAGTCGCATAAAATTGAAGTTGGTAACACAGCAAAGCTGTTTTTCTGAAATTTTACAAATGGTTTAGAACAGATTTGGTGCAAATATATGCTCCAAAGTTATTGGTTGAAGACATATAATTTCCAAATAAAAATCTGGAAATTTTTTTCTTAGTGACCATCTGCTGCCCAAGGAATAACCAATTAAAAAATTTCAATTTTTTTTCCAAGCAGTTTAAAAGATTTCTGATGAAACAGAGAATTAGTGGTATTTCACCTTTAAATATATAAATCATTTTGAAACATATTCATAGTTTGGAGTTGAAATTATAGAAATTGTAACAATCAAAAAATTTTCAGCACACGAGTTACTCGTATAATGGAGCATTTAAATCGCCACATTTCGTCGAAATTTAGGATTAATTTAGGCTTTAGGTGGTTTTGGGCATTTTTATGCCTCAGGTAGTGCACATTATGAAGCCTCTCTTTTAATAATTAATTCATTTAGTTTCACATATCAACACATTTTTAACTCGTAAGTTACTTTGATTATTATTAGTTAATCATATCCTTATTTACACATAAAATTAATACAATATCATTACAGATTAATTAGAAATAAATAAAAAAAATAACAGTTAATACTAATACTTATAGTTTTACTGGAATTGTCCAGTGGAATATATCATCAGTTCAATAATAATTAATATTTAAATATATATTAAATAATTTATATATAAATATACAAAATCTATTTTATAAATCAAATATATTATAAATAATTCATTACATTTTGATTTATTTAAAAGTGATTTTAATAATACAATTTAAGAACACATCGTAGTCTTAATATTTTACAATTCATAGAAATTACATTTTTTTTACGAAAGTATTCGTTTCGCAGTTAAGTTAATGGAATTTTTCAGTAGATCTAGGTGCACCTCCTCCCCTCCCTTGCTCCTTATAAATTGCTGTCGGTTCAAATTCACTCAACATTATTCTCAAAGAAAATATGAACAAAGAGTTATTCAAACACCCATGCATATAAACTTGAAAACGAAGGTTGATTTGGTGCTCTTGGAACCAAAACAAAGATTTGGAATTTTCCCAAAGTGTTGCCATGGGAACCACCGGAAGGGATAATATTGTGGTGGGAAATCTATCTTCTTGTTTAAAATATATTCATTCAATATATGTAGCATAAGAAAGGACTTTGCAAACATGCTCTTCCTATTCTTTTAGTAATTTTTGCTTTCAAGAAAACATATATATTCTTTCATTGAAAGCTTCTTCCAAAATTTATCATTTAATTACTGCTTGTTAAATATGTCTTTTTTGGTCTTTTGTAATCAAATACACTCGGTGAGACAGATAAATGATTAGAGAGAGTCAGACATACAAAATTTCAAAATTAGATGTAAGAATCAGAGAAGTCTAAAACATCGAAACTCATTAAAATTCTGATGATAATTATTTTTTGACATAGTAAATGCTTTGTCTATGAATATAATTCGCATAGGAGAAAGTAAAATGACAAAAACGAAAATGGCTTAGGTTGATTAACGCCCCATTTTTTCCAGTGACAAAAGGGACAGATTTCATCATTTTAAACCATGATGAAATGACAACAACAAAAAAAAATATGGGGAAAAATTCATAACTGAACCAAAATAGGAATTAATGCATTTTTTCAATTTAAAAAGATCTGCAGTTAAGGACATATAAGAGACACTAAAAGTAATTAGATGTTCTAAAAATAATGAAATTTAAATGAAAGGAAGCAAGGATCATCTAAAACTTTTGAAAAGGGAAAAGATTGAGATCAATAGACAGCCTTAGATAATAAAAGGCCTTCGGTTAAACATTTTGTTTGAAAGCTTTAATTTAAAAAATGAATTCTTAATTCTTAATCTGATATTTTAACGGAACACTAAATGCTAGAAAGAACAGGATTAAAAAAAAATATTTTTATAAAACTAATTATTTAAACCACAATAAGAATCAATAAATTCTGATAATATACAAAAAATTTTAAAAAATCGCACTTAAAAACACATTTATAAAGTGAAATAATACAAAAATTCGCAAATTCAAATTCAAAAATTTATTAATGAAAATTCAAAAATGTATCAGAAGAGGTGAAATATTTAATGAAATTCAATTTATATAAATGGGAATTAAATTACTTAATTGGTTTAATTTTTGTCCAATGGAGTTTATTAATATTTGGATTTCGATGCATTTCGGATTCGCCAGAAATTATAGAAAATTGAGTGCAGAAAGCATAGGAAAAAAAGACGAATAAAAACTAAAGAAACTATTAAAAACACAATACGGCAGAATCCATCATTATAATAAGGAAAGTCCAACAGCTTTTATGAATGAGTAAATTTAGCAGCATATTCAAAAATCTTCAGACAAAGTTTTAAGGGTAGGTCAAGCAAACTGAAAGAAGTCATTTCTGCAACAAAAGATGTATCGACTTTACCGAAAATTCTTTTTTAGTGAATTAAATTATAAAAATAAAGTACATCTAATAAACTATACAACACAAATGCAACGGAATCAAATTTTCTGTCAAACACAACAATGTTACAAGTCATAAGTAGCGACAGACGCAATGGCAAATGGGAAAGCACACCATTTGAGTTCGTGAAGAAAGTATTCACGACTAGACTGATGAGACATACTGTAAACTTCACACATTGGTGAATTCCCGTACAGCATCCCATGACTGCAGGTTTAACGAGCGACAATAGACATTTAAATTATTATAATCCTATTACGAAATAAATGAATTCGTAAAAGATAAAAATGTAATGAATTTTGAAATATTAAGATAATAATATTTTATCAAATATAATTGGTCATATTTCAGTATATTTCGTAACATTCACTTAGTTATTTCAGAATTTATTAACACTGAACATCTACTACAAATCACATTAAATACAAACATAGATGCCGCGCAATCAATAATCATAATCTATGTATATACAATATGCAAAGTTCGTATGAATGCCCCTTATACAGTCAAAAATAAATAAATAAACTACTGGCCGGATTTATGCGCATTTCTTTGCAAAATGACCAATGCAAATGGTCATTTTGTGAATGCTTAAAGCTATTAAAAATTCTCGATCTGGCAAGTAGAAAGAAAGTTAATAGTCCAATTATGATGAGCGAATGCGGTTGTGAATGTTATATCAATGTGTGCGCTGGTACTCCACAGGTCAGACAGTTTGATCTACAGCTATCAAATTCGGAACGTATGAACCTTGGCTGGTGAAAATGCGTACCTAGGAGCATTTTTTTTAAAAAATTAATTAATTAAAAATTCAGAGCAAACTTTAAATTTGGCATTTTTCTGTGATAACTTCCGAAAATATAGAGCACAAAAATGACTTTTAGTCATTAAAATGTCAAAAATTGTCTTTCTAATGATGTCAAATTAAAAAAATATATATTGGGAATTTTAGCTGAATCAGTTTTTAACAATATTTTTTGTCTAATTTCTAACAATGGATTACATCATTACCCTGCAATTCAAGGCGTTTTTATTGTTTCATGAAATATTTAATCGAGTGATTTTCTTCCATTATGGAAAGCTAAAAAAGGAGAATTGTTTAATATCTGTGTAGTTTACAAATTAATAAATAAATAAAATAGTGAAATATCACGAAATTTATAAAATAGATTAATCGCATAATCACACTTTTAATTGCTATATGATGTTACAGGATCTATCTCCATTAAAAAGTTTCATGTACACAATAAACAGAATTTAAATAAGACAATTAAAAATAACAGCTTTAATTTCAGACAGTTTGGCAGCACTATTATTCACATGTAGATGGCGCCACGAGACAGCATTTATTACATTGAAGTTCATAAGGCAAAAAATACTTTCTCGCATACGTTAAGTAAGCTGGAATGTATTTCCATTTTGACTTCAATTGTGACAGTTAAATTTTGTCCATAATTTTTCAGTGTTTTAACGGTTTGTAAGTTTCATAATATTCAATTATAACTATAATAATTTTGTTGAATTGAGCAGTGAAATTAATCACAAGGTCAATCAATGCAAGTATGTGGAATGGATTAGAAGAATCTATGTTTCTCTCGTGGATACGTTGCATATTTCCTAGTACAGAAACTCAGAAATTGTTAATATATATGCCAAATGGTATTACTACAAACATTATATATCCAAATCTTTGCAATGAAATTAAAGTTGAATACGATAGTAACTACAATTTATGTAATTTAAAATACAAAAATAATAACGCATTTATAAATATCTAATTTTAATTCAATACAATAATTGACATTAATTCTTATTTGTGTTCATTTAATCTATAATCACGCTTAAATCTAGCAATAGCAAAGCACTACCTGATACATCTAGAAAAAGAACAAATATTAACACATAATTTATAAAAGGCATTAAAACATTATAGCAAATCAAAATCTTCTTGATTCACGAATCATGTAATAGATCAGGGGTGGCGAAGCTTTATGGATCAAAGTGCCATTTTTTCTAAAGAAATGTTTAATGAGGTATAGACGTGCCATCCAATAATTTTGACTTGTAATTATTGGGAAAATAAAACCAAGGACTAACAACTCAAAACTCTTCATATACTACGAAAAAATACATTTTTCATTATATAGAAGTAAGTGTTTTAGTTATACATATAATTCAAATTAAAGTAACATTAGTGTGAATTCTGTTGTTGCAGATTAGATGACAAATAATTTATATTAGGGTTGTAAGATGTTACTTTTAGCAGAATGCACGCTGAATTAGAATCATCTGCCAAATGGTTTCTAAGCGAGTCTTTAATGTTATTCATCTCTGAAAATAATGACTCGCAGTCATAGGTAGATAGACGAAAATATGGTTAAAATAACATGAGCCAGCTTCTTCAAACAGTTAATGTGTCTGGAATAGAATTCCATGTTTCCAAAATTTTGTTACTAGCATTTTTACTTATATTGCTGGTTAATCTTTCTGTTTCAATCAATTCCAACTTTTTTCCTTGTTTCAATCAATTTTTGAAACCACATTACACTAGACTGGAATTCAATCAGTTGCATTTCAAATTCTTCAATTTCCAACCCATCGAATTGGGACAAGTTCAATATATCAAATGAAGTCACATCAGGGTACATGACAAACTTGAGCGTTTCCGATCATTCTTTGAACTATGAAAATCTCGATGAAAATTCCTTGATTAAAAAATCAGTTACAGAAATAAATTCCTCAATAACTTTTTCTTCGTCTGGTTTCTTATGTACATTTAAATCGTTAATATTTTTTTTCAAGTGAGGGAAGTACTTGTAGTTTCTTGTAATAATATCGTTTCTGAAAACATGCAGTTTAGTATCAAAAGCGCGAATGAGATCCATCATAACTATAATTGTTTTATTTGTGCCTTGAAGTTTTACACACAATTCATTGAAATGTTAGCACATGTCTGTAAAAAACATCAATTTTGAAAGCCACATAACATTCAACAACTGTGGGTATGGTTCTATTCTCCTCTCATTTTTCAGAAACAGTCTGATTTCTTCCAAACAGTCAGCAAATATTTGAAATACGTTCCCGCGGCTCAACCAACGAACATTATTATACATTAGTAAGCCATTATACACCGAGTTGACTTCATCCAACAAAGCATCAAACCTTTCGCTTATTTAAAACCTGCGATGATATAAGGTTGATTATTTTTGTGACTAACGCCATTACATTAATAAGAGATGTTAAACCACTCTTAGCACACAAGGCCTGTTGGTGAATAATGCAGTGGGATTTAAGAATCGAATGTCCTACGTCTGTTTGAAATAAATGAATGAAACCACTTGTTTTGCCCACCATATTTGGAGCACCATCAGTTGTTTCTGAAACAATTTTTTCCAAATCAATTTCTTTCTCAGCAAGCGAATTTTTAACGGCCGAACAAATAACTGTGCCTATGTAGTTGTTCGCAACGATGTTATTGCAATTCATTCTTCCTTAATGATGTTTCCTACACAATATCGAGCAAAAACAGCTAAACGTGCAGATTTAGTGACATCAATACTTCCGTCAATACATAGTGATATAAAAGGAGGGGAGTTAATGTCATTTTTTTGTTGTTGTTGATCTGATACATTTCCGGCCAGTTTTAAGATTCTTTCTTTTATTGTGCTTCTAGACAAAGGAACATCTTTGATGCGCTGCATTATCTTATCGTTACTATCAAAATCATCGAAAAGTGAGGACGCGCATGCTAACCAGGCTTCCTTCAAAAATTCTCCCTCTTGAAAAGGTTTACTATGCCGAGCAATGAGATTTGCAGCCGAGTAACTTTCCGAGCTCGTATGACAATTTTTGCAAACATATTTAATTTTAAATGTCGATTGTTTATTTCTAGCTTTTATTGCACTTGTAAGTAATTCTTTTTACTCTGGTTCGCTTTTTTGGCAAAAGGATTTGTGATTTGTTTCAAAATGCCGTTTTACAGACGATGTTCCACATACCACTGTTCCAGAACATAAAACACGCACCGCTTTGCCGCCTTTACTTATCATGCCATATTTCTCTGTTACACTTACTATCTTACTTTCTTTTTTTTTTTTTTGCTAAACTAGCCATGTTAAATAATAGTTAAAAATTGTAAATATAATACAAATAAACTTTAAAATACAGTTGTATCAAAGAAATTGACTATACTACGCGTAGACAAACTTTGAATCATTAGCATTTGTAGTCCACGACGTAACTATATATATTAACAAATGTAACAAAATACTGTTAACAAACGAGTGTGCTCCCAGTGTTGATTCCAAATTCGTCCTTCGGAAATTACGAAGTATAATCCGAGCAATACGAACTGAAACTACTTCGAAATTTGCATATAATGACGTCACACTCTCTTTGCAGAATGCGCGACGGTGTGAATCAATGATATTGCCCGATTTTTTTCATGTATAAAATAGGGTAGGGAATGGAAATATGCGCGCCAGGACCGAACACTCGCGTTTATTCGTAATACTTCATAGGAAACTTTGTTATTTTGAACTAAAATGCAAACTGTTCTGATCAGTGGCGTGCCCAACATATTGTGTCGCGTGCCATTAGTTCGCCATCCCTGTAATAGATAGATTGATTTCATTAAAAATGTGCAAAAATGTGTCAGACCCTCATAATGTGCACGGCCTAGGACTGCCAAAAAACCAAAATCTGTTACCAGCTTCTCATATTGTTATCAGTGTAAATGAGCTGCAGTACAGGTGTGCATTTTATACCATTCAATTGTGCCTACTCATTTCATCTGGTATTCCATTTTCTTTTTCTTAATTTATTGATAAAGCGCCCTTCGTAGCGGCTGCTCTTTGAGTTTCCTTACCCCATTCCTTGTGAGAGGGAAATGACTTGTTTCAGCATGATTGACCTATGATTAAATTTATTTGAAGAGTTTTGAGTCAACCTGTATTTAAAAAATTAAAATTATAATGGAAAGCTGGATTCCAAATTACTAAAAGGTCAGGGGCCAGCATTAAATTAGCAAGTAAAGATTTATATTAATCATGCAGCATACGATTTTCATTCATATGTTCTTGCATTCATACAACCTACGTTCATCAGAACAAACATGAGACAAAACAGAAGAGACAAAATCATTAAAAAATCTAATTACTGGAATAAAAATGTTAAAGCTATGGGATTTTACTATTAAGACATCAGAAAAATTTTATCAGTGCCGACAGGATAGCGCCGTGTCATACCAACCTTGACTAACTTACCATTAGAATTAACTTACCATTTTAAAATTCCAGTTCTATACGCTGCTCTTTACAGTGACGGATTTCCGATTGGCAGCTTCTTAGGACAGCTGGATTGGGTGTGGGGGGGGCGCAGACAGATCGATTAAAGGATTTTATAAAGCCAGTTGCAAAATAAATAAATCTACAAGAAATACAAATTTTTTAGATTATAAAATATTAAAACATCAGATTGTGTGCATATTAAATTATTAAAATCATTAATTAAAGTATAAATACTTATATTTTATAATGCGCTGGAATATCCATTATCCATTAACTGGTTATATAAAATTCGGCTGGACAGGTTCTGTAAAATAATAATTTTTGACTTTACATTTATTTCGCTGTAATCTTTGCTGATAATAAAATGTCTATAATTGTAAATAAGATAATCATTATTAATAATTGTGGTTAATATCTTTAAATAGTTTTATTACTTTTCCTATGGTACATAAACTAAAAAAAAAAAAGCATATATGCATACATTCAAAAATTCAAATATGAGTAAAAGGTTAATTTTAACTATTTAATTAAGAAAAACGAAAGTTGATATAGTTTAAAAAATTCCAATTAAGTAGAAAATTGTTAAAAAGCGGCTTCATAATCTGCAATGTCTAGGGTCACAATAGATTTAAATTTAGCGCTGCTTTTCTCTGCTTATTCGTCATTAAAATGTTAATATTCTTTAGTTCTTCTTGTTATAAATTTAATTATAACAAAGGAATACATTTTAGTAATAAAGCACACTACTAAATTAATAATTGCAAATCGTAATTTAAATATGTTTATGCTGCACCACTGATGCACCATGGGATATATGAAGTACGAAAATCTAAACAAATCTTTTTTCTTCTACTTAAGTGGCTTTCAAAATTTATTAAATGATTAAAAGTTAGAATCATTAAAAAGTGTTTCTTAATTAACTTTTCAATTCATTTAGTTCATCAATAAAAATTTAATATTTCTTTATTTTTTATTATTCTAAACTTAATTAAAAATGAATGAATATCTTCCAGTTCTGAAGCACATAACTGAATTAATAACTGCCGCTCTCAACTTAAATGTGGATAATTATGTAGCCATTGATGCACCACGGGATGTACTGAGCTACGAAAAGATGAACAAATCATTCTATTCTACCTAGCATCATTTTTAATCATTCTCAAAATTGAGAATACATCATTCATGTTCCTCATTAAAATTGTGAAATAGCGCCATAAAATATTCATTTAATTTTATACTTATGGAAAAGTTAAATTGCTCATTAAAAATGTATTAAGCATGAAAACAAAGATAAGAAAATGATAATAACTTAATATGTGTAACTTTTTATGAAGCTCTAAGTTTAAAAATTGCAAAATTAAGTTTAAATTTTATAAAAAAATTTATTTGAACCAGTTGTGTATTTTCTCAAACGAACCAATATGTTTCCGCGCACCATTATTTCGTATACATAACCATAGAAATAATAATAGAATAATAGAAATAAACCATGGAAATGAAACAAGTGTTGATAGAAATTTGTAATTCTAGAAATTAAAGAAAGCAAACTTTTAAGAAAAAAAAAAAAAAAAAAAAAAAACGGACGCTTCGCACAGTCATGTATGCAAAAAAAAAAAAAAAAAAAAAAAAAATCATTCACAAAATATTAAAAGCCATAGCTAATTCCAAAAAGGAAAGGGCAGTTTTCAGATCGATGACTTAGAGGCACATTGTTAGACAATTCTGAAAAAAATCAGGAAATGAGTTCGGTAAGAATTTTTGCATTCTTATCTTCAAACATAGGAAGTAATATTTCAGTAGAAAAAATTAGAAAGGTGTATGAAATGACTTACGGTAATGGCACAGTAGTCTCTGGGGAAAATATACACTCTCTTTTCTCAATAGGAATAAAAGATTCTGCTTAAAAGCATATTTCAAAGACAAGATTTTTGTAAGAATGCCGCGTTCATTGACGATAAAGGCTTTAATGTTTTTGCAAATGATTGTTGAAATTATGTATGACACAAGCCTAATTTTTGACAATTTCTCCAAATCATTATTTCCATAGTCAAGCATGGGTGACGTTCAATCTATGTGTAGAGTTGTAAATCTGCAGATGAACGAAAAAAATTTTTTATCGATAACATAATGGATAGAATGAAATATTAAAATGCATTAAAGAAAATTTTAAATTAAAATGCATAGCAGTTAAAGATTAAATTTAAAGGCAAAATCACATGCATGTAGACAAAATTTATAAAATTATAATTATAACAAAGTTGTAAAATGTTATTGCATACTATATTTTAATCCTCATACTTTAATATTATTGAAAATTTCTAATTAAATTTCGAAAAAAAAATTGTTCAGAACACAGCATTATAGAATTTTTGGTACTTACGTATTAACGCCACCGCAGCTACAGATTTGGCGTTTTTTGCGCTAATGCGCCAATAAAGAGCAATCCTGTTGTTCGCACACAACACATAAAAACCGCCAAATCTGTAGCTGCGGTGGCGTTAATACGTAAGTACCGATTTTTTTTTAATGTGCTGCATGAAGGAAACAGAAGCTATCTCGAAACTAAAAGAATGTGAAACAAAAATTAGTTCATATTATTTATCTATTTTTTTGTTAACGAGTTAGATTAATTGTAGGCTCAATTTTGTAACTATCATAATTACTATATAACTATCATAATGACATAAATTTTATGTTATTGATATTATAATATCAATCATTTGTTCTTGTATATAAGTTTCATTATGTTTTCTAATGTGTCTTATTATCACTTCGGGTCTTAAATTTAAAAACGCGATTTTAAAAACACTTTTTATACCTTAAATAAAGCGAGAGGCTTAGTTTAGTTTAGTTATATTAACGTATTGTTTTAAAGCAACACGAGGGCTATTTTGGGATAGACCTCGTCATTTTGAACTACAGTCAGATGACGAGGACGACACCTGATCTGGCACTCCCTCTCCAAACTTCCACACCAAACCAAAGGGAGGAAGTTTGGTCCGACAGATTTAGTGTACCGCTTACAAATGCCAGTGTACCAGACCCACTTACATGACGGTTCTTTGGCAGAATCGGGTCTCGAACGTGAAACCCTCCGGTGCCGAAGCCACCACGGCTCAAAAGCGAGGGTATTGAATATGCAAATTTCACGGTCTGTTGACTGAGGTATTGTTCTTAACCTCCGAACGTTACAATGTTTAAAAGAGAAGATACATGAAGAGAGTTACATAAGGAATGAGTGTATATTGAATTTTGAAAGCCGTTGTCGGTCAAATTTAGTGTATGTCTAATATTTTATGAGACTCACATGCTATTATAAAGATTTGTAGTTGGGTGTGTGCGTTTAATCCAAGGAAAGATGTTTTTTTTTGTCTTTTTCTTATTTATTTTCGCACACGCACACATATATAACAAACACACATGGACGATGATTAGACATATATAAGGTAACACATAATATATACATTGAAAGTAGAAAATGCCGCTAACAAAGAGCAAACGGTGCCTGCTTGCACCAATTTAAACATAGAAATTGCCGCTAACAAGAAAGCGAGCGATGCCTGCTTGCACCAGTTTCACACCAACTCTCAGGTTGAAGTGTTTACAACAAAAAGGTCTAGTGCGCGGTAATGATATGTTTGACGGAGCGCCTAGCCCCGAGGGTTGGGGCTTAATCTCCGGTAAATGGAAAAAACTATTGTGAGACTTGGCTTTCAGTATTTAACGTGATCATCTTCGCAAAAAGGTCCGATGAACTGTGTTACAGGAACAGGCAGGAGATGAGGAGTGAGGTGCATGACGAAGCAAAGGTAACAAATGTCTGACAGGAACAAAAAGGTCTAGTGCGCTTCCCTTACATTCTAAATATACAAATGGTCCAGGGCACACTGCGCCATCTATGTTCACTATTAAATTTTACTGTATGAATGAGTATGCAAAGAATAAACAATAAAAATAAAATAATTAAATGAAAAACAAAAATTACAAATAATAAAATCACATAAACAAGATTGCTATAAAAATATTTAAGCGAGTTACCTAAAAAATGAAACAATTGATTAAAAGATTCCGAAAACTGTTATTTCAAAAACCATAATATTTTTCATTGAAATCAATCTTTTAAATATTTAAATTTAAAGTTAATTATTATTTCGTTTGGACATTCAAAATTGATATTATTCAACGCAAATATGATATTTTGATTTTATACAAGATGTCTCGTCATTCCGACTAAACGAAATGGATAAACAAAAGCAGCGATAGAAATCTGCTCTCGAGATTCTTAAATTATTCATATTAAATATGAAAACACGAAGAAGCGACATGGAATATACATTTTACTTACGACTATATTAAGTAATCACTAAAATAAAAAAGAATGCACTCAAATGTTCGAGTTAATTTAGAGACTTACACCTGTAAGCGAAGAATTGAAAGAAAACTATAACGCCACAATTTTGTTAGTTCCTGTTCCAAATATTTTAATAATGGCTTCAGAAGATAGCTCGAAAAAATTCACTCATTAGGAAATTGATTGAAAATAAATTAACTAATGAAAATATCAACATAAAGAACAAGAAACATTTCGGAAACTTTCGACATGATCGTCACTTTTAAAAGGCATAATCACATTTAATATGATAAATTCAGCGCATTTAACAAGAAATCTGGATGCATAAGAGATTCCTGTTATCATTTAATAAATAAAAATAAAGAATCGAGAAAAAGGTTTTCCTTTCAAATGGAAATTAGACCAACAAAGCAAAATGGACATTGTTCCTTCCAAAAAGAGATTCAGTTCAGCACTACATAACAAAATATGTCGGACCTCAGAAATCAGAACATCCGTTATGGATAGTAATTTTAATACAATATTACAATAACCTGGAAATTTAAAAATATTTAAAGAAATAATGGGAAAGATTTCTAGACTTTTACCAAGAATTTGAAGATTCTTTAAACTTTTGTTGGCTGCTGTTTCTTTTATGCAAAAGTTGAATAGTTAATGAGCATAAGAGCCAGTCAATAATCCTTGATAATACAGCATAGTTCTGTGGTAACGGGGTGACTGGCTGTAAATAAAAATAAAAAAAGTCCTGATATCAGTCATTTCATTTCAGCACTGAAAACTTATGCTACAGTGGATCACTTTCATTTTTGTTCCCTTTTTTTATCACTCTTTTTATTTTTCCCCTTTCAATTATTTTGTTATTAAAATTTATCTGTACTCAGCATTTCTTTAGTAACTGCTCCTGCTTAATGTTTTGGCTTTTAACATAGTTATGTCTAGAAAGAAGGAGCTCATATAATCCGTGAAACAACCCTCACATCAAGGTCAAATCAGTGGTAGATCATCCAAATGCATGCAAGTATATAAAAAAACAAAATATTGCCAATAAAACAAAAATGAAAAAAAGTGTTTGAAGAATGAAAGATATAACCTTTTCATCAGCGGAAGTAATAAAATAAACCATTTTCTTTTAGAAGTGACTCAGCATTTGCTATCTAAATAGAATGTTATGTTTTTAGATTCCAAATTTTCTCTTCCAGCCTACGCTGATATCCGATGCCAATCAAGTTTTTTTTCATTGAAATCTGGCGTCAACTAATATTTAATTAATGGGATGTTATGTAACAGGCCTCCACGTGGTACACCCTGGTTAACACTAAATCTGCTACGGCTTTGCCTCCTTCCTTGTGTCTCTGACATATTGGAAGGCATCATAGATAATCTTCTGGGCATTTGTAATAAATAAATATTTAATTATTAAGACAAGCTTATTCTCTGTTTAAACTAAAAAAGCAAATTCGGTAAAAATAATCATTGTAGACTAAGGTGACCATTTTTTTTTAAACCTGAAACCAGAACAACATGAATTTTGACCAGTCACACCCAAATTTTATAAATTTTTATCAAAAATTCACCCAACGGCCAACCTGTATACCTAAGTAAATAAAAAACTTTTAGATATCAAAAAATGTTGCGTTTATTTAAACACAAGAAATGTTTAAACTAAAATATGATTTTACAATATAAAAATGAAACATAATAAACATAACATAACATGATAAGCCATACCTAATATAATAACATAATAAAACATAAGGAGTTATTTAATTTAGTTAGTTTTTTTTATATTTTTCTGAGGAATGAATTGCTTTTAACAAATTTTTGTTTTCCTGTATATTTTCATAGAATTCCATACATTTAAATTATTTTTGACAATCAACAAAGATTTCAAAGTTTCCACTTTCAGTTGGGTTTTCTCGCTAGTCCAGATGTTGTTTAATAAAGAAAAATCCCGTTCGGTCGGTGCATTAGTTCCTGGCATACAGAGGCAATACTCTACCAATTTGCCAATATTATTGGACACATCATTTTCTTTAAAGGTGTTAAAAATTTCAATCCACCTATCTCGTGGCGATCCTGCTCATGCGGCACCTGACGATATCACATGGAATTATCAGGGTTGCCAGTTCTAATTTTATTATTTTTATTTTATTACTTTTTTGTTTTAATGTTTTCTAATCTAAAACCAATACTTTTCGTGTACTGGCTTTGTTTAATGAATAACCAGGATTTATGCCCTGAAAACCAGTACTTTACTGGTAAAATCAGTACGAATGGTCACCTTATTGTAGACGGAAAAAAAAATTATTTCATAAGAAAAGTATCGGAAGACTTTATTTCTAAATCAAAATGAAAGACAGCATTCATGAAATATATTTACAAAATGTATATTACTTACCATAGATCGCAATTTAATATTGATTCGAAGAATTTCTCAAACTAAGTTTCTCTATTGATTTAGACGCATGTAAACCTACTAATATGATAGTTAAAACTAAATACAGGCAATTTCAAGTAATAGTTCTTGTGAAGTAATGTGCATGGCAATAAGAATGATTCAGATCTTGATTTCTGCATAAAACGGTAATAATTATAATTACATATATTTATGAGATAAGCATTTTGGGATGATGACGTTGTTAAGTAACATGCGAAAAAAAAGTTTGCTGGGGGTGTTCAACCAGATATTTGTCAATGATTGTGAACACTGTATAAATGTAAACCAGGGGTGGGCAGACTTTTACAGCGTACGGGTTACTTCTAATTTTCTCAAGATTTCGCTGTCCATCTAGTTGCGTAGGTCTACAATATTTATTATAATTTAATAATAAATACGGAATATGTACTTACCTACATAACTACAAACATAATAATAATAGCCACAAATATAATAATATCAAATGATGCATTTAATATCAAACAGTTCAAAATACAATAAAAAATAAATAATTTTCATCTAAAGTTAGTTCTCGTAGTTATAGTTAAGTACACTGTGTAAAAAAAGTAGGACAGTGTCTTTTTGCCAATTAACATCTCTTATTTTCTCCTAACTACCAGATATTTATGCAGATTTAGTTTAATGACCCTTGTTTTCATTTTAGGCAAAAATTAAACATCTACCACTAATATTATTAAGAAAATTAGTATATATAATTTCCGATGCGTAAAAAAAGTAGAAGGACACTTGCTAATATATTTAATTTAGTGAGTTGTTCTTTATTTAAATAGCGATTTTGTACTTTGTTTATCCTTTTCTGTCAAAAAAAATCTAATATGTTTAAAAGTTACGTTGTTTCTCCGTTCTCAGAAATGCCTAAAGGAATACCTTTGAACGATTTGCAAAAAGGGCAAATTTCCGCATATCAAAATGATGGTAAAGGTGTCAGAGAGATTGCTCGATTGTTGCAGGTGAGCCCCAATACAGTTTCAAACTTTATCAGAAATCCTTATAAAAATGGAAATAAAAAGAAGACTTATAGACCGAAGAAGTTAACACCACGTGATGAAAGAAAACTTGCTCGTGTGCTGAAGAAGAACAGAGGAAGTGTTTCAAAGGCAAGAAATCAAGCAGGACTTAATCATATGACGAAACAAACAGTTTACAACTATATTAAAAGATCTAAAAAATTAATTTTCAAAAAACGGAAACATCATCCTAAGGGGAAACAAGCTCACATTGATAACCGTTTAGCGTGGGCTAAGGAGCACATGTCCTGGACTACAGAATGGACTTCTGTGATATTTTCCGATGAAAAGAAATTTAACTTAGACGGTCCAGACGGATATCAGCACTACTGGCATTGTCTGGGGACTGAAGGCGAATACTATTCAACACGACAAATGGGAGGAGGGAGTTTAATGGTTTGGTTGGCTGTTGGATACGGAGGAAGGACAAGTCTGGTTTTCTTAAATGGTAGGCAAAAACATACAGACTACATTCAAGTGCTGAATTCCGAGCTTCTTCCTTATGCCTCTGACATGGGGGGTGAAGAGTGGAAGTTTCAGCAAGACGGAGCTTCCATTCACACCGCGACTGGAGTCAAAAATGGGTTCCTAACAAATAATGTGGATGTTTTACCATGGCCAGCCAAAAGTCCTGACCTTAATATAGTGGAAAACATCTGGGCAATGCTAGTTCGTCGAGTTTATGCTGATGGAAGGCAATTTGATTCGCAAACTCAGCTTCGAGAAGCATTGAATGACTCGTGGGACAATTTTTGTCAAACTGAAATTCAAACTCTATACAATTCACTTCCAAACAGAATATTTGAAGTTATAAAGGCTAATGGGAAGACCATTCCTTATTAAAGTCACTATTTTTTCATTCATTATAATGCTGTCCTTCTACTTTTTTTACAAAGTTTCAAAAAAGAGAAACTATTTTTGTTGCCATTAATATTTTATGTTTGAACATCATAATTCTGATGTTAAAATTGTATTTTTGAAATATTTGTTAAATGTTTCTAATAAAAAATTTTACTAAAAAATAAAATATTTTTCGGTTATTGTTACAAAATCAAGTGTCCTTCTACTTTTTTTACGCAGTGTAGAAGACTTAGTCTGCAGACTGACCGCCAATCTTGCATATCTCGGTATATAATTACTTACTCATAATCTTTCACTGGGTTCTAAGTGGTCGTCTGTGAGACGGAAACAATACGTTATCTTAATTATATTCATGGTTGAAAATGCAGATTCACACAGGTAGGTAGAATAAAGATGAACGATGTCAAATGATGTGCAGCTTTTTTATTATTATGCAAAGGTTTATTAACTTGTTTAAGCAAATCATGTCATTCTGAAGGAGAAAAACTTCGTTTTTCTCAAGAGATAAAGAGAATATAATGTTCCATAAACATGCTTATTTTAGTATGCGCGTCTTAGGTCTTAGTAAAAGCGGTCACCCCAAAATGCCTTGGTGGTCCATCGGTCGATCACCCCTGACGTAAACTGTTATAATTTCTTTATCCTAAAGAGGCCAAATGTAGAGTTCAGTGCGAATTTAGACCTTTTGCGGACCTCGGTAGTACACAATATGAGATCCCTCTTTTTAAATTCATCTTTTTGTAAAATTTTATTAATTTTGTGACAGTAAATTTTTTTAAAAATTTATCATGGCTGTATACCTTCGGGTGGGTTGGGGATATTTATCTATCATGCCTATCCGGTATTGAAACAGATGTTTTATGTTAATCTATACTACTAATAAAAATGAACGAGGGTCTACTCAATTGGCTCTCTATAGAGAAGACAATTTGGCCCCCAGCTTCCAAATTTGGCACACATATAACTTGTAATTTAGGAATGTGCAACTCAAGAGCTATTTTTTGAAATTTTAAAGATATTTTAATTGATTAAATATTAAGCTGGATTTAGGCGTTTCTCAGCGATAATTTCCAAAAACATTATTGTGTCATTTCAAAATTTAAAAAATTGTCTTTTTAATGATATTAATTTAATAGTCATGCAAATTTTTTTTAGGAATTAAAAATTTTGTTGTCTAATTTTCAACAATAGATTACATTGTTGCCATGACATGTGTTTTTCAGTGTTTCATAAGATAATTAATCGCGCGATGTTATTCCATTGTTGAAAGCTGAAGAAAAGGGATTCTGTTCAATATCTGTGCAGTTTACAAGGCAAAAAAAAAAAAATGAAGTTATAATATGGCGAAATTTAGAAGATAGATGAGTCAAATATTTATGTTTTAATAGCAGCACTGTGATATTTAGAAACTCTCTCCATTAGAAAAATTCACATACACGATAAACAGAATGCAACTAAGACAATTCAAATAACGTCTTTAATGTCAGAGAATGGATGAAGTCATGAACGTGAAGTTATTGTAAAACTTATCTAAAATCAAAAATAGCCAATACTCACGGCGAACACTTGTCGATACTGTTTTGTCCAGTGGTGGCGAAGTGGTCTGCTGCACATAAGAAGACTCTCGACGAACGAGCTGGTCGCCTCAGGCAACAAGTAATAATCAAATGAAAGTAATGAAACATATAAAAACTGAGCCTAATATTTTATAATTCACAGAATTTACATTTTCTATAAACTTATTTATTTGGAAGCAAAGGAAATAAAGTTTTTTAATTGACCTCCCTGCGGTTTTAGGCTTGATTGAAAATTCATCACTGAAAAAATACCAAATTCATTTGCAAAATAGTAACCTTTGTGCATCGATGTGAGAAGAAAGCATAAGCGGGAAGTAATACTTCCTTATTTTCGATACTCCATTATGTATCCTCTGTCGAAAAAAAATGAAATTTTCTCCTTATTCAAAGAATCCGTTGGAATGACACAAAAAAAATTTGTCAGAATGCTTAATTGCTTGCTCAGCTAGTAGGTCTTTTCTTTCTTTCAGTGACAACACGGGAGATTGGAGTTATTTAAACTGGAATTTCATTTGCGGCAAATAATTATTGCTCAGTTGCCTTTTTTTAAAATTCATATGGATATTATTTGTTACCTAATTTCATTGCGAGCTGCGGTGGCCTGGTGGTAAGGTCTCGGTTTCTTAACGTGAGGGCTTCAGGTTCAAGATCCGATTCCACCGAAGAACCGTCGTTTAAGCGGGTCGGCTGCAAGCCAATTACATCAGAGCCAAACGCTTTCCCGCTGGTGTGGCGTAGAAGCTTAGAGGCAGGGGTGCTAACTAAGGTGTCATACTAGCCAATGATCACGGTTCAAAGTTAAGAGGTTCATCTCAAAACAGCCCTAGTGTTGCTTTTAAAAAAACGGGGCGTTAATATAACTAAATTAAAACTTATTTTCATTTCGTACAGTATTTGCTTTCGTGAGAATAGCTTAAATTTGAATTTTTTGCTTGTTTCACTCATTTTTATTAATATTATATTATTTATATTAATATATATTAATTAGTAAAAAATTTAAAATTGAAGTCATTATATTAAAATGCTGATTACAAATGATTTTTTTTTTTTTTTTTTTTTTTTTTTTTTTTTTTTTTTGTAAAATTAGGTTTACCTTCTTGGGCCCGTGGCCGACGCTCCATTTCCGTATGCTCCGCCCCGTGACAGCGCTTCGTTCTCTGCGGGCTGGTCCTTAATGGGGTTAGAAGCGACGACGTAAGAGAATACCACGGCAAATGAATTGTAAGATTTTCAGGGGCACAAAGGTATTGTTCACCAGCTTACAGGACCTTCTTCAACAGAACCAGCTATGTATTTAGCAATTTCACTATTCCAGGCAGTATATATTATAAGCCATCTCCCCTTTTTGTTTAACAAACGGGTCGATTCATTTTCATATTCAAATATATTTTGAACTTCATTCGCATACTAATGATTTATTTTAAGTCATTTTTTATACTCGTATTTTAGTAACTTTATGGATTTGTTTTTATTTATTATGAATGACTGAGCGACATCCATGCTCATGCACAGTATTATATAAGCTTATTAAGCCCGATTCTTTTTTTTTAAACCTTTTTTTATACGGAAAAAGAGGACATATTGTGATAGTCCAAAAATTCGAACTCGGAGTTTTGACGAATCTCCATGTTTTATACCCCCGAGTTCGAAAACTACATTTTTGATAAATATCTGTCCGTCAAAATATAACAAAGTTGACACACACACAAAAAAAAAACGCTTTAAGCTAGATGAATGAAATTTGGTATACAATCTTTACTTCAAACTTGGAGGTTTCTATCATATTTTAGCGAATCCATTTCATTTGGAGAAAATATATCCTAATACGATAACTATAAAACATCGATAACGTATAACGATTACTATAAACATCGATCGAGATCGACAGCCGGGGAAGCCCTCGTTGGATTTGGCTCAAAATCGAGAATTGTCTACACTACAGATATTAAATCTGCGTACCGAATTTTGTACATCCAGCTTTCTTCGTTTTATAGTAAGCGTGTTCACTTATATTCGAACACCCGGATAGACAGATTTCCTCTGAACATAGTTTGATGAAACTTTTATAGAAAATCTGCAAAGTTGGTGTAAAGACTGTATACTTTACACCAACGTCTCATTCAAAGCGTGTTTGAATTATCTTTGTCCTTAACGGGCAGATATTTTCCAAAAATGCGTTTTTCAAATTCAGGAAGGTCTAACACATGGAAATGTGTCAAACTCTCAACTTCAAATTTTATAACGCTTACAAATACAACACACTTTCTACATTATCTGTCTCTTACTATATATATTTATTCGCATATTTACTCTATACTTCTTATTTGAGAAAGTAAAAATCAGAAATATGGGATGACTAATCCAAAAGAAGGATTCAAAAAATATAGTGGTCAGTTCAAAAATAAATAAACAACTTCAGCATTTAATACTTTTATTAGAAAATTTTGTCTTTCTTTTGTAACAGATATAATGAATATGGCCTTCCCACGTGTATGAAATATACTGATGAACAGAAAAGAGAGCATTTAAAAACATTTCATTTGTGTTATCGTCACTTTAAAAAGCACCTCGCAGTACATTGTAGGAAACGAATAAATATTTTAGAAATTTATAAAAATGCATCCCAAAATAATTTTTTTTTTAAATTTATCTAAAAGCAAACTCGAAGTAAAGAATCCTGCCATTGAGGTGAATGCACACGAAAACAAAATGATCGCATCGACTAGGCAATGGCAGAAAAATCCTCATTATTTACGGTATCGTTGAAAATAAAAATAGATCTAAGATTTCTCGTGCATTAATAGATTTATATGAGTTGTTGCGCAAAAGAATTAATTAGATAATTAAATTTAATAAAAATAATAAGTGGACTCATTCGGAAATAACCATGATGAAAAAGAATTCTCAGTTAGCTCCATTTATCTTACAAGTAAAACCAATCAGTCCAAAAGCATAAATATTGAGATTTACATAACGGATAACATATCGCCTGATTCCGTTCCTGATTCCGTCGGGATGAATTACTTGTGGAGCTTTCAGTCAGGCCATAGAACAAAAACAACCGAGGAATTTATTTAGTCCAGACGATGTTTAGAGAAACACTCTGAGAGCGAACATCATCAAATCTAAACGTTTCGATTATTAATTCATTCTTTACTTTCGTTAGCAAAGTCGATGCGTCAGCTATCTTTTTTTGGCACTCAATCTTTCTGGTGTTTAGAGGAATTCTTTACGAGAGACAGAGTGATTCATTATCTCGAGAGGAGCTAGAAGTCATTGAATTGTTTAATGAAAATTTGCGGGCTGAAAATGGAAAATATGTTGCGATCAATATTATTATTAATAATAACCAGATAAACCGGTTAAAGTAAATGATTTATGAGCATTTATCGCATTAACCGGTTATTATTAATAATAATTAATGAAATTTGGTCAATGTCAGTTTGATTGTTTATTTTACAAGTTAGAGTCCCGATTCTTTTGTTGTCAGTTTTTGGCGCTTATATTATTGTTTTTCACAAATTAAGAAAGTTATTTTAACAAATTTTACTACGGCATAATGGATGAGGACTTAGTAGTCACGAAGTCACGTTTCAACAACCATTTAGACATGCTCAAATAAAAAAAAAGGAGGGGGGAGGAACCATCAGTTTCTTACAATAGAAGAATATAATTCGGTTCTCGCAAAATCTAAGGAAAGTAAAGAGAAGACTTGTGTCAAAACACCAGAAGATTACCAACGAGTACCTAGATATGATATCAAAATATCTTTTTTTCCCTCTTCAACAGATAGATATTGCGATTATTGAATGACTCCCCTCCCCCCAAAAAAGACGAGACTAATTAATTATGAAATAAAGAAAAAGAAGTTAGAAAAAAATAGGAAAACTTCATAACAAGTTTTAAAAAACACACACAAAGAGACACACCCACGTCCCAATCCTATAAACCGTTTACGCATTGACCGAACTTCGTCGGCAATTATTAATGACTAGCCGCCTTTGGCGACCAGCCGGTTCGCCAATCTTAATGCTCGTTAAAATTTTAATAATTAAATATTTTATGTAATTATTACTTTAATAGGTTCTTCATCAAATATTTTAAAGCTTCAAATTTTGATAGTCATGTAATTCACTCATAATAATATAAAGTCCTTCAGCCATAACATAATATGTATCTCTCTAATTTTCTGTTAGTTCCGGTAGAATTTATGCTTAAAATTAAAATGGAAATGACTAAACTGCAATTAATATAATATTTTTTACTGAAACAAAGCATTTTTTTAATAATATGATTACTGATAATAGAGTCACTGAGCGTTTAAACTTTATGGGCACTAAAGAATATCTTTCTTAAGTTATGTAATATCTCAAGAATTTGTCAACAAAATTTTCTCAGATTCATCATGAACAGATCGATTCATTAATAATGTTTAATTTTAAATGCATCAAACTTTAAGAAAATAAAATGAATCGTTTAAAATAATCGGTCGAAAACAGGTTTAAAAAACTACTTAAAAAACGATGTACTTAAAACTATAAGCATATACAAAAAATATATAACTAACATAAATACAATTTACTTACAAAAGCATGCAACTAACCTAAAAATAATTTAAATCAACCGTTTATAACGGTTGTCATGGCAACATTCAGAATGCGCATGCGTGCATTTTCTTCGCCAGCTCCGGTAACGCAAATGCGTGAATTTTTCTTCGCCAGTTGGGGTAACGCTATGCAGATTATACATTTTTAATTTCCTTTATTCTGTGTTATTTTAATTCAAAAGTACTTCAGAATGAATCTGAAACATGGATTAATTAACAATGTTTAATTTTAAATGCATAAAACATTAAGAAAATAAACAGAATCGTTTGAAATAATCCGCCGAAAAATGTTAACCCTAGCCTCATTTCTTTTGGGAGAAAAAAAAATTGAAGTTGGCGGTGGGGAAAATGGAAGATTTTTTTGGCGGGAAAGTTAGTTTTTAATTAATAATTAAAATTCTAATTAAAATTTAAAAAAAGGGACCCCAGGTGCACATTCCCGACCTCTAAGGTATACATGTACCAAATTTGATAGCTGTATGTCAAATGGCCTTGCCTGTAGAGCGCCAACACACACACACACACACACACACACACACACACACACACACACACACACACACACACACACACACACACACACACACACACACACACACATTGAGCTTTATTATAAGTATAGATATAGATAACCGGTTAAAGTGAATAATTTGCGATATTTCTCACTTTGACTAAAAGAAGCGGTTATTTTTAATACTGCCCGGTTAGTATTAATAATAACCGATTACTCACATTGACCGGGAATATATATGCTTCATTTTATAACGAGAAATAATCACAACTTAAAATTAATTTCTTAATTGCTATATTCTTAAAAATAGAATTTTATAGTTAGAAACGAAGTTGAGGAATAATCAATGATTACTGAATGAATACAAGAAAATAATTAATAAACAATTAGAAACTGGAATAATTAAGAAAAATGTAACATATAATTGTGAACATAATAGGGATAACTAGTTATTTTAAACCTCACAGTCTTATAATTCATCCTGAGAAGGCAATATTCGCTGTGCATACTGCCGATGATGGTCCCTTAGTGCAAAATCTTTAAACAAATATTTAAATACGGGGCCTAACTTGTATATCAATTTAATAGGTACTATTTTAAGATTCAGGTTGAGTGAAACAGGTTTCGGAACAGATATAATAGGTTATTTTCATTCTATTTTAAATGAGAAAGATGTAAAAAATGATTTAATTAAAAATTATTTTCCGAACAGTTTATTTGTTCGGAATTGATAAAAATTCGCAATTTCAAATATACGAAAGGTAACTCTTACCTTTCGAAACTTGTCAGTCATTTTTCGGGCTTGCAGCAATTACTAAATATCACATGAAAATGTAAGGAGGAACGTATTGATGTAGAAATGTTGGGCAATTTCCTGCACGTAGAAGAGCCTCTTCACGGAGCTGAAACGACAATACATTTTTTTTATTTCTCAACTACCGCTGCGAAGATTCTGAAAGATACATAACACACATAAAATGGTGAGCCATTCCAGAGTTCAAAAATATATGGATTAAAAAAGAACTGAAGAAAATAGTTTAACTAAAAACTCCTCAAAAATTGTGGGTTTGAATTGGGATAAACATCAAGACAATTTAAAGTGGGATGTTACGCCATTCAGAAACGAACTTAATGAACACAAAATAACAAAGAGTCTCATTTTACAAATTGTAACCCAAATTTATGTCCCTATTGGATTAGTTTCCGCACATGTAATGAAAGCTAATTTTATGATAGAAGAATTATAGGAATTTAACAGCGACTGAAATCCTGAGATTTCTGATAAAGTCAGAAATAGATTCTTGATTTGATATTCTTAAACCGAGGAACTTGTAAACATTAATATTTCTAGAAGATATTTTTTTGAGTAGTTCCGTTATTAATACAGAAGATATGATTCTAGTAGTATTCGGTATGAAGAGATATGATTGTTTGGGATGTTTCAAATTCTCCCTATTTTGTAGACATCCTTCTCTTTATTCAAAAACAGATGAGCCCCTCCAAAGAAACTAATTCTTCCTCTTTCATTGCAGATAGTTGCTAACAGTACTGCAAGAACAGATGACTATATGAAGACGCGTTTGAAAACAAGAGAATGTAATATTTATAGTTTTAGTCTCTTTCAAATAATACTACATTGGATAAAAGATTGCGTCACTTATTAGAAACGGATCGCGCCAAATCGTGTAAAAGAAATATAGAATTTAATAGCTCTTTCTCATTGGAAATTTTTGTAAGAGAACAGTCCCCCCCCCAGATTTATTATTTCGAGGTGCGGAACTGATAGATCTCATTCACAGCGGAGGACCGCAGTGGTCTGGTGGTAAGGACCTGGTCGCGCAACCGGAGGGCTTCAAGTTTGAAATTCGATTCTACCAAAGAACCATGGTGTAAGCAGGTCTTTTGCATGTTATATCCATTGGGGGCCAAACGCCCTCCCGCTGGTGTGGTGTTGAAGTTTGGAGAGGGGTGTGCCAGCTCAGGTGTCGTCCTGCTCAACTGACCGCAGTTTTAGAATACGAAGTCCGTCCCAAAATACTCTTAGTGTTGCTTTAAAATGAGACATTAATATAACTAAACTAAAACAAACTAATGGATAGTGAGTTAGTTCCGGTTTCATGGTTCACCTTGGTATACAAAGTATATTTAACTTTGCAAAATATATTAATCAAAAATATGAGTCTATTTTAGATCTTCAACTTAATGAAATCTCTTGAAAAGCAATGAAAAAACTGTGGTGCGCGGCTCATCTAATAATGAAAATGAATTTAAATTTCTCGCCAAATTCTCATCCTGGAATAAGCTTAAACGTGTAACGGCGTGGTGTTTTAAATTTCTGAATATTACCAATCCTTCAAAATCAAAAGTCGAAGTTGTTTTAACCGTTCTGAACTTTCTTGTAAATGCTACAGGGCACTTAGATAAGAAAAGTGAATTTAAAGAAGAATTTTAGCTTGAAGATATGTGACTATGTTCAGAAAGAACATTTTAAAATAGTTATATTTTTGAATTTTTACACATAAAAACATCGAAAAAACATTTAAGAAACCAAAATATGCTAGTTAAAAGACAAGAATTTCTTAAAAATAATCAAAATCCGTCAAGGTTTTGATAAAAAATAATCAAGGTTTTTTTATGAATGTACTAGCCCGGTTCGCCAATCTTAATGTTCGTTAAAATTTTAATAATTAACTATTTTATGCAATTCCTACTTTAATAGCTTCTTCATTAAAATATTTTAAAACTTCAAATTTCAATTCACTCAGAATATTATAAAGGCCTTCAGTCATAACGTAATCTGTTTTCTCCAATTTTCTGTTAGCTCCCGTAGAATTTATGCTTTAAATTAAAGTGGTAATGATTAATCTGCAATTAATATAATAATATTTTATACTGAAACAAAGCATTTTTTTTTGTAATATGATTACTGAAAACAGAGTCACTGAGCATTTAAACCTTATGGGCACTAAAGAATATCTTTCTTAATTTATGTAATGTCTCAAGAATTTGTCAACAAAATTGTTTCAGATTCATCTTGAGCAGGTCTATTAATTAACAATGTTTAATTTTAAATGCATCAAACACTAAGAAAATAAACAGAATCGTTTAAAATAATCGGTCGAAAACAAGTTAAAAAAATTACTTAAAAAACGATGAACTTAAACTAACATAAATACAATTTAATTACAAAAGCATACAACTAACCTAAAAATAATTTAAATCGAGTCCGCTTACGTTGAAATGTAAACAATCAGAATACAATGCGCATGCGTGAATTTTCAACGCCAGTTACGGTAACGCAAATGCTGGAATTTTTCTACGCCAGTTGGGGTAACGCTATGTAGATTAGAAATTTTTAATTTCCTTTAATCTGTTTTATTTTAATTCAAAAGTACTTCGGAATGAATCTGAAAGATCGATTAATTAACAATGTTTAATTTTAAATGCATAAAACATTAAGAAAATAAACAGAATCCTTTGAAATAATCGACCGAAAAATGTTAGCCCTAGCCTCATTGCTGTTGGAAAAAAAAAAAAAAAAAAAAAAAAAAACTGAAGCGTAACTCATTTGGCGGTGGGGAAAATCATAGGATTTTTTTGGCGGGAAAGTTAGTTTTTAATTAATAATTAAAATTCTAATTAAAATTTCAAAAAAGGGACCCCGGGTGCACATTCCCGACCTTCAAGGTATACATGTACCAAATTTGGTAGCTGTAGGTCAAATGGTCTTTTCTGTAGAGCGCCAACACACACACACACATTGAGCTTTACATATAAGAATAGATATAGATAAGAAGTATAAAGTAAAAATCTTTTAGTTTCAAATTATTTGCTCAATATTCTATAGATAGTTTAAGAAACATTTTACCTAGTTCTGAAATTAAAAAAATAAGCCGTATTTTTATCCACTTTTTAAATATTAGAATTCGATTATCACACGAGGGGGCACCTCATAATTGAGGAAGAGGAGCTTCTTGCATGGTGGTTGGTTCTTGCCATCATTGTGAGCATCCGAAAAGGTGGCGGTTGGCTACCTCTCATCGATGACGGGGCATACTTGATTCGGGAAAGGTTGTACCGTGGCTGATGAAGGCCCTTAGGACTCAAGTTCCTGTTGCTGTTGCGGCTGTCCGGCGATTCAAGTTTTTCCCTGTGTCTTCGGGCGGGTCGGAGTAGTCAGTCTATGGTGAGAATTCGACTGATAAATAACACGTAATTTTCAGTTTGTTTGCCTTGTAAATCATTTGAACAAGTATTGAATATTTCTAATTAAATAGGTTACTTATTTTCTAGTTCAAGAACTACAAATATATTGAGAAAACATTACATCCATTTTATAAAATAAAATATAATATGTTTTAGATTTTAATTTGTGAGGTGCGTTTCATCAAAAAATTCTATCAAAGATAAGAATTTCAGAAAAAAGCATTCAAAGATATAAAATATCTCTAACATTTATAGAAATGCAAATATAAAATTCAATGTGCCCCCCCCCCCGCCTCAAAAAAAAAAAAAAAAGCCGGACTCGAAAACAAAATTTAAAAAGTTTTATAAAGAAAATTCTTTCAACATTAAGACTTTTAAAAAAAGAAATTTCATATTTTCATCAGAGCATCATACAGAAATTCATTGCTCCCCTTGCCTCCGCATTGATGGGGATTTGTTGGAGAATGGCATTAAACAAATGAAAAATCACTTCAAACAGACGACTGCAACGCACCATCTCACATTTGAAGAATTTCTCATTTTAGTAACTCATATTGAATCATGCTTGAACTCAAGACTTGTGACAATCCCCAATGATTGAAAGTATTTAACCGTTAGTAACTCATATTGAATCATTCTTGAACTCAACACCTGTTGTGACAATCCCCAATGATTTAATGACTTTAATCTATTCACATCTGATCATTTTTTTACTGGAGCAGCGTTAACAACCATTCTAGAAGTTAATGCACTCCATCAGATAGCACTTAGGGCCCATTGTAAATGGATTCCTACAAAGTTTTCAACATTTTTGGAAACCTTGATCATCAACCATCTATTATTCAACATTCCAAACACTGGAAACAATCATCCACAGACTTTGCAAAGGTGTGCAAAGTGGAAGTCAACTAAACCATACTTGGCCATTGGTGATTTGGTATTAATAAAAGATGATAATTTGTCACCTCTAAAGTGGCTCGCAGGTAGAATTATTAAACTCTTTTCAGGTGCATGTTGCGTACCTAAAAACTATGAACAGTGAACTCAAATATTCTTTCAGCAAACCTTCAATGGCTCTAAAAATTTACATTATATTTTCATATAATTAATCGTTTTTTTTATTTCAATCTCATTTTAGTTTTTTGATGGCGCATCTTACGTCTAGGTCCTTGTAAGTATCTCACCCACTTTTATCTTTCAACTTTTGATAATTGTTAAAGAATTATAAATTTATATTTTAATATTATTTTATAGTATAGTATTCAATGTTTGTCATAAAATTTATCAGAATTTTTATGTAATCATTGATGTTTGTTTCATAAGATAGTAATTTTGCTTAGTTTCCTCGCAAAAACATCCACAGCAATGAGATGTTTCTTTGATCCAATGTAATAATTTGCTGAAATATATAACTGTTGTGTTATATTATTTTATTCTCTCATTTAAGAGTGATTCAACTTTGATTCAAAAAATGACATTAGTTTTTGCACATTTGTAATGTTATGCCTTTTTAATGTACTATGGTGAACAAAATGCTTCTTCTGCAAATAAATGTCCAACTATTTTATAATTTTATTTTTATATGTAATATTTTATAATTTTTTATATATACTATTTTATAATTTTTTATATATACTGTTTTATAATTTTGTTTTATATATATACTATTTTATTTTATATTTACATATGCTTAATTTATAATAGCATTCAATTAACAAAAACTAAATTCATGGTTGTTTAAAATATATTTAATTAAATCTTATGCATTTAGAAAGTCATGCAGCCGTACTTTTGCAATAGTTAAACATAAGGGCGCAATTAATTAATTACAAAACACTCAGATTGTTTTTTTTGTTTGTTTTTATGCATCAAAATTTAGGTCAAATTATAATACATTTCCCTGAAATATTGATTTTTTTTTTTATTCTCCAGTATATTTATTGGTATACTGCATAGCAAAAATTAAGCCAGCCGAAGTGGTTTACAAAATTTTGTCCCATATTTTCTAATCTTGTATGAAATTTTATCCTTTGGTAAGCCCGCAAATGTCTTGCATGACAATGGCGAAGAAAAGTTAAGAAGTATTGATTTTTGACGTGAATTTACCACTTTTACTGAATCTATCGCGTAAATCTTCGCGATTGTTATGACGATTAATCCCTGGCATGAGGATAATAGCGCTCTAATTTATGTTTAAGACGTTTCTTTCCCAAATGATCGAAACCAAAATCTGACACAGAACCACAACTGTAGCCACAAAATCACGTATCAAGATCAGTACTTTCTTTCTGCTTCCTTCTGCAATGCGAACTCGAAATAAATTCGAGTCAGTATCAGGAGGCAGTGAAAATATTCGATTAATCGTTATTTTATTATTGCCATCTGTCAACTCAACTTAGCTTTAATTGTTTTTAATTTCTGCCTCTCAGCAATTTTATTTTTAAAGAAAATGATTTACGGTTTTTCTTATTCTATTCAGTAGAAATTCTAAACAATTTATTAACTTTTCCTAAACGTCAATCGCTTTTTCTGCTGACTAATGGAAAGATTCCATGAACAAAAATTCGCCCGAATGAACTTATTTATGATTCGTATACTTGCTTCGTTTATATTGCGGCGATATATTTGTCCTTGCTCTTTAACAACAATAAGAAGAAAAAAAACATATCTTCAAAACTTTATGGGCGGATTTCCAATGACGAAGAGACGAAGTCTGTATGGGGAACTTCAATACTTATTTGAATTTTGAGAAATGATTATATCAATAGAAAAAATAATTAGAGAATCAAAGTTAAAATTGGTGATAAATTATATGAGGTATAAGTTATATTTTAGATATAATTTATTTTATTTTTTAATGGAAATCTTGGAAATGAGAGTAAAAAATTACTTCTTTTTCCACTTTAATCCAACTCATTTATATTTAAATTTGTGCTTAGAGTACTTACACTGGTCCCTCTTCTTTGAACCCTCTGGAAGGTTTTGAGATAGAAATGATGAAATTGTGTCGACAGACCCTTATGATGCTGTCATCTGAGTCATATTCTCCACGCTTAGAAGAATGAATCCTCTCACAAGGTGAGTTGAGTATCCTTTTGAAAAATTTGCGTATTTTGAAATAAACTTTATGTGTTAAATTACTGGAAAAAAGCTGTCGATCTTAAGGTAAAAATATTGTAGTATTTATGTGAATGAAATAAATTTAAATTTGGCTACATATTTACATTTCTAGGAAAATTCAATTGACACAATAGATTGGAAAGTATTCTGTGCTTAACTGATAAGTTCAGTATGTTATAGGTCCTTTTTATTTGGATAGTTTGCTCAAAGAAAATTCAAAATTTATTTGATGTTGCGTAATTATGGGAAAAAGTAAATATCTGAATGCTATTTGTTTAGATACAAGTAACAAAAGATATCATGATTTATGGAAAATACGAACAATTTATATATGTATATCTTGCTGCTAATGTTACAAAATGAAATAAGAAAATTTAGAATTTTTGATTTTAAGAAAATAATTGCAGTATATTCCCGAGTATTCTGCCTAATGTGGCGGAAGGGCAGGCCGGATAACAAAATCGTCGGATGGACCGGATTTCTATGAACTCATTTCTTTGCCCACCGATACCAGAAGACAAAGTTTTTATACCAAAACACGCTGTTGTAATACGTTTTTTCTCACTTCTTACTGAGTGCCAAGCCTTCCATTTATCTCAAGCCGCGTAGAATGCGGATGGTTTTTCTTACTTTTATTCCACTTCCACTGGCTTGTGCAACACGCCACTTTTCGATTTCTGCCCGATTTTTTCCCCCAATTCAGCACTGGCAATTCCTAACTCCGTAGTTATATCTTTTGCTGTTAAACCAGAGTCTAATCGTCGTATAGAGCATACTTTCTCCTCCATAGTCATTGCAACTATTTTTCGTTTATCACCCACTTCGAAATCTGCACTGGGGTACACTAAAAAAACATTAAGCATATCCTAAAAACAATTTATGAATACTGTACGCACTGTGCAGTTATAATCAGAGACAGCAGTGACAGTTGAGGTGTATTACACCCTGATGAAACAATAAACATCGAGCAGAACACGGCTCTTTTCCCGTCACAACTTGTATTTTACACGCGACGCCTAGGAAGATCGTAGCAGACGCCCGCTTCCAATGCCTTGGCAATGTTGTCAATGTAACGCCTTGCCTTCCTCATTTAATTATGATAAAAGAAAACTAGGCCGAATAGTACGGAGCCGGATAGTCGCGATCCGGATACTCGGCAGTGTACTGTAGTTATAAACTTCCCTTATACTTTTTAAGATGGAATCTAAGTAAAATATATAAAAGATTATTTTGTAGACGTCCAACTTTTAAAATAATTAATGGGTTTTAACTTGGAGCAAAATGTACATTAGTTGAACCTCACATTGAAAAAGTTGACACTATTACGACACAATCTATATATAATTCAATGATGTTTGTTATGCTATCCACATTCAAAGATTATGTGTATATGTCTAATCAACAGTTTATTAATGTTTTACTTTTGAATCCTGCACTATATATTCTACAGGAGGTGCTTCTTATTAACATTCGATATACATCCATTTTATAAAAGTTTGCAGGAAGCACAAAAATATGCCTACATAATTTTTTTCTTTGATTTTTTTTTATTGATCAACGAGTCTGTTTAGAAGATACACTCTACGATATCAAAGGAAACTAACAAAAGAATTTTAGAGGGCATATATAGAAAAAAATCTTATATTTCAACTTATATTTAGCTTCGATATAAAACATTGACTTTATCAAATTTCAAAAACTTAAAACAAAAAATTATTTTCAAAATTACATTGAAACGGAGAATTTGAGTAAAAAAGGTTTTTAAATTTAAACCAAGTAATCTAAACCACATTCCTTACCTAGGCCGTAGCATTCTTCAAAATCCCCTTTTAGAATGTCACTTTCAGTCAGTTCTGGAAATGTTGCCCAATTTTCGCTGAAATCTGTAGTAAATAACCCAAATCCTGGACTTTTCCTTTCATTAACCTGTTCTCCAGGAAGATGTAGAAAGAAATATTATATTACCTTCTCATTTCCGGTTATTTTACTTAATTATAATTTCTAACGTTTTATTAAATTATAATAGGAAGAGTTAGTCCCAAGATCGATGTGTGATGTGAAATTATGCACAATTACACCATTGTTCCATTCTTTTTTAGCGATTCTCCTATATTTATCTGGATATGTTACGAGAGTTTGCTGTGAAACAGTTAGAAATCCTGAAATTTGTTGTACCTATACGAGAGGTTGATGTTAAAATGACTCGCCTCCTGTATAAATCATACTCGTTTCACTCACATGCATTTAATTCTAGGTGACAGAGCGCCAATTTGCCCCACATGTCATGTGAATTTTAGTGTAAAGCACATCTTTGTTGAATGTCCTTCTTTTAATCATCAGCGTCGTTGCCATTTTATGTCAAATTCTCTTAACTTAAAAGACTTGATGGGTGAGAAACACCATCCAAATATTTTTAAATTTTTAAAATCAGTTGGGTTTTTTATGAGTATTTAACATTTTTTATTTTCTTTGATAATCATTTTTGCGTATCGTATGTGTTTTAAAACCTTTACCGTTTTTAATTCAAATGGTTTCTAGAATTTTACTTTCATTCAACAAAAGTCTGGCGCAGTTTAGCCAAAAATGGCTCTTGTGCCAAAAAAAAAAAAAAAAAACCCTCTCACATTCTTCCATTCAGTGAGTGGACATGCAAATGCTTGTGGGGGAACATCCCCACAAAAATCTTTTTAAATATTTAAAAGAAATTGGTTTTTATCATATTATTTAACATTTTATTATGCTACCACTTTTTATATCTTGTTCACTATGTTAAGAGACATTGCCATGTCATTTTTATCTATCAGTTTCTACTTTTACATAATTTTACATAAAAACACGGTCTTTATATTTTAACCGTATGTCTGGCGCAGTAGGGTCAGGTTTGGCTTTTGAGCCACTCAACCTCACAATCCAATCCAATCCCTGAAATTTGTTGTCTTATTTCTTCACGATAAGGCACCACCTCCCTAATTGCCCATCCATTTCTGGATGTTTTCGGAATAGAAGATCCCATTCGATCTCTCTATACCAATGACACTTCTTTCTGTGGGATTTTGTGAAAGATCAGTTTATAAAAAAAGGAGAAAAAAAATATTAAATCATTGTCTCTATCGTATCTGTAAGTAAAAACTTAACTATGAATTTTAATTTTAAAACAAAAACGAATCGATTTATGTAAAACAACTGTTATTATTACATCATACTTGCTATTATTAGCATTGCATTTAGGGCAGAATTCAAATATATAATGCGTTGTTAGAAAATGTGACTTTTGATGATTGTTGACTAGTCGCCTTTGACAATCAGCCTGTCCGCCGTTATGAATGCTCTCTGAGGTTTTCAATTAAATATTTTATGTAACATGGTCTCATAATAGATTTATAAGTAAAATATTTTTACATCATCAGCTTCAAATTCTAGTAGTCATATAATTCACTTATACTTTATTATGTAGTCCTTAAGCCGTTCTATTCACCGTACTACGTTTCTCTCTCTCATTTTCTATCAGCGGCCATAAAATTCAATTTTAAATTAAAGAGGAAATGATTATACTGCAATGAATATAAAAACATTTCTTACAAAAACCAAGCATGACTTCAAAAAAAAAAAAAAAACTATGAGAATTCAAAGCACAGTCGTTCAGCATTGAAGTTATATGCGCTACAGAATCATATTCATAATTTATAATATCACAAAGAATGATTCAACAAGTATTTCACGGATTCGTCGTAAAATTCAGTGATTAGTTTTATTTTCAAAAAGATTTTAATGTCGATAATAATATTTTATTTTTCACGGTCTATAAATATTCTTCAGAAAATTATGAATTTTAAATTTTAGATTGTCCGTTGGTAGTGAAGAATCATATTCTGCAAAATATTCTTGACACTCCAACATTTAAATAAATAAATAATTTTTTTTATCTTCTACGATCAAATCTGAACGATTTATTAAGTTTTGAATATTACAATTTTAGAGCGATCCACATTTAGTACATAATCTAGACGAATCGTTCTCGAGAAACCCTGGGAAATGATTTGATTCTTTGAGACGGTTTATGAAGGGGTCTAAAATCGTCCGTTTTTATGGAAGTGATATTCAAATTTTCATAAATCTGCCAGCTTTAGTGATTGATTTAGTTGATTGAAGGGCAACTCTTTTTGTTTGAAATGTAGTGTTTAGAGAATATGATTTTTAGTGCAGGGCATATATGTAAAAATTTAAAATTCATAATTCATCAGAGCATTTATTGACTCAAATGACATAAAATATAATCATTTATTTCATTTATATCATCATTTTGTTAGCAGATATATGTTTATTACAAAAGTTTTACAAATTAGTTATTGAACCTTGATCAGAATGGATGACTTGTATATATTAAACAAAATTGCCTTAAATAAAACTGTTTTTATTGAATTAGTATTATTATAAAATATCCTATAAAACTTTTCCTTGCATTTACTCTTGAGAAAGTATTATATTTTATATTTATTTCGTATCTTACTGACATAGCTGAAAATGACACTTTTAAATGTTTAATATGTTTATTTTGCTTTAATCGTTGAGCCATTTTTTAATTTGAGCTTTTGTGAATGTGATGGCAATACTTTTATAAAAACTAATTCGCCCCTCCCCTCCATTGATGCGTAACGTGCAATGCAGCTTAAATTTCATTTTTATATTGTGCGAAATAAATTGTTGAAAAACATGTTTAAATTTTTTTTTAATTCATTAAAAACAGAAATTGAATTTATAGGTTAAAACATTAGTATCATTAAAAAGATTAATTTTTGAACTACAATATGATGTAAAATTCAATTTTTTGTTGCAATATTTTTGGAAATTATAGCAGAAAAACGCAACATTTTTCTTACTTTTTAATTAAATAAAATTCTAATTAAAATTTTAAAAAATTAGCCCCAAGGTGCACATTTTCGACTTCCAAATGACACATGTTCCAAATATAGTAGCTGTTGGCTCAAACCTTCTGGCCTGTAGAGCGCCAACACATACTCATTCGGCTTTATTATAAGTACTAGTCGCCTTTCTCGACCAGCCGTTTTGCCTGTAATAATGCTCATTTTAAATGTGCATTATTTAAAATGAGAATTATTAAATTAGAATTATTTAAATTAATGCTCATTTTAAAATTTTTAATTGAATATTTTATGTAACTTGGTCTCATAATAGGTTTATCAGAAAAATATTTCTGAGCTTCACATTTTGATAGTCATATAATTCATTTATACTAATATGTAGGCCTTAAGCGTTTCTGTTCAATGTACTATGTCCATCTCTCTTTCTCTAATTTTCTATTAGTGTGAGTAAGATTCAATTTTAAATTAAAGCGTAAATGATTAAACTACAATTAACATAAAGACATTTTTTTTTACTGAAACCAGGGGTGTCATTTAAAAAAAGGAGAACTAAAAGCAGAGTCGTTTGGGATAGAACTCTTATTTGCATTATAGAGAAATTTTCATAACTTATAATATTTCTCTCACACACACATTCAGTAAATGGAGCCACGACAGCTGAACGAAGGTTGCGGTTGTTCAGAACCAGGGTAACCAATGTGCAAGTTTGTGGTTCGAACTCGCAATCTTAGGGTTCATAGCCGCGTAACAAAGCCACCAGACAAAAGTGTATACTCCTTGCCGGAGCTTGTTATCTGGCTTATGAAGTTACCACCACAAGAGTAAACGGAGAACTAGGTTCGATTCGCGCCATTTTCTTGTTTTTCAGAAAACATAAGTCCATCTACATGGATGTTAGGAAAATGTGGATGGATGGATTTAACGCTTACAGATAAGTAAATTATTTATTTTTGTTTAAGCGCATGTTGTCGTTTTATGTTTCAATTTTATTTCAATTTACTTTTAATAAAAGAAACTTGTTATTAAGGAGTGAGAGGGAATTTTCGCAATGCATTCTGTTTGGTTTGGCTTCCATGAAATTTTTAGTAGTGCATGTATTACCGTTACTATTTGAATAAATTGTGAAATAATATTTGGCAAATGCTTGTTTTGAAATATAATTGCAGAATGTGACAGAAATTTATGAATTTATAATGGACATTTTGAATATGAAATTCTCTTTAGCTGCATGCAATCGAAAGTGAAAAAATGTCAGATTACTTAAAACATTGTTTATTTCACGTAAAATTTAAATAAAATTCGTATAAAATTTTGATTTGAATTTAAGACAATTAAAATATTTGAGATTTTTACTGTTTATTTCAAAAATAAAATACTCCAATTCATTTTCTGGCTTATTTATATTTCATGCTCGTAATATTGGTCTGACTGTATATTCTTATTTTAAATTCTTAAATAATCTATGAAACTAAGATGGAAGTAAAATTATTGCACGGTCGCATTCTTTCATAAACTATAAAACAAAGAAAATTATTTAAATTGTGAATTCTCATTTTGTATTGATATTTCCGTTCTGCATATAGTTTTATACATACATGAAATGCTATCTCTTAATCTAAATTAATTCCCAATTAATGCCCTGCTAACACTATTACATATAAACATCCCCCTTCTTCCCTGGTGTATATAGTAATGTTGTGGGGCCTAGCTACTTCCACTGCATTGACGTGAGCTACTTCCAACAGAAAGGTTGAGTTGTGGCTTTGAATCTGTCTGTTTCAGTCGTGGCCTTTAGGACTCCAAAATTCTGTTGCTATTCTGAGAGATTAATTCCCAGATGCGATGGTCAAACCAGAGTAACTTCATTATAGTTGTGGCTATGTTTCAGCAGTTAGGAACTCTGTATTATATAGAATGTTTCCTGAAAGGAAGTTTTGATAAGTTCCGCCTTATATGTGTATAGATAAGAGAGCATCCAACGTATTCTAGTTTAAAACCTCCTTCGTTGAGTGGAAGTATTATATTTGAAGCTTCTTTTATAGTCCCTACTTCTTTGAGCAGAGGGTACTTACTATACACAAATGATTTTCTCTATAAAGGGATCCGGGTACAAAAAAAAAAACATTTTTGCCCTAACTTTTTCAATTAAATAAAAAAAAAATTACAAATACGAACATATATTACTACTGCATGTTTGTTTAATGCATGTTTTGTTTTTGCTATTAATTACTTCAAAAAATTTAGTGCATTTAAGTACTTTGCATGCATGTTAGATTGAAGACAATTCTGTATTAATTTTAATTGCCAAATGAGCGCCCAGCATTTTCTATAGTAACTGGAAATGTGAAGAAAAGTTTCAACACAGTTAATACAATTAGAATTATTTTCTTATAATTATTATTTAGTATGTATTGCAGTATGTTTTGTGAATTATTTACGTCCCTTTTATTCGAAGTCATATCCCTTGGCAAAACAATTTTTTGGGTGAGGTTCATTTATATCCTTGTTATAAAACTTTACTGTTTTTGGAATACTTTTCTATGACAACAAACATAGTCATTAACATCTTTATCACGTAGCAATTAACCAATGAAATTTTCAATTTCAGCGATCTTTTTTAAATAAATGACAGGTACGTTTTGATTCTTGCAATTTGAAGAAAAATGTCGGTTAATTATAATTACACCTATGGAAAATGTTATTTAATAATGGAATAAGATTCAAAGCCAATGATTTCGTAAAAGTAATGAGAATTATGAAATTTTGGAAGGTTACGGCAACGATCTATTTTCGATCTATTTCGAGAGAAATGATTGTTGTTTCTAGATGCTTCAATAATTTTGGCTCTTTTCATTAACGTATGGAATAGAACATGTCTCATAATTTTTAATATATTTTTGATTATTGAATATTTGATTGTTTCCTTTGTTTTATACATTTTATAATTCTTGGGAATTATGGTTTTATCTCTAACACTTAGTAAATAACTTAAACTGTATTGTCGTCTTCTAAGTGAAATTAAATTTGATGTTTTATGGCGTAGTTATCATCATATTTTCTTTGCTATTTTTTATGTATACTATTTTATTGGTGTACACTCAAGGCTTTTAATCGTCACCTTTTTCTCAGCAATTTTGTCATCTTTTATAATTTACTATCTGATGTTCAGAATGATGACCTTTGTGATTTCTATTTTTATGGTTTTGTTTTACATTCTTGATAAGATAGAAATGTTTATATACTATTTTGTAGAGATTTTAAAATCGGGAATATTCACTAAAATCGAAAGATCACGGAGTCTTCAGCTCTTTTTTTGTCGTTGATATTTTGTTTCTTGTTGATTGGAAACTGAAGCAGTGACTACTGGAACATTTTCAAATTACAACTCAATTTTCACATAAGAGGTATACGCTGCTTATACTCTTATATGCTGAAAAGACGTGCAAAAAGAGCGTTAAATTTGAGAAAGAACATTTAAAAATAGGAAAGAAGCCACGTATTTTTATCTGAGATAGAGTGAAGTATCTTTTGTGGTAAATATTGGATTATAGCATATGATCAGATTTTTTTCAACGGACATCACTTTCTCAGTTCTAGGATTTTTTAAAACTGGGTTTAATTTCGCTGTGTAAAGATATAGACATTCTATACACTACCGTAGTTGTGTTTTTATTAATAAGGGATATCCTCTCATATTTAACATTTCCAAATACTACAGGATGGATAGCAGACAGATTATTTTTGCATATGAACAGTCAATTGGTTTTTTTTTGTACGTAGTAAAAAGGGTCTATTGACAAAATGCTGGAAAGAATTCTAACATTTTACTAAATGTGATTTAAAATTTCAGAAATGAAAAATATAAAAAAAGGTGGTGAAATTTGTTTCTGATTTGACTCCAAAGGCTACAAAGAGGACGATTGTACAAGAGATGGTAAATCATACAGTATTTGATTTACTTATAGTTCCATCTTTAGCACAACGAATGATATTAAGCATTCTGCGTGAGACAAGATATGTAAGATGAGAGAAAATGAGAGGAATCTGTGACATTAAAAATGAATTACTTTTGCAGTTTCATATTTGAATCTGAAGTATATTATAATGCCTGGTTCATTTCTCTCACAACATTATTGGATTTCAATGTGATGCTATTTCATTAAACGATTCCCGAAGTGTTGACTGAACTTTGCAGGATAACAATGCTACTCATCCTTCAGGCCTGGAAGATGACATCCTTGAAGAATTTAAATTCAAGATTCAGTTCTTACTTCCCAATAGCACTCCTTTACTGCAGCCCTTGGATCAACAGGACATCTCAAATTTTAAGAAGCTACATGCCAAAGCGCTCTTTGAGCATTGCTTTATGGTAACTGAAAAAAACACATTTCACTCTATGCAGCAACTGAAGAAATCAATCAGAAAGTTTTGGGAGGACCCTATTCACATCGTTGCATACTTCAAGATGACCGGTAAGGCATGGAACAAGATCACTAAAAGAATCATTCCATTCGAAGAGAGAGAAAAAGATACGAGATAATTTCTGGATGAAAGATGTTTTAGCCAGAAGGCGTTGTCGAACATGAATTTGAGGGGTTTGAGGAATTTCCTGATCAGTCAACTGTAATCCACGAGATTGTGTATCTAGTCAAGATTATGGGTTTGGAGGTGGGTAGCAACTACATCGGCTTGTGGAAAAACAGAATTTCTGCATCATAGGAAGAATGTGTGAAAGAGATTTCGTCAAAAGAAGGAGAAAACATTCTCAGCACAGTGAAAAGCATGGGAAACTGCTGTATCGTGGTTATGAAGCATCATATTACTAAGACAGTGGCTAGCCGTACTGCAAATTTATTTAATAATGCTGTATTGCATCTTCGGCAGATTTTGAAGCATAAGCAAAAACAAATGAGTTTTTTTAAAAACGCATATATTTTAATTAATAAATTACATCATTATAAATTTATTAATTTTTTGAAACCGAACGCATTATCCTGCTTTATATTAATCCTTTGGAGAAAAAATGTTTCGCCGAATAAGTGTTACAAATGACGAGTAAGATTTGGGAACGGATTATCCTCGCTCAACCAGGTTGCACTCTATTCATATTTAGTATGGAAGATTGAAGAGTAAATTTGAAACCTTTTAAAAATGTACTTATTGAACTGTTGTATTACAATTTAAAATTCTGAATTATAAATAAGATTGAAATGAATCAAGTGAATAGTGGATATAAATCAGAAGCAGCATGGAGTGGAAACTATATACAAAACTTTTCAATATAAAGATGTAAAATTGTAGATATTCATAATCAAGTTGTACAGTTATAAAATGACTATCGGTATTTATAAATAACTTTTGAACATTAAATCATGGGTATACTTTATTATTATTAAAAATTAACTTAATAAATTGATTGATGAGATGAAAAAATTAAAACTGAGTCGATGTTGAAATAATTGTTTAATCGTTTCTTTAGAAATGTATATTTCCATTTCTGATTTATCATAATGTAAATGATGAAATGATCATGATTGTGTTATATATATATATATATATATATATATATATATATATATATATATATATATATATATATATATATATATATATATATATATATATATATATATATATATATATATATATATATATATATATATATATATAAGCTTAGATGAAAACCTATGACATGCTTCTAATTTATGTATTTGCATTTATTGATGTTTAAGAAGTCCATATAGTCATTTGTATGATGGTCTTTCAGCCACTAAATGAATTTCGGCATATCTACCAGTTGAAGTGGTGTGTGTATGCGAGGGTGGTTTTGTTTATAATTTCGAGATTAGTTATACTTTCAAATCACGAACTATGGTAATCAACTTTAATGGTCAAAAGTTCAAATTTGCATCTTTTTTAAAGGACTCTAGAGGTTGGAATGAGTGAGAGAAGGAACTAAGATGTTTAGAGTTCTTCTTTATTCGGCTATTTCCCTAGGCTGAGCGGTTTATTGCTCGATTTTTCATCAAAACTGTATGCCTAAACGTTCCGACGGTATGTGGCCTTTAGGTATGTAATCGTAAATCTGCCAACTGACCCATTGTTGGACTACCCCCGCCTCTGGACGTCTGTCAGGAGCTTCTCGCAAATTGTCAGTAAAATGAACAGACATCAAAGAATCCCGGAAAACCAAAAGAGGGCAATATGCGTCAGTTTCAAGGCGCGCACAGGTCGTCGGAACGCTGCTTAAGTAAACGGTTCTCCTTTTCTGATTTATTGTGTTAGTAGGATCAGAATTTTTTTTTTTTTTTTTTTTTAGTGATTGTAAATATATTTTTCATGAGCATATTATGTTATGCTGATAATAAGTTTTTTTTATTTCACATTAGGGAGAATTGCGTTCTGTAAGTTTCTTGTGTTTTACTTTTTCGGGACATTTGAGTATTTGCTCTCTAATATAATTGCATTACATTTCTCTGTCATCGGTCTGACAAGTCTTTGAGACTTCTAGCTTGGCAGCCTGATGGAGTTTGTTGAACTAGTTTGTATCTTTGTGAGCAACAACCAATCCTTAATCGAGTTGGTCTCGCACCTTGCTAAAACTGTTAAAGCTGCGCTCTTTTGCTCAATTCTACACTTTTGTTAATTTTTCACCTCTTTTGTGGCGTCTCCGGGAAAAAAGGCTATTATCCTGCAGTTTTTTACTACACAGAATTTGCAAATTTTGCTAGAAGTTTAATATAGATGTTGCATTTTTGAAAAATAATAATTTAATTAGATGTATTGATGAAAAATGTCGTACACAACATATTAAATGAACAAGTAAATTTATAACGAATGAAATACAAATCATTCATATTTTCTAAATGGGTGAATGTAAAACAATATAATAATTTTATTGTTCATGACAGCTACTGAATTTTGATATTGATGTGATCTTTAAAAACACCTGTTCTATCGTAGTATTTTTTTAGCTGTCTGATTATTGGCTATAGCTTGCAAATGAATAATAATTGAATTGAAAATTGGCAACTTACTTTATTTTCCCACAAAACAACATAGATCTATTTGAATTGAGAATAATAATTGAAATGATGTGCTTATTCTTTGATGCACGTAGGTAGCAATGGATACGAGAATAAGAGTCTGTGGACGAATGAAAAGTTAATAGAAACAATTCCTCATCTGAAATTCAGTTATGTCAATGTTGCGAATGATAACATGCATGTGCCATACATATTCATGGAAGGGTAAGATATAAATACAAACTTGTGATGGAATTTTGGTAAATGCTTAGTTATCCTACGACCCTTTTGGAATACTGTTATTTTGAGAATTTTTGTAGCCATTGAAAGCAGAGTTCTTGCAAAAGCTGTTAAGGACATATGGACGATATATCAATACGGAGAACGCGTCTTGCCTCTCACTGAAATACGTACAAGATTGAAGTCTCTAGTATAACATTCAATGCGAAGAAATGCATTTTCTTTCAGATGTTTATTAAAATTTTAGATTATATAATAAACGAACAAGGAATGGATCCAGACTCAGAGGAATGGCTGCAATATAAATTTCACCAATGATTAAAAGAAGACTAAAGCAACTATTAAGTAGAGTTAATTATTTGGCATACATTTCCCTCTGACTTTCTTGCAAAGTAACAGGGTGAATTTCGTTTGGGCATCACCACAGCAAGAAGCTTTCAAAAATATTGGCGTCTGATCCTGTACTAACAATTTTTAATCCTGGAAGAGAAATAATAGTTTTTACAAGTACTTCATCCTATGGCTTGGGAGTCACAATTCATTCTAAATAGTAGAGATGTTGAACTCTAAAGGAAACTGAAGCTACGCATCATTTTGCTGCTTCACGTTTCATCAAATTCAAGACAAGGGCATAAAACCATATAAGAACATGTTGAACTCAATATTACCTAAAAGTTTCTTTACAAACCATTCTATTATGCGTTATAGCTTACTTTGTATTTTTAATGTGCTGCTAAATGGAAACGTCATAAATATTAAACAGAATTTGTACCATAAGAAAAACTTTAGTGACTTATGATATGCTACAACGAATTTGGTTTGCCTGCAATGGCAACGCCGTTTTTTTTTTTCCTTCTTTTTTTTTCTTCTTTTTTTTATGTTTTGAATTCTAGGGTTGATCACGTTTGTACAACATACATGTCAACCCCATGCCTAATAATGCTGAATGAATACTTAAAGATGATCAGTACCTGTTTGCAGCAATATAACGTTTTCTAAACAGACTCAAACGACGCGAATATTTTTTCCTTAGGTTTCGGCAATGAAAGAAAGTCACCCTTTAAATATTTGATGAAACAATAAAAATGGTTGAATTTCAATACATCACGTTGTGGAAAATAAGGTGAAAAAATGCCCAGAAAAATTTATAGAGCTTTCAATTGGAATTGTTAAAACCATAATATTTTGAATTTAAAGATATATAAAAAAATTTTTTAACGCTGTACTGTTTTCGGGAATTATTGAGCTTCAACGCCAAAAAAGTTTACTTAATTTTTTTATTAATTAAAATTTAAGAAACATTGCTCCAAGTTGGTAATTTCCCTCTTCCAAAATAATATAACTTTGCCAAATTTGTTACTTGCAGGTTTAATGGTCTATCACACACACACACACACACACACACACACACACACACACACACACACACACACACACACACACACATTATTGGACAGTAGCTTATTCACGGAAACGCATTTTTCTTGTGGTTATTGATAAAACTTATAAATTAAATAACAAATGAAAGTTACACAAAATTGATTTGTCCTACTCTTTGTTTTACTACGAAGAAAAAGCATTTATATATTTCGTATTTTGAATCAAATGTTTAAATGAGTAAATGATTAATGTTTAAATGAAGAGCACAAAACAAATAAAATAAAAATTTAAAAAAAAACAAATATCAGATCAGAAATTTTCAACAGATTCTTCAGTCATTCACATATTAGATAAAAGTATTATATAATATTTTGAAAAAAAAAACAATAAAATAATCTGAAATAGAAACTAAATTTCGAAAACTAGTAATAAGAAATATGCAAAACATGTCATTTAAAAATTTTAAATGCTAGAATTTTGCAAATAATACATTTTGTGAAGAGGAACTTTTCATCTAGTTGAAATGCCTAATAGAAAAGAAAACCGATTTTAATATTTGCAAATTTAAGTTTAACTGAAAGTACGTTATTTAAAAGCACAACTATATAGCAAATAACCGTTATCTCTGTACCGAAAGTATCCATTTACAATTGGTACTTGCAAAATATTTCAATGTACAAAATTTTTCAAATACAATAAAAATCCTGTTATTTGATGGACATGAGTTGGAAAAGACAATTTTAAAAGTGTATAATACCAAAGGCGGCCGATTAAAACTATATATAAATATTTTAAAGAAAGAAAGTTTTGCTAATTATACATAGAATAATGGAAATAATGACGCAATTAACAATTTGATGAAATAATGAAATTAATTTATTTACATTGCAAATATGAAAGGTATTATTGCTAATCAAAAAAATGTATTTTAAAATATTTTTTAAGTATTAAAGTGATGTTTGTTGTTGTTTCTTATGGCACTTGCTACGCACAAGCCCGCTGTTCAAAGGCAGCCGATTTAAGCCTAAGGTGTAGCGCTTCTTGTTTTTATCGTAGAGCCAACTTGGGCCAAGAGTGCGACTTCACTACTCACACATCACTCATTCGCTTGCACAACCCGTTTTCACAGGAGGGCACATCTCACAGACAGAGCAGGAAGAACAATCATGCCCAAACCCAGACTCGAATCCGGGACTCCCAGATCACGGGGAAGATGCGCTACCCCTATGCCAGGACGCCGGCTTAAAGAGACGTAAAAATATTTTTGTGAGACTATGTTTTTGGAAGATATTCAAAAACTCCATAACTGTGTATAATTTTTATTTAGTTGAACTTTTATTTAAGTAGTATATATATATATATATATATATATATATATATATATAATAATAATAATAATAATAATAATAATTATTATTATTATTAGATATATAATATAATAAATGTATATATATATTTTATATATATATATATATATATATATATATATATATATATAATATATATTAAAGCAAGAAAAATTACGAATTTGTTGCCGCTGCTTCTGATTTTTTATACCGCCGTAATTTATAGTAATTTAATCTATTAAAAAATGGAGTAGAAAATAAAAATGATTGGAACTACACAGAACGCCTAAAAATTAACTAAATCTAATAATGTTTAGAGAGACATTCTGTCTTACACATTTTTAACAGTTAAACATTGAAAGCCAAAATCATGAATTTCATAACATTCGAAATATAACTTGAAAATTTAGTTCAAATATTAACTCAGTTACTAGTTATTATTTTTCTTTTATTGTAAAGCTAACGCATTTTCTGTACTTTTATAGCAGTTAAATTTTTATTTATCAAAAACTAAGTTCACAAATTTAGAGTTAGTTAACATGATTAAATTAATACTATTAATAAGACCGAAAAATCTTCTGTCAGATAGTGTTTAATCTAACAAAAAACGTAAAGAGTGAGAAATGATTATATGGGCATACCAAATTGAAATTATATTTTTCCTTCTTCACCAAGATACAAAAAAGTATAAGAAATTTTTTCTGCGTTGACTCTATGTTGACTGAAAACCGAAAGACCACTTTCCCTAATTTGCAATTTAGGAAATAACCAAGGATTTGTCCAATAAGATTTATTTATTTACTGCCCTTAGCATGTCTGATGACGAGGAGCCGTCTAAACGTTTATGCGTTGATGCTCAGTATATGAACATTGATGAGAATAGTGACAAAATTGAATCAAGCAAACTTTGCTTCCGGGAAGTTTATTATTAGGGAAAGTATAAAACATCAGAAGAAAGTTATCTTCGCATGTTAAAAACCTTAAAAATTATGGAGATAAATAAAATGATAATACGTACAAAGAAGGAAACTGAATACATCAACTCATCAAGAAGTAATTTGAAATGAAGGTCCGTAGGGAGCACCTGAATAGTGAGTTTGATAGATTATCTGCATGTGCATGTTCCTTACCGGAGAAGTGCAGCTCATGTAAAAGCAACATAGAAAAAAAACACGGTTAATTATGTATATAACCAAATAAAATAAAAGAAAAGCGGTCAAGTTCAAATCCAACGTATCCCCACCCAAAATAGATTTCAAGAGCTTAACAAAATAAATGATCGAATATAAAGGATAACGAACATGAACAAATCCCATCCATTATGCTCAAATTCACAGCTGATTAACACAGAAAAAAAAACACATAACCAATTTTCAATCAAAAGCGCCGGACTTTCTAACGGGGTTTTTAAGTTTTTTCCTGAATTCGGAGAGGCTCATCAAAAAATTCAAGAATTCTGTAAATAAAATAAATTTGGAATCTACGTTATCAAAGCCATCGGATCTGTGAAAGTGGTCATTAAGGGGTTGCACATTGATTATACGATTGATGATTTGAAAGGAAATTTAGTTGAAAAAGTCGCCAGATTCCCTACAAGCTAAAACTAGGAGGGCCTCATGTCATATTTCTTTTAAAATGAGAAGGACATTTTCGAAGTAGAACACATAAAATATCTCAGAGTCGCCATCGAAGAGTACAGAGGAAGGAATTCTGTGGCTCAATGCTATAAATCCACTTATTTCGGCCATAGATCCATTATCTGCCCAAAAAGGGGAAGTAAATCATAACCCCAATGATTTTCCCATGAAATAAAAAATAGAAACACCTACCTGTATCAATTATAAAAAGGCGGTTGATATAGTTTCATGCAAATGATCCGAATCATTTCACAAGCTAAACTAAAAACAAAACACTGTCACGAATTCAAAATAAATCCCTAAGCAAACTCAACCCATAGTAAAAAGCAATGTCAACTATGTTCCATATTTTCATATCATAATTTAACAACAGATAGCGCCACAGAATCCTCATACTTTATGGAGACCGATCGAGAAAACATAGTCACGAATTCAAAATAAATCCCTAATCAATCCTTCGCAAAAAGCAATGTTGATTATGATCCATATTTTCACAACATAATTTAACAACAGATGGCGCCACAGAATGCAAATGCTTCATGGAGACCGATCGAAAGTTCAAAAGAAAGAGTTAATAAAATTATAGCAATGCTGGATGTTTTTATGTAAATATAACAACTATTTATTCAAATTCTTGAAAAATTCGCTACGGCACAAGAAGTGAAAAAAGGATAGAAGATATAAAAAAAAACATATACTTTTAAAGACACTTAAATGTGTGTGAAAAATTTAAACATAATGCTCATTGTAAACTCACTAAATATAATCGTGTAGTGGAATGCAAATAATATTAGGCTTAAAATTAAGGTTCCAAGAATGTTTATTAACAAGTACAACCCCGACTTAATGTAAGAAACCCTCCTGAGTCCAGGACAAAAAATTTATATTGTCAACTACACTACCCTAGTAGCACACATATATTGTACAATGTTATATGATTTCAAAAATATTCACAATATTGTATAATATTGTAAAATATTGAATAATATAATATGATGCCGCAAAATATTATGCAATATTGGACAACACATGGTGATACCCGGGTACCTGTTACAGCTATAGACGAATACAGGATGGCACTAAAACTATCAGTTCATCTAATTAATAGCCAAAAACTCTATCCCGCATTTTAAATAATCTTTCTAACTTTAAATTATTTAAAAATTCAGCCAAGGGAATTACATTTAGAAATTTCATTGCATTGAATATTTGCACCAAACGAACCATTCGTTATGGAAGTAGCTCTGCCCCCAACACTGATTTTGCAATAATTTAAAGAATTTTTATTTCCGTACGAAATCAAGTTACTCTCTGAAATGAGCTCTGACCAGAACTCCGTCGCTCTGAATTAAAAAAAAAAACTGAGTAAAAGTGCAAAATGAAAGCTAATTGGACAAAGAACCTTGCTAGGGTGAAATTTAATATTCATTGTTTATGTTGGGATTAGTTCCAATTCCTAACCCCAGATGGCAGCGCATTTCCATTGTTTGAAAGTTATTCAGAAAATATTTTTTGTTTGCTTGGCAATTCAAGAAAATGTAGACATTTACTTGGAGTGTGAGTGATCAGTTTCTGACGAAAAGCAGAGCAAAATTATTTTAATGATCACACCGAATCCCTGCGAGTTTCTTGTGAAATGAGCAGTTTATGAAGAAAATAATTTTTATTGTCTCTAAGAAATATTCGTAACCTTGATATGGAATTGCTTATCGGGAATTGTGTAAAAATGATAAGTGGCTGGTTGTGAATCGGAAATTGTGTGGATGACTAGTCAAGAAAACTGTTTCCTGATTTTTCTTGCGTAGAATCTTCTATTTTTTTGCAAACAGGAGCACAGACTATGTGCTCATGAACAGTGCAGAAATACTTTGTTAGGGAAATGTCCCTTATATTCGACAACTTAAACAACTTAGAAAATATAGAGAAGTTCCCAGACGAAATATATTCAAGAAAGATGAACTCTAACCCCACTCCACCTACTAAAAGTAAACCAAACATATATTGACTCGATGATCAAAAAACTAAATTCGGAAAAAAAAAACATTTCAGAAAATTATATCAATATAACAAACATCCAGATTTAAAAACCTAGCTAAATAAAATGGACGAAATGATTAATAGATTGGACTCTAAAATTAAAAACGATGAACTGACTAATAGATAAATAAATCTGACAAATGGAAATGGGGAATTATGGGATTTTGGGAGACTCTTTAATAAGATATATATATATATATATATATATATATATATATATATATATATATATATATATATATATATAACACGACATTCCTCCCCGTAATGGTCTGATCGATTTCGGAAAGGCTCAATATAACTTAAACAATCACATGAAGAAATCGAAATACCATCGCAAAATTTAATAATTTGTCTTTTTAATGATATTGATTAAAAAGTCATGCAATTTTTTTTCTGCATTTTGCAATTAAAATATATCTGAAAGACCGATTTTCTGTCAACATTTTTTTTTCTTTATAAAATCGTGTTTTTATCGGAGAAAATATTTAGATACGAATCACATACTGATTACATATGAAAAGACCATTAGAACTAGAGTTATTAAATTGACACAGTTATAATTTGAAATGTTGGAATGTGTTCCTCGGAGAGACTTTTTAAATATTTTAATTAATGAAACGTTTTTGCCGTTTTTCATCTCTAATGGATAGTAATATTATAGCAAAAAGCAATTTTTTTACACCTTCTTAAAAATGAAAGTTTTTTATTTATTGATATGATTATAATAATTGTGGGAATTCGCTACTGAAATTTGGTGTTTAAAAAAAATTCTTACTTTTTAATAATAGGAAGTACATTATATAACAAAAATTCAGAACGTTTTAGGTGTTTTATCAAATATTTAATCTGTGAATTTCTTCAAACTGTGCAAGCCCAGGATGATAGATTCTCTTTTATACGTTTGTGTTTACAAGACGAACAAAAAAGTGAAGTTATATTATCAGGATAATTATATTGATGAATTGGGCAGTTACAATTTTAAGCGTTATGTTGTCATGGCACAAGATTCTATTAAGATGGTTCAATGCAGACAATGAAGAGAGCATGTGTTGGTCTATTAAACCAACAGGTTTTTAAATTATTTCACTATTTTATGCTTGAATATATTTTCTTGGGGGGAATCAAGAAAATGGATTAAATTAAATAATGAATTAAATGACATTCAAATGATGCATAAAAGATTTTATTGAATGAGAAAACAATTAAAATTCCTGGTGAACCGATGGATCGTTAAAGGCAACTAGTTCAGAATATTTATCTTTCATGTAACGATTAACTTCAATATTAAGATTTTTTGAAAGATTTTTCTTTGTGACACACACACAAAAACATAATTACCCGAAACATTTTACTCATGGGCCCCATTATCTTCTTTAATCCGCCAGCTGTACGTGATCTTGCTCTACATTTTTAAAGAATTTCCCTTGATTAAAGAAACAGAAGTGGCTCAAAAATGTTTTGAAAGAACAATTTTGTGTACAGAAAATTGAAAAAAACTTTAAAAAATATTTTCAATTAATGTAAACAGTTCTTAGTTCATATTCATTCTCTAAAAAAAGCATTGTTTCCAATTGTTCCATTTTTTTAATACTACGAACAGCAAAGTTTATTTTATGGGCAATTCTCTTTTTCTATGAATACACAATTTATTTTTTTATTTATTCACAAATTTTCTTGCATATTATAATAATTTGCTCAAAAGCTACAACAAAATTTCCTTTTTTATAACTAAAGACATGCTTTGTATGCAGAAGTTGTGCATACAGCTGGCATAATTTTATATAATCAGGGCCGACCATCTGGGGTGCGGCGGATGTAATGCACCGAGGCTCTGCGAGTGAGGGGGCCTTAACATGATGAAGAACTAAAATAATGATCTGAATAATAATAGCGATATGAAAAGAAGAGAGAAAGAAATTTAACTGGAACAATCGACGGGTTTGGAAATATGTGAAGTTTATAGATATATTAGAGTTTGGTGAAAGAGCACAATATGTATTATAAACATAAAATACGGTCATATAGCTTACCTATTAGGTTAGATTGCACATAGTATTTTGATAATTCATACCATAAAAGGCTTAATATTGTTAAATTTAATCATTTCCATGTCAAGGAAATGTGCCTCTAAGTAACAAAAAAAAAAAAAAAAAAAAAAAAAAAAAAAAAGAGGGGGAGGGGAAGCTAAATTTTAAGAAGTAATAAGTAGATCTGTTTTCTTGTCTATAAAGTAATTCTGGCGATGATATTGCTTCGACTTCAGAAGTTCTATTTCTAGCTCCACCTGGATAAGAAAATTATACACAAACTGCACAATCTTGCAATGAAAACGTAGAAATTGAAATTCTTTCAAGAACTGCTTGTTTATAAAAACAGAAAATAACGACGAAAAGGACAATAGAAAATATGATTAAACGAATATAAGTGACCCACGTTTATGGCCAAGTAACAGAACTGATAATTTTAGAATGTTTTGTGTTACCACATGGCTCGTACAACACAAAGGAGTTTTTGCTAAAAATGCTGAAAGTAGATCATTTTCCACTATGTACTAAAAAAATACCAGATGGTGAGACCCAGCTTCGCAGCCAGTTAATTTATTTAAAAACGCAAGATTCGGTATTTTTTTAATACTGTTTTCCCAAAAAAAGAGGAAATGAACAATTTACACGATGAACAATCAGTAAGTAGCTATAACAGTTGGTTTAGCTTAGTTATATCGACGTCCCGTTTTAAAGCAACACTAGGGCTATTTTGGGACGGATTTTGTAATTTTGAAGAGCATTCAGATGATGAAGACGATATCTGAGCTGGTGCTCTCTTCTCAAAGCTTCTATACCGCTGGAGGGCCTTTGGCACCGACGGATTTAACGGGTACCAGACCCGCTTACAGACGGTTCTTCGGTGGAATCGGATCTCAAACTTGAAAGACTCAGGTCTGATGAACAAACTGAAACCTTGAAAGCCGAGACCTTACTACCAGGCCACCGCGGACCTACGATAATAGCTGGTGAAGCTGGCAAGTGTAACTCAAGATATGAGCGTTTTATTTGTCACTTTAATTCCTTTATTGGTTGGAAAGAATTACTAAAATGACTAAAGTTTGTTTAACGATTGATAAAAGCAAATAAAGTTTATATAAATAAAAAAAAGGAACATCATAAATTACTATTTCAAAGAATTGTAGATGTGATTCTATTTTTATCATATAATATTTTTTCACTTCTTGGAAACTGTGGAAATAATGGGATCTCCTAATAATGGAAATTTTTTAATTGAAATATTTAGTAAATGAGACTTTGTGCTACTAAATCATATAAACAGAATAATAAAATTCAAAAATTAGAAATGTGCATTATTTAGTACAGAGATCAAAAGAACAAATTATTCCTGAGTTATGAAATGAAGTCCTTGACAAAATTAAAGACGATATAAAAGCAGCCGCGTACAATAATATCCAAATGGATTACGTTCCTGATATTTTCTATAAGGGACGAACTTCAGCCATAATTAGATATGTAAATTTTGAAGAGAAATATTAAATATAAATGAGTCGTTTATAGGGTTTATTAAAGTAACTAATGTGTTGGAGAGAGACTAGCAAAAGCTCTGGTAACTCTCTAACAAAAACGACAACGGTAGCAACAAGAAAGGGAAATTTAAAGGTGTACAATCCAGAATTATTGTTCTAAAGTCACATGCAATTTATGTGCCTTAGCAATCATAATCTTTTAATTTATTAAAGAGTATGATAGGCAAAACATATTATTAATTTGTGATATCATTTCCAGCAGTATATATCGTGAAAAAAAATTTAGGATATTTATATTGCTTATTTTCTGCATCTACAAAAAGATGGAAAATTCTACAAAAGCATTTAAATATTACTCTGAAACCGTTATGCGATACACTTTGGGAAGCCAAAATAGATTCAGTTTCAGCAGTGTATACACAGTTTGAAAAAATTTGTAATGCCCTAGAAGAATTTTTTGACGAAACTAACGATAGTACACCGATATTCGAAGCTAAAAGTCTATTGGATTCAATACAAGAAATGCCATTTATTTTATGTTTAATAGTATTATTACCGATATTGTCCAAAATTAGCACTATAATAAATTATTTTAAGCAAAAATAGTTGTTCTTGATCGGGCTTTTAATTTAATCAGCAAAATTAAAACTGAAATCCAAAATTTTAGAAAAAAATTTAATATATTTTTAGATGAAGTAGAAGTGATAGGACGCAATTTGAATATTTTAGAACATTTTCCTGAAAAACGAATTCGAAAAAGGAAAAAGGTTATATTCCGAAATAGCAGAAGATGAAGTTATAGATAACCCGATAAAGGAATTTAGATGTTATTTTTAACACAGTAATTGATATTTCTATTGTAAAAATAGAAGTTAGATTTAAAAGTATGTGAAATTAATCATTGATATAAAAGCTTTAGAAAAATATGAATTAGAAAAATGATGTAAAGTTTTATAACTGGATGTAGAAGAAAACATAATCGAGGAAATCGGTTTGCTACAGGATTTGATTTTGAATGAAAAAGGACGTAATTAACGCGCAAGACATATTGCAATACATACTAAATAATAATTATAAAGAGTTATTTTTAAATTATTAACTATGTTTAAACTTCTCTTTACTTTGCCAATTACTATAGCAATTGCTAAGCTCTCTTTCAGCAATTTCAATTAAAATTAACAAAGAGTAGAACACTTAAATGCACTTGATATACTAAACATTAAAAAAATGCAAAAAAAATAGCATTTCACTAATAATTAACAAAATCATTTAATAAATAAACACACAATAGTAATATATATTCTGTTTGTATTAGAACTTATTTTTTTAATTTACAAAAAAAAAGGACCCAAAATGGTTTGTTGCACTCATGCCTCTTTGTAGAGAGGGCCAGCTCTGTATATAATACAAACTACTTCAGCGATAGTATAATTTATATAAATATTTCGATAACTAATTTTCTGTATTTGTTACATAAATGTAATCTTATTTTACATTTAATGTAAACCATTTCAAAATAAACATTTTATCACGATAAAGGCCAATGCGATTTGCATAAGTCAATCATAAAATTATTTTATGTATTTGCATATAGAAATGTAATCATATTTGACATTTAATACAAACCATTTCTAAATAAACATTTTATCAAGAGAAAAGCCAATATGATTTGCATAAACAAATCATAAAATTGTTTTATGTATTTGCATATAGAAAAGTAATCATTTCTGACATTCAAAGCAAACAATTTCAAGACAAACATTTTATCACGACAAACACCCACATAATTTGCATAAGCGGTCATAAAATCATTTTATGTATTTGCATGCAAAAATGTAATCATATTTGACATTTTAATCTATTACCAAAAGTATTTCTGATATATACTTTTAAAATCTTATAAATGGTGGGTACATATGACAATAAGATATGGCAGTTAAATCGAAGCGTCGTGTTCTTAAACTGCTTGTTAGAGAATTAAAATATTGTCATCACTTTTCCTTGATTAAACTAGAGTTTACAGATTCATGAAGAATTGCTTTTTTAATACATGCCGCGAAGAATATAAATGTTAATAACCAATTAATAAAACTTATAAAAATATATAAAAATTCTGAAAACTTTTTAGAATGAAAATGAAATCAAGTAATATTAATTAAAACTTACCACAGCAAAATTTTATGATTGGAGGAATGTATCAGGATGAAAATATGGTGTTTCATAATTTTTCTTATAAATATCTTTCGTAATTGAAGCCGAGTCTGATCTGATAATTCTGAAAAACCTGATGATCTATAAGACGGAAGACAGTTGATTCATCATCTAAGAATTTATTTCGTTGCTATGAGCTTGGTCAAAGTATAACTATGTGCTACGTAAAATATGTTGTCTATCTTCCGTTTGGGAAATTATTGTTTATCATGATACATCAAAACAGGTCGGATTAATTATGATCGGAAAAATATCAATATTTATCTAAGTTGATCTAATAAAAATCTTGTTTTCTGAAAACGAGCGTCTTGCCGAAAATAGTTTGAAAACACTTGTATTTGTAATAGGGTTTGATACAAATTTTGTTTATCCAATCATGTATCTTCTGATGTTGAATAAATAAGGCGTCCAAATTAAATCACGCAAAAAATAATATTCTAGAATTCCAGGTGAACAGTGATAGGTCGGAAAAAAATAACGTGAGTCTTTTTCGGCAGTGCGCCATGACTCACAAATCATTTCAAAAGAAGAAAAACAAGTTTTTATGACTTGTCCCAGGTCACGTCGGCGGAATGATCCAGAATCCGTAATTAAAATTACTAATTTTCCTAAGATTTAATTCATATTATATAAGAGTTTTAAAGCTGTCTGTTATAATAAATAGAAATACCTCAAAGGTATTTCTATTTATAAAAAATTTCGTGATTTAAAATTCGTAATGTTGAAATAATTTGAACTTTTTTTTTGAATTGATCGATGAATCTTCTAGAAATGTGTATTGAAATAAAAATGTTTTCTGCTGCTGTATTTAATTTACGGACCCTGACATCTACTGGTTATTATAACAAATGTTTTGAATGTTGGAGTAATAAAGTTATGAAATATGAAAATGTTTTGATAATCGTGTTCTTTGAAATTTATTAATACTGTTGCAGAAATTTTCTTAAGTTTTTATGAATTGAGAGGTTTTTAAGAGGACAATGGATTGACTCTTTCAGACATTTTTGCGAATTATTCACTTAAGAGTTATGAAAATTTTTTTATACATATGTATTAAAATATAAATACGTCAAATATCTTTAAAAGACTTTTTAAAACGAGCCGTATTATTTTTTAAAAATTAAATACATAATTTTTTTAAATTTCAAAATATTCCAAGGCGACTTAATTTATAATTTTCTTTTCTATTATTTTTTCCTTATTACTCAATACAATTTTGTTTGGAATAAAACTGTTTACGATTTTGTAATTCGAATTAAATGCTAATTTTTTAGAAATATTTTTTATATTCAATTACTGAATTTTTATAAAAATTTTATGATTTTGAAAATAAAATTGACTTTTTACGTTTTAGAAAAACTCGAAATATAAAATTCGTACTCTGTTTCCTTTTAATATTTTACTGAAATCTTTATAATCAATTCTTTTTAATTTCTTCAAAAATTAAGACATCTCAAAGGCATTTAAATCAGATTGCTATATCATTTTGAGGAGTTTAATTAAAAAGTGCTTTTTTTCTCTAGACCATTCAAATATTCATTTTATCGAACAATTTATCTAATAACACTATTTTAGTTGAATATAAATATATATTTTGGTGAGGAAACGGTAAATATAAAATTTCATGCTTCTGTCCAATTTTGCTTATTTCCGTGTCCACTGTCTTCTTAAATTCTGTTTCCTGACTCAAGTATGGAGTTGTACAGAACTCTCGGGATTTTGGGAGTATAAAAATTAGGAAACTTTATTAAGTTCCTTAAAGTTAATACATAAAGCTCTCAAAAACTTCTATTAAAATTATTAAAACTTTTTATAGCCAACACTTTTATGTCAGAAGGGGATAAAAAATGTGTAGGTATTGAACCTAACTAAGATCGTGAACATAATTTTTGGGATTTTGAGGCAAAAAATGTAAGAATGTAAAGAGATTACCATGATATTAGTAACTGAAGGTGGTACAATATTTTATTAAAATTTTATAATTTCTCATAATTTTGTCTCATTAAATGCAGATTCTTTTAAACTGCGAATTAATCTTCTAACGGGGTGGTTGAATTAAATCACGCAACACACATTTAAAAATTAAGATTTTATTGTTTAAAAATGCAAAGTGGACAAGTTTATTAATGACAGCAACAGACATTTCTATTTTTTTTTCATTTTTTAGAACATTTTCGAATTAGTATATTTATATGTTGGAGGTTTTCATACTTTGAATTCCATTTGAATGAGAATCTGGTATACAATTTTTGGTCTTTTTTGGCCATACAATATGCGAATGTCAAAGGTTACCTCTACTGAGGTTCCAAGAATAATTACTTAAAACGAACGCTTTTTCAAAGCCATTGGTGCTTTTCTATAGCCTTCTTAAAATATGGATCATAACTAGGGCTTTTTCGATTTATTGAAAAAAAAATCGATATTTTTGAAAAATTGATTTTTCGATGTCAATTTTCGAAAAATATCAATTTATCGAAATCATGGTGAAAAATAATTCACAATGAATCGCGATCCAATAAATCGATATTCACAGTTAATTTACGTTTTCGATTTCGTTTTTATTATCGGTTAGTGCTTATTTTTATTGTTCTTCATTCTATTTCGCTTTCAGATACCATTTTTGTTAATATTTCTATAAATTCTATTATGTTTTAATGTATAAAAATATCTGTTTTAAGCGTGTCATTTTGGAATAAACTGTCTTCTGTTCTCTAAATGAATGATACCATTATGGAAAAATAATTGCTGTTATCAGAAGGTTGTTGAGTGTTTAATCGCTGAATATTCATCTTCAGAAATAAAAGCAAAAAGGATTCATTCAGATTAAATCCACAATTTTATTCACAGCTCATATTTTCTCACTAAAACGTACTCGCTTAACAAAAAATAAGCTCTAATTAATTATTCATGACATCAGATTTTGCATTAGTGATTTATTAAATTTCTTACTTTTACTTGTTAAAAGCATTATTATGTCGTTTTTTTTTCTTTTTTTTATGAAGAATAAAAGAAACTGAAGTTTTTTTTAAGTCAGCAGTAAAAAGAATAAAATTTTAAAAATTATTATAATGAAAAAACGCAATGTTATAAATTGTAACATGCAAACATTGCTTTAGCATTGACATACTTTTATCAAAGGTTTGAAGGAAATTATTTTCTAGCTATTTTTATTCAAAAGAACGCAAATATTTTTATTATATAAATTGAAACTTCCTTTTATTTAGAATAGTTCAGATAAGTCAATATGTTAAGAGAGGATTATAACAGCTTATAACTTATAATAGCTATAAATAAATAATGATATCTCGATGTATCGAAAAATATCGATATGTGTTGGATATATCGTGATGATGAAGTTCAGTCATCGCCTAGCGCTAACCATAACTCCCCATTGGGATTAAATGTATAGATTACGGCTTTTTGAATACAAAGTACACAGTACATAAACATCTTTGCACAGATATAGCAGCTGAAATTTCTAATAATCTTTCTTTAGCACTTTTCATTATTCAGAGCTCTTATCTTGGTCTTAATTGGAGTCTCCCGAATTAATTTAGGCCTCTCAAAAGCATCAACTATTGGTGTTTCTGTCAAATTTTGCTAAGCTTGCTTTTGCTTTTAATAGATGGATGTGTTCCGGTTTTCCGTTTTTGGTTATATGTATATTTCAAGTAGAGATAATTTTTCTATGCATTTGCATCTTCAGTCTTGCACTGCGCAACTTCGTTATCTTTCGTAATGTGGTGAGTGTTTGAAAAATATTCTTAAGGGGACAGTAGACTTTAAAATAAACAAAAATGGACGAAAATATGCAGTTTTATTTTTATCATTTCATCACCAAAATATATGTTTATATTCAACTAAAATAGTGTTATAAAATGCATTGTTCGATAAAATAAATATTTGAAGGGTTAAGAGGAAAAAAGGCGCACATCTTAATGACATTTTTCAAGATGATATTATTAGATTTAAATTAGTAATTAGATTTAAATATCTTTGAAATATTCAAGGTATTTTAATTTTTAAAGAAATTAAATGAAATTGAGAATAAAGATGTCGGTCAACATTAAAAGAAAATGGGGTATGCATTTTATGTTTAGAGTTATTTTAGATTGTTAAAAGTCAATTTTAATTCAGGAAAATATAAAATTCGTATGAAAATTCAGCAAGTGTGCATGAAAATATTTCTAAAAAAATCAGCATTTAATTGGAATTACAAAACTGTACACAGTTTTGCTCCAAATAAATATACATTGGGTAATAAGAAAAAAATAATAGAAAAAGTAAAAAAAAAAAAAAATATATTGAATATATTGGAATATTGGAATATATTGAAACATTTAACGTATTGAACGAAACATTTGACGTATTTATATTTTAATGCATATACATAAAAAATTTCATAACCCTAAGTGAATAATTTCCAAAAGTGTTCAATGGAATCCAATGTTCCCTTAAATGCAGTTTAATTAAATGGAAATTCGTTAAATAAAAACTTTATTACATAGTTATATGATATAGTCAAAACATTAAAAAAATAATTGACTATATATCTATATATTCCAAACTGATTACTTCTTCCTAAATGTAAATTAAGTTACTTTGAATTAAATATCGCTTTTGTGCTACTAAAGAATGCATCGGTTCAAATGTGCGTAGCAAAATGCAAAAATATTGTTCTAAAAAAATGGTGATCTATGGTAGTCACCGTTTATTGAGCCCTTTCACAAAAACTTTTTTTGTTATAAAAGACTAAAAATTTAAGAATATAGAATGAATTAATAATTAGAAAAAATACTAATTAAAATGTAGAAATTATTTGATACTGCAAAAAAAATATATCTTGAGATGCTAAAAATAAATTATTTTTGTAAGATTTAATTGAATAGGACTGATGAGGTTTCAGTCTTAAAAATTTGTCAAAATCTGAAGGTCAAATGTTTGAAGAAAAAAAGTTCAAAATTGTTTAAATTATAGGACAGATAATAAAGAACATGGATGCAATTATTTCATTAAACAATAGAATTTAATAGGTATATAAAAAAGTCCTGTTTGTCTCGTTCCAAAACTTGTTTAAAACAGTGTGAAAGTTTTTTGAGATCGCTGCGATTTTCTTGAAGTATATACATTAGAGTGGAACGAAAAAATCAATTTTTAATTTGTAATAGCGTGGAAAAATTGCCTTTCGGTGTCTATAAGATAAATTAGAAATATGAAAAATATTGGAGTGCATCTTCAGGAGCCACAAGGATGTTAAAGTTTCATAAAAACACACTTTTTGGTACTTTTTCAAACATACCACATGAAGTTTTAAATAGGTATTATAATATGAATAGAAATATAAAAACAATTTTACTATTGCATTGGTATGGCATTCAGGACAATGAATCATTGCAGGAGCGGATACTACTGAGTGGAGGCGGAGATTTGTCTGCATGTGCTCAGTGCTGGCTCAAGTCAGCAACTTCGCCGACTTTCATTGAGGTGGCATCTCCGCTTCGTCTATTGTGTAACTAATTAACGTTAGTGATTTGTTAGTTTGTGTGTTTTGTTATGCTCAGATGAAATGAGTCAAGACAAGACAAATGTCCGAATGTCCTAATTTTGGGAAATTTAGTGATTTGCTTGAAGTTAAACTACCTATCTACGAATCTGTTATGAAGTGCTACAGTTATATTATATATAACCTCAAAGTTGCTTCAGAGAAGGATCCTTCTGAATGTGAAATAAGTATCACTTGGAAAGAGTCCCTGGAAAAATGTTTTAATAAGGGGGGGGGGGTTCGGTTACATCATTTTCAAGCCATGAGATCATGTCGATGCCATCCTTTGCATCGAAGTTTATCTTTGGAACTTTAAACCTCCTGTCTCTGTCGTTACTTTCTGTTCTTGCTTTTAAAACACGTCGCAAACCACTTCTCGTTGCATTTTACGTTTATCACTTAGCATCTACAAAAGGATACCTTTTGGAACAACAAAGTACCCGTTTCTTTGAATAATTGGGGCTGTAATGCTCTTGAAATCGTCATAGAGATAGCGGAAGTATGAGATGATGTTAAGCAGATGTTTGGAAAAATAAGTATATGAAGGTTTTAATATTAAACTACGCATACACTTTCACAATGCACTCAACCAGTCTTAAGATATGTATTAATGATCTGGTTGGCTCGCCTCTTTTTGTAAAGAACACTGTTGATCTTCAACGTTTGTCACTGTCGCTAGTAACTGTTTCCGAAACGCTAGTATTTTTTTGTCCATCCTTGATTAAATTTAACTATTTTTGTACTTATTTACTTTTTATCGCTTCTTTCTTCCTCAAAGCAAGTGCAATAGTTAACTAGGCATCAATATTACCTATAACTATTTAGGTAATATTGATATTACATTTAACGTAATATTATATTTATATGCAAGGCATCTGAAGTTGAGTCAAATAGTATAGTGGACCCGGTTATCGACTTCCCCCGGTTTCTTTGTCACACGCAAGCAGTGGAAAGAGCTGTGAAACTGGAGATCGAATCGGCTCAAAATGTTTGTGGTTTAATTGGAAGAGAAAGATACATAAGAGCAAAATTTATTCACGTGTGAGTATGCCAAAGGTTAAAAAAAAACAGTTAAATATGACAATGAAGTATAAACAGATGTTTTGCAATTGTAACATTTGTAATCATTCAGGATACAGAAGTAAGGAACACAAAATTTGACATTAAAAATATTTTATTAATATTATTGTATTTTGTAATTAATATTTTTTTATTGTAATATATATGTATTTAAAACCATCCTCTGTAACATCAAAGGTACGAAAAATTTATTAAAAAATACTTTTTCAGAGTTTATAATTTTATAATTTTTTTTACAAACTTTAAGCTCTTTGCGGCACCCCAAGATGTTGTAGTACTGCTAAGAAATTTTTTTAAAAAAAATTCTTTTTTAACCTAAAAGGCGACTCATTACTGCCAAAAAAAAAAAAAAAAAAATTAAGGCCATTTTCACTTCCCCCTAATATACATATTTTTTTTTTCAATTCTGGTAACAGATTTTTCTTTGATTTTTTGATACAATTAATTGCCCGAAACGTTTTACTCTTTTAACTTGTTTAATCTGCAAACGGTAAGTGATTTGTCTCTAAATTTTATAAGAAATTTTCTTGGTTAATAAAACAGAATCTGCTAAAATGTATCGGAAAGAAGAATTTTGTATGCAGAAAATTGAAAGAAGTTAATAAAAAGAATTTCATTAAGGGAAAAAAACTTGGTTCTTATTTATTGTTTAAAAAAGCCTCGTTTTTAATTGTTCTTTTTTCACACCACGAATACCACCTCTTATTTCACGGCCAATTTTTCTGTCTAAGAAAAAGGGATTTAATTTTTCAGTTATTCTTTTATTTGTTCATAAATTGCTCTATATATTATATTAATTTGATGGAATGTTGCAACAAAATTTTCTTTTTCTTAAATAAAGAGATACTTTCAGCTGCTGTATCAATAACTGGCACAATTTTATTTAATACAAATCACTTGAAACCAAACATTTCATCACAATCGGTGCTAGTGTGATTTACATAAATACATCATAAAATATATTTATGTATTTACATTGGAAATGTAATCACATCTGACATTTAATGCAAACCATTTCAAAACAAACATTTTTTCATGATAAACGCCAGCATGATTTGTATAAGTAGATCGCAAAATCGATTTGTGTATTTGTAAATGGAAATGTAATCGTATATGACGTTAAATGGAAACCATTTGAAAACATTTTATCACGACATTTGAAAATATGATTTGCATAAATTGATCATGAAGTCATTTTTTATGTATTTGCATGCACAAATGCAATTCTATAGGACATTTCAGTCTATTACCAGAAACATTGAATGATAGGTGCTTTTAAAGTCTTATAAATGGTCGATGCATATGACAATAAGATATGGCAGTTAAATCGAAATATCATATTCTTAAACTGCTTGTTAGAGAATTAAAATATTGTCTGTAGTTTCCCTTGATTAAAATAGAATTTACGGATTTATGAAGAATAGCTTTTTTTATTATAAGCCACAAAGAATATAAATACTAATACCTGTTAATAAAATTTATGAAAAAATATATAAACAATAATAAAATTGTAAAATGAAAGTGATATCAAGTAATATTAATTAAAACTTACCGCAATAAACTTTTACGATTGGAGGAATGTATCAGGATGAAAATATGGGGATTCATAATTTTTCTTATAATATCTTTTCGAACTGAAACCGGGACTGATCTGATGATCTATAAGACGGTAGATAGTTGATTCATCATTAAAGAATTTATTCCGTTGCTATGAGTTTGGTCAACATAACTATGATTGAAGGAGGGGATAGAATTCGATAGTAATTTCTTAACATTTCTACGTAAAATTTGTTTTCTTTCTCTAGGTTTGGAAATTGTTGTTCATCATGATACATCAAAACAGGTCGGCTTAATTGCGCTAGGAAAAATATCAATATTTATCTAAGTTGATCTTCTAATGAAAGTCTTGTCTTTGGAAAACTTGTCTTGCCGAAAATAATTTGAAAACATTTGTATTTGTAATAGGGTTGATACAAATTTTGTTTATCCAATCTTGTATCTTCTGATGTTGTATAAATAAGGCATCCAAATTAAATCACGCAAAAAATAATATTCTATAATCCCAGCTGAATAGAGAAAGTCGAAAAAAAAAATGACATGAGTCTAATTCGGCAGTGCGCTGTGACTCGCAAATAATTGCAAAAGAAGAAAAACAAGTTTTATGGCTGATCCCTGTTCACGACGGCAGAATAATCTAGAATTCCTTAATTAAAATTAATAATTTTCCTAAGATTTAGATTCATATTGCAGAAGAATTTTAAAACTGCTTATTACTGTGCCAGAAATGTTCTGTTATGTAAACAAATTTCGTCTCTGTAAAGTAGTAAATTCAAAAAAAAAAAAAAAAAAATGAGCAATGATTTTTTGAACTGCCGATGAAACATCTAGGAAACTTTGTTGGAATAATAATGTTTTCTCCGACTGAATTGAAATTATGAAACTTGACATCTATTGGGTTCTCGTAAGAGTTTGGAATAATAAAGTTAATGTGAAAATGTTTTTATAGTCGTGATCACTAAAACTTGTTAGTACTGTTTGAAAGGGTTTTAAACTTTTTGATTACTTCAGATTTTCCCATATTCTGTTCTCTGACTAATGTATGTCGATATACTGGGATCAAACTCGAGAGGTTGGAATATGAAGCTTAGAAAACAAGATTAAGTTTCCTTAAACTTTACACATTTTTAGAAACCCCATTGGGAACTTTGTAAGGATTGTCTCTTTATAGCATTTCCGGGTAGCACAGCCTTTTGCACATCATATAATATTGTGCGATATTATATGATATTAATCAATACCAATGGCATGCAATATTGTACAATATTTGTGCGCTACTAGGGTCCAGCAGTAGTGGATTAACATGCTGAGATTTCATTTTCCTTGATAAGACCTCTCCATTTCCTTATATTGTAGCTAAACATTTTATCTTGTTTCTCTTTAATTTCGCCTAAAATTTTCAAGAAAATATTTCGGATGTGATTCGAGGAAACGAACTTTTAAGTAGAACTGTGCAAATTGTCGATTTATTGAAAAAAAACCCCGATATTTTTGAAAAATTGATTTTTTCACATCAGTTTTCGAAAAATATCAATTTATCGGTATTATGACCATAAATCATGATTCTTAATGAATCGGTATGCAGTAAAGCCATACTCAAAAATTAAATTTCGTTTTCAGTTTTAAAGTTCATTTTTGTTGGTCTTCGTTTTTTTTTAACCTTTATGCATAATTTTGTTAATATTTCTATGAATACTGTCATATTGTAATATATAAAAATATTTACTTTAAACATGCCATTTAGTAATAATTTCCTATTCTTTAAACTGAAAAATACCAGCAACAGTTTTCTATTTAAATAAAATGAATGAATTGTGTATATTTTACAATTCAAGTTAATTCTTTATGCCTTATTTATTTTCAATGTCTGAAATATCTTCCAGAAATAAGCATAAAGCAATTTCGTAATGATGTTTATACCTTTAGAATTAAGCTTAAAAATCATACAAATAATTGAACTCCGGCGACAGATGCTAAACATTATTTAATTTTAAATACATTTTAAAGCATTTATTCGGCTGATTAATTCAAATATTATGGTTCAATTCAGATATTAAGTAAGACATAATTAACTATAATCATTAAAAAATACTCTTATTTAAATTTGAATTTCAGATCAGATGTGCTTAATGAAGTATTTGAACGTGCCATCATTTTCCAAGTATTTAGTTGGTTTTGGGTGTCTCTACATGAGGTTTTATAAGTCTAAATTTCGTAATGCATTAAAAAATTTACTTCCTTTCAGGTGGTTATCAAAATAATGGAAACACCTGCGAATAAAAGTGTCATTTTTGAATGCGCTTCCTAAGCATTAAAATATAATAATAGCCACTAGTTTTTTTATAAATAGCAATGTATATATTAGATAGTATGTGTTAGCTTTATTAAACTTCTGTAATTCTTCAAGTTTTTTTAAAAAGCGGAAAACATCGGACGTCTCAGATTTTCAAAGAGGGCCAAATTGTAGGAGCCCGTCTAGTTCGAGCAAGTGTGATCGAAACATCCCAACTTTTAGGCGTTTCTAGAGGTACGGTGTTTAAAGTCATGGCAGCATACTGAGGAGGTGAGGGAGCGCGCGAGGATTAGAACCTGGGACCTTTTGGTTAGCAGTCCAGTAACGATCCGATTATGCCAAAACAGCTGCTCGGGCAGAAGCGCTGTTACTGGCTTATATGCAATTCACCACAATACACACAGCGCGGCAAGACAAGCTCGGCACAGCAAAATAGCGGGCGGAGAGAGAAGCTCAGGGTAAAGGACAGACGGGTATTGAAGCGGATTGTAATGTCTAAAAAGCGAACAACTTCAGCAAAAGTGACCGCAGAGCTCAATACCCATCTGGATTCTCCAGCGTCAGTGATTACAATTAGAAGGCACCTTCATAAACAGAACATTTATGGCAGAGCAGCAATTCCCAAGCCACTTGTCATAGATGCTAATGGTAAACATCGCCTACAGTGGTGTCACAGTCACAAAACCTAGTCGATTGTTAAGTGTAAGAAAGTAATACGGTTTGAGGAATCGTGTTTCACACTATTCCCTACAACAGGATGGGTGCACGTTTGTAGGGCACCTGCAAAAGCGTATGATCGTGATTGTCTCCTTCCAACTGCGAAGTATGAATCTGTCATGATATGGGCAGCCATGTTGTGGCTTTTTGCTGAACCAATCGTAATCCTGAAAGGAAAGATATTGTGAAGATATTCTGAAAGGAAAGAAAGAAGTGTAGAGATATTTTAGCTAACCAGGTCCATCCTATGATTCTGCAAGAGGTGGAATTTTCCAAGATGGTAATGCACCTATCCATGCAGCGAAACTGTCCAATCATGGTATGATGAACAGGAGGGTGAAGTGAAGCATCTGCCTTGGTCCGCACAGTCTCCAGACATCAATATAATTGAACCGTTATGGTCTGTTTTAGAGCGTTCGATACGGAATCGATATCCTCCACTGACATCTCTCAAAGAACTTTCATAATATCTCCAGGAAGAATGGTACAATATTTCTTTAAACTTTTTTCAGCACTTGCATAAATCGATTCCTAGGCGCATCTAGATTGTATTACGAACCAAAGACAGTCCTACACTATACTAATAAAGGATTCTTTATAAATCTAAGGCGTTTCCATTATTTTGAACTCATTTGAAACTCTGAACAGTCTTTTTTTATAATAATAAATTTATTTAACACATTTAATGTCAAAATTGGCACCTTTTTAATATTTTTGTATCCTTGCTTTAAACAGCCAAGGGGATGGAGGCCACAACCCAATATATAATTATTTTTTTAGAATAAACTTCTAATTAAAAGGCCACTTTCTTGTCAGGAATATAAATATTATATCTTACTATAAGATATAATATTTACAATATTAGCAACTAAATATAGCCGAGATTTGAAGAGAGGTAGTTAAACGAAAAAAAAAATCTTTGTTCAAAATGAGTACTATTTATAACTATCAATTCTGTTGTCAAGATCTAAAAAAATAAAAAAACAGCAGCTCAAAACTGAAATTTTCAGTAGCGAATTGGAATTGAAAATTTAATATACGTATGAAGCTACATTTGATCTCATAAAATCTGGAGTAAAAAATACATTAATCTTTGAAGTCCTACAAATCTCTCTACAATAATGCACTTAAGAGAAATTAGTATCAGCGTTTTTAATGCAAAATAGAATTATAAAGCTAAGGCTTAATTGTCAGCCATAAAATCCTTTCTACACATATAACTTATGTTATAGTTGTTTTAGCTTGGGAGTTTTGCGTAAATGATAACAACACATGAGAACTGAAACATTTACGTAAGTAGCAACACGTGTGAACTGAAACGTTATTTAAATAACAACACATGTGAATTGAAACGTTATGTAAATAAAAATTTATTTGAAATGAATCATTATGTAAATAACAGAACACGTGAAATGAAATTTTATGTGAATGCTGGTTTTGTGAATGTAAATCGCTTCCCCTCAGCCTGAAGGAGTGGAAAAGAAATGAAGTTCTAAAGCGCTGACAATTATTTGCTCTTAAATTCCTTTCAAAACTAGTTCGAGTGCTCGATTGGACTTGATCGAACATCGAATGCTTATCAAATTTTCGATACTTATCGAATTTTTCATTATTTCGAGCATTCGATAATGGTCGAAGTTTTAGGATAACTCAGAATCAGTGGAAATATTTTACGACTGGATTTGAGGCATTGTTTTCTATAACAATAGAAACAATGTTGGCACTTTTTGTAAATTTTTAATATGAATGCTTTTCTGTAGAATGCGCTATTATATTTTTAAAAATATATAATTTTTCTAGTTGTTTACTTTTAAAAAATGCCGTTTTTAAATTTCATGATATATGTTTTTTTTTAGAATATTTTATTTGGATTTAAGATGAAGATTATTTTTAAAAGTGGAACGGTTTACCTTGTTTTCATAGCTATGTAAATTTTGATGCTCATCGAATTTAATCAATTGATCCGCGGTAATCAGACTTGTTCGCACTTCCGATACTTATAGAATTGGCGATATATCGATTTTTTTATAATTTTGAGTTTTTGATAATGATCAAATTCTCATGACTATCGAGAATCAATCATGTACATCATCATTATTTTACGACTGAATTTCAAGATATTATTTTGTATATCGGGAAAATACTTTTTGGTATTTTTTTTTCTGATCTTTTTAATCCTCATGCTTTTCTGTAGTATGTGCGCTTTTATACTTCTAAAATGTACGTTTTTTTTATATATATATCTTTAAAAATTTCTCTTTCCTAATTTTGTAATATATTTTATTATTAAATTGCTTTACTTTGTATGTTAGATGAAGACTATTATTTAATGGATGAGCGTTTATTACTCCATTTTATTTCAGCTCATTTTATTGGTTTTTTTCCTGCTCTATTTTTTCAAATTTTCACACAGTTTAAAAATGTTTTCTTTTTCTTCACTTTTTTATTTTGAAATTTTCAATTTCTCATTGCTAAAAAATCATACCTATTGTTGACAAAAAATGCTTTCTGGATTTTTTGTTTTGTTTTTAAGATAAATATTATTTTAATGGTAATTTTTCAATCTGTAACTGTATTTTATATAACTCCTTTTTATTTAATTTTTCTCCTCCTTTTAAACTTTTCATATTTTATTTTTTTACTGTTTATTTCATTTCGAATTCATAATTTGACAAAATATTGGTAGAATAATCGGAAATGATTTTAATATTCAGAAAGATAGCATTTTCTTTCAGTGTTGGTCATGTCTTTCGTCGAGTTTGTATTAATGAGGATATTTAATAACATATCTTTTTACCATATTATTTCACAATTGAATGAAAAATGGAAGGGCTTTTTGAAGGTTTTAAATGTATTGCATCATTTTTCCGTAATTAAACTCACACTTCATAATATTTGTTCCCAAGTTTTATTCGTTAATTACTATTTTCCGTTTTTTTTTTATTTTTGATATTGTAAATTATGTAAAATCCTCTTTAATTTTAATTATCTAATCTACTTTTTGCTAAAATTCTAATGCAGATTTAAATTAAATTTGCTAATAATATTGTTAAAATAAGAGTAAAACTCCGTGTAATCTATATGCAGAATTACTTTTTCAAGACTTCAGATTTTGAATTCGAGTTTTATTAAAACTACTTAATTTTACCTGTTAAAAGATTTTTTGAACGTATAAGTTTTTTTATTTATTTATTGAAGAATGAAAAAAAAACCTGTATTTTTCTAAATCAGTAGTAAAATTTTGAAAATTATTATACTATTTAAAAAACGGAATATCGTAAATCGTAAAATATAAATATCGCTTTGACTTTGATACACTTTATTAAAGGGGATTTAAACCAATTATTTTTATTGAAAAAGAAACTATTATTTTTATTATATAAAACGAAATTCCTTTTACTTGGATTCGTTCTGATTAACAAGTATATCAAGAGTATGTTGTTATAATAGCAAGTGCATTTAAAGATGTTATTTATAATTTATTTATAACAATTAATAAATAACGAAATCACGATCGATACATGTTGGACGATATATCGCGATGATGGAGTTCGGTCATTGCCTAGCCCTACTTTTATGTTCGTATTACAGTTTAAAATCTTGAAATTTTAAAATCTTCTACAGTATATTTGTAGTTTGGGTCCTCTTTGTTTCCAAGAAAGCTGGTAATAACTTATTTGAAAGATTTCCAAACTTTTTTTTCGTATGCGTCCATTTTAGTCACAAAATTTTCTTTCATCATTTTCCAAATGCCTTGTCGTGCAAATACCCTTTCCTTCAGTTTTACTTCGGATAAACTCAGGAACTGGTCACAAAAGTATTTGAAGAATTTTCTTTCTTTTGGTGAAGCCTTGATAAATTGCTTCAAAACGCTCATTTGATGTGACGCGGTAAAAGAAACACTACTTTTTTAATCATCCAGATTTTCTCTTTGAATATTTTTGATTATAGGATTTATAAACTTTCTGATTAGGCATTTTTTTCAATGTAATTCTGTCTTCTATCTCGCCTGTCCTATTCACAGAGAAGACAGAAAAATTTTATGTTCCCTTTTTGCTGATCAAGTAAAGTAGAAATCATTTACAGATCTCTGCAACCTCCAAATTTTAGTTTATTCAAGAGTTTATTCAAGACGAAATCCGGATTTTCATATGCATATTCTGGACTGTTGTCGATTATAAGAGACATTTCCTTAATGAAGTACTTCTGCGCTGTTCGTAAGCACTGTGCTGCTGCTTTCAAAATATAGAAGATTCTACAGAAAGAAAAACAATTTCTCGACTAGTCATCCATTTATTCACATCGAGCCATACTTTATTTTTATACAACTTCTGATAAGCAATTCCCTATCACGATTACGAATATTACTTAATGTTACTTACTTAATACTTAATATTATTTAATTACTTAATATTACTTATTAATTAAATTATTTTCTTTATAAACTACTAATTTCACAAGAAACTCGATGGTTTCCGAATGATCGTTAAAATAAATTTGGTTTGCTTTTCTTCGCGAGCTACTCATCGCTCACACTCCATATGAACGTCTACTTTTCATGACTGTCAAACTAACGATAAATCTTTTCTGCATAACTTTCAAGACAATGGGAATGTATTGCCATCTGGGGTTAGGAAGGGGAATTAATCCCGACAGTTGCAATAGTTCTTCTGTCCTGTTTAGCAGTTTAATTCAGCAATTTACTGTTTAAAACCAATAAATTACTTTTTATCGAACTCGTATAAATAATGCTTTTTTGTCCAAAGTATATTATATTTGCAAAAGATTAATTGTGATTTGGGATGACAGTGTACGTAATGCAATTATTTCGTTAAAAAAAAAAAGACTCATTTGTTTTATTGACAACTTTTTCATCCCGGACCTGTGCTATATAAGATGCTGCGTTGCTCTTCACATAACGAATTGAAGTAGCTTTTCAGTTTTTGTGAATCAAATTTGTGTAGATAACAATATAAATATTTATTTTTTTAAAAAAAATTGATTTAATTATTCCTTTCTGATTTCAATTTTTAGCTTGATTTATAAATTTAACTCAAGAACTTTTGTATTTGATGCTTGCATGTATTTAATCAGCGACATCTATTATTAAACATGCGAAGTATCTATATAAACGACAATGGTTTTGAGTTTTACCAATTTACTATTACTTTATTGCTTTTTGAAAGTTTTCCATTCAGTATTATTGAGTTATTCAGTGTATAAAGACCCCAATCATGGAACACTCCAAACTGCATTTTCGACATTCTTTGGTGTTTTTGTTTGATTTGAAGAAATCTGCTGCCGAAGCCTATCAGACACTTTTAGAAACTTATGGTGATGCTGCTCCGCCATTTCCCAATTGTCGGTTTTGGTTTCAACGATTTAAAAGTGGTGGTTTCGATGGGAATGACGAAGAACGGCCTGGTCGGCCAAAAAAAAATCGAAGACAATCAATTACAAGACTAATTAGATAAAAATGGGAAAAAGTTGTTGAAAATGAGGGAAAATATTTTGATTGATATATATTGTACCAAATTTTCTCAATAAATGAATTTTTAAAGCGAAAAAAATATCAAAATACATGCAAGTACCTAATAATAACAACAATTTATTTATTAAAACAAATATTTTTATTATTATCTGGTATTTCTGGGAAACTTCGTTACACTGAAGAACTTCATTATACTGACAGATAAAGTTTTAACTATATTTCTTCGAAATTGGTTTATAAGCTCCTTTCGCGATAAACAGTATAAATTAATTCTGGCCCTATAGCATGTATCAAAACTTCCCTGTTTATACGGCGTTGTTTTGTGATAATGGGGTGACTAGCTGCAATAGAAAAAAAGCTAATATATAAATCTTTAGTGATAAACATATACTTCTAATTAGAAAAAATTTCTAAACGAAGTAAAGAAGTATCTTTTTATGTTTGAATTTAAAGCTTTCTTTTTATTCATTTAAATTGAAATGAATTGTGTGTGAAAAAAATCACGAAATCTCAAAGTTACAAAATTCCCGAGTGATATGAAGCATATTTAGTAATGTTTTAAAGAAAATGACCAAATCTGCTATTTTATTCTAATCAACGATCACTTCTTGGATATTTTTTCAACTTGGAGAAATAATGGTCTAAAATAATCTAAAACAATGATAGAATCTCCATATTTGGGTCAGTTTTTTCCACATAAAATTAATTTTTTAAATTAAAATATTAATGTGTCATGACATTTTATTAAACCTGACAAATAGGATCAAGGGGGATGCATAAAAATTTAGATTTCTTTCTTGTTCCAACAGTGCATTTATTGATTCAAACAGCATAAAGTATACTTCATTTAGAGTGTTTTACGAGCTGGAATTCCATGCCTATCTCTAGAGGTTTAAGCATAAACTGATTCAGAATGGACACGCAGCATTTCAAAGGCAAATCTTTAATATATTTGGGAAGTAAATCAAACCATGACATTAATGATTTGAGACTTACATTCTGTTGTAATGTCTTCAAAGGCTAGCAAAAAGTTTGACAGCTCTGCACTTTCTGTAGTAGAGTTCGCGAGAATGAAATCGCTGATTTGGTACATCTGGATGGTACATCGCCAACTCAGGAGTCAAGGAATGTTGGAAAAAATATTCGAATCTTCGTTTCCTTTCGTAATATAGAAAAAAAAAAACACATGTAAATAGCCTTATCAATCAAAGAAAATATCGTTGAGTGGAAATTTTTTAAATAGAGACTCCATTATATAATTATATTGTCAAAACATAAAAGAAAAAGAACTTTAATCATATATTTTTCCTAAATATTGATTATTTCTTAATATCAGTAATGAGTATGAATTAATTTTCTCTTAAATGAATATCAATTTCGTGCAACTGATTTCCGTGGCAAATGACATAAACTTAGTTCCCGAATATTAGTGAGCTGGAAATGTAAAGTACAGTTGTTAACGCTCATTGAGTCAAAATTAAAAGAACTTTTTCTGTTATAAGAAAGTAAAAAAATTAGAAAAAATATGGATCTGATTAATAATTACAGAAAACTAATCATTTGAATGGCATGAAATGCTTTTTCAAAATATCATGAGATTCTGCAAATAAATAAATATAATAAAATAAAAAAATAACCCATCCTTAAACGCTAAAATTGAACCATTTGCTTTTGTAAGATTTTAATTAAAATTTGGCTTTTCGGCCTCAGAGACTTTGAAATTCTTCACAATCTCCAGGTCATATTTTTAAAGTAAAAAAGTTTTAAATGGTCTGTATTAATGACTGTTAAATAATTACCTAGATGTAATTTATTTCATTAAACTATCGAATTTAGTAATAAAATAAAAAAAATAGCCTCATATATCTCAGATTCAAAAGATCAAGTTTTAGGCGAGATATAAAAGCTTCATTTTTTATTATTAATTTTTTTAAAAAAGCAAAGGAGCCATTTTTTTCAAAAGTTGCTTGCTTTTGAATAATTTTATCGGAATACAGATATCTTTGGCTCCTTTTCTTTCTTATGCAATATAATTTGAATTTTCTACAGACTTTACAGAATATAAATATCAAATATTTCACAGAGAAATGTAATGAATCTGCACAATAATATTCCTGCCCTTAAGACTTATTCACATCGACGTGAATGAACTGATGCTAAATGCAACAATACACTAGAAGAAGGGGACATTTTATTTGTATTTAGTGTGCCCAGGGAGTAATTAATTAAAGAGTTTGTACTTGTTGACCATAAAGTAAATATTACGCGCGCACGCACACGCACACAATTAGATATGATAAATATATTTAAATAAAATGTTTAATGCTGCAAGATGGTACAAATCTTTAATATTTTAAATTTTCTTCAGGTCTTCATTTTTGATTATTCATTCTTGTTTATCATATCAGATAAACAAGACCTTAAAATGTGCGATTCAGGGAGATTTTTTTTTTTAATTTTAAAAATATAGACGGTTTCCAAAAATACAGACTTTTTTTGCTGGAAATGAGACATTCGTTTACTTTTATCAAATATTATCGACCAGACTACCAGAGAATATTTTTGACCATCTTCCGTTGAATCGAGTCTCAACGAGGCATTTCGTTGGGTCGCGGTGGCCTGGTGGTAAGATCTCGGTCTCGGAACGGGAGAGTTTCAGGTTCGTGACCCGATCCCATCGAAGAATCGTCGTGTAAGCGGCTTTGGGTCAAGAAGTCTCCCACTGGTGTAGTGCGGTAGTTTGGAGAGTGGGGTGCCAGCTCAAGCGTCGCCCTCGGCATTTGACAGTGGTTCAGAATGATGAGGTCCGTCCGAAAATAGTCCTAGTGTTGCTTTAAAAAACGGGGTGTTCATATAAGTAAACTGAACTCAACCTGACAATTCATTAGCTGTGATGACGAAGAATCTTTTATTTATTGATGGGACTCAAAATATTTACGACTGTCTTTTCTGTCTTATCACTGAAGATCTTAGAGACGAATTCATATTAATTGAAAATGCTGTTTCATAATGCCATTGTTACAAAGGATGATAATTTGAAATACCATGAACGTTTCGAAAGGCGACAACAGGTAGATAAAATGGCACATTTTTATGAATTTATGCTAATTTTATTGTTTCTATTATCAGTGCAACTGATTAAAGTCAGCGGTAAATTTAGCTGAAACTTTAAATCATTTGTTATAAAGCAGAAAACAAGCAAACAGTTTATTTTCCAAGAAATAGTTTATTCAGATTTTATTATGTTTCAGAAATATTTGTTAATATGCAATTCATTTTATTGTAATGTTATCTTTTCATAAGCTGAAAGCGTAAGAATCAACTAGATAAATGAGTGTTTTTCAAAGTTAAATTTATTCAGAAAAATTCCATTGAAAACAGTTGTGGTGAAGTTCTTAGTTTTTAAATTATAGAACATTGCTCATCTCGAATAAAATCATATGAACATAAATAAATACAGATTTCTATGACATTGACTAAAGACTTAGTCTAACTCTTAATTTAATTATATTAATGTCCCGTTTTTAAAGCAACACAAGAGCCATTTTGGTAACTTAGGTTTAACTTTGTAATTTTGAACCACGGTCAAATGACGAGGACGATACCTGAGCTGGCACCTCCATGTCCAAGCATCCGCATTCACCAGCGGAAAGACGTTTGAGCCGAGTGGATTTAAGTGCAAAAGATCTGCTTTCATGCCGGTTCTTGACAAAATCGGGCAGCGAACCTGAAACCCTCCGATTTCGAAGTCTAGACCTTACGACCAGGCCACTGCAGCCCTTCGCTTTACCTGCAAGCGGTAAGTGATTTTAATTTAAGTTCGATAAGAAATTTTTTTGATTAATGCAGAAAATTAAAAGTAATTTCATAAAGAAATTTCAATGAGGGACGAAATATTTTGCTCGCATCGTTTTCTATTGGTCAGATTTTTAATACCAAAAATACCTGTACTTATTTTGCAACCAATTTCCCTTTCTATGAAAACATGATTTATTCTTTTAGATATTTCTTTATTTTTCCTTAAAATCTATGACATTAGTATGATCAAAAATTGTAACAAAATTTGGTTATTCATATATGAGGATATGACTTCAACAGTTGTGTTTATAATTGGTATAATTTTATATAATATGGACTACTTCTAAACAAACATTTCAGCAAGACCAACGATAGTAGGATTTACTTAAACAGACACTAAAATCAATCTATATATTTACATAAGGAACTGTAAGCATATTTCACATTTAATGCAAATCATTTTAAAACAAACATTTTAGAACGACCCATACCAATATGTTTTGCATGCTTAGATCGTAAAATCTTTTTATGTATTTGCTTGCGGAAATGTAATCATACTTGTCATTTCATGCAAACCATTTCAAAGCAGACATCTCATCACGACATTTTATCATTTCAATCTGTTGCCAAAAATATTAACAGATGTATATATTTTGAGTTTCAAAAATTGCGGGTGAGTGCATAAGATATTTAAATCGAAGCATTTGCTTCTTAAGCTTTTTGTTAGGAAATTAAAATATTAACTGCATTTTTCCATTATTAAAATTAGTTTACATCATTATGAAGAATAGAATCGCCTTTGTTATTATAAGTCATAACGAATATAGATGCTAATAGTCAATTGGTTTTATGTCAATACACTTAACAAAAGTTTTTAAAAACGGAATGCAATAGAAAATCGGCTCATCTCAAAATTGTAATAAATGTATCTTATCAACAATTGTCAAGTATCGAAATGCCTGTTGGTAATTCATATCGTTATGAAATTATAAAGAATAAAATGCTCATTTGGAATGTTCAAGAATTTAAAAGTTGTTCGGTAGGAAATACATTTCAGAATGATGAAGCCACCATTTATAAATTCCAGAAATGAAAATATTATTAAATACTCATTCACTAGTTCAGTTATAGCACTGCGCGAATAGAATTTCTGGAAATATAAAGAAATGTTATAGCTTTAATGCTAAATAAAAGAAAATGGAAATTAATGTACATGTTTATCGTCTTTAAGGGGACACTTGGAGGAATTATTCAGTCAGGGTTATAACATTTTTTATGCATATGTATTAAAATATAATACGTCAAATTTCTTAAAAAAACATTTAAAAACAAAATATATTATTTTAAAAAAATTTAAAAGATATAATTTAAAAAAAAATTTCAAAATATTCCTGGTGACTTTCCTTTTAATTTACTCTGTTATTTTTTTTCTTATTATCCAATATAAATTTATTTGGAACAAAATGACGTATGATTTTAAAATTTCCGTAAAATGCTCATTTTTTAAAAATATTTTTATGCATTCTTACTTCATTTTCTCAGGAATTTTATGATTTTTTGAATTAAAATTGACTTTCAGCGAGCTAAAATAACTCGAAACTTAAAATGCACACCCCGTTTTCATTTCATGTTTGACCGAAAGTTTTATTCTCAATTTCATTTCATTTCTTCAGAATTTAAGACACCTGGAGCATTTCAAAGATATTTAAACCTAATTATAATATCATTTTGAGAAAAGTCATTAAGATGTACTTTTTTTCCTCTTAAATATCCCTTCAAATATTTATTTTATTGAACAATGCATTTTATAACACTATTTTAGTTGAATATAAACACATATTTTGGTGATGAAATGATAAAAACAAAATTCCACGTTTTCGTCCAGTTTTGCTTATTTTAAAGTGCACTGTCCTCTTAAACGTTTTCTAACTGAATGTTACTAAATGAACTCAGGATTAAGATGAAAGAATGCTAATTCATCGTCAGAGGTGTTTCATCGTCAAATGGTAGAGCTATGTTCTTGTTCAGAGCATCATCATGAAAGAGAGAGAGAGAGAGAGAGAGAGAGAGAAAAATGGAATTGGACAAAAACTTCCTACCATTTCTGCACAAAATTTATTTTCTCTCAGAATTTTTTATTTATCATAAGAAGGATTCGTGTTTCTTCATCAAAATAGGTCCGGTAAATGAGAAATACCAATATTTATTTAAGTTGATCGTCTAATGAAAATTTTGTTTTCGGGAAAAGAGTGCCCAGCCAAAAATAGTTTGGAATCATTCCGGTTTCCAATATTAGCTGATATGAATTTTGTGTGCCCAATCTTGCTTTTCTTATTATATAAATAATACTCCAAATTAAATCACGCAGTAATAATATTCTAGAAAACCAGCTGAACAGTGAAAGTCGCAACAACAAAATTGACGTGAATCCACTTCAGTAATACGCGGTGACTTACAGATAATTGCATAAGAAGAAATAAGAAAAAGAAATAAGTTTTTATGGTTGATCCCAGGTCGTGACGACAGAACGATGTAGAATTCCTTGAAATGAATAATTTTCCCCAAATTTTGATTCATATAGTACAAGATTTCTTTAAATTATTAAACCAAAGATATTCCCATATATAAACAGATTTTGTTTCTGTAAGATCGTAAGTTTTAGTTAATTTGTACAAGTTTTTTACTGGCCGATAGAGCTTCTAGAAACATTTGTTAAAATAAAAATAGATATGGATATAATGGACCGCGGCTTCTATTGGGCTCAAATAAATAATTTTTCGTTTTAGGTGTAATACGATTATGAAATAGGATCAGATTTCTATAAATCATGATCAGTAAAATGTATCAATATCAATCAATATCAGATAATGAAATATGATCATATTTCTGTAAATCATTATCAATAAAATGTATCAATATCAATCAATATCGGATTATAAAATATAATCATATTTCTATATACCATGATCAATAAAATGTATCATTATCAATCAATATCAAATTATGAAATATGATCGTGTTTCGGTAGATCATGATCATAAGCTTTCATACTATGAGCTCTACTTCAAAATGGCATCTCTTTATAATTTTTGGATTTTTGGCCATGAATTATTTGAACGTTAAGGGCTGTCGCAATTGAGAGTTCAAGTTATGTCAGCCCTTAACGTTCGCTTAATAATCAATTAAAATGAAAGTTTTTCCAAAGATATTGACCTTTTCTAAAGGCCTCATATAATACAGACACCTACCCGTCTAAGGTTCAAGTATATAAATTTTATCATTTTGAACATAAATTTATCTGTGACCGTGGTCACGGCAGCAGTAATGCCTAAGATCTTTCATTAACACTTTTCAGTCTACAAAATTCCTAACTTGTTCCTAATTGCAATTTTCCGATTAAGCTGCCGCACAAACATCTACAACTAATATTTCTCAATATTAAACAGTATAAAAGCAGTTGAAATCCATTTTGATTTGTTATATTTGTTTGAAATAACAAAATGAATAAATTTTTCCAGGCGTGTTCCATTATTTTAATAGATGGACGCATTCTGATCTTTCTTTTTCATTCATATATAACTTTCGGATTGCAGTAACTTTTCTGCATATTTGCAAGAAAGTATGATATTTTCAGCGGGTCCAGAGAAAAAAAATCATCAACTTTAATATAATGGCAAAAAAGGAAAGTGAATTTCGTAATGAACACACACACACACACACAAAAATCGAATTAAGGGCATTGTAATTTTTGTTCCAAGAATGAAGTACAAATATGCACTTAAAAATAATGATGCAGCACGGAAAAGATTTGCTTTTTAATTTGAAGCTTAACATGATTCGAAAAACTACATATGACAGTAGTGTTCGACATATTCATAAAATAATATTTTAAAATATATTAATATTTAAATGTTGTTTATAATTAATAACTCCAAGAATTCTAACAATTGTTTATTGTAAAATTGCATTAAAAAAAGGCGCTTTTGAAATAGGTTGAATCATTAATGAAATAAGATGGCGCATTACGTTTGTCATAACGAATGGAAGTATAGTATTGTTTTATGTATTAGTACTTTTTAATAAGATCAAAATCATGCAAACGGTAATTTAATTATTTATTTTTCAACTTTTATTTAATTATTTATTTTTTGCTTTAATTATTTGCAGAATTTATAATTAAAACGCAACATTTTTCGTATTTGAATTATGAAAGTTATTTTTTTATTGCGTCTGTCGTGGAAACTTTGAGAGCAACCCTATTGATGAACACTTCATTGCATTGATAAATAAAGTTTTATATATTGTCCCAAAAATAAATCAATGAATAAATAATATCTTCTAAATATACTAGAAAAAAATTCTTTTCACTATGCTAGTCATTCAAAATCTTTATCTATAACAGGCATTCTCATTCTCTAAACATTGCCCAACATGTAATTTCTAAGCTATTTGTGCTAAACACGCTCATTGAGATACCAAAATATTCTAAATGAAGTATGAAATTATCTTATATGTTGTTTGTGCCAATAAACACACTGCTGAAAAAATTACGTATTCAAACACTTTTTACAAATTGCAAATCTTATTTAGAAAACAATTTTTACCCACCAATATTTTAATCAAAAGAATCCTCATTCTTCGGTGACCAAAGCTGACTGAGTTATAAAACACTAAATTTTATTGTTTCAGCCAATCAGTGGCCGTTTAGAGAAAAGGCCGCGTATTGTTCGACGTGGTGAAATTAAAATGGTTTAAAATAATTTAAATCAATAATGAAAGCTTCAAATCCAAATCAGTTAAGGTCACAGGAAATAATTCTTTTACATAAAATATTAATGTATCATGATATTTTATAAAATATAATTAATAGGACCAAGGGAATGTATTAAAAGTTAAAGCTCGTTATTCTTCCAACCATGCATTCATTTATTCAAACGGCGTATACTAGAATTCTTTACATCATTTACAGCGTTTTTTCCCCTGGAATTATATTCAGCGGTTTAAAATTTAATCTTTGATCTACGAACAGAATGTTTTGATTTCTTTTTATGTTCTGTTGCGTATATTTTTAAAATTTAAATATAGCATAATATATTTTTCTTTGTATTCCAACTTTCGTAACTACTTCAGGGAAACATCCAACCAATAATCTGACTTCCGTTGCTTTTAGAGATCCATTGATTGGTAATCAATTGGCTTCATCAAAACATGCTTTGAGTTCAGATATAAGTTAGACCATTATTTCAAAAATTAACAAATCAAAACAGACATTTCGTTGCTGATGTCTTCATTGCTCCGATCAATTTGGTAAGAAGAAATTCCGCTGATGTTTTTGCAAATCTTGGACCTTAAATTTTGTTATTAATTTCTACGTAATCTTGAAGAAAACCAAGTATGTATATTTGGATTTTTTTTCCTTTCAATCTGCTTTGTCCTACATTTGATACAATTTTGCTGATATGACCACATGTCAAATTTTATTTATCTAAATCGTGGCATAATTTAGTTTTTGTGTGCTTATATTTACAAATATACCGACGACAGATGATCAAGTCGTAGACGAGAAATTTCATACAAATGTATAATTTTGACAGTGAAATTTCATGATAAATTCCAAAAAGGTTCTTTTTTTTTTAACGTAAGGTAGCATTAAAAGGGAAAATTCACCAGAATCTGAAGTAAGAATCTTTTGACGACTGCAGTGCTTTTTCTTTATCATATTTTGTTTATGTATCATATTTCTGACACATTTGCGCGAAAGCAAATGTGTCAGAGTAAGCACAAATAAATATACTTTTAGAATCTATATATTACTGAAGAGAATTATGAAGCACCTAAAAAAATTCAGAGTGACAGAAAAGCAATTATGTCTGTAAGAAAAAGCACAGATAAGTCTCCCGTATGCAAGCCAGTTTTAGAGGCCTTATTAATTTTAGTAAGTTACATACAATCGTTCTATGTAAAGAAATTTAGTTCAGTTTAATTATAGAATAATGTTCTGTTTTTGAAGCAATACTAAGTTTATTTTCGGATGTTTGTGATACATTTGAACCGTGCTTAGGAGACAGGAAAACGCATGGCTTTAAAATAAAGACGGAACGGATCATCCGTGAAACTTAGATTCTTAACTAATGAAGGAACTCATTGATAGAAATTTTTCCCCAAATTTGAAATATTTGACAATTAAAGAGTCAAAGGGAAATAATTTATATTTATATATATGTGTGTGTAACATAATATTGCAAATGAGTAACCTGAAAGAAAAATTTGGAATTAATTTCAATTTATTTTTTCAAGGAAGAGAACGATTTCTACATGGGGACAAAAGCGGAACAAACTCGTTCTTACCAGAACAAAAGAGCGAAAAGTGGTGAAGATTTTCTCTTAATACTTTTACTGAGATTCCAATAGCAATATCTTTAACACGTGTCGATTTAGTAAAGGGAATCTTAAGTATCTTTAGAAAGAATGCGTAGCCTTTAAGGATTTTTTTTATCCTTTCGTTTGCAGTGCCAGAATGAAAGTGTCAGCAATTTTTCAGAGGCACGTTAAAATAACTTAAATAAAAAAAAGTGGGAATGCTATCAGGAAATAAGACAACGTTTTAGAATGAAGTTAATATGGGCTAATTTAAGATAAGAATCAAGAAATTAATTAGGATTTAAATTAAATTAAGAGATATCATTACACACACATTTCTAGCTTTGTAGAATATTTTTACATACTTAATTCTTAAGTTCATATATTATTTTAAGGATAATTTAATACAACATTTAATATAAAAGGCATAATTATTATATTTAACTAGGAAGGTATAAATTTGAAGTTAAAAATGGCTGTTGAATGGGGTTTATCGAACCTCTGACTTAGCATCTGGGATCGTAACAACATCCTAAGAACGAAGGACCGATACGTCGCATCATCCAATCAGATGGGACGTAGCGTCCTTCAAGCGGAGATCATTCAGTCCATGTAATTATTTTACTCCTAGGGGACCTCTTGCTCAATAGTTAAGAAACTGCAGAATATTATGGTCATAAGAGATTCAGGATCAGCTCTGGCGTTCATAAACGCAATGGATGAAAACAGAAATTTTATTAAGCAAAGGATCATTTATTCAAATTTAAAAACAAGATTAGAGTGGTCAAGGAATAGGCAGGTTTTCATGCCAAAGAGGATGCCCTTAAAGATGCAATGAATTAATTTTTTTACTATTCGAGAGTCTAAATAAAAAGTCAAAAATTTTTATTCATAAAGTAAATATAAATAGACTATTACTGGTGATTTCTATATTAATCAAGCAGTGACTGGGCATGTAGTATTTACAGACCATCAAGATACGTTTTCGCAAAATCTCCCAAATGCAGATGCAGTTAGGAATGGCTACATATATTTTAAAGGAGTGTGAACTATGGAAAGACATTCTCAATTCTTGACCACAGAAATAGTTTATAGTGGACTCGAACTTCATCTCCTTTTTTTTTTCTTCTTCGGGGTCGTTTTGCAAAGACTTTTGGAAGTTGAAATGTTTTTGTTTTTACTTACGGCACTTGTCATAGACAAGTCCGCTGACAAAGTCAGTGATTTTAAGCCAAGTTTTAGCATTTCTTGTTTCAGTAGAGCCATCTAGGGGTAAGTGTACATCTTAGCTACACCTGCTGCACAGCCCTTTTCACGGGGCTGACTTCATTCATATATTTCATTCACTCCTCCACAGATTGCAATTTAGACCTGAATCAAAGAACAATCACCTCTGATCCAGCACCCCCAATTGCATTGCTCGACTTGGGGGACTTTGTGGCTATGAACAGATATATAAGTGCATCAACCACTATATACATGGAGAGTCTTCGGCCGGTGGGATTTAAACTCATAACACAAGGGATGCAAATGCAAAGTACTACCAACCAGGCTCATCCGACCCTGAGATCAACGTTAAAGAAAGTTAAACATTTTATTGATCTTGGAATGTTACTGACAATTATTGATAATTTTTAACTGCCAATTGATAAATTGATATTTTTGTTTTATAACTATGATACATTTATGGATAGATTGCTTTGCGGGTGGCTTTAGCTCCACGAAGGGGGTAAGTTGCTTTATCATTTAAAATGGTGATTGTGCATAGTTCGACGACATTCGGATCAGCAAGCAGAGGCTGGAGGGCTTTGGTGCGAAAGAGTAAATTGTCGCTTTCCGATATCAACGAGTGTTCATTTGCTCCTTCGAGCTGTGAGAGGTTACTTGGTGGCGGCCAATTCTTACGGTCGGCTTAGTCGGAATTTCATATGATTACTCCTAGGAAAGGCGAGAGTCTTTTTTCTTTCTTTCTTTATCTTTTTCTATCCAATGACTTTTCGTCCATCTACTCATACTGCCTCCCCCCCTATTCCCCGATAAAAGTTAAAACTGATAGAGATGACAAATCCGAATTGCATGAAAAATTATGAGGATGATTCTATTTTTAACATAGTTGTTAATTGATGCTTTATCAAACCTTCAAGCAATGTTTCTATGCTATATATATATATATATATGTGTGTGTGTGTGTGTGTGTGTGTGTGTGTGTGTGTGTGTGTTAAAAGAGTTCGCTTAGAATGACAGATTTTTATCCCTTTACTTGGAGCGGGTGAAAGTACAGATTTTAGCAGTTCTACAGAGTTAGTGTTGAATTAATTAAATAAAGAAGTTGGAATTGGATCAGGAAATAAGAGAACATTTTAGAATGAAGTTATTCTTAAATTTTGTATGTATATTTAATTTTAATAATTATATATATATATATATATATATATATATATATATATATATATATATATATATATATATATATATATATATATATATATATATATATATATATATATATATATATATATATAATATATATATATATAGAGAGAGAATTTTATTCCGGAAGATGTAATTTTTGTTCAAAGATGTGAAGATAAAATGACGTCTGCTTACATCGGGAACTCAGAACAAAGTGTCCGATATTTTTCTATTCATTGATTTTACTATGAGATTTTGATAGATAATTTTTTTTTTGCCACCTGTCGACTTAGGCAAGGGGATATTAGGTATCTTTGAGAAATATGTGTGGGTTTTTAAGATTTTTGTTCCTTGCCTCGGAGCGTGAGAAAATGCAAAAGTCATCAGTTTTCCAGAACGCGTGTAGAAATAATTAACTAAATAGTGTAATTAGATTGGGAAAGAAGAGAATATTTTAGAAATATGTTAATATGAGATAATTTAAACTAAAAATAAGGAAATTAATAAAAATTTTAATTAAGATGAAAAATATTATTACATATATATTCATATTATCACAATTAAACTCATGGGCGATCTGCTGGCTCACCGGGGATATTAGTTACACTTGATTTCTGAAAATTATTTAAATATAATGCCATGATTCCACCAAATTGCCTGATATTAATTTCATGTTATTTTATTGATCTTAAGTTTTATTTATTGTGTGCATGAACATTTCTAATCGAGATAACATCACAGTGCTACTAGAAACATAAATATCCGGTTCATCTCTCTTTTAAATTTCTCCATATTGTAATTTGCTTTTTTTTTTTAAAAAAAATTCGTGCGAATATTTCATGTTTCGTAAACTATACAGATATTCAACAAAGTCCCTCTACCTTTGCTTTCAGTAGTGGAAGGAAATCGTGTGATCAAATATTTTATGCAACAATGAAAACGGTGGAATTTTATGTTCTAATGAATAGCTTCTAATTTCTATTGTTGGAAATTAGGGAAAATATAATTACCAAATTACATGAAATATTCGCATGACTATTAAATTATCTTTAATTGGACTTTTTAAAAAAATTAATTGTATAAAATATATTATTATACAATAATATTTTGGGAAATTATCACAGAAATCTCCCGAAATTTCGTTCAATTTTTAATGAATTAAATTCTTATAAAAATTTTAAAAATCGCTCCGAGGTGCACATTTTTGCCCTCTGATCGGTAGATCTAAGTCAAATTGCCTGGCCTGTCGCGCGTCAACACACATGCACAAACACACACATTTTCATCTTTATTATTAGAAAAGAATAATTATCGATAATTAGACGTAATCACTAGTTTATTAAATTTACCTTAACATATACATATAATACATATATTATAACAATATGTAAATATGTGTACATGGGTAATTGAAATTTGAAATGGACGATACCATAAAGCTAATAACAGTATCTGTAAAAGTATTTAAAGCATGAATCATTAAATTTAAATGTGATTTATATATATATATATATATATATATATATATATATATATATATATATATATATATATAATTGCGTATTAACACTGTTTTATATTTAAATGTGATTTAACATTAAAAAATTTAGTATTATTCGATAAATGTTATAAAATTTTAAAACACAACTCTAAATAGCTTACGTAATTCCTGATAGTTATAATTCAATATTACCTCAAATAGAATACTTTCGGAATTTTCTAGTTTCTAATATATTTCCCAATTTCACCGATCATGAATTCTATTAGTTATATAGGACAAAAAAAAGGGCCAGATAAACAAGAATTTTGCAACAGAAAAACAAGTAAACATTCGGACTTGATTGCTTCTTGTTTTCATCAATTTTTATTGCACATATTGCATCTGACTAATTTAAAGAATCCAACTGGATACACCTGTTTGTGCGAGTTGCAATGCTCACGAGTCACGGAAAAGCGTGATCAGTTCCATATAAAAGCGGGTTGAAGTTGGGGCAACCTCAGATCACTTCTGGAACAAAGCAGACAACATGGCCTGCTTTACAACAGCAGTGGTGTTTTTCCTTTTAGCACAGAGTGCGACGACTTATGCGAGGGGCATCCATGTCTCGATCTACGCGCCCCTTTCTGACCCCAACACGGCGATGACGTTTGCAAGAAGTTTCGTGAGCAACATCGCGAGCTGCGGAGAATTCGGAAGCCAAGGCACCGAGGACTTTGACGACATCATTCAGAGTCTGATACAAGCCCAGACCATGGGAAAAGGCCGGCATGACACCAAAGCCAAGACTAAAGCCATGCAGATGGCTCTGGCCTCCTCGATCGCCGAGCTGATAGTGGAGGAGAGCGGCGGTGTGAACATGCAGGAAAAGACCAACGCGGCGATAAATGCCTTGAGGAGCGCCTTGATGTCCACAACTGGGCAAGTGGACGAGAGTTTCGTCAGCGAAATTATAGAACTCGTCAACCTCTTCTCTCAAGAGCAGTTCAACGAGGTAGACACCGGTTCATCAAGACAGTACTCTCAGTCCTCAACAGGTGGCGGTCAGGGAGGAGCTCCGACTGTTACCGAAAAGGTTACGGTCAGCGTTGGTGGAGGTGGCGGTGGTGCCCTTCAACCCTCAGGTATGGTTTCAGTCTTATTTGCTATTAAATTAGCCAGCACTTTAACTGTGAGGCATCATAATTTTTTGTATTTGGCTGGTACAGATTCTGAGCAGAAGAATAATCATATCGGGGGATTCTAGTGTCTTGAAAATATCTCTTGGCATCAGGCGCCTCTCTTTCGTGAAACTTAGCTATTAGATGATCGAATGATTTCTTTCTTTTATATCATTTAATATGAAAACGTTTACTTTCCAATGAAGGAGGAATCTACAACCCCGCAAACCTCTTCGGTTAGAAGCTGCTATCATACATCTTTTTAATTTTATATTACTACAAGTAATATCTAATAAGAGAAAGCTTCTCGAGCAGTTGGAAAAGAGTAATACTTCTATCGACTTGTTATTATGCCAAGCTCCAACTGTTTCCGAAACAGGTACGGTCAGCGTTGGTGAAGGTGGCGGTAGTGCCTCTCAACCCTCAAGCATTGTTTTAGTCTTCTTTGATATTAAATTAGCCAGTATTTTACCTGTGGAGCATCATTTTTTTATTGGTTCAGATAGAGATCAGAATATTAATTCTTATTCATATAGGGTGATTCTGATGTCTTGACAATAACTCTCGTCACCACGTCTTCCCTTTGAGAAATTTAACTGTCGGAAGCTCCAATCATTCCTTAATTTTAAACAATTTTACAGGAAAGGTTACTTTTCTTTCTCAAGAAGAGAAAAAAAGGATGAGGCAACTCCTGAAAACTTGCAGTGAGAAGCTGCATTCACCACAAGAATCGTTTCACTTTTATATTAATTACTATAAGTAAGGATTATTATCAGAGAAAACCTTTCGAATAGTTGAAGAGGAAAACAGTTGCAGCTACTTTATTGCTTCACACATGATAGGAACGTTGAGGTCAAGACAGCATAAACGATGCCGAATACTAAAAATGAAAACTATAAAGAAAGAGCAACGAATGGGTCCAGGTATAGAAAGAAACCTGAAAAGCTTTAATGCTAATTAAACTTATTCCAGGAACCAAGAGGCAGGAAGAGTAAAATTATTTGAACCATCTTCCCATTTTATTCGGACTAAAGCATCAATTTGAATAGAAAATAAGAAACTGATTCGAGCATTGTTTTAAAATTTTAAATAGGTGTATTTTGGAAAAACTAAAAGGATTCCAAGAGTATTTTCGTTAAATTTTAAAATAATTAGGGCGAAAAGTCCTTAACAAGCTGAAACAGTTAAATTTATTAGGATAGAGTCAATTCAATGTACGTCTACTTACATACGTTTCTTTATCACTTGAAATTAATTGAGAACAGGTTGCACAATCGCCTAAATATTAAAACAACTGGATGGAAAATTTTATAGAATAAAAGATATAGAATGACTGAAATGAGGCAAAAGGTTAAAGCGTAAAACTCTTCAAAAGTTCTAACAAATGAATAATTTTAAAAAAAGACCATATATAAAAAAATTCTTTCAAGCGACATGTTATCCAATATTTGGGAAATATTTCATTTATGCCGAAAAGTAAAGTTTCGCTCGACGAAATAAGAATAAATCTCTAGGGTTCATCAGAATTATATATTTGCAATTATAAATTTCATCTTTTTTTATATAAAATAGGTGGGGCCGGACCTTATGGCCCAGGTGGAGCAGGACCCGGTGGAGCCGGAGGTTACGGACCAGGAGGAGCTGGGCCTTATGGACCTGGTGGATCAGGACCAGGAGGAGCCGGGCCTTATGGACCTGGTGGCTCAGGACCAGGAGGAGCCGGACCTTATGGACCAGGAGGAGCCGGTAGCCCAGGTGGATTCGGACCAGGAGCCGCAGGTGCTGGAAGACCCGGAGGTAGATTTTATTTCATTTCTTTCTTCACTCCTTTCAGTTCCTTTTATCTCAGTAAGAATTCAAAAAAGTACTTCAAGCATTTTCTTACAATTTTATTAGCTTCTTTTTCGGAAAAAGAAGAAATGGCCTCATAAGAGTTTTTGATCAAGTATCATGCAAATTAGGTCGGTGAGACTTTCTCTTGTTGGAAAGATAGAGGCTTGATTAGCCAAACTAATTTTGTTTCCCTGGACATCTAATATGAGCTTTCATTAATGACTGAAAATCAACTGGTAGATTGTCCAGATGTGAAATTACAGATATGGAAAGACATTCATTGACTAAAGGGCCGAATCTTATCGATTTAGAATATAAAACATCTGAATAATTCTAAGTAGTGCAGTTTAAACGAAATATATAATTTCTAGGATGGGAAGCATTCTTGCTTCTGCTTAGATGAGAGTGTTCCATCTTGCTGAAATGGAATAATAATGTAATGTCGATCAGCATGATTAACACACCCAAACAAATGGGATTGCTAAAGCCTAGCAGAAATACTGAAAGGTTAGGAAGCAGTTAGTTTCATATATATCAAAGAATCGTTTTCCTCTTTTATCTACTTTGAGATTCAAGTGTTTACTGAGGCAAAAATTGATGCTAGTTTATTGGTTAGACTTGATTCGTGGCGAAACAAGTCTAATCAATTTTTTCTGAACAGTCGATACTTCTCTTTATATTTGTATTGTTTTTACAGCTATCATTGATATTTATATATTTCAGGAGCTGGAGGAGTAGGACCAGGTGGAGCTGGAGGGTATGGACCCGGTGGATCCGGACCTTATGGACCAGGAGGAGCTGGACCAGGTGGTGCTGGACCGGGTGGAGCCGGACCTTATGGACCAGGAGGATCTGGACCAGGAGGAGCTGGACCAGGTGGAGCTGGACCAGGTGGAGCTGGACCAGGTGGAGCTGGACCAGGTGGAGCTGGACCGGGTGGAGCTGGACCAGGTGGTGCTGGACCAGGAGGTGCTGGACCAGGAGGTGCTGGACCAGGAGGTGCTGGAGGAGAGGGTCCCATAACAGTGGATGTCGATGTGACTATTTACCCTGAAGGAGAAGGACCTGGAGGTTCTGGACCAGGTGGTGCTGGATTTGGACCTGGAGGAGCATCTGGTGGGCCAGGAGGTCCTGGAGGAGCATCTGGTGGGCCAGGAGGTCCTGGAGGAGCGTATGGACCAGGAGGTAATGTGAAGACTTTTTCTTCGCTCTCCCATATATATAAATTATTTGTGCACCTGATGCATGAAAATCTACCGTATGAGAATTCTTACAATCGATTTCCCAATTCTTTCATTTGAAAATATCTTAATTTCTCTTTCATTAATAGTGCAATGAAACAACGGAGTTTCACTGACGTGCAAATTTTTGACACAGACCGTCATAGTTTTTTATTACGATTATTGTTCATAATGAATCTGCACTTAAAATGTTGAGAAGGATATCATATCAATAAAAAGTTTCATATGATGTTGATATATGAAAGGAGAAAGAGCTTCACTGACGAAAACAAAAATGAAAAAAAAGCAAACGTTTTCTTAGAGAGTATAATAACGTGAACTGACTTAGGAGATGTGCTTTTGTGATATTCTTTGTACAGATGATTCATAACACACTTATCCCGGAAAATGTTATACGTGTTCATGCAGATTCATGAGATTCTGGGGAAGACAGAAAGAATATTTTTATATGGTTCGCATTCAACTGGTTTATCGAAATATATTAGAGAGGAATATGCGGCCGATATCTTCACAACCGAAACAAAATAAGAAAATCATTTGAAAAGTAAATTTTCCTTTACATCAGCTATGCAATTTGTATGACTGCAGGCATGATAAATGAAATTAATTGGGCTGAATTCATTACCTGAGAATCTGCGTCTCAAATTTAGTTCGAAATTCTCGTCATATCATTATTTGTAGTTATAGATTTTATCTTTGATATATAATCTAGGAGCAGGTGGAGCCGGACCTTATGGCCCAGGTGGATCAGGACCCGGTGGAGCCGGAGGTTACGGACCAGGAGGAGCCGGACCTTATGGACCTGGTGGATCAGGACCAGGAGGAGCCGGGCCTTATGGACCTGGTGGATCTGGACCAGGAGGAGCCGGGCCTTATGGACCTGGTGGCTCAGGACCAGGAGGAGCCGGACCTTATGGACCAGGAGGAGTCGGTGGCCCAGGTGGATTCGGACCAGGAGCCGGAGGTGCTGGAGGACCTTACGGACCCGGAGGTGCTGGAGGACCCGGAGGTAGATTTTATTTCATTTCTTTCTTCACACCGCTCAGTTCCTCAGATGATTTTTATCTCAGTAAGAATTCAAAAAAGTATTTCAAGCATTTTCTTACAATTTTATTAGCTTCTTTTTCGGAAAAAGAAGAAATGGCCTCATAAGAGGTTTTGATCAAGTATCATGCAAATTAGGTCGGTGAGATTTTCTCTTGTTGGAAAGATAGAGGCTTGATTAGCCAAACTAATTTTGTTTCCCTGGACATCTAATATGAGCTTTCATTAATGACTGAAAATCAACTGGTAGATTGTCCAGATGTGAAATTACAGATATAGAAAGACATTCATTGACTAAAGGGCCGAATCTTATCGATTTAGAATATAAAACATCTGAATAATTCTAAGTAGTGCAGTTTAAACGAAATATATAATTTCTAGGATGGGAAGCATTCTTGCCTCTGCTTAGATGAGAGTGTTCCATCTTGCTGAAATGGAATAATAATGTAATGTCGATCAGCATGATTAACACACCCAAACAAATGGGATTGCTAAAGCCTAGCAGAAATACTGAAAGGTTAGGAAGCAGTTAGTTTCATATATATCAAAGAATCGTTTTCCTCTTTTATCTACTTTAAGATTCAAGTGTTTACTGAGGCAAAAATTGATGCTAGTTTATTGGTTAGACTTGATTCGTGGCGAAACAAGTCTAATCAATTTTTTCTGAACAGTCGATACTTCTCTTTATATTTGTATTGTTTTTACAGCTATCATTGATATTTATATATTTCAGGAGCTGGAGGAGTAGGACCAGGTGGAGCTGGAGGGTATGGACCCGGTGGATCCGGACCTTATGGACCAGGAGGAGCTGGACCAGGTGGTGCTGGACCGGGTGGAGCCGGACCTTATGGACCAGGAGGATCTGGACCAGGAGGATCTGGACCAGGTGGAGCTGGACCAGGTGGAGCTGGACCAGGTGGAGCTGGACCGGGTGGAGCTGGACCAGGTGGTGCTGGACCAGGAGGTGCTGGAGGAGAGGGTCCCATAACAGTGGATGTCGATGTGACTATTTACCCTGAAGGAGAAGGACCTGGAGGTTCTGGACCAGGTGGTGCTGGATTTGGACCTGGAGGAGCATCTGGTAGGCCAGGAGGTCCTGGAGGAGCGTATGGACCAGGAGGTAATGTGAAGACTTTTTCTTCGCTCTCCCATATATATAAATTATTTGTGCACCTGATGCATGAAAATCTACCGTATGAGAATTCTTACAATCGATTTCCCAATTCTTTCATTTGAAAATATCTTAATTTCTCTTTCATTAATAGTGCAATGAAACAACGGAGTTTCACTGACGTGCAAATTTTCGACACAGATCGTCATAGTTTTTTATTACGATTATTGTTCATAATGAATCTGCACTTAAAATGTTGAGAAGGATATCATATCAATAAAAAGTTTCATATGATGTTGATATATGAAAGGAGAAAGAGCTTCACTGACGAAAACAAAAATGAAAAATAGCATACGTTTTCTTAGAGAGTATAATAACGTGAACTGACTTAGGAGATGTGCTTTTGTGATATTCTTTGTACAGATGATTCATAACACACTTATCCCGGAAAATGTTATACGTGTTCATGCAGATTCATGAGATTCTGGGGAAGACAGAAAGAATATTTTTATATGGTTCGCATTCAACTGGTTTATCGAAATATATTAGAGAGGAATATGCGGCCGATATCTTCACAACCGAAACAAAATAAGAAAATCATTCGAAAAGTAAATTTTCCTTTACATCAGCTATACAATTTGTATGACTGCAGGCATGATAAATGAAATTAATTGGGCTGAATTCATTACCTGAGAATCTGCGTCTCAAATTTAGTTCGAAATTCTCGTCATATCATTATTTGTAGTTATAGATTTTATCTTTGATATATAATCTAGGAGCAGGTGGAGCCGGACCTTATGGCCCAGGTGGATCAGGACCCGGTGGAGCCGGAGGTTACGGACCAGGAGGAGCCGGGCCTTATGGACCTGGTGGATCAGGACCAGGAGGAGCCGGGCCTTATGGACCTGGTGGCTCAGGACCAGGAGGAGCCGGACCTTATGGACCAGAAGGAGTCGGTGGTCCAGGTGGATTCGGACCAGGAGCCGGAGGTGCTGGAGGACCTTACGGACCCGGAGGTGCTGGAGGACCCGGAGGTAGATTTTATTTCATTTCTTTCTTCACACCGCTCAGTTCCTCAGATGATTTTTATCTCAGTAAGAATTCAAAAAAGTATTTCAAGCATTTTCTTACAATTTTATTAGCTTCTTTTTCGGAAAAAGAAGAAATGGCCTCATAAGAGGTTTTGATCAAGTATCATGCAAATTAGGTCGGTGAGACTTTCTCTTGTTGGAAAGATAGAGGCTTGATTAGCCAAACTAATTTTGTTTCCCTGGACATCTAATATGAGCTTTCATTAATGACTGAAAATCAACTGGTAGATTGTCCAGATGTGAAATTACAGATATGGAAAGACATTCATTGACTAAAGGGCCGAATCTTATCGATTTAGAATATAAAACATCTGAATAATTCTAAGTAGTGCAGTTTAAACGAAATATATAATTTCTAGGATGGGAAGCATTCTTGCCTCTGCTTAGATGAGAGTGTTCCATCTTGCTGAAATGGAATAATAATGTAATGTCGATCAGCATGATTAACACACCCAAACAAATGGGATTGCTAAAGCCTAGCAGAAATACTGAAAGGTTAGGAAGCAGTTAGTTTCATATATATCAAAGAATCGTTTTCCTCTTTTATCTACTTTAAGATTCAAGTGTTTACTGAGGCAAAAATTGATGCTAGTTTATTGGTTAGACTTGATTCGTGGCGAAACAAGTCTAATCAATTTTTTCTGAACAGTCGATACTTCTCTTTATATTTGTATTGTTTTTACAGCTATCATTGATATTTATATATTTCAGGAGCTGGAGGAGTAGGACCAGGTGGAGCTGGAGGGTATGGACCCGGTGGATCCGGACCTTATGGACCAGGAGGAGCTGGACCAGGTGGTGCTGGACCGGGTGGAGCCGGACCTTATGGACCAGGAGGATCTGGACCAGGAGGATCTGGACCAGGTGGAGCTGGACCAGGTGGAGCTGGACCAGGTGGAGCTGGACCGGGTGGAGCTGGACCAGGTGGTGCTGGACCAGGAGGTGCTGGAGGAGAGGGTCCCATAACAGTGGATGTCGATGTGACTATTTACCCTGAAGGAGAAGGACCTGGAGGTTCTGGACCAGGTGGTGCTGGATTTGGACCTGGAGGAGCATCTGGTAGGCCAGGAGGTCCTGGAGGAGCGTATGGACCAGGAGGTAATGTGAAGACTTTTTCTTCGCTCTCCCATATATATAAATTATTTGTGCACCTGATGCATGAAAATCTACCGTATGAGAATTCTTACAATCGATTTCCCAATTCTTTCATTTGAAAATATCTTAATTTCTCTTTCATTAATAGTGCAATGAAACAACGGAGTTTCACTGACGTGCAAATTTTCGACACAGATCGTCATAGTTTTTTATTACGATTATTGTTCATAATGAATCTGCACTTAAAATGTTGAGAAGGATATCATATCAATAAAAAGTTTCATATGATGTTGATATATGAAAGGAGAAAGAGCTTCACTGACGAAAACAAAAATGAAAAATAGCATACGTTTTCTTAGAGAGTATAATAACGTGAACTGACTTAGGAGATGTGCTTTTGTGATATTCTTTGTACAGATGATTCATAACACACTTATCCCGGAAAATGTTATACGTGTTCATGCAGATTCATGAGATTCTGGGGAAGACAGAAAGAATATTTTTATATGGTTCGCATTCAACTGGTTTATCGAAATATATTAGAGAGGAATATGCGGCCGATATCTTCACAACCGAAACAAAATAAGAAAATCATTCGAAAAGTAAATTTTCCTTTACATCAGCTATACAATTTGTATGACTGCAGGCATGATAAATGAAATTAATTGGGCTGAATTCATTACCTGAGAATCTGCGTCTCAAATTTAGTTCGAAATTCTCGTCATATCATTATTTGTAGTTATAGATTTTATCTTTGATATATAATCTAGGAGCAGGTGGAGCCGGACCTTATGGCCCAGGTGGATCAGGACCCGGTGGAGCCGGAGGTTACGGACCAGGAGGAGCCGGGCCTTATGGACCTGGTGGATCAGGACCAGGAGGAGCTGGGCCTTATGGACCTGGTGGATCTGGACCAGGAGGAGCCGGGCCTTATGGACCTGGTGGCTCAGGACCAGGAGGAGCCGGACCTTATGGACCAGAAGGAGTCGGTGGTCCAGGTGGATTCGGACCAGGAGCCGGAGGTGCTGGAGGACCTTACGGACCCGGAGGTGCTGGAGGACCCGGAGGTAGATTTTATTTCATTTCTTTCTTCACACCGCTCAGTTCCTCAGATGATTTTTATCTCAGTAAGAATTCAAAAAAGTATTTCAAGCATTTTCTTACAATTTTATTAGCTTCTTTTTCGGAAAAAGAAGAAATGGCCTCATAAGAGGTTTTGATCAAGTATCATGCAAATTAGGTCGGTGAGACTTTCTCTTGTTGGAAAGATAGAGGCTTGATTAGCCAAACTAATTTTGTTTCCCTGGACATCTAATATGAGCTTTCATTAATGACTGAAAATCAACTGGTAGATTGTCCAGATGTGAAATTACAGATATGGAAAGACATTCATTGACTAAAGGGCCGAATCTTATCGATTTAGAATATAAAACATCTGAATAATTCTAAGTAGTGCAGTTTAAACGAAATATATAATTTCTAGGATGGGAAGCATTCTTGCCTCTGCTTAGATGAGAGTGTTCCATCTTGCTGAAATGGAATAATAATGTAATGTCGATCAGCATGATTAACACACCCAAACAAATGGGATTGCTAAAGCCTAGCAGAAATACTGAAAGGTTAGGAAGCAGTTAGTTTCATATATATCAAAGAATCGTTTTCCTCTTTTATCTACTTTAAGATTCAAGTGTTTACTGAGGCAAAAATTGATGCTAGTTTATTGGTTAGACTTGATTCGTGGCGAAACAAGTCTAATCAATTTTTTCTGAACAGTCGATACTTCTCTTTATATTTGTATTGTTTTTACAGCTATCATTGATATTTATATATTTCAGGAGCTGGAGGAGTAGGACCAGGTGGAGCTGGAGGGTATGGACCCGGTGGATCCGGACCTTATGGACCAGGAGGAGCTGGACCAGGTGGTGCTGGACCGGGTGGAGCCGGACCTTATGGACCAGGAGGATCTGGACCAGGAGGATCTGGACCAGGTGGAGCTGGACCAGGTGGAGCTGGACCAGGTGGAGCTGGACCGGGTGGAGCTGGACCAGGTGGTGCTGGACCAGGAGGTGCTGGAGGAGAGGGTCCCATAACAGTGGATGTCGATGTGACTATTTACCCTGAAGGAGAAGGACCTGGAGGTTCTGGACCAGGTGGTGCTGGATTTGGACCTGGAGGAGCATCTGGTAGGCCAGGAGGTCCTGGAGGAGCGTATGGACCAGGAGGTAATGTGAAGACTTTTTCTTCGCTCTCCCATATATATAAATTATTTGTGCACCTGATGCATGAAAATCTACCGTATGAGAATTCTTACAATCGATTTCCCAATTCTTTCATTTGAAAATATCTTAATTTCTCTTTCATTAATAGTGCAATGAAACAACGGAGTTTCACTGACGTGCAAATTTTCGACACAGATCGTCATAGTTTTTTATTACGATTATTGTTCATAATGAATCTGCACTTAAAATGTTGAGAAGGATATCATATCAATAAAAAGTTTCATATGATGTTGATATATGAAAGGAGAAAGAGCTTCACTGACGAAAACAAAAATGAAAAATAGCATACGTTTTCTTAGAGAGTATAATAACGTGAACTGACTTAGGAGATGTGCTTTTGTGATATTCTTTGTACAGATGATTCATAACACACTTATCCCGGAAAATGTTATACGTGTTCATGCAGATTCATGAGATTCTGGGGAAGACAGAAAGAATATTTTTATATGGTTCGCATTCAACTGGTTTATCGAAATATATTAGAGAGGAATATGCGGCCGATATCTTCACAACCGAAACAAAATAAGAAAATCATTCGAAAAGTAAATTTTCCTTTACATCAGCTATACAATTTGTATGACTGCAGGCATGATAAATGAAATTAATTGGGCTGAATTCATTACCTGAGAATCTGCGTCTCAAATTTAGTTCGAAATTCTCGTCATATCATCATTTGTAGTTATAGATTTTATCTTTGATATATAATCTAGGAGCAGGTGGAGCCGGACCTTATGGCCCAGGTGGATCAGGACCCGGTGGAGCCGGAGGTTACGGACCAGGAGGAGCCGGGCCTTATGGACCTGGTGGATCAGGACCAGGAGGAGCTGGGCCTTATGGACCTGGTGGATCTGGACCAGGAGGAGCCGGGCCTTATGGACCTGGTGGCTCAGGACCAGGAGGAGCCGGACCTTATGGACCAGAAGGAGTCGGTGGTCCAGGTGGATTCGGACCAGGAGCCGGAGGTGCTGGAGGACCTTACGGACCCGGAGGTGCTGGAGGACCCGGAGGTAGATTTTATTTCATTTCTTTCTTCACACCGCTCAGTTCCTCAGATGATTTTTATCTCAGTAAGAATTCAAAAAAGTATTTCAAGCATTTTCTTACAATTTTATTAGCTTCTTTTTCGGAAAAAGAAGAAATGGCCTCATAAGAGGTTTTGATCAAGTATCATGCAAATTAGGTCGGTGAGACTTTCTCTTGTTGGAAAGATAGAGGCTTGATTAGCCAAACTAATTTTGTTTCCCTGGACATCTAATATGAGCTTTCATTAATGACTGAAAATCAACTGGTAGATTGTCCAGATGTGAAATTACAGATATGGAAAGACATTCATTGACTAAAGGGCCGAATCTTATCGATTTAGAATATAAAACATCTGAATAATTCTAAGTAGTGCAGTTTAAACGAAATATATAATTTCTAGGATGGGAAGCATTCTTGCCTCTGCTTAGATGAGAGTGTTCCATCTTGCTGAAATGGAATAATAATGTAATGTCGATCAGCATGATTAACACACCCAAACAAATGGGATTGCTAAAGCCTAGCAGAAATACTGAAAGGTTAGGAAGCAGTTAGTTTCATATATATCAAAGAATCGTTTTCCTCTTTTATCTACTTTAAGATTCAAGTGTTTACTGAGGCAAAAATTGATGCTAGTTTATTGGTTAGACTTGATTCGTGGCGAAACAAGTCTAATCAATTTTTTCTGAACAGTCGATACTTCTCTTTATATTTGTATTGTTTTTACAGCTATCATTGATATTTATATATTTCAGGAGCTGGAGGAGTAGGACCAGGTGGAGCTGGAGGGTATGGACCCGGTGGATCCGGACCTTATGGACCAGGAGGAGCTGGACCAGGTGGTGCTGGACCGGGTGGAGCCGGACCTTATGGACCAGGAGGATCTGGACCAGGAGGATCTGGACCAGGTGGAGCTGGACCAGGTGGAGCTGGACCAGGTGGAGCTGGACCGGGTGGAGCTGGACCAGGAGGTGCTGGAGGAGAGGGTCCCATAACTGTGGATGTCGATGTGACTATTTACCCTGAAGGAGAAGGACCTGGAGGTTCTGGACCAGGTGGTGCTGGATTTGGACCTGGAGGAGCATCTGGTGGGCCAGGAGGTCCTGGAGGAGCGTATGGACCAGGAGGTAATATGAAGACTTTTTCTTCGCTCTCCCATATATATAAATTATTTGTGCACCTGATGCATTAAAATCTACCGTATGAGAATTCTTACAATCGATTTCCCAATTCTTTCATTTGAAAATATCTTAATTTCTCTTTCATTAATAGTGCAATGAAACAACGGAGTTTCACTGACGTGCAAATTTTCGACACAGATCGTCATAGTTTTTTATTACGATTATTCTTCATAATGAATCTGCATTTAAAATGTTGAGAAGGATATCATATCAATAAAAAGTTTCATATGATGTTGATATATGAAAGGAGAAAGAGCTTCACTGACGAAAACAAAAATGAAAAAAAAGCAAACGTTTTCTTAGAGAGTATAATAACGTGAACTGACTTAGGAGATGTGCTTTTGTGATATTCTTTGTACAGATGATTCATAACACACTTATCCCGGAAAATGTTATACGTGTTCATGCAGATTCATGAGATTCTGGGGAAGACAGAAAGAATATTTTTATATGGTTCGCATTCAACTGGTTAATCGAAATATATTAGAGATGAATATGCAGCCGATATCTTCACAACCGAAACAAAATAAGAAAATCATTTGAAAAGTAAATTTTCCTTTACATCAGCTATGCAATTTGTATGACTGCAGGCATGATAAATGAAATTAATTGGGCTGAATTCATTACCTGAGATTCTGCGTCTCAAATTTAGTTAGAAATTCTCGTCATATCATTATTTGTAGTTATAGATTTTATCTTTGATATATAATCTAGGAGCAGGTGGAGCCGGACCTTATGGCCCAGGTGGATCAGGACCCGGTGGAGCCGGAAGTTACGGACCAGGAGGAGCCGGGCCTTATGGACCTGGTGGATCAGCACCAGGAGGAGCCGGGCCTTATGGACCTGGTGGATCTGGACCAGGAGGAGCCGGGCTTTATGGACCTGGTGGCTCAGGACCAGGAGGAGCCGGACCTTATGGACCAGGAGGAGCCGGTGGCCCAGGTGGATTCGGACCAGGAGCCGGAGGTGCTGGAGGACCTTACGGACCCGGAGGTAGATTTTATTTCATTTCTTTCTTAACACCGCTCAGTTCCTCAGATGATTTTTATCTCAGTAAGAATTCAAAAAAGTACTTCAAGCATTTTCTTACAATTTTATTAGCTTCTTTTTCGGAAAAAGAAGAAATGGCCTCATAAGAGGTTTTGATCAAGTATCATGCAAATTAGGTCGGTGAGACTTTCTCTTGTTGGAAAGATAGAGGCTTGATTAGCCAAACTAATTTTGTTTCCCTGGACATCTAATATGAGCTTTCATTAATGACTGAAAATCAACTGGTAGATTGTCCAGATGTGAAATTACAGATATGGAAAGACATTCATTGACTAAAGGGCCGAATCTTATCGATTTAGAATATAAAGCATCTGAATAATTCTAAGTAGTGCAGTTTAAACGAAATATATAATTTCTACGATGGGAAGCATTCTTGCTTCTGCTTAGATGAGAGTGTTCCATCTTGCTGAAATGGAATAATAATGTAATGTCGATCAGCATGATTAACACACCCAAACAAATGGGATTGCTAAAGCCTAGCACAAATACTGAAAGGTTAGGAAGCAGTTAGTTTCATATATATCAAAGAATCGTTTTCCTCTTTTATCTACTTTGAGATTCAAGTGTTTACTGAGGCAAAAATTGATGCTAGTTTATTGGTTAGACTTGATTCGCTTCGAAACAAGTCTAATCAATTTTTTCTGAACAGTCGATACTTCTCTTTATATTTGTATTGTTTTTACAGCTATCATTGATATTTATATATTTCAGGAGCTGGAGGAGTAGGACCAGGTGGAGCTGGAGGGTATGGACCCGGTGGATCCGGACCTTATGGACCAGGAGGAGCTGGACCAGGTGGTGCTGGACCGGGTGGAGCCGGACCTTATGGACCAGGAGGATCTGGACCAGGTGGAGCTGGACCAGGTGGAGCTGGACCGGGTGGAGCTGGACCAGGTGGTGCTGGACCAGGAGCTGCTGGAGGAGAGGGTCCCATAACTGTGGATGTCGATGTGACTATTTACCCTGAAGGAGAAGGACCTGGAGGTTCTGGACCAGGTGGTGCTGGATTTGGACCTGGAGGAGCATCTGGAGGGCCAGGAGGTCCTGGAGGAGCGTATGGACCAGGAGGTAATGTGAAGACTTTTTCTTCGCTCTCCCATATATATAAATTATTTGTGCACCTGATGCATGAAAATCTACCGTATGAGAATTCTTACAATCGATTTCCCAATTCTTTCATTTGAAAATATCTTAATTTCTCTTTCATTAATAGTGCAATGAAACAACGGAGTTTCACTGACGTGCAAATTTTCGACACAGATCGTCATAGTTTTTTATTACGATTATTCTTCATAATGAATCTGCACTTAAAATGTTGAGAAGGATATCATATCAATAAAAAGTTTCATATGATGTTGATATATGAAAGGAGAAAGAGCTTCACTGGCGAAAACAAAAATGAAAAAAAAAAGCAAACGTTTTCTTAGAGAGTATAATAACGTGAACTGACTTAGGAGATGTGCTTTTGTGATATTCTTTGTACAGATGATTCATAACACACTTATCCCGGAAAATGTTATACGTGTTCATGCAGATTCTGGGGAAGACAGAAAGAATATTTTTATATGGTTCGCATTCAACTGGTTTATCGAAATATATTAGAGAGGAATATGCGGCCGATATCTTCACAACCGAAACAAAATAAGAAAATCATTTGAAAAGTAAATTTTCCTTTACATCAGCTATGCAATTTGTATGACTGCAGGCATGATAAATGAAATTAATTGGGCTGAATTCATTACCTGAGATTCTGCGTCTCAAATTTAGTTAGAAATTCTCGTCATATCATTATTTGTAGTTATAGATTTTATCTTTGATATATAATCTAGGAGCAGGTGGAGCCGGACCTTATGGCCCAGGTGGATCAGGACCCGGTGGAGCCGGAGGTTACGGACCAGGAGGAGCCGGGCCTTATGGACCTGGTGGATCAGGACCAGGAGGAGCCGGGCCTTATGGACCTGGTGGATCTGGACCAGGAGAAGCCGGGCCATATGGACCTGGTGGCTCAGGACCAGGAGGAGCCGGACCCTATGGACCAGGAGGAACCGGTGGCCCAGGTGGATTCGGACCAGGAGCCGGAGGTGCTGGAGGACCTTACGGACCCGGAGGTGCTGGAGGACCCGGAGGTAGATTTTATTTCATTTCTTTCTTCACACCGCTCAGTTCCTCAGATGATTTTTATCTCAGTAAGAATTCAAAAAAGTACTTCAAGCATTTTCTTACAATTTTATTAGCTTCATTTTCGGAAAAAGAAGAAATGGCCTCATAAGAGTTTTTGATCAAGTATCATGCAAATTAGGTCGGTGAGACTTTCTCTTGTTGGAAAGATAGAGGCTTGATTAGCCAAACTAATTTTGTTTCCCTGGACATCTAATATGAGCTTTCATTAATGACTGAAAATCAACTGGTAGATTGTCCAGATGTGAAATTACAGATATGGAAAGACATTCATTGACTAAAGGGCCGAATCTTATCGATTTAGAATATAAAACATCTGAATAATTCTAAGTAGTGCAGTTTAAACGAAATATATAATTTCTAGGATGGGAAGCATTCTTGCTTCTGCTGAGATGAGAGTGTTCCATCTTGCTGAAATGGAATAATAATGTAATGTCGATCAGCATGATTAACACACCCAAACAAATGGGATTGCTAAAGCCTAGCAGAAAAACTGAAAGGTTAGGAAGCAGTTAGTTTCATATATATCAAAGACTCGTTTTCCTCTTTTATCTACTTTGAGATTCAAGTGTTTACTGAGGCAAAAATTGATGCTAGTTTATTGGGTAGACTTGATTCGTGGCGAAACAAGTCTAATCAATTAATTCTGAACAGTCGATATTTCTCTTTATATTTGTATTGTTTTTACAGCTATCATTGATATTTATATATTTCAGGAGCTGGAGGAGTAGGACCAGGTGGAGCTGGAGGGTATGGACCCGGTGGATCCGGACCTTATGGACCAGGAGGAGCTGGACCAGGTGGTGCTGGACCGGGTGGAGCCGGACCTTATGGACCAGGAGGATCTGGACCAGGAGGATCTGGACCAGGTGGAGCTGGACCAGGTGGAACTGGACCAGGTGGAGCTGGACCGGGTGGAGCTGGACCAGGTGGTGCTGGACCAGGAGGTGCTGGAGGAGAGGGTCCCATAACTGTGGATGTCGATGTGACTATTTACCCTGAAGGAGAAGGACCTGGAGGTTCTGGACCAGGTGGTGCTGGATTTGGACCTGGAGGAGCATCTGGTGGGCCAGGAGGTCCTGGAGGAGCGTATGGACCAGGAGGTAATGTGAAGACTTTTTCTTCGCTCTCCCATATATATAAATTATTTGTGCACCTGATGCATGAAAATCTACCGTATGAGAATTCTTACAATCGATTTCCCAATTCTTTCATTTGAAAATATCTTAATTTCTCTTTCATTAATAGTGCAATGAAACAACGGAGTTTCACTGACGTGCAAATTTTCGACACAGATCGTCATAGTTTTTTATTACGATTATTCTTCATAATGAATCTGCACTTAAAATGTTGAGAAGGATATCATATCAATAAAAAGTTTCATATGATGTTGATATATGAAAGGAGAAAGAGCTTCACTGACAAAAACAAAAATGAAAAAAAAAGCAAACGTTTTCTTAGAGAGTATAATAACGTGAACTGACTTAGGAGATGTGCTTTTGTGATATTCTTTGTACAGATGATTCATAACACACTTATCCCGGAAAATGTTATACGTGTTCATGCAGATTCATGAGATTCTGGGGAAGACAGAAAGAATATTTTTATATGGTTCGCATTCAACTGGTTTATCGAAATATATTAGAGAGGAATATGCGGCCGATATCTTCACAACCGAAACAAAATAAGAAAATCATTTGAAAAGTAAATTTTCCTTTACATCAGCTATGCAATTTGTATGACTGCAGGCATGATAAATGAAATTAATTGGGCTGAATTCATTACCTGAGATTCTGCGTCTCAAATTTAGTTAGAAATTCTCGTCATATCATTATTTGTAGTTATAGATTTTATCTTTGATATATAATCTAGGAGCAGGTGGAGCCGGACCTTATGGCCCAGGTGGATCAGGACCCGGTGGAGCCGGAGGTTACGGACCAGGAGGAGCCGGGCCTTATGGACCTGGTGGATCAGGACCAGGAGGAGCCGGGCCTTATGGACCTGGTGGATCTGGACCAGGAGGAGCCGGGCCTTATGGACCTGGTGGCTCAGGACCAGGAGGAGCCGGACCTTATGGACCAGGAGGAGCCGGTGGCCCAGGTGGATTCGGACCAGGAGCCGGAGGTGCTGGAGGACCTTACGGACCCGGAGGTGCTGGAGGACCCGGAGGTAGATTTTATTTCATTTCTTTCTTAACACCGCTCAGTTCCTCAGATGATTTTTATCTCAGTAAGAATTCAAAAAAGTACTTCAAGCATTTTCTTACAATTTTATTAGCTTCTTTTTCGGAAAAAGAAGAAATGGCCTCATAAGAGTTTTTGATCAAGTATCATGCAAATTAGGTCGGTGAGACTTTCTCTTGTTGGAAAGATAGAGGCTTGATTAGCCAAACTAATTTTGTTTCCCTGGACATCTAATATGAGCTTTCATTAATGACTGAAAATCAACTGGTAGATTGTCCAGATGTGAAATTACAGATATGGAAAGACATTCATTGACTAAAGGGCCGAATCTTATCGATTTAGAATATAAAACATCTGAATAATTCTAAGTAGTGCAGTTTAAACGAAACATATAATTTCTAGGATGGGAAGCATTCTTGCTTCTGCTTAGATGAGAGTGTTCCATTTTGCTGAAATGGAATAATAATGTAATGTCGATCAGCATGATTAACACACCCAAACAAATGGGATTGCTAAAGCCTAGCAGAAATACTGAAAGGTTAGGAAGCAGTTAGTTTCATATATATCAAAGAATCGTTTTCCTCTTTTATCTACTTTGAGATTCAAGTGTTTACTGAGGCAAAAATTGATGCTAGTTTATTGGTTAGACTTGATTCGTGGCGAAACAAGTCTAATCAATTTTTTCTGAACAGTCGATACTTCTCTTTATATTTGTATTGTTTTTACAGCTATCATTGATATTTATATATTTCAGGAGCTGGAGGAGTAGGACCAGGTGGAGCTGGAGGGTATGGACCCGGTGGATCCGGACCTTATGGACCAGGAGGAGCTGGACCAGGTGGTGCTGGACCGGGTGGAGCCGGACCTTATGGACCAGGAGGATCTGGACCAGGAGGAGCTGGACCAGGTGGAGCTGGACCAGGTGGAGCTGGACCAGGTGGAGCTGGACCGGGTGGAGCTGGACCAGGTGGTGCTGGACCAGGAGGTGCTGGAGGAGAGGGTCCCATAACAGTGGATGTCGATGTGACTATTTACCCTGAAGGAGAAGGACCTGGAGGTTCTGGACCAGGTGGTGCTGGATTTGGACCTGGAGGAGCATCTGGTGGGCCAGGAGGTCCTGGAGGAGCGTATGGACCAGGAGGTAATGTGAAGACTTTTTCTTCGCTCTCCCATATATATAAATTATTTGTGCACCTGATGCATGAAAATCTACCGTATGAGAATTCTTACAATCGATTTCCCAATTCTTTCATTTGAAAATATCTTAATTTCTCTTTCATTAATAGTGCAATGAAACAACGGAGTTTCACTGACGTGCAAATTTTCGACACAGATCGTCATAGTTTTTTATTACGATTATTGTTCATAATGAATCTGCACTTAAAATGTTGAGAAGGATATCATATCAATAAAAAGTTTCATATGATGTTGATATATGAAAGAAGAAAGAGCTTCACTGACGAAAACAAAAATGAAAAAAAAGCAAACGTTTTCTTAGAGAGTATAATAACGTGAACTGACTTAGGAGATGTGCTTTTGTGATATTCTTTGTACAGATGATTCATAACACACTTATCCCGGAAAATGTTATACGTGTTCATGCAGATTCATGAGATTCTGGGGAAGACAGAAAGAATATTTTTATATGGTTCGCATTCAACTGGTTTATCGAAATATATTAGAGAGGAATATGCGGCCGATATCTTCACAACCGAAACAAAATAAGAAAATCATTTGAAAAGTAAATTTTCCTTTACATCAGCTATGCAATTTGTATGACTGCAGGCATGATAAATCAAATTAATTGGGCTGAATTCATTACCTGAGATTCTGCGTCTCAAATTTAGTTAGAAATTCTCGTCATATCATTATTTGTAGTTATAGATTTTATCTTTGATATATAATCTAGGAGCAGGTGGAGCCGGACCTTATGGCCCAGGTGGATCAGGACCCGGTGGAGCCGGAGGTTACGGACCAGGAGGAGCCGGGCCTTATGGACCTGGTGGATCAGGACCAGGAGGAGCCGGGCCTTATGGACCTGGTGGATCTGGACCAGGAGGAGCCGGGCCTTATGGACCTGGTGGCTCAGGACCAGGAGGAGCCGGACCTTATGGACCAGGAGGAGCCGGTGGCCCAGGTGGATTCGGACCAGGAGCCGGAGGTGCTGGAGGACCTTACGGACCCGGAGGTGCTGGAGGACCCGGAGGTAGATTTTATTTCATTTCTTTCTTCACACCGCTCAGTTCCTCAGATGATTTTTATCTCAGTAAGAATTCAAAAAAGTACTTCAAGCATTTTCTAACAATTTTATTAGCTTCTTTTTCGGAAAAAGAAGAAATGGCCTCATAAGAGTTTTTGATCAAGTATCATGCAAATTAGGTCGGTGAGACTTTCTCTTGTTGGAAAGATAGAGGCTTGATTAGCCAAACTAATTTTGTTTCCCTGGACATCTAATATGAGCTTTCATTAATGACTGAAAATCAACTGGTAGATTGTCCAGATGTGAAATTACAGATATGGAAAGACATTCATTGACTAAAGGGCCGAATCTTATCGATTTAGAATATAAAACATCTGAATAATTCTAAGTAGTGCAGTTTAAACGAAATATATAATTTCTAGGATGGGAAGCATTCTTGCTTCTGCTTAGATGAGAGTGTTCCATTTTGCTGAAATGGAATAATAATGTAATGTCGATCAGCATGATTAACACACCCAAACAAATGGGATTGCTAAAGCCTAGCAGAAATACTGAAAGGTTAGGAAGCAGTTAGTTTCATATATATCAAAGAATCGTTTTCCTCTTTTATCTACTTTGAGATTCAAGTGTTTACTGAGGCAAAAATTGATGCTAGTTTATTGGTTAGACTTGATTCGTGGCGAAACAAGTCTAATCAATTTTTTCTGAACAGTCGATACTTCTCTTTATATTTGTATTGTTTTTACAGCTATCATTGATATTTATATATTTCAGGAGCTGGAGGAGTAGGACCAGGTGGAGCTGGAGGGTATGGACCCGGTGGATCCGGACCTTATGGACCAGGAGGAGCTGGACCAGGTGGTGCTGGACCGGGTGGAGCCGGACCTTATGGACCAGGAGGATCTGGACCAGGAGGAGCTGGACCAGGTGGAGCTGGACCAGGTGGAGCTGGACCGGGTGGAGCTGGAGGAGAGGGTCCCATAACAGTGGATGTCGATGTGACTATTTACCCTGAAGGAGAAGGACCTGGAGGTTCTGGACCAGGTGGTGCTGGATTTGGACCTGGAGGAGCATCTGGTGGGCCAGGAGGTCCTGGAGGAGCGTATGGACCAGGAGGTAATGTGAAGACTTTTTCTTCGCTCTCCCATATATATAAATTATTTGTGCACCTGATGCATGAAAATCTACCGTATGAGAATTCTTACAATCGATTTCCCAATTCTTTCATTTGAAAATATCTTAATTTCTCTTTCATTAATAGTGCAATGAAACAACGGAGTTTCACTGACGTGCAAATTTTCGACACAGATCGTCATAGTTTTTTATTACGATTATTCTTCATAATGAATCTGCACTTAAAATGTTGAGAAGGATATCATATCAATAAAAAGTTTCATATGATGTTGATATATGAAAGGAGAAAGAGCTTCACTGACGAAAACAAAAATGAAAAAAAAGCAAACGTTTTCTTAGAGAGTATAATAACGTGAACTGACTTAGGAGATGTGCTTTTGTGATATTCTTTGTACAGATGATTCATAACACACTTATCCCGGAAAAAGTTATACGTGTTCATGCAGATTCATGAGATTCTGGGGAAGACAGAAAGAATATTTTTATATGGTTCGCATTCAACTGGTTTATCGAAATATATTAGAGAGGAATATGCGGCCGATATCTTCACAACCGAAACAAAATAAGAAAATCATTTGAAAAGTAAATTTTCCTTTACATCAGCTATGCAATTTGTATGACTGCAGGCATGATAAATGAAATTAATTGGGCTGAATTCATTACCTGAGATTCTGCGTCTCAAATTTAGTTAGAAATTCTCGTCATATCATTATTTGTAGTTATAGATTTTATCTTTGATATATAATCTAGGAGCAGGTGGAGCCGGACCTTATGGCCCAGGTGGATCAGGACCCGGTGGAGCCGGAGGTTACGGACCAGGAGGAGCCGGGCCTTATGGACCTGGTGGATCAGGACCAGGAGGAGCCGGGCCTTATGGACCTGGTGGATCTGGACCAGGAGGAGCCGGGCCTTATGGACCTGGTGGCTCAGGACCAGGAGGAGCCGGACCTTATGGACCAGGAGGAGCCGGTGGCCCAGGTGGATTCGGACCAGGAGCCGGAGGTGCTGGAGGACCTTACGGACCCGGAGGTGCTGGAGGACCCGGAGGTAGATTTTATTTCATTTCTTTCTTCACACCGCTCAGTTCCTCAGATGATTTTTATCTCAGTAAGAATTCAAAAAAGTACTTCAAGCATTTTCTTACAATTTTATTAGCTTCTTTTTCGGAAAAAGAAGAAATGGCCTCATAAGAGTTTTTGATCAAGTATCATGCAAATTAGGTCGGTGAGACTTTCTCTTGTTGGAAAGATAGAGGCTTGATTAGCCAAACTAATTTTGTTTCCCTGGACATCTAATATGAGCTTTCATTAATGACTGAAAATCAACTGGTAGATTGTCCAGATGTGAAATTACAGATATGGAAAGACATTCATTGACTAAAGGGCCGAATCTTATCGATTTAGAATATAAAACATCTGAATAATTCTAAGTAGTGCAGTTTAAACGAAATATATAATTTCTAGGATGGGAAGCATTCTTGCTTCTGCTTAGATGAGAGTGTTCCATTTTGCTGAAATGGAATAATAATGTAATGTCGATCAGCATGATGAACACACCCAAACAAATGGGATTGCTAAAGCCTAGCAGAAATACTGAAAGGTTAGGAAGCAGTTAGTTTCATATATATCAAAGAATCGTTTTCCTCTTTTATCTACTTTGAGATTCAAGTGTTTACTGAGGCAAAAATTGATGCTAGTTTATTGGTTAGACTTGATTCGTGGCGAAACAAGTCTAATCAATTTTTTCTGAACAGTCGATACTTCTCTTTATATTTGTATTGTTTTTACAGCTATCATTGATATTTATATATTTCAGGAGCTGGAGGAGTAGGACCAGGTGGAGCTGGAGGGTATGGACCCGGTGGATCCGGACCTTATGGACCAGGAGGAGCTGGACCAGGTGGTGCTGGACCGGGTGGAGCCGGACCTTATGGACCAGGAGGATCTGGACCAGGAGGAGCTGGACCAGGTGGAGCTGGACCAGGTGCAGCTGGACCAGGTGGAGCTGGACCGGGTGGAGCTGGACCAGGTGGTGCTGGACCAGGAGGTGCTGGACCAGGAGGTGCTGGAGGAGAGGGTCCCATAACAGTGGATGTCGATGTGACTATTTACCCTGAAGGAGAAGGACCTGGAGGTTCTGGACCAGGTGGTGCTGGATTTGGACCTGGAGGAGCATCTGGTGGGCCAGGAGGTCCTGGAGGAGCGTATGGACCAGGAGGTAATGTGAAGACTTTTTCTTCGCTCTCCCATATATATAAATTATTTGTGCACCTGATGCATGAAAATCTACCGTATGAGAATTCTTACAATCGATTTCCCAATTCTTTCATTTGAAAATATCTTAATTTCTCTTTCATTAATAGTGCAATGAAACAACGGAGTTTCACTGACGTGCAAATTTTCGACACAGATCGTCATAGTTTTTTATTACGATTATTCTTCATAATGAATCTGCACTTAAAATGTTGAGAAGGATATCATATCAATAAAAAGTTTCATATGATGTTGATATATGAAAGGAGAAAGAGCTTCACTGACGAAAACAAAAATGAAAAAAAAGCAAACGTTTTCTTAGAGAGTATAATAACGTGAACTGACTTAGGAGATGTGCTTTTGTGATATTCTTTGTACAGATGATTCATAACACACTTATCCCGGAAAATGTTATACGTGTTCATGCAGATTCATGAGATTCTGGGGAAGACAGAAAGAATATTTTTATATGGTTCGCATTCAACTGGTTTATCGAAATATATTAGAGAGGAATATGCGGCCGATATCTTCACAACCGAAACAAAATAAGAAAATCATTTGAAAAGTAAATTTTCCTTTACATCAGCTATGCAATTTGTATGACTGCAGGCATGATAAATGAAATTAATTGGGCTGAATTCATTACCTGAGATTCTGCGTCTCAAATTTAGTTAGAAATTCTCGTCATATCATTATTTGTAGTTATAGATTTTATCTTTGATATATAATCTAGGAGCAGGTGGAGCCGGACCTTATGGCCCAGGTGGATCAGGACCCGGTGGAGCCGGAGGTTACGGACCAGGAGGAGCCGGGCCTTATGGACCTGGTGGATCAGGACCAGGAGGAGCCGGGCCTTATGGACCTGGTGGATCTGGACCAGGAGGAGCCGGGCCTTATGGACCTGGTGGCTCAGGACCAGGAGGAGCCGGACCTTATGGACCAGGAGGAGCCGGTGGTCCAGGTGGATTCGGACCAGGAGCCGGAGGTGCTGGAGGACCTTACGGACCCGGAGGTGCTGGAGGACCCGGAGGTAGATTTTATTTCATTTCTTTCTTCACACCGCTCAGTTCCTCAGATGATTTTTATCTCAGTAAGAATTCAAAAAAGTACTTCAAGCATTTTCTTACAATTTTATTAGCTTCTTTTTCGGAAAAAGAAGAAATGGCCTCATAAGAGTTTTTGATCAAGTATCATGCAAATTAGGTCGGTGAGACTTTCTCTTGTTGGAAAGATAGAGGCTTGATTAGCCAAACTAATTTTGTTTCCCTGGACATCTAATATGAGCTTTCATTAATGACTGAAAATCAACTGGTAGATTGTCCAGATGTGAAATTACAGATATGGAAAGACATTCATTGACTAAAGGGCCGAATCTTATCGATTTAGAATATAAAACATCTGAATAATTCTAAGTAGTGCAGTTTAAACGAAATATATAATTTCTAGGATGGGAAGCATTCTTGCTTCTGCTTAGATGAGAGTGCTCCATTTTGCTGAAATGGAATAATAATGTAATGTCGATCAGCATGATTAACACACCCAAACAAATGGGATTGCTAAAGCCTAGCAGAAATACTGAAAGGTTAGGAAGCAGTTATTTTCATATATATCAAAGAATCGTTTTCCTCTTTTATCTACTTTGAGATTCAAGTGTTTACTGAGGCAAAAATTGATGCTAGTTTATTGGTTAGACTTGATTCGTGGCGAAACAAGTCTAATCAATTTTTTCTGAACAGTCGATACTTCTCTTTATATTTGTATTGTTTTTACAGCTATCATTGATATTTATATATTTCAGGAGCTGGAGGAGTAGGACCAGGTGGAGCTGGAGGGTATGGACCCGGTGGATCCGGACCTTATGGACCAGGAGGAGCTGGACCAGGTGGTGCTGGACCAGGTGGAGCCGGACCTTATGGACCAGGAGGATCTGGACCAGGAGGAGCTGGACCAGGTGGAGCTGGACCAGGTGGAGCTGGACCAGGTGGAGCTGGACCAGGTGGAGCTGGACCAGGTGGAGCTGGACCAGGTGGAGCTGGACCGGGTGGAGCTGGACCAGGTGGTGCTGGACCAGGAGGTGCTGGACCAGGAGGTGCTGGAGGAGAGGGTCCCATAACAGTGGATGTCGATGTGACTATTTACCCTGAAGGAGAAGGACCTGGAGGTTCTGGACCAGGTGGTGCTGGATTTGGACCTGGAGGAGCATCTGGTGGGCCAGGAGGTCCTGGAGGAGCGTATGGACCAGGAGGTAATGTGAAGACTTTTTCTTCGCTCTCCCATATATATAAATTATTTGTGCACCTGATGCATGAAAATCTACCGTATGAGAATTCTTACAATCGATTTCCCAATTCTTTCATTTGAAAATATCTTAATTTCTCTTTCATTAATAGTGCAATGAAACAACGGAGTTTAACTGACGTGCAAATTTTCGACACAGATCGTCATAGTTTTTTATTACGATTATTCTTCATAATGAATCTGCACTTAAAATGTTGAGAAGGATATCATATCAATAAAAAGTTTCATATGATGTTGATATATGAAAGGAGAAAGAGCTTCACTGACGAAAACAAAAATGAAAAAAAAGCAAACGTTTTCTTAGAGAGTATAATAACGTGAACTGACTTAGGAGATGTGCTTTTGTGATATTCTTTGTACAGATGATTCATAACACACTTATCCCGGAAAATGTTATACGTGTTCATGCAGATTCATGAGATTCTGGGGAAGACAGAAAGAATATTTTTATATGGTTCGCATTCAACTGGTTTATCGAAATATATTAGAGAGGAATATGCGGCCGATATCTTCACAACCGAAACAAAATAAGAAAATCATTTGAAAAGTAAATTTTCCTTTACATCAGCTATGCAATTTGTATGACTGCAGGCATGATAAATGAAATTAATTGGGCTGAATTCATTACCTGAGATTCTGCGTCTCAAATTTAGTTAGAAATTCTCGTCATATCATTATTTGTAGTTATAGATTTTATCTTTGATATATAATCTAGGAGCAGGTGGAGCCGGACCTTTTGGCCCAGGTGGATCAGGACCCGGTGGAGCCGGAGGTTACGGACCAGGAGGAGCCGGGCCTTATGGACCTGGTGGATCAGGACCAGGAGGAGCCGGGCCTTATGGACCTGGTGGATCTGGACCAGGAGGAGCCGGGCCTTATGGACCTGGTGGCTCAGGACCAGGAGGAGCCGGACCTTATGGACCAGGAGGAGCCGGTGGCCCAGGTGGATTCGGACCAGGAGCCGGAGGTGCTGGAGGACCTTACGGACCCGGAGGTGCTGGAGGACATGGAGGTAGATTTTATTTCATTTCTTTCTTCACACCGCTCAGTTCCTCAGATGATTTTTATCTCAGTAAGAATTCAAAAAAGTACTTCAAGCATTTTCTTACAATTTTATTAGCTTCTTTTTCGGAAAAAAAAGAAATGGCCTCATAAGAGTTTTTGATCAAGTATCATGCAAATTAGGTCGGTGAGACTTTCTCTTGTTGGAAAGATAGAGGCTTGATTAGCCAAACTAATTTTGTTTCCCTGGACATCTAATATGAGCTTTCATTAATGACTGAAAATCAACTGGTAGATTGTCCAGATGTGAAATTACAGATATGGAAAGACATTCATTGACTAAAGGGCCGAATCTTATCGATTTAGAATATAAAACATCTGAATAATTCTAAGTAGTGCAGTTTAAACGAAATATATAATTTCTAGGATGGGAAGCATTCTTGCTTCTGCTTAGATGAGAGTGTTCCATTTTGCTGAAATGGAATAATAATGTAATGTCGATCAGCATGATTAACACACCCAAACAAATGGGATTGCTAAAGCCTAGCAGAAATACTGAAAGGTTAGGAAGCAGTTAGTTTCATATATATCAAAGAATCGTTTTCCTCTTTTATCTACTTTGAGATTCAAGTGTTTACTGAGGCAAAAATTGATGCTAGTTTATTGGTTAGACTTGATTCGTGGCGAAACAAGTCTAATCAATTTTTTCTGAACAGTCGATACTTCTCTTTATATTTGTATTGTTTTTACAGCTATCATTGATATTTATATATTTCAGGAGCTGGAGGAGTAGGACCAGGTGGAGCTGGAGGGTATGGACCCGGTGGATCCGGACCTTATGGACCAGGAGGAGCTGGACCAGGTGGTGCTGGACCGGGTGGAGCCGGACCTTATGGACCAGGAGGATCTGGACCAGGAGGAGCTGGACCAGGTGGAGCTGGACCAGGTGGAGCTGGACCAGGTGGAGCTGGACCAGGTGGAGCTGGACCGGGTGGAGCTGGACCAGGTGGTGCTGGACCAGGAGGTGCTGGACCAGGAGGTGCTGGAGGAGAGGGTCCCATAACAGTGGATGTCGATGTGACTATTTACCCTGAAGGAGAAGGACCTGGAGGTTCTGGACCAGGTGGTGCTGGATTTGGACCTGGAGGAGCATCTGGTGGGCCAGGAGGTCCTGGAGGAGCGTATGGACCAGGAGGTAATGTGAAGACTTTTTCTTCGCTCTCCCATATATATAAATTATTTGTGCACCTGATGCATGAAAATCTACCGTATGAGAATTCTTACAATCGATTTCCCAATTCTTTCATTTGAAAATATCTTAATTTCTCTTTCATTAATAGTGCAATGAAACAACGGAGTTTCACTGACGTGCAAATTTTCGACACAGATCGTCATAGTTTTTTATTACGATTATTCTTCATAATGAATCTGCACTTAAAATGTTGAGAAGGATATCATATCAATAAAAAGTTTCATATGATGTTGATATATGAAAGGAGAAAGAGCTTCACTGACGAAAACAAAAATGAAAAAAAAGCAAACGTTTTCTTAGAGAGTATAATAACGTGAACTGACTTAGGAGATGTGCTTTTGTGATATTCTTTGTACAGATGATTCATAACACACTTATCCCGGAAAATGTTATACGTGTTCATGCAGATTCATGAGATTCTGGGGAAGACAGAAAGAATATTTTTATATGGTTCGCATTCAACTGGTTTATCGAAATATATTAGAGAGGAATATGCGGCCGATATCTTCACAACCGAAACAAAATAAGAAAATCATTTGAAAAGTAAATTTTCCTTTACATCAGCTATGCAATTTGTATGACTGCAGGCATGATAAATGAAATTAATTGGGCTGAATTCATTACCTGAGATTCTGCGTCTCAAATTTAGTTAGAAATTCTCGTCATATCATTATTTGTAGTTATAGATTTTATCTTTGATATATAATCTAGGAGCAGGTGGAGCCGGACCTTATGGCCCAGGTGGATCAGGACCCGGTGGAGCCGGAGGTTACGGACCAGGAGGAGCCGGGCCTTATGGACCTGGTGGATCAGGACCAGGAGGAGCCGGGCCTTATGGACCTGGTGGATCTGGACCAGGAGGAGCCGGGCCTTATGGACCTGGTGGCTCAGGACCAGGAGGAGCCGGACCTTATGGACCAGGAGGAGCCGGTGGTCCAGGTGGATTCGGACCAGGAGCCGGAGGTGCTGGAGGACCTTACGGACCCGGAGGTGCTGGAGGACCCGGAGGTAGATTTTATTTCATTTCTTTCTTCACACCGCTCAGTTCCTCAGATGATTTTTATCTCAGTAAGAATTCAAAAAAGTACTTCAAGCATTTTCTTACAATTTTATTAGCTTCTTTTTCGGAAAAAGAAGAAATGGCCTCATAAGAGTTTTTGATCAAGTATCATGCAAATTAGGTCGGTGAGACTTTCTCTTGTTGGAAAGATAGAGGCTTGATTAGCCAAACTAATTTTGTTTCCCTGGACATCTAATATGAGCTTTCATTAATGACTGAAAATCAACTGGTAGATTGTCCAGATGTGAAATTACAGATATGGAAAGACATTCATTGACTAAAGGGCCGAATCTTATCGATTTAGAATATAAAACATCTGAATAATTCTAAGTAGTGCAGTTTAAACGAAATATATAATTTCTAGGATGGGAAGCATTCTTGCTTCTGCTTAGATGAGAGTGCTCCATTTTGCTGAAATGGAATAATAATGTAATGTCGATCAGCATGATTAACACACCCAAACAAATGGGATTGCTAAAGCCTAGCAGAAATACTGAAAGGTTAGGAAGCAGTTAGTTTCATATATATCAAAGAATCGTTTTCCTCTTTTATCTACTTTGAGATTCAAGTGTTTACTGAGGCAAAAATTGATGCTAGTTTATTGGTTAGACTTGATTCGTGGCGAAACAAGTCTAATCAATTTTTTCTGAACAGTCGATACTTCTCTTTATATTTGTATTGTTTTTACAGCTATCATTGATATTTATATATTTCAGGAGCAGGAGGAGTAGGACCAGGTGGAGCTGGAGGGTATGGACCCGGTGGATCCGGACCTTATGGACCAGGAGGAGCTGGACCAGGTGGTGCTGGACCGGGTGGAGCCGGACCTTATGGACCAGGAGGATCTGGACCAGGAGGAGCTGGACCAGGTGGAGCTGGACCAGGTGGAGCTGGACCAGGTGGAGCTGGACCAGGTGGAGCTGGACCAGGTGGAGCTGGACCGGGTGGAGCTGGACCAGGTGGTGCTGGACCAGGAGGTGCTGGACCAGGAGGTGCTGGAGGAGAGGGTCCCATAACAGTGGATGTCGATGTGACTATTTACCCTGAAGGAGAAGGACCTGGAGGTTCTGGACCAGGTGGTGCTGGATTTGGACCTGGAGGAGCATCTGGTGGGCCAGGAGGTCCTGGAGGAGCGTATGGACCAGGAGGTAATGTGAAGACTTTTTCTTCGCTCTCCCATATATATAAATTATTTGTGCACCTGATGCATGAAAATCTACCGTATGAGAATTCTTACAATCGATTTCCCAATTCTTTCATTTGAAAATATCTTAATTTCTCTTTCATTAATAGTGCAATGAAACAACGGAGTTTCACTGACGTGCAAATTTTCGACACAGATCGTCATAGTTTTTTATTACGATTATTCTTCATAATGAATCTGCACTTAAAATGTTGAGAAGGATATCATATCAATAAAAAGTTTCATATGATGTTGATATATGAAAGGAGAAAGAGCTTCACTGACGAAAACAAAAATGAAAAAAAAGCAAACGTTTTCTTAGAGAGTATAATAACGTGAACTGACTTAGGAGATGTGCTTTTGTGATATTCTTTGTACAGATGATTCATAACACACTTATCCCGGAAAATGTTATACGTGTTCATGCAGATTCATGAGATTCTGGGGAAGACAGAAAGAATATTTTTATATGGTTCGCATTCAACTGGTTTATCGAAATATATTAGAGAGGAATATGCGGCCGATATCTTCACAACCGAAACAAAATAAGAAAATCATTTGAAAAGTAAATTTTCCTTTACATCAGCTATGCAATTTGTATGACTGCAGGCATGATAAATGAAATTAATTGGGCTGAATTCATTACCTGAGATTCTGCGTCTCAAATTTAGTTAGAAATTCTCGTCATATCATTATTTGTAGTTATAGATTTTATATTTGATATATAATCTAGGAGCAGGTGGAGCCGGACCTTATGGCCCAGGTGGATCAGGACCCGGTGGAGCCGGAGGTTACGGACCAGGAGGAGCCGGGCCTTATGGACCTGGTGGATCAGGACCAGGAGGAGCCGGGCCTTATGGACCTGGTGGATCTGGACCAGGAGGAGCCGGGCCTTATGGACCTGGTGGCTCAGGACCAGGAGGAGCCGGACCTTATGGACCAGGAGGAGCCGGTGGCCCAGGTGGATTCGGACCAGGAGCCGGAGGTGCTGGAGGACCTTACGGACCCGGAGGTGCTGGAGGACCCGGAGGTAGATTTTATTTCATTTCTTTCTTCACACCGCTCAGTTCCTCAGATGATTTTTATCTCAGTAAGAATTCAAAAAAGTACTTCAAGCATTTTCTAACAATTTTATTAGCTTCTTTTTCGGAAAAAGAAGAAATGGCCTCATAAGAGTTTTTGATCAAGTATCATGCAAATTAGGTCGGTGAGACTTTCTCTTGTTGGAAAGATAGAGGCTTGATTAGCCAAACTAATTTTGTTTCCCTGGACATCTAATATGAGCTTTCATTAATGACTGAAAATCAACTGGTAGATTGTCCAGATGTGAAATTACAGATATGGAAAGACATTCATTGACTAAAGGGCCGAATCTTATCGATTTAGAATATAAAACATCTGAATAATTCTAAGTAGTGCAGTTTAAACGAAATATATAATTTCTAGGATGGGAAGCATTCTTGCTTCTGCTTAGATGAGAGTGTTCCATTTTGCTGAAATGGAATAATAATGTAATGTCGATCAGCATGATTAACACACCCAAACAAATGGGATTGCTAAAGCCTAGCAGAAATACTGAAAGGTTAGGAAGCAGTTAGTTTCATATATATCAAAGAATCGTTTTCCTCTTTTATCTACTTTGAGATTCAAGTGTTTACTGAGGCAAAAATTGATGCTAGTTTATTGGTTAGACTTGATTCGTGGCGAAACAAGTCTAATCAATTTTTTCTGAACAGTCGATACTTCTCTTTATATTTGTATTGTTTTTACAGCTATCATTGATATTTATATATTTCAGGAGCTGGAGGAGTAGGACCAGGTGGAGCTGGAGGGTATGGACCCGGTGGATCCGGACCTTATGGGCCAGGTGGTGCTGGACCGGGTGGAGCCGGACCTTATGGACCAGGAGGATCTGGACCAGGAGGAGCTGGACCAGGTGGAGCTGGACCAGGTGGAGCTGGACCAGGTGGAGCTGGACCGGGTGGAGCTGGACCAGGTGGTGCTGGACCAGGAGGTGCTGGACCAGGAGGTGCTGGAGGAGAGGGTCCCATAACAGTGGATGTCGATGTGACTATTTACCCTGAAGGAGAAGGACCTGGAGGTTCTGGACCAGGTGGTGCTGGATTTGGACCTGGAGGAGCATCTGGTGGGCCAGGAGGTCCTGGAGGAGCGTATGGACCAGGAGGTAATGTGAAGACTTTTTCTTCGCTCTCCCATATATATAAATTATTTGTGCACCTGATGCATGAAAATCTACCGTATGAGAATTCTTACAATCGATTTCCCAATTCTTTCATTTGAAAATATCTTAATTTCTCTTTCATTAATAGTGCAATGAAACAACGGAGTTTCACTGACGTGCAAATTTTCGACACAGATCGTCATAGTTTTTTATTACGATTATTCTTCATAATGAATCTGCACTTAAAATGTTGAGAAGGATATCATATCAATAAAAAGTTTCATATGATGTTGATATATGAAAGGAGAAAGAGCTTCACTGACGAAAACAAAAATGAAAAAAAAGCAAACGTTTTCTTAGAGAGTATAATAACGTGAACTGACTTAGGAGATGTGCTTTTGTGATATTCTTTGTACAGATGATTCATAACACACTTATCCCGGAAAATGTTATACGTGTTCATGCAGATTCATGAGATTCTGGGGAAGACAGAAAGAATATTTTTATATGGTTCGCATTCAACTGGTTTATCGAAATATATTAGAGAGGAATATGCGGCCGATATCTTCACAACCGAAACAAAATAAGAAAATCATTTGAAAAGTAAATTTTCCTTTACATCAGCTATGCAATTTGTATGACTGCAGGCATGATAAATGAAATTAATTGGGCTGAATTCATTACCTGAGATTCTGCGTCTCAAATTTAGTTAGAAATTCTCGTCATATCATTATTTGTAGTTATAGATTTTATCTTTGATATATAATCTAGGAGCAGGTGGAGCCGGACCTTATGGCCCAGGTGGATCAGGACCCGGTGGAGCCGGAGGTTACGGACCAGGAGGAGCCGGGCCTTATGGACCTGGTGGATCAGGACCAGGAGGAGCCGGGCCTTATGGACCTGGTGGATCTGGACCAGGAGGAGCCGGGCCTTATGGACCTGGTGGCTCAGGACCAGGAGGAGCCGGACCTTATGGACCAGGAGGAGCCGGTGGCCCAGGTGGATTCGGACCAGGAGCCGGAGGTGCTGGAGGACCCGGAGGTAGATTTTATTTCATTTCTTTCTTCACACCGCTCAGTTCCTCAGAGGATTTTTATCTCAGTAAGAATTCAAAAAAGTACTTCAAGCATTTTCTAACAATTTTATTAGCTTCTTTTTCGGAAAAAAAAGAAATGGCCTCATAAGAGTTTTTGATCAAGTATCATGCAAATTAGGTCGGTGAGACTTTCTCTTGTTGGAAAGATAGAGGCTTGATTAGCCAAACTAATTTTGTTTCCCTGGACATCTAATATGAGCTTTCATTAATGACTGAAAATCAACTGGTAGATTGTCCAGATGTGAAATTACAGATATGGAAAAACATTCATTGACTAAAGGGCCGAATCTTATCGATTTAGAATATAAAACATCTGAATAATTCTAAGTAGTGCAGTTTAAACGAAATATATAATTTCTAGGATGGGAAGCATTCTTGCTTCTGCTTAGATGAGAGTGTTCCATTTTGCTGAAATGGAATAATAATGTAATGTCGATCAGCATGATTAACACACCCAAACAAATGGGATTGCTAAAGCCTAGCAGAAATACTGAAAGGTTAGGAAGCAGTTAGTTTCATATATATCAAAGAATCGTTTTCCTCTTTTATCTACTTTGAGATTCAAGTGTTTACTGAGGCAAAAATTGATGCTAGTTTATTGGTTAGACTTGATTCGTGGCGAAACAAGTCTAATCAATTTTTTCTGAACAGTCGATACTTCTCTTTATATTTGTATTGTTTTTACAGCTATCATTGATATTTATATATTTCAGGAGCTGGAGGAGTAGGACCAGGTGGAGCTGGAGGGTATGGACCCGGTGGATCCGGACCTTATGGACCAGGAGGAGCTGGACCAGGTGGTGCTGGACCGGGTGGAGCCGGACCTTATGGACCAGGAGGATCTGGACCAGGAGGAGCTGGACCAGGTGGAGCTGGACCAGGTGGAGCTGGACCGGGTGGAGCTGGACCAGGAGGTGCTGGACCAGGAGGTGCTGGAGGAGAGGGTCCCATAACAGTGGATGTCGATGTGACTATTTACCCTGAAGGAGAAGGACCTGGAGGTTCTGGACCAGGTGGTGCTGGATTTGGGCCTGGAGGAGCATCTGGTGGGCCAGGAGGTCCTGGAGGAGCGTATGGACCAGGAGGTCCTGGAGGAGCGTATGAACCAGGAGGTAATGTGAAGACTTTTTCTTCGCTCTCCCATATATATAAATTATTTGTGCACCTGATGCATGAAACTCTACCGTATGAGAATTCTTACAATCGATTTCCCAATTCTTTCATTTGAAAATATCTTAATTTCTCTTTCATTAATAGTGCAATGAAACAACGGAGTTTCACTGACGTGCAAATTTTCGACACAGATCGTCATAGTTTTTTATTACGATTATTCTTCATAATGAATCTGCACTTAAAATGTTGAGAAGGATATCATATCAATAAAAAGTTTCATATGATGTTGATATATGAAAGGAGAAAGAGCTTCACTGACGAAAACAAAAATGAAAAAAAAGCAAACGTTTTCTTAGAGAGTATAATAACGTGAACTGACTTAGGAGACGTGCTTTTGTGATATTCTTTGTACAGATGATTCATAACACACTTATCCCGGAAAAAGTTATACGTGTTCATGCAGATTCATGAGATTCTGGGGAAGACAGAAAGAATATTTTTATATGGTTCGCATTCAACTGGTTTATCGAAATATATTAGAGAGGAATATGCGGCCGATATCTTCACAACCGAAACAAAATAAGAAAATCATTTGAAAAGTAAATTTTCCTTTACATCAGCTATGCAATTTGTATGACTGCAGGCATGATAAATGAAATTAATTGGGCTGAATTCATTACCTGAGATTCTGCGTCTCAAATTTAGTTAGAAATTCTCGTCATATCATTATTTGTAGTTATAGATTTTATCTTTGATATATAATCTAGGAGCAGGCGGAGCCGGACCTTATGGCCCAGGTGGATCAGGACCCGGTGGAGCCGGAGGTTACGGACCAGGAGGAGCCGGGCCTTATGGACCTGGTGGATCAGGACCAGGAGGAGCCGGGCCTTATGGACCTGGTGGATCTGGACCAGGAGGAGCCGGGCCTTATGGACCTGGTGGCTCAGGACCAGGAGGAGCCGGACCTTATGGACCAGGAGGAGCCGGTGGCACAGGTGGATTCGGACCAGGAGCCGGAGGTGCTGGAGGACCTTACGGACCCGGAGGTGCTGGAGGACCCGGAGGTAGATTGTATTTCATTTCTTTCTTCACACCGCTCAGTTCCTCAGATGATTTTTATCTCAGTAAGAATTCAAAAAAGTACTTCAAGCATTTTCTTACAATTTTATTAGCTTCTTTTTCGGAAAAAGAAGAAATGGCCTCATAAGAGTTTTTGATCAAGTATCATGCAAATTAGGTCGGTGAGACTTTCTCTTGTTGGAAAGATAGAGGCTTGATTAGCCAAACTAATTTTGTTTCCCTGGACATCTAATATGAGCTTTCATTAATGACTGAAAATCAACTGGTAGATTGTCCAGATGTGAAATTACAGATATGGAAAGACATTCATTGACTAAAGGGCCGAATCTTATCGATTTAGAATATAAAACATCTGAATAATTCTAAGTAGTGCAGTTTAAACGAAATATATAATTTCTAGGATGGGAAGCATTCTTGCTTCTGCTTAGATGAGAGTGTTCCATTTTGCTGAAATGGAATAATAATGTAATGTCGATCAGCATGATTAACACACCCAAACAAATGGGATTGCTAAAGCCTAGCAGAAATACTGAAAGGTTAGGAAGCAGTTAGTTTCATATATATCAAAGAATCGTTTTCCTCTTTTATCTACTTTGAGATTCAAGTGTTTACTGAGGCAAAAATTGATGTTAGTTTATTGGTTAGACTTGATTCGTGGCGAAACAAGTCTAATCAATTTTTTCTGAACAGTCGATACTTCTCTTTATATTTGTATTGTTTTTACAGCTATCATTGATATTTATATATTTCAGGAGCTGGAGGAGTAGGACCAGGTGGAGCTGGAGGGTATGGACCCGGTGGATCCGGACCTTATGGACCAGGAGGAGCTGGACCAGGTGGTGCTGGACCGGGTGGAGCCGGACCTTATGGACCAGGAGGATCTGGACCAGGAGGAGCTGGACCAGGTGGAGCTGGACCAGGTGGAGCTGGACCGGGTGGAGCTGGACCAGGTGGTGCTGGACCAGGAGGTGCTGGAGGAGAGGGTCCCATAACAGTGGATGTCGATGTGACTATTTACCCTGAAGGAGAAGGACCTGGAGGTTCTGGACCAGGTGGTGCTGGATTTGGACCTGGAGGAGCATCTGGTGGGCCAGGAGGTCCTGGAGGAGCGTATGGACCAGGAGGTAATGTGAAGACTTTTTCTTCGCTCTCCCATATATATAAATTATTTGTGCACCTGATGCATGAAAATCTACCGTATGAGAATTCTTACAATTGATTTCCCAATTCTTTCATTTGAAAATATCTTAATTTCTCTTTCATTAATAGTGCAATGAAACAACGGAGTTTCACTGACGTGCAAATTTTCGACACAGATCGTCATAGTTTTTTATTACGATTATTCTTCATAATGAATCTGCACTTAAAATGTTGAGAAGGATATCATATCAATAAAAAGTTTCATATGATGTTGATATATGAAAGGAGAAAGAGCTTCACTGACGAAAACAAAAATGAAAAAAAAGCAAACGTTTTCTTAGAGAGTATAATAACGTGAACTGACTTAGGAGATGTGCTTTTGTGATATTCTTTGTACAGATGATTCATAACACACTTATCCCGGAAAATGTTATACGTGTTCATGCAGATTCATGAGATTCTGGGGAAGACAGAAAGAATATTTTTATATGGTTCGCATTCAACTGGTTTATCGAAATATATTAGAGAGGAATATGCGGCCGATATCTTCACAACCGAAACAAAATAAGAAAATCATTTGAAAAGTAAATTTTCCTTTACATCAGCTATGCAATTTGTATGACTGCAGGCATGATAAATGAAATTAATTGGGCTGAATTCATTACCTGAGATTCTGCGTCTCAAATTTAGTTAGAAATTCTCGTCATATCATTATTTGTAGTTATAGATTTTATCTTTGATATATAATCTAGGAGCAGGTGGAGCCGGACCTTATGGCCCAGGTGGATCAGGACCCGGTGGAGCCGGAGGTTACGGACCAGGAGGAGCCGGGCCTTATGGACCTGGTGGATCAGGACCAGGAGGAGCCGGGCCTTATGGACCTGGTGGATCTGGACCAGGAGGAGCCGGGCCTTATGGACCTGGTGGCTCAGGACCAGGAGGAGCCGGACCTTATGGACCAGGAGGAGCCGGTGGCCCAGGTGGATTCGGACCAGGAGCCGGAGGTGCTGGAGGACCTTACGGACCCGGAGGTGCTGGAGGACCCGGAGGTAGATTTTATTTCATTTCTTTCTTCACACCGCTCAGTTCCTCAGATGATTTTTATCTCAGTAAGAATTCAAAAAAGTACTTCAAGCATTTTCTTACAATTTTATTAGCTTCTTTTTCGGAAAAAGAAGAAATGGCCTCATAAGAGTTTTTGATCAAGTATCATGCAAATTAGGTCGGTGAGACTTTCTCTTGTTGGAAAGATAGAGGCTTGATTAGCCAAACTAATTTTGTTTCCCTGGACATCTAATATGAGCTTTCATTAATGACTGAAAATCAACTGGTAGATTGTCCAGATGTGAAATTACAGATATGGAAAGACATTCATTGACTAAAGGGCCGAATCTTATCGATTTAGAATATAAAACATCTGAATAATTCTAAGTAGTGCAGTTTAAACGAAATATATAATTTCTAGGATGGGAAGCATTCTTGCTTCTGCTTAGATGAGAGTGTTCCATTTTGCTGAAATGGAATAATAATGTAATGTCGATCAGCATGATTAACACACCCAAACAAATGGGATTGCTAAAGCCTAGCAGAAATACTGAAAGGTTAGGAAGCAGTTAGTTTCATATATATCAAAGAATCGTTTTCCTCTTTTATCTACTTTGAGATTCAAGTGTTTACTGAGGCAAAAATTGATGCTAGTTTATTGGTTAGACTTGATTCGTGGCGAAACAAGTCTAATCAATTTTTTCTGAACAGTCGATACTTCTCTTTATATTTGTATTGTTTTTACAGCTATCATTGATATTTATATATTTCAGGAGCTGGAGGAGTAGGACCAGGTGGAGCTGGAGGGTATGGACCCGGTGGATCCGGACCTTATGGACCAGGAGGAGCTGGACCAGGTGGTGCTGGACCGGGTGGAGCCGGACCTTATGGACCAGGAGGATCTGGACCAGGAGGAGCTGGACCAGGTGAAGCTGGACCAGGTGGAGCTGGACCAGGTGGAGCTGGACCGGGTGGAGCTGGACCAGGCGGTGCTGGACCAGGAGGTGCTGGACCAGGAGGTGCTGGAGGAGAGGGTCCCATAACAGTGGATGTCGATGTGACTATTTACCCTGAAGGAGAAGGACCTGGAGGTTCTGGACCAGGTGGTGCTGGATTTGGACCTGGAGGAGCATCTGGTGGGCCAGGAGGTCCTGGAGGAGCGTATGGACCAGGAGGTAATGTGAAGACTTTTTCTTCGCTCTCCCATATATATAAATTATTTGTGCACCTGATGCATGAAAATCTACCGTATGAGAATTCTTACAATCGATTTCCCAATTCTTTCATTTGAAAATATCTTAATTTCTCTTTCATTAATAGTGCAATGAAACAACGGAGTTTCACTGACGTGCAAATTTTCGACACAGATCGTCATAGTTTTTTATTACGATTATTCTTCATAATGAATCTGCACTTAAAATGTTGAGAAGGATATCATATCAATAAAAAGTTTCATATGATGTTGATATATGAAAGGAGAAAGAGCTTCACTGACGAAAACAAAAATGAAAAAAAAGCAAACGTTTTCTTAGAGAGTATAATAACGTGAACTGACTTAGGAGATGTGCTTTTGTGATATTCTTTGTACAGATGATTCATAACACACTTATCCCGGAAAATGTTATACGTGTTCATGCAGATTCATGAGATTCTGGGGAAGACAGAAAGAATATTTTTATATGGTTCGCATTCAACTGGTTTATCGAAATATATTAGAGAGGAATATGCGGCCGATATCTTCACAACCGAAACAAAATAAGAAAATCATTTGAAAAGTAAATTTTCCTTTACATCAGCTATGCAATTTGTATGACTGCAGGCATGATAAATGAAATTAATTGGGCTGAATTCATTACCTGAGATTCTGCGTCTCAAATTTAGTTAGAAATTCTCGTCATATCATTATTTGTAGTTATAGATTTTATATTTGATATATAATCTAGGAGCAGGTGGAGCCGGACCTTATGGCCCAGGTGGATCAGGACCCGGTGGAGCCGGAGGTTACGGACCAGGAGGAGCCGGGCCTTATGGACCTGGTGGATCAGGACCAGGAGGAGCCGGGCCTTATGGACCTGGTGGATCTGGACCAGGAGGAGCCGGGCCTTATGGACCTGGTGGCTCAGGACCAGGAGGAGCCGGACCTTATGGACCAGGAGGAGCCGGTGGCCCAGGTGGATTCGGACCAGGAGCCGGAGGTGCTGGAGGACCTTACGGACCCGGAGGTGCTGGAGGACCCGGAGGTAGATTTTATTTCATTTCTTTCTTCACACCGCTCAGTTCCTCAGATGATTTTTATCTCAGTAAGAATTCAAAAAAGTACTTCAAGCATTTTCTAACAATTTTATTAGCTTCTTTTTCGGAAAAAGAAGAAATGGCCTCATAAGAGTTTTTGATCAAGTATCATGCAAATTAGGTCGGTGAGACTTTCTCTTGTTGGAAAGATAGAGGCTTGATTAGCCAAACTAATTTTGTTTCCCTGGACATCTAATATGAGCTTTCATTAATGACTGAAAATCAACTGGTAGATTGTCCAGATGTGAAATTACAGATATGGAAAGACATTCATTGACTAAAGGGCCGAATCTTATCGATTTAGAATATAAAACATCTGAATAATTCTAAGTAGTGCAGTTTAAACGAAATATATAATTTCTAGGATGGGAAGCATTCTTGCTTCTGCTTAGATGAGAGTGTTCCATTTTGCTGAAATGGAATAATAATGTAATGTCGATCAGCATGATTAACACACCCAAACAAATGGGATTGCTAAAGCCTAGCAGAAATACTGAAAGGTTAGGAAGCAGTTAGTTTCATATATATCAAAGAATCGTTTTCCTCTTTTATCTACTTTGAGATTCAAGTGTTTACTGAGGCAAAAATTGATGCTAGTTTATTGGTTAGACTTGATTCGTGGCGAAACAAGTCTAATCAATTTTTTCTGAACAGTCGATACTTCTCTTTATATTTGTATTGTTTTTACAGCTATCATTGATATTTATATATTTCAGGAGCTGGAGGAGTAGGACCAGGTGGAGCTGGAGGGTATGGACCCGGTGGATCCGGACCTTATGGACCAGGAGGAGCTGGACCAGGTGGTGCTGGACCGGGTGGAGCCGGACCTTATGGACCAGGAGGATCTGGACCAGGAGGAGCTTTACCAGGTGGAGCTGGACCAGGTGGAGCTGGACCAGGTGGAGCTGGACCAGGTGGAGCTGGACCAGGTGGTGCTGGACCAGGAGGTGCTGGACCAGGAGGTGCTGGAGGAGAGGGTCCCATAACAGTGGATGTCGATGTGACTATTTACCCTGAAGGAGAAGGATCTGGAGGTTCTGGACCAGGTGGTGCTGGATTTGGGCCTGGAGGAGCATCTGGTGGGCCAGGAGGTCCTGGAGGAGCGTATGGACCAGGAGGTCCTGGAGGAGCGTATGAACCAGGAGGTAATGTGAAGACTTTTTCTTCGCTCTCCCATATATATAAATTATTTGTGCACCTGATGCATGAAACTCTACCGTATGAGAATTCTTACAATCGATTTCCCAATTCTTTCATTTGAAAATATCTTAATTTCTCTTTCATTAATAGTGCAATGAAACAACGGAGTTTCACTGACGTGCAAATTTTCGACACAGATCGTCATAGTTTTTTATTACGATTATTCTTCATAATGAATCTGCACTTAAAATGTTGAGAAGGATATCATATCAATAAAAAGTTTCATATGATGTTGATATATGAAAGGAGAAAGAGCTTCACTGACGAAAACAAAAATGAAAAAAAAGCAAACGTTTTCTTAGAGAGTATAATAACGTGAACTGACTTAGGAGATGTGCTTTTGTGATATTCTTTGTACAGATGATTCATAACACACTTATCCCGGAAAATGTTATACGTGTTCATGCAGATTCATGAGATTCTGGGGAAGACAGAAAGAATATTTTTATATGGTTCGCATTCAACTGGTTTATCGAAATATATTAGAGAGGAATATGCGGCCGATATCTTCACAACCGAAACAAAATAAGAAAATCATTTGAAAAGTAAATTTTCCTTTACATCAGCTATGCAATTTGTATGACTGCAGGCATGATAAATGAAATTAATTGGGCTGAATTCATTACCTGAGATTCTGCGTCTCAAATTTAGTTAGAAATTCTCGTCATATCATTATTTGTAGTTATAGATTTTATCTTTGATATATAATCTAGGAGCAGGTGGAGCCGGACCTTATGGCCCAGGTGGATCAGGACCCGGTGGAGCCGGAGGTTACGGACCAGGAGGAGCCGGGCCTTATGGACCTGGTGGATCAGGACCAGGAGGAGCCGGGCCTTATGGACCTGGTGGATCTGGACCAGGAGGAGCCGGGCCTTATGGACCTGGTGGCTCAGGACCAGGAGGAGCCGGACCTTATGGACCAGGAGGAGCCGGTGGTCCAGGTGGATTCGGACCAGGAGCCGGAGGTGCTGGAGGACCTTACGGACCCGGAGGTGCTGGAGGACCCGGAGGTAGATTTTATTTCATTTCTTTCTTCACACCGCTCAGTTCCTCAGATGATTTTTATCTCAGTAAGAATTCAAAAAAGTACTTCAAGCATTTTCTTACAATTTTATTAGCTTCTTTTTCGGAAAAAGAAGAAATGGCCTCATAAGAGTTTTTGATCAAGTATCATGCAAATTAGGTCGGTGAGACTTTCTCTTGTTGGAAAGATAGAGGCTTGATTAGCCAAACTAATTTTGTTTCCCTGGACATCTAATATGAGCTTTCATTAATGACTGAAAATCAACTGGTAGATTGTCCAGATGTGAAATTACAGATATGGAAAGACATTCATTGACTAAAGGGCCGAATCTTATCGATTTAGAATATAAAACATCTGAATAATTCTAAGTAGTGCAGTTTAAACGAAATATATAATTTCTAGGATGGGAAGCATTCTTGCTTCTGCTTAGATGAGAGTGTTCCATTTTGCTGCAATGGAATAATAATGTAATGTCGATCAGCATGATTAACACACCCAAACAAATGGGATTGCTAAAGCCTAGCAGAAATACTGAAAGGTTAGGAAGCAGTTAGTTTCATATATATCAAAGAATCGTTTTCCTCTTTTATCTACTTTGAGATTCAAGTGTTTACTGAGGCAAAAATTGATGCTAGTTTATTGGTTAGACTTGATTCGTGGCGAAACAAGTCTAATCAATTTTTTCTGAACAGTCGATACTTCTCTTTATATTTGTATTGTTTTTACAGCTATCATTGATATTTATATATTTCAGGAGCTGGAGGAGTAGGACCAGGTGGAGCTGGAGGGTATGGACCCGGTGGATCCGGACCTTATGGACCAGGAGGAGCTGGACCAGGTGGTGCTGGACCGGGTGGAACCGGACCTTATGGACCAGGAGGATCTGGACCAGGAGGAGCTGGACCAGGTGGAGCTGGACCAGGTGGAGCTGGACCAGGTGGAGCTGGACCAGGTGGAGCTGGACCGGGTGGAGCTGGACCAGGTGGTGCTGGACCAGGAGGTGCTGGACCAGGAGGTGCTGGAGGAGAGGGTCCCATAACAGTGGATGTCGATGTGACTATTTACCCTGAAGGAGAAGGACCTGGAGGTTCTGGACCAGGTGGTGCTGGATTTGGACCTGGAGGAGCATCTGGTGGGCCAGGAGGTCCTGGAGGAGCGTATGGACCAGGAGGTAATGTGAAGACTTTTTCTTCGCTCTCCCATATATATAAATTATTTGTGCACCTGATGCATGAAAATCTACCGTATGAGAATTCTTACAATCGATTTCCCAATTCTTTCATTTGAAAATATCTTAATTTCTCTTTCATTAATAGTGCAATGAAACAACGGAGTTTCACTGACGTGCAAATTTTCGACACAGATCGTCATAGTTTTTTATTACGATTATTCTTCATAATGAATCTGCACTTAAAATGTTGAGAAGGATATCATATCAATAAAAAGTTTCATATGATGTTGATATATGAAAGGAGAAAGAGCTTGACTGACGAAAACAAAAATGAAAAAAAAGCAAACGTTTTCTTAGAGAGTATAATAACGTGAACTGACTTAGGAGATGTGCTTTTGTGATATTCTTTGTACAGATGATTCATAACACACTTATCCCGGAAAATGTTATACGTGTTCATGCAGATTCTGGGGAAGACAGAAAGAATATTTTTATATGGTTCGCATTCAACTGGTTTATCGAAATATATTAGAGAGGAATATGCGGCCGATATCTTCACAACCGAAACAAAATAAGAAAATCATTTGAAAAGTAAATTTTCCTTTACATCAGCTATGCAATTTGTATGACTGCAGGCATGATAAATGAAATTAATTGGGCTGAATTCATTACCTGAGATTCTGCGTCTCAAATTTAGTTAGAAATTCTCGTCATATCATTATTTGTAGTTATAGATTTTATCTTTGATATATAATCTAGGAGCAGGTGGAGCCGGACCTTATGGCCCAGGTGGATCAGGACCCGGTGGAGCCGGAGGTTACGGACCAGGAGGAGCCGGGCCTTATGGACCTGGTGGATCAGGACCAGGAGGAGCCGGGCCTTATGGACCTGGTGGATCTGGACCAGGAGGAGCCGGGCCTTATGGACCTGGTGGCTCAGGACCAGGAGGAGCCGATGGCCCAGGTGGATTCGGACCAGGAGCCGGAGGTGCTGGAGGACCTTACGGACCCGGAGGTGCTGGAGGACCCGGAGGTAGATTTTATTTCATTTCTTTCTTCACACCGCTCAGTTCCTCAGATGATTTTTATCTCAGTAAGAATTCAAAAAAGTACTTCAAGCATTTTCTTACAATTTTATTAGCTTCTTTTTCGGAAAAAGAAGAAATGGCCTCATAAGAGTTTTTGATCAAGTATCATGCAAATTAGGTCGGTGAGACTTTCTCTTGTTGGAAAGATAGAGGCTTGATTAGCCAAACTAATTTTGTTTCCCTGGACATCTAATATGAGCTTTCATTAATGACTGAAAATCAACTGGTAGATTGTCCAGATGTGAAATTACAGATATGGAAAGACATTCATTGACTAAAGGGCCGAATCTTATCGATTTAGAATATAAAACATCTGAATAATTCTAAGTAGTGCAGTTTAAACGAAATATATAATTTCTAGGATGGGAAGCATTCTTGCTTCTGCTTAGATGAGAGTGTTCCATTTTGCTGAAATGGAATAATAATGTAATGTCGATCAGCATGATTAACACACCCAAACAAATGGGATTGCTAAAGCCTAGCAGAAATACTGAAAGGTTAGGAAGCAGTTAGTTTCATATATATCAAAGAATCGTTTTCCTCTTTTATCTACTTTGAGATTCAAGTGTTTACTGAGGCAAAAATTGATGCTAGTTTATTGGTTAGACTTGATTCGTGGCGAAACAAGTCTAATCAATTTTTTCTGAACAGTCGATACTTCTCTTTATATTTGTATTGTTTTTACAGCTATCATTGATATTTATATATTTCAGGAGCTGGAGGAGTAGGACCAGGTGGAGCTGGAGGGTATGGACCCGGTGGATCCGGACCTTATGGACCAGGAGGAGCTGGACCAGGTGGTGCTGGACCGGGTGGAGCCGGACCTTATGGACCAGGAGGATCTGGACCAGGAGGAGCTGGACCAGGTGGAGCTGGACCGGGTGGAGCTGGACCAGGTGGTGCTGGACCAGGAGGTGCTGGACCAGGAGGTGCTGGAGGAGAGGGTCCCATAACAGTGGATGTCGATGTGACTATTTACCCTGAAGGAGAAGGACCTGGAGGTTCTGGACCAGGTGGTGCTGGATTTGGACCTGGAGGAGCATCTGGTGGGCCAGGAGGTCCTGGAGGAGCGTATGGACCAGGAGGTAATGTGAAGACTTTTTCTTCGCTCTCCCATATATATAAATTATTTGTGCACCTGATGCATGAAAATCTACCGTATGAGAATTCTTACAATCGATTTCCCAATTCTTTCATTTGAAAATATCTTAATTTCTCTTTCATTAATAGTGCAATGAAACAACGGAGTTTCACTGACGTGCAAATTTTCGACACAGATCGTCATAGTTTTTTATTACGATTATTCTTCATAATGAATCTGCACTTAAAATGTTGAGAAGGATATCATATCAATAAAAAGTTTCATATGATGTTGATATATGAAAGGAGAAAGAGCTTCACTGACGAAAACAAAAATGAAAAAAAAGCAAACGTTTTCTTAGAGAGTATAATAACGTGAACTGACTTAGGAGATGTGCTTTTGTGATATTCTTTGTACAGATGATTCATAACACACTTATCCCGGAAAATGTTATACGTGTTCATGCAGATTCATGAGATTCTGGGGAAGACAGAAAGAATATTTTTATATGGTTCGCATTCAACTGGTTTATCGAAATATATTAGAGAGGAATATGCGGCCGATATCTTCACAACCGAAACAAAATAAGAAAATCATTTGAAAAGTAAATTTTCCTTTACATCAGCTATGCAATTTGTATGACTGCAGGCATGATAAATGAAATTAATTGGGCTGAATTCATTACCTGAGATTCTGCGTCTCAAATTTAGTTAGAAATTCTCGTCATATCATTATTTGTAGTTATAGATTTTATCTTTGATATATAATCTAGGAGCAGGTGGAGCCGGACCTTATGGCCCAGGTGGATCAGGACCCGGTGGAGCCGGAGGTTACGGACCAGGAGGAGCCGGGCCTTATGGACCTGGTGGATCAGGACCAGGAGGACCCGGGCCTTATGGACCTGGTGGATCTGGACCAGGAGGAGCCGGGCCTTATGGACCTGGTGGCTCAGGACCAGGAGGAGCCGGACCTTATGGACCAGGAGGAGCCGGTGGCCCAGGTGGATTCGGACCAGGAGCCGGAGGTGCTGGAGGACCTTACGGACCCGGAGGTGCTGGAGGACCCGGAGGTAGATTTTATTTCATTTCTTTCTTCACACCGCTCAGTTCCTCAGATGATTTTTATCTCAGTAAGAATTCAAAAAAGTACTTCAAGCATTTTCTTACAATTTTATTAGCTTCTTTTTCGGAAAAAGAAGAAATGGCCTCATAAGAGTTTTTGATCAAGTATCATGCAAATTAGGTCGGTGAGACTTTCTCTTGTTGGAAAGATAGAGGCTTGATTAGCCAAACTAATTTTGTTTCCCTGGACATCTAATATGAGCTTTCATTAATGACTGAAAATCAACTGGTAGATTGTCCAGATGTGAAATTACAGATATGGAAAGACATTCATTGACTAAAGGGCCGAATCTTATCGATTTAGAATATAAAACATCTGAATAATTCTAAGTAGTGCAGTTTAAACGAAATATATAATTTCTAGGATGGGAAGCATTCTTGCTTCTGCTTAGATGAGAGTGTTCCATTTTGCTGAAATGGAATAATAATGTAATGTCGATCAGCATGATTAACACACCCAAACAAATGGGATTGCTAAAGCCTAGCAGAAATACTGAAAGGTTAGGAAGCAGTTAGTTTCATATATATCAAAGAATCGTTTTCCTCTTTTATCTACTTTGAGATTCAAGTGTTTACTGAGGCAAAAATTGATGCTAGTTTATTGGTTAGACTTGATTCGTGGCGAAACAAGTCTAATCAATTTTTTCTGAACAGTCGATACTTCTCTTTATATTTGTATTGTTTTTACAGCTATCATTGATATTTATATATTTCAGGAGCTGGAGGAGTAGGACCAGGTGGAGCTGGAGGGTATGGACCCGGTGGATCCGGACCTTATGGACCAGGAGGAGCTGGACCAGGTGGTGCTGGACCGGGTGGAGCCGGACCTTATGGACCAGGAGGATCTGGACCAGGAGGAGCTGGACCAGGTGGAGCTGGACCAGGTGGAGCTGGACCAGGTGGAGCTGGACCAGGTGGAGCTGGACCGGGTGGAGCTGGACCAGGTGGTGCTGGACCAGGAGGTGCTGGACCAGGAGGTGCTGGAGGAGAGGGTCCCATAACAGTGGATGTCGATGTGACTATTTACCCTGAAGGAGAAGGACCTGGAGGTTCTGGACCAGGTGGTGCTGGATTTGGACCTGGAGGAGCATCTGGTGGGCCAGGAGGTCCTGGAGGAGCGTATGGACCAGGAGGTAATGTGAAGACTTTTTCTTCGCTCTCCCATATATATAAATTATTTGTGCACCTGATGCATGAAAATCTACCGTATGAGAATTCTTACAATCGATTTCCCAATTCTTTCATTTGAAAATATCTTAATTTCTCTTTCAATAATAGTGCAATGAAACAACGGAGTTTCACAGACGTGCAAATTTTCGACACAGATCGTCATAGTTTTTTATTACGATTATTCTTCATAATGAATCTGCACTTAAAATGTTGAGAAGGATATCATATCAATAAAAAGTTTCAGATGATGTTGATATATGAAAGGAGAAAGAGCTTCACTGACGAAAACAAAAATGAAAAAAAAGCAAACGTTTTCTTAGAGAGTATAATAACGTGAACTGACTTAGGAGATGTGCTTTTGTGATATTCTTTGTACAGATGATTCATAACACACTTATCCCGGAAAATGTTATACGTGTTCATGCAGATTCATGAGATTCTGGGGAAGACAGAAAGAATATTTTTATATGGTTCGCATTCAACTGGTTTATCGAAATATATTAGAGAGGAATATGCGGCCGATATCTTCACAACCGAAACAAAATAAGAAAATCATTTGAAAAGTAAATTTTCCTTTACATCAGCTATGCAATTTGTATGACTGCAGGCATGATAAATGAAATTAATTGGGCTGAATTCATTACCTGAGATTCTGCGTCTCAAATTTAGTTAGAAATTCTCGTCATATCATTATTTGTAGTTATAGATTTTATCTTTGATATATAATCTAGGAGCAGGTGGAGCCGGACCTTATGGCCCAGGTGGATCAGGACCCGGTGGAGCCGGAGGTTACGGACCAGGAGGAGCCGGGCCTTATGGACCTGGTGGATCAGGACCAGGAGGAGCCGGGCCTTATGGACCTGGTGGATCTGGACCAGGAGGAGCCGGGCCTTATGGACCTGGTGGCTCAGGACCAGGAGGAGCCGGACCTTATGGACCAGGAGGAGCCGGTGGCCCAGGTGGATTCGGACCAGGAGCCGGAGGTGCTGGAGGACCTTACGGACCCGGAGGTGCTGGAGGACCCGGAGGTAGATTTTATTTCATTTCTTTCTTCACACCGCTCAGTTCCTCAGATGATTTTTATCTCAGTAAGAATTCAAAAAAGTACTTCAAGCATTTTCTTACAATTTTATTAGCTTCTTTTTCGGAAAAAGAAGAAATTGCCTCATAAGAGTTTTTGATCAAGTATCATGCAAATTAGGTCGGTGAGACTTTCTCTTGTTGGAAAGATAGAGGCTTGATTAGCCAAACTAATTTTGTTTCCCTGGACATCTAATATGAGCTTTCATTAATGACTGAAAATCAACTGGTAGATTGTCCAGATGTGAAATTACAGATATGGAAAGACATTCATTGACTAAAGGGCCGAATCTTATCGATTTAGAATATAAAACATCTGAATAATTCTAAGTAGTGCAGTTTAAACGAAATATATAATTTCTAGGATGGGAAGCATTCTTGCTCCTGCTTAGATGAGAGTGTTCCATTTTGCTGAAATGGAATAATAATGTAATGTCGATCAGCATGATTAACACACCCAAACAAATGGAATTGCTAAAGCCTAGCAGAAATACTGAAAGGTTAGGAAGCAGTTAGTTTCATATATATCAAAGAATCGTTTTCCTCTTTTATCTACTTTGAGATTCAAGTGTTTACTGAGGCAAAAATTGATGCTAGTTTATTGGTTAGACTTGATTCGTGGCGAAACAAGTCTAATCAATTTTTTCTGAACAGTCGATACTTCTCTTTATATTTGTATTGTTTTTACAGCTATCATTGATATTTATATATTTCAGGAGCTGGAGGAGTAGGACCAGGTGGAGCTGGAGGGTATGGACCCGGTGGATCCGGACCTTATGGACCAGGAGGAGCTGGACCAGGTGGTGCTGGACCGGGTGGAGCCGGACCTTATGGACCAGGAGGATCTGGACCAGGAGGAGCTGGACCAGGTGGAGCTGGACCAGGTGGAGCTGGACCAGGTGGAGCTGGACCAGGTGGAGCTGGACCGGGTGGAGCTGGACCAGGTGGTGCTGGACCAGGAGGTGCTGGACCAGGAGGTGCTGGAGGAGAGGGTCCCATAACAGTGGATGTCGATGTGACTATTTACCCTGAAGGAGAAGGACCTGGAGGTTCTGGACCAGGTGGTGCTGGATTTGGACCTGGAGGAGCATCTGGTGGGCCAGGAGGTCCTGGAGGAGCGTATGGACCAGGAGGTAATGTGAAGACTTTTTCTTCGCTCTCCCATATATATAAATTATTTGTGCACCTGATGCATGAAAATCTACCGTATGAGAATTCTTACAATCGATTTCCCAATTCTTTCATTTGAAAATATCTTAATTTCTCTTTCATTAATAGTGCAATGAAACAACGGAGTTTCACTGACGTGCAAATTTTCGACACAGATCGTCATAGTTTTTTATTACAATTATTCTTCATAATGAATCTGCACTTAAAATGTTGAGAAGGATATCATATCAATAAAAAGTTTCATATGATGTTGATATATGAAAGGAGAAAGAGCTTGACTGACGAAAACAAAAATGAAAAAAAAGCAAACGTTTTCTTAGAGAGTATAATAACGTGAACTGACTTAGGAGATGTGCTTTTGTGATATTCTTTGTACAGATGATTCATAACACACTTATCCCGGAAAATGTTATACGTGTTCATGCAGATTCTGGGGAAGACAGAAAGAATATTTTTATATGGTTCGCATTCAACTGGTTTATCGAAATATATTAGAGAGGAATATGCGGCCGATATCTTCACAACCGAAACAAAATAAGAAAATCATTTGAAAAGTAAATTTTCCTTTACATCAGCTATGCAATTTGTATGACTGCAGGCATGATAAATGAAATTAATTGGGCTGAATTCATTACCTGAGATTCTGCGTCTCAAATTTAGTTAGAAATTCTCGTCATATCATTATTTGTCGTTATAGATTTTATCTTTGATATATAATCTAGGAGCAGGTGGAGCCGGACCTTATGGCCCAGGTGGATCAGGACCCGGTGGAGCCGGAGGTTACGGACCAGGAGGAGCCGGGCCTTATGGACCTGGTGGATCAGGACCAGGAGGAGCCGGGCCTTATGGACCTGGTGGATCTGGACCAGGAGGAGCCGGGCCTTATGGACCTGGTGGCTCAGGACCAGGAGGAGCCGGACCTTATGGACCAGGAGGAGCCGGTGGCCCAGGTGGATTCGGACCAGGAGCCGGAGGTGCTGGAGGACCTTACGGACCCGGAGGTGCTGGAGGACCCGGAGGTAGATTTTATTTCATTTCTTTCTTCACACCGCTCAGTTCCTCAGATGATTTTTATCTCAGTAAGAATTCAAAAAAGTACTTCAAGCATTTTCTTACAATTTTATTAGCTTCTTTTTCGGAAAAAGAAGAAATGGCCTCATAAGAGTTTTTGATCAAGTATCATGCAAATTAGGTCGGTGAGACTTTCTCTTGTTGGAAAGACAGAGGCTTGATTAGCCAAACTAATTTTGTTTCCTTGGACATCTAATATGAGCTTTCATTAATGACTGAAAATCAACTGGTAGATTGTCCAGATGTGAAATTACAGATATGGAAAGACATTCATTGACTAAAGGGCCGAATCTTATCGATTTAGAATATAAAACATCTGAATAATTCTAAGTTAATCTATAATTAAACGAAATATATAATTTCTAGGATGGGAAGCATTCTTGCTTCTGCTTAGATGAGAGTGTTCCATTTTGCTGAAATGGAATAATAATGTAATGTCGATCAGCATGATTAACACACCCAAACAAATGGGATTGCTAAAGCCTAGCAGAAATACTGAAAGGTTAGGAAGCAGTTAGTTTCATATATATCAAAGAATCGTTTTCCTCTTTTATCTACTTTGAGATTCAAGTGTTTACTGAGGCAAAAATTGATGCTAGTTTATTGGTTAGACTTGATTCGTGGCGAAACAAGTCTAATCAATTTTTTCTGAACAGTCGATACTTCTCTTTATATTTGTATTGTTTTTACAGCTATCATTGATATTTATATATTTCAGGAGCTGGAGGAGTAGGACCAGGTGGAGCTGGAGGGTATGGACCCGGTGGATCCGGACCTTATGGACCAGGAGGAGCTGGACCAGGTGGTGCTGGACCGGGTGGAGCCGGACCTTATGGACCAGGAGGATCTGGACCAGGAGGAGCTGGACCAGGTGGAGCTGGACCGGGTGGAGCTGGACCAGGTGGTGCTGGACCAGGAGGTGCTGGACCAGGAGGTGCTGGAGGAGAGGGTCCCATAACAGTGGATGTCGATGTGACTATTTACCCTGAAGGAGAAGGACCTGGAGGTTCTGGACCAGGTGGTGCTGGATTTGGACCTGGAGGAGCATCTGGTGGGCCAGGAGGTCCTGGAGGAGCGTATGGACCAGGAGGTAATGTGAAGACTTTTTCTTCGCTCTCCCATATATATAAATTATTTGTGCACCTGATGCATGAAAATCTACCGTATGAGAATTCTTTCAATCGATTTCCCAATTCTTTCATTTGAAAATATCTTAATTTCTCTTTCATTAATAGTGCAATGAAACAACGGAGTTTCACTGACGTGCAAATTTTCGACACAGATCGTCATAGTTTTTTATTACGATTATTCTTCATAATGAATCTGCACTTAAAATGTTGAGAAGGATATCATATCAATAAAAAGTTTCATATGATGTTGATATATGAAAGGAGAAAGAGCTTCACTGACGAAAACAAAAATGAAAAAAAAGCAAACGTTTTCTTAGAGAGTATAATAACGTGAACTGACTTAGGAGATGTGCTTTTGTGATATTCTTTGTACAGATGATTCATAACACACTTATCCCGGAAAATGTTATACGTGTTCATGCAGATTCATGAGATTCTGGGGAAGACAGAAAGAATATTTTTATATGGTTCGCATTCAACTGGTTTATCGAAATATATTAGAGAGGAATATGCGGCCGATATCTTCACAACCGAAACAAAATAAGAAAATCATTTGAAAAGTAAATTTTCCTTTACATCAGCTATGCAATTTGTATGACTGCAGGCATGATAAATGAAATTAATTGGGCTGAATTCATTACCTGAGATTCTGCGTCTCAAATTTAGTTAGAAATTCTCGTCATATCATTATTTGTAGTTATAGATTTTATCTTTGATATATAATCTAGGAGCAGGTGGAGCCGGACCTTATGGCCCAGGTGGATCAGGACCCGGTGGAGCCGGAGGTTACGGACCAGGAGGAGCCGGGCCTTATGGACCTGGTGGATCAGGACCAGGAGGAGCCGGGCCTTATGGACCTGGTGGATCTGGACCAGGAGGAGCCGGGCCTTATGGACCTGGTGGCTCAGGACCAGGAGGAGCCGGTGGCCCAGGTGGATTCGGACCAGGAGCCGGAGGTGCTGGAGGACCTTACGGACCCGGAGGTGCTGGAGGACCCGGAGGTAGATTTTATTTCATTTCTTTCTTCACACCGCTCAGTTCCTCAGATGATTTTTATCTCAGTAAGAATTCAAAAAAGTACTTCAAGCATTTTCTTACAATTTTATTAGTTTCTTTTTCGAAAAAAGAAGAAATGGCCTCATAAGAGTTTTTGATCAAGTATAATGCAAATTAGGTCGGTGAGACTTTCTCTTGTTGGAAAGATAGAGGCTTGATTAGCCAAACTAATTTTGTTTCCCTGGACATCTAATATGAGCTTTCATTAATGACTGAAAATCAACTGGTAGATTGTCCAGATGTGAAATTACAGATATGGAAAGACATTCATTGACTAAAGGGCCGAATCTTATCGATTTAGAATATAAAACATCTGAATAATTCTAAGTAGTGCAGTTTAAACGAAATATATAATTTCTAGGATGGGAAGCATTCTTGCTTCTGCTTAGATGAGAGTGTTCCATTTTGCTGAAATGGAATAATAATGTAATGTCGATCAGCATGATTAACACACCCAAACAAATGGGATTGCTAAAGCCTAGCAGAAATACTGAAAGGTTAGGAAGCAGTTAGTTTCATATATATCTAAGAATCGTTTTCCTCTTTTATCTACTTTGAGATTCAAGTGTTTACTGAGGCAAAAATTGATGCTAGTTTATTGGTTAGACTTGATTCGTGGCGAAACAAGTCTAATCAATTTTTTCTGAACAGTCGATACTTCTCTTTATATTTGTATTGTTTTTACAGCTATCATTGATATTTATATATTTCAGGAGCTGGAGGAGTAGGACCAGGTGGAGCTGGAGGGTATGGACCCGGTGGATCCGGACCTTATGGACCAGGAGGAGCTGGACCAGGTGGTGCTGGACCGGGTGGAGCCGGACCTTATGGACCAGGAGGAGCTGGACCAGGTGGAGCTGGACCAGGTGGAGCTGGACCAGGTGGAGCTGGACCGGGTGGAGCTGGACCAGGTGGTGCTGGACCAGCAGGTGCTGGACCAGGAGGTGCTGGAGGAGAGGGTCCCATAACAGTGGATGTCGATGTGACTATTTACCCTGAAGGAGAAGGACCTGGAGGTTCTGGACCAGGTGGTGCTGGATTTGGACCTGGAGGAGCATCTGGTGGGCCAGGAGGTCCTGGAGGAGCGTATGGACCAGGAGGTAATGTGAAGACTTTTTCTTCGCTCTCCCATATATATAAATTATTTGTGCACCTGATGCATGAAAATCTACCGTATGAGATTTCTTACAATCGATTTCCCAATTCTTTCATTTGAAAATATCTTAATTTCTCTTTCATTAATAGTGCAATGAAACAACGGAGTTTCACTGACGTGCAAATTTTCGACACAGATCGTCATAGTTTTTTATTACGATTATTCTTCATAATGAATCTGCACTTAAAATGTTGAGAAGGATATCATATCAATAAAAAGTTTCAAATGATGTTGATATATGAAAGGAGAAAGAGCTTCACTGACGAAAACAAAAATGAAAAAAAAGCAAACGTTTTCTTAGAGAGTATAATAACGTGAACTGACTTAGGAGATGTGCTTTTGTGATATTCTTTGTACAGATGATTCATAATACACTTATCCCGGAAAATGTTATACGTGTTCATGCAGATTCATGAGATTCTGGGGAAGACAGAAAGAATATTTTTATATGGTTCGCATTCAACTGGTTTATCGAAATATATTAGAGAGGAATATGCGGCCGATATCTTCACAACCGAAACAAAATAAGAAAATCATTTGAAAAGTAAATTTTCCTTTACATCAGCTATGCAATTTGTATGACTGCAGGCATGATAAATGAAATTAATTGGGCTGAATTCATTACCTGAGATTCTGCGTCTCAAATTTAGTTAGAAATTCTCGTCACATCATTATTAGTAGTTATAGATTTTATCTTTGATATATAATCTAGGAGCAGGTGGAGCCGGACCTTATGGCCCAGGTGGATCAGGACCCGGTGGAGACGGAGGTTACGGACCAGGAGGAGCCGGGCCTTATGGACCTGGAGGATCAGGACCAGGAGGAGCCGGGCCTTACGGACCTGGTGGATCTGTACCAGGAGGAGCCGGGCCTTATGGACCTGGTGGCTCGGGACCAGGAGGAGCCGGACCTTATGGACCAGGAGGAGCCGGTGGCCCAGGTGGATTCGGACCAGGAGCCGGAGGTGCTGGAGGACCTTACGGACCCGGAGGTAGATTTTATTTCATTTCTTTCTTCACACCGCTCAGTTCCTCAGATGATTTTTATCTCAGTAAGAATTCAAAAAAGTACTTCAAGCATTTTCTTACAATTTTATTAGCTTCTTTTTCGGAAAAAGAAGAAATGGCCTCATAAGAGTTTTTGATCAAGTATCATGCAAATTAGGTCGGTTAGACTTTCTCTTGTTGGAAAGATAGAGGCTTGATTAGCCAAACTAATTTTGTTTCCCTGGACATCTAATATGAGCTTTCATTAATGACTGAAAATCAACTGGTAGATTGTCCAGATGTGAAATTACAGATATGGAAAGACATTCATTGACTAAAGGGCCGAATCTTATCGATTTAGAATATAAAACATCTGAATAATTCTAAGTAGTGCAGTTTAAACGAAATATATAATTTCTAGGATGGGAAGCATTCTTGCTTCTGCTTAGATGAGAGTGTTCCATTTTGCTGAAATGGAATAATAATGTAATGTCGATCAGCATGATTAACACACCCAAACAAATGGGATTGCTAAAGCCTAGCAGAAATACTGAAAGGTTAGGAAGCAGTTAGTTTCATATATATCAAAGAATCGTTTTCCTCTTTTATCTACTTTGAGATTCAAGTGCTTACTGAGGCAAAAATTGATGCTAGTTTATTGGTTAGACTTGATTCGTGGCGAAACAAGTCTAATCAATTTTTTCTGAACAGTCGATACTTCTCTTTATATTTGTATTGTTTTTACAGCTATCATTGATATTTATATATTTCAGGAGCTGGAGGAGTAGGACCAGGTGGAGCTGGAGGGTATGGACCCGGTGGATCCGGACCTTATGGACCAGGAGGAGCTGGACCAGGTGGTGCTGGACCGGGTGGAGCCGGACCTTATGGACCAGGAGGATCTGGACCAGGAGGAGCTGGACCAGGTGGAGCTGGACCGGGTGGAGCTGGACCAGGTGGTGCTGGACCAGGAGGTGCTGGACCAGGAGGTGCTGGAGGAGAGGGTCCCATAACAGTGGATGTCGATGTGACTATTTACCCTGAAGGAGAAGGACCTGGAGGTTCTGGACCAGGTGGTGCTGGATTTGGACCTGGAGGAGCATCTGGTGGGCCAGGAGGTCCTGGAGGAGCGTATGGACCAGGAGGTAATGTGAAGACTTTTTCTTCGCTCTCCCATATATATAAATTATTTGTGCACCTGATGCATGAAAATCTACCGTATGAGAATTCTTTCAATCGATTTCCCAATTCTTTCATTTGAAAATATCTTAATTTCTCTTTCATTAATAGTGCAATGAAACAACGGAGTTTCACTGACGTGCAAATTTTCGACACAGATCGTCATAGTTTTTTATTACGATTATTCTTCATAATGAATCTGCACTTAAAATGTTGAGAAGGATATCATATCAATAAAAAGTTTCATATGATGTTGATATATGAAAGGAGAAAGAGCTTCACTGACGAAAACAAAAATGAAAAAAAAGCAAACGTTTTCTTAGAGAGTATAATAACGTGAACTGACTTAGGAGATGTGCTTTTGTGATATTCTTTGTACAGATGATTCATAACACACTTATCCCGGAAAATGTTATACGTGTTCATGCAGATTCATGAGATTCTGGGGAAGACAGAAAGAATATTTTTATATGGTTCGCATTCAACTGGTTTATCGAAATATATTAGAGAGGAATATGCGGCCGATATCTTCACAACCGAAACAAAATAAGAAAATCATTTGAAAAGTAAATTTTCCTTTACATCAGCTATGCAATTTGTATGACTGCAGGCATGATAAATGAAATTAATTGGGCTGAATTCATTACCTGAGATTCTGCGTCTCAAATTTAGTTAGAAATTCTCGTCATATCATTATTTGTAGTTATAGATTTTATCTTTGATATATAATCTAGGAGCAGGTGGAGCCGGACCTTATGGCCCAGGTGGATCAGGACCCGGTGGAGCCGGAGGTTACGGACCAGGAGGAGCCGGGCCTTATGGACCTGGTGGATCAGGACCAGGAGGAGCCGGGCCTTATGGACCTGGTGGATCTGGACCAGGAGGAGCCGGGCCTTATGGACCTGGTGGCTCAGGACCAGGAGGAGCCGGTGGCCCAGGTGGATTCGGACCAGGAGCCGGAGGTGCTGGAGGACCTTACGGACCCGGAGGTGCTGGAGGACCCGGAGGTAGATTTTATTTCATTTCTTTCTTCACACCGCTCAGTTCCTCAGATGATTTTTATCTCAGTAAGAATTCAAAAAAGTACTTCAAGCATTTTCTTACAATTTTATTAGCTTCTTTTTCGGAAAAAGAAGAAATGGCCTCATAAGAGTTTTTGATCAAGTATAATGCAAATTAGGTCGGTGAGACTTTCTCTTGTTGGAAAGATAGAGGCTTGATTAGCCAAACTAATTTTGTTTCCCTGGACATCTAATATGAGCTTTCATTAATGACTGAAAATCAACTGGTAGATTGTCCAGATGTGAAATTACAGATATGGAAAGACATTCATTGACTAAAGGGCCGAATCTTATCGATTTAGAATATAAAACATCTGAATAATTCTAAGTAGTGCAGTTTAAACGAAATATATAATTTCTAGGATGGGAAGCATTCTTGCTTCTGCTTAGATGAGAGTGTTCCATTTTGCTGAAATGGAATAATAATGTAATGTCGATCAGCATGATTAACACACCCAAACAAATGGGATTGCTAAAGCCTAGCAGAAATACTGAAAGGTTAGGAAGCAGTTAGTTTCATATATATCTAAGAATCGTTTTCCTCTTTTATCTACTTTGAGATTCAAGTGTTTACTGAGGCAAAAATTGATGCTAGTTTATTGGTTAGACTTGATTCGTGGCGAAACAAGTCTAATCAATTTTTTCTGAACAGTCGATACTTCTCTTTATATTTGTATTGTTTTTACAGCTATCATTGATATTTATATATTTCAGGAGCTGGAGGAGTAGGACCAGGTGGAGCTGGAGGGTATGGACCCGGTGGATCCGGACCTTATGGACCAGGAGGAGCTGGACCAGGTGGTGCTGGACCGGGTGGAGCCGGACCTTATGGACCAGGAGGATCTGGACCAGGAGGAGCTGGACCAGGTGGAGCTGGACCAGGTGGAGCTGGACCAGGTGGAGCTGGACCGGGTGGAGCTGGACCAGGTGGTGCTGGACCAGCAGGTGCTGGACCAGGAGGTGCTGGAGGAGAGGGTCCCATAACAGTGGATGTCGATGTGACTATTTACCCTGAAGGAGAAGGACCTGGAGGTTCTGGACCAGGTGGTGCTGGATTTGGACCTGGAGGAGCATCTGGTGGGCCAGGAGGTCCTGGAGGAGCGTATGGACCAGGAGGTAATGTGAAGACTTTTTCTTCGCTCTCCCATATATATAAATTATTTGTGCACCTGATGCATGAAAATCTACCGTATGAGATTTCTTACAATCGATTTCCCAATTCTTTCATTTGAAAATATCTTAATTTCTCTTTCATTAATAGTGCAATGAAACAACGGAGTTTCACTGACGTGCAAATTTTCGACACAGATCGTCATAGTTTTTTATTACGATTATTCTTCATAATGAATCTGCACTTAAAATGTTGAGAAGGATATCATATCAATAAAAAGTTTCATATGATGTTGATATATGAAAGGAGAAAGAGCTTCACTGACGAAAACAAAAATGAAAAAAAAGCAAACGTTTTCTTAGAGAGTATAATAACGTGAACTGACTTAGGAGATGTGCTTTTGTGATATTCTTTGTACAGATGATTCATAACACACTTATCCCGGAAAATGTTATACGTGTTCATGCAGATTCATGAGATTCTGGGGAAGACAGAAAGAATATTTTTATATGGTTCGCATTCAACTGGTTTATCGAAATATATTAGAGAGGAATATGCGGCCGATATCTTCACAACCGAAACAAAATAAGAAAATCATTTGAAAAGTAAATTTTCCTTTACATCAGCTATGCAATTTGTATGACTGCAGGCATGATAAATGAAATTAATTGGGCTGAATTCATTACCTGAGATTCTGCGTCTCAAATTTAGTTAGAAATTCTCGTCATATCATTATTTGTAGTTATAGATTTTATCTTTGATATATAATCTAGGAGCAGGTGGAGCCGGACCTTATGGCCCAGGTGGATCAGGACCCGGTGGAGCCGGAGGTTACGGACCAGGAGGAGCCGGGCCTTATGGACCTGGAGGATCAGGACCAGGAGGAGCCGGGCCTTACGGACCTGGTGGATCTGGACCAGGAGGAGCCGGGCCTTATGGACCTGGTGGCTCGGGACCAGGAGGAGCCGGACCTTATGGACCAGGAGGAGCCGGTGGCCCAGGTGGATTCGGACCAGGAGCCGGAGGTGCTGGAGGACCTTACGGACCCGGAGGTAGATTTTATTTCATTTCTTTCTTCACACCGCTCAGTTCCTCAGATGATTTTTATCTCAGTAAGAATTCAAAAAAGTACTTCAAGCATTTTCTTACAATTTTATTAGCTTCTTTTTCGGAAAAAGAAGAAATGGCCTCATAAGAGTTTTTGATCAAGTATCATGCAAATTAGGTCGGTGAGACTTTCTCTTGTTGGAAAGATAGAGGCTTGATTAGCCAAACTAATTTTGTTTCCCTGGACATCTAATATGAGCCTTCATTAATGACTGAAAATCAACTGGTAGATTGTCCAGATGTGAAATTACAGATATGGAAAGACATTCATTGACTAAAGGGCCGAATCTTATCGATTTAGAATATAAAACATCTGAATAATTCTAAGTAGTGCAGTTTAAACGAAATATATAATTTCTAGGATGGGAAGCATTCTTGCTTCTGCTTAGATGAGAGTGTTCCATTTTGCTGAAATGGAATAATAATGTAATGTCGATCAGCATGATTAACACACCCAAACAAATGGGATTGCTAAAGCCTAGCAGAAATACTGAAAGGTTAGGAAGCAGTTAGTTTCATATATATCAAAGAATCGTTTTCCTCTTTTATCTACTTTGAGATTCAAGTGTTTACTGAGGCAAAAATTGATGCTAGTTTATTGGTTAGACTTGATTCGTGGCGAAACAAGTCTAATCAATTTTTTCTGAACAGTCGATACTTCTCTTTATATTTGTATTGTTTTTACAGCTATCATTGATATTTATATATTTCAGGAGCTGGAGGAGTAGGACCAGGTGGAGCTGGAGGGTATGGACCCGGTGGATCCGGACCTTATGGACCAGGAGGAGCTGGACCAGGTGGTGCTGGACCGGGTGGAGCCGGACCTTATGGACCAGGAGGATCTGGACCAGGTGGAGCTGGACCAGGTGGAGCTGGACCGGGTGGAGCTGGACCAGGTGGTGCTGGACCAGCAGGTGCTGGACCAGGAGGTGCTGGAGGAGAGGGTCCCATAACAGTGGATGTCGATGTGACTATTTACCCTGAAGGAGAAGGACCTGGAGGTTCTGGACCAGGTGGTGCTGGATTTGGACCTGGAGGAGCATCTGGTGGGCCAGGAGGTCCTGGAGGAGCGTATGGACCAGGAGGTAATGTGAAGACTTTTTCTTCGCTCTCCCATATATATAAATTATTTGTGCACCTGATGCATGAAAATCTACCGTATGAGATTTCTTACAATCGATTTCCCAATTCTTTCATTTGAAAATATCTTAATTTCTCTTTCATTAATAGTGCAATGAAACAACGGAGTTTCACTGACGTGCAAATTTTCGACACAGATCGTCATAGTTTTTTATTACGATTATTCTTCATAATGAATCTGCACTTAAAATGTTGAGAAGGATATCATATCAATAAAAAGTTTCATATGATGTTGATATATGAAAGGAGAAAGAGCTTCACTGACGAAAACAAAAATGAAAAAAAAGCAAACGTTTTCTTAGAGAGTATAATAACGTGAACTGACTTAGGAGATGTGCTTTTGTGATATTCTTTGTACAGATGATTCATAACACACTTATCCCGGAAAATGTTATACGTGTTCATGCAGATTCATGAGATTCTGGGGAAGACAGAAAGAATATTTTTATATGGTTCGCATTCAACTGGTTTATCGAAATATATTAGAGAGGAATATGCGGCCGATATCTTCACAACCGAAACAAAATAAGAAAATCATTTGAAAAGTAAATTTTCCTTTACATCAGCTATGCAATTTGTATGACTGCAGGCATGATAAATGAAATTAATTGGGCTGAATTCATTACCTGAGATTCTGCGTCTCAAATTTAGTTAGAAATTCTCGTCACATCATTATTAGTAGTTATAGATTTTATCTTTGATATATAATCTAGGAGCAGGTGGAGCCGGACCTTATGGCCCAGGTGGATCAGGACCCGGTGGAGCCGGAGGTTACGGACCAGGAGGAGCCGGGCCTTATGGACCTGGAGGATCAGGACCAGGAGGAGCCGGGCCTTACGGACCTGGTGGATCTGGACCAGGAGGAGCCGGGCCTTATGGACCTGGTGGCTCGGGACCAGGAGGAGCCGGACCTTATGGACCAGGAGGAGCCGGTGGCCCAGGTGGATTCGGACCAGGAGCCGGAGGTGCTGGAGGACCTTACGGACCCGGAGGTAGATTTTATTTCATTTCTTTCTTCACACCGCTCAGTTCCTCAGATGATTTTTATCTCAGTAAGAATTCAAAAAAGTACTTCAAGCATTTTCTTACAATTTTATTAGCTTCTTTTTCGGAAAAAGAAGAAATGGCCTCATAAGAGTTTTTGATCAAGTATCATGCAAATTAGGTCGGTGAGACTTTCTCTTGTTGGAAAGATAGAGGCTTGATTAGCCAAACTAATTTTGTTTCCCTGGACATCTAATATGAGCTTTCATTAATGACTGAAAATCAACTGGTAGATTGTCCAGATGTGAAATTACAGATATGGAAAGACATTCATTGACTAAAGGGCCGAATCTTATCGATTTAGAATATAAAACATCTGAATAATTCTAAGTAGTGCAGTTTAAACGAAATATATAATTTCTAGGATGGGAAGCATTCTTGCTTCTGCTTAGATGAGAGTGTTCCATTTTGCTGAAATGGAATAATAATGTAATGTCGATCAGCATGATTAACACACCCAAACAAATGGGATTGCTAAAGCCTAGCAGAAATACTGAAAGGTTAGGAAGCAGTTAGTTTCATATATATCAAAGAATCGTTTTCCTCTTTTATCTACTTTGAGATTCAAGTGTTTACTGAGGCAAAAATTGATGCTAGTTTATTGGTTAGACTTGATTCGTGGCGAAACAAGTCTAATCAATTTTTTCTGAACAGTCGATACTTCTCTTTATATTTGTATTGTTTTTACAGCTATCATTGATATTTATATATTTCAGGAGCTGGAGGAGTAGGACCAGGTGGAGCTGGAGGGTATGGACCCGGTGGATCTGGACCTTATGGACCAGGAGGAGCTGGACCAGGTGGTGCTGGACCGGGTGGAGCCGGACCTTATGGACCAGGAGGATCTGGACCAGGAGGAGCTGGACCAGGTGGAGCTGGACCAGGTGGAGCTGGACCAGGTGGAGCTGGACCGGGTGGAGCTGGACCAGGTGGTGCTGGACCAGCAGGTGCTGGACCAGGAGGTGCTGGAGGAGAGGGTCCCATAACAGTGGATGTCGATGTGACTATTTACCCTGAAGGAGAAGGACCTGGAGGTTCTGGACCAGGTGGTGCTGGATTTGGACCTGGAGGAGCATCTGGTGGGCCAGGAGGTCCTGGAGGAGCGTATGGACCAGGAGGTAATGTGAAGACTTTTTCTTCGCTCTCCCATATATATAAATTATTTGTGCACCTGATGCATGAAAATCTACCGTATGAGATTTCTTACAATCGATTTCCCAATTCTTTCATTTGAAAATATCTTAATTTCTCTTTCATTAATAGTGCAATGAAACAACGGAGTTTCACTGACGTGCAAATTTTCGACACAGATCGTCATAGTTTTTTATTACGATTATTCTTCATAATGAATCTGCACTTAAAATGTTGAGAAGGATATCATATCAATAAAAAGTTTCATATGATGTTGATATATGAAAGGAGAAAGAGCTTCACTGACGAAAACAAAAATGAAAAAAAAGCAAACGTTTTCTTAGAGAGTATAATAACGTGAACTGACTTAGGAGATGTGCTTTTGTGATATTCTTTGTACAGATGATTCATAACACACTTATCCCGGAAAATGTTATACGTGTTCATGCAGATTCATGAGATTCTGGGGAAGACAGAAAGAATATTTTTATATGGTTCGCATTCAACTGGTTTATCGAAATATATTAGAGAGGAATATGCGGCCGATATCTTCACAACCGAAACAAAATAAGAAAATCATTTGAAAAGTAAATTTTCCTTTACATCAGCTATGCAATTTGTATGACTGCAGGCATGATAAATGAAATTAATTGGGCTGAATTCATTACCTGAGATTCTGCGTCTCAAATTTAGTTAGAAATTCTCGTCACATCATTATTAGTAGTTATAGATTTTATCTTTGATATATAATCTAGGAGCAGGTGGAGCCGGACCTTATGGCCCAGGTGGATCAGGACCCGGTGGAGCCGGAGGTTACGGACCAGGAGGAGCCGGGCCTTATGGACCTGGAGGATCAGGACCAGGAGGAGCCGGGCCTTACGGACCTGGTGGATCTGGACCAGGAGGAGCCGGGCCTTATGGACCTGGTGGCTCGGGACCAGGAGGAGCCGGACCTTATGGACCAGGAGGAGCCGGTGGCCCAGGTGGATTCGGACCAGGAGCCGGAGGTGCTGGAGGACCTTACGGACCCGGAGGTAGATTTTATTTCATTTCTTTCTTCACACCGCTCAGTTCCTCAGATGATTTTTATCTCAGTAAGAATTCAAAAAAGTACTTCAAGCATTTTCTTACAATTTTATTAGCTTCTTTTTCGGAAAAAGAAGAAATGGCCTCATAAGAGTTTTTGATCAAGTATCATGCAAATTAGGTCGGTGAGACTTTCTCTTGTTGGAAAGATAGAGGCTTGATTAGCCAAACTAATTTTGTTTCCCTGGACATCTAATATGAGCCTTCATTAATGACTGAAAATCAACTGGTAGATTGTCCAGATGTGAAATTACAGATATGGAAAGACATTCATTGACTAAAGGGCCGAATCTTATCGATTTAGAATATAAAACATCTGAATAATTCTAAGTAGTGCAGTTTAAACGAAATATATAATTTCTAGGATGGGAAGCATTCTTGCTTCTGCTTAGATGAGAGTGTTCCATTTTGCTGAAATGGAATAATAATGTAATGTCGATCAGCATGATTAACACACCCAAACAAATGGGATTGCTAAAGCCTAGCAGAAATACTGAAAGGTTAGGAAGCAGTTAGTTTCATATATATCAAAGAATCGTTTTCCTCTTTTATCTACTTTGAGATTCAAGTGTTTACTGAGGCAAAAATTGATGCTAGTTTATTGGTTAGACTTGATTCGTGGCGAAACAAGTCTAATCAATTTTTTCTGAACAGTCGATACTTCTCTTTATATTTGTATTGTTTTTACAGCTATCATTGATATTTATATATTTCAGGAGCTGGAGGAGTAGGACCAGGTGGAGCTGGAGGGTATGGACCCGGTGGATCCGGACCTTATGGACCAGGAGGAGCTGGACCAGGTGGTGCTGGACCGGGTGGAGCCGGACCTTATGGACCAGGAGGATCTGGACCAGGTGGAGCTGGACCAGGTGGAGCTGGACCAGGTGGAGCTGGACCGGGTGGAGCTGGACCAGGTGGTGCTGGACCAGCAGGTGCTGGACCAGGAGGTGCTGGAGGAGAGGGTCCCATAACAGTGGATGTCGATGTGACTATTTACCCTGAAGGAGAAGGACCTGGAGGTTCTGGACCAGGTGGTGCTGGATTTGGACCTGGAGGAGCATCTGGTGGGCCAGGAGGTCCTGGAGGAGCGTATGGACCAGGAGGTAATGTGAAGACTTTTTCTTCGCTCTCCCATATATATAAATTATTTGTGCACCTGATGCATGAAAATCTACCGTATGAGATTTCTTACAATCGATTTCCCAATTCTTTCATTTGAAAATATCTTAATTTCTCTTTCATTAATAGTGCAATGAAACAACGGAGTTTCACTGACGTGCAAATTTTCGACACAGATCGTCATAGTTTTTTATTACGATTATTCTTCATAATGAATCTGCACTTAAAATGTTGAGAAGGATATCATATCAATAAAAAGTTTCATATGATGTTGATATATGAAAGGAGAAAGAGCTTCACTGACGAAAACAAAAATGAAAAAAAAGCAAACGTTTTCTTAGAGAGTATAATAACGTGAACTGACTTAGGAGATGTGCTTTTGTGATATTCTTTGTACAGATGATTCATAACACACTTATCCCGGAAAATGTTATACGTGTTCATGCAGATTCATGAGATTCTGGGGAAGACAGAAAGAATATTTTTATATGGTTCGCATTCAACTGGTTTATCGAAATATATTAGAGAGGAATATGCGGCCGATATCTTCACAACCGAAACAAAATAAGAAAATCATTTGAAAAGTAAATTTTCCTTTACATCAGCTATGCAATTTGTATGACTGCAGGCATGATAAATGAAATTAATTGGGCTGAATTCATTACCTGAGATTCTGCGTCTCAAATTTAGTTAGAAATTCTCGTCACATCATTATTAGTAGTTATAGATTTTATCTTTGATATATAATCTAGGAGCAGGTGGAGCCGGACCTTATGGCCCAGGTGGATCAGGACCCGGTGGAGCCGGAGGTTACGGACCAGGAGGAGCCGGGCCTTATGGACCTGGAGGATCAGGACCAGGAGGAGCCGGGCCTTACGGACCTGGTGGATCTGGACCAGGAGGAGCCGGGCCTTATGGACCTGGTGGCTCGGGAGTAGGAGGAGCCGGACCTTATGGACCAGGAGGAGCCGGTGGCCCAGGTGGATTCGGACCAGGAGCCGGAGGTGCTGGAGGACCTTACGGACCCGGAGGTAGATTTTATTTCATTTCTTTCTTCACACCGCTCAGTTCCTCAGATGATTTTTATCTCAGTAAGAATTCAAAAAAGTACTTCAAGCATTTTCTTACAATTTTATTAGCTTCTTTTTCGGAAAAAGAAGAAATGGCCTCATAAGAGTTTTTGATCAAGTATCATGCAAATTAGGTCGGTGAGACTTTCTCTTGTTGGAAAGATAGAGGCTTGATTAGCCAAACTAATTTTGTTTCCCTGGACATCTAATATGAGCTTTCATTAATGACTGAAAATCAACTGGTAGATTGTCCAGATGTGAAATTACAGATATGGAAAGACATTCATTGACTAAAGGGCCGAATCTTATCGATTTAGAATATAAAACATCTGAATAATTCTAAGTAGTGCAGTTTAAACGAAATATATAATTTCTAGGATGGGAAGCATTCTTGCTTCTGCTTAGATGAGAGTGTTCCATTTTGCTGAAATGGAATAATAATGTAATGTCGATCAGCATGATTAACACACCCAAACAAATGGGATTGCTAAAGCCTAGCAGAAATACTGAAAGGTTAGGAAGCAGTTAGTTTCATATATATCAAAGAATCGTTTTCCTCTTTTATCTACTTTGAGATTCAAGTGTTTACTGAGGCAAAAATTGATGCTAGTTTATTGGTTAGACTTGATTCGTGGCGAAACAAGTCTAATCAATTTTTTCTGAACAGTCGATACTTCTCTTTATATTTGTATTGTTTTTACAGCTATCATTGATATTTATATATTTCAGGAGCTGGAGGAGTAGGACCAGGTGGAGCTGGAGGGTATGGACCCGGTGGATCCGGACCTTATGGACCAGGAGGAGCTGGACCAGGTGGTGCTGGACCGGGTGGAGCCGGACCTTATGGACCAGGAGGATCTGGACCAGGAGGAGCTGGACCAGGTGGAGCTGGACCAGGTGGAGCTGGACCAGGTGGAGCTGGACCAGGTGGAGCTGGACCAGGTGGTGCTGGACCAGCAGGTGCTGGACCAGGAGGTGCTGGAGGAGAGGGTCCCATAACAGTGGATGTCGATGTGACTATTTACCCTGAAGGAGAAGGACCTGGAGGTTCTGGACCAGGTGGTGCTGGATTTGGACCTGGAGGAGCATCTGGTGGGCCAGGAGGTCCTGGAGGAGCGTATGGACCAGGAGGTAATGTGAAGACTTTTTCTTCGCTCTCCCATATATATAAATTATTTGTGCACCTGATGCATGAAAATCTACCGTATGAGATTTCTTACAATCGATTTCCCAATTCTTTCATTTGAAAATATCTTAATTTCTCTTTCATTAATAGTGCAATGAAACAACGGAGTTTCACTGACGTGCAAATTTTCGACACAGATCGTCATAGTTTTTTATTACGATTATTCTTCATAATGAATCTGCACTTAAAATGTTGAGAAGGATATCATATCAATAAAAAGTTTCATATGATGTTGATATATGAAAGGAGAAAGAGCTTCACTGACGAAAACAAAAATGAAAAAAAAGCAAACGTTTTCTTAGAGAGTATAATAACGTGAACTGACTTAGGAGATGTGCTTTTGTGATATTCTTTGTACAGATGATTCATAACACACTTATCCCGGAAAATGTTATACGTGTTCATGCAGATTCATGAGATTCTGGGGAAGACAGAAAGAATATTTTTATATGGTTCGCATTCAACTGGTTTATCGAAATATATTAGAGAGGAATATGCGGCCGATATCTTCACAACCGAAACAAAATAAGAAAATCATTTGAAAAGTAAATTTTCCTTTACATCAGCTATGCAATTTGTATGACTGCAGGCATGATAAATGAAATTAATTGGGCTGAATTCATTACCTGAGATTCTGCGTCTCAAATTTAGTTAGAAATTCTCGTCACATCATTATTAGTAGTTATAGATTTTATCTTTGATATATAATCTAGGAGCAGGTGGAGCCGGACCTTATGGCCCAGGTGGATCAGGACCCGGTGGAGCCGGAGGTTACGGACCAGGAGGAGCCGGGCCTTATGGACCTGGAGGATCAGGACCAGGAGGAGCCGGGCCTTACGGACCTGGTGGATCTGGACCAGGAGGAGCCGGGCCTTATGGACCTGGTGGCTCGGGACCAGGAGGAGCCGGACCTTATGGACCAGGAGGAGCCGGTGGCCCAGGTGGATTCGGACCAGGAGCCGGAGGTGCTGGAGGACCTTACGGACCCGGAGGTAGATTTTATTTCATTTCTTTCTTCACACCGCTCAGTTCCTCAGATGATTTTTATCTCAGTAAGAATTCAAAAAAGTACTTCAAGCATTTTCTTACAATTTTATTAGCTTCTTTTTCGGAAAAAGAAGAAATGGCCTCATAAGAGTTTTTGATCATGCAAATTAGGTCGGTGAGACTTTCTCTTGTTGGAAAGATAGAGGCTTGATTAGCCAAACTAATTTTGTTTCCCTGGACATCTAATATGAGCCTTCATTAATGACTGAAAATCAACTGGTAGATTGTCCAGATGTGAAATTACAGATATGGAAAGACATTCATTGACTAAAGGGCCGAATCTTATCGATTTAGAATATAAAACATCTGAATAATTCTAAGTAGTGCAGTTTAAACGAAATATATAATTTCTAGGATGGGAAGCATTCTTGCTTCTGCTTAGATGAGAGTGTTCCATCTTGCTGAAATAGAATAATAATGTAATGTCGATCAGCATGATTAACACACCCAAACAAATGGGATTGCTAAAGCCTAGCTGAAATACTGAAAGGTTAGGAAGCAGTTAGTTTCATATATATCAAAGAATCGTTTTCCTCTTTTATCTACTTTGAGATTCAAGTGTTTACTGAGGCAAAAATTGATGCTAGTTTATTGGTTAGACTTGATTCGTGGCGAAACAAGTCTAATCAATTTTTTCTGAACAGTCGATACTTCTCTTTATATTTGTATTGTTTTTACAGCTATCATTGATATTTATATATTTCAGGAGCTGGAGGAGTAGGACCAGGTGGAGCTGGAGGGTATGGACCCGGTGGATCCGGACCTTATGGACCAGGAGGAGCTGGACCAGGTGGTGCTGGACCGGGTGGAGCCGGACCTTATGGACCAGGTGGAGCTGGACCGGGTGGAGCTGGACCGGGTGGAGCCGGACCTTATGGACCAGGTGGAGCTGGACCGGGTGGAGCTGGACCAGGTGGTGCTGGACCGGGAGGTGCTGGACCAGGAGGTGCTGGACCAGGAGGTGCTGGAGGAGAGGGTCCCATAACAGTGGATGTCGATGTAACTATTTACCCTGAAGGAGAAGGACCTGGAGGTTCTGGACCAGGTGGTGCTGGATTTGGACCTGGAGGAGCATCTGGTGGGCCAGGAGGTCCTGGAGGAGCGTATGGACCAGGAGGTAATGTGAAGACTTTTTCTTCGCTCTCCCATATATATAAATTATTTGTGCACCTGATGCATGAAAATCTACCGTATGAGAATTCTTACAATCGATTTCCCAATTCTTTCATTTGAAAATATCTTAATTTCTCTTTCATTAATAGTGCAATGTAACAACGGAGTTTCACTGACGTGCAAATTTTCGACACAGATCGTCATAGTTTTTTATTACGATTATTCTTCATAATGAATCTGCACTTAAAATGTTGAGAAGGATATCATATCAATAAAAAGTTTCATATGATGTTGATATATGAAAGGAGAAAGAGCTTCACTGACGAAAACAAAAATGAAAAAAAAGCAAACGTTTTCTTAGAGAGTATAATAACGTGAACTGGCTTAGGAGATGTGCTTTTGTGATATTCTTTGTACAGATGATTCATAACACACTTATCCCGGAAAATGTTATACGTGTTCATGCAGATTCATGAGATTCTGGGGAAGACAGAAAGAATATTTTTATATGGTTCGCATTCAACTGGTTTATCGAAATATATTAGAGAGGAATATGCGGCCGATATCTTCACAACCGAAACAGAATAAGAAAATCATTTGAAAAGTAAATTTTCCTTTACATCAGCTATGCAATTTGTATGACTGCAGGCATGATAAATGAAATTAATTGGGCTGAATTCATTACTTGAGATTCTGCGTCTCAAATTTAGTTAGAAATTCTCGTCATATCATTATTTGTAGTTATAGATTTTATCTTTGATATATAATCTAGGAGCAGGTGGAGCCGGACCTTATGGCCCAGGTGGATCAGGACCCGGTGGAGCCGGAGGTTACGGACCAGGAGGAGCCGGGCCTTATGGACCTGGTGGATCTGGACCAGGAGGAGCCGGGCCTTATGGACCTGGTGGCTCAGGACCAGGAGGAGCCGGGCCTTATGGACCAGGAGGAGCCGGTGGCCCAGGTGGATTCGGACCAGGAGCCGGAGGTGCTGGAGGACCTTACGGACCCGGAGGTAGATTTTATTTCATTTCTTTCTTCACACCGCTCAGTTCCTCAGATGATTTTTATCTCAGTAAGAATTCAAAAAAGTACTTCAAGCATTTTCTTACAATTTTATTGCTTCTTTTTCGGAAAAAGAAGAAATGGCCTCATAAGAGTTTTTGATCAAGTATCATGCAAATTAGGTCGGTGAGACTTTCTCTTGTTGGAAAGATAGAGGCTTGATTAGCCAAACTAATTTTGTTTCCCTGGACATCTAATATGAGCTTTCATTAATGGCTGAAAATCAACTGGTAGATTGTCCAGATGTGAAATTACAGATATGGAAAGACATTCATTGACTAAAGGGCCGAATCTTATCGATTTAGAATATAAAACATCTGAATAATTCTAAGTAGTGCAGTTTAAACGAAATATATAATTTCTAGGATGGGAAGCATTCTTGCTTCTGCTTAGATGAGAGTGTTCCATCTTGCTGAAATGGAATAATAATGTAATGTCGATCAGCATGATTAACACACCCAAACAAATGGGATTGCTAAAGCCTAGCAGAAATACTGAAAGGTTAGGAAGCAGTTAGTTTCATATATATCAAAGAATCGTTTTCCTCTTTTATCTACTTTGAGATTCAAGTGTTTACTGAGGCAAAAATTGATGCTAGTTTATTGGTTAGACTTGATTCGTGGCGAAACAAGTCTAATCAATTTTTTCTGAACAGTCGATACTTCTCTTTATATTTGTATTGTTTTTACAGCTATCATTGATATTTATATATTTCAGGAGCTGGAGGAGTAGGACCAGGTGGAGCTGGAGGAGTAGGACCAGGTGGAGCTGGAGGGTATGGACCCGGTGGATCCGGACCTTATGGACCAGGAGGAGCTGGACCAGGTGGTGCTGGACCGGGTGGAGCCGGACCTTATGGACCAGGAGGATCTGGACCAGGTGGAGCTGGACCAGGTGGAGCTGGACCGGGTGGAGCTGGACCAGGTGGTGCTGGACCAGGAGGTGCTGGACCAGGAGGTGCTGGAGGAGAGGGTCCCATAACAGTGGAGGTCGATGTGACTGTTTTCCCTGAAGGAACAGGAGCAGGTCCTGAAGGCAGCGGATCGGGTGGAGCTGGACCATTATTTACATCTGGTGCTAGTGGTCCTGGAGGAGCATACGGATCAGGAATTGGAGGTAAAACGTTGTCTTTTTCTGTGTTTAACTTTTTGATAAAATAGTTTAAAATTTAACACATGAGACATGTTTCCAGTCACCTCATTTCTCTTTCTTAAATATATATTAATTTCATTTCATTTGAACACGTTACTGAAAACAATTGATTTTGTCGTATATGAATATTAAACTTAAATAGTGTTTAATATGTTTAACTTTGTTCATGTTGATTGTACAATCAAAAGTTGCAAAAGTTACAACATCAGTGTAAAAACATCCATGAGGCTGTTATGTTAATAGATAAACAGCTTCAGTCAATAAAAGAACAATAAAGAAAGGAAATATTTCGATTAGAAAGCGTAATATCATTAAAAGTGTATAGAGAATTCTATCAGTGTTATTCTTTTTACAGAAAATTTATAACTGCTCTTTTTAGCAGATTGTCATACTTGTTAATATCCATATGTATATCTTCAGGCAGGAAAAAAATATTTGATATGAATTGGTTTGTCAATTTTAAATGCACGAAAATATAGTAATCAGCCAATGCATTCTCATTCGTAAAGATAATAAGATGTTCATTCATTAAAAAAATTCTTTAATATCAAATATTTCATTTACATCCAATATCAATTTATCTTTATATCAAAGACTTTTCGATTTGAAAGAATACAGATTACGATATTTTATGTATTAATGACTTGAAATAAAGCGATTTGGAAGAAACCTCTTCTTTACGTGAATTTTTAAAGCTGTTTCATTTTATATTTGATGCTCACTTTGGCTAGCTTATTTTCGAGTGCTTACTAAATGCAAAGCTAAATGCGAATTGCATTTAGTTTTCGCACGGAGAATGATAACAGGATGATATTTTAAAAAGAAGGGAAACGGCGAAGAAGCATTCTTAACAGACAACAAAAGAAACTTATACAATCGTATCACAACCACTATTTGAAAGATTTGAAATAGAGCAGACTGAAAAAGGACTCAGTAAAATGTGATTCAGTAATGTATGAATTTTCCAAAAACAACATGGATGTCCATTAATTACGATTAATACAGAGTGACACTAAAGTATTCATTTTTAAACTGAATTTTCATAAATGTATTCAAAAAGTAAAGTTCTTTTTTCAATTATTTTCAATTCTTAGCAATTATATTTCTTTGTTGCAAATGATACGGAATCTTGAAATGAACTTCATTTTGAATTCACTGCAAGAAGATGCCATTCGTATAAAAATGAATTAAATTGAACGTTTCACTGGTAATTGCTTTCTGAAAATATTATAATAAGGTATTTTATTATGAATGCATAACTATAAAATTTCATAGCAGCAACTTATCAGAAATGAATAAAAATAGATTTTAAAAATTCCATCTTTATAAAATAAAACAATTCCGGTTAATAAAATAACATACAAAGGTTTCAAACAAAATTCAATTAATAATGCAAAATAATGAATATAAGCGATTTCATTCTAAATGTTTTGGATTTCCAGGAGGTGCACCTGGCGGTCAAGCATATGGCGGACCATCTAGGATGTCATCGTTGGTGAACGGAGTGCTAAGCTCCATGCAGCCATCCGGATTCAACTATCAGAATTTCGGAAATCTTATGTCTCAGTACTCCACGGGTTCCGGAACCTGCAATAGCAATGACATGAATCTGATGATGGACGCACTCATGGCGGCCTTGCATAGCCTCTCTTATGGAGGATCCGGCTCAGTCCCCTCTACCCCGTCGTATTCGGCGATGTCTGCCTACAACCAATCTATCCGCAGAATGTTTGCATATTAAAATTCATCTGTAATTCCTTATTGTATAAAATTAGAAATAAAAGCAATAAAATGTGAAGCATATTTTGATTCGTTTGTTTGATTCTTTTTGTTCTTTCTTAAACTTTATTTTGATACAAAAGTTTCAAAGCTTTACATTTTTCAAGAAAAACAAATATTTTAAAAATATTTTTTCATTATTGTACAAAAAAGTTATTTTTTTTTTAATTACTTTCTACAATTTTGTTTTCAAGTAATAAATAGTTATTTTAACTACTTTTAAAATCAAATTTGCCTCTACATGTTGCCTCATATATTGAATCAAAAACTAATTAAATTAATCGGTTAGCTGACGATGAAGTTCTGAAAATATTAAAATATTTTCATTATTGTACTATTATCAAAAGCTCAAAGTTCAGAATTTGAAAGCACTAATAGAATATTACAAAAAGAATAAAAATAATTAAAAATTCCATTTCTACAAACACGAAATTTCTAAACATAAAACAAGATTAGCGGAACAAAAAAGTTTGGAAAATACATTTAATATCTAAAAATTTCAAGTGAATTGGGTAAAAAATCGACCGCTAAACTTCATTTTGATGAATATGAAATTCATCAAGTAAATAAAAACGAGAAAAAAGATGTTTCAGTTTCCTTTTGTTAAATTTATCATAAACATGTTATGAAAGAGCACACATATCTTGCAATTAAGGACAACTTTCACACTGTCAGTGGACTCTGCTTTATCAGGAAGCTAACCCTGAGAAGAAAAATAAAATTATATACAGATATTTTATTGATATGAGGGAATATTAAAGCTTGTTTCAAAAATAATGAGATAAACTTCGGAATTCAGGTTAATTCATTATTAATATGAGCTGACGTCATGCTATTCGAGAATCCAATCATTTAACTTTTGTTAATATTTGGACACTATAGAACCAAAATTTAGCAAATAAAAGAAGTATAGGGTGCCACACTTAAAGCGCAGGGTTTTAAAACTAACTTACAAAAAAAAAAAAAAAAAAAAAAAAAACAAGGACCAACGCAATATCATTTCATTCTAGTATTCCGATAACTGATTAAAAAGCAACGATAATTGTCTCCCCGAGACTTTCTCGGGGAGACAATTCTCCCGAGAAAGGAGAATTCAAGACACAAAAATATAAAAAAAATGAACAAGCAAATAAAAATAAAGTATCCGCGGACCGAAATCTAAAGTGAAAATAAAAAAATTCTCGGAAATCCTGAAATGTTTTTCCGTTGAACCGCTTCCATGCAAAATGCATATTAATAATATACGTAAGTAAGAAAATATGAGAAAAATAAGATTATGATAATACTGATAAAATAAGAAAAGCATTTGCTGCAATTATTAATATAATCATGCACCATTCTGTGACCCAACAATCAAAAGCGGATATTCGGCTTTAGGACTGGGCGCTGACCGAACTTCATTATCGCGATATATCATCCAAGACGTATTGATATTTTTTGATATATCGCGATATCATTATTTAGTTATAATTATTATAAATCATAAATAGCATCACTTAAAATACTTCAGAACGACTTCAAATAAAAGAAAGTTTCATTTTATGTAATAAAAATGCTCGTGCTCTTTTCAGTAAAAATAGTTAGAAAATAATTGTGCTAAAATCCCTTTAATAAAGTGTATCAATGCCAAAGCAATATCTGCATGTTATCATATTGCGTCTTTTAATTATACAAGGTCATCAAAATTAAAACACTCCTACTCTGAGCTACACAGCGAACTACTCAGTGTAAAGGCTCCAAAATGGGTAAGCATACTATTCAAGACAAAAAAAAAAAAAAAAAAAAAAAGTTCCAGAAACACCATACTAAAAAAAAAATAAAGTTCCAGAAACACCATACTAAAAAAAAAAAAAAAAGAAGAAGAAGAAGAAAAGAAACTGTTATTGTAACTGCAATTTCGCACTGTAAGCATAAATCCTTGGTTTGCTGCTAAAGTTCTAGGCATAAAAGGGATAAAGCTGCAAAATGTCATTCTTATCAGAGATGGCTTCACGCTTTGCTTCTTTGCTTATGAAGTTGTTTTTATGAAAACAAAGGAAATACTGCAGTTGCACTTCGAGAGTTCGTCGACTTGAGCATTTACGCAAAGGACCAGCAGTAACCAAAACATGCTCGAAAATTTTGATGTACACCAAATGCAACGGCGCCAATGTGTTGATTCAGTTACCTTTTTGCAAGATGAAGCGCCTCCACACATTGGAGTCTGTGTACAGAAATTTCTTCGGCACCATTTTACTAATGACAGAGTAATTAGTCATGCGTTGCCGGCAACCTAACCATTTCGTTCTACACATTTTAATCCCTGCGATTTTTGGCTTGGGAATATTAAAAATGCTTGTTTATCGAGGAATCCTGACAGATTTCAAAGATAATATCACTCTGCATGTGAGAAGCATCTCAATCGACCAATTAAAATCCGCAGCTAAACAAACTGGTGAGCATCGATAAGATCCTTGTGATTGAATGTTTGATACGTTCGAATAAAATGTGTTATAAATGGGTATTTTGAGCTTTTCAGAATATTTTTTGTTTACAGCGCCATCTATCGGTGTTTCTGGAACTAGTTTTTTTCACCTAATCTGTCTCCCAATGTCTTGAATAGTATGTTCACCAATTTTGGAGCCTTTACACTGAGTGGTTCGCTGTACAGCGAGCTCACAGTACGGGTGTTTTAATTTTGATCACTTTGTATAATGCAATTTTACCGTTTTTACAGCTGATTTTTTAAAAAATTATTTTCTTTCATTCTTTGTTTAAAAAAAAAAGAAAAAATAATGCCTTTAACAAGTAAACTTAAGTCCTTTTAATAAAAAACAAATTCAAAATCTGATGTCTTGAAAAAATAATTTAGTATATGAATTACATAAATGTTTATTGTTATTTTAATAGTAATATTGGTAGATTTAATTTAAATATGCACTAGAATTTTAACAATAGGTATTATAGATAATTAAAATTGATCATTCAATTTGCTATTTCAAAATTCAAAAAGAGATGAAAAATAATAATTTCGTAATGAGTAAAACATTAACAAATATTATGGAGTGTAAAATTATTTACTGACAAATGATATTATACGTTAAAAATTTCAGAAAAGGTGCACATCATGTTCAGATAAAAGAAAAAATTTACAATTATCTATCACTATTAATATAAACTCAATGAAAAAATTACCAACACTCAAGTATAACGCTATGTTTCTGAATATTAAAATTCCAGCTAATTATCTATTATTTCCAATTATTCTATCAACATTTTGGTGTATTATGAAATTCGAAATGAAATAAAAAAGAATAAGAAAATAAGAAAAATTAAAGTGAAGTGAATTAAAGTATATATATATATATATATATATATATATATATATATATATATATATATATATATATATATATATATATATAGTTAAAAGAATAAAAAATTACCACTAAAATATTTTTACATGAGAAATAGAGAAATAAAAATTTTACTAAAAATTCTAAAGTCAATTGAATGCTGAAATTTTTAAATCACATCAAAATAGTGTATATTTGAAAATAAACAAAAGGGCATGAATAAAAAAAAAAGGGAAAGAAAAAAATTCTTTTAAACTGCATGAAAATTTGAAAAAAGCGCAAATATAATCCAATTACATAAAGTAAAATACATCGGAGTAATAAAATGTATTCATTAAAAATAATCTTTATCTAAAATGAGAAAAATAAAATATTGTAAAAAATATATATATTATGAAACTTGAAAAGAGTATTTTTTAAAGATATAAAACAAGAAAAATTACACACTTTTAGAAACTTAAAAGCGCATACTACAGGAAAGCACACGGATTAAAAAGAAAAGGAAAGAAGTACAACACATACTTTCCACCGATATACAAAACAATACCTTGAAAAAAACTTTTGTTTAATTGGAATTTATAAAAAATTAAGTTTTTTACTTTACAATGTATAAACATAATTTGTATGTGTGTATACGTATTTTGTATAAATATAAATACAAAATATAAACGTATTTTGTATATGCATTACAAAATTTACATAAGATAAAGCTACTAAGCTTTCTATACAAAAGCTTGTATAGAAAGAATTAAACAAAAAAAAATTCTTAAAAAGTGATGGCAACGTTCGTATTAAACATATCTGAAATTTAAATTAATATATTTTTTAATGAAATAATAATTAATATCTTACTTAATATTTTAATTGGACGGTAATTTCTTAATTGGATAAAAACTACAAGTTTTTTAATTAAATAATTTTTAGCATCTGTTTCTGACCTGATACATTTTGAGTTAAGTTATTTGTATGATTTTTAAATTTAATTCATAAAAATATTAAAAATTATTACAGATTCTATTATTAAATTATTACTGCTTTACCATTATTTCTATAAGATATTTCGCATGTTTAGAATGAATAAAGCATAACTTTACCTGAATTGTAAATATGAATGAAAATAAAAGATATATCATTATTTTATTACACTGAAATATAAACTTGTTTAATGGTATCATTCAGTTAAGGAACAGAAAGCAGTTTATTCCAGAATGGCATGCTTAAAACAAATACTTTTATATATTAGAATAGGACAGTATTTATAGAAATATTAAGAATGAAGGTGAAAAACAATGAAGAGTAACAAAAATAAGTACGAATTGGAAATCAAAATGAAATGGAAAATGCAAATTGTGAATATCGATTTATTGTATCCCGATTCATCGCGAATCATGACACATGATAATGATACCGATGAACCCATATTTTTCAAAAACTGATACCAAAAAATCAATTTTACAAAAATATAAATATTTTTTCGATAAATCGAAAATTGTCACAGCCCAATTCGGCTTCCTAATTTACAAACGGTCGGGCAAAGCGAGTCCGGCAGATACAGCAAAAGCAGTTGTATTTGCCATATCTCATAATTTCAAACAGTTCCAAAAAATTTAAACCACAGTTTATATGTAATAAATGAGAATTCAGAAAATATGAAATCTGCTGTTATAACAGAATTATAAATTAAAAATAACAAGAAAGCTTAAAGGGTAAAAATGGGAATGATAAAGTAAAATGCAAAATAAGAAACATAAGGTACAAAATAATTATCATAATATAATGCAAAAAATAGAAAAATATAAACTATATCATATAATAAAAGAAAAGAATAATTAAAAATAATAATATTCATAATAAGAAGTAACGTATATTAATATGTGGCATATTTAGCAATGCACAACACAGCTCAAAATCTCAAAATATTGGTTATTATGCAAAAGAATTTCCAAAATGTTATTGAGCAATGTTCTTGATTATGCTTTTTCCAGTTTTATAATGTACTAATTATCAAAATTTCATTAGTTCAGGAACTATTTGGAAATAATTTTTTTTCATATTAATTAGTACGCCGGTCATTCAGAAATATAATATCCGGCACTTCCTCCATCAGTACTACAGTCGCAATCCGCCTATTTTCCAAAGAAACAACTTCGCTATACAAGGCAATAGCTATGAGTAGGTAGTTAGTGATTTGGATTGCATTCAGTAGTAATGCAATTAACTTTCAGATTCTTCAAAGTTCTCTAGATATTCTTTTCCACTCATTAATGAACAAAGAAATTGTTCATTGATGAGATCATCGTCTGATGTAATAATTTGTAAGACAATTTGAGGAGAAAAGTTGGTACAGGAGTGTCCTTTGGCTCAAATAAATCTTTGAGCTTTTGATCCTCGAGTTTCTTTGGAAAAAATAAGCTCCTTTCATTTTTCGCCCATTTTCAGGATATAATCCTCAAAAATAACAGTCCCGAGGTCTCCGATGGTGAAAATCCTGACCATTTTTGGTAGTTTGTTAATCCCAGTTCAGCAGATTTATCTCCTTACCTAACTATAGTTGAATTTCCAGATATATTCAGGGTGGGCATATATCTTCCGACATCGGAGGTAGGGCAGCGGAATTGAAATTTTTTACACTTGCGATCTTGAAAATAAGTCCTTCAATGCATAATTATCTTTACCTTCGTCTTTTACAATACTGCCACGAATTTCCCCCTTGCACTCACTGTAAATCTAGTTGAATGTGTTTATTCGTAAAAGTGTGAGTAATATGTGAAAGGATTTATTAAGTTAAACAGAGTTCGGGTGTAAAATATGGGCATCACTTTTGTTGAAAAAAGCCGGCAGAAACGTCTGGTGAATTTTTAATTTCAAGAAAATCTGGTTGTCGGTCGTGAATATAACGAAAAGATCTAGGCCTTACTTTCTCTTGTGAAGCAGTTTATCTCTTCTTCAGCAGTAGTTGCATTTGTGGCAATCAAGGGATTCATATCCTCCTTGGTCATGAAGCACTCATCTGCAAACTTAGCTCTCAGTATGATTACATGACTCTTTTTATTACAAAAGATTACTCTTGAGGCAAGTCACTGTCATCAGCACATTGAACAGAGCCACCGGTGGCTGAGATTCTCAAGTGTATTTAAGGTATTTGGTCTTTTTTACCGGGTGTGCATCAAAATCGACAAAACTGTCTGCTTGATTGTAATATATTTTTTTACATAAAAGCAGCGTCTTCGTCTAAAATTAATGAAAAAAAAAAAAAAATCCGCCGGAAGAGGAATTCACCATCAGTATTTTAGGGACTTTTGTCTTGCAATGGATTTTGCAGATATAATAATATTTTTGATAGAGTTTTGTACTTTTTTTCTCATGCTACATTCATTGAAGAGTGACAATGAATAAGTTGCTATTCCGTGCAAATTAATAATATAATTCAATTTTCATTTATTAAGAAAAGCGGTAAACTGCGTCCGACTGATAGACACATTTTTCCTTTCGATTTTCCACTTCGGATTTGAATCCTCGAACAGAGAATACTTGCTTACTTTTTAAAAATATTTCTTTTGCATGCACTCTAACATATTATTTTGTTCATTTTTAATATTTAATTATAATTTTTATTGAAGGCAGATATACATATGTGCAATATTTTATTTCCCCCCATTTTTTCGATAATAAAGCTGAAAGAGCAGAACCGAATTTTTTAAAAATTTTAATATTAGTTTAGTATAGTTAAGTTAATATCTCGTTTAGAGGCTACGTGGAAGACATAACAGAAAAGGTATAATGAGTGTATAGAAAGAATTTCAGTAATATTTATAACGAGTAACTGCGTTGTTTTACACAAAAACGCATGATCGAAATACAAAAGTAAAACACAGCCGAAGCAAACACAAAGGCAGTTCTTTATTAATCAACAACGCACGTACAAACAGCAAAACAATAATGAAATAACAGCACAGCACCATCAGATTGCATCATCATACCAGAATCCACCCACAGTGCCCGTCCACCGAGCCAGCGGCCTTTCTAGTGGAATAGGTGAGAGGGAAAAGGCAGGAAAACGTCAGGAACTGACTGCAGCAGAAGACTTAGGACTTATCGATGTTGAGGTTTAAATTAAATTCATTTTAAGATTATTACTTAGTATGATGAAGGGGAATGTAATCTAAGAATATTACGTAATATGATGAGGGGGGGGATCTAATCTAAGAATATTATTTGATAAGATGATAGAAAAGCTAAGAATATTTACTTAATATGATTAAATGAAAGTTAGAATAAAAAGAGATAATATGAAATTAATAATAAACAGTAAACCGAAGACCAGTTTTTTTTATTTGAAATGAAAAGCTGAAGCAGCTGAAGGCTTAGGGCGACGAGATGCCAATTTATTAACAAGTGAAGGTTATTTGAATTTTTATTAAATGAACTAAAAAAAATTTAAACACTGAAATAAGTTTGAAATTATTTTATGCTTCAGAAGAACGAATTCAATAAAGAAAACAAGTAGATTCAACAACTCTTTTGCTGTATTTGCAAAATCCACTTAGCATTTCTTGTTCAGTGAAGAAATCTAGAATACTCTCTTTAGATTCAAAAACCGAAATTATTACGTTATTTGGAAAGATACTGTCTAGAATATTTCTTAATTCTTATGTGGAAACCGATTCTGATGAAGAGCAAATCGAAGAAACTACTCATCAGAGTTAATGCAATTTTTTAAAAGAAGCCATATAAAAATCAATTCATAAGTTTCTTGAAAACCCTGACGAAAAACTTACAAATTCAAAGACATTGAAATCTGAACTTTTATTATTTGAGGCAACTAATAAAAGAACAAAAAACTTGGATTTGTTTTTTGATGTCATGAAAACTATAAAACCAAGGTCAGTAGCTATTGAACGAGTATTTTCAATTTCAGACAATATTGAGCCCAAAATAAGAACAAGACTTAGCCACCGTTCAGTGGATATTTTGTGATTTTTAAAATCCTATTTTTTTTAGCAGAAATTAAAATTAGTGAAAATAATAAAAATATTATTTGAAATTTTTATTTGAGTTTTCATTATTTTGTCTAAGTAATATGTATATGTAATCCTTATATATATATATATATATATATATATATATATTTATATTTTGATACTAATTTCTTTTTTTGTTATTTTATATAAATTAAATAAAATATTTTACCCTATTCTTTTTGGGGGGGAGGGGATTCGAAAACCGGCTTTTTGGAAATATTGAATTTGAAAACCTGTTTTTCAAAAAGTTGGATTTTGCATAACACCTTTTTGTTTAATTTGCACATAATTATTTAAAATTTCCTATTCGGTGGGTTTTCAATAAGTATAAGTATTTTTAAAAAAATCAATGATGATTTCTGTGAGAAAATAAATATAAAAACAGCTCTTTACGCAAATGTAATTTGCACATATTTAGAAAGGATTTAATGAAATATTTTTACTTCATTTTCACATTAATAAATTACAAATGTGTTAAGATACTTTTTTAACGAACTATACATATCAAGGCTCATATTTAAAAGACAAATTTTTCATCAGTAAAATTCCTGGAATATTATTCTTCAAAAGTAGATAGTTGTTTAGTCAAATCACTTTGAAATGAAACACAGCTGCAGTATCTCACGGTTTCACGGAAAGAAAAGTTACGTCGCCTTTTCTTGATTCATTCTGATCAATGAACAGAAAAGAAAGACAACCTGCAACCGCGAAGAAGATATTTATCGAAAATGAAGAAATGGCCAATTCTTAAATCCAAGACAATTAAAACAGCCGTTTGACATATTGCGTCATTTGTCGGAAACAAAAATATTTTCAGAGATTTCGTCGGTAACATTCAATCTAGAATCACCACACACCCGAATAATGCAAATTTTATTTTAATGAAAATTTTTATAAAAGCTCATAACTAAAACTCAGTGCATATCCAGGACTTCCTCCATATAATATTCATTTAAATATTCAGCGTGGCAAAATTCTTAAATATTAATAGCAACCGGAAAAAATGTTTTTCAACTTGTATGAACACGCTAATAATCATTTAAGATCTTTTTTTTTTTTTTTTTTTTTAGAAAATGTTTGACAATGAACAAAAAAAATTTTCTTTCACAAGAATTATTCGCAAGATGTGTTGATTAAAATTATTTTAATGAGAAAATTCTTTTCAGCATAGATGGCAACAATAAAACTTGCATTGGTGTGAATTCGATAACATTCATCTAAAATAGTTTTTCAGAAATTTTTATTGCATAGATTAGCTTGATCATCATACATTTTTATTTTGAATGAGTAAGCAGATGTTGATTAAAATAAGCTTTCCGAGAAAAACCTTTGCTGCATACATCACAATAATAAGGTTTTTCTTTAGTATGCGTACGCAAATGTTGACTTAAATGATTTTTCCGAGAAAATCCTTTACTACATACATCACAAGAATAAGGTTTATCATTCGTATGAGTACGAAGGTGTTGATTTAAATTATTTTTTTGAGAAAATTCTTTATTGCATACACTACAAGAATAAGGCTTTTCATTTGTATGAGTAAGCAAGTGCTGATTTAAATTTTTTTTTCGTGAAAACACATTATTACACACATCACAAGAATATGGTTTTTCATTTGTATGAGTAAGCAAGTGTTGATTTAAATGATTTTTCTGAGCAAATCCTTTATTGCACACATCACATGAATAAGGTTTTTCATTTGTATGAGTAAGCAAGTGTAAATTTAAATGAGCTTTCCGATAAAATCCTTTATTGCACACATCACAAGAGTAAGCTTTTTCATTTGTGTGAGTAAGTATGTGCTGATTTAAATGAGCTTTCTGAGAAAATCTTTTACAGCATTCATCACAAGAATAAGCCTTTTCATTTGCATGAATACGTAAATGTTGATTTAAATACTTTTTCTGAGAAAATCCTTTACTGCACACATCACAACAGTATAATTTTTCATTTGTATGAGAAAATAAATGCTGGTTTAAATGAAATTTCCGAAGGAATTTTTTACTGCATGCATCACAAGAATAAACTTTTTCATTTGTATGAATTCGAGCGTGTTGTTTTAAATAATTTATCCGAGAAAATCCTTTACCGCATGCATCACAAGAATAAAGTTTTTCATTCATAGGAGTACAAACATGGTCATTTAAGTCACTTTTCTGGGGAAATGCTTTATTACAACAATCGCAAGCGAAACGGGTCTCATTTATGAAATCTTGAGTTCGTACCGCTGTATCGTCACCAAACGATTTAACACAATGATCATCAAATAAATGTGTTTCATTCTCCTTGATTGAGACTTCCATCCTCAGAATTTATTCCCCACCCCCCTCAAAAATGAGATGGAATTGTAGCACTGATCATTTAACTCTGGGGAATGCCTTTTATCTGTACATAAACATTGGAATTTTTTTATTCGTTTCGAAATAAACTTTGCGTCTTCATCACACTCAAGCCACCTTCAGAAGCCATCTGAAAAAGAAAAAAAAAAAAAAAAAAAAAAAAAAGCTCCTTTTAGAACACATTTCCATAAAATTTATCATTATTTCAGTGACTCTTCGAACTAAGATAGCTAATAGAGCAAGAAGTTTTCTGTTTATCTTTGAAATAAACTAAACTTTCAAAGCAACTGAATAGACATAGAAACTTATTAAAACAGCTATAGAAAGAATTTTATACTTGGATGATCATCAATTCACAAATTATGGATTGTTCGCTCTTGGACTCTAATATAATAATTCTCCTTAATTCTCCTTAATGTTTAAGCAAAAAAATGTACATCATTTTTTTTTTTTTTTTGCAATCAATTATTCTCAATATTAATATTTTGGTATTAATAATAATTCATTTAAATAATAAAAATTACATTTTTTCCATTGACAGTTTTGTTATTGTTATTTCCTAGTTGAGCAATTCAATAGAATTTCAGTCTTTAAATTTAGAATATATATCAGAAGAAAAAAAAAAAAAAAAGAATTTACACCACCATCCAATTAAAAATAAATAAATATCAATCGAATGTTGCTAGTTTCACGACCGAGTCACCTTTTTTACTGTCAAAATGTTTCAAAATTTTGAATTGAAGTCATAATAACTTACATGCATATAAATGTATTTCATAGTTTCACTGACAGCATTAAAAGAATATTTTCAACTTAAAGTCTATTATATGATTCTACACGCTCAATAACTCTATAACAATATTTAAATAAATGTTTTAAACAAAAAATAATACAGGGATCTTAATCTTTGAGCAGTACAGTCGCAGTTGCAATTTCGACAGATGAAATTATTTGTATGTGAGCAACAGGAAAGCACGAAAGCTACATTAAACGATAGATATATATATATAAAAAAAAAAAAGTTGATTTATTTTACTACTTAGCACCAAATCATGCTGAAAAAAAGATTTAAATACAAGAAAATGACGTTATTAATTCAGGACTAATGCAAATAGGATTTTTATGAATGAAATAGTTTAACAAGTTTTACGATAATAAAATAACAACAAAAACGAAAAAATCATCGATCCACATTTAGACTATTGCAAAAAACATGATTACAATGATTTATTCTCAACAAATTACAATTACTCAGAAGAAAAAAAAAAAATATTTTTTTTAATCACAACATATTTTGGGAAACCATTTTGTAAGCAACAAATTTTCATTTTTACAATACAATTTAGAGTGCCAGATACAGTTCCAAATATTTGAAAGAAATTAATGTCGAACTAGGGTTGTAACATTCATTTTCCATTAGATGAATATTAAAACACACACGCAAAGAAGAAAAAAAACTTGTGGATGATAATGATGTACGAACATAACCACATTTTTTACAAAGTAACAGAATGGTAATCCAGCCAATTCACATGATAATTGCAAGATATATCAAAAATCCAAATGCATCCAATCCTACAATAAACTTCAAACTTCTATGCATTTTTTTTTTTTTTTTTTTTGTCATTATAAGGCAAAGATGTAGCGAGGTGTTCCAAGGCATTATAATTTTTTCAACCCCCAATCATTATCGAACGAACGTTTGCGAAATATAGATGGCACCCAGGCAGGTCAATATTTTTCACTCCTTCATATTTCATTTAAAAATGATATAAATGCACTTATGTTTTGTTCTAATGGCACTCATGGCATCTGTACTCTACCCGGTCTTGATGCTACTGTTAGTAGGAGCATAATTTATTTCACAACATAGTACAAGCATTATATGAATCTACTCAGCAATATTAGTAAACTTTACAATTTCAAGGAGTGATTATCTGTTTTTAAACAAGGCAAATAAAAGCAATCATTTGAAGTGATTAATAACTGTAATACGCTCTGTTTCCCCAAATGCTAATTTCACTATTAACATTCTGAAAATATTTTTTACCAATAACCAATTATTTAGTTTATCTTTATGAATGAAAATACAGTGAATTTTACATCTTACAACTTCGAATAGTTTTCTTTCAATTAAAAACAAATAAGCAAAACCGATAGTTTAGATATTATTTCAGGATAATACATTCGAAAGCAAAAATTTTAGCTGAACACTAGATAATAATAATAAAATCTTAAGTGTGAGATCCATACTTCCAATTTTAATATGATTATACATTACATGTTATTTTTATAATTTAAAATTTTGCTATTCCCACATATTAATCTTGTTTTATTTATTAAAATTTTTTAAACAAATTATATTTTCTTAAAAACTGCAACAATTTCTACGAGGGTCCCACATTTAGAACAATAATTCTGTAAAATCAAGACACAATGAATGAAGAATGAACATTATTTTTTCCTAAGGGAATAACTGAGTAATTTTTATGGTCTTCGACAACGGTCTGTAGCAAAAATTGTTTCGCGTGTTCATCTTTTGAAAGAATGTCATTGTATTCCTGAATTCGTTTGATCTCTCTCTCTCTCTCTCTCTCTCAGAGGCATCATTCAAAACAACTGTGAATCTATTTCGGACTGGTGGTTGGTTTTCTGGTGGGTTACAAAAATGGTGTGGTGCAGACTACATCTATCTTATACCGTTGTATCCTTCCAGTATGGGTAAGGTTATGCCGTGGCTAGTAATGCGTCTTGAGATTCAACTATAGTTTCCGCTTATACTGCCGAAGGTGTTCCGATCATTCAGATTTTTCCTTTCCCTCAGGGCGGGTCAGAATAGTCGTTTGCGATATATTTTTACAAAGAATTTTAAGAAGAAATAGGAATAGAAAGCATATATATATATATTAGCAAACTTTTAGATATAATTATGTTATTTTTTTATAAACTACATTTAGATGTATTATTACGATTTTTAACTCCTTTTATTTATTGATTCCACACCTCCATATTACATTTAATATATCCGATTTATAAATTTTGCAACTTTTCTAATTTAATTGAATTCATTGTCTTATAATTAATGACAAAGTCTCTCATTTAAATATTCAGTTCTTACTCCAGTTACTTCTTAAAGACATCTTATGGAATAATAATCATTCTCATAATTTTATATATATTAATTTTTTCTTTAATTAGGTGTTATAATTATTCCAATAATTATACCTGGTTTAAAATTTCCATTCTTATCAAAAGCAGCAAATTGTCTGATGAATAACTTAAAAAATACTACAATAAAAGAAATAAAAGATTTGTAAAATAAATGAATGAGCATTTAGAGTGGTGTTCTGCGATTTGCGGTCAACGTTTCTATAACATAAATATTATGTATATGTTTCTTCATATAATGAAATTTTTCGCAATCAAATGCATTCACTTAGAACATTACATTGGCAATAAAGCATGAAAAAAAAAATGTGTATTTATCGGTACATAAACTACTTTTTTTTTTTAATAAATGTGTAAAATAAAGTGCTGTATCATTTCATACTGAATTACGAATCGTAAGCAATGCTAATATGAATGTTATATATTGATAAAGGAATGTGGGAATAAAACGCAAAAAGAAATAAAAATCAGCTAATTTCTTTTCTCTGCCTGTACTGGTGAGATATTAATTAATATTTCTTTCAAAAAATAAAAGATACATTTAATTTTATTTATTTCTTTCATGCAACAAAACTTATTATTTTCATATTTTGAACGTAAACTATTTTTTTGGGGGGGGGGCGCAGGGGGAAAGAATCAAACGTATGCTAGAATTTTTCACTGTAAATATTTTTGTCAGCATCACACAACAATAAATTGTAACATGTAGATAGAAAGCTGAAAGACGATTTTAAAATATTATAAGGGAAAAAAATTCTTTTGGCAATACTTAATAAATTTTCCAGAGAATACTTAAAACTTAACTTCTAAATATGGAAACGGTCCCTTAACATAAAATGGCAAATATTTTCTGCTGTAATCATTGTATTAAACAAAATTTTAATTCTATTTAATTTTTCATGAGGAATCTATTTGTGACATCAAAAAATGCTGTTGTCGTAAGAAATTTCAAAGTCTGTACAATTCTAAATAAGTTGTCAGTTCTTTATGAACATTTCAGATGCGAGGGTTTTTTTGGGGAATACATTACCACTTTTAAATATTTACATTTTCTTATCATGTCAAAACAACAAAACATCAATTATAAAATAGCAATTATATTTAGCTTTAGAACATGAATGAGAACTACTAAAAAACAATTCAAATAATATCAAAAGAAATTAATATTCTCACAAATATAAATACGTGGATATAGCATTAGAAAACGCTTAGCTTGAATATGTAATCTAAAACAGATTCTAAATGATTAAAAAGAATTATAAAGTAAAATAGCAATTTCCCCATTTAATCTACCATCACAGAATTCATTTCTCTTAAATTTTCCAATATATAACAAAACTTCAAATTTCTTATAATAGTAAGTGATAAAATAGCTACATAATAGCAGTAAAGCATGCATAATTTCCATTCCATATCAGTACAGCAAGCAATTAACATCAATGTTGGGTGTAAATCCATTTTAGTAAAGCACATTTCCACCTTAATTATTATCATTATTTTATTCTTAATAAAGCATATAATATACAAATAGGACATACAAACTATTTTTATATTAAAACTTTTGAATATGAAAATAAATTTATTGGATGTACCGTGAAAATACATTTTAAACCCACAAAGAAATTCGAGTTTTTGGAATTTTTCATATAATAATTCAACAGCATTTCAGTTTAATATTTGGCAAATAGTATCTAAAATGTCATCTCAATGCCTGTCAATTTTTTGCAAATGAACATGCAAACATGAACATTTCATTAATTTAATCGTTGACTCCATATAATAATACATTTGAGTGAGAAAAAAAAAACATACACATACATTTTATTTTGCCTAAATGAGTATTGGAAGGAATTGTGATGAAATTTCTAATTATTTTTTACTACACACAAAAAAATAATTACAATAGTCATTCTTTTTTTAAAATAAATAAATAATGAAAATACTTTTTTTTTCCCCTTCATATCAAAAAAGTATTTACATGCAGCATTTACAGCCCTGAAAATTTTTAGATGCAATCAAAAGATATATCTTGCATGATGTAGGGAGATATAATAATATTCTTATGAAATAGGAAGCTCATATTTTAATCAAAAGCCTAACTTGATCATTAAGTGATGGTTCTGAAGAATTATAATTACTTAAGTCTCATAAATTCATGAGCTGTGAGAAGGCTGTAACTTTTCATGTTTGTGGAATAAATTATGACGAAATAGAGGCAAAATTAAATTTAAACTTTCCTAATATTCCTTATATGATAAACATAGAAGGGGAAGAAAAAAGAAAGGATAATAATGAATAAATTTTGTATAATAATGAATAAAGTTTGCGGTAAATTTTGCAAAAAAGCTAAATGGTAAAATGTAACAACAACAAAAATTAATCCTTTCTTAAGCACTTAAAAACAATGTCACTTCAAACACCAGAAATAGCAGTTTATAAGAAATGATTCAAAATAAAAATATTTCTCAAGGTACAAATATCTTAGGAAGATCCTCTCTAAAAAACATTTATTAGTGAGACTAACAGAAAGAAAAGATTTTAGTTAATGTTAGCAGTGAACAATTTGGGGAGGAGGAATACAATTTTTAATAAAAGATTTAATATTTTTAGTTTAGATGGGGGAGGGACCAAGAGAGATTTCTTGACAAAAATTGAAAACTTCCCAAGAAATAAAAAAATTAAGATCAATCATGATATATCATTTAATAATTCCAGAAAGTAAATCTTAAAATGAAACAATGGACATTTATTTAACTAATAATTTAATTAATTTTTACATTGTCTTTAATTTTCATTTAACCTCTAAAATAACTCTAATTTAACCTCGTGCTGTAAAATGACAAGTCAAACTTATCATTTATTTTTCATGCCATACTTTACAATTACACTATTCAATGTAAATGAATTACTAATGTAATAGTAATGAATTTAGCACATTAGTTTCTAGCATATTAAATTTGGCAACATTATATCATTTTTTATTATTTGTAAAAATGTCATATTATTAGCACATGTTATTTAACATTAGAACTACCAGGTAAAAATCACAGCCAAATTCTGTTGCCTGCATTTCACTCTCGTAAATATTAAGTGTGAATGTCAATTAATATATATTTTAATGAAGGAAAAGTTGTGAAATAAACACTTTAAAGCATAAGAGAGGTACAAATTTTGAAGATGATTGGGGTGATTATGAAGAAACTGAATTCAATAATTTGAAGGAAAGGAAATCTATTAAAAGGTATCATATGTGCTACAAGAATAAAATTAGAACCAAAATTGATTAGCAGTGTAAACAATGCAGTACCACTTTGCAACTACCAAAATGTTTTTAAATGTATCATACATTTCCAAACTATTAAATATATCTTGCTTAAATTTTACTTCAAATTCTATAAATTTCTGCTGTTTAAGATATTTTGCAAAGAATTGTAATTCTATCTAAATCAATAATATAATTTTTATTAGTAATGTGAATGAATAATAAAATAAAACATGCTTTTAAATAAAAATTAAATAGTTATTTCATGAATAATTTTTTGATTGAATTGTATCAGAAAGGTTAAAGACAATATAAATTCTATATAATTTATTATGATTATGTCAGATAATTAATTTTAAAACTCAATGAATTTGAAAAATGTTTAAAATTATTTTTAAGAAGACATTCATTAAAAAAATGGATAACATTACAAAACTATGATTGCTTTATTACATTAAAAATTTATTGAAAAACTCTCCTTGAAACACTGATTTCAAGCCTATTCAGAATAAATGTCAACTGACAGTTATTCTGAATATGCAGCTTGAATATCTTGATTAAGATATGCAAGCAAATAATAAATTTCAAACACAACTGACCTTTCCAAGCCCTTAGGAGGATCTAAAAGTCAGCACAGAAACAGAATCTGATGAATGTATGACATACCTATATATATATATATATATATATATATATATATATATATATATATATATATATATATATATATATATATATATATATATATATATATATATATATATATAAGAATATGCTTACCAAATATAAGTAGTATTTTGTACTGTTGATTAATTTCTTATTTTTATTATAACTTTTGGCGAGTGTTATGTAAAGATTCTTAGTAGCTACCAGCTGCTCCAGCGCTTTTAATCAGTTCCAGCAGACACAACATTTAAAATACTTGCTTTCTTTGACACAAGCACAAAACATGAACACAAAAGACACCAACCACAACACAGCAAACGTTACAGTTATTTACAAGCCATCACGATACACCCACGCTGTACTACATACATCATTCGAGATTCGTTAACCGGAGGACGCTTGAACCCCCCACTAGAAGTTCATAAGGGGGAAACATTAGGAACGATTGGGAGGAAGTAGCACTGGAGGATGGGTTTCATTCCGGTAGTGATGGAAATGGGAGAATAGATGTATGGTTGCTTACGGAAAAGCTTTTTTCGCCAAAAGGTGAAAATTTATTTACACGCCAAGAATGAAGCGCATTTTTGGAATGTATAGGGTGGAGGGTGTACGACGGTCGATCTGATCTATGAAGAAGGCAGACCTTATTTATGCACGATTTTTATTAATAAAAGGATAATACCGTGATATAATTTATTTATTTATTTTTGCTCATTAAATTCTATCTTCTATTGGTTTGTTAAATGAAATTTAAAGTTTTCACAAAGTAATGAAAATGAACTTACAAGTTTCATTTAAATTCTTAATGGAAGCGAAAAATGATGCTTTATTCGGAATACAAATTCGATGTTGTTTTAATTTTATTTCTTGCAATTTGGCTGTATTCATTGGAAAGTATTTTAATGTTTTATGCTCATATTTTGTTTAATGTACAAAGCTAAATGTTTTTTTTTTAAATATTAACTAAATTTTTTTTTAAGTGATGCTTTTTAAAAATTATATTACTTAATTTAATAATAAATTAATGTTATAGAACATTTAAAACATTTTTTATAACTGCAGGCATGCTTTGATTTTGTTATTTGGTAGTATTTGTATTAGCAATAAAGCATTTATATTTTGTGGTCTAAAAATTGCAATAATAAAAATCTGTAATCTCTTTCTTGCAGTTTTGTCCATTTTTTTTTTTTAAATGTTGATATTGTGCATGATAAACTCTTTAAAATTTGTTTTAAAATTGAATAATTTATACTTGTAAAAAATATGCACTGTTAAGATTATATATATATATGAATTCTTTTCACTATATATATAATTTTAGCTACATTTTTGATAAAATATGGCTTATTCTCTGTTAAGAAAGTATGATAACCAAAAATCTTCAAAGGAATCATCAAAATATTCAATATTTTCTATTTAATAAAAACTATTTTTTGTTTGGTTAAAATAAGATTTATATTGAATTAAAAATTATATGCATAATATTACATGATTTTAAAAAGTACTTTTTCAATACATATATTTCTTATTCTATTTTTTTTTTTTTCATAAATGCTTAGTAAATTTATTTATGCATACTGCAATTTAATTCTTCTTTTAATGCTAAAAATCAGAATTTTAATTGAAAGTAGCCAAACTAAATCTGAAAAGGTAATAGAATCAATTCTTTGTAATTATACTGTTGGTGTAATAATATTTTAAAAGAAAAATTGTACTAAAAATTTTAATATCTTGGATACATTTGTTCAAATGTTGAATTTTCTACTTTTATAATAATGCACAAAGTAAAAACTTTTAAAGAAAATTTGGAATGTAATTTTTAATTTCAAAAAATAATTATTATTTTTTAATTTAATATAATAATATTAGTTTATTCTAAATTAGGCAATAGAATTTTCAATTAAATTCTAAAATATCATTTGCTAATTTTTATATAATATTTAAGTAATATTTTATTCGATACTTACATTTTCTCAAGAATTTTTCTTTTTCTCAGTTTTTTTAAGCTTAATTTCTTCTCATTTTGATTTTCAATAATAATTTATGAAATAAAAGTGATTTGCTTCCCATGCATTCATTATTGTAATAAACTAATGTATATTAGTTAACCAAACCATTAACAAAATAAGAAACATTTGCTCCACCTTAGAAAATGCTATATTAATATTGTTTTAACTAATTCAAATGAGTGGATAAATACCGAGTGGCGAATATTTCTGAGATATTGTGTAAAAAAAATTATAAAGGATGATGAAAATCCTTAAAACTTATATAGTTTATATACCTACTTTATCTTTTAAAATTAAGGTTTTGACTTAATTATTAAAAAAAAATGACAATTTCTATGAGGATATAGAAAAAAGATTGTTGTAGAAAAATGAAATGGGAGAATAATTTTTATTGTTTTAAAGTAATGATAATTACAATGGAATAATGAATTTTAACACTGTTTATGTTAAATTGAAAACATTATTTACAATTTAGAATCAATAATAAACATAATCATAATCTCTGAATCAAATTATCTGCAAATTCATTTGTTCAATAGGCAATTTAATAACTTGGAGACTTTAAAACAACTTCCATTGTCCCCATTACAAAAACATAAAGAAAGGTTAATTTCCAAAAATAATTTAGTATTGATTCAATTCACCTTCAGTAAAAATTTTAAAGCTAATGACACAAGTAGATTAAAACTGTCCGAGTGGTTTAACTTATATATATCAGTTGAATCAATAAAAGAAAATAGATGGCAATCAACTGAAGACAGATTTTATTCATTGCAGAAAAAATGATGGACTGAGAATGAAAAATATCAGAAGGATCACAAAATATGTTCTGATCATTGTTTTGATGAAGGAGTTTGTATGAAACCAGTATTTTAAAAACCAAAGTAGTTTTGTACATTTTAAATGCAACTGAAAGAACTTCCTAGGCCATTGTATTCACAAAAGAAGAAAAAAGAAATCTGTTAGCATATGAAAGAGCAGTGGAATGTGGATATTTAAAAGAGATAAAGAGAACTTGATAGAAGAAAAAATTAAACTTAATGACCAAAGAGAAAGCACAATCATTTACAAGTGGAATATATGATATAATATATTCCATAAGAAAGCCGATAATCTATGCAACTCCTCTCAAAATTCAAATTCTACCTCTAAAACATGATTCTTATTAATGCATAAACTACAGTCTAAAAATTGGAAGGAAAAAAAACTAAACAATATCTTTCACTTTTGTTTCCAATATCATTTTAAGTGAAAAATAAATCATTTTTTAAAAAAAATTTAGTTAAAATTACTTTTTAAAAAATCGTCTACCTCATTATTGTTCATCGTAACTAAAAAAAAATTTAAATCAAGTATGTAAAATGTATGATGTGTTATTGTTTTTTTTTAATTAATTTTCTTTTTAATTTTATAAAATAAAAAAAAAATTATATGCTTCTTTCCTTTTCTCTCTTTTATCTTTATACTTTTTCTGCCTCTTTATAACATTAGCATATAAGATCATACAGTTTTTTTATGTGAATACAGTTAATTGAAAAATAAATATCCATTCTGGATATTTATCCTTAAAATTAGATACGCGAATGCCATCACTAATCAGCTTACACTTAAATTTCTTTACAGCATTTTTTTTTTAAGAAAATTTTACTTCTGAAGAAAAATAATTCTTTTGCGAATAAAAGAAACCTTTTTTAATGCCTCAGAAGAAAATTTCATAATTTCCAAATGTTATTTTTGAAGTTTTAAATACTAAATCTGAATGATAAAATGGCATCTTAACAAAATTTCGAATATGGCTTTGTTAATTTACCTAAGCATTTTTATTGAACAAATAAAATATCTTGAAGGGTAGGAGAAATTGCGTTGTGTCAAGATGTCATAAGGAATTGTTATCCTCGTTTGTAGATTTTTCAGCTACTACTGCAAACATAATATTCTATTTTTTTCAAAGATTATTGTTATCAAATAATATTGTTGGTTATACTTTTTTTTTTTTTTTTGTAATTACTATATTGCATACAAACAAACATGTAATGTTGAGTGACAGAAAAAAAAGTTTAAATTAATGGCAAAAGAATAAATTCGTCTTTACTTGAGTAGTTAAATTTTGATAGAGTATTGGGAATGAAATGAATTGTATTACAATAATAAAAATTATTGTAGAAATACATTCTAAAATGTTTTTTTAATTTATTAATATTAAAAAGACAATTGTATGATAATAAAATTGATATCAATAAAAGCTTTTTGATATTAAATTTGGAAAATAGTGTTAGTATCATTTTTGTACAATAATATATTTTGGGAATTATAAGAGGAAAACATCAACATTTGGTTTAGTTAAAATTATCATTGGAAATTTTGATGCATTGCATCAAAGCACACGTTTTCAACCTTTAAAGCATGTTTGATAAATTTTCAGTTTCTGGAGTCGGCAGTCTGTCTTATAACTCATTTCAAAGTATAGATAAATATATGAACAACTATATATTTCTTCAGTAAGATTGAAATTACGATTGCATATATGTATGTTGACCTAATGTTATTCTTTTGATTTGATATCCACTGGAATGCAGCATATTGTAAAATTTTTATTCATCTACTATTCTATTTAAAAGTGAAGGGTTTTTTTTATCAAATAATTTTAATAAACATTATTTTGATATTTTTCTCTTTAGCATTTTAATCATCAAAATAAAATTGCTTAAATGTAGTTTTTCAAAGAAAGCTTATAGATAGGGCAGTAACTGATGCTTTTATGAGCATCAAGAAAGAAAAATATATACGTATGACAGTTCTGTAATTGATTCCTCCACTTCCATTTACTTACCTATCTCTGATGATTTTGAAAAGCTACCCCAATTTCAGTACGGCAACAATACCACCGGGCGGTCGTATGGTAGATGCGTTCTTAACTAATATCATATATGCTAAAGTTGTAGGATAAATGGAATTAAATTACCTTTTAGAGAAAACTTGGTAAACAGTTAGAAAAGCTGTAGGGAATGCATATTTATCATTCTTGTAATGAGAATGATTGATGGATATTGATTCTTTTTTATGGTATAATCAACATTTTTCCCATGCGAAACTTGATAATTACACTTTAACCCATGCCTGGAGATGGGAAAATTCAGTGAACTCATGGGGCTAATTTCCTTTTTAAAAAAAATGCCTTCATTTTATAAAGGCAAATGAATAAATTTTTATAAAACTTTTAAAAAAAGACAAATTAAGGAAAAATTAAACAGACAGTTACTTGTTTACATAAATAATATAACAAAGTATTTGACATTCGCATTGATCTGTGAATATCCATTTTGAACTAATGTTTTTTAAGTAAAGTTGATTAAACTGAATCTATTTTTCCCTTGTAGCATATAAATATTACAAATACTTGATAAAGAATATTGAAATTATTATTACGATTTATTTCTTATTTAATACTTTTTTATCGGTGTATTTTAGTCAGTTCTTGAGTTCGCTGTTTTGAGTTGCTTTTTAATATAGTTAATGTTTTGATAGCACGAATCGACAAAACCATTTTTTATACAACCATGTAGAATTAGTTTTATTTTAATATATAGTATATATATAGAGAGAAAGAGAAAGAGAGACATTAATTAAAATTATAGTTGTAAATTTTGATAAATTACACATTTTTAACCTCTAAATCACGTTTGCTAAATGTTAAGCTTTGGGGACTTTTGTCTTGCAACTCATGTTAACGTATAGATAAACACATTAACAATTATCTTTAGTATAGATAACACATTAACAATTCTTCAGTAAGACTGAAATTACAAACAGGTATCAGCATCTTACTCTAACGTTATTCTTTTGATTTAATATTCATTAAAAAGGACCGAAAAGAGCTATTTGGAATGCAGCATATAGCAAAATTTTTATTATTTTTATTCATCTGCTTAGAGATGAAGATTTTTAACCAAAAAATTTTAATAATATGAGTTTTATATTTTCCTCTTTCTTGTTTGGTTCCCCTCAAAGAAAGTAGCTTCTTGCTTAAAAGTAGCTTCTCAAATGTATCTTGCTCTTTTTTTATTTTTTACTAGCCGCCTTTGGCGACCAGCCGGTTCGCCAATCTTAATGTTCGTTTAAATTTTAATAATTAAATATTTTACGCTACTTTAATAGATTCTTCATCAAAATATTTAAAAACTTCTAATTTTGATAGTCGTATAATTCATTCATAATATTATAAATGCCTTCAGTCATAACGTAATATTATCTCTCTAATTTTCTGTTAGCTCCCGTAGAATTTATGCTTTAAATTAAAGTGGAAAGAATTAATATCATAATATTTTTTACTGAAACAAAGCATTTTTTTATAATATGATTACTGATAACAGAGTCACTGAGCGTTTAAACTTTATGGGCACTAAAGAATTTTTTTTATGTAATATCTCAAGACTTTGTCAACAAAATTTTCTGAAATTCATCATGAACAGATCGATTAATGAACAATGTTTCATTTTAAATGCATCAAACACTAAGAAAATAAAACGAATCGTTTAAAATAATCGGCCGAACACAGGTTTAAAAAAAGTACTTAAAAAACGATGTACTTAAAACTATAAGCATATACAAAAAATATATAATTAACATAAATACAATTTACTTACAAAAGCATGCAACTAACCTAAAAATAATTTAAATCATTCGTTGGTTGTCATGCGCACAGTCTGAACATAATGCGCATGCGTGTATTTTCTTCGCCAGTTACGTTAACGTCAATGCGTGAATTTTTCTACGCCAGTTGGGGTAACGCTATGCAGATTATACATTTTTAATTTCCTTTATTCTGTGTTATTTTAATTCAAAAGTACTTCAGAATGAATCTGAAACATGGATTAATTAACAATGTTTAATTTTAAATGCATAAAACATTAAGAAAATAAACAGAATCGTTTGAAATAATCCGCCGAAAAATATTAACCCTAGCCTCATTACTGTTGGGAGAAAAAACAACTGAAGCCTTACTCATTTGGCGGTGGTAAAAATGAAAGATTTTTTTGGCGGGAAAGTTAGTTTTTAATTAATAATTAAAATTCTAATTAAAATTTCAAAAAAAGGGACCCCAGGTGCACATTCCCGACCTCTAAGGTATACATGTACCAAATTTGATAGCTGTATGTCAAATGACCTGACCTGTAGAGCGCCAACACACACACACACACACACATTGAGCTTTATTATAAGTATAGATATAGATATAGATATAGATAGATGTATCTTGCTCTCTTAATAGATTCTCAAGCAAAATGTTTTTAAGCTTCAAATTTTTAGAAACTTATCACCGATACTATTATAGAAGCCTTACCTTATTCTGTTCGTTCTTCGATGCCTTTCTCTAATTTTCTATCAGTTCCCGTAAAATGTGAACTTGAAATTGAAGCCGGAATTGATAAAACTTCAATAAATGCATTTTTTAAAAACCAAACACGTCTTTAAAAAAAAGAAAATACATGACTTCAGCATTGAAATTTATTTGTATTACAGAATATTTTAATAAGTTATGAATTATATAAAAACATTATTCAATAATATTTTCTTTGGCCTCATCATAAAATTTTATTTTCAATTTTGCTTTCCGAAGGATTTAAATGTCGTAATATTTTAGTTTATTTCAATAAAAAAAGTACTTCTGTAAACGATTATGAAATCTGAATTTTATTTCTTCCTTCAGGCCTAGGAATCCTATTCAGTAAAATAATCTTGATCATCTAACGTTTCCATCTTTTGCGGCTAAATCTGACCGAGTTATAAAGTCTTGAATATCCTTATTTTAGGACAATAAAAAAAATGTAATTATTTTAGGTCGATCTATCTTGGGGAAACTCAGGGCACTGATTGAATATCTTCGAGATGGTCAATGGAATTCCGCGTTTTTATGAAACAGTGACATTCAAATTGTCATAACTCACTCAGTTTTGGTCACGAAAGGACGAACTTTTTTATTTAATGCAACAAAATATATGTAGAAAAATTATTAAAAGCATGCTTCATATTTAAGCCAACTCAACATGGGAAAATAAACCGAATCTTCATATCTTGGTCATATCAGTGGTATAAGGTCAAGATGAGGTATTAGGAGCAACAATGTAAATGGTTTCAGTTTCTCTTCAATAATAAAATACGGTGTTGTAAAATAAACTTAAAAACTTTTAAAAAATAAAAAAAGTATATGGCAAAAAATTTGGCATCATTTAAAAGATAATGTTTTGAATTTTAAGATTCTGTACAAATCGTTTTTCTGCTATAATATTTTCAGAGATTATTGCAAAGACGTCAAAATTTTACAAATTTTAATTAACTGAAAATTTAAAAAATCGCACTGAAATTTCAAATTTCCGCACTGCATATATGTGCAAAATTTGGTTGTTATAGATGTAAACAACATGTACACTACCAAAACTAACACACACAAATTTATCTTTATAATTAGTGTAGATTATATGCATTATGTAATTTAAAAATAAATTGTTTTTTTCTCATATTCAGTACCGGATGGCACTACTCATTTGAAATTAAAAATTAAGTAAATTGACAAGTTCATTTCTAGCAAAATTATGTATAGTCATAGAGAATACAAATGTGCCGTGCAATTTTGAAATTCTGTCACCTGAGAGAGCGAATAAAAATTCCATTACAAAACTTCATCTTTACAAACATGAAATGCATTATCTATGCTAATAATAAAGATGAATGTATGTGTCTTCGTGCGTATGTGAGTATTTGCGTAAGACAATAAAAGTAACACATATTTGATGTCTGGAAATTTCGCGGTATCATGGGTATATAGTTATATCTAAATAATTTATTTGGAATTAAATATAATCAATATTTTTGTCTTACCAGCTGATCACCAGGAGCGATCTCTACTAATTATAAAGATGAGTATGTGTTTGTACGTGTGTATCTGGGTGTTGACGCTCTATTAATCAAACCGTAAGACCTATAGCTACCAAACTTAGTACGCAACTATGTTGGACGGATAAAATGTGCACTTCGGAGCAATTTTTTAAAATTTCATTTAGAATTTTAATTAATTAAAAATTAAGCAAGTTCTTGATGTTTTTGTCCCTTGATAACTTCTGAAAATATTACAGAATAAATATTATTTTTACAAATTCAGAATTTTTTTTTTCAATGATTGTAATTTTTTGCAGTATCAATGTTTTTTTCATATTTAATCAATTTTTAAAAAAATATTTTAAGCATATTTTCCAGCAAAAATCTTAAGAATTCTGAACAAATATTAAACGTATCAAGAATAATAATACAAGAGCATAAGAATTCTGGAAGAACACCAAAGTTATTATTAAATGTACAAAAAAAAAAAAAAGTTCAGTTTTCGTTTTACAGTGCGAATTATTATTCTGTCCTTTACAAAAATTATGACTGGCAAAGCTGATTTCAGGAAAACCAGCAATATAATTATTTAATTCTGCAAAAAAAAAAAAAAAAAAAAAAAGTTTACATTTAAAATACTTTTAATATGAAGAAAAATGCCAATTTTTGTTTCGCTCTAGGTTAGAAATTAGATTGTATTGTTAAAAGACTAAAAATATCAAAGTGCATCCATGATGGTTAGTGGCATTGGCAGAAAAAAAAAGGAAATACATAGTAAAATGAATAGAATCATAGAAGTCTTCTAATATAATATTTATTATAGACTATCTATGACAATATGAAGCTTGTAAATAATTTGCTGAAAAAGCTATTAAGACTCAGTTACGTAAATTATTTAATTGAAAATTTTAGTGGCCATTAACTTTGGCTCGCCAGTTGGTCGGCGACTAGTATTAAATAAAATGTTGCTATAGATATAACTCAGCAGTAGAATGGAAATCACAAATTGACATTAGAGCTAAATAGAAAATGATTAAAACGTGTTTTTCACACTGATTAATAAACCAAACATACTCGTAAATTTATATATACTTTAAAACATATGCTTTAATTTTTAATTCATGAATGCACATAACCTAGCCAACAAATGAACAGAAATTTGTATACTATCTGTAATAAGTAAATAGGTCACTATACTATTTATTTCAGTGACTTAACAAAGATTTATGAAAACTCTTTATTTTGTACAAAAAGAAAATGAAATGCAAGAACATTGTCAGAAATAAATAATTTTTAGGACTTATATAAAAAATAATTGAAAAATTCATAGGTCATTATTGTCGTTTATTATTAGGGAGCAATTTTTCTTGCTTTTATTTCCTTTTGCGAACTTTTTATATAAATCCGAAATCCGGCTGATTTCAAATCCAATCGATATAACTGGCCAACGATTTAAGCATTCTTGCTGAATTAATGATCGTAAATATGTTTTATAATTAATGATCGTAGTTAATTTCAAGTTGGAAAACTTTCTTTCTACAAATGGTCCAGAAACTGAAATTGTCAAGAGAATCCGTAGATGAATATATAAATTTGAAATGCTTCTTATCTGTTATCACAAGCAAGAAATTCAAAAATTTTCATGGGTTTTTTTTGTTTTTGTTTTTTTTAAATCTCCAAAGGCATTCTTCAATTTCCTCACAAAGCATTCAACCATCATATTTACTATAGTAAAAAAGAAATCGGAATGAGATTTTTTTTTTCCCTTCTGCAAATTATATCACGAAAAAAACCATATTATTCCAAATGTTCCCATTAATGAAATATGGATAAATGCGTCTTGTTAAAATGGTGATTAATAAAGAAAAATGTTGATAGAATATCCATATCTACCATAATGGAAAAAAAGTTTTTAAAATTGAAAAAAAAAATTATTTTTGTAAGCATTTAAGTTTGAAAAAGTTAAAATAAAATTCTTAAAAATAACCCTTCAGGAATACAGGAAAATTCGAATTAAGAACAAATATCTGGTTTTTGAATAAATTCAGTGCAGAATAATAATTTCATAAACTCCCATTTCCTAGTTAAAAACTTTTATTTAAAAATTCCTTTATTCAAATTTTATAGAAAACAACTATTTTATAATGGACCAGAGTCCAATGCATAAAACGCTAATTATTTTTTTAAAAAGAAATGCCTTGAAATTTTTTTTTCTGCTCGTGAAAAGTTTCGCCAAAGATCCATTTAGAAAAGTAAATAGTATGTTAAGTGGACAAGAAGTGAATAATTTCCGTTGCTGATTGAAGAGTTTTAACTTTGCGAATTCTTCTAAAGTGTAAATTAAAAAAAATAAATCAGATAGAAACAATGATAGACAAAAACTGGTAACAGTGATGGAAACAGAAAAAAAAAAGCCGATACGAAATTAGTAGCAACATTAAAAACGGTTTTGAGTTTTTTTTTTTTTCCAACAATAAAATATATATTGTTGCAAAATACGTTTAAAATATTGTAAGAAAAATTGTATGATAAAAAATTTCGGTATCGTCAAAAGGATATATATTTTTTTAATTTTATAATGCTATAAAAACTATTTTTCTACTTTAAACTTTTTTTTACTTTTTTTTATCCCGAATAAAGGCCAATATTTCGCTTAATTTCTAGTTAATAAAATTTTTTTTAAATCGCTCTGAAGAGCACATTTTTAACCACCAAACTAATTGTTTGCCAAATTTGGTTGATACATGTCAAAAAGGCTGGTTTGTAAAGTCAGCACATGTACAAACAGACAAAAGCTTTTCCCTTATGTTTAAGTATCAAAATTTAGTTAAAATACCAATACATTTTCTCACTAAACATTCTTTCCAGCAGGCTTATATGTTTTTAGTAAAGACTAATCACTCCCTAGCCCCTTTTTTCAATGAGCTAAGAATGATTTATTGGACGTTTGACTCGTACGGAAATGTCCGCTCCCAAAACCCTTCTCGTGCCCCTTTTGTTCCCTATTAAATAGACAAAGTAGCTATAAATTTTATGTTACGAACATACAATACCTTTCGTAAAAAGACTACTAAGATTCTTTTATGTTTGTTAAGGTCCATGGCAAGGCGGAAGAAAAATTAGCCCTGTATGCTGGAATATGAAAGAGACCTTATGAACGTCGCCCAATTGGAAGCAATCGACTAAAGACCGATCCTGCTTAATTCTTGGTCAAGAATGTGTTTGATGTGGTCGATATTAAACACCATTTTTATTTACTTTATTACTGTTGTAATTAAGGGAAAAGAATAATATAAAGATAGATTAAAATGAAATCTAAAATATTATTTTACTACGATATTTCGAATTAAAGGTTCGAATCACCTTAATATTTATTTTTTGCATAAATTCTGTGATAAATTTGAAAAGAGAATATAAGTAGTCTATAGAAAATAAGGATATTTTTGACCTGTCGTCATCAGACATTTTTTTCCTTAATCTGTTCTCTCCTAGCAGATAACAAGTGGTCAAGATCAATTACATGATGTCATTGACACCGGATAAGATTAATGTATTAATCATTGGAAAGAGTAATAGGATTTAATTGATCAAAATTAAAACACAATGCCTGAAAATTTACCATTGTAGGATATCCCCTTTCCGAAAACTAAGAGAACTGCTCCACTTCGGGCTCCTTCATGGTTTTTTTCTACCATTTTTCCTGATGGGTTTTCCATTATCCTTCTATTGATAGCGTTTGAAAAAGTCATAACAATAGTTTTTGATGCAAATTTAATTGAATTTTTTATTTCTTAAGATTTGAAGTCTGATTGGAAGAATTTACTTGATAAAATCATCTATCATAAATTCCATTATAGGTTTGAAGGGGTTTATACATTCCAGCTTATTTTCATAAAATAATCTGCAAGCAAGTTGCTAACATTTTCAGAGAATAAATGTAGATTATTCAGAGAATAGTAGTTGATTAGAGTAGGTATGTAGAAATTTGCTATTTGTCCATGCTACACATTCAACATTAATATAACAATATAGGCGTATACCCGGCAGCTGAATATAAATGCTAACTAGAGAATGAGTCAATAAATATTAATTTTGGATTTTAAGAGGAGTCGGTGCATAATTAAGCAGGTATTCCATGTATGACATGGCTAGAGCCCAAGAAGAAACATGAGCTCTAATGTTAGCTAACTATTTAATATATAAACACCGCGTTCCCCCAATGATATACACTGTTTTGTTTCACATTTACATTATAAGGATGATTATTGTTAGACGTATACTTTGGAAACGAAATTGAAATAATTAGGGATGTACCGGCTGCTTTCGGTGGCCAGCTGGTCTGTCCATCATACATTTAATATTACTTTAATTATGTCAATTAATTATAAAGTATTTGCAATGAATTTAATTTTTGTTAAATTAATGCATAAATTGCAATAAAAGAACAAGTTATATATAGTTGTAAATTATTATATGAAATCTGTTTTTTAGCTTTTTATGAGAATTACTGTTTAAGCAAACTATAATATATAAATAATTAACATAACCTTCGAAAAGAATTATCTTGCAGTTGATGGAAGACTTATTTAATGATTGAGCTAAGAAGTGAATATAGTAAAACTAAAAGAAAGTTATTTTTTAAAATTGCTTTTATTAAATGCTAAAAAAAGCCACAAAAAATGGTTAAATAAAAAAAAAATCAACTGTATTTTATTGGGGAAAAAAAAGACGATGCTCCAGTAATACCTAATTAATTTTATGTTAACCTAAAATAAATGAAATGAAATAAATAAATAAATAATAGAAATGAAAATAATAAAGCAGATTTGAATCTTCATCCAAAACATAGGAAGCCAAGGTTGTAGATTTTAATTGTTTAGTTTTATATTAACTTTAAAAAATTAAAATGACAATAATTTGCACATAAAATTGTACTTAATATCACTGCAATGTGTTCATATAGAAGTATAGTTTACTAAACCAATGAAAAATATTTTTGAAAAATATATTTAAAAGTATTTTGAAAAATACTAAGATCAAAGAAGAAAAATATTGAATAGAATTAAAAAAGAGATAACTGAAAAACTAATCTTTTAAAAATTGAAAATGTTTTTGGTCAGTTATATGTTTCGAAGTTATTAAAGAAAATGCTGGAATTTTGTTAATTTTTTATTAAAATTTTAATTTAATTTTTGAAACACTATTTCTTAATATTGCTATTCAAGAAATAGCTAAATTTGTAAGTACCAAGTCCAACAATCCGTCCCGAAAGATGCAATTTATGCAAGCCTATAAATTTTATTATATTAAAAGTATGAATAATTTTATCCCATATTTTTTTAACAAAGGAAAATCATTCAGCTTTGATTGAAAAAGGAAAATGATTTGTCTTTCATTTACGATATCGTTGAAAATCAATATTTAAAAATTTGTTAAAATAAAGAAGGAATATCATAAGATTTTATAATTAAAAAGATATATGTATAAATATACTTTTATTTTAAAGATGAATTGAAATCTTTTTTAATCTGGAAACATTTTCGGAAGTAATTTCAGAAAAGCATCAAACTTTTTCGCTGTTTTTAAATAATAAAAAATTAAAAAATTGCTCTATCAAACATTACACTTTCCCACCCTCCAAAACATATTTATTCTTCTCTGCAGACACACACGCACGTTCTCTTTTATTAGAAATTTTTTTTATATAGTAAAAAATTTATATATATATTATATGGAGAGTTTTTATACATATTATATGGCTTCAATATTTCTATTATTTTTGACTATTGGAGACGTTTTCTTTCACATGAAAAATAATTATACAATAATAAAATAAATAAAAAATAATAAATAAATACATTTATATTTTTAATAAGTTATTTAATAAATAATAATTTTTAACGAATGACATTAAAAAATTTTTAATAAATAAATACATTTTAATAATAATAAAGAATTTATTTACATCAAAATCAATTTAAAATAAAAAATTATCAGATGAATTTCTGAAAGAGTGTAAAAGAAACGAGTAAAGTTTCAGAAAGAGTAAAAGAAACGAAACAGTTTGACGATTCCAAGTTTTGGCGGAATAAAATAAAGAAGAAAATCGCGTAATAGAAAATGAAAAAGATTGGCATAATTCGCCACAAATATGCTTATTTGCCAAATCTTATAACCCCTATTATAGCTAATCCTGGAATTGGGATAGTTCGTGTTAGCGCCTATAGATGGCTGTAGACTGCTGGCGCCGTCTACAGGCACCAATTGGAACCTAGCTTGATCCCCCAATACGTCCTCCGGCTAACGCTACCCTACATCATTCAGTACTCAGTTCATTGCAGTTCCTTTTCGGATTTTTGCTTGATTGCTTGTGCAACATTCCCTCCTCCCTTTGAGGGTCGATGAAACACTCAAACCTATAACTCACACAATTTAAGAGATCTAATATTTCGGATGTTTTAATACATCTTCCTGATCTGGTGTATTTCTTTACAATTGCATCAGCAAATAAGGCATTAGTTTTCAAATTTGGATTTGAGACACAAGAATCACACCCCTCACCATGTTCCATATTTATTTGAGGATCACTCCACTGAATTTCCAGAAGAAATAGGCGTTGGATCGCCTATTTCTTCACCCTGAAATTCCTAGAATCAGCTCAATGATTTTAGCCAGAGGCCACAATAAACGTTTCTTTGTATCGTCGCCAACCAGAACGATTTCACCGAGCCGAAGTTCTCGGACATAGTTTTTGTCCTTGATACGTTGACCCAACTGGCTAAGATATTCACGCCTAAAGCGTTGCCTCAAATCATTCAAAAGTTTTGAACGAAACCTAATTCTCTTTTGAAAATGACTTTGATCAATCGACACAAAATCCGTAACATCCAAACAACGATTTTCGATTAGAAACATGGAAGGAGTGAGAGGTACTAATTCAATTCTCGTGACTCTTCTGAAATGTAAGTCAAAGGTCTAGAATTAACAACAGATTCACATCCACAAATAACAGTTTCAAGTTCTTCAAAAGACAACACCGAATTTCCCAAAGTACGTCGCAACAAGCCTCTCCCACCAGAAACCCCACCATATGGCTATTGGGAGGGGGGTTGAATTTCCAAGACATTCTTTCCAAATTAGCTTCTCTCTGAATGCGCTTATATTCGAGGGACGACATTTTCTCACGACGCACTTCCACATATGCAATATATGAATTTACATATACATTTCTAGCATAGCAAAAAAAAAAAAAAAAGCCTGTGCCACCATTTTTTCGATTTCCAGTCCCTATCATAAATAGCAAGTAACATGTCGGCTTCATCAATCCCCCCCCCCATGTGTCCATTGTAGTCTTTTACAACAATGGGTGCGGTAACGTCAATTTTGGCAACATCTTTGAGTCTCCTTTGGACTTTGCAAGTAAAATCTAGCTTATTTTTTTATTCGGAATGCAAAAGCAAATTCACATTTAATGCTAACATTTTCAAATGCTCTTGACAGTGTTAGTAAAATATAAATAATTTAAAAAATCTATAATTGAAATCTATAAAAAATACTAAAACATATTGCTACACTACACTTTCATAATTACATTATAACAAACAGAAATACTATAGATAATTACATGGACAAAATGAAAACAAGTTTTTCTCTAATACTACGTGTAATGGCGGTATTTATAAGTATCACCGAATAATTCGACCGTTAATCACATTACATAATCTGTTATCTTATAATGATTGGGCAAATAATATTCTAAGACAATACAGAATGAATAAAAAATATATAACAATTAAATTTGGTTTGATATTATATGTTTATAGCAAAGAAAAGATAAGAGCGGCAATCCGTACAAAATGGCAGCAAAAGAACATAATGTCCGTTCGAAAATAGCTTTCTTCCTCGCAAAATTCATCAGCCTAGAACAACTATTGCCATCTATCATGAAAAAGTAGAGTTAAAAGACTGTTTCTAAAACGTACCATCAGAATATAAGTAGTGGTTGTTGTGCTATAAAGTTTTAAAGTGATTAGTACTTATAAGTACCCTTAGGAGATAAGGAGTTAAAAGAGTCGAAGGAAAGTGATCTCACCAATTCGAGATGAATTGCCCGGTAAACGGCACAAGTAAAAGGAGCGATCTAGACTTTCATTCCGTTTTTCAAAAACAAAGGCCCTACCAAATCAATACCTACAATTTCAAAAGCAGAAAAATCATTTACGCGATCTGGTGGTAGAGGCGTCGGTACGTTTGACATAGGTTTGGAGCTAAAGCGTTTACATTTGACACATTCATACAAAACACTTCATATAATTTTGCGAGCTCTTAAAATCCAAAATTTCTCACTTAAAATAGTTTGGATCAATTGTATACCAGCAGGAAAGTTTTTGATGTGAACAGATTTTATTAACACTCTATTAAAAAGACACTTACCAGGCAACAAAATAAGAGCCATAAAGAACTCGTCATCTTTCGAGTAGGTGATTTTGGTTTTTACTCTGAGTATACCATTATCATCTTTAAATACAGATATAAATTTTAAGTCACTAACAGTTTTAAAAAAGTGACATTGTAGTAGTTTTATCAAATATTTTCCAGGCTTTATTTATTTCTACAAAAAAAAGCATAGAATCATTAATAGAAGTACAATTATTTTGGCAGTTACTTACAAAGCGCAAAATATATGCAAACACATTAATCATTCTGTTATAATTAGACATCTTTAGACAATACCGAGGAAAACAATCATTGTCTACATTCATAATAACCAATTCATTTTTTTTACTTTCAGTATGAGCATCCAGGGGTTCACAACAAATTTCACTTTTTGGTCAGTTTTCAGGTGCATCTTTTTACCATGTGGGGCCTTCCCACCAACTGGAATCCAACAATCTGCGGCAGAAAACCCCCTATACAGCATATCAGCTGCGTTAAGAACACTAAGAACATGTCACCATAATTGAAATTACATTAACACCCTGATCTCTTGAACACGGTTAGTTACAAAATCCGACCAATCACCGTATTCTTTGATCCACCATTGTGCAAACTCGGAATCCGACCAAAATGTTACCTTTATATTCGGCAGATTAAGTGCACCAAGAATCGAATCGACAAGTCTTGCACCTATGCAGCAGGCCATTAACTCCAACCGCGAAATGGTCAAAGGTTTTAGAGTTGCTACTGTAGTCTTTGCATGAATAAGTGAGACACTAGTTCCTGCTTCAAGCACAGATCTGACAAAAACACATGCAAAATAAGCAACCCGACTTACATCAACAAAAACATGCAATTCAGAACCCTCATTAAAAGGCATGAATAGGGGCAGACACACTTCTTTCGATAAATGCAATTCATTCACTTATATAAAAAATTTCGTAGATACATCAGGTGGCAATTCAATATCCCAGCCAAATTTTAATTTCCAAGTGTCCTGTAACATTATTTTAGGTAGCAAAGTAGCAGCACGCAATATTCCTATTGGACTATTCCTATTTGTACTAAAGATAATATTAATCCTTTAGAAATTACAGTTTCACAAGAAAGAACTTCAAAATCAATGTTATATCTCAATTTATCATCATTTCAAATTCCATAAAAGGCCCCAAACAGAAGCATAGCCAGAATGTTTCGAGATAAATTCGCCATCCACATTACTCACTCAACCTCTCAGGTTGAAACCTCCCCTTGACATCAACGTCTGTGTTCCCTCAATGAAAGATGCCTGATCATAAGGATCATTTACTCCTGTGAGACAATTATCAACTTAAAAGAAACCCTTTAACTTTTCCACTATATCATGAAATTCAGGTGGGGAATTATCCAAAAGATTTAAAATTGAAGCACGTGATATCTACACGATACACGATACCCGACACTACACGATACTATTCTCTACAGTACCTATATACTAATCACACACACACACACACACACACACACACACACACAATTTTAAATGCATTTTTTTTTACTAACAGTTAAAAATAGAATACAATTTCTTCCATCTTCCATAATTTGGTAAAGGTGGTAATTGAATTGCAGAAACAGAACATTTTATTTTGCTTCTTTGAAATACATCAGCTTTAAATTATAAAAATGGAAATTTTCCTTACTCGAAGAATAAAACTGTTTTCACGGAAACAGTTTTGTTCTTTTGATATCAGAGAATAACCTGTTTCAAAAGTGCAAAATAAAAGAATCCCATCAACTACCTCTGAATCAATATCTTTGAAAACTCATTTAGCTATCAATCTGGATTAGCTTTTCAAAGCATTGGAGTGTCATGTGATATATATTCTATTCTATTTGAATATTCCATAAAATATATCGAAATAATATAATAATAAATTTCTTTAATTTTTTTTTTTTTTTTTTTTTTTTTGTAATGGGAATTTTAATCTTAACATTTTCCTTTGCTCTCTCCGTGTCTATTAATTCTGTGAGTCAAAAATATATTTGAATGAAAATTTCTATTGCAATAGATGGCAATAAACATTCCCTCCCACTTTCAGTTGCTAAAAATAAAGCAAAAGAAATGATTAAATGAATAGAATATTTGAAATGCTTGTATTTTCTTATTTAACCCATCTTAATGGATGCTGATTCAGAATTGGAATAATTGACATATGAATACTGATTTTCTTTGGCAATATATATTTTGAATTTCAAAAATAAATCCATAGTTAAAAGCATGGCTGTTGAAGACATATTAAAAAGGTCTATGATTTAGAAACATTTGTTATAATTATGCTTTACTGTATTTAAATTATTGTTGAAAATCAATAAGAGAAATTAATTATTAATAAGGAAAAAAAATTAATTATTTTAAGATTATCATAAGAGGTGTAAATTTTCATTGAGATAAAAATATTACTATATCTGATTTGGCAAAGTTTTGAAAATTATACTTATAATCGTTTTATTTTTTAGTACTACATTTCGAAACAGTAATGAGAGAAAGAATTGCAACCGTAGAGAACCGGCTTTACAATGAACTCTTCATTTATAATATTGCAATTTACTTTACTTCTGCTTAACGACTATTGAGTCAAAAACTGTTCACTGGACTGTTACCAGCCGACATTACATTTAGTGAACTTTTTGTCGATATATCTTTTAATTTATGAATAAATCTGGTTTTAATAACAGTTGCGTCAATAATAAAACTTATAATAGGTGCATCTATTCGAAGTATTTTGGGTAGAAGAAGATTATGTAAAATTATTTAAGAGATGTAAAAGAATGAAGGGAAATTCCGATATTCTATTTGAGAAGTGTCAGGAATATTGCTACCTCGAATATAATTGGACATAATGAAAATTAAAAATGTAATTAAGTTAAAATATCTCAAATACAATAAAAAAAATATCTATTTAAACATATAAATAATACATTTTCCTATAAATTTCTTCATTTTGCAAATGACCAGATATGAAGCAGGCAGTTTTCATGAAGTGATTGCATATATATTTTCATTGTATTGAAATTAAAATATTGATTTAGTTATAAGATAGTTATGTGCATTAAAAGGGTGCTTTAAAGAAACAAAATGATATCAAATAAGGATATCTTTCAAGGTTTGCATTTAGTAAAAGTGATGAATCATCATACATAATATATAATTATTACAATTAGAGATTGCAATACCGGTATACCGGGATACCGAATACCGGTATTTTGAGCCATTTGTACAATTTTGTAATACCGGTATTCACAAGTTTAAATACCGGTTTTTCGGTATTTACTAAAAAAAATTTTAATTGTCTCTACTATGTTCAGGAATCGCGAACATAGCAAAATAGTATATGTTTTTGTTTTTATGTCTCCCTAACGGGCGAAATTAATTAGCTAATTAATTGCTTAAATCTAAATTAGCGAAACATGGATTATCTCTGAAAGAAAATATTGTATCCATAACGACTGATGGAGAAACAATTATGAAAAAAGTTGGAAAGTTGATTGGTGCAAATCAGCAGTTGTGCTATGCACATGGAATTCAATTAGTACTAATAGATGTATTATACCAAAAAAATAAAGAACAGAAGAATCCAAATACTGTGGATATAGAAACTTCGGATTCCAAATTTGAAGAGACTAAGAGTGAGAGTGATATTGACAATGAAGATAATGACAATGTAATTGTTGAAGAAGATATTGCTAATGGGGATGAAATATTAACCTATCAAGAATTGCTTTCTATAATTTATAAAGTTTGAAAAATTGTTAAGATATTTAAAAGTTCCCCAATAAAAAAGGATACGTTACTAAAATATATACTAACTGAAAATAAAACAGAATATATGTTAATATTACATTCTAAAACACGTTGGAACAGTTTACTTCCAATGATGGTACGATTTTTGAAACTGAGAAATACAATCCAAAAAACAATAATCGACTTAAACCTCAAAATTAATTTTTCAGGTAGTGAATTCGACTTAATATCCAGAACTATATCAGCTCTACTTCCAATAAAACTGACTGTTGAGGCATTATGTCGGAGAGATTCTAATTTATGCAACTAATGCAACAATAAATTTCATGTTGCAGTCACTGAAAGAACAGCACACATCACTATCTGAAGAATTATATATTACATTGAAAACTCGCACAGAAGAAAGGCATACCGAAATAGAAAATGTCTTATGGTATTTACATAATTATAATGATTTTAAAAATGAAAATGAAAAAGAAGAAAAGAAAATAACCAATTCAAATTTCATTAAGTTTATAGTAAATTTTCTTAAAACTTTTTATCCACAAACCTATCCATGTTCAGAAGAATTCGGTTCAATTATCGAAGATTTTGATGTCACTACTGTCGATAGTGAAAAGGAATTGTCTCTTGAACAAAAATTAGAATGAGCGATAAATAAAAAAATTTCAACAAACCAAAATACAATACAGAAATCAGCTATATCCAAAACCATCTGACGAGAAATCAATTTATTTGAAGATGAGGGATTTAGAGGTAAATACTTGGAAAAAGTATATCGCGCATTGCTAACAGTACCACCAACTAGCGTAGATGCCGAAAGAGCGTTTTCGACAGCTGGTCATTTTTGCACAAAATTACTTTTCATGCTTAATGATAGTACAATGGATGAATTATGTTTTTTAAGATCACGTTTCAAAAATTTGTAATAGTACCACAGACTGAAAGTGATATTTACCCTTTTTTTTGTGATTTAAATAAATAAGACGTTCCTTCACTTTTTTGTGATTATATAATGTTATAATTTATAAGTTACAAATTATTTTTTGTGATATTTACACTCTCTAACGAAACTGGCAAATAAAACAAAGAAAACACCTGTGTTTTCTTTCTTTTTCTAAAATTTCTAATACCGGTATTAAAACCGGTATTCCGGTATTAAATTTAAAAAATACCGAATACCGGTATTGAAATTTTGGTCCGATATTGCAATCCCTAATTACAATCTTTTGTTTTTCAATGTGTAGCGTCATTCGCTGGTACAGTATATCAACTACCATGCACCCGCTTTCGCTCCACCATCCATGTAAACAAAATTCGGTGAGGTCAATATATAGAATGATCATCTGGCAACATCACGAAGCTGTTGGCGTTTTTTTTTTTTTTTTTTTGAAGGCGTGTCTTATACATTTGGTTAATTATACTAGACTGAATGAGATCAATTACAACAGTCACGGCACTTATCGCAAGTCTTTCAGATGTCCGTAAATATTGTGTTTGGGGGTCAAAATGGGTATGGAATAAGAGGAGTTACTCAAGAACTGGCGGTTCACGTCTTGTTGCAATCAGGGGGACAGTCTTCACGAATGTATGAAAAAATAGTCCTTTGCAGTCAGGCAAAGTAGAAGAAAAATGCATATATTTTTAAAACATTGATCGAATTCTACTTTGACATTCAAGAATTGAGAACCGAAAAGTTCCTACCTCTGAGGGCCGCGAAAGATCCCCCCCCCCTCCTCATTCTCCCTTATAAATTCGAAAAAGGTCAGTAAGTAAAACGGTTATATTTTGCTTATAAAAAACTCATGATTTTTCGCAAATTATTATTAATTTAAAGGTTTCATTATTCTCTACGTTATTATATTACATTAAAACTCATATATGACATTCATTTTCCTGTAATAATATATTTTTTCAAAAAAATACAGTAAAATATGATTGTTTTCTATGATTTTTAAAAAAATTAAGTAAATCAACGAAAATTTAATTAAATTGTCAAATCTGATATGTAAGAACATACACACTATTTAGTTAAATATTCCGAATTCCTGTACTGTTTTATGCTTTGTTTTTTATCAGCGATGCTCTTTAAAAGATTTTTTAAAAGAAAATTCTATGCATTTCATTTTGGAAGAAAAAGCGTGCAAAGAAGTCCAAAATCGAAGCTTTCTGAACAGTGAGCAAAGCCGAATCATCTGTAAACACAAAGCTCGGGGCACAGACTTTTAAAATGGGAATTTATAATTATTGTAAGCGTTGGAAAATCCCCTCACCCAGCCTCAAAGTAACTTTTCCTAAATTTAAAAATATTATAATCATTAAAATGTGACACCAGAAATTCTTGATATAGGTATTATTATACTTTACAAAATTAAAAGATTACATTATACTTTATAAAATTAGAAGAAAAAAGAAATGCTTCTAAAGCAACGGGAGTTGTCCCCCCAAAACTTCGCGCACCTTCCAACATAAATGTCATCCCTCCCCCACTCTGCAGGACTTTGGACAAGGGAGCAGTGACGTATAATGCTTAGAAAACTATCAAACTTCGGTGTGAATTTAACATTTTCATGCATTTGTCGTGTAATCCTTTGCAAGCGTTTTGGTGATGAATCCCTGGCATGTGGCTAATAGTATCCGAAAATCGGTTGTGTTTCAGACGCGTTTTTTCCATCCGATTGAAACCATAATTTGACACAAAATGACACTTGTAGTCACAAAATAACTTTCCAAATATTTGATATATTTAAGTCATTGCATTTATTTAGTTATAGCGTTGACATGCTTTTGAAAATAACAAGGGGTTGACAGACGATCCATCCCTTGCTGTATTTGGTTCAAAATTTGATAGACTTTCACATTATGGATTTTAAATCTGTGCATCCGATTGTATTCCTTTTCGTTTTGTAGTTATCGTATTTAATTATATTAGAACAATCGGACAGACTTCCCCTGAACGGATTTTACTAAAAATGTGATAAATTCTAGAAATTTGAGATGAAGACCCGATACAAATTTTACCTTCTGACTCCAATCGTTTTTGAGTTATTTTCTTACAGACAGGCAGACAATCGGTCAAAAAATGTGCCAAAAATATGTTTTTCGAACTCGGGGAGATTCGTCAAAATCCCGAGTCAAAATCCCAAATTTTTTGACGATTGCTATACTTTCTCTATACTTCGTTTCACGCCAAAGTAAAAGGTAACACTTTTTGCCATAGGAGAGATATCTCTAAAGGTAGTGTTTTTCTATGTAATAGGAATTGCGGCAAAGTTTCCTGAAGAATTCTCAAACTATAATATGCTGGAACATTTAACGAATTTTTCCTCATAAGAAGTTAGAATCTAGAGAAAACAATATACTTTAATTAGCTTTTCTGCTGTGCATTACTTTCTGAAGTTCTTTTAAACAGTTTTTTAATAGTTCCATTTGTAACAAATCCTCCATAAAATTGCTCTTGAAGACGACGTTTTAATAAAGAAGACTGGGATAGTTTAAACCGTAAATTTTTTAAACACGTGATAGTCCTATTTGTTAATTATACTTTCAAATGTTTTACATCTGCGATACGTGATAAATTTTATGTCCTTAATTTAGAAATGCAAAGTCATTCTGCTGAATTTCTTACAAACTGAAAATTATAGGAGAATGTTCAGACCCTTATATTAAGGAAACAAATTTAATTGATCCACAACCTTGATTTTTTGGTAAAAATTAGATTCTTCAATGATTGTCTAGTTTTTTTTTCTTCCTGAATTTGAATTAAAAGCTCCAGATTATTCAGCGTTGGCTAGAATTAAATTTGTAAAGAAAATTAGTTTCAGAGGAATATCACATCTTCCAATTCTTATTATTTGATAAATAGAATCAACCTGCTCTAACTTTCTTAATTCTTTCCAATTTTATTGATTTCGTTTTCGCGCATGCTCGTATTATCATCGTTTGAATGTAAAGTGACCAGGCATTCTAAATTAAAGAGTCTATTTAAATATGTAACTCTTCTAATATTCCTACCAATATTTTAGAATATTTATTTCCATACATAGTTTCATATATACGATTGAAATTATGACTTTATTTACCACTTTCCGCAGCAAATATCATTTTTATTGTTCTTATTCATTATATAACTTTGCTTTTTCGAACAATAATTTAATTAAATTAAAAACGTTTCTTTTTTTATTCAAAACTAGCCGCATTTGGCGACCAGCCGGTTCGCCAGTATTAATGCTTGCTAAAATGTTCAATTAATATATTATGTAACTTGTTCTCATAATAGGGTTTTCAGTAAAATATTTTAAAGCTTCAAATTTTGATAGTCATTTCATTTACTTTTATCATTACGCAGATACGTTATGTTCATTGTACTATTCATATCTCTTTAATTTTCTGTTAGCACCCGCAAAATTCAATTTTAAATTAAATGGAAATGATGAAACTGCAATTAATACAAAAAGGTTTTTTTAGGTTATATTCCTAGAATACAAAAGGATCCATGGGTCAAGGAGCTACAGAATAAAGGTATCCAATTCACTGATGTTGGGAAAAGATCGATGCTATAGAGTTGTTGATAGGAGTTGGTTATACTGGAAATCTCTTCACAGGAAATATATGTCCCTTGTCATCAGGAATGATTGCTATCGAAACCTATTTGGGTTGGAGTGCAATGGGAAAACCAAAAGCTAATTTCAACAAAAACTCCTCCATGTCTCTTTTTATTCAAAGTAATGACATTTCAGACCTGTGGAGACTAGAATCTCTAGGTATAATGGATCAATGTGAGATTAATGATTCAAAAGTCTTAGAAAATACAGTTTTTGATTATTTTTCCAAAAATGTAAAAATTGACGAGGATGGAAGATATGAGGTCAAGCTTCCCTGTATGCGCAGTCAAGATGAACTACCTACAAATAAAGACATTGCTGGGAAAAGGCCCGTTTCTACTAGCATGAAGTTGTTAAAGGGCAATCATTTCGAGTGTTATGATGCTGTCTTCGAAGAGTGGAAAAAAGAAGGTATTATAGAAGATTCTGATTAGGGTCCTGGTCACTATCTACCTCATCGAGGCGTATTTAAAAATGATTCCAACACCAAAATGCGGCCAATTTTTGACGCTTAATGCAAGTCAAGAGGTAATCTTACATTCAATGATTGTTTGATGAAAGGTCCAAATTTTATAGTGACGATACCTTCAGTACTTATGAAATTTCGGAAGAAAAATTTTGGTGTTGTATCAATGTGAGACAAAAAGACGTTTCTTCAAATATCTGTTTCTAAAGAAGAAAGTAAATACTTGAAATTTCTGTGGTGGAAGAATGAGAGCAGAGATGCGACTAAAGTTTATCAGCATGCCAGAGTAGTTTTTGGCCTGAATTGCTGCCTTTTTCTGTTGAGTGCTGTCATCCACCATCATTTTGACCAGTATTTATCTTCTCCTTACCATGATACTGCTGTGAAGTTAAAGAACTCATTTTATGTCGACAATTGTGTGACATCTGTAAATTCAGAGCAGGAACTGCAACACTTTATTAAAGATTCAACAAAGCTGATGGCACAAGTCAAGTTTGACCTTAGAGGTTGGGAATTCACAGGAGAGCCAATTTCATTAAAAGATCCCAAACCAAATCCTGTTTTAGGACTTCTGTGGAAAAATCAGAAGATGTGCTTTTTTATGATAATTCTTTACTGGAAATGCCTACCAATACAATTACTAGACGTGTGATTTTATCTTATGCCAATAGAGGTTTTGATCTGATTGGTTTTACTTATCCAGGCTCTTTGCAATCTAAAATATTATTGCAAGAGAGTTGGCGATTGAAAAAAAGCTGGAATTCGGAAGTATCAACGGATATGAAAGAAAAATTTCTAAAATGGATAGAAAATATTAAAATGTTACATCTTGTGAAAATTCCAAGGACAATTTTTATTAGCAATGCTTCTTTCTTTAGTTTTCACGTATTTTGCGGTGCTAGCCTCATTTCATATGCAACAGTTGTATTCATACGATGCTAATCAGTCCATGGAACCTCTGTCCAATTACTAGCTGCTAAATATAGAATAGCTCCAATAAAATACATTACTATACCGAGACTGGAACTGCTTGCCTACTACATTGGTGCAAGTCTTTCAAAGCTTGTAAAAGAGAGTTTAAATATTGTAAATGTGAAAACAGAGTTTTGAACCGACTCTACCACAGCTCTTCAATGGATCAGATGAGACGAACCTTGGAGCATTTTTGTCCGCAATCGAGTGAATGAAATTCGGAAGCTGTCAAATATAGATGACTTGAAACATGTTCCGGGATCATTAAACCTCGCCGATTTGCCCTCTCGTGGATGCTCCGTTTTGAAGCTTCTGAGTTCTAAATGGTGGGAGGGATCCAAATGGTTTCTTTTACGTGAGGATTTGTGACCAGAATCGAATCATCATATTAATTAATAGCTTATCTCTGTAGAAAAATGTGGCAAATCAATTAGTCTTGTAAACAACTCTCCTGTTACTGCAAGTCTTTTCTCTCGGTTTTCCAGCTATGCAAAAATCCTTAAAATTTTGGGTTGAATTTCAAGATTTCAGCATAATTCTAAGACTGAAAAGGAGTGCAGAAAAGAGGGATGTTTGACTACATCTGAAATGAATGAAGCAGAAAAAAGGATTAATAGGATGATTCAAGAAAAGTCTTTCACAGAATAATCAGTTATAGATTTGAAGACTCTCAATGTCGTTAGAGATAAGGAGAGTATTTTAAGGATTAAAACAAAATTAACTGAGAAGGACGACTTGCGAAATTTTAGATACCCTATTCTTCTTACTGGAAAACATAAGTTAGTAGAGCTTCTTGTCAGAGAGGCTTATATGGAAAACTCTCATGCTGGAGTGCAGATTTTATTATCGAAATTGCGAGAAAATTTCTGGATTATAAATGGAAGAAAAACCATTCGTAGAGAAATTAACAAATGCTTAAGATGCAAGAGATACAATTCCAGGAACATACAGACCCAGCCTATTGGTTTTCCACAGGACATAGTAGAAGAATCAGTTGAATTTGAAGTGAGCGGAATAGATTTAGCTGGACCACTTACGCTTAAGGGAGGTGAAAAATGTTGGATACTTCTTTTCACGTGTGCAGTGTATCGAGCAATATACCTCGAATTGACACAGTCACCTGATACTAGATCCTTGATCCTTTGCCTTCGGCGGTTCATATCCAGACGAAGCCGACCAAAGGTTATTTACATCAATAATGGCACTAACTTTGTAGGCGCTGAAAATTTGCTGCGAAAACTGGATTGGGATGTGATTGAAAGAGAAACTTCTATCCAAAGAATAACATGGAAATTCATACCACCCTTTGTACCCTGGTGGGATAGGTTTTGGGAACGGATTGTACAAATGGTGAAAAAACTTCTTAGACGTGTTTTAGGGAATGCCTGCTTGTACTATGAAGAGTTAGTTACTATCTTATGTGATTGTGAGGCGGTCATTAACTACAGACCTCTTACGTACTTACCCGAAGGTTCCAATAACCTCATTCCGCTCTCTCCTTCAATGTTTATACAAGATATTCCGACGGTGGGAGTACCCGATTTAGATAAACTCGACACTACTGATGCTAATAATTGTCTGAAATATCGACTAAATCTTAGACAATAAGAAACAGATTTTGCCGTGAATATTTAGGCATAATATTACAACCACGGAAGAAAGGCAATTATTATGAACTAAAACCTGGAGAAATTGTCTTAATTGAAAATGATTCAAAGAAAAAATGAATGTGGCCAAGGGCTCAAATTCTTGAGGTTTATCCAGGTAGATAAAAACGTTAAAGTAGTACGATTGAAAACACGAAGCGGTGAGACTGTACGTCCTGTTCGTCGTATTTAGTCCCTTTGAGATAAAGTGTACAGAAGCTGAAAGCCAATCTTAGTGAAAAATCTCTTACAACAAGAAGAGGTAGAATTGTAAAAGTGACTTCAAGATTTTTGAGGACTTGAACAATGCAAATTACTTTGTATCCAATGCTTCTTTACCTTATTTGCTGTTTGATTATTAACGAATAATCAAAGGCGGGAGTGTTCGGTAAATATCATAATCTAAATTTGTTAATAGACATCTAGCAGACGATTCCTTTTCATTTTATAACTGCTACAATTTTTATTTAATTAAATTATTAAAAAGTAAAAGCAAACAATTTTTCTTTGATAAACATATTTTATTAATATTACTCCGTTTATTTTTTGTATAATAGCTGATGATCAATTGTAAACCTTTTGGAATCTGGTAATGTTTGTAATATATGCTGTTAAGTTGAAAAGAATAAATAAGCCGATGAAATTCTAAAATTCTAAAATTATTTTAGTTTTTAAGAATTTAAGATGCGCTGCAAGCTATAGTTTGAAGCTAAAGAAAACGGGTAGTTTTCTAGAAAGCATGCAAAACATGGAAAAGTACAGACGGTCAACCCCTTTACGGATTTTGTTCAAACTTTGATATGGATCTACATTTGCGATGTTAAGCCCGTGTTGTTAAGTTGTCAAATCAGTCACTGACTAACTTAGTTTTGTGATAAATTATATGAGGACGCCAGTAAATAGTTCACTGCACTTCATGTACTAATGAAGCAGTTTTAATTAAAACTCCTTCAGAATTTAGATATATACATAAAATTTCTGCTACGGCAGTGATTATTTACAAATATTCAAGGTTTAAACGCATAAAATTCGACATTCACAGGAAAAAGAATTCTAAAAGAACTTACAATGAACAATTCCTCTTCGTGCCGAGATTACATCTGTAAGTAAGCATAATGACGTCACAAAAGAAATAAAGTTGCCAAAAAAGAAATTTATAAAGATTAATTACTTTTAAAAAAGACAATAATAACGTAGAGAGTTAACTTCAAATTATATAAATGCAAAGCAGCCTCAGCGATGTCTACTCTACTTTAACACGTGTATCGATTTCATCTATCTAACTCAATACATTTTGAAGCTATTGTGTTCATATGAGATCGAACAACAGAACAGATAAATTTTCTTTGAATGAATTTAGTTCAAAATTTGATAGAAATGTATAACTTTGGTGTTAAATCCATATACCAAATTTCATCCATCTTTTTTTTCTTCAAAGAGTATGTGAATTATCGCGTTCATAAAAGACAAAAATTCCAAAAGTGTATTCATGGAACTAGAGGGTTCGAGGTATGAAGTATGGTCAAAATCTGGTTCGATCATTTTGACCATATCTCTTCCTTGTGTACTTCCTATAAGGGAAAATAAAGAATTCCTTTTATAAATGGTAAGTAAGTTGCAGTTACTTTAATTTTCATTATATTTTCTATTTTAATTTTTTTTAAAGGAGAGTTAGGGAGTGGGGGAAGTTGGCTAAACAGAAATATAATTCATGTGCGAAAGTTTCTGGAACCAGTCCAGCGAATGGCCACTTCTTCCATGAATTATTCTGCCGTCTAAATAGAACTCAGTCGGGCGTGTTTATTCAGGAGTAATGAAAGATAAACAAGACTCGCGCTCCGTGATTCCAGGAGTGATGCCGTAAACGGAGCGAATGCAGTCAACAGTAAAGATGAAAAGCTTGATGCCGCATCACGAATGTGCTTTGTGTACTCTGCTACGGTTCGCTTTCCTCAGTAAACACTTGAAATTAGAATATTTATGCTATCGGAACCCGCACAGATTTGTCCGTGACAAGCTGAATGCCATCGACATCAAAACCATAATAACTGGATATAAAACTGTGAAAAGGAAAGAAAAAAATAATGTTGACTTTTAGCTTTTAATTTTCTTCGTTTGGATCTGATGTACTACTGGCGATAAAATTCAAAGCAAATAACTGAAAATGAAGACACACAAAAGACTGAAGAAAAGAGAATTTAAAGTACCCTGCAAATGATGCTTTTAGAATTAAAATTTTATAAAAAGAATTCTTTTTTGATTTCCTAATTCGGTTCCTTGTAAAGCCGACGAAAAAAATCCTGGCTCCTTGCCAAGTCTGTGAAGCAATAAAACTTACCTAGATAATTTAATTCATTTCAATAATTGCAGAATTGTGTATTTTCTTGGCAGAAATATGCATTGTGGAACAGCCTTTTTTGTTGAACCGTTTAGGGGAATTATAAATTTAATTTTCAAATTTATTATTTATAATGAATTAAAAGTGATAATTGAACGCGATTTCAGGTCTTTTCTTAAAGTTATCTTAGTAAATAGAGAATCGTTTGATACTCAATCAATAACGCTGTACTCTTTTAATGACGATTGCACTTGGCTGTTACAGGAGATTTTTATCGATGGCTAGCTATTTTTATTCAAATATAATTTTGTCGAATAAAAATATAATTGATGTTTTTTATTTAAATGCTAAGGAACGTGGAGCAGAATGTGTTAATATTATTCGAATGCGTTAATTTTATAAATTGAAAGAAATCCATAACATGGGCAGAACATAGTCTATTGGAATAAGACCAAATTTATAAATTTTTTAGACTTTCTTCAAATATTTCTTTGACGTTTGGAGAGTGAGAATTATAATATTAATTTAAATATTTAATTTCTCAGTTAAAAATTAAATTATTTAACTAAGCATAACTAATAATAAGACCTTTTGTCTTTAAATTCAAAACGCGGTAAAGAAATGGTTTAACTAAATAAATATTAGAATATCTGAAAATAATTTACAGCCTTATTAGTGGTGTGAATCTTTAAAAACCACCGTGCAGTTCACGATTAAGTGAAAATAGATCTAACAGTTCAAAAGACAGTTGCGGTGTAAATTCTCTAATCTTAGAAAATACACTGAAAAATATTGTTTACTTAAATGAAAAAAGACATTTTCTTCTCTCGTTTCAATTCATTTTTTTGTCGCTATGAATAAAATTCTAGCAGATTTCAATAAATACTTAATTAACAGAGATGGATTTTTTTCACTATAGTGAATTTTGCTTCTAACGAAAAGGAATACATTCAAGCGTTTATAAATTATCTTTAATAAAATTACAGGAAACCGGCTTGAATTCATTGGAGAAAGAAAAAAATGGTTTTATGAAAAGTGCCTCTTTTGTTACAGAAAAGAAAAGGGAGACTCATTGAAAGGGATCCTATTTTCAAAGTTTCTGTGAATACGGGCAAAGTTTTCTCAAGGAATTCTCAAACCATAAAATATTGTGACGTCACACGAAGTGTTTCCTTCAAAAAATCAGATTCTAGAAAAGAAAATCATGCGTTAATTAATTTTTCAGCTTCAAATCACCTTTTGAAACAGAAAAATTAATTAAAAATTAATTCTTAGAGAAGTTTTCTAAAAATTCCTTTAGAAGCAAATCATTAATAAAATTGCTCGCTGCAAGACTATCTTTTTTTAACTAAATAACCCGAGAGAGTTTGGACCGTCTTTTGCAGTTATATATATATATATATATTAAATGCTGAGTCTTTAAAACAGATGACTTCGCCAACGACTTTGACTCCCTGATTTAAAACAGTTGAATCAATTTGATTATCATTTCACAGATACAAAAAGGCTAGGGATAATCAGGCATTACTTACAATATTGAAGAATATTCTATGAAAACAAACGCTCTAAAACGATCACGTTTTAAACTAAACGAACCTGATTCTTGATTGTGAGTAATTTATTTATCTTGAATTTAATTCAACGCTCCAAATTTTCCATTTTTATTAATAAATGAATGGTTCATTTTAACAATGTATTGATTAGAATTAATTTAAAACGAACAATAACTTTTGAAGAATTTTTCTTTTGAAATTTTACTGAACATAGTATATAGTCAGAGTTTGTTAGAACGCAGTATAGCTTAAATTTTACAAATATTGCTAATTTTCCTATATAGGTATCCTTGTTCTGTGATGCTAGCAGTTGACAATGATGTGGCATTACAAATTGGTTTAAAAATCCCGGAGATTAAAAATTTTTTTCATCTCTAATATCTGAACTTAATAACACCTTTATATAAAATTCTTAATTCAGCACAACATAAATTAAATAAAATAATAGTATTTTTCATTCTTGTATAAGAAGTATCCAAGCGAAAGTATTAGAATCGTCAAGAATTTCGAACTCGAGATTTTGACGAATCTCAACCGAAAAACACATTTTTGGAATTATATCTTCATGTCCTGTTACTTTGTCTCAGAAAGTGATGAAAAAATGTTTTGAAAGAGACGCATGGAATTCAGTACTTGGACTTGACCCTGCAGTTGCAGATTTTTATGAAACTCGGCAATCCATTCCAAAGAAATCTGCCATTCCACCTGTTCGTAGCATAAATGAGCTACGAAACATGAAGAGCCAGATATATAAATTCTGGTACATAGATTTAGCATCTGAAGAGTAGCTTCTAATTAGATTTAGAGTCAAATCTGTTAAAGGGTTGCATGTCAATCTCTATATATTTTTGTATGCAAGTGAATGCAATAATTCATAAATATATCACTTAAAGGAAATTCGTTATGTGATACCTCGAATACATAGTTTTATGTCAAACTTTGGCTACGATCAGGCAGAATGAAAGGCGCACAAAATACATATTCTCACAATAAATTCAATAAAACTGTTAGATTCACGCCAAAGATCTCTACTTCGTTTTTTATATTCACCTTTGCCATTGCAAAGTACAGTAGACTCTCGATTATCCGCGGGCGGGTTATCCGCGCCTGCCGCACATTTTTTTTTTTTTTTTTTTTTTGACTGATTGTTTCAAAAAGGTGCAGTTTTACAGTTATGCTTTTGTAATTACATAATACGTTACAGTATTAAAACAGTACATATGTATTAATTTTTCTGTGTATCCTTGACGCCTCTCGTAAATACTAAGCACTTTTCTGTTTTCATTAACAAAATGCATTTTAGGTTAGTTTTGAGTGATATACTAAAATATTAAGCGTTAATTAAACATTTCCTGCTGTTTATTTTACGTTACGTGTACAATTACATAAAATGATTTTTCAAAGTTGGAATGACTGTTTTCTCTTTTTCAATACCCGTTTTTAGCCTTTTTTCGGATTATCCGCGATTTTTGTTATCCGCGGCGGCCGCGCCACCCAATTCCGCGGATAATCGGGAGTGTACTGTATTTGTGGTCTCACACATAAGGCCCACACTGTTATGAAAGATGAGAGGAATAAGAGTTTTATTTATTATGTATGAGTAAGTTTTGAAGTCATCACTCCTTCTGGTCTTTATGTTATCTGGTATATGTAAGCCCACAGTCCTAGAAGTACCTTTTTCTGAAATTGCGATTTTGAGGTGAAATATCCAACTTAAAGTGAATTTTTAATCATGCATGTTTGCATAATGCAATATGTTGAGCGTATGTAACCCATAAACATTAATATGTTAAAAATAAAGAAACTAATGTTCAAGTGTTAATTATTAGTTTTCTATCAAAAAAATTGCAAGGTATTTGTGACAAGTATTACAAAGTATTTGGGATTTGTATTGCTAGGTATTTTGTGTATCTGTATTTGCGAAGTATTTGTATTGTAAGACAATGAAAAAAGTAAAAAATGATATCTTTGCAGTTTAACCAGACGAAAGAAAGGATCTTTAGTTATATTTCACGTTTGAGTAGCCTTTTAGCCGTTGCAGTTCCAGTGAACTGCACCGTTGCCCGGGGAACACCACGTGGAGGTGAGCTACTCTCGTTCCCCACCCGCCAACCCTCCCTTCATCGCTGCAGCTGACAGAATTAAAATGTTTTTTAAAACTGTATTAAGATGTTGACACCATGCTTGTTTCATAAATTTATATGACAGCTGACCACAATTTTTGATGTTAAAAATAATATAACAAAATAATAAAATAATGGTGTTTGAACATTTGGTAATAGATATCTTTGGATCAGTCATAAACAGTATTCGGAGACTTTCGACAGTTTCGATGTTAAACTACCTCTTACCGCTGTCGGCATTCCATCGGCAAATCCAGAGCCAAGTAAAACAGATAGATTTCATGAGACTCCACGTTTGGGACACCGATGGGAGCCAATCGGGCCGGCAAGTTCAATCCACAACATATTTTATAAATTATGTATGATTTCACTATAGGAGCATCAGCTTTCTGGACTTGAGGAGGAGCCAGTTCAGCTGGAATCTCCAATGCTTGGCAAAATCGAAACACGGCATACGAGCGCACCACGGCAACTCGCGGTTCAGGCGGATTAGATGGTACTACCGCATTTGAATCCAAATCAGGATCAGAAACAAAGTCCCCAGAAGATGGTAAGCGGGGAAATAGGGAATATCTTATCAATTCCCAAATAGTCACTAAAACGATGCGTCCAACGGCGGCCGTAGCCGCATTGAAACAGTCAAGAAACGCACTAAACATTGCTCAGAAGAAAAAAAAAAAAAAAAAAAAACGCACAACTGTCGGTTGCAGAACGGTAATTTGAATGAACCCCTTGGTCGTTTCGAGAGGGGGAGGGAGTGTGTTGAAACTTTATTTACACCCCTCGAGGTCCAAGGTTTTACGCATGAGGGTGCTGTGTCCCCCTCGGGGTTTTGTTTATATTGGGAGTCTTGTTGTGTACGTTGTAGAGTCTTGTTGTATGGCGTTGCCTTTGTGCTCTTTGCTGTATAAATGCTGTGTATTCTTATTTCCTGCTGTGTGTGAATAAAATGTGAAAAATCCACTAGTTGCCTCCAGTTCCTTTCTGACAGGTAAGAGCTTTTCGAATCATTCCGTTGGCTATTGAATTAAAGTCTAATCATGGTATGAAGGAAAGGGGCTGTTGCATTAACAGCATGCATTTTTATACTTAAATCGCTTCAAGTTAGTAATTTTTTAATACATTTTTAATTACCCCCTCGAGTCCCAAAGATATGAAATTTTGTATATTCAGATGATATGGAAAGCAATAGACTTCTTCTTTAAAAAATATTTTCAGAACAGTTAATAGATAAATTTATTTAAATATCAATTCTATACTAGCTACACCATTTGACAATGAGATTGATTTCAGGTAGATACAAAATAAAGGGCATTCCTATGTAGTTAAAAAACCCATTTTTGTCTTTCTTCGCTTTCACATACAAACAGGTATTCATGTTTATTATTAACTAATGACCTTTGGAGACCAGATGGATCGCTGTGCTCATTGTAGCTTAAATGTCAGTTAAATATTTTATATAAATTATGTTCAATTAAATATTTTATAATTACTTCCTTCGGAAAAATATATTTAAGTTTAGAATTTTGATAGTCATATAACTCACGCTCTTATAGAAGCCATATCCCGTTGTGTTAAGAGTACTAAGAACTTCTCTAATTTTTGGTCAATTCCCGTAAAATTTGAACTTTGAGATACAAAGGAAGTGATAAATTTTCATTTAATCTTAAAAGAGTTTTTGCTGCAACTAAACATCAAAAAAAAAAATATGAGAATAGAAAATAGATTCATTCAGCATTTAAGTCTTATTTGTACTAAAGAATATTTTTTATGATTTATGCAAAATCTCAAAAAACTTTTCAGTAAAAATTTCTTTTATCCATCATAAAATTCAGTTTTTAGTTTTCATTTCAAAAGGATTTAAATAATGTAAAAAATAATATTTCATTCCCTTTCAGTCAATAAGTATACTGCTGAAAAAGTTATGAGGCCAGCATTTTATCTTTCTTAAATCTTTAATCTTAAGGAATTATGAAAGGAAATGTTCTTGACACTGCAAAATTTAAAAGAAACTAAAAATAATATTTTTTTTCTTCTGCGAACATATCCAACCGATTTACGAAGTTCTGAATAACAGTATTTTAGGACAATCCAATCCAAGACTCATTGACGTAAAATTATGAATTTTACGTCAATCAGTCTTGAAGAAAGTTCGGGCATTGATTTGCGTACCATCTTAAAGATGTTCATTGAATTAGCCTGAGATCTTGCAATTTTATAAGTTAGTCATATTCAAATTTTCATAACTGCCCATTTTTAGTCGCAATAGAATGGACTTTCATTTTACTTAAAATCACAGAGTTTCAAAGTCCTTTTTCTAATTAGGACTAAATAAACCTCGAAGGATCTGTAGAAAACTATAAAATATTTAATTCATCAGAGCATAAATTGAAAAAAATATTATATTTTTATTTTTTTGAATGCGATGTCATGCAAGGAGAAAATAATATAACCGTCCAGAATTTCAAACTCGAGATTTTCACAAATCTTCAAGAAAAACACATTTTTGGAAATGCGTCTGCCTGTCGTTCTGTTCATCTGTCCCAAAAAAATGATAACAAAGATTTGAGAAAGGCGAATGGAATTTGTGTAATTGACACTATTGAGTACGTGTAATTGACACTAAATTTGTAGATATTTATAAAATTTTGAAGGTAATCCATTCAGAGGGAATGTGCCATTCCAGCTGTCCCGAGTGCAAACGAGCTCGATAACAACTAAAAAGTATAAATAGCCAGATATATTTGGTACACATATTTAGCATCTAAAATGTTATATACCCAAATCTTTACCCAGATTACCCTAATTTATACCCAAATCTTTCAAAAGGTTGAATGTCTGTTTCTATGTATTTTTGTTTGCATGGGAGCGCAATAATTAACGAGTGTCAAATTTTGATTACAATCTGTCAAAAAAAAAAGAGGGGAGAGTGTCGAAAATACATCTCCCAGCATCATATTCAGTATAAATGTTAAATTAACACCAAAGATCTATGTTTCCTTATTAAAATTCTCCAAAGGCATGTAAGTTGTGTGTGGTCCTATCCATTAGAGAATGTGCGAGTAAGTGTTGCAGTGACCACTGCCTCTGCTTTTTATGTTGTCTGGTATTTCGATTCATCTGGTAAGCCCGTAGCCCTAAAAGTATCTTTTTCTGAATTTTCCAGCTTGAGATGAAACATTCGACCTTTAAAGAAGTTTTGAATAATGTTTCATATACATATCGCCTGAATTATATGTAGAATGTATGTATAAACATTAACATGTTAAAAATGCAGAAACTATTGTTCAAGAACTGATAATTGGTTTCCTATAAAAAAATTCAAGATAATGCAAAAGAATTAAAAAATGATATCTAAGCAGTTTTGAAAGACAAAATAAAGGATCTTTATTTATACTTCATGCTTGAGTAGCCTCTTAGCCGTTGCAGTTCCAGTGAACTGCACCGTTGCCCGGGGAACACCACGTGGAGGTGGGCTACTCTCGTTCCCCACCCACCAACCCTCCCTTCTTCGCTGCAGTCACACAAAGTTTTTTTTTTATTGCTGCTGCTGATGTTTTTGTTTTTGATGTTGACAATATGCTTGTTTCATAACTTTATATGACTGCCGACCACATTTTTGATGTTGAAAATCATATTAAATAGCTTCCAGAAGCACGTGACAGTTTTTGAACCGGCATCCGGAACAGTCTTTGAACTTTTGGCGACAGAGAATCTTTATATCAGCCAACAAAAGTATTCGGAAAACTGCCTCTTAGCACTGTCGGTATTCCACCGGCAAATCCAGAGCCAAGCAAAGTTGATAGATGGCATATGACCCCACAACTGGGACACCAATGGGAGCCAATCGGGCCGGCAAGTTCAATCCACAGCACATCTTATAAACCATGTATGATTTCACTGCTGGAACATCAGCTTCCTGGACTTGAGTATCAGCCAGTTCAACTGGAATGTCCAATGCCTGGCAAAATCGAAACACGGCATACGAGCGCACCACGGCAACTCGTGGTTTAAACGGTTGAGATGGTACTACCGCATTTGAATCCAAATCAGGATCAGAAACAAAATCCCCAGAAGATGGTAAACGGGGAAATAGGGAATATTTTATCAATTCTCAAAGAGTCACAAAAACGATGAGTCCACCGACGGCCGTAGCCATAGTGAAACAGTCAAGAAACGCACTAAGCATTGCTCAGAACAAGAAAAATTCGCATTACTATCGGTTGCAGAACAGTAAATGAATTTTAAAATAAAGCAACAGTGTATGCTTTCATTGTTCTTTCTGCTACATTGTTTACATCTTATAATTTTGTTGAGTATTTAAACAATTATATTGCTGTTGACTTCAATAACAAAAGTGATTGTTGAAATATTTTTTCTTCGATAACAATTGAAACGCGATGATAATTATTACCATTTTAACAATCGAATATATGCCAGTAATCACTCACTGGAATTTCGTTGGGGGCTAAGAGTGAATGCTATTATCTAAAGGAAATATGGGGATATAAATATTTATTGCAAGCATGATTAGTCATTAGAGTTTCTATGGGCAGTTAAAATTAATCTAATTTATCGAAAATGCATGTACAAAATGAAAATAGCATTTGTATTTCACTTTATATGAGAAGGCAAGTAAACACCTTTCCCTAAACCTCGGATGGATATAGGAACTTACAAGAATGAGGTAGCGAAAAAATGAGGGAAACAAAAGAAATTGGAATTTAGTGTTTATTTGAAAAAGAATGATATATTTTGTAAATTTTAATATAGCAATATTTATTTCATTATTAAACAATTTTTTCATTGGTTAGTAACTTATTACAAATGAATGAAAGACCAACATTTACTTGAAAATAACTTTTCATTTTGTGTATAAGTGAAATAAGCATTTATTTCTTTAACTATTGTAAATAAGAATATTGTAAATAATCCGACATAACAAAGGTAATCAAAAATAAATAAAAAGGTTTACAATATTTAAATTGTTATACAGACCCCTCCCGCAGGAAAAATCTCAATGAGTAAAATGTTTTTGTTCAAACCATCTACAAGGAGACAAATTTTCACGCTTCCGTCTGTAAAATTTGCCGAGATAAAACATCTTTGACCAGTTTTTGAGCGAAATTTTCGTTGTAATTTTCAGGCATAATGAGCATGATTCGTAAGTTTATTAGAGAAGCAAATATTAATGGAAATATTAAAGCAATTATTAAATTGAAAAAAAAATTATTAACTGAAGTGCTTTATAACTTGTTCAGTATGAATATCTTCCCTAACTACATGAAGCTGCATTCTTTTAACAATATTCTCACATGTGAGATCGAGTTCATCACTGATGACTAAAAGGCAGGCATTTTGATTTTGTAGTCAAAGATTTATCGCGTGTGTACAGCAAAAGTCAATCCATTCCTTAATTAAATTAAACATCCAACTAAAACTTGCTTAATATATCGGTCACTATTTTGTTGTATGAAATGGAATCTCCATTATCCTTTCCAAAAGTGGCAGTTTTGAAGATTAATGTTTCTGTCTCGATTTAAAAAAACAAACTTAACTTACTTTTTGTTCTTTTTTATTTCATTTATTTATTTATTCTGCAAACAGTGTCCTTTATTTTTATTAATTTCAAAATTATCCTTTTTATTTTTCTTCTTTTTTGCCGCATATTCGTAAATTACATGCGATACATATATGATGCAATTATTTTTCAAAATACTCAATAACGCCGATCGTTGAACTTACAGTTATCGCACTATTCACCTAAGTTTCATCTAATTCAGTTATGATCACCTAAGAAAGCTAAATTATTTCAACATTTCAATTTAATATTAATCTTATATTAAACATTCAATTTAATATTATTATTATAAATTTTAACGATTTTTTTCAGTTTTTTCCGAACATATTAATACACAGTGATTCCATACCACTTTAAAATAAGAAACGAAAGAGTTATAATAAAATGTTTTCTTTCAGAATCATTTTATTTTCAATAAATTGTGTTGGTAATTAAAAATAGACTTTACAACGATTTCGAATTCCCAGAAATATTTTTTCTTCTCTAATTTCTAATTAAACGTGTCACCTTCAGGGGTAAGAAATGTTTCATCCCTTTCATTTGATTCATTTGAGAGTTGAAAGACTGTTGACATGGATTTTATTTATATTCAGTGCTTCCACTTTTGAAGGACCTAGAGCTCTTCTTACTGGAGTTCGAGTCCAAAAACGTAGAACCCCTTGAACTGTAGAACATGAGAGGAGCGAGTTATCAAATTTTATTTGGACACTAAGTTCGTTTCGTGAGAAACTTACAGAAACGGATCTCGATTTTTGTGGGTCCCAATTCCTCACCAAATGTATAACATATTACTCAATGAGACTGCTGAGGAGAAAGTGAAGCACGGGTTTGAAAAAAATTAAAACATTTTCGAAGAATTCGAGTGGTCGAGGCAGCTAATGGATGATATTTTAAGAATTCAGTTAACCACGTTATCTTCTTGGGCCGAGCTAGCTGTCAATCTGGTAAATACCACGTGGTCTCTCTGTTAATGCTGGAATATTGCGAAGTTGAATATCATGGACTGCGTTGGGTGTGATCTCGGTTCTCTGCCGAATATTATGGTGTGTGCAGCTCTCTAGGCCTGCTACAGCTTGTAATATTTTCTTAGATACGATGTACGTATTAATATTATAATTTGTCCTCGAAGGCGTAATCACGTGCATTTTATTTATCAAGACATTTTCAGTCTAAAATTTATGATGTACGTTTCTGTTACCAATAAATCACAAAAAAAGAAACAAACCTGTGCTTCAAGTTGTTTAAAAACCAGGCAACAATCTTCATTATTAAATCAATTATTGCGAATCACGAAATCAGTAATTTTCATATGCTATTCACTGGTTTTTAACTTCTTGAAATAATATTTCATCGATAACCCATGCCTCGACACCCTCGAATTCTACGCACGATGTTTGAAATTATTTCAAAAATGAAATCATCCTTATAAAACTTTATTCAATATAAAAATGGCATGATCCATAATCGTCTTATTTTTAATGGACTCTTAAATAAGTCATTTACGAAAGAAAACATTTCTAACTAAATAAACATTTTAGAGGCCAATATTGAAAATAGCATCTAGAATACGAATTAAGTAAAAATCATTTATCCGATTTAAAATATTATAGTTTGTTGTAGAATACAAGACATAATGAAGTAATTATGCTTTTCATATCATATTTCGGACATGAATTTAGAAAATACAGGTTGTCCATAAAGAACTCAGGTGTTTTGATGCAATTTTTTTAAAAAAATTCAATCATAAAATTCAGTCAATATATATATATATATATATATATATATATATATATATATATATATATATATATATATATATATATATATATATATATATATATATATATATATATATATATATATATATATATATATATATATTTAAATGTCAATTTATCAAGATTTTTACCATTTGGTAGATTTCAATATGTGCTGACATTGCACACATCCAAACGATATTCAGCCTCTTCCCGTGTCCTGGCCAGCATGTCTGGAGTGATGTTTGCCACACAAGTGATTATCCCTTGCCTGAGACGGCAAACATTCTGAATTTTCTTAGTGTAAACAAGATTCTTGACATGGCCCCAGAAGAAAAAAATCTCATGAAGTCAGATCCGGGCTCCTTTGAGGTCAAGAAATAAACCCTGCTCTTCCAATCCACTTGTTGCCAAATCGAGTATCTAATGCTTTTTTTGCCTTTTTTTTCAGACACTTTTTGGCCAGCAGACGACTTTTATTTTAACACAAATCCCATTTCTTTAAACGCACCTAGCCACTGATGAATGATTTTGTCCGCAGGCGTCCGCATCACCACCAAACAAGGGTCAAAAGTTCCTATGTACAGTGGCAACAGATTCGGTTTCTATAAGCCAGATAGCATTCTCAGCCTTTTGTTGTGGCATCGTCATCACACTACACCAGAGGTTTCCCAACTTTTTTTCTCGTGGACCACTTTCAAAGTTTTACTATTTTCGGTAGAACTCCTGCTGCTACATTTCTACTGTATTCCCAAAACTCCTAAAAAATATCACCCTAAATTGGGGGTGTTAAGAAGAAAAAAAAATGTAGCAAATTTTCTTGTGTCCTATTTATTAATATAATGCTTGTAGTTATACAAAATTATAAAGATTTATTATTACAAACAATCAACAATTGACAAAAAATCACCAATGGACTCTGAAATGGAAATCAACAATAAAAAATAGTCATACTTTTAATGAGATGGGTGTACTTGATGAATTGACAGCAAATTATCAATATTTGACTTCAGTTTTGTAAGAAGTAATCTCAAATCTCCCCGTTCTGTGATGTTCAATCTGCTCCTTTTTTTTGTTAACAGGTTGGTAACGGCACTAAAACTTCTTTCGACAAGATATGACGAGGGAAACGCTTTCAAGAATTTTCTCGCAATTTCCCACAGCCCAGGATATTTTTCGGGGATTTCTGCCTGCAGCCAAAATGTTTGATAGTCTCTTTTAAATTTCACCTTCAGTTCCTCGTTGGTGCTGAGCTCAAGTAGCTCCTCTTGTAATACCACATTCACCTCTTCCGTTTCATCAAATGGGGTTGTGATCCATGGTGGTATTTCCATCGTCAGAATATCTTCAAATCTATTTTTGAAGTCATCATGCAGGGTATTTAAATGTTGAGCGTATGTCTGAATATCCTCATCAAGACATTCTATCTGTGACAAGTGCGGAAACTGGGAGAATTCGCGCCGACTAATATTTTGCTTCATTAATTTCAATTTACCAAGAAAAGCCGAAATCACACCCTTTGTTTTTATTGAATTAAGGCGGTTCCCTTGTAACTGTAAGTTAACGTCATTGAATTTTATGAACAAATCTGTTAAGTACGCAATGTCCGCTTTATATTTGATCAGATTTTCTTTTACATATGGTACTTTAGTTTCCAGACACTCTATCACTGATTCGAAAAGTGAGTAAAATCTAGATAAGCATGCACCTTTCGACAACCAGCTTACTTCAGTATGTAAGAGCAGTCGTTGTAAATCTTCATCATTTTCATCGCACAATAGTGCAAATAAACGGGTATTCAAAGCATTGCTTCTTATTTTATTAATTGCGTTAATCACAAATTGAAGCGATTGGTGCAATCTATCACTTACATTGTTCGCTACAAGGTGTTGTCGGTGGATGACACAGTGAATTGCAATTAGTCCTGGTATTATTCTTTTAAGATGGCTTATAAACCCACGATATCACCCGAACATGGCAGGAGCTCCATCTGCTGCCACCGAAATAATGTTTGTAAATGGAATAGATTTTTCTGTAAAAAAATCACTCAGGACATTAAATATCGATTCGCCTTTAGTGTCCAACTTCAAAGTTTTAGCGAATAGCAGCTCTTCATGGATTTCTTCGTCCATAACAAATCGAACATATGCCAATATTAATGCTTCATTACCCGGCAAAGTAGACTCGTCCAATTGAATAGAAAAATGAGTTGTTTGCAGATAATTCCACAAGAAGCTTTCTATATTAGAGCTCATTTCATCAATACGTCTTTGTACAGTGTTGTTACTTAAAGGAATTCTTTTCAGTACGTCAAATGGAAGTTTGTGTAGAACAGTTTTGAAAACCTCTTCAATAGCGGGTAAAATTAACTCTTCTCCGATGGTGTGCGGTTTCCAGATTTCGCTATAAGCAACGAAATATTGTAAGATGTCCGCAAGCCATCATCGTTACTTTGAGCCGTTGAAGCAAACATACTATTTACGGTAGGGCTCTTTTCATATTTGTCCTTCAATGTTTGAAAGTATTTCAGATCTTTACCTATTTTTTCAGGATGACGCCTTTTTAGATGGTCTTCGAGCTTCGATGGTTTTATTGAGTCATTGCTCAGAACTTTGTTGCATAAAAGGCATATGGGCAATCGTTTGTCTGCCGTTGATGGAAGAAAACCAAATTTCAAATAATCAACACTGTACTGTCGACATTTCTTCTTAGATTCAGCCATTTTCCGTATCATTTGTGACCTGTAAAAAAAATGTTTGTTTTTGAGGCGATTTTACCAGAATAGGGCTATTATAACGCAACAGAATAAAATTATTGCAATAAAAAAAACAAAATGCCCGTGGAAACACCGCTCTTTTAATTAATCGCCATCGTCGCGTAAATAAATATTTTTAAACAAAAAAGTACCTAGGTACCTACAGTTTAATCTTCCCTGGCTTTTTGTTCTTTTATAGAAGTTTTGAATAATCTCTAGTATTTAATTTTTACTACATAGCTACCTACTACACTCAAATAGTAAAACAAATATAATATGATTGATAAATTACAATATACAATAAAAATATGCATAACAAATAGGCAGATACTTACTTTTTCCGGCATTGCAAACAATGGCATCGATTCACTCACAGTCACACTTTTATGTTCAAAATCCCGGAAACAAATGAGTAACGTTTTGTTCTTGGCATTCGTATTTATACTAATGTAGATTACAAGCACAGCACAAGTCACATTTCATCCCTTTGCAGGTCTAAACAAGCATCCCGGACGAGCGGGCGGCACTTTGCAAGTCTCGACATGTGGTGTACACTTGTACTATTATCTATTGTTCTATTCAATTCTGTATTTGAAAGGAGTTTCGAATATTTTTGAGTGCCTACCTAGTGAATGATGCTACCTGCCTACGTTGATATGTAAATCCAAGCCAAAATTTTTGTTCTTTATTATGAAAACCAGAAAATTTTTTGTTGACCCTCACTTACAACTTGTGAACCCCTGTTTTCTTTTCACGTCTACGTGGACCCCCGTGTGGTCTCCTACGGACCCCTGGGGGTCCACCTGGACCACTTTAGGAACCTATGCACTACACTATGGAATGAGCCTCTGTTTTGTTACTTCTAGGTCAAGGGCGTGCGACGCCACCTAGTGTTGAAAAAACAAACTGATAATGGTGTGAATAAAATTTGATGAGCTACTGATTTCTTTAGAATTAGCTGATCTGACCAAACTTATGCCGTTAGCTCGATATGATTTTTTGAAACTCTAGAGTTCTTTTATGGACACAGTATATTTTAACCATTTCTGCATTACAATATTAGAGTTTATTCCTTAATTTATAATTTCTTATTTAATTTATGTAAGTTATTACTTTACTATGTAATGTAAACTTTTATGTATAAAGTTTGTAAAAGTTTAATAAATTATGTAATATATGTATACTTTAATTTTAACAAATTCATTATCACATTCTTTTGTTTGTTAGTATTTATTTGATATTTTAAGCTTCAAATGGCCTCAATATGAGTTTCTGATATTTGTGAATAATATATTCGAGAATCATTTGGAAAGTGTTGTATTGCCCCAAAGTTTTGAAAAAACATTAATTTCATCAATAAATGACCTAAGCTTTGTTTTTCCTGCAGTAGCAACAGCAGGGCGGAAACAAATCACAGGAAAAAAAACAGTCTAACAGGCTTTTTCAAGGAAAAAGGAAATAACACTTCTGAGTTCTGTTGATTAAATGGTGGGCCTCCGTCAATAAGTCAATAGTTTTCTCAAATATTTGCGAGTTTCCCAAAACCGAAGTTTAACGAAATGAAGTGGCTGGAGAGAGAAAAGAAAGCAGCTGATATCATATGCCGATTTCAGCTGATGCGATCGTCACTTCTAGCTGGTAGGAGAGCAGAGATTCAGATCCTGTTCTTGCCGAAAGAATATTTCATCATAAGAAACATAAAGGAACACATAAGTATCTACTGAGGGCATGCAATAAGAGTGATCTTGCAAAAATCAAAATAACTTTTTGATTGTTTTTAAAGACGTAAAATAAAATGTTCGGTGGAAATATATTATAGCTGGAAAAAAAACCACAGCTATAAGTAGGATGAATCAGCGGGACTCTACACTTTATTTTTGTGAATGTTTTCAAAAAATATTTTTCTTTTTTTTGTAATGATACATTTATGCATATTGAAATTTTTAAATTTTATTAACTGTTAAGAGTATATGACTGATATAGATATTTTAAAATTATTAAATCTATTTTAAGATATACATAGATAAGATTAAGTATTATTTAAAATCTAATAATATTTTTAAAAAAATGTGATATTTAACTATGTAGCATAAGACACATTAAAAGTAAAAGGCTTTGGACACGGGCAGACTTTTCCACTGCGATATTTTAATGAATATTCGGTTTTATAGCTTTCATGAATTGGAAAAAAGAATTTTTTTTTAACTGTCTATGAACAAGACGGCTAAAAAATGCAAAGAGCTAGATGGATGAAATTTGGAATGGTTCCTTTATATCAAAATTTAAGATCTCTATTGAATTAAGGATGGCATAACTTAGAAGTTCATCTGTTGGCCTTTCCAAATGGATGTAAATATGACATCTCGCGACAAGCAAGATGGATGGAACTGAATAAAGATTTTCATCATCAAAATTGTCAATGCATGTGAAGGAGAATATTTAGAAGCGGAATGCAATATATAATTTCCGCATGCGATCTTGACCCGGAATTTTAGTTCAATGTTAAATTGTTGGTCAAATCAGTCATTATTCCAAAATCTCTCTATGTCTTCCTTTCTGTATGAAGATGGAATCGTGCAAGAAAGTGGACTTCTGCTGAAGTTTGAATTCTGCGAGCAGCATTTCGTCTGAATGGAAACTTTGTTTGAAATAAGTTTCTGTTTTGTTTGAAAGTTTTAAGTTTTTGTTTGAAAATAAGACCTGTTAGCAGCAGATTTTTACCGATTCTGTCGTGTGATCCTTGACGAGTTGTTTGGCAACTAACCTCTGGCATACCATTAATAGTACCCAAAATTCGAATTTTTATTTAGACACGCTTTTCTCAATCGATTGGATACGAAATTGTAACTGTAGTCTCGAAATCCCATACCAAATTTGATATATTTTTTATTGTGTTTTAGATATATCGAGTTTACATTTTTGTAAAAGTACAGAACGACAAACAATCAACCCTTTATTGGATTTGGCACAACATTTGACAAATGTCTACACAATGGATGTTAAATCTGTTTACCATATTATATCGATCTAGCCCTCTTCGTTTTGTAGTTATCGTGTTACCTGACATTTGAAAAGCCGGATAGACGAACTTTCCCTGAGAAGATTTTACACAAAATTTGATATAGAAATTTGCAAATTTGTTGTATGCCAAACTTATATCCTCTAACTCAATGCATTTTTGAGTCATCGCTATCACAGATGGACATATTTCAAAAGTGTGTTTTAACTCACTAAAGGTCTAAAACGTGGTGATTCGTCAAAATCTCGGGTTCGAATTTTTTGACGATCACTATACCTTTCTCTATTCTACGAGAAGTAATAATTTTTGCTCTTATTCTTGAAGCATTTAATTCACTTTTCAAAACATCTTTTGATAATTTTTGAAAAAAGTAGTACTCTCATTGCAAAAAAGAATATACCAAAATCCGATTATTATCAAAATCCGCAGACTCTCATGAATTGCGTATGGGAGATAAAATTTCAATGAAAAAACAATGTGGGCAATTTTTGTATGTTTGCACTTTTGGTGTTTCTTGTTAGCAGAAAAGCACATGTGATACAAATCTGCACATTTTATGCAATAATAATAATCAATAAAATGTATCTCCAGGGAAAAAAAGTGAAAACAAATTATTGTTTTTATATCGTTAAAATTAAATTACGCATATTAGTATCTCGTTCGAAGAATTAATGTAAAATAAAAGAACATGATTTTTTCGATTAAACATTTCTTCAACGATAAGCAGAGGAATACATTTATTCCCTTTATTCGCCAGTTGGCATCCTGGAAGGTGGTAAATAAATTTATCTGGAGACCAACTGGGAAACCTAACTTCTGCTTATGATAAAAAATATCCTTCGTGCCTCGAATACAAAACGATGTATTCAGATGATGCATCTTTGTTTCTTCGTCATAATTTTTTTTAGGTATCACGAAGGAAACAGGGGATTTGGATCTGCTCCTGTATCTCTCAATTTCATTTTGCAAAGTTGCAGTTCTTGGCGCGTTTGACATATTTTCGCCTAAAGTAATATGCACGAGAAATTCTTGGATTCGAAACACGCTCGGATATTTCAAAACTGTTCCAAATGTTTTGTAATGAAATGGTCTCGCATGATAAAATGTTGCTCGTCCAAGCAGAAGAATTTATAGCCGATTCATATATAGTTGGCAAAATTCATGCTACTTTGGCAATTGCTAGATTGCAGAGTTTATAACTTTGAAACCATTTCCAATTAATCATGTACATCTTTTCATGAATTTCTGCAATAATTTGGCAGTTCTTTGGAAGCTGAAAAGAAGAAATGTTTTAAAAATTTAATTTACCTAAAATATAATAATCAATTAAACATATTATTTTACTCTACAAAAAGTTTGACACATATTTAGATCATTTAACTAAACCGTAAGAAAAAAGAATGAATGTCCTATGAAATGATACATTCATATCTGGCATTATTGAAATTTTATAAAATGTATGATATTCAATAATAGATAGATATATAGATATAATGTACTGATATCATGCGATCAAATAAATCATTAATCTGAATACTTACAATGATTTATTTTAAAATTAAGAATGTTATATTTTTTATGTAATATTTGGTAAAATTCTGTTCGTCTATTTTAAATTTGGTAAAAATATGTTTATTTTATATTTAGCAGCTTTATTTAATTATATATTTGTTTTTATTGTATCACAGAGCGAATATTTTGAAATTTAATTTTAATTGTAATTACTGAAATATGAAGTGTAATTTTGACATTTTCAAACGCTAACTTTCGAAAATAGAACCGATAAAAATTTCACATCGCTTCAGAATTTTGAAAATTATCTTTTTCATGATGCTAAATGAACAGTCGTGAAACTTTTTCCTGAATGTTGGTGTTTTTAAAACATTTTTGCTTAATTTGTAACAATAAATCACATTTTTGACCTGAAGTTCAAACCGTTTTCATTGTTTCATGATACATACTAGCCGTCTTTGGCCTCCAGCTGCTTCGCCGGGATTAATGGTTGCTAAAATTTAAATCTTTCGAAACTGTGTTTTAATGATTTCTTCAACAAATTACTTTTACATTAATAAACATTTACGACATAAAATTAGTATACGCCTTTCTGGGATCCATTTCTAGGTAACTTTGATGTTTCCTCAATTGATTATTTTCTTAATTAATTATTTTTTAAATGTTCAATTAAATAATCTAAATATGTGTCAAACTTTAATGCTTTTGCTCCACTTCATCCTACATCTTTTGAAATAATAATTGCAAAAAAATATTTAAATACCAACTTGAAGTGTAAAAACTTATCTTTTCGAAGACTTTGGTTTAAATATTATATAATGCATCACTTAATTTTAAATCGTCCTTGTTAGTATAAGGTCATTTAATATTACTAAATCCTTCTGTTGCTGATGAGAGAGATCCAGCAGCCAGCTGGTGCAACGGCAATAATTTTTCTATTTAATTTCACTTAAATCGTTTGATATAATTTCATGTTTGTGATTCCTTTAAATTGCGAGATATTAAAAAAGGTATTTTAATTTCTTTCTTATGCTCTGTTCATTGTGTGTATGTTCCATTGGAAACTGGTCAGCTTACACCATCTGAAATAATTATTGCCCACAAATTTCTTATAGGCTAGTTTAAAGTGTAAATACTTATTCATTCTGGTTTCATCTGGCAATGACGCTGGTTTAAATATTGTATTATGTATCAATTAATTTTCATACATTTTTAAATAGTCCTTGTTAGTGTAAGATCACGCAACGTCACTGAGAACTTTTCTTCCGGTGAAGGTGATCTAGTCGTTTGTGGCAACCAGCTGATTTGCCAGGAATATTGGCTATACTTAATCTTATTTAAATTGTATGGGCATAACTTTATGTTCCTGAGTCTAGCAAATTATCATACCTTAAAACCTGTTATTTTAATTGTTTTACATATGCTCTGCTCACTGTGTACTTGAACCTATCCAAATAAAATTAATCTCATATAAATGTAAGCGTTCGGTTTATCTATCGGTAAGCGTTCGGTTTCACGGTGTCTTTAGTTTTTTTAATCCATTTCGTAAACTGCACAGATATTAAATAGAATCCTTGTTCTTCAGATTTCAACAATGGGAGAAAAATCACAAGATCAGATAGTTGATGAAGCAAAGAAAACGGTTCGAAATTCAGAGCAACAATGTAATATGTGTTGGAAATTAGGCAAAGGAGCATATTTAAAAACTGCCAAAATTCATCAAAAATTCGCACGACTAGCAAACAGGTATCATTATTTTTTTAATTTGGCATTAATGATTTTTTAATTTTTACAACTGTATTAAATTTACTTTTTTGTAATACTGTTTTTCGAAATCATCACAGAGAAACGCCAAATTTGAGCTAAAGTTTTAATTAATTAAAATTTCAAAAAATAAATCACTCCGAGTTGTACATTCTCTATTTCTTAAGTATACAAGTTCCGAATTTGGTAGCAGTAGGTCAAACGAGTTGGCCTGTAGAGAGCCAACCCAGACACATTCATCATTATTATCAGCATAGATTTAGGAAAATTGATTTATTTTATATTTGGTAAAAGTTTCTTACTTTTTAAATTCAGTAACAGTAATTTAACTTATTTTGTGTTTAATTACAGTTCTCTTAATTTATTTATTAGGCAGTGTAATTCTTCGTTTAAGTATTGTGTTTTTGACTAAACAAGCGAAAATTTCTTTAGTACACCAAAAAGGATATCAAAAGAAAAAAAAGAGCCCAATAGAATAAGAAGCATTGATTTTGCAAATATCAGTGAATGTGAAAGGTTAGAGTAAAAATGATTTTATTTTAAAGTTAAACAAAAATGTAAAAATTTTATGTAAAAATATTTATTATATCTTCTTTGAAAGTCATAAATCAATAATGATTCTAAAAATTAAATAACTTTTAAATTAAATTTCTAAAAATTAAAAACTAATATTACGGATGAAAAAATAAGACACACGAAATTCGGTAATTCTTTATTCGAATTGTGTCTGTCATACATTTAGTAGAATCTAGGGCAAAATGGCTTGCTTAAGGATTAGAGGGTTGTAATGATTAATAATTCTCAGAGATATTTGCAAACGTAATTCGTACAGATTATTTATTTGTCGTTACATAATATACTTAAAAAACGAACCTGTGGACGTTATACATTGTTATTCACAATGTAAAAAAATATTGTTAAATGTAATCCTCTTTTAAGTATTTTTTAAGGTATCTGAACACGTTGAAAAGATCGATTTTCGCTAAAAATGGAATTTAAAAAAAAACTGCTTTTATTGATATACTAGTTTTGAGCTATCCAAAATAAGTTTACTTTTGTCTCTACATAAATTCGAAGTCAAGCTATAAACATTTTCGTAATGATCGGTAAACGGAAGTGCGCATTTATATAACCGGAAGCACCGATTTAAAGGGCTAAAAACATGTAAAAAATTTGTATAAACACGAATTTAGTTTTAAATACGAAGAATTTTTATCACGGAAAAACGCAAGAAGCCAGTGAGAGTTTCAACTGTTTTTTGTTTAAATGTGTACCTAAAGATGTCTTTGTTGAGCTCCGAACCATCAGATTAGGGATATTTATTTATATATTTTAGCGAAGGTTTTATAGGATTACTGAATATCCTTAATGTTATTGGTGTGTATCCTAGAGCAAATGCAGTGAGCCCATTTGTTGAGCTAGACAAAGACAAAATAAATGAATCAAGATGTATTTCACTGCCAAATGCAAAAATTGCCAAAAAAAAAATGATTAAAAAAGGAAAATTATTAAAAGCTGTGGCGCAAGAAGGTATAGCCTATAAATGTGGTGAATTTTAAATATGTACACACATAATTTATTAGTAAAACGTGTTACTGTATACTTTAAATGCATTTTTTCAAAATTGATTTTGACTTATTTTTTGCTTACTTCAAATCAAATAACTCAAAATTTAATTATCCTATAGCTATGAAATTTGGTGGACATTGTTTTTATATTATTTTATAGGGAATGAACTAAAAGAATTTAGATTGAGAGAATATTTTTTTTAATTTACAGTCTATTGTTTGAATAATAATGTCATAAATTTGATAAAAATTTCATGACAAATTTTCGTACGATTCTAAAATTTTTATTTATTATAATAACCACACGCTTGTCGTTCATTCCTTAGAGAAAACTGTGTAGTTTATTTTGGTATAAGTTTTGTTCGGATGAGAGCAATAGTTTTTGGTAAAGCCAATTTGAAGTTTTTTTTTAAGAATTTATGCTATTAAATACCAGTTTTAAAAAATTATTAATTTTTGTTTCAAATATAGACATTCTGTTGCTAATCGTTAATAGTCTTAAACCCAGAAATATGGTTAAAGTAGGTCTACACCTTGATTTTCAAAAAAAGTGCTCCCGATGTGTTCGAATACCTTGCAAATATTTAATCATATTCTGTTCTACATATCGTAAGTTTATATAAAATGCAAGAAATAAAATTGTAATATATAGTAATTAATTTATTGATAATTAGAAACGAAGCGAAGTAAAAAGACCAATTAATTCATTTCCGGTTAAACTATTCAGTTTTTTTAGAAATCGCAAATAAGCTCAGTACAGTTTCAGTGTTTGTCTCAGTATCAATTGTATCATTGAAGCCTGCTTTTTTAAAATTAGTTTTTTTCTTTTTCTTGTTTCATGCTTGTTTTGTTCTTTGGGTGGTAAAACTTTTCTTGTCAGGCAGTTTTAAATTTCAATTTTTTTGAGTTTTTTTTCTTCGGGTGTCAATGCTGGTCACTGGTTCTTTGTGAGTGCTGGTTTGAATTTCAAAATAATTAGGGTATGCTGTTAGAATTGTCACATTTTTTTCGACTAATTTTTTTTGGTCAGTCTTTGCTTCTGGCATAGCAATAATTTCCTTTGGGCAGATGATAACTTTTCTTGGGATTTCAATGTCCACCTGCTAAAGCAGATATCGATTTCTCCACGTAGTTAGGCCTAATAATAATGTCCGTATTCAGCCGTACATAGCTCAGTTTTTACTGGAGGAGAAGCTGTAGCAATTTGAACTTGGAGGAGTTCTGCTTGTGTTTGATCATCGATGACAGTAGGCCTATCAGTTGTAACAAAAGACAAAAAATTCTCACCTTTTAAATCTTCTGGTTTTGCAGGCGAAATGACTGTTATTTTAAACCTCTTAATGCTGTTCTCATATAATATATATACAGACCTAATTAGTCATTCCTGAAGCGAGATAACTTTTCAAAATTTTAAATCCATTTTCTTATCTCTTCTGATAGTATCTATTAAGAGGCAATAACACGTGGCTGCAATCAATGGAAGGTGTGTGTTGACAAATATCATATTATTACATCATTTTTCCTGTCATAAACAATAAAGGACGTATTTTTTGTATTGATAGAAGCCCTGCCAAAATCATATCCAGATTTTCCTCAGATTGTTTAGAAAATTACACGGACCTTTGGAGTCATTAAGTATGAGGTTATTCTATCGGTTTAATATTCTTCAGACCCTGATCCAGGCAGTAAACCTATTGTATATTTTCAGATACGAAAAGGGCTTTTACACAAGCACCGATGTGTTTTAATTGCACACAAATATGGATGAGATGATCGATAAAGAAGAGAATGTTTAATTTTTTATTGAGAAATATATAAAAAAATTATTACACAATTTCCAATAAAATGAATATTTAAACAAAAAGCAATATCGAAATAGCAAAAGAAAAGAAAAAATGTGCTTAACAAAAAACTCCAGAAAAGGGCTCTTCTTACAAACTGCGTATCACCCCTTAGTGGAATAAATTTCTCCAAAATTCATAGGCATGTGAATCTGAAAAGAAAAGTATTTCATATTTATTCTGAATTCATGCAAGTGGGAATATAGACATTGGTAGAACGTAGGCCCCTGTAGCAGAAAAGTAAAATTAGACGGTGATACTTTCCCTCTATCAACTGATGTCAAAGCGCTACCTTGGTGCTTTATTCTTGAGGTATGATTTTCGAATGTTTTGTTATGTCTGATTAGTCTAATCATTAACTTCGAATGTCTGATTAGTCCAATCATTAACTTAAAAACTGTAATTTAAAAGTATTTTAATCAATAGTTTAAAATGCGAAATTTTTTTTTTAGCGCGATTAAATTCCACAACTCGAGTACGGGATAGTTGCCACAAGCTTGTGCAAGTTATGCTATCTGGTGAAAAACGATTTCATCCTTTTTTTGTCTACTAGTATTTGTACGTTCTTATTGAAAGGATTAACCAAATTAATTATTTTTTTGCTAGCTGAAAAATTAGATGGTGGCAATGGTGAGATCATTTCATCCATTTTTTTCTTGTAGATATTCAACAAATTCTGTTTCTGTGCTAATAAATATAATAGTCCAAGGATAAAATAATAATAATAATGAATATAATAATCCAAAGACTTTTTTTTGAGCTCAACATTGTTTACCTTTTATTTTTTCTTGAATGCAAATCTGTATTGAAATTTTCGGTACACTAAAATGTGCTGAATCTTCCTCCCGTCTCCTTTCTTTTTTATGACAGCATCTACAAATTCTCTATAGATCCTTCCTACCTTTCAGACTACCAAATACATTTCTTAGATATACAATGTAGCAAGAGTAATTGAATTGTTGTTAAATATGTTGAGTAAAAAATATCATCTTCCTAATTACCTTCCTAATCACCTTTCAACCATCCTTCGGCGGTTTTTGATCTTTCACAAACAATAAATTAAGAAGTAATTGTATTATAACATTTTTAATTTGAAGCCAGAAAAATTTTATTATCTTTGAGTCACTATTTTCTTTATAAAATGTTCTGTAGATATATGCACTGTTATAAAATTTTTTGATTTCTTCTTGATTAATTATTTCATGGCAATTTGAATTCAACTACAAAAAAGCCCTTTAACTTCAAAGTAACGTGAACATCTGGTTTCTAAGAATCCAATTTCTGTAACTTTTCTACTCTTTAATTTATTTCAGCATAACCCACTTATACGTTACCACTTGTACAGCCACACTATCATGTTAAAATCACACGATTGCGTGCCTAAACCAAAATAGTTGCTCGTCTAAATGACGGGTCATCTCCGCTTGAAGTTATGTAAACTGAATTCTTTGCATCTCCATTTTCATTTGCTTTCTGACTTGCTGTATGCAACACTCTAATACTTTTTTGATAAAGATGATAAAAAAAATATACATGTGTATATTCTTTACATGAATATACACGTGTATTAATGTCAAGAATAATAATTTATCTTTTTAATGTTGATTCGCAAAAAAATATCATTAGGAATATATATTTTGCTAAAAATATCATTAATGAATATCAACGGAATAAGAACTCATTTTAGGAAGAAGAAATAAAACTATAAAAACATGTTTATCCGAATATTAAAAGGCATGCCATTTGTGGCTATTTATATATTATTTATATATTTGGCGATCATTTATAGATTTTATTTAAAAATTTGACGATCATAAAAACTACTGTGTACACCATTAGGAATAGATGCACCGTAGTTTGAGAAATCCAGTAAAATGTAATTCCTGTATTTGCTTCAGTTGTTTACGAACTTCCCTGAACTCCATTTCTCAAACGGGGTCATTAAAATGATACATGGATTCTAGATCTAGAGTTTTCTCTTTTGCGGGTATCTCGGAAGGAAATGGAACGTGGCATTGACAAATTTAGTGGGAACCTTAAATTGTTTCGATGAATGTCGAACGCAGAAAACATTCATCACCATTTGAAGCAGCAGCCGGAGAGAAGTTGTAAGTCTTTTTAAATTTGCCATGTTTAGAACCACGGGCAAATATTTATGAGAAGAAGATCCATTGAACATCGTATTTAGGATCATAAAGGAAGAAACATGCGCATTTGTATGAAGCGAGATGGGATGTTATAGTTCAAGGTCGAGTGAGATGAATGAGTTGTCAATATAATTTGAAAGTGAAATTTAAGCCAGTTAATGACATTATGAACAGCAAACAAGTAATAAAATATTTTATAGATTCATAAGTCCTTTTTATTCTTTCCCGTATCATTTCAAAATTGAAATAATTTTTTTTACTTATATAGAAAACAAACATACGAAACTTCGAATTCCGGTTCTTCTAATTAATGAAACGGTTGCATATTGCATAGTCAGTTCGTTTTCAAAAAGGTAGATGAGAAACCAAATGTCCCGAGCACTCGATTCACTTATTCGTGAAAACATAAGGCTCTTATATAATGTATCATGCTACTACTTTCTTATCAAATTCTACTCTTTTATTCCAAGAGAAATAATTTCATTCGTCAAAAAATCGAACCTTTGAGGAACACCCAAGTTTCAGGCCTCTATGATACGAACATTTTTGGAATTATGTCTACCTATACGCCTGAGTGCGAACACTACAAGATGTTTTTTGAACTAAACTTGAGGGGATATAGAGAATAACAATAGGGATTAGAATCACATATGAAAGTACGCTTCCAAATGTCGCACTTAAGTTATAAAGAGATAAAGACAAAGCGAAGGCATAATATAGCAATTAGTATTAAGCACTTTATTTCACAGAAAAAAAAAGAATACCATAGCTAGAAACATCAAAGAAGGTGTTCGAAATTCCCCCAGTCGGCATTCATGCTTGATTGGTGCCTACGCAGCATGGATTCGCAAACATTTCCAATGTGTGCATTTTGTCTAACTCGGCGTTAGTGAATATTCATGATCGACTCATTCATGCGCCGACTACAATGATAAATCCAAACTCGCTTACAGTGCCTCAAATTCATTTGAGGCCTGCTTTCCTAAGCGATTCTGAATCCAATTGATGTTTTTTACCTCTCCTTCAAGTTTGTACGTGGAGTTTAGATACAACCAGTAGAATTCAAAAATGTAAAGAGTTAAGTGAAGAGACTTTATCAGACAGATTTTTACAATATGATATATTGTTGGCTCATTTCAGACAATATATGCCAAAACAAAAAAAGAAAAAAGATCATCATCTGTTATTGCAAACACAATAATTCAACAACAAGCAAAACGCATAAAATCTGCAATTTTCTATATGGTCGTCAAATAATATGTAGATCAGAATCAAAGTTCAAACAAAATCTGGAAAAAGAAAAAAGATCTTCAGTTTTTCTTATCATTCTACGAAAAAGCAATATGGCGCCGTATTTTGAAAGATTTTATTAGCGCATATATTGACGTTCAAGTCAAATGAAAATATTACATGTTTTTAGTTATTTCATTTATTTTTCTGAGTATTTGCTACTTACACTTGGAGAAAAGTATATACATTTTTAATTACTGTGTGCGTTGACTAGCTCAGTTTATGGAACCAAGTGAAAGTAATAAAAGCATTCGCTGCATAAAAGTAAATAATAATGTTATGAATTTGGGAATATATTGGTTGTAACATGTCGGTGATTATTGGTGAACATGTTATCGTGATATTAATTAAAAATAAGTTGGTTAGAAAAGTTAAAAATTGGTATAACGAGAAACCGTGGAAACAAATACAAGTGCTGGATTTTAAATATTAAAACAGTGCAAAAAAGTGTTATTGATAAATAACGGTTTCAGAAATTACCCAATAAATATTAAACAGATTTTTAAAAAATTCGGAAGCTTGAGTCAAACAATCAATCTTTAAATGTTTTTATCCGAGCATTTTTGCGGTTTACAACACAAAAGTTTTGGTTGGATAGTCCAAAAGTAACAACATTTTTTTAAACCAATTTCTTTCGTCAAATGTTGATAATGACAGCTGCTTATACAGATGTTCATTTATAAGGTGAAGAGATAATGCTTTCTATTTTAGAACACTTTTATTTAGTTTCATGTCTGTACAAAGGAATTCGATCATCGAATTTTCTTTCGTCTCTTGACGTTTCAGATTTCTGAAATTTTGCAAACTTGTGTGTTTCCAATTACAGAATATTTCTTCAATATTTTCAGAATCAAACAGCAGCTAAACATTCATTAAATCACATTTTGATTCTGTATTAGTGGCCTGAGATTAAAAAACAGAAAATGATTACAATAAAAACTTCTGCTGTATCAAGTAATTCCGGAAAATGCACAAATGTGCAATATACAGTTAAATTTTTTAAAAAAGATTAAAATAGTTGTGTTCAGAAAAGTTGCAATTCTTATAATTATTTTTTTTAAATTTTTAAATGCTTAATTTCTGAAATCAAATAAAATATTTAAAGATACGCTTATTGTTTTCAATCATATTTTTCGAACTCCTCCTCTTGCAATTGCTAACATAGAAAATCAAGAAAAATTGGGAAGTTTTAGATCGAAGAAGCCTTTTCAGAAGAAAGCAATGTCCTCAAAAATCAAACGTTTCTTTCACATTTCTTCCTGCATATGATAAAATACACCATTGTAAAGAGATATATATTCTGCGCAGTTTAGTTTTTTCATACTTATAGAAAGATTACCGAGACATGCAAAGATTTCCGAAACCGATTTCCCAATGGACATTTCAAGACTGCTTTGAAAAATTTCAGTTACGATTTACATCATACAAATCCTCAAGATGAAAGGGACAAAGAATCGAAATATCTTATAAGGATCTACTGAGCTTCATTCATGAGTTTTAAAATCTTATAAACCACAGTTTTTTTTCAGTGAGATAAAAGCACTGGAAACAAGGTCTTATATTAAAAGAACAGAATTTTCTGGCTAGCATAGAATGTAAAGCAATAAAGTATAACTACATATCCTATCATCCATCAATTTAACAATTGGTTTTATATAGAGCGTTAAAAAAGTTATATTGTTTTGTTATATAAGATCACCAGTGAGACCTTCACTTGAACTTGAATATATATATATATATATATATATATATATATCATTAAGAATACTTTGAGGTAAAATTCTTTTGAATTTGCAAAGCCTGCCATTTTTAGATAATGCCTACATAAAATAACGTCCTCGGCAAATATCAAAAAGGCATCCCTCGTTCTATTTCTTCTGAAATGTGATTTTCATTTTTTCAAATCCTTTATTCCAAGAAGTCCAAAGTTTTAAAGTGCAAATTAAATCTAATAATAATATATAAAATATATTTAAATTGATATGAAATGCACGTTATATATAATTTCATAATGTTCATTATGTATGTACAACACTTAAACATAAAATGTATTAAAAATATTTTTAAAAAATGTTTGAAAAACAAATATCATAAAATGAGTTTCGACAGACAGTTCTTGATGAGTCATGCTGAACTTAAGCAGAAAATTTTATTCGTTCTAATTTCAATAAATTAAATAAAGTTCAAATAAATGAATCAGGGTTATTTTTGTTCATTTTTTAATACATTTGTATAACACAAATAAAATGAGTTCTATTTATACTAGTTCTACCAAATTTGGAAGAAATTAATTATCACACACACACACACACACACACACACACACACACACACACACACACACACACACACACACACACACACACACACACACACACACAATTGTCGGTCGAATTCTTCAACACACACACAAACTGGGTGTTGAAGAATTCGACCGACAAATTCATAGAGATGATAGTAGGCATCTAGAGGATAAAGAATCCCCATACAACATGGGGTCCCAAACGACGTTTAGGGGGTGAAAATCGCAAAAATATAGCGAGTCGGAAAACTATTGGAAGCTGTAAAAAATTAATAAAAAAATACCAAATGGTGTTTCAAATATGAATTTTTTAAAAATGAAAACACATTCTTAAAGGCTATTTTTCAGGTAAGTAACATGCCGATTTGATGAACCAGAGGATCGTAAATTATTGAAAACGAGAAAGTAGTTTAGAACCCTTATCTGTAAAAATATTAAAATTTTAAGAAAAATAAAAGCTTGAAAATATAAGAAATTTTATACTCTTTAATTTGATATGAGTGTGTAGTGTGAAAACTGAAGAGGTTTTAAGATATCCAAGAAAAACTAAAATGTTTGCCGGGAAACATCGCTGCCACATGGGAATCGATGTTTACAGAAGGTATTTCAAAATTCTACCGAAACATTCTGAGGAGTGATAGTAGGCATTAAGGACATGAAAAATTATCATAAAACATAGGGTCGCGGGAGAGGTTTATTCTGTGAAAATAGCGGAAACAGACATCGAAGAGACAATTAGTCTGGCGAAGAGAATGGCCCTATGAATGCGAGGATTTGGAACAAGGTAGTCGAGAAGAAGAAGCTTTCTGGTATGTAAATTTTCCATGCGTTCGAGGAATATAAAAGCAGCGATTGATGGTTCGAGGAGTATAAAAGCAGCTTGCATTTATTACAGAACTGTGCAGAATTGATAGTCGATAAGTTTCATTCCCAAACAACATGTCAGATTTCAGGAATGACGAATATGCGGATATGCATTTAATTTACGGTCGTGCGGATGGTAATGGACGTCTAGCACAAAGAATATATCAAGAGCATTATCCAAGTAGGCGTTGTTCACACCACAGCACCTTTGCAAATATTGATCGACGGTTGAGGGAGACAGGATCCTTCAAAATAGCGAGGCCAAATGCAGGGCAAGAACGCAATATGTGCACACCTGAAACAGAAAACTTAGTTTTGCAGCGCTTTGCCGATACCCCATCCACAAGCACGCGATCAGTTGCAGCTGAATTGGGTATTCAGTACGAAATGGTGTGGAAAGTGCTGAAAATATGTACTCCTTCCACTTGCAGAAAGTCCAACTCCTATGCAATGACGATTTTCCACGTCGGATGAAGTTCGCACGCTGGATGCTTGGCACCGCACAGGAAGATGCACTCTTTCCTGCAAGAATTTTATTCTCAGATGAAGCCTTCTTTACTAGAGAAGGTGACTTCAACATGCACATATTTGGTCATCCGAAAATCCCCATATCACTATCTCGTCGAACGTGCAACACAAATTTAGCATTAATATCTGATCAGGAATTCTCGAAGATCATTTGTTCGGACCGTATCTCATGCCCGAACGCCTCAGTGCCGCATAGTACCTTGTTTTCTTGCAGCACGTCCTTCCGGATTTATTGCAGTTAATACCGGCCATTGCACGTCAGAGCATGTGGTTAATGCATGATGATGCACCAGCGCTTTTTACAAATTCTGTACATAAGTACTCAGATGATGTATATTCTAGGAGGTGGATTGGACGTGGCGGATTTGTTGATTGGCCTCCATCTTCAACGGACCTCAATCCCTTGGATTTCATCTTCTGTGGCCACATGAAATCTCTTGCTTATCAGACACCTTTGAATACAGTGGAAGATCTCACAGCACGGTCGTCGTCGCTGCTGGAGAAATTGTAATCACACCTGGTATGTTTGAGCGTGTCCGGCGGTCCTTTAAACATCGGCGTAATGACCTTCGTGGCTGCAACATTGAGCAATTTTTATAAAAGTTTCTAATCATCTCCTTTCCTATGTTAAAATGTCTACGCTGTAAATGTATGCTGTATCTATATTCTACCAAATAAATTTTCACCGTCGTTTGCGACTTCATATTTCTTTGGAAATTCCTTTCGCTTCGATGCCTACTTTCATTCCTCAAAATGTTTCGGTAGAATTTTGGAATGCCTTCTGTAAACATCGGTGCCGATGTTGCATTGATGTTTCCAGGCAAACATTTTAGTTTTTCTTGAATATTTTAACCTTCTCAGTTTTCACACTATAGAATTATTCAAATTAAAAATTCCTTATATTTTCAAGCTTTTATTTTTCTTAAAGTTTTAATATTTTTACAGATAAGGGTTATAAACTACTTTTTCGTTTTCAATAATTTATGACCCCCTGGTTCATCAAATCATCATGTTACTTACATAAAAAACAGCCTTTAAGAATGTGCTTTCACTTTTAAAAAATTCATATTTCAAACACCATTTGTTATTTTTTTTATTAATTTTTTACAGCTTCCAATAGTTCTCCGACTCTCTATATTTTTGTGATTTTCACCCCCTAAACGTCGTTTGGGACCCCAATGTTGTATGGTGATTCTTTATCCTCTTGATGCCTACTATCACCCCTCTGAATTTGTGGGTCGAATTCTTCAACACCCAGTTTGTGTGTGTGTTATAATTAATTTCTTCCAAATTTGGTAGAACTAGTATAAATAGAACTCATTTTATTTGTGTTATACAAATGTATTAAAAAATGAACAAAAATAACCCTGATTCTTTTATTTGAACTTTATTTAATTTATTAAAATTAGAACATTGAACATTGAACATACATAATGAATTTGTCTGTCTAATGGTGGAATTCGGCAACACCATATATATATATATATATATACAATATAGCAAGGCTGTTTTTTTTTGTTTTTTTTTCACAAGACACTTAAAGATTTTAAATTTCTACTTATTTTTCACGGGAAAAAAAAAACGGTTAGCATGAGTTTCGTTATAATTTATTTTATTTAACGTATAAAATAACATAAAGTTAGGATTTTGCCTTTTATAAGATGTTAGTTTTCTTTTACTTTGTTGAAGATGTTTTAAATTTTAAAAATCTTGAGGATAAGAATTAATTAGAAAGCCCCTTTTCTTTTAAACACAACGAGTTGATTCTTGAATTTTGAACTGCGTCCAGGGATATTTGTCCTGCTTGTCCCATCCTAGTTACTCCACTGAGTTTTGAAAGGATTAATGGATGATTGTATTCAAAGCCTGGTAGCGTCTTGAAACTGACTGGTGTAATTTTTTTTGAATATGTTTGGTATTTCACGCACAGTTGCAGCAGCAACTGAAAGTTTCGCAACGGTGTTCTCATCAGAGTCAAATGGAGTCTCGTAAACACTTTATTTTCCTGCCTTCCTTATATTTACTTACACTTTATTTGTTCCGCATATACTTTTGATTTCCAATTCCATATTACTATACAAAAACTGCTTCTTTATATGCCTTTTACCTACCCTTAAAGTTTGGCCCATGAATTCAGGGACACTTTGTATATTTTATTTGTCTATAACGATAGTGCCCTTTTTCATTTTGTATGATTTGAGCATGTATTTATTTATATTTTATTATTTTTTTATTTTTGCGAAGGCTAGTAACGTTCATAACATTTAATAAAGATTTTTAGAGGTAGAATTTCTTCCTAAAGGGTGAAATCCAGAAATATCTCAATTGAGATTAATCTGTTTATTTATGGAGGAAAAATAAAAAATCATAGGAAAGCTTAAAAGAAAAATAGAAATTTTGGAAAACTTTAAAATATTAGAAACAAATAAAAATATACTTCATTTAATTTTAGGAAACCACAATCAAAAAGTTTTCTTCCTAGTTTTCAGATGGAAATTCTTCTCCTCATTTTTCCTCGCAGGCATCTAGAGCTTTCCTTTTTATTCGATAAACAACAACCTTACACAAACGCAGAATCTCACTTCAAATCCTAGAAAAAATTCTACTGAAAGTGTACTTGTGTGTGAATATCCTATCGAAAGAAGCTTGCTCTTGTTCTTGTTCCCGCAACTAAACCCGATTTTGGAATGTAAAAAGAATTTTAATACAGCGAGAAAGAGCGGATATTTCTGAGTGTTGATTTTGGAGCACCAAACAAAGGCGACATTTTCTTTTCAGCTGTATTTTTGAAAGAACTGATACCTGAATGGTTTTCTTTCTGGTATCCGAAATAATCTCACGTTTCTATTTTTGATATTCTCAGCCGAACGTTTCCGATGAAAGCGGGGGAAAGTACATAAGAAAATGGAGCAAAGATCGCTTTTAAAAACTTATTTTTGAAATGAAAATGAAACTCAAGGAAACTAAGGAAAGAGTGAGAAAAAGATTTCAAGATCCACCTAAGATTCGGTGTAATTGTCTAATATCTTTGTTTTGATGCCTATCGATGCAGACGGGCTGTCGAGAAATGTGGAATAAAGTAAAAGTAAAATAAATAAAGTGAAGTAAAAAAAACGAAATTACAAATTTTCTTATCAATATTTTTCAAATATTTTTAATGTATATCGAAACTCCAATTTTAATAGTTAAAGTCTGTTCAATTAAAATTATCATAACATATGTAACGTCTGTAGAGAAATAATTCTGCACTTTTAAGTTGTTCCGAAGTTAGGTTGTTATAATTCTTTAAATGGGTGATATTAACTATTATAAGTTTCTTATTTAAAAAGCTGATAATGAATGATATCAGCTTTAGGTTATTAGTTATAGGCTTATTATTTATGCGTGTAGAATCTCACACTTTCTTAAATATAAAACATTTTGATAGAAAAATTCATACTCTCCAGATAAAGAATTTACATTGCATTTCCTTTTTATCACTCCCGAATCAATTCACGGTGCTACGGTCACCTATCTGGTGGTAAGGTCTCGGCTTCGAAATCGGAGTCTCTCTGGTTCGAAATTTGGTTCCAGCGTAGAACCGTCGCTTAATCCCTCGGGGCCAAATGTTCTGCCGCTGGTGTGGTGTGGAAGTTTGGAGAGGGGGAATTAGCTCAGGCGTCATCCTCGATTCGAAATGACGAGGTCCGTCCCAAAGTACCCCTAGTGTTGCTTTAAAATGGGACGTTATTATAACTGAACTAAACAAGCCAAATTAATTCCTTTTTTTTTATCAGTGCTAGTCTTTTATATTCTAAAATTACTAAAAAACAGATGGGCGAAAAGCCGATGAAAATGAAATGGATCTGCTCATACTAATGCATTTCCTTCATCTTACAGATCGAAAATAAGCTTTGCTGCGAACGTGATGTAAGAATAAATCTTTTTCTCCGAACGGAATGAGATGTGTAGCTGATTTAAAAACGAAAGACCTCTTTATCAATAAATAGAAGAATGTTTCTTATTTGCCCTCGTGAAACTTTTACAAAATCCATTCCACCGTGAATGGATTTTTAAAAACCTTTTTTACCCCGAATGATAGACCTGGGTAATTCCAGATAAGATGCATTATCTTTCGCATTCATGAAATGGAGAGCAAATTTCTACATACTCTACATACTATTATTCATCCTTCTTTTTTTGAATTTTATTTTCGCGGTCTGTAGAGAAAATATTGTAACTGCCAAAAAATCGCTCGGGATTTTGATGAATCTCCGCGTTTTCGACCTCCCTGAATCGGAAAACACATCTTTGACTTCATGGCTATTTGCCTGTGAACACGATAATTCAAAACCGCTTTGATTGAAACGGATGATATTTGTCTATGTACCAAATGGTGTATATAAAATACAGTCTTTATATCAAATCTGTAGATTTCTATCAGATTTTGAGCGAAATTCATTCACTGGAAGTTTATCTGTCGGGCTATTCGTGTTAGAAATGAACTCTATAACGCGAAAACTCAAGAAGCTAGATAGATGAAATTTGGTACATAGGTTTAGCATCAAAAATAGAGATTCTTAATATGCAGGGAGGAAGAAAATAAGACCGTTATTAGAAAATACGTAAGAAAGTTTCGGGGACACCACTGCACTGGTTTAAGATGTAACATTAAAAAAAACTCTGTGAGTAACATATTTTTTCCTAAACTGGATATTGTGCTAAAAAATCATGAAATACCACACCATAATTAAAGATTTTTTTTACAAATGAGTGGCATTTTTTTCCAGTGATTTTAAGAAAGAAATTGATTTTAGGTTGTATCATATTTAAAATAATGAGTTACATATTAAGAAATGAAAGGCAAAAATAACTAATATAAAACATGCTGTTTCATAGTAGGTTATGAAAAGCGGACATTCAAAAACATTTTTATTTCAATTTATAATAGATTGTATTTTATTCGTGCGACCAGAATTCAACAAAAGAAATTGGATTCATGTGAAATTTATCAAGGACTTTAATTCTTCCATAAAAAAAACCTGGATAATGGCGTCTAAGGCACACCATAATATTTGATCAATGTTAATCATAAATAATTGTCAATCTGAATATATTCAATATATTCAAGAATGAAATAATGAAATTTGTTCACTAATAAAATGATAAGCTATTCTTATTTTACTTGCTTCATTTTTGTTCTTCGCGTGGTGAACATTGAAAGTTATATTAAATATAAATGGCAGCATTATTTCTTAGTGGCTTGTCTTACGAGCCATTTATAGATATAATATCAAAATGGTTGATTTGTATGCTATTAAAATGCTGAAAAGGAATTCCACTTGACTCCGCTTGAGAAGACATCGAACCATGTTTGTACAATGTAGATGCTAAAGCACAATTAGAATACCTGATACTAGAAAGCATATTGCCTAACAAGCTGCTACATGGATTGTAAGAAGAATGAATGAAAAATGATTAATTACAATTTCCCGTAAAGAATACGCAAATACCAATCAGAAAAAGAAAACACGCACTAAAGTGTCCTTAAGCGTAATTCAGAAAGTAATTTTTCTGTTTTAAAATGAGGATGCATATATGTTCTTAAAAATTATCGTTTGTTTTTTTATTTCATTTTCGGGATATACTTTATATTAATCGATGTTGATTTATTGATTAAGGAATCAGGAAATGACTCGAATATCGAAATAATCACATTTATCAATATAGAAAAGGTAAAATTAATTTAAGCATTTAATTTCCCAATCAAAAATTAAATTATTTCATTAAAAGCAATTTAAGATAAAAACCATTTATCTCTAAATTCAAAATGTGACAAAAAATTGTTTAAAAATAAATTTTAGAGTATCTAAAAATAATTCACAGCTAATTTGAGGGTTGAATCATTAGATATCCCAGTGCAGTGCATGATTAAAAGTAAATTAATCCAATAGTTCAAAAGACAATTACGATGCAAATTCTCTAATCTTAGAAAATGCACTGAAAAATATTGTTTACTTATCGAAAAAAGAGCATTTTCTTCCCTCGTTCAACTCATTTATTTGCTATCATGAATGAAATTCTCGCATATTTCAATAATTATTTAATTATCAGAGATGAAAGTTTTTTCATAAAAGTGATTTTTGCATCTAATGAAAAGGGATTCATTCAAGCATTTATGAATTATCTTCAATAAAGTCACATGAAATCGAATTGGACTCCTTTCAGAAGAAAGAATAAAAAAGATACGATTTTATGAAAAGTGCCTCTTTAGTTACAGAAAAGAAAAAAGGTCCCTTCGAAAGCGATCCTATTATCAAAGTTACTGTGAATACTAGGAATTCTCAAACCGTAAAATGTTGTGAAGTCGCACGAAGTTTTTCCATCAAAAACTCAGATTCCAGAAAAAAAATCATGCGTTAATTAACTTTTCTGCTTCAAATCACCTTTTGATGCCTTCTTAGAACAATTTTCTAAAAATTCCTTTGGAAACAAGTCATCCAGAAAATTGCTCGCTGGAAAACGATCTTTTCTTAACTAAATAACTCGAGAGAATTTAAAACGTACATTTCTTATATGCCCGCCTTTTGCAGTTATATATATATATATATATATATATATATATATATATATATATATATATTAAATGCTGGGTCTTTAAAATAGATGACTTCGCCAATGACTTCGACTCCCTGATTTAAAACAGTTGAATCAAATTGATTAACATTTCATAGACACAAAAAGACTCGAGAGAGCCAGACGTTCCTTAAAATATCGAAGAATATATTATGAAAACAAATTATCTGGTTTAGCCTGAATTATCCTAATTCTTGATTGTGACACCTGGATTCATCTTGAATTTCATTCAATGCTCCGAAATTTTTATTAATAAATGTTTTCCATTTTTATTAATAAATGAATGGTTTGTTTTAACAATGTATTAATTAGAACTAATTTAAAACGAATAATAACTTCTGAAGAATTTCTCTTCTTAAATTTTACTGTTCATAGTATATAGCCAGAGTTTTTAGAACGCAGTATAGCTTACGATTTTTACGATTATTGCTAGTTTTCCTTTATAGGTATCCTTGTTCTGTCATGGTAGCAGTTGACAATGATGTGGCATTACAAATTGATCTAAAAATCCCAGAGATTAAAATTTTTTTTCATCCCTAATATCTGAACCTAATAACACCTTAATATAAAATTCTTAATTCAGCACAACATAAATTAAATAAAATAATAGTATTTTTCATTCTTGTATAAGAAGTATCGAAGCGAAAGTATTAGAATCGTCAAGAATTTCGAACTCGAGATTTTGACGAATCTCAACAGAAAAACACATTTTTGGAATTATATCTTCATGTCCTGTTTATTTGTCTCAGAAAGTGATGAAAAAATGTTTTGAAAGAAACGGATGGAATTCAGTACTTGGACTTGACCTTGTAGTTGCAGATTTTTATGAAACTTTGAACGCAATCCATTCCATAGATATCTGCCATTCCACCTGTTCGCAGCATAAATGAGCTACGAAACATGAAGAGCCAGATATATAAAATTTGGTACATAGATTTAGCATCTAAAGAGTAGCTTCTAATCAGATTTAGAATCGAACCTGTTAAAGGGTTGCATGTCAATCTCTATATATTTTTGCATGCACGTGAATGCAATAATTCATAAATATATCACTTAAAGGAAATTCGTTATGTGATACCTCGAATGCATAGTTGTGTGTCAAACTTTGGTTGCGATCAGGCAGAATGAAAGGCGCACAAAATACATATTCTCACAATAAATTCAATAAAACTGTTAGATTCACGCCGAAGATCTCTACTTCGATATCAATACTCGTCTTTGCCATTGCAAGGTATTTGTGGTCTCTCACAGAAGGCCCACACTGTTATTAGGGATGAGAGGAATAAGAGTTTTCTTCATAATGTATGAGTAAGTTTTGCAGTCATCAGTCCCTCTGGTCTTTATGTTATCTGGTATAAGCCCATAATCCCCAAGAGTAACTTTTTCTGAATTTGCTATTTTGAGGTGAAATATCCCACTTAAAGTGAATTTTTTATCATGCGTGTTTGTGTAATGTAATATGTTTAGCGTAAGCTAAACGATAAACATTAATATGTTAAAAATGAAGAAACTCATGTTCAAGTGTTAATTATTGGTTTCCTATGAAAAAAATTTAAGATAATAAAAAAAGTAAAAAATAATATCTTTGCAGATTTACCAAAAGAAAGAAAGGATCTTTATTTATATTTCATGCTTGAGTAGCCTCTTAGCCGCTGCAGTTCCAGTGAACTGCACCGTTGCCCGGGGAACACCACGTGGAGGTGGGCTACTCTCGTTCCCCTCCCGCCAACCCTCCCTTCATCGCTGCAGCCACATAATTTTTTTTTTTAAATAACAGCATTTGATGTTGACAACATGCTTATTTTATAAATTTATATGACAGCAGACCACAGTTTCTGATGTTGAAAATAATATAACAAAATAATAAAATAATCTTGTTTGAACATTTGGTAATAGATATCTCTGGATCAGTCATAAACAGTATTCGGAGACTTTCGACAGTTTCGATGTTAAACTGTCTATTTCCGCGGTCGGTATTCCACCGGCAAATCCAGAGCCAAGCAAAACAGATAGATTTCATATGACTCCACATTCGGGACACCAATGGGAGCCAATCGGGCCGGCAAGTTCAATCCACAGCACATCTTATAAACCATGTATGATTTCAATACCGGAGCATCAGCTTTCTGGACTTGAATATTTGCCAGTTCAGCTGGAATGTCCAATGCCTGGCAAAATCGAAACACGGCATACGAGCGCACCACGGCCACTCGCAGTTCAGGAGGATTAGATAGTACTACCGTATTTGAATCCAAATCAGGATCGGAAACAAAATCCCCAGGAGATGGTAAGCAGGGAAATAAGGAATATTTTATCAATTCCCAAATAGTCACTAAAACGACGAGTCCACCGATGGCCGTAGCCGCATTGAAACAGTCAAGAAACGCACTAAGCATTGCTCAGAAGAAAAAAAAAAAATCGCGCAACTATCAGTTGCAGAACAGTAAATAATTTTTTAAAGAAAACAACAATGTATGCTTTCATTGTTCCTTCTGCTACATTGTTTGCATCTTGTAATTTTGTTGAGTATTTAAACAGTTACATTGATGTTTACAACAATAAAAATAGTGACTGTTGAAATATTTTTTGTTCGATAACAATTTAAATGAGATTATAATTATTAGCACTCTTAACAATCGAATAAATTCCAATAATAACGCACAGGTATTTCGATGGGGGCAAAGAGTGAAAGTTATCATCTAAAGGGTTTATGTGGATATGAATATAAATATTTATTACAAGCATGATTAGTAATTAGAATTTCCACGGGCACTTAAAGTTTATCCAATTTATCGACAGGTGAAAAATGGAAATAACATTTCTATTTTACTTTATATAAGGAGGAAAGTAAACATCTTTCCCTAAGACTAGGCTATAGGAACTTAAAAGAATTAAGTAGCAAAGAAGAGTGGGAAACAAAAGAAAATGAAAGTTAGTGTTTAATTGAAAAGTAATTAGATATTTTATAAATTTTAATATAGCATTTTAAGAATTCAATTAACGACGTGGTCTTCTTGGGCTGAACTAGCTGCTAATCATGTAAATATCACGTGATTTTACTGTTGATGTTAGTATATTTTCTTTTCCAGTAGAAGCGAACTTGACTCTTGTAGTAGGGGCATTGTGATCTCGGCTCTCACCCGAGAAATTTTATGTGTCATTCTCGAGGCCTGCTACACTATGGCGTAATCATGTGCCTTTTGTTGTTGATGTTACCAAAAAACCACATAAACGACAACATGTGTCTTCAAGTCATTTCATCCATGCAACAATCTGCAGTATCAAATAAATTATTGTGTAATCAAGACAAGCAATAATTATCATATATATATATATATATATATATACACATGTCCGGAAAATTTATTAGAGAAGCAAATATTAATGGAAATATTGATCCAATTATTAATTTTTATTAATGTTCAAAAACGATCATTAATTGAAATTCTTAAGATCTTGTTTAGTATGAATATCTTCCACAATTACAAGAAGTTACATTATTTTAATAATACTTTCATATGTGAGATCGAGTTGTTTACTGATGGCTAAAAGGCAGACATTTTGAATTTGTCGTCAAAGATTTATCGAGCATGTACAGCAAACACCAGTCCATCACTTAGTTAAATTATAAATCCAACTAAAACTTGCTTAATATATCGAATATATCGATCACTATTTTATTATATAAAATGGAGTCTTCAACATCGTTTTTACTTTTACAAAAGTGACAGTTTTGAAGATGAATGTTTCGATCTCGATTTTTTTAAAATCTAATTTACTTTTCATTTTTCTTAATTACATTTATTTATTTATTCTGAAAGCAGCTTCCTTTATTTTTAGTAATTTCAAATTTATGCTTTTTATATTTTTTTTCCTAAGTCTTGATTTTATAAGTCTTTTTGATTCACACGGTATGCGTAAAATATTTGCTACATATCTGTAAATTGGTGGCGAAAAAAAAAACCACCAAGAAGGACTTATGCTAGATAAACAAAATTTGGTAAGCATGTTTATACATCTGAAAGATGACATCGATTGAAATTTCGCGCCTTCTCGCATAAGAGTGGCGCTAGTAGTGCCGCTCAGAATTTACATATCAGGTTTGCTTTAAATGCTTACTGTAAAGTTCGTGAACGTTATTTATCTTTGAAATCTGACGTATTGAGTTGGTGTTAGCCAAAAATACCTTCAAGAAGACGAAGAAGCCATTATCAACAGCTCTAGGAGTTTGAATAAGGTCGTGTAATAGGGCTACGAGAAGGTGGGCTTTCTTCCCGCGATATTGCAGAAAGACTTGGTAGGAATGTATCCACTGTGCATGATTGTTGGGAGCAGTGGTCAAGGGATGGTACTGGCTCAAGAAGACTGGGTTCTGAACGGCCAAGTGTCATTAATGAGAGGGAAGACCACCATATTCGGCGTGGCGCATCGTACTGCGTCTGCGGCAGAAATTCGAGCTACAGTTGGTATCGCAGTGACACAACGAACTGTTAGAAATCGGTTACTTCAAGGACAGCTTCGAGCCAGGCGCCCTGTAGCGTTCATGCCACTGACTCCAAGCCATTGCCTCTTTCGACGCCAGTGGTGTCAAGCCAGAGCTCACTGGAGAACTAAGTGGGGATCTGCTGTGTTTTTTGATGAAATCTGGTTCTCTCTTGGTGCCAGTGATGACGGTGTGTTGGTCTGAAGGAGAGCAGAGGAACGCCTGCAATTAAACTGTCTGAAGCCTAGCCACACTGGACCTACACCTGGAGTCATGGTATGGGGAGCAATTTCCTGTGACAGCAGGAGCATTCTTGTGGTTATCACAAACACATTGACAGCAAATTTGTACGTCAGTCTGGTAATTCAACCTGTTGAGCTGCCATTCATGAACGGCATTCAAGGAGGTGTTTGTCATCAGGATAATGCTCACCCTTATACCGCTGTTGTAATACAATGTGCTCTACAGAATGTCTACATGTAACCTTCGCCTACAAGATCACCGGATTTGTCTCCAATTGAGTATGTATGGGATATCATTGGACGACAACTCCAGAATCAACCACAGTCAACACTGACCGTCCCAGTATTGACAGAACAAATACAACAATTATAGAATTAAATACCACAAAGTGACATTCGGCACCTGTAGGACACAATGCTTGAATTTTTGCAGGCTTGCATTAAAAATTCTGGAGGATACACTGGTTATTAATGTAACAACATTTCACATTTTAAATGCATTTTCTTGAGCTTAAATTAACCTGTGATCTTGAAAATTTAATCAATTAAACATGTTAACTAGAGAAATACATGGCCCAAATTTCATTACTCTACAATAATTTTTTCTTGCTGTTGGGAGTTTTTTTTCCGTCAGTGTATTTAATGAAATCATTTCTCAAAACACTCAATAAGGCTGATCGTTGAACTTACAGTTATCGAAGTATTCACTTAGTTAATTCTTTTTTAAGTGGTTATTATCTAAGAAAGCTTATTTCAACATTTTAATTTAATATTAATCAAAATTCTAATGATTTTTTCACTTTTGCCCGAACGTATTCATGTATAGTGATTCCACACTACTTTAAAATAAGAATCGAAAACGTTTTAATAAAATCAATTCTCTTTCATTTATCATTTTCTTTCCTAAATTTAATAAATTATGTAGGTATTTAAAACATACTAATTATTTCGTTGTATACTGGACATATTACTTGTACGCTTTGCAGCAGTATTCAATTTATGAGTGTATGTTAAGTCTACTATAAATTTACGAGCAAATTTTACAATAAAACAAAGATAAACGAAAGAGACCGAAAGTGTTATCATTCTGTGATGAGTGAAATTAGAGGATACGTATATCCTTTAAATTTTGAATTCCCAGAAATATCTTTTCTTCTCTAATTTCTAATTAGACGTGTCACCTTCAGGGGTAGGAAATGTTTCATCCCTTTCATTTGAGAGTTGAAAGACTGTTGACAGGGATTTTATTTATATTCCAGTGCTTCCACTTTTGAAGGACCTAGAGCTCTTCTTACTGGAGTTCGAATCCAAAACAGTAGAACTCCTTGAATGGAACGAGTTTTCAAATTTAATTTGGATACTAAGTCCATTTCGTGAGAAACTTACAGAAACGGATCTCGATTTTTGTGGGTCCCAATTCCTCACCAAATGTATAACATATTACTCAATGAGACTGCCGAGGAGAGAGTGAAGCACGGGTTTGAAAAAAATAAAAACATTTTCGAAGAATTCGAGTGGTCGAGGCAGCTAATGGATGATATTTTAAGAATTCAGTTAACCACGTTATCTTCTTGGGCCGAGCTAGCTGTCAATCTGGTAAATACCACGTGGTCTCTCTGTTAATGCTGGAATATTGCGAAGTTGAATATCATGGACTGCGTTGGGTGTGATCTCGGTTCTCTGCCGAATATTATGGTGTGTGCAGCTCTCTAGGCCTGCTACAGCTTGTAATATTTTCTTAGATACGATGTAAGTATTAATATCATAATTTGTCCTCGATGGCGTAATCACGTGCCTTTTATTTATCAAGAAATTTTCAGTCTAAAATGTATGATGCACGTTTCTGTTACCAATAAATCACAAAAAAAGAAACAAACCTGTGCTTCAAGTTGTTTAAAAACCAGGCAACAATCTTCATTATTAAATCAATTATTGCGAATCACGAAATCAGTAATTTTCATATGCTATTCACTGGTTTTTAACTTCTTGAAATAATGTTTCAACGATAACCCATCCTCTGCCTCGACACCCTCGAATTCTAAGCACGATGTTTGAAATTATTTCAAAAATGAAATCATGCTTATAAACGTTATTCGATATAAAAATGGCATGATCCATAATCGTCTTATTTTTAATGGACTCTTAAATAAGTCATTTCATTTACGAAACAAAACATTTCTAACTAATTAAACATTTTAGAGGCAAATACTGAAAATTACACCCAGAATACAAATTAAGTACAAATCATTTATCTGATTTAAAATATTATAGTTTGTTGTAGAATACAAGACATAATGGAATAATTATTACTCTTCATATCATATTTCGGACATGAAATTAGAAAATATTTTTACCCATTTCTGCATTACAATTTATAGATATCTATTAATCTTTAATTTCTTATTTATTTTATGTAAGTTTTTACTTTACTATGTTATTTAATTTTAATAAATTCATTTTCATATTATTTTTTTTACTAGTATTTATTGATATTTTAAGTTACAAATAGAATCAATACGAGTTTTTGATAAGGCTTATTTGTGAGTAATATATTCAAGAAATATTTGGAAAACGTTGCATTGCCACAAAGTGTTGAAGAAACATTTATTTGATCAATAAATGACACGTTTTTTTCTTTTCGTTTTTTTTTCTGCAATAAGAGCAGCATAGCAAATCACAGAAAAAAACCCTGTCTAAGAGGCTTTTCCAAAGAGAAAGAAAAATGTTCTTCTGACTTCTATTTATTAAACGGTGGGCCTCCGCCAATAAGTCAATAGTTTGCTCAAAGATTTTCGAGTTTCCCAAAACCAAAGTTAAACGAAATAAAGTGCCTGGAGAGAGATAAGAAAGCAGCTGATATCATCTGAGATTTTTGATTCTACGGCTGCGATCATCACTTCCAGCTGGAAGGAGAGCAGAGATTCAGATTCTGTTCTTGCGGAAAGAATATTCCATCATAAGAAACATAAAGGAACACATGCGTATCTACTAATGGCATACAATAAGAGTGATCTTGCAAAAATCAAAAAAACTTTTCGATTCTTTTCAAAGTGGTAAAATAAAATGTTCGGTGGAGATACATAATAGCTGAAAAAACAGTTATAAATAATGGGATGAATCAGCGGGATTATACATTTTATTTTCGTAGAAGTTTTCTAAAAATGGTGTTCTTTTTTTGTGACGATATATTTATGCCTCTAGAAATTTTTCACTTTTATTAATTGATAAGAGTAGGTGACTGATATAGATATTTTAAAATTATTAAATATTTCAAGATCTATATAAATAATATTAACTATTATTTAAAGTCTGATATATTTTCAAAAATTATAATATTTGACGTAAGATATATTAAAAGAGAAAGGTTTTACACCAGAGTGGGTAGAGTTTCTCATGATACGGGCTATTTCTAATTTTTTCAAGGTTTCGCGGTTACACCCAGTGCGTAGGTTTAGAATATTTATTATGACTTTAAAATAAATACGGAATAAGTACTTACCTACATAACTACAAACATAATAATAATTGCCACAAATATAGTATGCATTTAGTATCAAAAAAATTCAAAATACATTAAAAAATAAATCATTTTTATCTAAAGTTAGTTCTTGTAGTTATAGTTTGTAGAAGACGGAGGATACCTAACTGTCCTGCCAATATCTCGGTATATAATTACTAACAGCTAATCTTGTCATCCGTGAGAAGGGAGCGATATGTTGTCTCAATTATATTCATCGTTCAAAATGCACAAGATGGTAGAGCCAAGAGAACACTTTTAAATGATATGCAACTTTTTTTCAAAATTTAGACACGCTCATTAGATTCCAAAAGGTTCTGAACTACGCGCTTTAAAATAATGTCATTTTGGGGGAGAAAAACTTCGTTTTCCCGAAGAGATAAAGAGAATACAATGTTCCATAAATATGTTTCTTTTAGTATACGCATCTTAGTAAAGTCGGTCTCCCCAAAATGTACTGGTGGTACACCGGTCGATCACGATCGACTAAATGCCCACCCCTACTTCAGACACTGTCAGACTTTTCCACAGCGATATTTTAATGAATATTCGGCTTTATGACTTTCATGAATTGGAAAAAAGAATTTTTTTAACTAAATCAGTCTGTCTATGAACAAGATGACTCAAAAAATGCAAAGAGCTAGATGGGTGAAATTTGGAATAGTTCCTTTTCATCAGAATTAAAGATCTCTATCGAATTAAGGATGGCATAACTTAGAAGTTCATCTGTTTGCCTTTCCAAATGGATGTAAATATGACATCTCGCGACAAGCAAGATGGATGGAATTGAACAAAGATTTTCATCCTCAAAATTGTCAATGCATGTGAAGGAGAATATTTAGAAGCGATCTTGACCCGGAATTTTAGTTCAATGTTAAATTGTTGGTCAAGTCAGTCATTATTCCAAAATCTCTCTATGTCTTCCTTTCTGTATAAAGATGGAATCGTGCAAGAAAGTGGACTTCTGCTGAAGTTTGAATTCTGTGAGCAGCATTTCGTCTGAATGGAAACCTTGTTTGAAATATCTGCTGCTAATAAGAGCTGTTAGCAGCAGACCCCCCCCCTCTCAAAGCCTGTAATGAAAAATCTGCAATGTTAGGTAACAATTATTTAACCAGGAAGGGCAAGCGTCGAATTTCGGGTAACTTTAAAAATGCATCACAAAACATTTCTTCTTCAATGGAAAAACGGCTTCAATTAAAGCCTAAAGCTTCACAATGACTACAAAAAAATCATTTGAAAATTTACTACAAATATTCTGGAAATTTCCCGCATGTTCTTATCTCAAAAAGGAAATGTTCGGACCACTGAAACCTAAAATGCGCGCTCTCATTCGAGTGCTGGATCGCTTAAAAGAAAGTCGCCAATAAGCTTGATTCTAAATTTGGATAGCGTTCTTTTTACAAATAAATGTTAATTTTCATGTAATTCTCTTATTTTTCAGTCTTTAAAATGCAATAATCTTGTGTCTGCTTCAAATATTTTTAAATGTGAAATATTAATATATTCCTCATTTTAATAAATTTTCAAAATGTTCATGAATTGGTTCCGATTTTAGTAAATTTTCAAAATATTAATGAATTTATTATAAATTTAGTAAATTTTCAAAATACTAATGAATTTATTCTAATTTTAATACATTTTCAAAATGTTAATAATTTTTTTAAATTTTAATAAATTTTCAAAAAAATTTCTAACATAATTTTCATTGTTGTAATGACTTTCAGATCATTTTCATTCATTTTGAAAATTTTTAACTACTTGATATTTAACTCCAGCTGAAGCATTTATTTAAAATTTATGTCAAAAATAACTTAAATTCCTTTTAGTGATAGCAAATGAAATACGTCATGGAATGTTAGGACACTTCAAACGTAAAATAATTTATTGTCATGAATGTGCATCAAACATATTAAGTGAAATATTGACTAGAAACTATTAATATTTCTGCCACAGACTTTTTTGACATATTGCAGGGTGATGCGGTTTCAATTCTAAGAACGACATTAATATTGGGAAGATAAGTTTTTATGAAGCGGTTTTTAAAATAATTTAGTACTAGAAATATTTATAATGTCATAATGAAGTGATGCTAGTTTATCTGTACGTTGACGGCCCTTATCCCTACATTTATTCAATTTATTATTATGTTTTATTACACGAATATTTATATAAAGTGTCGGCAGATTCCAATATAAGTTCTCTCAAATGGTTTTTCCAATTCCTTGTGATTACGAGTATTATAAAAAAACCCAGCACGAGTGGTCTCCCCCAAATTTTTTTTTGCGTAATCTCTAATAAACTTTATCATGCCAGAGACCGCCCTAAATGGCACCGGCGAATTAAGAAATAACTTTTGGAGTGAATTGAAAATTTTTACCGAGTCTGTCGTGCAATTCTTGGCGAGTGTTTCGGTGATTAACCGCTGGTATACCATTAATAGTATCCAAAATTCGAATTTTTTCTTTAGACATGCTTTTAAACAATCGATTGGAATGAAGATTTGACACAAAATTGCATTTGTAGCCTCAAAATCATACCAAATTTGATATATTTAAGTTATTGATATATTGAGTTATCGAATTTAAAGATTTAATTATCGAAGAAAGTAATAACTTTTGTTATTATTCTAGAAGTATTTAATTCACTTATATAAAATTTCTTAACAATCTTTGAAAGAAGCTAGTAGTTTCATTGCAAAAAAAAAAAAAAAAAAAAATATAACGAAATCCGATTGTTTTTTCATCTCCCGGATTCTCAAGAATTGCTTATGGGATATGCCTTCAAACTCCAGTCGGTTGTGCTACAATGTTGCCTCCTAAATCACATACTATTAAATAAGTGAAGAAATAATAACGAAAATAAAATTTCAATGAAATAACAATGTGGGCAATTTTTGTATCTTGCGCTTTTGGTGTTTCTTATGAGCAGAAAAGCACATGTGACGCAAATTTACACATTTTATGTAATAGTAATGATAAAAAAAGTGTAGTTCTTGGAAGAAAATGAAGTAAACCCAAATTATTATTTTTGTACAATTAATTAATAACAAATATTAGCATCTCGTTGAAGAAATTAAATTAAAATAGAATAACATGATTTTTTCGATTAAACATTTCTTCAACGATAAGCAGAAGAATACAATTATTCCCTTTATTCGCCAGTTGGCCTCCTGGAAAGTGGTAATAAATTTATCTGGAGACCGACTGGGAAACATAACTTCTGCTTACGATAAACAATATCCTTCGTGCCTCGAATACAAAACGGAGTTATTTTAAGGGATATATTCAGATGATGCATCTTTGTATCTTTTTCATAATTTTTTTTGAGGTATCGCGACGGAAACAGAGGATTTGGATCTGTTCCTGTATCTCTCAATTTCATTTTGCAAAGTTGCAGTTCTTGGCGCGTTTGACATATTTTCGCCTAAAGTAATAAGCATAAGGAACTCTTGGATTCGAAACACGTTCGGATATTTCAAAACCCTTCCAAATGTTTTGTAATGAAATTGTCTCGCATGCTAAAATGTTGCTCGTTCAAGAACAAGAATTTATTGCCGAATCATATATAGTTGGCAAAATTCATGCTACTTTGGCGATTACTAGATTGCAGAATTTATAACTTTGAAACCATTTCCAATTAATCATGCACATCTTTTCATGAATTTCTGCAATAATTTGGCAGTTCTTTGGAAGCTGAAAAGAAGAAATGTTTTAAAAAATTTAATTTACATAAAATATAATAATCAATTAAACATATTGTTTTACTCTACAAAAAAGTTTGACACATATTTAGATCATTTAACTAAACCGTAAGAAAAAAGAATGAATGTCCTATGAAATGATACACAAATATCTTGCATTACTTAAATTTTATTAAATGTATTATATACAATAATATATAGATATAAAGTAATGCTATTATGCGATTAAATAAATCATTAATCTGAATGCTTACAATAATTTATTTTAAAATTAAGAATGTTATATTTATTTATGTAATATTTGGTAAAATTCTGTTCATCTATTTTAAATTTGGTTAAAATATATTTATTTTATAATTAGCAGGTTTATTTAATTATATATTTGTTTTTATTCTATGACAGAGGGAATATTTTGAAATTTAATTTTAATTGTAATTACTTAAATATGAAGCTTAATTTTGACATTTTCAAACGCTAACTTTCGAAAATAGAACCGATAAAAAATTTCACATCGCTTCAGAATTTAGAAAATTATCTTTTTCATGATACTAAACGAAAAGTCGTGAAAGGTTTTCCTGAATTTTGGCGTTTTTAAAACATTTTTGCTTAATTTCTAACAATAAATCACATTTTTGACCTGAAGTTCAAACCGTTTTTATTGTTTCATGATACATACTAGCCGTCTTTGGCCTGCAGCTGCTTCCCCGGGATTAATGATTGCTAAAATTTAAATGACGGTGATATTTTCTCCTCGATCAACTGATATCAAAGAGCTAACATGGTGTTTTATACCGATGACAATGATTTTCGAATACTTTGGAGAGAGGTTGACTGATTGTATTTTATGTCGGAATTGTAAATCTTTTCCCGAATAAGTTTGTATTAATCAATAATTTAAATGGCCAAAAAATTGTTAATTTTATCCCGATTATATTCCCCAACTCGAACACCGGATGTTGCCAAAGTTTGTGCAAGTTGTGCTATCCGAAGAAAAATGATTTCATCCCTTTTTCGTCTAATATTTATACATTCTTATTGAAAGGATTAACAAAATTAATTATATTTTGCCAGCTGAAAACGTACAAGGTGAAAATGATGAGATCATTGCCAATCAGAACCATTTGCTTTCCATCACTTGTTTTGTAGATTTTCAACAAATTTTGTTTATTGTACTGATAAAAAAAAGCATAATAATCCAAGGATTGTTTAGCAACATTGTTTTACTTTTTTTATTGAAAGTAATTCTGAATTGAAATTTTCGGTTCATTAAAACGTGCTGAATCTTTCTCCTGTTTCATTTTTTTTTGTTTCAACTCTTTACAAATTCTCTATACACCAATCTTAACTTTCAGACTAAAAAATAAAATTTTTAATATATACAACGTAGCAATAGAAATTGAATTGTTGTTAAATATGTTGAGTAAAAATAAAAAATATTTTTTTCTAATTACTGACAGTTATTGTAAATTAAGAAGGAATTGTAAGAAGTAATAAGTTGACAAATGTATATTAAAAAGTAATATGTTGACAAACAGTAAAATAAGAAGTATTATAGCATTTTTAATTTGAAGATAGATAACTTTTATTATCTTTAAGTCACTGTTTTCTCGATGATTTGAGATCAATTACAAAAATGCGCTTTAATTTCAGAGTTACGTGGCCATCTGGTTTCTCAGAATGTAATTTCTATAACTTTTCTACTCTTTAACTTCTTTCAGCATAGTTCACTTAAAACTACAATATTACATGAAAATCACACAATTACGAGTCTAAACCAAAAAAGTAGCTCATTTAAATTTAGAATAATCTCCGCTGGAAGTAATGCAATCTCTGAATTCTCGCCTTTACTTTTTTTACCAGCTTTTTTATTTGCTGTATATGTAACACTTTTTTATTATTACTCCTGGTTTTGACAAAGAGCGTATAAAGAATATATATGTGTATATAAAGAAGGAAGATAGTAATTTATCTTTTTAATGTCAATTCGTTGACTGTTTTACAAAACAAAATGAATGAATATCAATGGAATAGAAACTAATTTAAGGGGCAGTAAAAAACTGCAAAATCATGTGCAACTGAATATTAAAGGCGTATCATTTGTGGAAATAAATATATAATTTATATATTTGGAGATCCTTTATATGTTTTGTTTAAAAATTTAATGATCATAAAATTTCTATGTATACCATTAGGAATAGTTGTACCGTAGTTTGAGAAATCCAGTAAAATGTAATTCCTGTATTTGCTTCAGTTGTTTACGAACTTCCCTGAACTCCATTTCTCAAACGGGGTCATTAAAATGATACATGGATTCTAGATCTAGAGTTTTCTCTTTTGCGGTTATCTTAGAAAGAAATGGATCGTGGCATTGACAAATTTTGTGGGAACCTTAAATTGTTTCGATGAATGTCGAACACAGAAAACATTCATCATCATTTGAAGCAGCAGCAGAGAGAAGTTGTAAGTCTTTTTAAATTTGTCATGATTACGATCACAGGTAGATCATCTTTTGAGAGTAGGATCGATTTAACATCGTATTTAGGGTAATAAAGGAAGAAACATGCGCATTCACACTAAACCAGACTGAATGTATATAGCTTTATAATTTAATTGACTACAGTTGAATAAGTTGAATGAGCTGTCAGTATAATTTCAAAGGAAAATTTAAGTCTGTTTATTACATTATGTACTAGAAACAGGTATAAATTTTTTTTAATTAAAAAGGCTTTTTATTTATTTTTTTCGATATCATTTCGAAACAAATAAATTTCTCCCTTATATGAAAAACAAGTATACGAATCTTCTAATTTCGTTGTCTAAAAAGTTGTATGTAGTTACTATTTTCAACTCGTTTTCGAAAAAATAAATAAACAAACTATCGGAAACCAAATATCTTAAGCATTTGATTGGTTTTTTTCGCGAAAACAAAGTAAATGTATAAGTTCCCAAATATTATATCAAGGATTAACTCTTATCAGCTTCTGCTTTTTTTCATTCGGAGAGAAATAATTTCATTTGTCAAAAAATTGGACCTTTGACGATCATCCAAAAAATCCGGAAAAATATTTTTTTATAATTATGACTATACGTGTGTGTACAAACGTATATCTAAAGTACAAAATATCAATAGGGATCAGAATCACATATGAAAGCATGCTGCCAAATGCCGCCCACAAATAATAAAGAGACATAAAGACAAAGCAAAAGCACAACATATAAATCAGTATTAAACACTTTATTTCACAGAAAAAAGAATACAATAGCAAGTAACATCAGAAGATGTGTTCAAAATTCTGCCTATAGGCATTCACACATGATTGACCCCAAAGATGCATGGATTTGGAAATATTTCCAATGAGTGAATTTTGGGTTAGTGAATATTCATGATCGACTCATTCATCCGCCGGCTACAATGAGAAATCCAAACACCTCCTATTCATTTGGGGCCTGCTTTCCTAAGCGATTCTGAATCCAATTGATGTTTTCTACCTCCATTTCAAGTTTGTACGTGGAGCTCAGATACAACCAGTAGAACTTAAAAATGTAAAAAGTTTAGAGAGTAAAATTTATCACACAGAGTTTTACAATTATATTATTGACTCATTTCAGACAAAATATGTCAGAAAAATATCGTCTGTTATTGCAAACTCAATAATTCAACAACAAACAAAAAGCATAAAATTTAAAATTTTCTATTTGATCTTCAAATAACATGGAGATCAAAATCAAAGCTCAAACAAAATCTGGAAAATAAAAAGATATTTCTATCTTTAGTTCTCATTATCATTTTACGAAAAAGAAATATGGCACCGGATTTTGAAAGATTTTATTAGCAAACACGTTGACGTTCAAGTGAATTGAAAATTTTACATGTTTTTAGTTATTTCATTTGTTTTCTTGTGTCCTGCCACTTACACTTGGGGAAAAGAATATACATTTTTAATTACTGTGTGCGTTGACTAGCGCAGTTTATGGCGCCAAGTGAAAGTAATACAAAAAATCAGTGCATAATTCTTAAATAACATTATCTATAATATTATAAATTTGGAAATGTAATAGTTGGAATATGTCGGTGATGTGCTAGTAAACAAATTACCGTAATATTAATTACAAATAACTTTCTTATTAGAAAAAGTAAAATTGTTTGAAAGTGTCTTATTCAACCTAACCCTGATAAATCTCTGTTGTAGATAATTTGAGATCCATGCCAAAGTACTACCTCGGACGCTGAAGCTATTATGGAGCTTAATGATTAATTTCTGTTTCCAGACTCTATCGAAGGCTTTTGTAAGATCTAAAAAAGAGCAGCCATGGTTTGATGCGTTGGCTTGAGGAAATCTCTGATTGTCATTGTCTGTGCAAAGTAAAGAACTTGCTCAATAATACTGTGGCCCCTTCGAAAGCCATATTGCTCACAATGCATAAGATTGTTTTGGTTTAGGAAGAATTGTAGTCGAATTAGGATACTTTTCTCCATTAATCGTTTTTTTTTCTAGCCCTTAATATCAAGAAGTGCAAAGTTTTAAAGTGCAATTAAAACTAAATAATAAGATGTAAAACATTTTGAATATATTAGAAATGCACATTACAAATAATTTCATAATGTTCATTATGTATGGACAACCCTTAAATATAAAATGCATTATAAGAATATTTAAAAAAAAATGCTTGGTAAAAACAAATATCATAAAAAGATTCCCAACAGACAGTTCTTGATGAGTCATGCTGAACTTAAGCAGAAAATTTTAATAACTTAAATAAGGTTGAAATAAAAGAATCAAAGAGCATTAAACTTAATATGTATAATAATTTAATATACATAAATATTTTACATATTATTAAATTTATCTCTTGAAATTTAAAATCAATAACGTTTCATAATTTTATAAATAATACCTTGCGCTTAAAGATTCATTGCATGAAATTAGGAAGAATGATATTAAGGAATTAGAAGGTATACAAAAGCTCAATGTGCTGATTTATTAACGAGGGTAAGAAAAGGGAGCTAAAATAGTAAGTATAGAGTAAAAGTTTTATTTTGGATCTTATTAATTCTTCTTATTGCCGAGGAAATGCTGACGAAATTCAATCAAAAAATATTTCAAGTTTAAGAATATTTCTGAACAGCTAAATATTACCGTTCAAAAATGAAATGAAAGTATTAGACAAACATATAAAACATATTTGTAGCAAAGTTTCGGATAGGATTGTAAAAGCGGGATATCATAAATTTATAGAAGGCGGAATAAACCAGGATGGATTGCGCAGACGCGATGTGCAATACATACATAATTCACGAAATACATAATCATATCTCTTAGCTCTCATACACAAGGCAAGTTAAAAGCGAAAAAAATTATTATGAGTAAGTGAAAATATCCGATTGATGCTTGGCTGTTTATCTACAGCATCTTAAATCGTAGTATATATTTTTATAGCTTATAAGAAGGTTCCCCCCACCCTCTATGGATATTCCAAAGAAGAAAAGCTGGAAAATTTAATTTGATTATGAATAGCACTTTTCCATTCATTGATTTATCATGTGATGTATGCCTCTGCTACCAACGAAAAAAAAATTAACATTCGAGTTTCAGAAACATTGTTTCCGGTATTCTGTTTTTACTTCCCACTTACTTGAAAATCGACTCCTTTCCGAACCGCATATGATTCTTTGAATGAAATATTTTAAAATGAATGCAATGTCAAGTTATGCTGTTAGAATATTCGTTTCTTTCTACCAGAATCAAAAAGCAAGGCACAAGACTCTTAAAGATTTTAAATCTCTATTTTTCACAGAAAAAAAAAGGTTAGCATGAGTTTCGTTATAATTTATTTTATTTAGCATATAAAATAATATAAAGAAGGATTTTGCCTTTGACATGCTTTTAATTTTCTTTTACTTTGTTCAAGATGTTTTAATTTTTAAAAATCTTGGGGATAAGAATGAATTAGAAAGTTCCTTTTCCCCTTTTCTTAGTTGATTCTTGAATTTTTGAATCCTGGTAACTGTGTCCATTGGTATTTGCCCTGCTTGTTCCCTCCTAGTTATGCCGCTGATTTTGGAAAGAATGAGTGGATGATTGTATATGTATTATTTATCTTTACAATAGTCAAGTTAGAGTTCTTTATGAATTGACACTTTATTTATTTTATTATTTCTTTATTCTTGACACTGCGTATAACATTCATGGCATTGAACAAAATTTTTACAAGTTTTAATTTGCTTCGAAAAGGATGGCATTTGGAGGGGAAATCAAATGAATAGAAATATCGCAATGGAGATGAATCCTTTTGTAATAAATAAATAATAGGATAAATAAAAAAGTAGACAGAAATATAAAAAAAATTAGAAATTTTGGGAAACTTTAAAATACAAGATATAAATATAAAGCACTTCTTTTGATTCCAGAAAAACAAAAACAAATAGTTTTCTTACTAGTTTCCAGGTGGAAATTCGTCCCTTTTTCCTCGCAGGCTCGTTTTGTTCAGCGAATAGCAATCGTACAAGAACGTGAAATCTTAGAAAAAAATTCTACAAAAAGTTTTCTTGCTAATATCTTATCGAAACAAGCTTGCTCTTCTTTCTGTTCCCGCTACTAAAGTCGATCTTGGAATGTAAAAAGAATTTTAATACAGCGAGAAAGAGCGGATATTTCTGAGTGTTGATCTTGGAGCACCAAACAAAGGCGACATTTTCTTTTCAGCTGTATTTTTGAAAGAACTGATACCTTTTTTCTTTCTGGAATCCGAAATAATCTCACTTTTCTATTTCCGATATTCTCAGCCAAACGTTTTCGATGAAAGCGGGGGAAAGTACACAAAAAAGTGAAGGAAAGATTATTTTTTTTAACTTATTCTAAAAATTAAAATTGAAACTAAGGGAAGAGTGAAATAAAGATTTCAAGATCCACCTAAGATTCGGTGTAATTGTCTAATATCTTTGTTTTGATGCCTATCGATGCAGACGGGCTGTCGTGAAATGTGGAATAAAGTAAAAGTAAAATAAGTAAAGCGAAGTAAAAAATTGAAATTACAAATTTTCATATCAATATTTTTCAAATATTTTTGATGCATATTGAAACTCCAATTTTAATAGTTAAAGTCTGTTGAATTAAAATTATCATAACCTTTACACGTGAAATAAATCTGTACTTTTAGCTTGAACTTGTTTCGAAGTAGGTTTTTATAATTCTTTAAATGGGTTGTATTAACTATTATAAGTTTCTTACTTAAAAAGCTGAAAATGAATGGTATTGTCACAGGCTTATTATTTATGCGTGTAGAGTTTTCAACTTTTTTAAATGTAAAACCTTTTTAAAGAGAAACTCATACTATCTAGATGAAGACTTTATAACGCATTTTCTTTTTTATCAATCCGAATTGATTCCCGTTGCCGCGGTGGCCTTGTTGCACGGTCTCAGCTTCGGAACACGAGGTTTTATGTTCAAGACCCGATTCCACCGAAGAACCTTCGTGTAAGCGAACCTGAAGCCCCTTAAATCCGTCGAGGCCAAACGCCCTCCCGCTGATGTGGTGTGAAAATTCAGAGTGTGAGGTGCTAGCTCAGGTGTCGTCCTCCTCATCTGACCGCGGTTCAGAGTTACGAGGTCCGCCCCCGAAAGCTCTAGTGTTCCTTTAAAATGGTATTTTAATGTAACTAAAACTGAACAAACGGAATTGATTCCCATTTTATTTTATCAGCGCACGTCTTTTATATTCTAAAAATACTGAAAAACAGATGGGCGAAAAGCCGATGCAAATGAAATGGATCTGCTCATCCTAATGCATTTCCTTCATCATAAAGATCGAAAATAATCTTTGCTGCGAATGTGATGTAAGAATAAATCTTTTTCTCCGATCGGAATGAGATGTGTAGCTGATTTAAAAACGAAAGACCTCTTTATCAATAAATAGAAGAATGTTTCTTATTTGCCCTCGTGAAACTTTTACAAAATCCATTCCACCGTGAATGGATTTTTAAAAACCTTGTTCCCGCCGAATGGTAGATCTGGGTAGTTCCAGATAAGATGCATTATCTTTCAACATTCATGAAATGAAGGGCGCTGAACCGAGCGTTTATTCGTTTTAAATCCTTGATAAAATATCATTGCTTTTCTCCGGATTACTACATACAATTATTCAACCGTTTATTTGAATATTATCTTCACGTATACGGCCTATAGAGAAAGCATTGTAATTCCTAAAAAAAATCGAACTTGAGATTTTGGGGAATCTCCGCATTTCAGACCTCATCGGAAAAACACTTTTTTTGCGTTATGTCTCTCTGTCTGTGAACACGACAATTCAAAATGAGAAGATATATTTAAAGGGAGAAATGAAAAAAAAACAACAATGAAACAGCAAGTGCTCTATCTGAAACTTTCCGATTTACTTTCCAATAAAAGTTTTATCATTTTTCATTCCCATAAAATAGATGGGTTTTGGGTAGGGCCGCGAATAGCTTGTGTTACAAAATATAGATCTTTGATATTAATGCAGCAATTTAACGGAATCTATCGGGAGAATATGTATTTTTGAGATGTTTTTTCCCGGCTGATTGACACCCAAATTTGACAAAAGCTGCAGTTGTTTCAAGATCAATACCGAATTTCATTGATTTAAGCCTCTGCATTCATAAGTTATTGCGTTTACATGCATGCAAAAATTGGTCTTATTTTCTATATTTTTTTTATCTATAGTTTAGTGAATGAACCTGTGCACCCTATTCTATCTATCTAGCACTTTGCGTTTTGTAGTCATCGAATTCATTTGAACAAAAAGATAGATAGACTTCCTCTGAATGGATCTCTTTCAAAATTTTATAAAAATCAACAAAAGCGTCTTTGAATTATCATATTCACAGACAGACAGATATAATGTCAAAATTATGTTTTTCGAACTCAGGGAGTTCTGAAATATGGAGATTCGTCAAAATCTCGAGTTCGAATTTTTGGAAGATTATAGTACTTCCTCTATATTTCGTATACGAGAAAGTAAAAAAAAAAATCTTATTTCAGCGGTGCATTCTATTAATAAATATATTCAGGTAAAAAGATCTCTAAAATCTTTGAATTATTCACGGGGCAAAATATAATTGTATGCCTGAGAGTGGTCCAACTTAATTAAAATGTTCATTTTCTCTTGTGATGCAGTTTAAAAATATTCAGTAGCTAAGCCTGTAAAAGTTTCTCAATTTAAATTTTGTAAATTTAAAAGTAAAATGAACGAATGGTGTTTGGGTTCTTCGATTTTTTTTATAAAAATATATTTATTTAACAAAAACAGATTAAGCACCTTGCTTGGGGCAATAGTAATTAACCAAAAAAAAATTTCTAAATTCTTTTGTCCTTGAGATATTTATATCCCAATATTTGATAGAATTATTTGTCAGGAGACTTTCAGAATTTTAAATTTCACAGAGTGCAAGGTTTTCAATCTTAATTGCCCACCGAGCTCGACCAAATAATGTTTCTCCCTGGTGTTTTCGTAACGTATTTGCCATCAATTCTTTTTCATTTCAAGAAAGGATATGTAATGTCTCATTATTTCCTTTTCAACTTTTTCTTCAAAATGCTTTTATGAACCTACAAGGAATTACTTCCTGACTAATTTTCAAATTGCTTTATTTAATAGAAATTGCAAATACTACAAAAGTAGAAGCAGTGAAATTTGAAGTAGTAAATGTTCATCATCGAAATTCGTATGGAGACAAACCTTAAAATATCTGGATAAAGAAATTTAAAAGTTTTTTTTTAAATAAATATGTTATAAAGTTTAGAAAAATGACAACAATTAAATAAAATAAATTATCTTTAAACATTAAAAAAAAGGATATTAAAAACAAGCTTCTATATTTGCAAAACTGTTCACAACAAACATCTAAAAAAACTGGTATTTTTTTCAAATTTTTACATTTTGATTTTAGCAAATTTATCAGTTTCACTTTATTTTAGTTTCTAGTAAAAAAATTCAAGGCAATGAGAGTTGATAATGTTTCTGTAGTAGTAATAAAGAAATAGAAGGATTAAGAAAAAGAAAAAAGTTGTAGGTCTTAAACTCGCTAACGTTTCTGAGTATATGAATAAGCAAGCAACTGAAGCTACTTCAAAAAATCAAGATTTCATAATCAACAACTGTCACTGAAAAGGTCAGTTTTGGCTCTTAATGTGCTCGAATCCAAGAAAAAAAATGAAGATGTAATTGATGTGATTTGTTGTAACAGCCTTGCAATTGAGAAAAAATCGAACAGAAAATAATTCATTAGAATACTAGAATTCAGGTAGAATTCAAATAAAATAATTCAGTAGAATTAAAGAATTCAATTGAATGTAAATAGAACAATAAAATTCAAGTAGAATTCAAATAGAGTAAGTCAATAGAATAATAAAATTCAGATAGAAATTAAATAGAAAAATTCAAATTATTTCTGTCAAAGAATGACAAACAAAATAATATTTTGAGAAGTGTATTATTTATTTTTCTTGGATCAAACGGGAGTTAAGGAAATAACATCATGTACGAGTAATCGACATGAGTATGAAGCACTTGTTCAATTCCTGATATTTTCTTTCAGCCAAAAATTCATTTGTATGAATCAATCAGTAGGAGACTGAAATTGTTTCTCCGTGCTAAAATGCAAAACTCATATAATCCCCCCCTTTCTTCACAATTTTTCATTGTTAATTAAAAATGAAGAAAGTGTCCGAGTCAAAATCTTTCACATTGCTAAATACATCATGCATTTTTTACATGCCTCTGAAAATTTGATTAAAAATCGATATCATTTTTCTTCAAATTTTGTTTGCTTACAGTATGAAGGTTTCCAAATTTCAGCTTCATCATACAGGAAAAATATCAAACACGCATTAGGAGAGAATGTTTCTTTTATTAACAGATTTGGTATAAAAACTTGATATCCAATTTGAGTCTGAAGACGAGCACTGCAGATTTGTTTTCTATGACTCCATATGCTTTTGAGTTCGTAATAAATAGAGAGAGGGATTCGTTTCATTTTTAGACAAGTGTGATTTAAAATTTGTTACAGATTCCTGCTTTTAGGCAACAGATTGCAAATTGAACTCTGTCCATTTCACTTTGGCATCTCTTGAAAATTTCGTGTTCAAACATAGCATGGCAACTGCTTTAACTTACATTCGACCCCTACACACCTGTAAGATTTTCAGTAAATTAGGGCTCAGGATTCTGAAAGCTCAGAACGAAATCTGAATGGATAGAACGGTATTCTCTTGCAGTATCAGAAGCATAGGAATGACCTGAAAAATCAATGGGTTGATGTTAAGGCAGCCATCTGCACTGAATATATGATGCAATGCTCTGATATAATCGTTCTGGGGTTTTAAACAAAGTAACGAGCTAATGAGTTAAAAAAAGGCTTTCATATAAATTGTCTGCGCATTTAAAAACGTTTCCTAGTTTTAAACATAATTCCTAAGAATTTTATTAGATTAAAGATTTAATTCTGAAAAGTTTCTTTATAAATATTTTACTTTAAGAATCAGAAAATATCTTCATTTTTTTAAATAATATGAAAATGTAACTAAACTTTAATGAATGCATTTAAATACCAAAAGAAATCAAAGACACAAAAGGCGAAAAAAATCAAGGAATTATGAATAGCTGAAAATATCTTAATTATAACCAACACAGGTTTAGAATACATTTAGAATATTATAAAAGCTAAGTTATGCATTTCGCAGCAGACTCTGAATACTTCCAACAGCGAAAACTTGGAAAATAGAGAATAATAAAAATACAAAGTTTATAGCTTTTTATTTATCTGATCATTTATTTATGTGGCAACAGATGGTCTCGAAACGCGGAAGAATTTCTGTAAAATCTGAAGGATCCGCATGAATTATTCATGACAATAGAAAAGTGGACACGTATCTTTGTTTGCCGTTAAATGTTTTCTCGAATTTTTAGGATATCTATATACTTAGGTTAGTAAGAGTTTGTTAGACTGGCGTTTATTCAATGCAAATTCAAATCCTTGCAAGCAAGGAGAAATATGTATATTAGCAAGAATATAGCTCATAGAAATATAAAAAAGATGTAAGAAACAAACAAACAAACAAAACCCTTCATGAAAGAAAAACATAAAACTGAAACACCGTAAAGATTGATTTAAGCATGCCACACTAATAACAGTAACATAACTTTAGTTATTAAATAAAACAAAACTAATCACAAATAAGTTGAAAGATCCAGTTTACTATAAAGGAAAATTTCTTTAACTTTAAAGCATGCATGTATCCAAAATTCATAGAGAATTTCAATTTTCGTTCGAAAGGCAATTCCAGATTTATTCACTGGATTATTCTGTTTTTGAATTATTGTGTTCACAAACAATCAGAATTCCAGTTTTGCAAACTGAGGGAAATCAAACATGTAAGCACAGTTGCAACTTCATAACTAAGAATGAAAAAAAAAAGTTTTCACAATAAGAAAATGGTTGTTTAGAAAAACCCATTAATCGCTTTATTTCTTCTCTGTATTAAAATATTTCAAATTTACAAACACTTCAAAGTCTTATATTTCTTTTTTCAAGCATTTTAATTTCATTTAATATTAATATTTGCGGAGAAGAAATTTTATAATAGATTTTTCAGTCACTTGTTTATATGCTAGAATTTTGAAGTCTTGTAGATTTGCGTACCGTTTGCAATATAGCATTTTTTTTCAGAATTTAATGAGTAATCAATTATTTTGAGTATTTAATCATTTAATTAATGATTTAATTTAGACGATTTTTTGACACATTACTTTTTTTTACAAAATAAAGTATGAATTAAAATTTTCATGTTTTAAGTGTATTCTTTACAAGCAAACATTTAGTTACTGCATCTTTAAAATAGAATTAAGAAAAGTTTGTTCCGTATTGAATTAGCATATAAATAAAGAAATCTATAAGCACGAATTATAAAGAATACGCAATAGCGACTAAGTTGAAACAAAAGGAATGAAATAAAGCGCTTCCATAAACAAATCACTGTAATCGTAAAGTCGGCATGAAACTTCCCTGAATAAACAAAGATAACTGTTTCCACGTTACACTCACGTTGCCTTTTCTTTTTTACGCTACGTGAAATCGCTTAACTTCATCGCACAATAAGAGTAAGCAACTACAGAAATATACACTAAGTATGCACGCATTACAAAAAAAAAAAAAAAAAAAAAAAAAAAAAAGAAACTGAGCAGCCGAAAAACTCAGTCGATGGAATTGTAACACACACACACAAACTAATCTACCGTGCAAATAATAATAAGAAGAATAATTTTTTCTATGGCTTAAAAATACACTGACCTGATACATTTGGATAAAAAGTGTGGGATGTTATGGATATAGCTGATGCAGATTACGGCAGGTGGACCCATGAATATAAAACTGAAATATTCTATGACTCTTTGGCAGCATAACAAATTCACTGATATATTTTTAAATAAATGTTTTGTCGAAATAACTGTCATCTGAATTTTATGTTTAGGCATGAATTATCAAGAATTAGGTGCTTCCGTAATAAAACGTAGGGAAGCAGTTTCGAGTAAATAGAGAAAGATTTACGAAATTCAAAATTAGAATGAATAGATATTAAGAATAGCTTTTGGAGAAGTTGTCATTTTGACATGATCAAATATTTCTGTTTCCAAAAGAAAAAACAGAAGAAAGATCTTCAACAATATAATCCAAACCCTCTTCTGTCAATTGATTCGTTCATTCTTCCTTTTTTACAGGTGTTTTTAGTCAGTCCCCATAGTAAAAAGCACGTGCAACGTAATTCCATTAAAGTTGTAATTCCCCCATAAATAATGTTATTTTTATTAATAATTATGCCATAAAAGTTTTAACCTAATAATTCTACCAAATTTCATGACGTTACAGCATAATACGTTTGTCTAAACTAGCTTCAATTCATTTTAATCTTTTCCTAAACTTAAAAATGATAATAGCTATTCCAAATGATGGCGTGGAGGTGCCCGTCATAATTTGGAATAATCATAATTTGGTCATAATTACAGCGCGGAACTCCAAAACATCACTGCGTTGTCGTAGCATGATGATACATATTTATCTTTGGACCTGTGACTGACTGTTTTTTGCATGTTATTTAAATAGACCATTGAAGACATTTTATTATTATAAAGGAATCATACAAATATGGATTGCCTTATCCGTTTGTCTCTGAAAGTCGAGAATCTCCCTGTCTTCCGGTAAAAGAAGAAATAAATAAAGCAATGAGGTTAGAATGAGCAACCTAGAACAATCAAATTTGAAATCAATAACAATTTTTAAAGACTGCAATTTTTTATCTGCTGTAACAGCAACAAAATAAGTATTACATCACACCATCCAAAATACTATTCTGAAATGTTTCCAATGATTTATGACGAAATAAAAGGAGGTAACTGATCGAAACACGACAGAGGACCTTCATCATTGTTATATTCATAAAAGTATTCAGTGTGCATTGCCAAATACTTTCACAAACTAATGAACCTTAGGGCCAAGGGACATTCATTTTCGGTGAAGTCATTAAATCCACAAATTAGGTTCATTCATTACGAAATGCAATTTTATTTGAACCATCATTAAAGAGGGACTTTAACTCCTGATTTATAAGCTTCTGGGAAAACGACTTGGCCCTTCAGGCTAAATTAAGTTATGAGCTTCACAGGCCTAGCGTTGTAAATTTGGTATTTTTAATTCTAAGAAATTCAAGACTCTGGAAAGCTTACATAACTATCTATCTGATGAAAGATATTGTCGTGTCGATGAACCGTGTGTTAGCGAAAGTCAAAGATAACGCTCGCTCATTTCAACTCGAGACTTTATTCAAGGAACTTCATCCGTTTTTATCCACAGCACAAAATGGCTCAAATCTTCCAGATTTAGAAAGATACAGAAATTATAAGAACATTCTAGAATAAACGAACAATCTAGAACATAACAGAGAGTAAATCCATAACGAAACAATTTATAGGCACCTTGCCTGTAGTCAGATACAAACTTGCTTTCAGTCATTAGCCCAGTCTACCCCTGAGCGATTCGGTCCTCGCCAACTTAGAACAAGTTTCGTTACAATATTATACCGGCTAATTTACATTTTTTCGATTATTGTCTTTTTTTTCCCGGCCATATGAAACCTACTGGAAGTGGATCGAGCCATTTTAATCTATTGTTAAAAAGCAAGGAATCTGAGTTTTGCATCTATTTTTCAATGTTTAATAGCAGTTTGCAACGACAGATTTAATGTACGGTATCTGCTACGTGTTTTATGGTGAAAGCATCATCTGAAAGGTTTGGCATCATGCGTCGAAATCCACATGTATCTTTCTCAACCTATCATTTTGATCACTGTACCTTTCACCTTCATGGATGTTTTCCTCAATGAAAGGCGTCAAGGACAAACCGAAAGGATAGCATCTTTAAATATTTCTCGGTCATCTTTGAATGATTCATTTTTGTTTATTTGAATTATTGTTACTCTTACGCTTAAATTTTAGATAGAATTGATTCACCGTTTGTTTCTCCCAACACTTGAAATTTCAGTTCAAGAAATCCTGTAGGAAACATAGAAGGATAAATCGGTTCAGTTTTTATTTTTTTATTCATTATTAATTTCCTTTGGAGCCCGGTCGATCTGCCTGAATCAATAGTCACTAAACTTTTTGATTAAATATTTGTATTACATGATCTTAATGGATTTTTCAGGAAAACATTTTTAAGCGTCAAATTTTCATATTTATGTAACTCATACTATTTTAAGAGCTTATTCTGTTCCATTCATTTTACTAGATATTTTCCTCGTTTTCTGTCAGCTCCTTAAAATTGTAATTTCAATTTGAAATTGAACAAATAAAACTTCAATTAATACAAAAAATATTTCGTTGAAACTAAACATTTTTTTGAAAAATATGAATACAGAAAACAGAATCATTCAACATTGAAGTCTTACGTAAACTGAAAAATATTTTTCAAAATAAATGATGCAATATTTTAAAGGATCACTCAAGGGAATTTTCTCTCATTTCTTATGAAATAGTTTTTAGTTTTTCATTCAAAAGGATTTAAATGGCATGAATAAAATTTTATTTTATTTCTATTCATAAATGAACTGCTGAAAATGATAAGGAAGGAGGTTCTAAGGAATCATAGACAGTAAAATATTCTTCACACTAACTTTGAAATCTGAAAATCATTTCTATCTTCTATTACCAAATCTGACCGATTTAAGAAAATTTGAATATCCTTTTTTTAGGACAATCAAAAATTTCATCATTTTAGGCCAGTCAGCCTAGTTGAGATTTCCGCGAATCTTCTTTGAGAGGTTCGAATAAGATGTTTAAAATCACATATTTAAATAATAATAATAATAATATTCAAATTTTCATAACTTACTCGGTCTCAAAAGAGTGAAGCCGTCTTTCTTAAAGTTTTTCAAGAATATTTTGCTAAATACCTGTTTTGTTAGTTTAAAATATTAGTATTTCAAGATAATTTTACTAAATATGACACATAGGAAATTTATAAATGAATATAATCTTCATAATCAGTTTCAAACGAATATCTACGAATATGTGCAAGTTTGCATAATAATATCCACTGTAATTAGAAATAAGTCATATATTTTACAAAAAACAGGATCTTTATTATTTACTTCAATCATCTATACTTATATAAAGCTCAATGTGTGTGCGTGCTAGCGCTCTACAAGCCAGACCGTTTGACCTGCAACTACCAAATTTGGTACATGTATACCTTGGAGGTCGGGAATGTGCACCTGGGGACCCTTTTTTTAATTTTTAATTAGAATTTTAATTATTAATTAAAAACTAACTTACTTCTCAAAAAAATCTCTTCATTTTCCCTACCGCTAAATGAATAAGGCTTCAGTTTTCTTCCCACGCTAATGAGGGCAGGATTAACATTTTTCGGCCGATTACTTCAAACAACTCTGTTTATTTTCTTAATGTTTTATGCATTTAAAATTAACATTGTTAATGAATAGATCTGTCAGATTCATTCCGAAGTACTTTTGAATTAAAATAAAACAGAATAAAGGAAATTAAAAATTTCTAATCTGTATAGCGTTACCCCAACTGGTGTAGAAAAATCCATGCATTTGCATTACCATAACTGGCGTTGAAAATTTACGCATTTGCATTGTGTTCTGATTGTTGACAACTATTTTCAACGGATGCGGACTTGATTTAAATTATTTTTAGGTTAGTTGTATACTTTTGTAATTAAATTGTATTTCTGTTAATTATATAATTTTTGTATATGCTTATAGTTTTAAGTACTTTATTTTTAAGTAGTTTTTAAATTTGTTTTCGACCGATTATTTCAAACGATTTTGTCTATTTTCTTAGTGTTTGATGCATTTTAAATTAAACATTGTTAATGAATCGATCTGCTCATGATGAATCTGAGAAAATTTCGTTGGCAAATTCTTGATATATTACATAAATTAAGAAAGATAATCTTTAGTGCCCATAAGGTTTAAATGGTCAATGACTCTGTTTTCAGTAATCATATCATTAAAAAAATGCTTTGTTTCAGTAAAAAAATATTATTATATGAATTGCAGAATTCCTTTCCACTTTCATTTAAAGCATAAATTCTACGGGAGCTAACAGAAAATGAGAGAGATACATATTATGTTATGACCGAAGGCCTCTATAATATTATGAGTGAATTATATGACTATCAAAATTTGAAGTTTAAAAATATTTTGATGAAGAAGCTATTAAAGTAGGAATTACACAAAATATTTAATTATGAAAATTTTAACCAACATTAAGATTGGCGAACCGGCTGGTCGCCAAAGGCGGCTAGTATTCAATACAGCAGAACTAACAAAATAAAAGTTTTCTCTCTATTTGTCTGCCGAAAAAAGAATTGAACTGTACTATTTGGATCCCGGGGAAAAAATATTTTTCTTTGTAAGCATAAAAGAATAGACCAATAGTATTTCACTTTTGTTTCAAATAACAACTGATTTAAAAATTTGATAAAGAACAATCTCTATAGTAAGTTAATAAATAGAAATAAAAAGATTCACAAACTTCTTAATTTCCCAGATGTTTTTATCCACTTTAAAAGACAGTTAATGCTAGGAACTTTTTCTGTAGAATAAGATTTTAAAAAACCCCGAATAGAATGAAATTCAATTTTCGTTGGAGAAGAACCAGGTCAAATTTAACAGTGGTTGAAAAATGGTAGAAACAATTTATGTTATAAAATGTACAGGAATGTTATTCTTTAATAAACAAACACAAAGCCTTTTTTCTCTTTTTGTATATATTTTATCACTCTTGAGGTAATTCTTTTTTCTTTGAATTTTTATAGCAAAGCCTCTTTATAATTCCCCACGATCTTTGTAAATAAATAGCCAATTTAATTTGTTAAAGCAATATTTCTCTTCTAGAAATGTTTTCTTATGCTCATAGATTATTGTCAATATACATATTTTTTTTAATTAGATAACTTTCTTAGATACACACATTTGCTTCTAAATTATAGAATTTCCTGTGTTTATTTGTTTGTTAGTTTATATTTAGTGAATTTCACCAAAAATTTCGATTTATTAATTTTTTTTAATTGAGAAAAAACATTTATTATGTGCCGATTTTATTAAATAAACATTTCAGAAGGCAATAATTTCTCAGAAAAATTGGCATTTTTTTAAATAAATATTTGCTTCTTAATAATCATAGCCGTGTTTGCTTGCATATTAATTGCATTTACAAAACTTGTCAACGTTCTGAGTCATTGTTTTCTTTTTTTTCTTTTTTTTACTTTACATGAATGTTTTTTGGCAGAACAATAATTCTGAATTTAGAATAAAATTGTTCATGTAGAATGCAATTAATTAAATATTAAAAGGAATAGATTTATTTAAGACTGAAATATTTCAAATATTTAAGAAGGGAAAAGTAATTTTAAACAAATCTGTGTAATATTGTTTCTTAAAATTATTATCCATTAAAATCATACCTCTTTACCATTTCTAGGCGATAGGAAATTATGTGCAAAACATTTCAAAATGCCTTGGAAGTTGTAGAAGGATCTATGAATTGGGATATTCTTGAGAAATTCTACTCGAATCAGATCTGTTGCTATGACATGATATTTAAAATGGCTTGAATATTTATAGCTCTCGAAAAGACAAATAAAACGAAATATTTATTAGTTATTTTCAACAAGCATTTCTAAAGAAAATTAAAGATAATAATGAAATTGATTTCAACTTTTTAAATTGCATTTAAAGATAAAATTTATGGTTCATATTTGAAATTATTTTTAAAAAAATTTAATTCAAAATGATAAACAATTATTTTGAATTAAACTTTCATTAAAAATATTGAATAAATGGAGAAATGAATTTAAATTTATCATCTTTAATTGCATTTATATATAAAATTTCTACCAAATGATCTAGTACATTTTCTAATTTTAAAATAACTTTAGAAAATCGTAGTGTTGATAGAATAAAATTTTCAAAAATTTAAACCAATTTCTGAATTTTTAATTTTAAAAGATCGTAGAATTGATAAATTTCCAAAGATATAAACAAATTAACATATACTGTGTTGGAGAAATGAGATTTTTTTTTAACAAAGAAGGTACTTATTTTGTACCTTTTCTTATTAATTATCTTTATATGAAATGTAATCTATGATAGAGAAATCAAAACCGTTTCGTTAAAACAAGTTATTATATGCAAATTATAAAAAGAAAAGTTTTAATTACTTATAGTAAGGAAAACTATTTTAACATATATTTTTATTAAAGTTCAATATTGCCAGCACAGTTTGAAATACTTTTTATAGAAGTATTTCAAACTGTGCTGGCAAAATTTAGTTCAATCGCTATTATATTCCTTTTGAAAACATATGAGTTCTTATTACCATGATCTAATAAACTTTCGTCACACATAATAACTTTCGTCAGGAAATTCTTTTGTGGAAATTTTCGAATTTTTTTCTATTCAGCTTTCATTTGAAGTTCTTGGATGAATTATTTCTACAGCGAGTGGGTTTTTTCTAGGGGGATAAATTTTATTTTATCTTATTGTTTAAATACTATCTTACGTATATTTCAAAATTAATTATATAATAAAATACCGCAATTTTCATTTTATAGTTTTAGATTTTTGATTCGATATATTTCAAATATTGATTCTCTATCTAAATATATAATTTAATATTATTTTCTGTTCTCTGGATCTAGTACATAAAGTATATTATTTTTATTCGTTCAATATAAATGGAACACATCTGAGCTTCATTCATATAAGCCCGCAGTTCTTCTGATTTTTTTTCTTTTAAGAAACCAACCCTCAGAAACTGCAATTTGATATTTTATTATTTATTATTTTTTATGTTATATCCTTATTATTCTTTATTACCAGAAGATGTGTTAGAGGAAAAAATCTGCCTTTTATCTTATAACTTAACCTATAGCTTTATTATATATCATTTTTCTGAAATAAAGTAAAGTAAAACTAAATTGGGCACTAAACATTAATAATAACATAGAATAAACTACTAAAAGAGTTTCTATGTATTCGAAACATTAAAAAAAAGCATAAGAGATTTACTTCGAGGAGCGTTTGTTGTATATTTATTTCATTGTCTGGATTATATTTCGTTTTCTTCACGATAATATGTTTATATATGTTAATTATTTATAATATGTTTCTCAGAGTAACTTGGTTTATTTTAAATAATTTAGTGTTTGCAGATGCGGCGCTCATTGTTTCAAAGATGATTTTTACTGCATTTATCAAGATACATACAATTCATTTCTATACGAATGAAAATATGAATTGAAATCTGTTGTTTTATTATAAAACTTTCTACATCAATTTTATATGAAAAACCTTAATATATGTAGAATTTCATACTTTTCAGAAGCACTGCAACTTTAAGGCAATGCTATTTGAAATCCAAAATTTCATTATATTTTAAAACTAAATTAAATAACCAGCGGAAGTAAAATTTTCGCACATGCTTTGCAGAAAAGTTCTTATATCATTGTCCGCGCTTAAAATTGTGGACCTTGGGCATGGCCGCCAATGCCTTGCATAATATTAGCAAAAAATAGTTACAAAATATAGATCACTGGCATGAGTCTCCTATTTTTAAGGTGTACGTACACACTAAAAGATTTTTTTTAAATTTTAACTTTAAAAATCAGTTTTTTTACAGTAGGACATTAATATATGTTTAAACTCCTTTCAATGAGAAAAAAACCATATTACACTAATTATTAATCAATTAAATAATATTTAATGAGCTAATTAGCCTATTTTTTGAAACATGATATCTTAAATTCTAATTTGTACAGACACACAATTCTAGTTGGAAATGATGCCTAATATTAGACATTATGTTGTCTGCCTCAATCAAGTTGTAAAAATATATAGTTTTTTAACAATTTTTTCATCAACAATGAATAAAAAAAGCGAGAATTCTTCTGTCATTTTAACATTTAAATAGCCATTAAAAATTTATTTCTATAAATAAAACTTTGATTGAGACACAAAACATCCACTGTTTCATACAAATTATTTTGATATATAAATCATTGTATTTGGTTCATTTCTTATTGGGTTATTATTGTTTGAATGAAGCAACATAGTGGGAAAATATCATTCTTCATAAAATGAGTTTAAAAAACGCCGAAACTAGAGTTTTTAGTGAAAGTACCTCAAGAAAAATAATTATAACTCGAGAAATATTCCGAATATTGACAACATCTTGGTATCGTTTGAAACTAAAGAATCCGAGAACAATGTGAAGAAATAAAGAAAATATTCGATATTTTGAACGATTTTCAAAGTTTCAAGTGTGTACTTACACCTTCATGTATCTACTGTACGAATATCTATTTCGCATGATCTGATTTTCAACTGATTTAAACCCATTTTTGACACAGAATAACAATTGTAGTCACAGGATCGCACGACGCATTCAATTCATTACAGTCATTGCTTTTACATGCATGGAAAAATGCTGACCCATAAACCGTTAGCCCTTTAGTAGGTTTGGTTCAAAGTCTGATACAAATATATTCTTTAGATGCTAAATCTGTATATACCACATTTCATCTTCCTAGCTCTTTACTTTTTGTAGTTAGCATGTTTACTGATACTCGAACAACCAGACTGACAGACAGATTCCTCTGAATGAGTTCCATTCAAAATTTGATAGAAATCTATTCATTTAGTCTGAAGTACCCGAAACAAATTCCATCCATCAAAGACTAGATTATTTTTGAATGATTAGTTCACAGACAGACAAAATATCAAAAAACGAGTCTTCCGAACTCAGGAAAGAACAAACATGACATCAAAAATGAGTTTATTTTTATTTTTATTTATTTTTATTTCAGAGAAAAACAATATTAGTTACAATGAGTCCAAAGTTACAATATTTTCTCTACACTTCGTATAAGAGTATGTAAAAATACCATTGCACTGAAGCTGACGAAATACAGCTATCGCTGTGAATATTTTGTCTTGTAATGTAAAAAGTGTGTGTGATAATAAGACACTATCACATATTACAGAATCAAACATTATTTTTATTTCATTATCCTTATCACCTAAAATTTGCAGTTTAGCAATTACCATCGGGCAAGGGCTGCCTTAGGGAGACAGAGAATCTTATATAAAATGATAAAACTATCATCATGAATAAAATTGTTTTTTTAAATTTGTTAATATTTAATTTAATTTAATTTAATTAAAACGTTCGTAATGATATTATTTTTCAAAATGAAAATCACCATCATGTCTTTCTTGAATCAATTGTTTTCAAAAATGATAGTTCCCAAATGGAGTTCTTCTACCCATTCTTTATTACAATCGCCTTTATCATTTCAAATGCTTCATAATAGCAATTAAATAAATTGAATCATAGTTCAGTGTGACAATTTCAGTTAAAAGTGCAATGTATAGAAAAGTTTCTATCAAAGTTAGAAAATCTCGGAGCTGACATGCAGAATACATTTAGTAAATCACAGGTAAAAAAACGCCCAATTTCTGTTTGGTAAAAAAAAGAAAAAAGTGAAAAATGATCAGCAGGAATGTGGCTGCCTTTCAGCGTTCATCTAAAAATGAGATTATTAAAAAAGAAATCTTTCCTCATGATCTGATTTCGACAGCAAACAAATACTTGATTTTAAAACAAAATGTATTTTTTGAAATCTGTGACACTGAGTGAAGAACTCATCTCTATCATTAGAAATGACAAACTCACGAGGAAATTTAAATTTGACAGATGAATGCCTTGTTTCAAAGATATTCAAAGGTTTTTCAGGAGAGATTTACTGACTTTGAAGTACCGTCAGCTAAGGTGGACAGTACCCCAGTCAGTCTGCTTCTTTCCACGTTCATAACAGCAAAAGAAGAGTCGACTCTCTGCGTTAGATTTAACCTGTAGCAAACTGACACAAATGCTGAATTATTCATGGAATCGAGTTTGGGATTTGACTCCATCTTATTTTGAAGTCGACACATGATCACAAAGCCACTGTGACCCTTACATCTAGCAGATGTTTAATAACCATATTATAAATATAACGTAATTACTTGTAATGCCACGGACATCGTTCTCTAACTACAGCAATGTTAACAGTATGGATGCCTTCAAGAATGAGTCTTGTTTCTATTTTCTCTTAAAGGTCAATAGCTTATTATTTGTGAAGAAACATTTTACTGTAAAATATCTATTCTTTAATTGTTGGTATAAAAATGATGTTATAAAAAAACTAGATTTACTGTTTTTTAAGGTCCCTGATCTTCCTTGCAAATTGCAAATTGAGCATTGTATATCATCAATATTACTTAACTGTTTGTTTCTTACTTCAGAGGAATTATGAATCAAAAATCCGTAGATTTAATATGTGTAACTTGCATGAAAGAATCAGGAAAATGATGAATAAAAATTCCGTAGATTTAATATGAGTAACCTGCATGAAAGATGGAATCAAGTTTCGAAATGGCTATCCTCTGAATTGGACGTCAATATTATTCCCACATTTATCATCCCCTAACTTTGTTTGTAAAAATAATTTAACTATCATGTATCTCAAACAAATTTAATACCCTACTATGAAGCTAGGAATTGGAAATTTTTATTCTCTCATACTTCATCATTTAAAAATTACAATCACAAGGAAACAAACTGGAAACTGATCAAGAATATAAAGGAATTTAGTTGCATTGGTCTGAACGTTTGCATTTAAGATTTATTTTTAAAAATTACTTTTCTAAGAATAATACTATCACCTCCACAACATCTAAAGTAGTCACCCAGCCTTGCACCAGTAGATTTACATGTGTTTCCTGTCAAAGATATTCAAAATGTAATGAATTATCGAATGACATCTTCAGATAATAAGTTCCATGAGTATTTTTTGAAAATGACATGAATGCTGGAGGAAGTGTGTAACTGCAAGAAGATAGTATTTTAACGCTAAAAGCTATTCCGGTTATTTTTGAAACTATCTTATCACAAAATACTAAATTATCTTTTGCTAACAGCTATGCACTTTTATTTTTTAATCATTACAGTAGTTTGACGAAGATAAGTCATTCGTGATCGCATATCGTTGTTTAAAAATAATCCATTTGAATATTTGATTAAAAGATTTCAAACACATTTTTCCTTTGTCAAAATGATGTCTTTTTACATGTACATCACGTATACATATTTTCTCTTATATATAATTAAATAACATTTAAAGAATTATATAACTGTTTTTCTCATCCCGGATAACATAGTCTGGTAATCAAATGTAAGCTCTCTGAAAACTGCTAGTTTAATTTTGTGTTATAATTTCCCTCGTCTGTAATAAATAAACCACTAAATTCCATTCTGTTTAATTACAGCCTCACGAGACATGACTGATAAGATATTCCGTTTCATGTTAGAATGCAAGAAATAGTTTTCCAGCTTTCATTTACGGTCTGCATCGCCTTCTTCTCTGATAATTAGATGTGGTAACTAGATCACATTACAAAACTTATGGCAACTATTTAGAATAGTTAAGTTACTAGATCTAACGAGTTTACAGTTAACAACTGCTATCGTTACGCATTTTCATCAAACCTCTAAAGCTCTTTACATAAAAATAAAAGTCTGATCCTTTCAATGATTAAAAAACAGATAAAAGCGTCTATAACGAAATTAACGAAGTAGTACGAAATATTCCTTTATAAAACGGTACTAAATGTTTAATGGACTGTGAATATAGTTAGTATAATTTTTATAAAAGTATAAGTCGACATTTTGGCAATTTAGATGAAATAAAGTTTACCATAAGTATTCCTAATCGAGTTCTTTGGAGTGAATATTTAAATGATTTCTTTCGGCACTCTCGAATTTTATTGCTCTCGAGGTTTCTATTTAAAGCGTTAGTTGTTAGAACTTAAAGAATTTAAAATAACTCAGCTTGTTCTGTTCGATTTATAAGGACTTCTTATGGTAATAAAAACACACACACAAGAGGAATTAGAAGGCAATCAATAAAGAAATAAATATGCTGAAAGTGGATTTAAAACGAATATACTGAAATAATTCGGAGAAGACTCTTTGTTTCTTATCCAAGATTCACTTTATTCTTCTTGTATTCATGAGAACATTCTTTTTATTAATGTGAGAGTTTCCTCTTAGAATCGATTACGAAATTTTAGATAAAATTAGCGATCTGAAGTATTGTTTTTAGTGTTTTCCACAAAGTCGAATTTTGAAGCATCGAATCATTTAGGCAAAAAATAATAATTTATGTAATTTTCTAATAAAGAAGTGCTTAAAGTGAGGAACTGTTTATTCGACAATATATACAATAATTGTAGGAGAATTTTTGCCCAATTAATAATATTAGTTTCAAATATTATTTTGGACACTATTTTTACTTTTGTCAAATACAAGCAATGTTTTATTAATAAAATTCAAATTTTACATCAACTTGTCTAAACACTGATCAGTATGTTTTACCTGACGAAGATTTATATTCGTATATTAAGTATACCAAGACATTATTTGTTTATTTATCACTTCTGTGTCATAAGACTTCATTCGACATTTGTGTGGAGAATATTCAGAGCAAACCTAATATGAATTTATGTACAAGTAGCATTTCAATGTCTTAAACTTTTTTTATTCTTTATTATGGATGTACACGATTTTTTTCTAAAAAAGGCATGTAACAGAAAAGCAATAAAGGAAATAATATTACTTAAATAGGAATAAAGATTTAACAAAATTAATTGCATTATGCAACTAGACGATAGAAAATCAATACGCTGATGAAGATGTATTCTTAAAAGAAGCAATTGTATTTAGTAATTTAGCTTGAAATATCTCCCATGTCTGATTTTTTAAAGTTCTTTAAAGGTAGTAAAAGTAACACTAACCTACCATATAGCATTTTCATTCATTTTATTTTATTGAAAAGGCATTTAAAAATGCCAGATGTAAATTATTAGAAAAATTATACAAATTTAATAATCATTACTTGGATTTAACTGGAAAATATAATTCATGAATTCTCATTTATCTATTTAGCTTGTAGATTCAAAGGATTGCATTAGTGTTCATTTATTTAAATGAAGAAACGCATTTGATTCCAAAGAAATTTCGTCCCACTGTTTGTAAAAGCTGAATGACAAAAACTAAAACGTAAGAAATATTCCTTTAAAAAGGGAAGAGGAAATATGTATATAAATAGCATTCTTAGAATTGCGTAACTTGTTGCCGTTTTAAAACCGCTGAGGAAATAAATCACAGATCAAAATTAAATGAAGATACGAGAAAGAGAATATCACAGTCAAAGGGTAGTGATTGTGCCATCAGATAATGATATCAGTGACATAAAAGAAAAATAGCGTTTCTTGCAACACTGTCGATCTATAAAACGAAAAGACATTTTTCTCATTTTAAATGCGCTGACAAATCAAAAATGGTTTGGTAACTTTAAATGTATCAGGATAAACAATATTTCTAATAGAAGCGGAATATTTATGGTTTAATATAATGAAGTCATCAATGTAACTGAATTAGGAATGAAGGTTCAAAACAAGAATTCTTTCACAAAAGTGCAAAACTGGCTTGTATACACAAATAGCTAATTCTTGTGGCATATCTATTATATGTTGGAAAATGCAAGTTGTCCCAAAAATGTCGAACAAGCGTCTTTTTCTTTAACTATTGCACTACGACAAGTATTGCAAATTACAAAGTTTCAATAAATAAAGTGGGAAATAGAAAATTTTAAAAAATTTAATTTTTATATAGCCCCTCTTAATGAAAAAGTGTCGATTAGTAAAATATTTCTATTACATTAATACATGCACATATGAAATTTCTCGCTTCTATTTACACAATTTACAGATGGATACACTTTTAAATTTGGAAGGGTTAATTACAAATTTCGATAGATATGATTATTCCAATAATTCAAATTTATATATACAGGAAACTGTAATATGCATGTCTGGTAAGTACATAATACATTGATCATGACTTTCAATAAATTTGCTAATCACGCAATTTTAGAACTATAAAAATCTATTCTTTGTAAAAGAAGTTTATCATTAGTGGCAATTTTCTTCAAAGGAACTGCCGAAAGCGAGAGAAATAACATTTTTAGAAATTCGTCAGTTGGATCCATTTTGAATAGCAGCATGCTGAATAGTTACCGATGCATTCAGTTAGTCTTGAAGGGCACGGTGTCTGAATCAATGCATGGATTACTTACGGCAGTATTTCAATAAATATGGCTTCAATGAAAGGGCGTTTCTCAAAAATATCGCCAGATGTAAGAAGATGCTTCAATGCTGAATTCCTTAACAAATGGATTGACTTTAGATTTATTGACTTATGGAAAGATTTATCGAATCCCTTACTTGATGATCTCACTTGAGGCCTTGATTTTTATTTATGGAATCGCTTGCATTCATTACATTTGCATTCTGCAGATGCGTCAGATCATTGCTTACGTATTCAAGAGCTGCTGCTCTTAAGTTCGATTGAAATCTTCTATTCTTATCTAAATATTCTTTTAAAAGAATGAAAAATCTACAAAGAAATTTGTAGAAATAATAATTTATTCTTACTATTCCATCACCATCATTTCTTACAATATCGGAGGTCAGTACAAAAGAAAATAATGTTCTGCAATAAACATGACAAAAAATATTAGCAAAATGCAAAAGTACGACATGCAAATATGACTGAAGACACGTTAATATTTTATGATGAATGGTTCTGACTAACATTTCCTTCCTTTGCGAGCAAAAGTGATATATGCTTTCCTTTTCCCGGAAAAAAAAGAATTCTTTTTCTTGTCTTTCTTTTTATTTTTGATAAAAGACGTCAAGCAAGACACGGGATTCGTGGTTCAATGGCGAATGACACAGACTTCATATTTTCTAAAAGAGAAAAAAATGCATCATGTCACTTCGAAGAATAGGACGCATGGTATAAAATGAATTATATTAAATTGTCTTTAAAGAAATGTTTGAAAAATGCTCTTATTCCTTAAAAATGCTTTTCGTATTAATACAAAAAAGTTAGAAGTTACTTAGACTATTTTTTCACTTATCATTCTAAATGAGTAATACATCTCGCCTTGTAATTGGTATATAAAAGTCCATATCTGCAAAAAATAAAGGGAATAACAAGTCAGCATTTACTATTATATAATTTTTTTCTTTAGAAAAGTTATGCTAAAATCAAACTCAAAACAATAACCAATCCATTAAAGAATTTTTTAACGTTAAATACATATCACAGAGAGGACATAGTACCAAAGAGAGGGAAACATTTATAAAAACATTAAGATTATTTTGTTACTTAAGTTTAGTTATATTAACGCTCTGTTTTAAAGCAATACTAGGCTATTTTGGGACATACCTAGTAAGTCTGAACCGCAGTCAGATGACGCGGACGCCATCTGAGCTGGCACTCCCTCACCAAACTTCCACGCCACATCAGCGGGAGGACGTTTGTCCCCAAAAGATTTAACATCCACCAGGACCGCTTACAGGGCAGTTCTACGATGGAATCGGGTCTCGAACCTGAAGCCTTCCAGCTGCGAAATCGAGATCTGACAACCAGGCCACGCGGCCGACTGTTTTGTTACATGGATAATATATGAAAATTATGCATTTGGGATGATGAGACATGATTATGCTTTGCGTTGATATTATTGCAAATATTGAATTTCAATAAATGAAATACGGAAATATGTTTAGCCAGCCAAACTGTCATAAAAAGTATCAAAATGTTAAAAAAAAAAAAAAAAACAGCAGCAATTCTATTGCTTTAAGTTATTGGATTGGTCCTCCAAAACTGGTCACAATATTTGTTCTCGGATACGAATAAAACAAAGAGAGAGAGAAAGAGTTGAGAATGAAGAATATCAGGCTTTCGCATTTAAATAAAATACTGTACAATGAATCAACAAACGTTTAACTAACTCCATAAGTTCAGGAGTACATTTTTAAGAAATTTGAATTTGAATAAAACTTCTGTTATTCTATTTGAATTCTTGTTATAAAGAAAGAAATATTGGATAAACATTTCAAACGGACATCTACATTATATATATATATTGAAAAATTCCTCGTTATCGAAAAATTTAAAAACAGAAAGGAACAGCATCGTCAAGAAAGGCTTACAAGTAATTTTCTATTTATTCCGGTTCGGGGAAAAAAAATCCCTTTTTAGAAAATGTTATTCTGCGACTTTAGTTGCTGTTATAATGGTTCGTTTTCATAAAGTTTGATTTAGATTAGTCGTTTCAATGGAAGTTCAATACGCAAATTTATTCGTGACTCATTCAATTCGGGATTGAGCCATCGCCTTCATGTAAGCATGGGTAAACAGTTGAAATGAACAGAAAAGATTTTTTGGGTTTTGAAAAGGACTAAAACGTAGAAATTCGTCAGAATATGAAATTCAGATTTTTGATTATAGATTCCGATTTAAGTCGGGATATGATCAAATTTTCTAAGAAAATATTTTCTTTACCTATCTACATAAATGAAAAAGAAAAAAATGCTTGATGAAAGCCATAATTTAAATGCACGTTTTGGTAGAGGCGATTTAAGAAGGTCGTCGAAATGTTAAAGAATTCTTTTTAAAAAAATCTTTTATCAAAATTAAAAATATTTTATTTAAAAAGAATGACATTCCATTGACATAAATATTTCTTTATTTAAAATGACAATTTTTAATGTTAAGTCGGTTCTAAACAAAATTATTAAAGTTGTCTCTTAAAGGGACACTTCCAATAGACTATCTCAAATATGAGGTGGTTAAGAGGGACTTTTACTTCACAGTTTACACTTTGTATTTCAATTCAGAGAAAGAAACTGACGGTTTTATAATTTTTTTTCTGTCTATTCTGTTTTGCTATTCATTGGAGCTTTGTATTTTACTTGTGTGCTAATCATTTTTAACTTTATTAATTATATTTTTATTACAACTTGAAAAACTTCGAAATTTTATATAATACCATGTACCTGGACTTTCGTACATATATATATATATATATATATATATATATATATATATATATATATATATATATATATATATATATATACTCATATTACTGATTTGTCTCTAGACAAGATTTTTTTCTTTTGACACATGCGCTTTAGTTTTATCTTCGAAAGGATTGAAGTTATTAATATCACTGAAAGCTTCCATTATCAGAGGCTTTTAGTTTGTTCCCTATACACAAATGGATAATTGAAATAAATGCTAATGAACTATCGAAAAGGAGCCAACGTTTTCGTTATTCATTATACCCTTTATTATTATTTGTGGAATATGTTTTGTCATGATACGTTTTTCTTTTCTTTTTTATTTCTCGAAGGGCTATAAATACTTATAAAATATTTCATATATTAAATTAGAAATAAGAAGAGAGGAGGTATTAGAGCTTAGATTTTAAGAAAAAAAAAGATAAAATCTAATGTTATTCTCAGCAATTACATTTAACATCTCAAAAGTAAAATTCATTTCCATCCACACATATTTATAATTTTATTTGAAAAAAAAATGTCAAACGAGGTTTAGAAATTAATTTTGTATTGTTAGATCAAATAATTGGTTGATTATTTCCTCCTTTTTATAAGAGATATCTGAAGGTTTGAATAAAAATAAGTTGCAAACTTCTCAGTTCTAGAGAATATTTATTTAAAACCTGAAATTCTGAATAAGATTATGAAAATTGTAAAACGAGCAATGCCGTTTTCTTGGGGAAATTTAGAAATTAAATTTTAATTTTCAACATTGAAAAATTGCAGTCTATTTAAAAATAGATATAAAAAATAAGAAAAGATGTCACGTTAAAAGCAGCTAATGATAATAATATATATATTTAAAAAAATATTGCATCTACAAATAAACATAGAAAAGCGGAAAATAAAAAAATAAATTAAACGAATAAACATGGCAATTTGGATCTAGAATTTGAGTAAACATGCATAATGAATATTTAATAATTACACATTCTGTTAAAAAAAAATCTCGAAAGCAGTTTATATATGGAGTTTTAAAAATATTTTTATTTATTCCTATGACTTGTTCGATTGTCTTTCATATTATATTATAGTTATATTTTACATAATTCTTTCAAAACAGTTGTAGGAACATTCATCCATTGAGGATAAAAATAATGGTGATTAGAGCACAATATTTCAGCCGTGCTGTTTATTAAATAAATAGCACTGCTAAAATATGCTTTTAAATATAGGTTCTGCGTTAATAATGCATGAAATTTAAACTGTTTGAAGTAATTTTTTTAAAAAATGAGTCATTTTTCTCCGTTATATTTGACCCATGAATATTTAGATAAAGATTTTTTTGTTCCTGCTGAAACACAGTAACACAAAAGAAAACATCTAGAAATGTTTCCAGCCCTTAATAACGAAAAGAAAATATTTATCTTGAAGATTAATGTAATCTTTTCTTTTATGCGAATTTTTCAAGGCCTGAAAATGTATTTAATTTGATAAAGTTGTTATTCCTTTTCAGTGTTTTGCAAATAGTAAATTTACCGAAAAACAGCTACATTTTAATTAAATTAAAAGAGGTGATTTTTTTGCAGAGTCATTATTTTCATTTATGTCCTAACAAATGTATAGCTTATCATTCTTTTTATGGACTTCGAAAAAAATATACATCTTTAAGTTATGTTTCCAAGTGGAAATTTCATTTTTCATGTCTTTTAACGCATTAAACAAATAAAGAGAAAAACTAACTTCCTTAATAACAAAAAATTAGATATTTAGCATGGAAAATAATTTTTATTTTTAAAATAATAATTTTTTTTGAAAACATGTAGTTAATCTTCTAAAAAAATAATAGTATGCCGAGTGCAAATCTAAAAAATAGTTTTCAAAACTGAAGTTAATGTAGTGAGAATCTAAAGTTATTTGAGTGTGAAAAATCTGAAGCTAGTTTATTCTTTCTACCTTTATTAAAGAAAATGAGTAGAATGAATAAAAAATCTTGCATTATAGAAAAATATAAAAGTTATTTAAAAAAATCGTGGATATGTATTTTTGAAATGAAAGAAGTGAAAAAGGATGAATAAAGATTTTTTGAATTCAGTGGATGTAATTATTGTATACTCTGCAACTTTTAGACAGCGAAATTTCTACTTCTTCGAGCGAAATTATCAAATCCTACAGGTTAATTCAACATTCAATTTGTGAAGCGTTAATGAAAATAAAAGCAAGTCAAATTGGTGATAGCAATACAAAGTTCTAAACGAAGACATTCTTCGTCAGCATTGTACTTGTATATCAGCATCATTATCTAAATTTTCCATTGCCATTGGAAAACTTGCATCAGGTTATGAAAGCTGAATAGGTCCCATGCCACCCTCGTTCGGGAATCTCCATCACCATTAAGAGAAATGACGGGTATTTTCGAAAAATCTCCTAAATGTAAGCATTAAGCTAAAAAATGAGGACATTTGATAAAAGGCAAGATATGCGCATATTTTATCCAAGTGTAAATTATCTTTAAGTGAAGAGTTTCCACAAATTTGTAAGTTTTTCATTTCTGCATTTTTTTATAGCTCTAGCAGCTAGAGCTATAAAAAATGAATGAGCTAGAGTCTAGCTCATTCGGTTGTCATTTCTGGTAAAATTTTCTACTTTTGATTTACTTGTGTGCTTTATGCGTCTCTTAACAGTTCGTAGGCTGGAATTTTAAATTATAGCACCTGCCGTGTATCTGTTTCGCGATTATCCGGCTTCAATATTATCCGGGTTAGTTTTTTTTATCGTAATTAAATGAAGAAGGCAAGGCATTATATTGGCATCACTGTCAAGACATTGGAAGCGGGCGTCTGCTACGATCCTCTTACGTGTCGTGTGTAAAATACAAATTGTGACAGGAAATGATCAGCTTTCTGCCCGTTGTTCATTGCTTCGTCAGTGTGTAGCGCATCTCAATGGTCGTCGCTGTTCCTGATTATAACTGCACAGTACTTACAGGATTCGTAAATTGTTCTTGGAGTATGTTTAATGTTTTTTTCACATATACCGTAGTAAAGCGTACAGAATTCATGTTAAAATGTCAGCAGTTTATATCCTTTAACTAACTTTTTCTCCAATAAATTCTTGCAGTGCAGTATATAAACATATATAAACTAACAGTACAGATCATTCAATTTCAACTAGAAACGTTAACGGCAACTGCTTCTATGTTTCACTGTTCTGCGGTCATGTTCACATTCTGCGTGGCTTGCAATGAATCGATGGCTTAGTATTGAAAAAGATTTGAGAAAATACGTATTATAGAAATGAGTTTTGGAATAAAAATTGTGTCTTCTGGTATTGCTGGGCAAAGAAATGAATTCATAGAACTGTGGCCTATCCTTCCACCACATTATGTCAGATACTCGGGAATGTACCATATATATTTTTCACTTCGCACTATTTGCAACACCTAAATCTTTCATATCGTGTTCACTGTTCCAGCAATTTAGAAATATGATTTCTTTTGAAACTCTAGGAGAAGGAAGTTCTAACGGTTAATGCCTCTTGGTAGAATTTAATCAACGCGGTTAGAAGGTGCTGCTAGAACATGCTAGACTGATAGGTACCGATGAAATTTGCCCTCTATCCGAACTTGGTATCCTCTAAATTTTCCACCCAAGGTCTAAGCCTCATGTTACTGTAAATTTATGGGAAGTGGGCGCAGTTTCAAGTTATCGAAATGTGTTCCAGGTTATTCCATATCGAGTCGATATCAACTTAACTGGAGATAAATCATTTAAGAGAACGTTATTTTATTCTTCAAGAAAAGTTTAGAAACCTATCTCAAAATGCAAGATGTTGAAATTTTGAATTTTCAAAACAATTTTTTTATATTTCTTTTTAAAAAAAACGAATATTCAAAAATAAATACGCATTAAACCTGGATTTGAGAAATATGCGTGCAACTTCGACGCATTTTTATTGCTGAATTTGAACGTTTTCAAATAAACTAATCTGACTATTTTATGAAATATTACAAACCGTTTCTCTCCTCTGAATGAGAAGAATTAAGAGATTGAATTCTTCTTTATCGATTTAACCAATTATAAATACTAAAGCATGTTAAAGGAACCTTAATAATTTTTAAAACTCGGAACTTCGTTCGACAATTTCGTCTTTATGAAAAAAGTAGAGGAATTTGAGAAACTGAATATTTAAGACATCTTAGAGAAGTTCCAGAATGCCGAGCAATGATATAAAATTTTTTGTTCTCACTTCCACAATGCAAACGTCGTTTCCGATTTCCAGCATCCTTCAATCGATGTACTTACGAGACGGTTTAGCGGTTATAAACTACATTATCCTTACTTTTCTGGAGAGAAACGGGGAGGAGAAAATGATGCATAATTTGATCTTTGGGCTTATTTTTCATATTACGCTTGTAATATTATATGAGCAGTCAGTCTAGAACTCAACATTCGAAAACCAAAGAATTTCGTAACGTAATAGCTGACATCTATATAATGGACGGATGCAACAGTTATTTGGATAACTATGCAACTGACTTTTAGAATTTTATAATTGGACTCCATCTTAAAACAAATCAAACCTTTCTTTCCTGAGGAATAAAATTTCTCAGAAATTGGACTGGAAAGATTTTGGATAGACGAAAACATTGCTTTAATTGAGATAAAGTTTTCTTAATCGATACTTTAAATGTGAAAATTGTTACTTTTAAAAGGAAGTCGAAATAGTACATATCACTCGATCGCTTATGAGTAAGCGCTGTTAACGAATGCCAATTTGTATAGTTATTCAAACCTGTTCATTTTGAACTAATTTGTAAGCACTTGTGTATTATCTGATCATTTATTTATCTGTGCCCATGAGTTTTATCATCAGTGTCAATTTTCTATAAACGTGTGGTGTGACATTTTGAGGAACTCTTTGGTTGGTTACATTTTGCGCAGCAGCATATTACATTTTGAACGATGACAGACACATTCGATTAGTTTTCATAGCATTATGTTTGAATTAAGGGATGAAGTGGATTTGGCAATACAAGCTCTGCAAATATTAGCACATTTCTTCAAAATGCTTGTCTTTTAAATCACGAATAAAGAATCGATCGTATAGGCTCAAATACTGTTAGATGAGTGCAATTTTGTATAGTTGTCGAAACTGTTCATCTTGAGCAAGTTTTTAAGCACTTGATCATTTATTGAAAATTTAATGAGAATTAATAAATGCATTTTTATTTCCCGATTCTGCCGTTTTATTAATCTTTCGTGATACATATATGTTATCTTTTGAAATTACAACGCTCAAACATTGATCAGAAGTATGGAAAAATGGCCTAAGTCAAATTAATTTATCTTTCAATATCTCAGAAAATTTTGCCGATAGAAGTATGAAACTCTGTATCCTAATAGAAGGAAGGCAAATATCTTAATCTTTGACAATTTTTCACCATGAGGACCGTACAGAAAATTAATTTTTGTAATTTATCTCCTTCTACTGAATCCAAAATATTTTCATACGTTTATGTACCGTATTTGACGAAGCTTTGAATTTTGAAATATATGTTCTAATTGCAATCGTTAAGTAAATAAACAATTGCTTCATTTTTTGGGATACTCTGTATATATTACAATTAAATGAAAGCATAAATAACATTTATGTAATATATACAATGTAAATCGTATTATACATAAGGAACAGCATGGAAATTAATCTTAGTTCATCGGCAAAACATTTCCCAAATTTGTTATGGGATTCATTAACTCAATATAGCATAATCTATGTGTACGACTGCAAGCATTATTGGAAAAATTATTCAAAATTTCAAAATGAAAGTAAAATTTTAATAAAAAGTGAATTAAGGAAAATGAATAGATGAATTAAAATGTCTTTATTTAAATCTTATCCTTTTCAAATCGAAAACGTTCAAAGCTAATATTAAGCTTAGTATTAACAAGTATTAACAATTAAGCTTGTCAATCTTAATTTAAAAAAATGGAAGTTACCGAAATATAACTCACTGGTACAGTTTACGTTTTGAAATAGTCTCAAATATACTAACTCAATATATATAATTCTGAAGTAAAGATTAACACATTCAGAAATTTTCAATTATGCAACTATGGTACTGTTTCAAAGGGTTGCAAATTCACCTCATCGATCTCACCCTGAAGTACATTTGGTCCTTTAAAATGCTTGCATAACTTTCAAGAAATGAAATATTTCATTGCATTTTATCTTTTATTTAACAATACTGATAATTTCTGCACTTAAATAAAGCATGATATATTTAATATGAAAGCATGTATATATTTCCTTCATTATTCTTGCATTTCAAACAGCCGAATCAAGTAATAAAAGGTTTAAGCTCGGCATTGGCAGGTGATGGGCGCTCAGATTCTGTCCGCTGTCAAGCGGCTCGTTAGCTCCTGCTCGTTTGAAAGCTTAATAAAATTCTTCTTGATTATCCGCGCCTATCTTCTTTCATTTGTCGTCAAGGAATCACAGCACCAATTAAGATTTCAAGTGTGGAAATTCCTCTTGGCCGTATATGCACTCCTACGCATCCGAGGTTTTATTATACCGTTTAATAAAAGAGGCATTGACAAGTTAAGTTAAATGGATTATCTCCCGTTCCCGCAGTTGTGCTTCTTTAATTTGACAAAGTGATAAGAATGAGCTGAAATTGAGAAAACTAAGCATCTATCTACTCATTTATTTGCACCATCTGAAGCAAATAAACATTATTAATTGAACCGGAAAGCGTTCGTTCCGACGCGTTGCTGGAGTGGATGTAAGCAATTCTTGTAGCTGAATAAACAACAGGAGCGAAACATATTCATTCAGGCAGAAAAAGAATCGAAATATTTCTCTCTCTTTAACGAGGGTATTAACACCCATATTTATCGCTATTTAAATCTGGAGAGCAAGTTTGGAGTTGTATAATAAGCCAAATAAGAAGACTTATTATTGGCCTCTTGTATACCTTTAAACCTTGAGTACATTCATTGAATTTAGAATAGAACACAAAAGTGTTCATAGAATTACTGATTGTTATCATATTTTCTTCTTTCTTTGTGTGTGTTTATTGGACATTTATACCATTTTTGGTAAGGTTCCTAACTGGGAAACAAGAGAATTAATGATGTCGATTGATAGGAAAGCTTTTGTAAAAGTAAAAATCTATAATAAGATAAATAAGAGTAATAATAATCTATAAAATATATGACCTATAATAATCTATAAAAGTAAAAATAAGAGTCATTAAAATTCTTTGTTATTAGGTGTTTGCATGTGTTTTAATCAATGACATCTGTTGGTAAACATGCGAAGTACCTATATAAACGTCAATGGTTTTGGGTTTTACCAATTTACTATTACTTTATCGTTACCATTGTGAAAGTTTTCCGTTTAATATTATTGAGTTATTCAGTGTATAAAAACCCCGATCATGGAGCATTCCAAATTGCATTTTCGACATTCATTGTTTTTATTTGTTTGATTTGAAGAAATCTGCTGCCGCCGAAGCCCATCAGACACTTTTAGAAACTTATGGTGGTGTTGCTCCGCCATATTCCATCGGTTTTGATTTCGACGATTGAAGAGTGGCGATTTCGATGTCAATAACACAGAACGGTCTGGAGAACATAAAAAAAATTCGAAGGGAATGATTTGCAAGACTCTTGATCATTTTTACTGGGAAAAATTGTAGAAAATGATGGAAAATATTTTGATCGATATATATTGTACCCATTTTTCTCAATAAATGCCTTTTTAAAGCGAAAGAATAATCAAGATACATGCAAGTAACTAATATTAACACGTTTAATTTTATATCTTAACAGAAGAGAAAAAAATGAATCCCGTCTTTTTAAAAACTTTTAATCCTCAATTGTTAATCTTTCTCTATATGTATTTACTTCTATAGAACAGATTGCCTTAATATTTTATTTGTCTTCTTCTTTTTACGCTTTCTCCAGTTTTTTTTTTTAAATAAATTGAACGTCCCGAATTGTTTCGGATGGAAATGACTGAATATTAAAAAAATAACACAGTGGACGCATCAAACAAGTCCTTATAATAATAATTTTTGCATATTTAAAACTGGATTTTAAATTAATTTACTAAACTGATACTTTTCATAAACAACATGACACACAATTGCTTGACTAATGTCGTGTAGGAAGAAAAATGTGGAATTACATTGTCAAGTTAAGTCACGTAATTCCATATATTAATTCAAATAATGGGCCAAAAAAAGGAGCAATATTAATTCACTATAATCTGTTCATCTTTTCGAATTAGTATTTGTTTATTAAAGAAACTTGAAGCTTCCTAATAAGACTTATTGTTTTACATTCTAATAAAAAAAATTATTGTAAAAGTTATAAATCATTCGGGTAAATCAGTACAAAAGAGTTAATATTTGTACGTTTGATTGCATTCCATTTTGGGTATTTCTCAGCACTCAGACTCTTATCTTTAAAGAAGGCTTCTCTTTGACGATTATTAATTGAAAAAAGCATGAAAATGAAGAAAACGTTTTTTCAAAACTAGACATAAACTGAAGGGAATTTAAGAATTAAAAATGCGAAAAAGTAAGGATAGCAAAAAAAAATAAATAAATAAATAAATAAAATAAGTGGGAGAAGTGGTGACTGGTTGGAAGACAGCCAAAGAATTCAACAACGACTTACTTCAAAATAAATGCCAGAGAAATGTTCAAAGCTTGATTTGATGTAAGGATGCCTTGGATCACGTACTATTTAATTTATAAACACACTTTCCCTGCACATAGCTTTTCAAATGGCATACTGTATCTCAGTTTATAAAATCACTTGGAGGAGAAAATTAATAGTTTTAATTTAATTTCATGTTATAAAGCCATACGTTTAGAAGAGCGATCAAAAAAGATTTAAAATTATATATTAAACGAAATGCATAGAAATGGAAATGTTGCTTTGTTTTTGAAATATTACAGTGTATATAAGAAATATACCCCCAAAAAAATGACACACAGAACAAAATCATCAGTTTAAACATGTTGATACTTGAAATTGGCAAAAAAATGTGAAAGTTTTAAACTTATGGATCGGAATTAGGCAATAGGAAATGGCAAAATAAAAATGTTTAACAATACCCTTTGCGTTATTGTAAAGGAAAACGAAGATAAAATCACATTACACAATTTTTTTTTAAAAACAAAGAGCCAATAAAGCAGATCAAAATACTACCCAGAAAAAAGAATAAAAAGAATTTGATATTGAGGAATACTTTCCATTTTCTTTCTATCTTTATTTTCTTTCCAAGCATGTGCAGTGAAACTATTTTAAGTTTTCGTCCCTTTTAGGACCTTTGTGTGTTTGAAATTTTCCTACTTTTTTATTTACACTGATTTATTTCATGTTAAATTGTATTTTATATTAGCCGCCTTTGGCGACCAGCCGGTTCGCCAATCTTAATGCCCGTTAAAATTTTAATAATTAAATATTTTATAGAATTCCTATTTTAATTGCTTCTCCATTAAAATATTTTAAAACTTCAAACTTCAGTCATAACGTAATATGTATCTCTCTCATTTTCTATTAGCTCCCGTAGAATTTATGCTTTAAATTAAAGTGGAAATGATTAAATTGCAATAAATATAATGACATTTTAAAAAAAATATGAGTACTGAAAACAGAGTCGCTGAGTATTTAAACCTTATGGGCACTAAAGAATATTTTTCTTAATTTATATAATATCTCAAGAAGTTTTCAACAAAATTTTCTCAGATTCATCATGAACAGATCGATTAATTAAAAATGTTTAGTTTTAAATGCATCAAACACTAAAAAAAATAAACAGAATCGTTTGAAATAATCTGTCGAAAACAAATTAAGCCTTCAAAACCAAGTCCGTATCCGTTGTCAACAATCAGAACACAATGCGCATGCGTGAATTTTCAACGCCAATTAAGGTAACGCAAACGCGTGAATTTTTCTACACCAGTTGGGGTAGCGCTATGCAGATTAGAAATTTTTAATTTCCTTTATTCTGTTTTATTTTAATTCAAAAGTACTTCAGAATGAATCTGAAAGATCGATTTATTAACAATGTTTAACTGTAAATGCATCAAACCTGAAGAAAATAAACAGAATCCTTTGAAATAATCTGCCGAAAATTTCTTAAGCCTATCCTCTTTAGTGTGGAAAAAAAACTGAAGCCTTATTCATTTGGCGGTGGGGAAATGAAAATATTTTTTTGGCGGGAAAGTTAGTTTTTAATTAATAATTAAAATTCTAATTGAAAATTCAAAAAAGGGACCCCAGGTGCACATTCCCGACCTCCAAGGTATGCATGTGCCAAATTTGATAGCTGTAGGTCGAACGGTCTGGCCTGTAGAGCGCCAAGACACACACACACATTGAGCTTTATATAAGTATAGATTAATTTTCCATTCATTTTATGGTCTACTAGTATTTCAGAAACTAACATATTCGTGACTGAAATGCATCATTAAACTTTTTCAGGACTGAATTTTCAATTAATGGATTATTCAAATTTAATTTGCTTTCCGTACTCGTGACGCCATCTGTTTATTAATTTGTGAGCAAATATTATGGAAGGAAAAATTATTATATTTATTATTTCATATTATTTATAAAAATGTATTATAAAAAAAAGAAAAATGTAGAAAATAATTGAAATAAAATACTTTTTCTGTTTAGTGCATAAACAATTTCCAAAAATTGTGTTTGGTAAATTTATTATAGGGTTGATTAAATAATTTCAATGGATTCTGAATAAAAAAATAATACATATAGGAAAGAATTCAAGAACAAACGATATTGGTTTTCAAAACCAAATATTCAAATTTCTGAAAATGTTTTAAATGTCAAAATGTAAGGAAATACTTAAGTAAAATATTGACTGAAACATGTGAAATCTGAATATGACTGTAGCAAATTTATGGCAATGCAACTTTAATAATAAAGCTGATATTATGAACAGGTGTTAGATGATTTCCTTGTTGTTATGTTAATAGGAAGTGGAACTGTTGCAGTTGGAAGCGTATTAAATCATCTAATTAAATTCCTGTTCAAATAGATTACAATGACGTTGAAACATTACCACTGATAGATCTATGAAATCGGAGTTTCTGAATTAATATATGTTCTTCATATCTGAAATACAATCACGCACAGTGTTTCAAAACTGTGTTTCAATACGTATTGTTGAATATCCATGCATTATAATATATAGCATATTAAATTATTTATGTATTTCCCTACCTGTGTATTATTTAATGCATGAATGAAAGCGAGTGTGCTTGCTGTGCATGAATAAAGAATAACAAGATGAATTGCTTTGAAAAAAATGTAAATGAAGTATATTAGAAAAAAATTAACAAATTAAAACGTAAATTCATGAAAACTACAAAATCTAAGTTGTTAAATTCTAACTGGCAAAATAAATTTTATTTATTTAATTATGTGGATGTTTATATTAATTTAATTGAATTGTAGAACTGTGTTGAATTATTTGGGAATAGATGATGAAGTTAACACTGGAGCTAGTGAGTAATTTTTATTAGTTATTTTATTAGTTTTTAGATGTTCGGCCTACGCCAGTTGATTTAATGTGCATTAGACATCCGCACTTTTCCGACGCCGAACAAGACAATCTCTGGATTCCTTTTTTTACCGAAGAGAAATAGTATTAAACTACTGAAAAGTGGTCTAAATGTATCTTTTTTCCAATTTAACGATTCAAAATGTGTTGAATTAGTGATAACAAGATAGAAAATCAACATTTTTTATCAACGGGAAAAAATACAACATTTAATGTCTATGAAAAGTAAATACAATTTCAAATGTTTTTGGATTTTAAAGGGTTTATTGGGATAAATGGGTGCGAAATGTTACCTTTTATTTCAGTTTGAAATGTTTGTCTGAGATTTAAATTTTTTAAAGTATTTTTGAGTGCGTATTCATGCTTTCTAGGGCTCATTACTTAAAGCTCTTTTATCAAAATATCTTATTTATTAACCAGTCCCACTTACAAGACAATTAACAATTATTTATATGCTTCCAATTATTTTAAAAACAATGAGGGAATTGAAAACATATATTTCAGACTCTGAAAAGAAAAAAAAACGAATTTAATTAATGAGAATATATTTAAAATGACGATAAAACTGTCCATTGCCTCAGATTGCATTTTACTCATCTGTTCTCTACTATTTCAAACAAGTTCTCTTATTCTTTTTCAGCAAAAATAATTTCCATTTTATGAAATATCAGATATAAATTATCAAAAATCTTGATTTCTCTTTGGCGGAAATTATAATCAGTTTATCTCCAGTTTCGCCCGGAAAAATGGATAAATGAACTGTCATAAAACTGAATATAATGATATAGTTCCAAGAAATTAAAAAGATAACTCCAAGGCCTATAAATATGCATTAAAATTAATCAAAAGATTAGTAGATCAGTTTAATAGTAGAAAGTAAGAGTTGGAATTCCTGGCTTAACCATAATATGATGTAACCCTTATGCGCAAGCGCGGATTGGTGACTCCAGGGAAAAGTCCCATGATTCCACAGAAACAGAAGAAAGTTAAAGTTTGTTGTTGAAGTGTAAGAACGGAACGAAGGATGGCTGTATGCCATGTAAAGAAATTTGTAAATAATCTTTGTAAATAATTTTCTGTGCATGTGTCCTCGTCCAGAAAAGAAAAAAAGATGATAAAAGTGAGAACCGTTATTGTATTAATGATTCGATGTTTATGTGGACTAATTCATGTTGGAATGCCTCAATTCTTTTGGTTTGGAAGTTCCAGGGAAGACAGGTAAGAGTAAATTTTAACTTACATTTAGTTATTTTTTGAATATGGGGCCTAGAAACCCCAAAAGTAAGTATCCCTTCAAATTAAATATTCAACCCACTATTCAATTAACTTTTCTTTGATATTTAACGTACTTGAAGAATCAAACCATTCATTCTTGGCATCTACTTCAACGACAGGATCTGGGAGGACAGCTTTTATGTAACGCAAAAATTGCGAAATGTTCATTCTGCCCTAAATCAAATTTTGATTTGGCGAAACTGTTGATCCTTAAATCTGTCATTCTCAATTCACATAAGTCAATTGCATGAGTTCTGAAGTCGTACGGAAAATGTTCTTTCATTCCATCATTTTCAACGCTATCCATTTTATTACACATATTCGATGATAAAACAACTGTGGACGCTTCGAAATAAGTTAATTTTGCTTATTTTCCAGATTCAATATCTTGCCGAAAGGAATGAAAATCTTTATCTTCACAATCTTGGATCAGCAACAAATTCTTCCTTCTTCGTCAGGGGTTTAGAAGTTTTCTTTCATATTCGACATCAGAGGGGCTCAAATTTTTATTAACAACACATTTTTCATCAGAGAGAAATTTATAAGTAAGAAATAGATCTTTTAAATGTTAAACTGATTTAAAAGTCGACTGTTAAATTGTTATAATTAACTAACGTAAAAAAAGAAATAACTGGTCTTGGACAGTGTGCTGTGGCACACGCTGTGGCTTAAAATTATTATAATGGTAATAAATTATTACGATTATAAAAAAAATACTAAATACTTAAAAAATATGTTTTTATGTATTTATATTAAAATATGTTCCAATTACTTTACTATAAAATTTATCAGAAATAATTGACAAAAATTTAAAGTTCTGTTTTTAGATGAAACATTCCAGGAATCGTTTTAAAATAGAATCTGGTCAATTCTGGATACTAAAGATATCGATTCGAAAGTTGCATTTTTTTTTACATATCTAGTCACTTTACTAAGGAGGCTTACAAAGTAACGAAGTAAGATTTGTAAATGCGAAATGACCAAAGCTTTAAAGGTGAGAAATGGCGTGGAAGTTTGGAAAAAGGGGCACCAGCTCAAGTGTCGTCCTCCTCATCTGACCGCGGTTCAAAATCACTAGGGCCGTCCCAAAATAGTCCTAGTATTGCTTTAAAACGGTATATACTAAACTTTAAACGTGAGATGTAAGTAAACTTCTCCTTTCATTATAAAAAGTGCACTCATAGAGGATGACTATTAGAGATAGCAATACCGGTATACCGAATACAGGTATTTTGAACCATTTGTAAAATTTTGTAATACCGGTATTCACAAGTTTAAATGCCGTTTTTTCGGTATTTAATAGAATTTTTTTAAATTGTCTCTATTGTATGTTCAGGAATTGCCGACATAGCAAAATAGTATAAGTTTTTGCTTTTATGTCTCCCTAACGGGTGAAATTAATTAGACTGTGAATACATATTTAAATTGGTGAATTTGTTATTCACATTGTATTCACACATTATAGTTTAGGGTTCAAACGGTTTTTCAGATTGATTATATATATACTCATAAATAATAACCCATAATAATGAATAACTTTAAAGAACATAAAAAAAATCAGTTGATAATACTTCGGTTTGGTTTCATTATTTATATGATAAAAAGAATATGGTGGCATAATGTAAAAAATGTTCAAAGGTTATTAAAGTGAACGGAGGAAGTAGCAGCGGACTCCATACACATTTAAAAACGAAACGTGATACAAATTTGTTAAAAAGGAAAGAATCTAATTGCGATGAAGATACAAATTTAAGCACAGTTTCTAAGCCCAATCCATCAGGAATTTTAGATTATTTTGAAAAAAAAAAGCCCATAATTTGGATGAAATTATAAGTATAATGACAGCATTAGAGGGTTTGCCATTTCGAGTGTTTTGCATCTCTACTGAATTAAGAAAATCACTATCCGAGAGAAGTTTTAAAAATCTACCAACATCGATTAACACTATAAGAAGAACTGTTATAAACTGTAGTAACGGTGTTCGCAATTCTTTGTAATACGAGCTAATGCAATTGGAAGTAAATGGTGAGAAAGTTAGTCTTTCATTTCATGAATGGACAAGGGTAAGAAATAGACGCTATTTAAATATAATTATTCATTCAGAAAAAATTGGAATATAAGACTTCCACATGTTTCGTGAAGTATGCCAGCCGAAAAGTGCGTGGAAGTGCTTAAATCTAAATGAGCGAAACATGGATTATCCATGAAAGAAGATATTGTATCCATAACGAATGATGGAGCAACAGTTATGAAAAAAGTTGGAAAGTTGATTGGTGCAAATCAGCAGTTGTGTTATGCTCATGGAATTCAATTAGGAGTAATAGAAGTATTATACAAAAAAATAAAGAACAGAAGAATCCAAATATTGTGGATATAGAAACTTCAGATTCTGACTTTAAAGAGAGTGAGAGTGAGATTGACAATGAAGATAAGGACAATGCAATTGATGAAGAAGATATTGCCAATGAGGATGAAATATTAACCCATCAAGAATTGCTTCCTATAATTTATAAAGTTCGAAAAATTGTTACGATATTTAAACTTTCCCCTACAAAAAATGCCATATTACAAAAGTATGTACTAACTGAAAATAAAACAGAATATATGCTAATATTAGGTTCTAAAACACGTTGGAGTAGTTTATTTCTAATGATGGAACGGTTTTTGAAACTGAGAAATCCAATCCAAAAGGCAAAAATCAACTTAAACCTGCAAATTAATTTTTCAGATAGTGAATTCGACTTAATATCCAGAACTGTATCAGCTCTACTTTTAATAAAACTGGCTGTTGAGGCATTATATCGGAGAGATTATAATATATTAACAGATAATGCAACAATAAATTTCATGTTGCAGTCATTGAAAGAACAGCACACTTCAGTATCTCAAGAATTATATATTACATTGAAAAATCGCATATAAGAAAGGCATAACGAAATAGAAAATATCTTATGGTATTTACATAATTATAATGATTTTAAAAATGAAAATTAAAAAGAAGAAAAGAGACTAACCAATTCAAATCTGATTGAGTTTATAGTAAATTTTCTTAAAACTTTTTACCCACAAACCTATCCACATTTAGAAGAATTCGGTAGAGTTATCGAAGATTATGATGCCATTAATGCCGATAGTGAAAAGGAATTGTCTCTTGAACAAAAATTAGAATACAAAATCAGCTACAATACAATATAATACAGAAAATACAATACAGAAATCAGCTATATCCAAAACTATCCGACGAGAAATCGATGTATTTGAAGTGAGGGATTTAGAGATAAATACTTGGAAAATTAAATCGCGCATTGCTAACAGTACCACCCACTAGCGTAGATGCCGAAAGAGCGTTTTCGATAACTGGTAATTTTTGCACAAAAGTACGTTCCAGGCTTAATGACAGTACAATTTATTACAATTAAGATCACATTTCAAAAATTTGTAATAATACCACACACTGAATAGTGTTATATACACTTTTTTAAGATTTAAATAAATAAGATGTTCCTTTACTAATTATTAAGTTACAAATTATTTTTTGTGATATTTACACTCTCTAATAAAACTGGCAAATAATACAAAAAAAAAACCACCTGTGTTTTCTTTCTTTTTCTAAAATTTCTACCACCGTTATTAAAACCTGTATCCCGGTATTAAGATCCAAAAAATACCGATACCGGTATTGAACTTTTGGTGCGATATTGCAATCCCTAATGACTATGGGTGAATGTTCCAAATTTGTATAGTTATTGACAAAACAAAGTATCACCATGCTGTTCAACGAAAATTGCAAATAATTGTTCAAAATTCAAATTCAATGCAATCATAAGTGTTCGTTATAAGATTTCCAAAACTACGAATGATATCATCCACGTCCATAGGCAGCGGGGAAACAAACATCTGCTGCTTGAAGTATCTCGAGAAATAAAAGGAAGCAGCGCCATACACCCGTATAACTGCGTTGAATTTAAACTTTCAATATTTTTTTTTTATTTCCGATAAGCAACAAGGCTGTTATTTGCTTTTGTTTTCTTTTGACAGATTTGCAAAGTTGGGATATTTATTTCTAATCATCCTGTATAAAAAACACTAAAAATACTTGGCGTGGCTGTTTTTTTAAAAAATATTAATTACAAAATTTGAACCGAAAACACTTTCTAAAAAGATAAGGAAATTAAATTGATAGCATTGAAAAAAGCATTTATCGCGGTTAGCCTGTTTGGTGGTTTAATTGAAGTTGCCAGCCATTACTTTCTTTTTGTTAATTAACTTGGGCTTTCATACGAGCAGATAGTCGCAATTATTCGAAAGGATTATTGATTTCCGATAATTAAATTTGAAGAGGCATATGAAATAAGTTCCTTGATTTATAGATGGTAAAGTGACCGGGTTTAAATTATTATTTTAATGAATCGCCGTTTTATTTACAGGAAAGAGAAGTGCCAGATTTGTTCATTTCCTGAACGATGGATTATTTATTTAAAATTTTCTGCCTGTATTAGTAAACTGCCAGAATTGATTAAAACAACATTAAATTAAAAACCAAAATGCCTTATTATTCTATCGTTGTATTTTGCTTCCGATTCGAAACTGTTATATACAGCAGAAATGCAAGTTAGTAGAAGATTCCAGCATAGTTCAAATAAGGAAAGCAATAAAACAGTCCAACAGTTCAAATAAAGACTTTGTATACTAATCTGAAGACTTAGAATTGCATAATCTCTAAGTACCCATTTAAATTCATGACAGGGAAAAAACCTTTCTGAAAACCCCTTTGAATTTGTTTCTTTTTTCATTTTTTAAAGCCATTTCGATCTTGAATAAAAAGGAATGAAATGCTTGAACTTGAGTGTCATCTTTTTAATTTAGGCTGGGGAGATGTGATTCCGTAGCGAATAAATTGTATTTAATCAAATATCTTTGAATGTATTTCACGAAAGCCTTTTTCCAGACGGGGCAGCGATGTAATCCTTCTCCCTATTCACAACATTAATCCTGATATACTGCCGAGATAATGAAACGCATTGTTTGAAATAAAATTCATAAAATTGAATTTAGATGACATTCGAATATTTCTGGATAGATGAATGGTGTTAATATGCTTATTTGTACATAAAAGCTTTAGAAGTGAAATAAGAAACGCATCATTTCAACTGGACAGAAATTATGGCTATGCATAAAGTTAAAAAAAATGAAATCTACGATCGCAAATTTCGAGTTATCATGTGAGAACATTATTATTTTTTAAGTCATTTGTCTTAATTAGTTTGAAACAATCACAAGACTTTTCAATCTGCCTCTATCCCTATATATAAAAAGACCCGCCGTTTTTCTAAATATCGACGCATGGGTAATCTGATAGTCTCGTGATTGTTTCAAGCCGGTTTAAAATGGTTAATGACTTAAATTAATTAAGACAATTCGTAAGAATTCAGAGAATGAATAGTTTGGAAATCAAGTTGTAACTTTAGTTGGCGATAAATCGCCAAACGCGACAACCTTCTGCATTATTTTCTAATAAACTTAAAAGCGAAAAATGGATGTCACAAAAGCGATAAATCGCCAATTTTGTTGCCTACGCATTTTAAGGCTTCAAAAACCTCAAACCAAAACTACATCATATTCTCACATGATAAAAGATTCTATCGTTAAAAGGTGAAATGTTTGCTGTCTTATTTTCGCATCTTACACTTACACTTACACTTATTTACATGTATGTGTGCTTATTTTACACTTACACTCTTAGTCATTTATGGAAATATACCGGGGATAAATTTCACATGAAAAAAGATTGGCTTTAAGTTGGCAGTAAATGTCGGATAAAAAGTGTGTCTTTGCATGAAAATATTTCTAGGTAATAATTGTCTTTCATTTTTCAAATCTGAAGGGGTTTTTTTAAAAACTTCTTCTGATTTCTGGTGAAGTAGTAGATGAAAAGGAGCCGATAAAAAAATTAATACTTTTTACATATTTATTAAGTATGAGGGTCCATGTGCTTATTATTCACGAAATTAGTTGCTATCGATTTTTTTTTAATTTTCAAAGCTTTTATTACAGTGAATTAAACGAAGAAATCACAGAACTACCAATGTACATTATTTTCTTAGATGTATACAACACACAATAAGAAAATAAGGATAAGTACAAAAACTGCACTTATTTTAGAATTGGATAAATTACTGCAATTTATAAAACACATTAAGACAGGAAAAGGAACAGAAATTTAAATGAAAGTAGAACTCGAAAGAGATATACATGTATTTATATAAATTTTTACTAGAAAAAATAAAGAAGCTAACTTTTCTCTCATTTTTCATCATGGAAAAGAACTGCTTCATTTACCATTGATTAAGAACAAAAAGAATCTAGTTTAAATAAAATTAACTTTATTTTAAACTCTAAATTAAGACATTTTCAAAAAAAAATAAAGCGAATTAAAATTTTGAAATTGTTAAAAAATATCACTTTTATAGCAAAACATATCGTGTTAATTTCTGACGTTTGATTGGAAATTAAACCATTCAACAGTACAAAATTACATTATAAAAAAATTCCTTTTAAAAAAACAATTTTTTCTTTTTTTTTAAATTTAGAATTGGAAACGATACATTCAATTTATATGAACATGACATACTTCCCTTCAGGCATTTTAATGAGAAAAAAAGTTGAGACTGTGTATGCCATTGAAATATTGCCTTGATCTTGGTCTACCCCACTACAACCTGCCAACCCGAAAGGCTGTAAGACCTTAGAGGTTGCCGAGGAGAGAACAATTATTTACTTAGTTAAAGCCTTACAGTCATCACCAGAATATGGGTGGTAAATAAGGATATATATTATAGTTCATTTCACTAAAATAAAATATTTAAATCAATTAATTGGCAACCCAATTTTGGGTTCAGGAGATTAAGTTGAAGAGTACACATAGAAAGCAGTAACATACAAAAGCACAAATGAAAAATCACAATGTCCAAAGGGTGGATGACATAATAGATATAGCAGCATAGTAGACATAGACATATAGCAATATCAAACAATATACCAATATCCAAAATCATATAATCTATCCTATTATATAAAATCAACAATAGGTGAATGACACAAATACAAGGTGTAAATACAAAGTTGGTCCAGAATGACAAAGACATGAAAAAAAAAGCATTAGTAAAAGGTAAATCAAAAATATGAGCAGGAACGTACAGTTTTTAATAGCTATAATCCAACATAAAAAAAAAACAATTAGTAGCTATGACAGAATAAATACATAAATGAAGAATCAATTAAAACCAGACAGTAAACGACCCGAAACACAGATCCGTCATCCTAGCCTCCTCTGAATTTCCTCACAAATATCCCTAGAGACCTCACAAATCTTCCCCATCATCCGTAGCGAAAACTCGTTCCTGAGTACGCCAAGAAACCAATGAAGTTTCGATTCGATAGAGGGGCGAGTGAGGTGATAGGGACTAGTGTGTGTACATTCAAAAGCGAAAAGTCTGCATCGAAATATTGCCTTATTTTGTATCATGTCTTATAATGCAGTCATTTCGAGTCTATTTTGAATTTCTTTCGCGAAAAGAGAAAATGAGAAAAGATGTGACGCCATCTCACAGCGTAAGACAACGGGCAGGCAGACTTTAAATGAAAAACACAGATGCACTTGCTGCATGATTACCCTTCATTTAAGATTTAAAAAAAAAAAAAAACGCTTTTAAACTTTATTAAAGATTTTTTTTAAAAAAAGCATCAAGATTTGTTTAAAAATCCTTCTTCTGCTTATACTCTCTAAAACATTTTATTCAAAACACTCAACTTGAATCATCCTTCAAATGTGTTGTCCATGGGAACCTGGCGCATGTTACAATTTTTGTGGAAAAAGTGTCTTTTTTTTTCTGGTATGTTACAAACATAGGAAAAATGATGTCCTTCATTAAACTGCCGCTCTCATCATTTGAAATAGCGAGTTGTGTTCCAAACCAATTCTCGTAAAGCTTCCAAATAGGTCATTATTTAAATGAGCTAAACTCTCAAAACATGGAATGACATTTTATATGCTTTAAATTTAAGCGATGAGCCTTATTCATTTAGTGCAATGTTAAAAATGATATTTTAAACGGATGAACCGAAGCAAACGCGAAAACTTTTCAAAAGAATAATGATTAGGTAAATACATTCACCAGTTGTCCCAATCGAAATAATGGAAGCGCTATTAAAAAAGAATATCATAATGTAAATGATAATCAATGAGCGAAATTCACACCCTTTCCCAAAGAAATCGGTAATGGCAGTCATGGAATGCCATTTATTTTCTTTACAGATCATTTTCTGTTTAACGATAAAATGTAAAAATGAGCTCAAAGTGCTCGTTATCCGAAAACGTTTTACAGTGGTTGTTTTCCTATTCAAAGACAGTTATCTTTCTTTCCCGTGCATCAAAAGGATGATTTCGCACATGACTCATCAGTCATTTAAACTGTGAATGATATTCAGTCGAGCACATAAAACATCGTTATAGGATGTTTTATTATTATTAGCAACTCTGCGGTGAAACAAGTTTCATTATTATTTGCATTTTACGTACATGTCCTGCATACCTATCTCGAAATCGAGTTATTTCACATAATTAAATGAATTATAACATCATTAGTGTTGTAATTTTGAAACAAATGCTTCGTTAATGATGTTAATGTATATTTCTGTTTAATTAAAATTTTGTATCAGTTTTTTCAAAATATTTTAGTAGTTATTATTTTTTAAGTGAAGCGTTTAAATCTTTGTTTGAGGCAAAGAATGCTAGTTCAGTTATATAAACGTCCAGTTTTAAAGCAACACTGGGGCTTTTTTGAGACGGACCTCATCATTTTGAATCCCCAGTCAGATGACGAGGACGACACCTCAGCTGGCACCCACTTTCCAAGCTTCCACATCACACCAGCCAGAGGACATTTGATCCCGACTGATTTAACATGAATCAGACCCGCTTAAATGACGATTCTTCGGTGGAACCGGGTCTCAAGGCAAAGAATGCAGTTATTCTTTTTCTAATTTGTGCTTAAAAACTTGATGCATTAAGAAACAGCAGAAGAAGCAGCACTGAATTACGGCGAAATAAATTCCACTTAAAGGAATTTGAAATAATTTTTCTACATATAAGTAAATTTATTTCAGTAAAATATGGAAACGAGTTACTTTATTTTTTTTAATCACTCATCGGAACTTTTCCATTTAAACAGAAATTTGGATCATTTTGAAATAAGAAAAAGTTCGAAAAGGAGGTACATTGCAAGCGGAATTAAAAAGTTGTGGAAAAAATCAGGAATACAAATTTTAATAAACATGTATCTTAATTATGATTCTGCATAAATTTTTTGACATTTCAGGTGTTATGATTATTGTTTGCATCTATTGATTTTTTTTTATTATGAGTGCAGACTGTGTTTTCAGTTATGAAGCAAATAAATATTAAATTCATTAAAAAGACTAGATTCGTGCCGAAGATCTGTATTTCGTAATTATCGTTATCAAACATTGAAGAAGTAACAATCGTTTTATAAAATCGAGAAAAATCTTTTTAGAATGAGGTCAGAATGTGAAGAAAAATAAGATTGAAATAACAGAAAGAATTGGCTCTGTTAGTTTTGTGAAACAGTGGAAGTTTTGAGTATGTGCATGTGTTTGGAAGTTTGGAATCTATCCATTGTGAACAATGTATTCAAGAATCATGAGGGCTTCTTGTGAGGCAATATAAGATTATTTTAGTATGTCCAGATTTTGAGTCATCTTGACACATAGGTGTCATTTCTTTGGAAATTCAGGAAATGATTTTATATCTTCTGATCGTTTCACTTTTATGAATAATTATCTCTTTTTTTAATAAATAAATTCTTTTCATAATGTAATTTGTGTGTGAATTAAATATAAATATAAATTAAATATTTATATTTCTTTTCTTTTGTTCTTTTAAAATGGGGAAAAAAAAGCTTTCATTAGCATTTTCTCTTTGAATGATAACAATCAAGAAGTTATCACAGACAGAAATACATTATGATGATATTATCACAAATCAGCAAAAATAGTCTCTCTGAAACTTCCTCGCACACATACTTTCTAATAAATGTTGTTATCCCCTTCTCTCCACATAAAATGGAGGACCTTCGGTAAGACGACGAATGCCTTACAGAGCATTGATAACGATATTTACGAAATACATATCTTCGGCACGAATCTAGCTTTTTTCTAATGAATTTATCGTGAGAATTTGTCTTTTGGGATCTTTTGCCAATTGATTGATAATAAAATTGGACACGGACTTACAAATGCGGTCAGAAGATAATATATCAAATTTCATGAGTTTAAGTCATAGTGCTTTTGAATTATTGTGCTTACGTGCACGAGAAAGTACGATCAACCCTTTGGCAAATTTTTTCTCAAAATTTGATACGAATCTACGTTTCAGATGCTAAACTTGCGCACCAGATTTTATTTACTCAGCGCTTCAGCATACTTCGTAGTTATCGAGTTCCCTTGTATTCGAGCAGCCATACAGGTATACTTCCTGTGCATGGATTTCGTTTAAAATTTGAATGAAATCGACACACTTGCTCTAAGAACTTATACCAAATTTCATTCGTTTCATTCAAAGTACCCTTGAATTATTATGTTCATAGACAGAAAGACGGACATAATGCCAAAAATTAATTTCTAAGACTGAGAGTGATGGGGAAATTGGAAATTCTTCAAACTTTCAGTTTGAATTCTTTGACGATTTCAATATTCTCTCTATATTTCGTATTCGAGAAAGTAAAAAGGATGAATGATCAAGAACTGGAATGCATATTGCTGCACGCACCAGATTTTGCAGCGAGTCACACCGTTTCGAAAAGGAAGGAACTTGTTACTCATCATCTACAAAGACTCACTCATCATTTTTTTAAATTGGACAACAGTTAGGTAAACAATGTCATTATCGTGAGGTAGACTTTTGATAATAAGACTACTCTCATATTAAACTAAATGGAGGTCTTATATTAAAGATGAAGGAATGAAAAACAAGCCGTCACGTGGTTATGAATGCCGTCCACCCTCTTTAAATTTTAAAAGTATTTTTTTTTTCATTTAAAATTTTGCAGCACCTTCTCTTAGAAAATAATACGCATAGTGAATACTATTCCATTACACACATTCTTTTCTATTTTTCTGAATAAATTCAATTTCCTTTTTTTTTGAATAAATTTATTTCTACTGGGTTTTCATTATTTAAACAAATAAAAAGGAAAAGAAGGAAACACATGTAAAAAGCAACAAATAACGATAAAAATTTCGTGATTTTTCTGTTTGAAAATTGGATTTCAGATTTTGCCATTTTTCAGTTTCTCTGTTCAGTTTAGAACAGTTTTTTATAATAATGGTTTATGAATGGCTCTTTTGTGTGTTTGAATACTGCTTTTTTAAAGGAACAACGGATTTCTAACTAAAATTGGATTAAAAAATTTTAAAACATCTGTATTTATTAAAACATGATTGCTTGAAAAATGGTTCTAATTTCAAAACAGAAATATTCCAATTTAATGTTACTGAATTTTCTATAAAGCTTATCCCATTACATTTATGATTATGCATTAAAACATTAAAAAAATGGTATTTAAATACACATGAAGCAATTATTTTCACTCTAATACTGGGAAAATATCTATTTAAATAATGTTTTTTTAGATTTTGTTTACATCATCTAAAAAATGTATTATTTTTCTTATTCAGTATATTGTAGCAACTATGCTTTAGAATTTGCTGCTGTAAAAATAATTACGATTAAACGTCGTAAGCATTCTTCAGATATTAATTGATTTTTCATTTAATAATTCATAATCACTTCGTTGTGGAACAATAATTAGGTTGTGTAAAAACCTCCAATTACGCAATTTAATCTTTAATGAAGTTTTACATCAACGCGAGTAATTAACTTCTAAGTAACAAGCGATTTCTTAGCATTTTGAAGAAATTTTTTTCTTCATTACTTAACTTTTTTGCTCATGTAATTAATTATGAAGAATCTAAAACAACCTTTCAGAATGATTAAAGAATTTCCACTCTTGGTTGTAAAAGTTGAAAAAAAATGGTTAAGTGCTTTATTATTTAAAGCAATATTAATAATATCATTCGCTTTTTTAAGAAACGCGAATACAAGATTTTTTAAATCATTGTTTGGAAAAGGCCTTCTTACTTTATAAATGAATCATTTCTTTTGAAGTAGCAGAGTAAGATCCTTATTTCTTCGGGCTTTATTCTTAATATACTTTCAGTGTTGAAAATATACATAATTGACCATTAAATATACTTTTTAAAATATTTATGGATACTTAACGTATCGATAATTAACTTAATTATCGATACCTAAAATGAATATTCTTGTATTAAGAGAACTGAATAATTCTTTCTTCTAAAGACGATTAATCTTTGAACACATGGTTTAATTCATAAAAGCTTTAAATTTAGAATTGCAATTATGGTTTCTACTATTTTTCAGAAAAATAGATCATGAAACATTTAAATGGATATCTTTCATAAAATACTTTCGTGTCAAAATCTAGTCTTCCGAACGGAATGACTTCATTTTCGAAACCCTTCAAAACTTTGAGTCATCAAACATCCCTGTTGTATTACAAATGGGAGCTAATCTACTAATTTTTCACTCACAAAACTATATGAATATTATATATATATAGCTATCACAGTTACTCAAAGTAGGGTTTCCGCATGTCAGATTACTCATTCAAAGTCTCAAAAATTCACAACATAAAGTCAATGCGGCTTCGTTGTGATGTTGGAACTTTAAATTAGCACTCGTTAGCCTTGAATTATTCTTTAATCGAAGAATTATGATTATAAAAGAATTAACAATTCTAAATTGCATTATAAGAAGTAAATTTTCATGTAATGAATTGAAGTGTATTTTGTATCTTATTTTTGGACCACATAATCTTTTTTCAAGGAAGAAAGATTGTATAATTAATCATTTTCCGCATCCAAACCATTATTGTAATAAACGACAGCGTACAACAAAAAGAAGGAAAATTTTAAATTTTAAGAAAGTAAATACTTTCATCAATATAATTTATAAAGATAAGATAAGATATAATTGACAAAGAAAACTTACAATGATCAATATAATTTACCATATATATGATATTGATCAATATGTTTACATTGATCAATATAATTTACCTTATATATAATACTGATCAATATGATTATAATTTACCCTATATATGTAATATTGATCAATATAATGATCAGTATGATTGCATTGATCAAATTAATTTGCCTTCAACTCAATACATCATGTAAAGTTTCTTTTAATAGGCATATTTATAAACCTTTTACTAAAGTTCCCTTCACTCGTTTTCTTCAGGCTAGTAGCTTCCATACGGCTGGTGTCACGCTTTCTTCCTAAGCCTAAGGTATGGTTTTAGTAAAATTTACCCTTTCAACCTTCCTAATTTTGAAAAAATAAATTCAGCAAGCTTACCCTATTTCAGATTATTACAATTACATAAATATACAAATTTACACAGACGGATTAAACACATTTAACCCGAAAACATGATTCACATTGCATAGCTTCAATGGCAACTCCACGCGGCCTTCGCACTCTTCTTCACATCCTTCTCTGAAGTCGCCTTTCTCTTGGTCTCTTCCCCACGTGATCTTTCCCAAAGTGACCAAATTGCATCCTTCGCCGTTGTGGATGCAATTGCCTTGCACATTTATTCTCTCTTAGCAGTTAATGCCCACGCACCTCCCGGTTTACCCGAGTCGGGTGTAAAACCTACAACAGAAGGTGCGGGGATGAGCTCCACCCCAGCACACCAAATGCTCCCGAGTCAGCCCAGCCTTCGGATCAGACTTATTTAAATCACCCCAGCTTTACAATCATTGCTCAGAACAGGGCAGTACTTAATTACATTGGCATTAGTAGGCACATTGATATATATTTTATATCGCTTCAACCCACTTAAGTGGGGGGTAGTGCATATGAACCCTGTTACTAGGCAAGAGTATATTGGCATATTTTTTTAAAAAGTATGCACACAATAAAAGAAAAAAAGGTGGACCGTGGCGGAGAAGGAAGACCCATTGGTCTATTTTACTAACAAGCTGAGTGGGTGTGATTTTGATAAATTCTTTTATGTATTATTATTATTGTATATTTGTAGTTATAATATAATTATAGCCTGTAGTTCTGTTTTAGGTGGAATGAGAAAAGAGGTGGTATATTTCGATTTCTATTATTTTTATATTTATAGTTTTTAAGTTTTTAACTATTTCCTCCCATCCTCTAACTTCATCTCATTACATTTCATCGCACCATCGGAACCCCAGGTTAGAATTTTCTATTTTCTATTATTATCTATTTTCTTTTCTTTTTCAGATGTGGATAGGAGAATTGGACGAACTGGGAGTCGGGGGCCTCCGGGCTATAGGTATATGGTTTTAATTATTTAAAATTAATTAATTATTAACTCAATTTTAATTAATCTAACCCGCCCCCCAGCTGGCAGTGGTAGCCAAGCCGGGGGGGGGGGACTTATTATTATTTTTTTAAATTTGTGTCCTGTGTTCCGATGGACTTAGAAAAAGATGGTAAACTTGAGATGAAGCATAACAAGAGGGCGGGGCCTTACCTCCTCCAGCGTGACCTTACAACAAAAGATGACATCACAGGAACTTGAAACACACAACAACACATGAAAATGAAAAAGTACATACATTTAAAATAACCAAATCAGAAACTTATAAAGATAAAATACGTACACATTAAAATACAGCAATTAGAAATATTTACAGTAAAAGATGGAGACAATATTCTTGTAAAATATTAATTATTCCAGACCAGCCGAGAAGTATAGTGTATTAACTTTTTGGTTCATAGTTAGGAGATAAAATTGGTAATTCAAGTGTAAGACCTTTCTAAAAACTTTAAAAATGTTAAAAATATAAAATTGTATAAAACTCCATTCCGGCCGAGGAGCAGTGCCGAAAAGAGTGTGTAAGGATGGTGGACATGTAGGGGGGGGGGCGTTATGACATTGTGTGTTCCTGCATGAACCTCGTCGGTGACAAGAGCAAGTGTTTTAATGTGTTTGAATATGATGCATGTATCGACAATTGGACTTAATTGTTTAGCTTAAAAAAGATTTATAGGCGGAGAGCAGTAACAATCTAGTTGTATAAGGTGAAATTGAAGAAGTGTAAAAATTAAGACCCAAATCCATATATTGGTTAAAAACAACATGAGATGATCATGGTGGTCCCAAAATAACCCATAACTGAAGTTTAGTCAATAGATTAAAACAAATCAATAAAAATAGCATCCTCACTAGTCCAGAGAACCAGTAACGCTTAAGCTAAAAAAAAGTAAAATCCAAAAAGTTCCACAAAGTCCATACAATTAAAAAAGATTTTTAAAAGTATAAAATATGGAAAAAATGAATGGATGTGAATAATGAATAATGGATAAGAAAAAGATATAAAAATATTGATGGTGGATTGAGAAAGATGTGTGAGTGGTTAAGTGATAAAAGTTTAAGAATCATAAATAAGTCAATATATTAAAAATAAAGGCAGCATAGGTATCCCTTAAAAGTTTTTGATAATTCGGAGTAGTCCAAAAACCCGTGACTCTCCGGTAGTGCTCAAGGTGGGTCCATTATAAAAATTGGTCAATAGATTTATATAAGAAAAAAAGTATGTAGCAGTTGTAGCAAATTTGCTTGTTTTAAAAAGGGTATTTGTCAAAGTGAAAAAAATAAAATATTAAGGAAGATAAAATATTATTTAAAATATATGGTCACACTCTCAATTTGTACCCCCTGAGTGGGTCAGTGAATCGCAAATTGACCTACTGATTTTAAAAGCCTCAATGATTTTTTGTGACAGCCAGCCTATTCCTGAATATATACTGATGTGTTCTCGAGCCGGTTCCGTTATATGAAAATCTGTCGTGAACCGGCAATGAAAAATATAGTGGTCAGGGTCACCAAGGTGACCACATGAACACATAGGAGAGCTTAAATAATCGAATCTATGGAGATAGGCCGGGAAAGGGCCATGCCCACTAAGAAAAATTTGTTATTTATTAAAAATTTTTCTTCTACCACATCCAGATATTCCCTTACTCTGACCCCAAAGAAGATTCATATTTATTCTAATATTCTTTCCAATCGTTTAACATTAAATTTTTAAGTTTCCTCTACAAGTACGAGTAGGGTGCAGGGATAAATTGGGGAATCCCAATTGTTGTGGCTTCCTTCGCTTGTTGATCGGCCAACTCGTTACCTGTGTTTCCATCGTGGGCCTTAACCCACGATAGGCCGATCAAATTTTTCGCCGCTACGATGTTTTCTTGACTTTATTTACTAGTTTTGATCTGGCATTGCCGCTCCTCAAGGCGGAAATAGAAGAAAGGCCTGTCAGAAAAGGTGTTTGCTTTGATATTGTGTCTGACAGCCCAAATGGCCGAGAAATAGATAACCGCCAATTCCACATGAAAGACTGAATTATGTTGTTCTAATTTGAACTCACAGTTTTCTCTATTTATGTTATTTTTGAAGATACACACTGCGAACCCAGTTTCATTATTTAACCTGGATCCGTCGGTGTATATCTCGTATTCGGTATTATTTACTTTCTCGGGTAATATGATTATTTTTTCTTCAGAAGAGATATTTTTGATTTTAATATTTCTATCCAGGTCTATTGAGTCGATGATTGAGTTATATTTGTCGGAGACAACAACCCAGATCTGAAATTTAGATATTCGGCTTTGGCCACAACGTGAAGAGGAGGGATTCCACTTAAAAAGTTAAGGACATTGGTGGAAGTCATACAGTAAGATTTCAAGAACCGGACCATGAAAATTCTTTGTATGGAGTGTAGTTTTTTGATTTGTTGGCTGGTTAAGGCACCACCCCAAATGCTTCCGCCATAGAGCAGGGACTTTTCAATTACTGTTTTGTACCATGTTTTAATTAGTTTTTTTTTATCTACACTCCAATTGGTCCGGCTAACTCGGTTAAAATTAGAAGTCAGAGCCAGAGTCCTGTTTGTTAACGATAAAATGCGGGTGGTCCAAGATAGTTTATTGTCAATGTTTATCCTTAGTATTTTTTGGCTGTCGCAAACCTTTATCGTATTGTTGTTAATTTTAAAAGTAAGCTTTTTGTGTAGAACGGTGGAGCCATTTTTAGAGAACACTCTTGAGGCCTTACTTCGAAATGCCAACGCCTGGCTTTTTTCGATAGAGAGTTTGAGTTTTTAAATTTGACAGTTCATCACGGATGGTGACCAGTACTTGCTTATATATCGTCAGTCGTACAAGTCGTCAAGTCGTTACATATCGTACAAGTCGTCAGCAAAAGCCTGAATGTGTACCTCATTTGTGCTTAGAGAACGTACTTTGTTAATAGAAAGGTTCCACAGAATTGAAGTGAACCCTGGGGGCAGCCCCTATAACACCATCTTGTCGAAGTTAAAACGTCGTTTGTGAAGGAAACCCTTCTCTCACTTAGATAAAAGTATAAAAAGTTCCTGTAAAAAAGATGTGACACCATAGCCCTCGAGGACTTTAAAGAGAACCGAGCAGTGCATATTGTCGAGGGCTGATTTTATGTCCAGGGAAAGGAAGGCCAGGTGTTCATCCTGAACTCTGTTAGATATAGAGGGTTGATGTTCATAAAAGATTTTGTTGTGATCTGGCTATTTATTTAGTTTCAGTACAAATAGCCTTTCAAGAATTTTGACTAGAATTGGAAGAGGACAGACCGACTGGTAACGCGTGGTCCTTACCGTTTTTCGGTAGAAAAAAGGCCCTAGCGTTCCTCAGGCATTAAGTGTGTTCTTCTCTCTTAAAAGTGTGTTCATTTATTAACAAGTATATATGTTTCGCTTATAGGTAGATGCTGACCCATATTGACACGGCCTACCATAAAGGGTTACAGTTTAAAATATAGTAAGAGAAGGTATCTGTATGAATCCTCACCTGAATATGATTGCTTAATTCAGTATGATGAAAATGCAGACCACAAAGTGTCAACAGCTGATGGTCTGAGTACATTACATTCAATTTTTGAATTTTTGCTTCTAATGATAAAATTAATGAATCTCTACATAATGCACTAGGATTTAAAGGGATACCAAGTACCTCAGAGCTAACCAAGAACATTCAAATGCCGATCAAAATTTGCAGTAATAGTGGTGTTCAGAGACTGAAAAGGATTATTTCGGAACAACTTGATTGTAGTCCAATGCCGATCTCCAGAATTCAGATGTCGTATGGATTTATGCCAAATGTGAGGAAGTACTTCGAATTCTTGGATGGAGTGAATTTTTAGAGTTATTGATAGATAATATTTAGCTATGCAAAAAGGTCATGTGAAAATTTCATACATTGACAAAAAGTGTCATAAAATGTAAGTGCCGATTTCATACGTTGACTTTTTTTCTCTTTCTTTCAAACTGAAAAAGGGGGTGGTAAGTATTCCTGTAAGTTATAGGTTGATTAAAATCCTGTTTAGTTATCACAAAGAAGTTATTTCAGTATGGAATTCATAATTTTGAACCGTGTTGAATTAAATGCGGTGACAGTTGAAATTCCCTCTGAAAACCTCCTCAAACTCTTAGATTTTCGTTCACCAATATTTCGTTGCACGAATATATACATATAAAAGTAAATATTTAGGCGTAGAATATTTATGAACATTACTTATTTGAATCCATGTGTCATCTTTCGAGGGAAAAAAGGAATTTTCGTGAAAATTGATAAAAGAAAAGCCAACCGATGTTTTAATATACTTCTGGATTACTGATATTGACGTATATTTCTACAGCTAAATATGTTACATTGATATTCCTGTTATGCACATGCTCTGTAACTAATTTGTTCGTCCTAATTTTGGGATTAGTGTATCGTTTTCGAGCAATTTTGGGAAAAGTGAAAAACACCTCATTCACTTTTCCAATCTAGTATTTAATGTTCGCCTCACAGTTGAGGGGAAAATTGGGACAATCATATTGAGCCCTTTTTGGGATAACGAAAAGAATAAAACGTTAGCCATATTTTTCTTTCAATTTAAAATTCTCCACCATTAGCTTACGTCCAGATTGCTAAAATATAAATCTCTTAGCTCTTTTAAAAATGTTGAAGCATACATCTGAGCATCGAGGAATTTGAGATTTAATTTAAAATGTCAAAATAAGGTCTCCGTGCAAAAAACGCATTGATCTAGTATTCTTTTGAAGAAACACCCATCTTTGATTGAACTAAACATGCATCGTGAACAACATCATTAACCCATTCGCATCATAAGCGCATATATACATGGAATTTTCCTTCCCATTATCACCAAAGCGCTGATGTGAGCGCAGGTTTTATGTGCATAAGAATATAACATTAGAGCGCATAACCAATGCACGCAGATAGCGGAAAGTCATTATTCCAAAGTGAGATCAAATTCCATGTTATTCGACAATTTCAGGAAGTTTACGAAAAAAAAATCTTGACATGATCCTATGAGAACAGTTATTATTTTCAAAGCTTTTCTAGAAAATAGAATGCAACGTAAGCAAAAAGTAACAGAAGAAGAATTGAACAAAAAAAAAATCGCAAAAAAAGCATTAGCAGCATGAGAAATGATGCGTTGTCCGTCATGATCATCAAGATTTATTGGCCAATATTTTTTTAATGCCTCTTGCAATTACTTTCTCTCAGAAAGCTCGTAAACTTTCTGTAATTTGTTAATCACAAAAAAGAAGAAGAAAATTCATTTTATTTGGTTAATAACTGCCTGGGGCTTTTTGTATTCACCATTTCAAGTGTTATCTTACTATGTATATCTATTAAATTTAATTTCTCAAATTATTTTTAATATATAACTTTATTAAACTAAATAAAATTATAAATAATTTGTATATTCCCTTTTGCTTTTTGTTTTTTTAATCACTTTGAAATATTTTTAACTTTATACAATAAAAAAAAAAGAATTTTGGTGCCATGGGCCAATTTTCTACTTTTTCGAATGATGCAAATTCGTGTGGTATGAAAGATTTTAGATTAGACATCGATTCATGTATCATTCTCTTCATATAGATTAAGATGTCCATTTCCTGTAAGTCATGAATAATTTTGAAGAAAGTGTTATTTAATAATAAATTAACAGCTGCGTTAAGTGAATAGGCTTCTCCGTGTTAAAAAAAGTGGTTGAACTGGAATTATTATAATTGTGACAAATTTAGTTTCGTTTTTCTTGGCTCGGTTATTGAAGAGTGTGTAGCTGAGGAACCGAAAACTAAATTTATATCCTATTGAACTGATGAGTCTAGTGGAATTTTAAAGCTTTGGTTTTGCTTTTAGACTGAGATTATTAGTATAGATTATGAAAAAAAAATCTACTTCGAATATCACAAAAATACATTCATTAGAATTTGAAGAACACAACGAATGAAACTAGCCCATTACCTTTCAGGTTGCTAAACTGAAGTAAGTATAACCAATTCTCTGCACATTCTCATTCTCATTTGTATGCATCTGATTTCATGAATATGTTATCTCAATAACTGTCCCATTGATTTCCTGCGATTAAACCTTCGTTACACTTGAGCTAATTCTGAAGGGACTATTCAGACTGAGCGAATGGATGTAAGCTTTACAAATTATTGGAAAATTTGCATTTCTTATGAATCTTCTCTTGACAATTCTTTTGGACTGTAGTATTTATTAATTTTGGCTGTCAATTGAAATTATATTATTTTGACTAGCTACAGAGTTTCCACAATACGCTGAGACAAAAAAAAAAAAATGGTTACAATTCTTTTGAGTTTCTATGAGGAAATAGAAAACCAGCTAAATCTTATTGCTGAGAATAAAAAACGGTTTGAAGCCACTGTCATATACTTCAATGAATCCTAGGCAAATGAGATTGGTGAAACAGTACATTTCATCTTTCATCGTTTCAAGTGAGTTTCAATAATAAAGCGAACTTCCATTTCATATCAAATTTTATAAGCACCATCATCAGAATTTTTCAGTTAAAATAATGACTTAGGAAGTATTGGCCAAATACAGCAGCTTGGTTTTAACAATCACACGGCTGAATCATTTGAGCGTTACATGCGAATACTTTTTTGTTAAAAATAGACCGTAATAAATATATGAATTAAAGTAGAGTGTTGTATAGTTATCTTCTGTTTATTTTTTTATAATGTTTCGGAAGCAAAATGTCCATCCTTTCGAACTTATTAAAACTACACACAATTGATCTATAAGTTTTAAAAGATTTTTTGGAGGAGGTCTGTCATAATTAAATTTTATATTCTTATTATTTTCATATTCCTTTTTTTAATTTAAGAATTTGATAGTATGTATTCGTATTATGAATGAAGCAGCAGAGTCGATTCTTGCTTACGAGATGCACTTCTCCTATTTAGTTTTTGAATCTTATTCTCCTATTTCTTTTGCGAATCTTGCAGGACAAAGAAAAAAAAAAAGGTTGTTAAAGGCTATACCAGAATTAATGATCTGAAACAATTCTATTTATGTTTCATCCTGAATGGAGTCCATATTACTTTTGTTTGTATGGTAGCAAGGAATATTGGTCAATATTGTAACATCTTTAAACCCAACGCTTTAATACGTAATACAATGTAAACTATTCCTAGCAATATAATGTTTCATCTGCGCAAATAGAGTTATTGACGCTAAGTTGGCCAATCAATTATTCAAACTAACTATTACAGCTAACGGGTCTGAACGCAGTCCTGATAGGCACCGTCATTTCGGCTTATGTATCTCACGTAACTGGCCATTTGAAGGCACGCGCCCCGAAACAGGTCTCAATGGATAATAGGATCTTCATTCAATAAGTCGAGAAAATTCAGAAATAATGCACGCTAAGTTATAATGTAGTATCCCCAATATAACTTTTTATTTACTACAGGTACATACAAAAAAAGTTTCTTCTGTAGTATACTTATATTAATTAAGAATAATTTATAATTGTGAACATTTGTGAAGTAATTTAATTTCCCCCAAATTTTTTTTTCATTCTTTATTGATCTTAATTCGATTAAAAAGAATCTTTTAGATTGTTATACGGATATTAGATGAATTTTATACAAATGTAAAAAGTCATGAATACATTTTACAAGTACGTTTAAATCGGAGGAATTTTTTTAAAAAAATGCAACCGCAAGCTATTTTGCAGACTTTTTGAAGATTCGGAATTTCCACAGATCCTTCGCCATTTTTATCCCATACCAGCAGATCTGCATCTACTTTATTTAGATCTATCTACCATCCCTTGGCACCCGGAAAACAACTCGACTCGCAACTATTGATCTAGCTAGACGACTTTTTTACTGCTCAGAAAAATAAGTATAAGTAATTATTTTAAGTTGAATGATCCCGAAAAAATGAATCTGCATTTTCTTAGCCCTCAGTCGCTAACTTTGACAATCAAAATTAAATAAATAAATAAAATATCAAAATGACGCACCGTTTTGAATAATGCCTGGGAGGAGACTACTAGTGAAAACGGTTAAGTCCTTAGGATTTCAATATCACCCCCCCCCAAAAAAATAATAATAATCTTTGTTACCTGAAATACATTAGTAATTAGTTTTTATCTCCTCTCCTATTACATTACTGTGGTATCATGTAAGAACCTATTGGTACCATGTAAGAACCTAGGCTTTTTTAATAATAAGGGAAAATAAAAATAGATTTTGCCATGGATGGTCATTAAGTAACAATAGGTTCTTTTTTCCCCTAAAAGGAAATTAAAAAAAGAGATTTCATTGAGCAGTCTCCAGAATATTTTTACACACCACCCTATTTTATATCACATTCTGAATTTAGGGAAAGAAAACTTTTTAATAATATTTTGTAAAATCATACTCTCTGCTGTCAAGCCTCGAATGGATATGTCAATGCATTGCTATACTTACCTAAAAGTGCAATGGCTGCTATGGATGAGTTTAAAAATGAATGGCTTTCTTCAGCATATTTTAGTAGTCAGTGTTGTACTATTCAATACTCAGATGACATTTCTTTACAGAAAATACTTCGATAATGTAACTGTCAGACGCATGTAAAATAAATTATAACAAATACTCTTTCTTTCTTGCGTATTGGCAGTTAAAAATAGCATAATCGTTTTATTTCATTACAGTAAAAAATATATCTTTTTAATGCAATAAAACAATTATGATATTTTTAACTGCATTCACTAGAATTATGCGCGCGTGGGCATGATTTATAATTTATTCAATATGCAGTTCAGTTGATTTAATATGCAGTTAAAATTTTTCAATATGCGTTGGTTGCTATAATCTCAAAATCAGATGCATAGTTTAGTTTAATATGTGTATTATCTAGGGATTGCAATACCGGTATACCGGGATACCGAATACCGGTATTTTGAGCTATTTGTACAATTTTGTAATACCGGTATTCACAAGTTTAAATACCGGTTTTTCGGTATTTACTAGAAATTTTTTAAATTGTCTCCACTAAATGTTCAGGGATCGCCAACATAGCAAAACAGTATACGTTTTTGTTTTTATGTCTCCCTAACGGACGAGATTAATTAGCTAATTAATGGTTTAATTAATTGCTTAAATCTAAATTATCGAAACATGGATTATCCCTGAAAGAAGATATTGTATCCATAACGACTGATGGAGCAACAGTTATGAAAAAAGTTGGAAAGTTGATGGGTGCAAATCAGCAATTGTGCTATGCTGATGGAATTCAATTAGGAGTAATAGAATTATTATATCAAAAAATAAAGAACAGAAGAATCCAAATACTGTGGATATAGAAACTTCGGATTCCAACTTTGAAGAGAGTAAGAGTGAGGGAGTGATATTGACAATGAAAATAATGACAATCTAATTGCTGAAGAAGATATTTCTAATGAGGATGAAATATTAACCCATCACGAATTGCTTCCTATAGTTTATAAAGTTCGAAAAATTGTTAAGATATTTAAACGTTCCCCTATAAAAAATGACATATTACTAAAATATATACTAACTGAAAATAAAACAGAATATATGTTAATATTAGATTCTAAAACACGTTGAAACAGTTTACTCCTAATGATGGAACTATTTTTGAAACTGAGAAATCCAATTCAAAAAGCAATAATCGACTTCAACTTGTAAATTAATTTTTCAGATAGTGAATTCGACTCAATATCCAGAACTGCATCAGCTCTACTTCCAATAAAACTGATGCAATAATATGTCAGAGAGATTCTAATTTATTAACAGCTAATGCAACAATAAATTTCATGTTGCAGTCACTGAAAGAACAGCTCACATCACTATCTGAAGAATTATATATTACATTGAAAAATCACACAGAAGAAAGGCATACCGAAATAGAAAATGTCTTATGGTATTTACTTAATTATAATGATTATAAAAATGTAAATGAAAAGGAAGAAAAGAAAATAACCAATTCAAATCTGATTAAGTTTATAGTAAATTTTCTTAAATTTTTTTCCCCAAAAACTTATACACATTCAAAAGAATACGTTTCACTTATCGAAGATTATGATGACACTAATGTCGATAGTGAAAATAATTGTCTCTTGAACAAAAATTAGAATGCGATAGATAAAAAAAATTTCAAAGAACCAAACTATAATACAGAAATCAGTTATATCAAAAACCATCCGACAAGAAATCGATTTAGTTGAAGATGAGGGATATATAGGTAAATACTTGGAAAAAGTATATCGCGCATTGCTAACAGTACCACCAACTAGCGAAGATGCCGAAAAAGCGTTTTTGACAGCTGGTCATTTTTGCAGAAAATTACTTTTCAGGCTTAATGATAGAACAATTGATGCATTTTGTATTTTATTATCAAATTTCAAAAAAATTGTAATAGTACCACAGACTGAATAGTGATATTTACACTTTTTTTATGATTTAAATAAATAAGATGTTCCTTTACTTTTTTGTGGCTCTTTATATACTGTTATAATTTATAAGTTACAAATTATTTTTTGTAACATTTACACTCTCTAATAAAACTGGCAAATAAAACAAAGAAACACCTGTATTTTCTTTATTTTTCTAAAATTTCTAATACCGGTATTAAAACCGGTATCCCGGTATTAAGATCTGAAAAATACCGAATATCGGTATTGAAATTTTGGTCCGATATTGCAATCCCTAGTATTATCCTATAAGAAATGTATGTGAGAATGATCGACACAAATAATGAACGGGCCATTTTTCAAGAGATTGTAAGATAAGCATTATGTGTATCTTTTCCTGGCCGTTCCTTTGTTCTAACAGAGTTTAAATTTGATATTAAAGGGACAAATGCTCATAGCACTGTGATTATTTTCTCTTATGTCAATTAATCAATTCTTTTCGCTGTGATGATATTTTTTAAAATTTTTTTGTTTGAATTATAAATAAGATTTGAGCTTTAGTTAATATTTGCTTAATATTCAAGCTAATTATCCCAACATTATTGTGTGTTTTAAATAAGTGTCTTCGTTATACGAAATGCATGTGAGATTGTAAAATGCTGCAATGTCTTGAGAAGGAAAACATAGTTTTAAAAGCACCCAAGACATTTATTCGCAGGCATAGACAACAATTAACATTAAACATAAATAAAAAAACAAGTTTAACATTTTAAAATCCTCTGGGTTTTCAAAACCAAATTAATTTAAAATTGCTAAATATAAAGAGCTCAGGATCCGGCCATCACACACAGAACAAAACAAAACCAATTTCTTCTTCTATCTTTTTTTCCGTCGAAGCCCATCTCACTTCAGTTTAACTCCCAATAAGGTTGAAGAGGTTCCAGCAAATTCGGCTCCAGAGTGAGTTGACTTTAAATGAGCGACAGGACGGTACAATGTTGATTCCTGCTCAAAGTATAATATTATTAATACTTTAATTTAAAGAGGTTATTAGGAATTTACTGCTTTGTTATCGTATAACCTCTACTACTAATAATAAAGATGAATGTGTGTCTTAGCATACTACCCAAACAGTTCGATCTATAGCTACTGGACTTGGCACAATATACCTTTAGAGAGTAGGAATGTACACTTCGAAGAGATTTGTTTATTTGAAATCTTAATTCAAATTTTAATTAACTGGCGTCATTTTGCGATAATTTTAGAAAATATTACAAAGAGTTGTTAGTTGATGTAAAAAATATTTTTACATCCACTTAAAGTTCATAAGATTATCTATTCAATGATACTAATTTAATAGTATAAAGTACTGTTGTTTTATTTACAAAGTTTTGTTGAATTTTGGCAATTTTTTTAAAAAGACATTTCTTTATTTCCAACAATAGATTACATTGTTGCCCTGAAGTTGAAATTGCTTTCATTGTTTCATCAACTACTTTCAAACTGCTTTCATTTCAATCGGATCGGGTGATTTTTTTTCTCCATTAATGAGAGTTAAACAAGAAGGAATTCATTTAACATTTGTGCAGTCTATGTGACAGAAAGTCACAATACCCAGATAGATGAACCGAAAATGTTCGCTTTTAATAGCGCTGTGATATTATGCAGCAAACATCCACTAGTGAGGTTCATGTACATAATAAAAAGAAATTTAGTAAGACAATTAAAATAAGAGGCCCTTCATATTAGATAATTTGGCGGAATCATGTACATGTAGTGAATGATATTTATCTGAAATTAAATATAGTCGATATTCCTGCAAACCAGCTGGTTGTCTAAGGCGGCTAATTTAATAATAAATAATCCTGATTCTCATTTTCCTTTATTAATGCAATACTCTTTGTCTTTTCCCTACCCGCATCTGTTTCGTTTCGTCATCTGAAAGTAAATGGCTCGGTCTGATCGGAACAATAGACATCCGAAGAAAGTATAATGGTTACGTTGGCAGCAGTTATTTGAGTCGCCAGATGTCTTTAATGGCAGCCTACGGAGTAAGTGATGGCTTTTATGTTCTCATTAGTTCTCGTATTAGCTTCTGTGTATAGTTAAATATAACATATAATTTAGTTTATTTATGTATCTTTTTGCTTAGTCTATTGATGTGGATAGTTAAGAGTACTTACTCTTAGTAGATGGAAATCGAAAGAAATTCCAGCCTCTAGATTTAGATTTTTCTGTCCATTCATTTTGGTTTCTTATTCTTTTCCTATTATGTAATATGTCAAAATAGTTATGGTATATTCAGACATTTTCTGATGCACAGGGTAGCGTTTACAAACTTTAAATATTTTTTGACATCATCGGAGATATTCCCAGTTTTTTGTAAACAAGTAAACTGATGTCATTTTCGAATACTTTGAACTGCATAGAGCCGAAAAAATGCTCATCGTCATATAGTTGAAAAGTTGAGTATTAGTAAGAAATATATCGAGAAAAAAATGAATAAATCAGATCTTTCGCCTTCGCATGTGGCTTAAAAGTCGTAAAAGATGAAAAAAATGATGAATGTATGAGTGTTCTCATAAATTTTTAAAATTTTGAAATTTATTTCTCTTTGTTCATTATAGATCTAATGTTGAACTTCTTTAATCTAATTAAATGTTGTATATCAAAGTTGGTTTATAACTCTCGGTTGCACATTTCATAAAAATAAATAAAATTACAAATGAAAAATTACAATCATTTAATAAAATGAAATTACTTAAATGCACAACTTTTAATCCTTAGCTATCACTATAATTTTCACATACAATCTTGCTAAGGAATCGAAATATCTGGATGTATAATTATGGTAGAAGTTATTAATTCTAAAAATCCTCATCTTCCTTTATTTATTTTTTTATTTGTGAAAATACTGCTGAACTTTAAACTCAAAACTCTGAACTTATCATTTATAAATTAAGAGGGAATAACAAGAATATAGAAATTGAAACATGTTATAAAAGTTCTTCAACTACTAAAACATCTTTTGAATCAAAAGACAAAAGTGGTATTTTTTTCATTTTAATGCCAACTGAATACTTTATTCGGTAAGGGTAATTCCCCAAAATGTGACAATTTGTTAGTGGAATCTCGTAGAGTGACAATTTTTCAATACATTTTATAGGTTTTAAGAACAGCTGAAGTATTGAAAAAATACTTTTCATCTTCCCTGAGTATTCTACTGTCCAACATAAGGTATTAATTTTGTATTATCCGAGTTTTGCTATAATCAAATTTCTAAGTACCAGCTATTGAAAAGAAGCAATTGAACATAAGCAAAAATTTTTAGACGTATCAAAATGTGGTAGATGTATAAAAGGTCTCTCAGTTTTTGTTTCCTTATGTATTCTTGCTACTCTTCATTGCTAACAAATTATTTTAAAAAAATTCCAATGTATTATCATGAAAAAATAAAATAAAACAATTTTAAATGACCTTTCACCCTATATCGAACAATCGTAATTTATCGATAAGATAATGGATGAAGTTTACAGTAATGATTAATAATTATAATTGCATATTGAAACAATATCACATATAATTTGTTTGCTTTAGAGAGATTATATGACGAGAAACTATTGCGTGATTTTGTTAACATAAAATTGGATGCTCTTAAGAATAACTGATATTATAATAAGCAACTAAAGATACATGCAAAAAATATGTGAAAACTGTCGATTTTTATCGCTTTGAAGCATTGAAACGAAAGATTATCATTCAGTTTTTTTTTCCTCGTTTAATTTCCGTACCATAATGACAAGAGAAGAAATTCCTTTTTTTCATTTCACCCTACTGAATAGACTATTACTCATCATATCCTTGTGCATGATATATTTTCATCGCTAAGATGATTATATTCTATAGTTTCGGAAATGATTGTAGCCTTTCAAATTCTGTATTTTGGCACTTTTAGACACTATATGATAGCGTATAACTATTTGTTTTACACATGTTTTTCAGTTATATCGGATTTCACTTGTAGATTTATTTATTATTCACATTAAAATAAGCATAATTTTTTATTTCCATTTATTGATTATTTTCATCAATATAAAAGTTGCCATTTCTTCTCATGTTGTGCATATTGATGCAAAAATGCAGCTATTTTTCTGTGAAATTCTGTGAAAATATTATATAATATTTAATTTTTTAAAAATTATAATGAAAAGACAAAATCAACATACAAAAAAAATGCACAGAAGTCACTTATAAAGCTATCCAAATATCGAATAAAAAAGTCAACAATTGAATCAGCAATGAAAAAAATTGAAAGTAGAAAGCAAAGAAGAAAAGAATTTAAAGAAAACAAGAGAAAAAGGCTGAAATGAAAAAAAAAAAAAAAAAAGGACGTTTATCGAATTTGTGTAAATTTAATTTTCTTTTCTTTTAAAGATGTTGATGTCAGAAAGTATAAAGCAAAAAGAAGAAAAAAAAAAAGGACACGGTAGAAGCATTTGAAAATAATTTTTGAGTAGCTTTGCCGAAAACCTAATTTAAATCTGCTCGGAATATCTAAGATATTTGGAGGAGAGGAGGACAGCCGCTTGCCGCCCTTTTCTTTTTTCCGAACGGAGATAGATCATATCTGTCTCTTCATTTCCCTTTTTTCTTCGGCAGTTTTAAATAAATCATGACTGGAAAACGGAAAAGAAAGTATTTTTATTCTGGAAAAATGAATATTGGTAAAGTTAAAAAAAAAAGGAATGAATGCATACAAAAAATGTGACATTAGATTCATTTTTTTTTTTTTTGCTTTCAAAACACAAGAGAAAAGTGTTCTATTTAGATAAATAACTTCAAAAAAAGAGATCAGTTCACAGTTATTTTTGCATTTCATTGGAATGAAACAAACACTGCTTTTTTAAAGCTACAATCCTTTTCCGTTTTCGTTAACTTTTAATGACAGTCTTCTAAAGACTTTACGGACGCGGTGACCTGGTGGTAAGGTCTCGGCTCCGGAATCGGAGGGGGTCAGGTTCGAGATCCGATTCCGCCAAAGCGCTGTCGTGTAAGCGGGTCTGGTGCATGTTAAATCCGTCGGGGCCGAACGCCTTCCTGCTAGTGTGGAAGCTGGGAGAGGGGGTGCAGCTCAGGTGCCGTCCTCATCATCTCACCGCCATTCAAAATTACGAGTTCCATCCTAAAACACCCCTAGTGTTGCTTTTAAAAGGGGCGTTAATGTAACTAACTTTCTTAATCAATCGTTAAATCAATCTAATTCAAAGCTCAGGAAAAAGATAAAAATATTTATTAATTTTATTTCAAATTATACAGTTATTTATTTTAAATATGAAATTAATGTATGAAATAAAGTCTCATTCATGCTCTTATGTAAAGGATATGACTTCCCTTTTGAAGATTTTTCAACAAAAGAATTTTTCTCTTGTGCTAGATATGAGACTAGACACAGAAAAATCAAATTGATGTAATTTTTAGAAGAAGCACGTTTCACTTAACTATTCATTTCATTAATTCTAACGTTCACTATTTTATTCTTCATTAACTAGTGCCCGGAGCTTTGCTGCCGCAGAAGAGATAATTTTGGAAATATTGAAATTTTGAAATAGCTGTCTTGTTTAATTATGAATGGTAGAAATAAAGATATTTACTTTCATGTCCACAATGAATGCATTCATAGAAATTGAATGATTTATAAAGGAGAAATATAAATAATATTTATTCTTTTTTTTTAACTTTAATATTTAAGTATACTTTAGGGTAGATAGTATTTTTTTTTTCTTTCTTTCAACATAAACAAGCAAATTTCTTGGTGGTCCGACTCGTGAGCATCCAACATACAACTGGCCATGTGAAAAACAGAGATTTTCTAGGCTCAAAGCAAAAAGTTAGCAAAGTTTTATCGCAATCGGATGAACGGTACGGCAGCGCATAAAATACGAATAAACAAAAATTCATTTTTATATATTAAATTATTTGCATTGCATATTACCTCAATCTTCAAATTTATAATTAAATGGAATTTCTCTATGACATTTGTCCACATCTCCAAGTAGAGCTTGGGCTTAGGTATTTATATTAGATTTGAATATTAATTCATTTTATTTGCACTATTCATGAAAAACAAATCTTTGGAAGCATGGTTTTTGATAGAATAGGATGTATTGCTTATCAGTTATACTGGCATGTGTATTGCTGTTTTGTAAAAGCTATTCTGTCAGCGCGTAAGATAACAAGTCAGCCATCTGACTCTCCGACCTGCCATGAAGGCACACAGATTTAAACCATAAAAACTGAACGACCGGACCTCCGCAGCAGCAACTTTGGCGGGAACTGTGGTTGAGTCCTAAGGGCCATCACCGGCCACGGTACAACCCTCCCCGAAGGAAGTGTATCTCGTCATCGATGGGAGGAGTCAGATCTCCCACCTATCAGTGTACCCTCCAGGGTAACGAGATCCAACCACCATGCCGGAAGAAAAAAGTATTCCCATAAAAAAATAAAAATAAACCGTGGAAAATTTTGCTGCATCTGACCCCTCCTAAACTCTTGCAAAGGCCCACAGTGGTGAAAGATTATAAATTTATCAGCTATTCGGTATGAGAAAATGAGGGTCTCTTCTAAATTTCTGTAATGTCGCTTAAGTCTAATCTAGCCATTCAAGCAAGAATTTCAGCTATTTTTTTTATAACTGAAACAATTTTGAATATACAAAATATTTTTCTGACGAAACTCTTAGAATGACAATGTTTTTAGAATTACGGTGTGAAGCCAGTTCATTAAGAATTTTTCTTTCATTGAAATGTAGCACAGTTCAATGTTCGTAAGCACGGAATTCTTCAACTGATCTTTCACCTACAATCGGATATTCTACAGTTCTGAATATTTGTGCGGTTTTAGGTTCTCGATGGGAAACAATAATTTAATTTTTTCATCACTAATTATCAGTAAATCAATTAGTTTTATTAAATCTTTATTCGATAGGGTGGGTAAAGAATTTAAGACGAATAAAGTTTTTAGGATTTTATTGTATCTGTAATAATGAATATGAAACTAAAAGTTTAAAAATAGGAAATATTTAAAATCGAAAACTTCTGATTCCTCATGTTTTCCAATTCTTTTTAGATCCAACAGTCCCTCTATAACTCATACATAACGCTCCTATTCAAATGGAATCATTTAGGCAGATTTTATATAATTTCCAAAAAAAGAATTTATACACTTATCTGCTATTTATTGGTCGAGTTTATTTATCTTAGATACTTTTCATGTTTGTGGGATTTCTTTCAAAATTTCCTCTATACCACTCTACATTCAAATATTTATGTATTTAATTTCCTGCATACAGTCAGAGTAAGTTAGATTCCCCCTGTTATCTGATGGATCACATAGATCTTGAAGTCAAGTTGGTTTCCTGCTGAGATCGCGATTTTGTGACAGGAAAGGTAAAAGTTAAATAAACAATACTATCAAAAGATTACCACGTATCCGGATCTATTCCTCTTTAAATCTGTCATGGGTTTTCTGTTGTTATGAGGAACAGTAAAGAAGTTTCCACTTAAGAATCATCCTCTATATTTGATCACTGTTCAAAATATCCAGAGTGTTGCCATGGCAGTAGAACCAAGAAGGAGAGAGACAAAGGAAGATGTCGATGCCCTGGATGGACATTTTGGGGGCTACCATGGAAGCAAAAATAATAATATTAAGTGTTATGATTGGTTTTCAAGGTTAAATATAATAATTAGGTTTAAAAATAATCCTTGTTTGCTTCAAATCCAAACACCAATGCAACTCATACAACACATCTGCATCATAGCATTAAATTGTTACATATTCGAATTTGTATAATTGAGTTAGGTATCCATTAAGGTTGTCCACAAAGTTTAAGAATAAGTAAAGCATACATGAATAATTTTTAAAAAAAAAATAGGACATGGAGTAAGAGACGCCCACAGTTTCTATAACAGAGGGTTCTTTGCTAGTGAATTAAGCGAAAGAAAAAGTACATCGATTGAAGAATACAGCACGGATTTTATGAAATGAAAAATTTAACATAGAATAACAATCTAATGGTATAAATAACATCCATAGTGTGTTCCACTTATCACTGCATCTGTCGTGCTGTGAATGACATGTAATATTATAATTTATTCAACTGGATTGTTATACTGAAGCAATTTTGTTCATGAATCTTAAGCTGATGCACGATTTATTACTGATCTTGTGATGAACTCTTTATCGATGTATCCTTTATTTTTACTTGATTCACTGGTAAGATTTCCTGTAGCTTCCCGTTCCCCCTTTCTTGCCCCTCTTTATTATTGTGTCTCTGATCTCATGTTCGATTTCAAAAATAATTTGCCAATGTACGCCTGCTCTACTTAAAAATTTGTACACAACTTTTCAGGTTATGACCCTCTCCATCATTCATATTATGACTGTATATCTAGATGTAATATCTCTAATCCGGATAGATATTTTTTTATTTACATAATGAATAAAATACGTATTACTCGTTCTAGAAGTCTTGAAGATTTTAAAAGAAAGTTTTTTGGTAGTGAATCTGAAGGATCCTTTTCCCTCAATTAATGCGACAAGATTATACAATTTTTAAATATTGTTTGATAGTATAATAAAGCTTATTACACAGCTGTTAAAAATGTGCTTTGGAACGATTTCAATTAAAAATAATTTATTGTGATTTGTTACGGCAATTGCTAAAAAATTCTAAAAGAAAAAAATGAAGGAGGATTAGCATTTAAGTTATTAAAATTCCGTAAAGGAAAATTTTTTTAAAAAAAAGTATTTTTTATTAACTAACATAGTTTCTTAAGTGGGCCTTTTCTCCATGTTTGTATCGCGTACATATAGAAGAACTGACCATGTATATAACAACTCCTCTAACTGGAAAATAATTACATGGATTTTTAATTTTTCTAAAGACTTGAAATTCTTATTAAACCATTTCAAGCATTCGAAGTTGAAGACTATATTTTTTTTATCCACAAGGTCATGTAAAAAAAATTATTTAAAAAACAAATGAAAATAAATGGATATATGTTTAAAAAACGAAGATCTTGTTAAGATAATAAATCCTAATGGCTTACAGAAAAGAAAGTTTCAGAAGGTTTTAAAGCAAATTTCCAATCAAGAAATTTTTTTCGAATATTTTTATCCTTCGCTAAATGCACAGAAAGAAAACATATATAATGAAATATTTTGCATCAAAATAGGAATAAAATACTCCATTAAGTGGTTTTTAAACTCTGTGTTTGAACTTTCTTATTTAAAAGATGCTTTTAATTATTTTATAAACACAAGTTCAGATATGATGAAATAATTTGTATGCTACGAAATAAAGTTGTTCGAAAAATAATGATGAAAAAAAAACAAGATTAACTGAAGAGTTAAATCTCTACATGTTAATTAATTTGATTGTTTTAACTTTTAGACAGATCTTAGTATGATTCATTAAAGAAAAAGGATAATAATAATAATATAGATTTTCCTTTATCCATATTAAAAATAATATTCATTATTAAAAATTTTGACAGTAGAAATGAATCTTCTTATATATGTAGTTTCCAATGTTTTTTTATTTATTTTTTCATGTTGAATAAATAACTTTATAATTTAATATAATTTTTTGGATATATTGAAGTAAGTAAGTTTATTTTTGTATTGATAAAATTTAGTTTTCTTTGAATTATTAAGCAGATAGTCTTTTCACACATTTATTTTACATTTCATTTTTTCACGCCACCTTTTTAGATCAGAACTTGAATGTGAATTGTTTTGTCTTGGAGCGGAAATTTTGAGGTGGGATTTTTTCCAAACTATAGGAACAGGAGAGTTTGAGAATCACCCCTTATATCTAACATTTAAAGCTTTCCGTAGATTTTACCGAGCTTCTAAAGCCATCCAGTAGCAATCCAATCTATTTCCTTTTCGATATCATGTTTCTGACCAATAAATTCACTTACGAATCTAGTTGATATTCCCTGAATATACAAACGATCTAAGGTATTGGCTGAAAACATTATTTTGAAACTTTTAATGATAATTATCATTTAAGCAGAATGCTTAGCATGTAATAACTTACTGATTTTTATACAAAATCTTTTAAAGGGGTCTGCTCTATAACGATCCTCATTACTATCTTTAAAAGTAATTTATAATTTCTAAGTAGGTCAACGAACTTCCTCTTCACGACGCCGATGGTAGTCCGAGTACGACAATCAATTTCACAGCTGGACAGAATAGATCATCAACTCCCCTTTCCTATCGATTGGATTTTAATCGCTGCTGAAACGCATTCTTTTCACTTTGTGAAAGATATTTTAGAAGTCGTTATAAATCTTTAGGGAAATTTCTCACTGTAAATCTCCTCCTCCAAAACTGCCAAAAGAAATTCGAAACACACTCAAATTGAGCGACTGATTAATGAAGACCTCATTTAACTCTTCTCGCCGGAGGAGTCCATCAGAAGGGTTTGCCACATTTTTCAAGAAGTGTGTTACGCTTAACTCTATTACTCTGTTGTTTTTAAGAGATTCAGAATTTGGATATGGGTCCTTTCTCTACAAGCGTGTCATATATGCATTAACTACGAGCGTCTCTTACAGCCGGGCATACCACCCGTGCATTTTTGGAAATCGAACTCGTGGAACAATCATGTATATGTGCTTTCTAAACAGAAAAAAAAAATTGAAACGCCGCTTGATCCCTCCCTGTGTACAATACTTTTGAAATAAACATAGTTTGAATATCCTGACCTTCAGCTTGCTCATATTCAGCTTGATTTTGGTATTTTACTCATCAGCTGTTGCATGTGTGTGTGTGTGTGTGTGTAAGAGTAATGTAAATAAATAGAGCTAGTTTGTGTAACTTTCCACTTGATAGAATCATTCGCGTTTCTGGTCATGCTTCGATTTTTTTTTTTTTTTTTTTTTTTTTTGCTATTACTGAGTAACTTGAATTAGTATTTTGGGGCTTTACCGTCAGTTATGTAGTATATCGCGTAACTTTTGGACACATTTCGCGCACTTTTCTTTTTATTATAGAAAGCCTTGGTTTCGGTTTATTATGACAAGAAAACACTATTTGTCTGCTCTCGTATTAAAAATGAACTGATAGTATAAAAAGGTAGCAAGAGTGACAACGTTAGGACTTAAACTTTCTTTCTGTGATTTTTATTATATTATATAATATCTGGGTGTGTGTGATGGCCTTAACAAATTCAAGTTGGCAAGCAATAACAAGTTCGAGTTGGTACTTTATAATTTAATGAATGACAATAAAATTAGGTTAATGATGAACAAATTGCAGATGATGAAATAATTTACAGGATGGTGTGGATAATCAAGTTTGTCTTTTAACAATACGTCGTAATATTTCGTCTTTGTCTTTTAAACACGTCGTAATCATCGCGCCTCGTCTAGGCGTCAACTGAACGTCCCTCTTGATTCCTCCACCAGAGGCGCTGCTTAATAGCGGGAAGCGAGATACCTGGCAATACACACACACACACACACACACACACACACACACACACACACACATATATATATATATATAATATCGTTTTTTAACCATCCTTACTGTCTACAGACTAAAACTGAATGTTCTTTTTTTACATAAAATAGAATAAATATAACTACAAATTTCTAATTTTCAGCCCTGTAAGGAAAAAAATTATTGCAAAGTACAACAATAATCTTCTCAATTACTAAACATCGACAAGATGTCTGTTTTAGTGTCAGATGAATACAAGTTCCAGGGTTGCGCAGGAAATATGACGAGTATAACAACGGAGTCGTTTAAAGTTAAATATCAACTTTAATGGGAATATGAAATGTCGAAAAATATATAATTCAGTTAGGTTTCTTCCTTATCATTTAACCTTATCAATATTTCAAATTATTGAGAAAGGCAACAAAATTTGTTACAACAAAAGTTAAAGATGGAAAAACTTAGCAACAATTTTCTTTCTTTAAATTCATTATAGCTTATGTATGAATGGATTGATAACTACACTCATAAATCAGCCATTTTATATTTGATTCCAATTTGGCAGTAATAAAAAGTACCTTTATTTTCACAAAATAGTTTTTTAATTAATCCTGTAATTAAGAATAAGATTTAAGAAATGTTTCTTGCTTACTTTTTTCAAATTAAAAAAATGATGAAGCAATAAAAAAAAAATCCATGGTTGAAAAAATGACGCAAATTCCGGTTCAATGATTCATTGTCTTTGAAATTTTCCATCATCCCTTCCCCCTTTCACATTTTACTCTGACACCAGCACCAAATTACGAATAGAAATCATTGCAATTATTAATGCATTTTGATTCCAGTCAATCTTTATCCCGGGACATCTTTTAAATGAATCAATACAAAAAAAAAGTCTTTCTCCTCCAACAAAAAATTTATCCAAGTCGAATTCATTCGAAAAAAAAAATCCCAAAATTTTGGCGAAGAGTTCATGTGAAAAAAATACTTCTTCAAATCATAGATATCCCGTCATCTGGCTTTCTTTCTCCTAGAAATATCAATTCTATAAAAGCAAACCATTCTACAAAAAATGTTTTGTAATAATGAAGTAAGGGGGGAAATGAAGCCGACTTCGTTAGCACGCAAAAAAAGTTACTTTTGGAAAAAAACACATAAGGTCTCTTCTTAGTTAAATCGAAATTTTTTTTCGGTTATTAATTTTATTTTTTTCACTTCACTGCTTTTTTTAGCTTAAAAGGTTAAAAGGCAACTCAATGAGTCGCAGTTTCCAGACGATTGTGCCGCCGGAGGCAGAGACCTCAAAGGATTTGAGACAAATATTTTAATTTGATATATTTCTTTTCTGTACGTTTTGTTTTTGTCTCGAGCAGTAAGAATCATTATAAGATAAAAATAAAATGTTCCTTAAATTTATCATAGAGAGTTCCCTGCCATCACAAACTCCTTTTCGCCATGTGATAGTCATCTATCAGAGGTCAGCTTCCTCCAACAGACTTGACAAAGAGCTGTCGTGTCAAGCTGCCGTTTTGAATCCGAGCGACAATTGCCGGTAGCAAGGTGACGGTTTTGGTGATGGGATGAAAAGCGCCGGAAGACTTGATTAATTTCCAAGGCAATTATTAGCAGCGGGGATCGGATTCAAAATCAAGAAAAAAGAAACAACGATGGCGAGTGATTGATTACTAAGAGTTGAGAGTAGTTGTTCCAGAAACTTTTGTTTAGTAAATTATGATCATTTTAATGAGCCTTTCTCAAAATTTATATAAAAAATGAGCTTAGCTTGAGATAAAAGACAGAAAAGTTTTCTTTAACATCATAAGTTCCTGTAATCGTTAAAATTGAAAATATTTATATATTTTTTAAAAATCTGATGGAAAAATTATAAACAAAAGCATGTATATTATTTACTTATTAGAATATTTTTAGACAAAATTTACATTTAAAATTCCCAGAGAAATTCCTCTCTTTTTCAAGTGTTTTTCTCCTTTCACATATGTTAGGTATAGTTAAAAAATATCATGCCACATACTATCGTTTTTATTCAAATCTACTTACTTGTAATCATTTTATTTAACAGATAACATTAAAAAAAAGACTTTATGCATCACCTTCATAAAATTTCTAATGATTTTTTTAAAAAAAATTCTAGTATCGACTGTCTATTTTTTCTTAGAGCAATCAGCATTTTACTATCAAAATTTCAAGGATCATGTATCCTTTTTTATCTTCATTAAATAGTCAACATTGAATTGATGTGGAATTACGATAAGTATTATACCTTGAATCTTAAGTTCATGTCTATGATTTATTCAATTATTGTAAATGTTGTGCACAATGCTCTGAACAGGAATATTTAAATTTTAATGAATTGATATGTTAATAATTATTTGAATTATTAAATATTCATAATTTAATACATTAGTAAAATATTTCCAGCCCTTCTGGTATAAAAGTAATCTTGCAAAATGTGCTCGTCAGAATCAGTGGATCCACCATAGCAACCCCCAGGCTCTCTAAGATGTGTTCTCCAGCTTTCCTTAAATAAGTAAATCCTGAAAGGCAATCGGAAGATTCTGATTGATTAGAGAGTATCTCCCCCTCCCCGTTAATATTTATTTGAAGATGGAAAAACTTACGAATAAAACTAGAGCACTTGCGATAATTACGATATACATTATAATTGGTTGGAATATACACATAACAATTGAAATAATCCGCAATGGAATCGTGATGCATAATTAAAAATTATCTCATTAAATAAAAAGAACGAAAGAAAAATCTACAATGCTCAATAGGATTATACGGTTTTTATAAGATTACATTTCATTATATATTAGCTGCCTCTGGCAATCAGCTGATCCGCAGAGAATAAGATATTTAATTTCAGTTAAATTGTTAAATGTAATTTCATATTAAGATTCCACGAAATAGACATGTATTATTTTAGCTATCTTACTTAATTTCTGTTTATTTTGTACATTAACCTATTTAATGAAGACCAATTCCATAATATCAGAGCACTATAAAAAACGAAATTAGGAATATAGATTTCGCGATATTGTAATATCATTATATAATTTTGCGAATAACTATACTATTCGTCTTACAAACTACATAATCAGAATCTCCTTCTTTAGATTTCAACAATGGAAGAAACGCGGGCTGTTTCTGGGCAACAAAGTAATCTATTGTTGGAAATTAAACAAAACAATGTTTTTAAAAAATTACCAAAATTCAAGAAAACTTTGAAGAAATATGATTGAAAAGACGATTTAAATTTTAAAAAGGCATAAAAATTATTTTTTTAATAATATTTTTTGAAGTTATCGCGGGAAATGCCAAAATGCAATTTATTTTTAATTACTTAATTAATTTTTAAAAATTGCTTCGAGGTGCACATTTTCATACTTTAATGTATGCATGCGCCAAATACATGTGATAGCTGCCACATGTATTTGACACACATGTATACAAGGTATACATGTGGTAGCTTTAGGACAAACGGTCTGGCTTATAAAGCGCCAACGCACGAACACATACGCGCATGCAAGCACACTTTTTTATCATTAGTACACATTTTAATCGATACAATATTACCTTCAACAATGTGCTTAAAATAATACAAAATAGTAAAAAGTAAATACATAAATTGCAATTATTTTAATTTAACCCTTCTTTGCATGATTTTTTTTTACTTTTTTTGTGAAATAAATCAGGGTGATATAATTCATGCTCATCAAGGGAAAATGTTTTGAAAATTCTATTATAAATATATATAACAGAATTAAAGAACAATACGATGGAACTATCCATCATCATGCAAATTTGCATGTTAAGCTCAGTACAAAACCTTCAATGTCCCTCTCTTCTAGATTTCGCTTTATTAGTCTTTATTTTATCTAATTTTCGCTTTTATTAGCAAAACATCTAAGATTAGTAATAAAAAAATATTCAAGAAATCGCACGTTTCTTCCAATCATAATGAAGAGTGGAATGACAACTTCAAACCCGCTGTAATGATTGTGACATTTTTTTTTTTTGACAGTTACGTTCCTTATTACGCAATAGTCTTTAAAAAAAGTTTCCAGCAGCAACCCATTTACAGTACACCTGTTCTGAGTACAATTTTTTGTTCATTAAATGTTATGATGGAAATGTCCATCATCATGCAAAGAAGGGTTAAAAGATCATGATTAGAATTAACAATAACCGAAAGGACAACATGATAGATAGCAATTAACATGAGTGTGAATAACTTAAATGTGGGTATTAAGTTCCTTAATATAACGTATAATCCATTAAGGCGCCACTTATATTTTTAACAATAGAACATATCAACATACTGAAAATTACATAAATTTTAAAAATATGATTTTAACAGCACCAGTAGATGAGTGGATAGACTGACAACCCTCAGATAGGTCAAAGCGCCCAAAAATTCACACTATGCTTATAGGTCGTCTAAGACTTGAGAAGCAAACAGCAAACCCACTAAGAGAGTGTAAATCTATTAAGGTCACTGAGAACTTCTCAAAATTATTTAAAATTAAATAAACAATTTGCAAACATTTTTAATTAAAATGTCCAACTACATTGTAAAGGTGCTTTTTCTCAAACAAATCGATTTTTTTAATGTTATGATCTAAAAATAAAGACCAAACTTTATAGACTCTAAAGCTATCTTTATTTTTTTATCTCTGTAGGACAGATCTATAGATATAGCAATTTCAATAATACACAACCGATAGTAAAATGAAGCCAGAAACAGCGATATTGGAAACTGAAACTGAAAGCTATTTTTTTAAACATTAAATTCTCACATAATAAAAATAATAATTTTCGAAATGCTGATATTTATCCTTTACCTTACCTTATTTAGAATGTCGTTTATTTCAAACATTTTTGTTAGAAAAGCATGAAAACAGCATGCATTTTTATACAAAAGAATAATTTTATAAATGCTTTTTCTGAAGAATGAATATTTCAAAATGATTATTTCAAAGAAAATGTGATATCTCAAAAAAAAAATTCTATAAAATTTAATGGCATTTGTATACGTGTATTACATAAAGTTGAAGAGTTTAATATACTTTAATATGGTTTTATGTAGTCCTGTTTTAAGGTCACTGTCAGTTCAAAACATAGAAAAATGTTGATAAAAATTCATCAAATATTCATTCATCATAATTCATCAAATATTCACTTAATGATATAATTTTTATTTTGTGGTCTATTGTAATAAACATAGTTTGAAATAAGTTGGAGGATTTTTTTTCTTAGAATTCGGTAGCTGGCAAATTGTTATATAAATGAGTGAGGAGACATCCTAAACGTATGATATAAATGTACCAAACTTCACCCCCCCATTGAATCTCCCAGCATCTGAATCATTATTAAGTCCCCCTTATAAGACAGATTTCCCATACCGAGAGACCATGATCTGTGATTAATTGTAGGTGACAAGATAACCACCATACATAGGATACTGCTTGTGTCACGTCGAACTGCAGTGACGTCATGGCCATCATTTTCACTGTCGCCCCCTTTGCAGCCCATTTCGGCCAAAGCAATGACGGAAGCAATGGCAATAGATAGCATAGATAGCAGGAAAGAAAGAAAAATGAATCAGTTGGAAAGTTACATTATCGATACTTCCTGTATGATCATGCTGCTTCTATTTCATTTTTCTCCCTTCAAAGTGGCATCAAAATCGGCAGAATGGCTACCATTTCAGGCCCAGCAAATTCAATTATGAAGATATTATTAACGCTCTTACTGTGAAATATTATATGTCGTTTTAACATGACTATTATTTGGTATAAGTTTATATTTGTGAAAGTATTAGGTTTAGCACATGAGTGCAGAAAGGAATATTTCATGTTAACAAATCTCCTTGTTGGCTCTGCTTTGGTAGGAAACAGTTATTTGTCATTCCTGAGTAATGAAGTTATTTACTTATTAGAAATTAGTATTTATATTTTTACTAGGTCGGAAAACTTTATGCTAAAGTTAATTTACAAATACAAAATGGCATCTAAAAAAAGAAAAGATAGTTTTCTATTAAAAATCCCAATACATTACATATAATTAAGCTGAAACTGCTCCAGAACTTAATGTAATGTCCAAATGAAAATGAATCACGCTTTTTACTCTGAATAAATAAAAAGATATCTGATGAACGACTATTCAGAGAAGATATCATCTAGTTCATATACATATCAAAGCTTGCTAACAGTTACAGATATTCAAAATTTCCCATCTCGAAGAAGACTAAGTCATGAGTGGGCCAAAATGATGAAACGCCTATTGCAGTTCTTTCCTGGAATTAAATTACATGCCAAAACACATTCAGTACTTTACAGTCAAATTTGCTTCCTAATTTTGCCCTATGGGATTTTATTCTCGCAGGAAGAATTTGTTCGAGGGAGGGTGATTGTCAGATTTTGAAGTAACATAATGACTATTTCAAAGCTGCACTGCAGGATGTAGTAAAAGGAGGCTTATAATTTGTATTCATATGTTCGCAAGAACAATAATACAAATGCATATTTGCTGTAATGTTACCCCTTTTTCCTCACATGGTAATTGGCATTCCGACCAGATGTAACGTCATCTGTTTTCCCACGCAGTTATATGCATACGGACTTCCAGATAATTTTACTAGGACAGTCATTGTGTCTGGGCATTTGTTACTATCTAGATGTGGCGAAACAGATGTGTATCCCGTCGTTTCAAATAGATCCATCATGTCTTCAAGGGAGAGAAGCGTCAAAACATCCAGATGTTAAACTTTTTTTACCTTATCAAGAGGCTCTTCAAGTCATCAAGAAACGATCAATAATCAGCAAACATTGTCATTATATGTCAAACCCTGATCCACTTCAGCCTGCGTTATCTGCGAATTTATTGTAATTGACATTTGCTCAACAGGCGGTCAGCCACCAAGAGTGTTCATTAATAGACATTTCCTCAGTCGGGTGGATACCATTGAGGAAGCGGTTCTGAGCAGCCATTGAGTGACTGGGGACTCAAGTTCACCAATGGGAAAATTGGAGGCTGGTATCTAATCGAAATAAAATGCGGTATTTTTTTTTCCCCTCAGAGAAGAGGAGGAAAAGTAGTTCCTAATTTTTTTGAGAAGCTTCGTGTGTTCTCGCTTCTGTGTTCACCCGACAAAGCTCGGCGGATTTCTGGAGTAGCCGTTTAGAGCTAACAGCCTGTTAGCAATTTTTTTCGGTGACTTATTCTCCGATTTGATCGAGAAACTATTTCTTGATTGAACTGTTATTTGATTTTTGTAAATAATATTAACTTAAATGATAACAAGGATTTTTTTTTTTTTGTATACATACATAAGGCTGTCAATAAAAGAATTGTTTTGTTACGCTACTCTCTTCTTTGACCGGTCTTGATAAAGACAGTACATTGCACAAGTTAGTCACCACGAAAGAAGTTAACAAGTTACTTATCAAAAAGTCCTTTTCTGTCTGTGCTCAGTCTTTAAAGATAAAATAAGATCATGAACTTTTTGAGCTTTCTAGTATCAACCTTAGATCGGTGACAATTTAGTCCTAGTCACATCTCAATTTTGAACAGGGCCGATTCACGAGGACATCTCTGTCTAAACTTTCACTTCGTGCAAATGAAAGGATAGTAGCTTTAACAAATTCAACATCTTGCAGGACCGTTTAAATGAAAGCCTCTTCTCCATTGCTTTCATTGCTGTTGGCCCTCTTTTCTAGCCATGGACTCTTTTGAATGAGTGATATAGCTTTTAAGTACAATCTGAGTTAGAATGGGGTCACTCGTCTTCGGCACAAATCTCGAGAATATTCCATCCCTTTACTGTAGTTCTGGATTTATATTCTTTTCTAAGAAGTGTCCAAAGATGAGGAATTATATTCGTAAATAAATTTTATCCCAAGATTTGATGAATCGGGTATGTGTAAATGCGATAACTTAAACAAGAAAGGAATTGATTCAACTCTAATCACTATAACAAAATTGCAGATCTTTATCAGATTTTAAGATAAATCTTTTAGATATCGAAGACTCTCTTTCTGCCTACATGCATTTGAATGAACACTATAGCTTTGAAACATAGAAACATAAGTGAATGATTTTTTATAAATGATTTGTGCACATTAAAATGATAGACGCTTATTAAATATAGTACGACATTCTTAATAGGAGAATATTATTTTTATTAAAAATTATTTGCAGCAGTTATTTTACCAGGCAAAAAAATTGTATTCCAGCAAAAAATGTCAAGCTTATTTTGTTTCCAATTTTGCAAAAAAAAAAAAAAAAAAAAAAAAAACTTATTTTTTTAACTATAAGAATTTGAAAAAACTGACTAAAATTTCTAAAGTAAAATTAATTTCTCCTATATTTTGTTGGAGTATGCATATCGAAGAAATCGAAAAATTATGGTGAAATTTTTTAAATGATTTGACATCAATAATTTCATTCTCAGAAATAAATGTTTCAAAATGAAAATTATTTCACCGGTTTCGCAAAAAAAGAGAAAGCATATATTTAAATCAAATTAGAAAAAAAAATTAGAAGAAAAGCGAGAGCTGCTGCATTACCTGAAAATCACTTAGAACAACTTCGTTCTCGGGATTCGAGAAAAAAAAGCTAATTAACTAGCCTATTAAAAACTAAGTCGTTCTGTCTTCGCGTGAATCAAAGAACTCATTTCACGGCTCTTTTAAAGCGTGGGTCTTCCGTAATTAGTTAACTTAAGGCTGAAAATTATCTGCAGTGAAGTAATGCGAGGTAAATTTAATTAAATTTTCTGGTGCTTTGAACTCGATAATGGTGTTTTTTCACACATCTCCCATCACTTTGTCTTTTATTTCGTGACACATCATTAAAATTTTCGCTATCAAATTAATTTGCTTTGTACGTTGGTCAGCATATCGAAGTAGATGCGTTTTCAGAGATAACTGAATACTTTTAGATTTTGTTGTATTATTATTTCACCGACTCTAAAATTTGTAAAGATGGAATTTCGAAATCGATGTTTTACGCTCTTCTTCATAGTTCAGAATTTCAAATTTTATGCACTTAAGTAATCTTACTTGTAATATACTATTTCAATATTTGTTGAATTTGATCCAGAGTTAATGGATTCATTAAATTGAATTACGATGGCGCCCACATAGAAGTGAATTTGATAAAGAAAAATTTCAGGGATTCATAATGTTTCTAATAAAGTGTTATAAATTAAAGATTCAGAAATTTTAATTTAAACAAAATAAATTTTTTAGATTTTAAAAGATTTTAAGGGCATTAAAAAAAACGAGTATTTAAAAAAAATACTTTATGAAATATATTCAAAATTTACCAACGTTTCATTCGAAGCAAGTGTTTTGATTATAACAAAATCTGTTACGGATAATTTTTGGATAAAATATGCATTTTTTTTTCTTCTACATTTCATTGAAAGAGTTTTCAAGAGTTTGATACATTTTCTTGCAAGAATTTAATGAAAATGATTTGAAAATTAAATAACGTTAATTATTAAGGAACAAATACCCATCAAAATGTGTTTAATTGCCTCAAAAATTATTTTTAGACTCTCAGAAAATAGAAATAAATTCTGGTCATATTAATGAAAAACTTAAGTTAAATAAGAACAGTTTTTATGATTTTTGAATTTTAATTTCAAGTTGACTTTCTTTAGAAATTTGATGTTAAAAACCTCTCTAAAATATAAAAACTCCTTTTCTGAAGTTTCTATTAATTATTATTTGCATTTAGCACATTTTTGCATAAAGGAATTGTAATGAAATAATTGCTTTTTCCAGGCGATTGCATTAACTTTGTGTAAGTAAGAGCTCAAAAGGAAAAAAAAATTAATACTGGAAGGTTTTCCTACCTGTAAAAATATTATTCATAATATTTCAGATATAATCGAAACATGTATTCGCAGATTAGTTAGTGCAATTTATGTTTATAAATAGTATTAAAGTAAGAAGTTGCAATATAAAATGGAGCAAGAATATGTATTTGTAAACTGTAATAACCTTTAATATTGTTTTATAATATTATTAAATATAAAATAATATAATATTAATTTTTATCATAATAAAATATTTATAAAATATTAAACAGGAATAGTAAATATATTTTTCCGTTTCTGAAGATAACATTAAAAACCAATGACTGTTTGTTTTGTTTTGCTTCGGTTTAGAAATATTTGCTTCAAATTTAAATGTTTAAATTAAACTTATTCGTATTTATTTTAATTAATTTAATAACTAAATGTAATAGTTTAAAGAAAAGTGAAATATTTTAAGCAAATAATATTTAAATAAAATTGTTCATTAAGCCATTTATTTGGTATGAATGTTTAAAAATAATTTGCAAGCTGATAATAAAAAATCGTCCAATTATATGAAATTTCATTTTTTTTTAAGTTTCTCAATATCTATTGGCATTCGAACCTTTTAACTCAGACCAAGAATTAATAATTCATTGTTCTCCCATAGTAGAATGAATTCACAGAATTAATATTTTTCCCATAATTGTTTATTCGCCTTTTAAGATCCTTATAAGTAAGTTTCTAACTCAAATTATACTTGCAAATACCTTTTATTAAATCTTATCTTATTAGCAAGTATCTTATTATTAAAATTATTTAAAGTGAATAAACTTTTCTCGTGATTAATGACTCCATATCGATTGCACATATATGTATTAAATTAAGTACTGCTCTTCGGGATTTCAAATGGTTTTGCTCTCTCTCTCTCTCTTTTTTTTTTTGTGTGTTTTAACATAGCATTATATTTCAAAATTATGGCATCAATCTACCGTGTATCGTCAAATATTACAAAAAAAAAAAAAAACTGTCAAGCACTCCCATAAATAGATCTTTTATAGGAATTCGAATTCACTTTTATAATTCTGTTAAAACTATTCGTTCGTTTAAAATATCGTGATAACAAAAATACGATGTGAATAAAAATTATCTTTTATAAAAATACGACGATATCTTCTTATTAACATCGATGTTATTTATTAGTTAATCGATGTAATAGTAATATAGAAGCTATTCGATTTAGTTCTCTATTGTCTTTATTCACAATAGCCAGAATCATTGTACAATCCCGGGCGATCTGCAATATTAGGCGATAATGTAAGATGGTGAATTCAATCTTGATACAAGACTACTAAGCTATTTCACTCTTTAGTTCACTTGAATAGATCAAAATGATGAACCTATTTGGATTTGATTCTTATCCAATTATTTCTTTGACGAAAGTTCTAATTTCTTAGAATGTTTTATCCCTGTTTCTTTACCACTTGAGTGATGACTATCTTCATTACTCATAGGACGAGCACAAATATATGTTTACGATTATCTCCAAAATGTCAATGGCATTAAAAAATATCAGTAAACATTTATGTTTATAAACAATAAAATATCATCACAGAATTCTTATGATCATGTTTATATTTTGAACATCTTCCCAAATTTTAAATCCATCGTCAAAGATGCTCTCAATCCTAAATGTAAGGAACTATTTCTCTCGCCAAGAAACAGTGGATTGTGAATGGCATCCGTTTATGCTGCACAAACTCTTTCACGTACAGATACAATGCCATTCGCAGGTTATTAGATCGGCATCAGCTCTGTAGAATCGGAGGCGCCATTCGTTCCTAAATGGTAATTGTTGGATGGCGGAAGGAAACTTTTCAACATTTTGCTTAACGAGCGAAACGAATGCCAGAAACACCCCTCAAATCGTTTGCTGGTGTAATAGAATTCCTTTCGGAAAACTGACATCTACGGATCGGAAGTATTAGATTAGATGTAATGAGATAATTCCTTTTGGACTCTGCGATATTTCTTCCAATAACTAATAAAATTTTAGGTTAATGTGTATATTTAAATTTTACTTGCTCTAAATTTTAAATGATATTTGTTTGTTTAATGGTAATATTTAATTGAAATTTCAGAAACTTCGATTCAAGAATCTGGATTTTTTTTAGATGCTACGAGTCAATCCAGAAAAAGGTAATTATCTACAGATATTATCCTAATTGATTCAGGATGTATCAGAATACAACCTGCATATGATGAAAATTAGAGGGACTCGGAAGAACCATTTGTCCGAAGTTAAATCTTATAACTTTAAACAAGCAATTCTTGTGTAATTCTTGCAATTCAAGCAATTCTTGTTGTATATAAGCTTATTTTGTGTATCTCGGAAACGGCTCTAACGATTTGGATCAAATTTTACATTTAGATAAGGTTTTGCTTTTTAAGTGTAACTATACAGATGTCTTTCCTAAAAAAATGCGATTTTACATACACACACATAAAAAGCAATTTTTATAACTATCTATTAGAGCCTTTTCTTATCTACTCTCATGCTGACTATCTCGGGCGCGATAGATGATATATAACGGAAGTTATCTCCTCTTCGCTCTCTATTCCAATTTTTTTTCATTTAGTCACCTTTTTCAAAGATCACTGCTTTTTCACCCTATATCATAAATAACTTCGGAGCATTTCTCAGAATCATTTCTAATACCACTTTAAAATAGTAATTTGTGTATGTATATCTTGGATCAATAATTAAAGATAAACAAAATAAGTATGTGTTTTTTATTTTTTATTTTAGCCGTAATATTAAATGGCATTAAAAGAACGAATAATCCAAACTGTATGAAATATTTTAAAATCCACATCTCCATATTTTCCTCCTACTTGTTATTACATTTGTGTATTTTTTCTTTTTTAATTGGCTTGTTTTTTAATCGAGATTCATTTGCTTCAAATTCTTCATGTAATATTTTCTAATTGCATTTGTGTATTCTTTATTGTTTACTTCCTTTGTTATTTAATTGATATTCATTTGTTTTGAATATTTGTGTAGTCTTCTGCATTTGTGTATTCGTTCTTTTTTAATTAGTCTGTTGTTTAATCGAGAATCATTTGCTTCGAATCATTCAATTGATGAAAAAATTTTTATATCAGTATCTTTTACTGAAAGCCAAAAATCAATTCAATCATTCATTTTTAAATAATTTTGTCTGATTAATAAAAGTGGATTTCGTTCAATATATTCGTTAAATATTTACCTTTTATTAGCTTAATTTGCTGATTTGCAGTTACAAGAGGTCTATTTTAGGATCGACCTTGTCATTATGAAAAGAAGACAGATGATGAAAGGCACCTAAAATTTCTAAACGAGTAGAAAAAAAGTGGAAAACTGCGGTTTATTATCAAAACAGTCCTACGGCCGGAAGCTTCAGTAATGTTTCAATGAAAATTCCAAATTTAGCACCAGAAGTACAGAGAACATCTCGAATGTGTTCCTCCATCTTTCATATCATGGAAAGTGTTTTCTTTATTGCTTAAACTTTATCTTATTTCCAGTATAAAGATATAACATTTTTGTTTTCTTCGATTTGAATTTTCAAAATCTTGATATTCCTTTAAGCTGAAAATCGATCTATATTATAGAATTTTGTAATAAAAGTGCTATAGGAAGTTTGATTAGCCGCGCTACTCATTTTTTTCAATATTTCACTGAAAATTTTATCTTTAATAATGTGATGATTTAATATTTTTTCAATCTGTTTAATATTCTGAAAATAAGAAATACCATTAAATAAACAAGAAAAAGTCCGTAAATTCATTCATTTCACCCTGATAAACTAATTTAGATCATCCATTTGCCTGAGGATCATAATGTCATCTAAAAACATACAAATCCAATAACTACACCGAACATAGCTGTTAATTATTAAAAGCAGATTACCTCTATGATGCCAAAAGCAAAGTCAAAACATAGTTCTGCGCTGGCGAGGGTTGAGATTTAAAATTATAGTTATTCACTAAGAATAATGATAACTAAATCAAAATCAACTTACAACTTACACATGTTAGGCAAGAAACAAAAAAAATATAACATTTAAATAAATTTAGGAAATTTGTGGAAGTAAATTTACTTATTTTAAAATAAAAACAATTTCATACTATATTTTTGTTCCCAATTCTTTTATAAGTCATTAAAATTAAACGAATTATAAAAAGATAAAATGGATAAAGATAAATGGAAAAAGATAAAAGGACAAATTAAAGGAAAAATGAGAATTTGTAGCTATGATTTTCCAATTGAATCGATTCATGATCATGACCAATGTTCCAGGCCAATTTGATTAATGTGCATCTTGTAGAGGGGATATCGTAATACAACACAAAAACGATGCCGATCACAAATTTTCTCGAGTGAACGTAATGTCACGTGAGTTTATTTGTTTTAAATGTAAAAAAAAAAAAATTATTGTATTGAATTATTTATGTGTGATCATCATCATCGAATTGCTTTCATAAGGAAAACAATTCGATGCTAACTATGTTCCAAATACATGAATCTTTTTATTTAAATTGTGATTTCTATTTAAAAGAATAAGCAAACTAAAGTTCAACATTTTTGAATGCGAAAATCTTCAATTAATTATAAAAAAAAAAGGATAAAATGTTTTTTTTTCGGGACAAACATTCAATGAGAAGCCCCGTTTTCAATTAGACTTTAATTAAAGTAATAACATAATCTTTTCCTGTTTAATTTCAAGATGAAATCCTTTTTTTTTTCAAAAGTATTTTCTGATTAATTCTTTCTTCTCCCTTTATAATGAAAATCGCGTAGCCGCTAAGAATCTGAGCTTATCTAATGTCATTTTTTAAAGGCAAAAATGAATCAATCTTTTGATATCAATTTTGCCATCCAACCTTAAGGAATCTTTATTTCATTTTTTACATTTAAATGCGTTTCTTTTAGCTCTCATAAGTTCATTCTCTCACATGAATAAACCTCCTTGGAAATTGATAGATCTTGAAGTTTGTCCTTTTTTTCTCTTTCGTGCAGAAATCTTTTCGGACAATTTAATACTTCCTTTTTGTTCCTTCGATATTTGAGTAATCCTGCAGAACATCTCAAATGGCACTCAATGAACCAAACTGAGTAGAAAGAATTCAGCAATAGCGAGTGGATCTTTATTTTTCCAAAGCGTGCATTGAAGCTTTTTTTCATTTCCCTCTCATTTAAAAATTTAACACCGATACTTTAAGCTTGGTTGGACCTGAATGATCAAGATGAATATTTATCGTTTATATCGATGCACGTTATTTTCGCTAAAGCGAGTGAAATTGATCCAAGCAAACTTCTCTGTAATAGAGCGTTACTCCATTGTCCACCATTTTTTTAATAATCATTGAAGATTTTATTTTGTTTCCGAAGAGTCAGGCATTAAAGCGAACGGACATGATTTAAGAAAATTTCGCTTTAGAAGAATTTTACTCCATTTTTTGAATAATTGGAAACGCTTTTTTTCTATTTGCAAAGAATCAAACAAATCATTTGAAATAATATTGATCTGCTGAAATTCGTCGACGTCTAGTTGCAATGGTCTCTTAAAGGTAATACGGTAAATGGCTGTAGTCTTTTCGATAACTTATGGATTGAAAGCATATCGAAAATTGTCAGATGAATGTTTCTGTTGCATCATTTTGCATATATATCTAAAATTCTTTAAAATTTTTGTCTATTTATGTTAAACATAAGGAAATAAATGCACAGAAAAAATTTTTTGTCCTGTCCTGATACAGGAAATGTATACGATGCCAATTATTTTTATGCTCTAGGTAGATTTCTCTATTCCAATATTTTCTAGCAGTTTAAAAATATATTTAAATATTCAATTGCCTCCCATTTGAATTAACACTTAAGTAAGTGTACAAGTTCTGTAGCCATCAGGAAACAGATATTTAATAAATATGAATTATGAAATTGTAGTATGTTTAATAGAAACTTCTTTTTTTGTGAACAACAAAAATCAAAATTATGAAATTTATGCTCAAATACTCAACGCTGCGTGAATCTACTGATTACTTATAAAGGAAGGGTATAATTTGTCATTTTACAAAGTATCCTTTTGAGTGCTGTTAGATCAAATATATCTATACATATGAAATGCCTATGTATGTGGCACAGAAATAAACCTTATTACTTATTAATGGCAACCGCGCAATTCAAGGAAACCATTGTATGAATTTCAGACTGCTTCATTGAACGTTTTTACAGCTACAAGTAATTCAACACTTCCCTTAGCTAATTTATTAAACCGCAAAACATTATAAGAAATGCATGGGAAAGGGCTTGTCGTGTCTGAAAAAGTTTCCATTCACTTAAGGGAAAGAAGTAATAGAATTAGATGACAGAAACAAGTTTTAAAAAATGTTTCATCGAACTCGAATAATAGGTTTAATCGTTTCCAGATAAGCAAAAGAATTTAAAGAAAAATATTTTAAAGATTATAAAGAATGGCAAAACTAAAGTGAAATTAAATAATCAAAGTAATCAAATTATTTTATTATAAGAAAGAGAAGTGCAAAATTACATCTTAAACGCATTACTATAATAATTGTTCTATATATGAAATGTTGAAATCGCATTCAGATTCATGTAGATTCATGTATTAATTCATGTACAAATCACCTTCTTGTAAGTGGCAAATGCTATGAACTAAATATTTCGCAGCTATTAGCGAATAATTAAAGTAATGAAAGAAAATGTTCACCTAAAACGTCGTTAAAACTGATTTATTTATCAGTTGAAATTTACGCAGTCTTAAAGAACGCATCAAATAGCAGAAATTACCGAATGAAGAAATCAATGGGAAAAAAATAAATTAATATTATTTTTTTCTCAGAGCATAAAAGGAACTCTGTTTTTCCTAGCTCGTTAAGTCTTATAAAGGTACCTGAAATTTGATTATATTAAAACGATAAAAATAAGAAATTTTTATCTGCATCGCTTAAAGAATTAATACTTTCAGCTGGAAGAATAAGATGAGATTGAAGTTTTTATATCGAAGGCGTCCTTTTTGTTAAAAAAATCGATGCAAAGAAATACTTTTAATTTTTTCTATGACTTTTATTTCAACCTTTTAATACAAACAGAAATTTCAGAAATGCGTCGGCTAATTCAAGAATAATTAACATTTTTGATCAAAAAATTACATTTTGATCAAAAGTGTAATTTTTTGGGAAAAGTTCACAAATCTATAAACTTCTAGAAGTTGTACGACAGTAAATGCTGTGAGTACTGTGATGTGATAGAGAATTAAAATAATTTCATTTTGTAAGTCATAACCAAATTAAAATGCTATATCTTTATATAATTTATTTATTTTATCAAAAATGTTATTTTTTAGAAAAAAATTCTAAAAATCAATGAAATTTTAGAATTTTTACGATAATAAATGTTGTGGGTAATGAGATGGAAATAGAGAATTAAAATGTTTCATTTCGTACTTCATCGACAAATTAAAATACTATTTTTTTTTCGATTTAAAAATGTCTAATTAAAAGAAAGAATGTAAAAGGTCATATTTAAAAACAATTTTGCGTCGCTGAGATTTTGAACAATTTTCCGCATGGATTAAAATGTTTTTCTGAGAAATTTTGATGAAGTTCACAGAAGTATTTATTTTAGAAACTAAATTCATAGCTTAATGTTAGAACTAATATTAATAATTTATCGCGAATGGACTAAAGTTTGAAATGAGAGAAAAATAAAGGATGTATAAAAGTTTTTCATGAAAAATAAAAATTATGAAAGGGAATATTATAAAGCTTCAAAAACATTCAAAGACATTCAAGAGGTTTTCAAAAATAACTTCACATGCTAGAAATGTTGAAATTTTTTTTTCTAAAACATCTAAAGCCTTATTTAAAGGATCTTCCTTATCTGATTATGTGAATAATTATTCCTATTTTAAACTCTTCTTTCTTATTTATGCGTATTTCGTTTTTTAATAAATTTCTTTTTAAAATTATGGATGATATTCTTTACTGTAATATAGTTTTATTATAGTAAAAGAATGGATATGGGTATTTGAAGGCAAACAGCGATGTGCAAAATTGTTCTACAATGTTCTTGCTTTAATTATTATAACTGACTATATATAATTAAAAAAGGCAAATTATTAAAAATAGTTTCAAATGGTTATAAATAATTAAAAATATATTATAATGAATAATATTGTTACATTAATTATAAATATATAATATTAAAATTATAAATGGTTAAAAATAATTATAAAAATTAATGAATGGCAGTAACATAAATGTTTTTGCATACCAACGGAGAATACTGCTTCAATATTTGTAAATGCACTATAACATAAAATTAACTGCTTTATGTTTGAAGTTACATTCAGAATAATTTATTGGCGGTTTACGTAGCTTCCTATGTCTTGGCCAACCCCACGACGACCCTCCTACCCGAAAGGGTGTATGACCTTGAAGGTCTCCGGGGAAATCATCCAATGTCTGTTTCAGTTTTGGGAATATCTGTCATTTTAACATTTTTTTACTACATTTGTGTTATTATAATGATACGTTTTCTACAGAGAAACGCGAAGAATAATTTTAACAGTTCCTTTTTTTATTTGAAATTATTTGACTATAATACTTATTACAATTAAACTATAAATATTTTAATTTTAAATGCAGAGTCTAATTTTATATATTTTACACATATTTACTTGGTTTAATCGCAGAAGTGCACAAATATTACTTACGATTACAGACGATGTTAAAGAATATTTGAATTGAGTTATTTATTGTACTAGCAATTAATTTTCGTATTTCAATATTGCTTCAGCAGTTCACTGCAGCAAATCTTTACTAGATGTCTGCATGTTCAGTTTTAATTTTGAATTTAATTTAATCTTTATTCTTTGCATTTCATTCATTTTGTAATTTCAAAAAGAAATGAATAATTCAATAGTTGCCTCAGAGACTGTTTGCGATCGAAATACTGAAGCGCATCCATATAGAAAAATTCGTTTGTAAAATGAGTTAAATATACAATGATGTTTGAAAGTAAAAATTTTACATCAAAATTGAGCAGAATTTTGAATTTTAAAATATTAAACAATTTAAAACAGCTCGACTTTTGATTTTATAAAATGTATTTTGGAATGTGTCAAGGAAATGTGTTTTTAGGCACTGCAAACATAGTGAAAAAAGTCGATTTATAGGAAAATATTTAATTTATTTCAGAGAAAGAGCAGATAAACACCTTCATGCATTTCACTGTGAAATCGAATTTTCCTTTAAATATGTTCATCGAAGGATTTTCACTTACAGAATTTAAAAAAAAAAAAAAAAAAAAATTTTTTTTTTTTTTTTTTTTTGAAGAAAGCAATGCAAGATTAGGAAAGCGCGTAAATAAACAGCGCCTTTGTTGAACCATTTGTATCTTTGATTAATAATTTTTTGAAGATATTTAAAAAAATAATAAAGCTATTTTTAAAAAATATTTTAATAAAATGTGTGGGCAATGCTCAAAGTATGAGTATGTTGCACAAATTAGCATTACGTCTAAAATGTAATCAATACTTACAAAAATCTAATTAAGAGCCTGAAAAAGAAGCGAGAACGGTAGATGTATGTATAAAATTAAATCAGTAATAATTTTTTTTTAATTTATGGAAAACAACGTCATCAATGAAAAAAAATATTAACGATTAATGTGTGAGATACATAACATTACGTTCAGATGTATGTTATACATAAAAATTATATTGAAACTTAAAAAGAAATGTCTGTTTTGAAATCCTCTGTTATTTTCTGAAATTAAATCAATTATAAATAATACCTGTGAAGCAGAGAAATAAAAAATGAAAATCTAATTGCTCTCTTTCGGCGTTTTTATAATTATAATTTGCTGTGTTTTTTTCAAATGTGAAACATTTACTCTTTAGAAAAGGCTAATTAAATATTTAAAAAAAATGATTGCCAAAATAAACTATGAATTCGAAAGGAAAAAAATCATGACAGAACACAACAATCGTATCTGAAGATCATCAGTTCCCTTGCTTCTGTCTTATCTATGCGTTATAGATTCACCTTGTGGGTCGTTTTATTCCATTATGTGTCACTGTTGTATTCTATGATTATGTTGATTAATATATAAATACAGAACCGAACGCCGTCTCATACGCCCGTATCCTTGACCATTCTGGTCACTGAACGGTTTGATGGGCGTGTTGCAGGAATTTTATGAAATACCAAAATATTTACAGTAGAAAAAAACAAAAATAACAAAATTTAAAAATAACATAATGTAAAAACAAAAACATATAAAAAATTATAATAAAAGGAGAACGTTCAGAAAGATTCATTATATCTTTCTCCCTATTAATATTTCAAATAATTTTTTATCCTATATAAATACAAGGAAATTCGAAATGGAGAGAACTATTATTTTTATATAAGGGGCAAAATCCTACTTCTGTTTCTTAATCACACTTCCCAGTTCCTCCATGGCACCTCAGATACAGGGATGAGAAGCTTCCGACTGGTTCTCATCACCCGGTGGCTACAGGAATGGAGTAGGGTGACTACCCCTTTCAATGACGTGCCTCTTATGGGAGGGTTTGTGCCATGGTCGGTGATGGCTCCTAGGACTCAACTCTAGTCTATATACAGCTGATGTCGCTGCGTCCGATCATTAAGATGTTGTCGTTTATCTTCGAGAATGTCAGAATAGTCAACTATGATTATCAAATATCCCATTTTATAAAATGTGCTTTTGCCAAATTACAATATAAAATGTAATGAAAAAAATGACACTATCACATCTCCTTTGGAGTAAGAATCGCATCAATGAAAACTGCATTCCGATATTTAAAGCAGCACCATTGGATCGACACAGCCATGAAATTTAAATGCTTACTGAACTTCTTTTAACCTTTTTTCTTTTTCCTTCATTCCGATGAAACTTCAAGCACTCAAAGATTTCAAAAACTTTAGAAGTTTTTTTCTTTATGAAATACGGGAAAATTTGCTTTAAGAGTTTGAAAAGGAAAGAGTTCTTTGACACCTGTCATTTAAAAGTTGACATAATGCCTTTCCTTTGATTGTTCCTTTGTTCGTCAGACTTTTCTAGAGATATTTCTTTTTATTTATAAGTTTTCTTGCTCAGAAAAAGTTCCCATTCTTCGAAAGTTATTATTCTCTCATGACGGCTTTATAAAAAAAAGATTTAAAAAAAAAACTCTTTGAATGTAAGTATGATGATCTGTTATAAATCCATGCATTTCTATTCCATATTATATGCAATAAAATTTTGAAATATGAAAGACAGCATATTTTGCTTTTACTAGAATATTGAATTGGCCGTGTTTCCAATCCCTTTTATATTTAGAGCACCAATTTGGGAGGATTCCAATGAAAATATTTCAATGATTTTGCTATTTAGAAATAGCATGAAACGAGAAAAATTTCTAACTATTATGAAAATCTGGATACCAATGACTACATTTTTACAAAATTTGATGATATGCAATAAATATTTTTCTGTAATAATCTAAAAATGTTGCTTTCTTTAAAGATTAAATATTATTTATTCTCTTAAATTGTTGAAACTAGTGTTGAATATGCGATAAATTCACTTCACTTGATGCACTTGAAATGTATGTGTCTTACTAATAGCATTATGAAATAAATAGCTCATCTCGTTGAAATAAAAGGATATGCCGCATGCACAAGATTAGACAACATATGCAATTACATTTTTAAAATATGACATGAATCATATATGATACATTGTCCCATCATTTTTCGTATACCGACAACTGAGAATTACCACTAATACATAATGCTCTTATCGCCCAATTTTTGGTCTGCGTCATTTTCGTCCTATGCGAAATCTCAACTTCTGTTTCGGCATCTAACATCTGAGATAGATTATTTTTCTTTCCATTTAAATTGACTGATTTATCGAAATGTGAATAAACCTATGCACGAATAAACAGCAAAGAGCAAAGAGATGAAGCCTGCCATTTTTGTTATTTTGTGCTGATTCATTATATTCATGAACCAAATTGAAGGTTATTGCTTATATTTTATTTCAATACTATTTTTAATTTGTATTCACAATGCATTTTTTCTATTAGTGGATTCTTGTTTGTTTCAATCCAACTTGAGTGATTAGTTTATATTTGAGAGTTCGTAAACATTATGGATGGCAAGGAAACAAAACTTTTAATGCTACTATATATTTCCATCGAAAGTGTACGGCAAATAATTATATATTTTTTTTATTTCTTAAGCATTCTGCCAATGTGCATGAGATTTCCTACAACAACTTTGGTTTGTAAATCCCTATCATAGTATCTAGAAAATTGTTAACACGATAACAGTCCATCTGAAGGGCATATGTTCTAGTTCTAATTAAATGTTATTAGTATAAGCCATACGTTCCGTTAATACGCTGGATGTAAAACAGTGAGCACTCACTTTCACACTCACTCCTAGACTATTTAATAATTTTAGTTGTCATGTTTTTTAGGCTTTACTAAACTGAGATCATTTGATTATAACATTTTAGATTCAATCAAGAATTTCTTCATTTTTCTCTTCTTACGGGTTTCCATGATCACTTCATAATCATGAATGTCAATTCCACTCATGACAAAGAATACGAAGTATTTCAGATAATCGATTCACCTGCTGATTGGTGCTGTGCACAGATTATTTTTCAAACGTGTGAATTGTAGCAGAAGCCGTATTCGTTTTCTTGCTGGTACTATGATGCATTTTATGCTGAATATTAAATGCTAACATTTCTGTTGAAGTGAGAAGTATCGACTGCTTACTTCGAATGAGTAAAAAGTTTGCAAAAATCTGGGAAAATCATTTCAAATAACTAATCTTATTTTGATTCAAGCATGTCATGGATTAATATTATCTATTTGAATTGGATTCTTCATGATTTAATGATTACGAAATGAATGTACTTGTTATGAATCAATTGTTAAAGTGAAGGTTTCGGCACTGCTAAAATTGTTTGCTTCCGTGAAATCAACAACGTTATAAATATTTAGAATTCATAAATTTAGAAAATATTTGTTTTTGATTATGCAGAATTAAATCTTTAATAAACGTTATCAATGCATTATTTTTCATTGAAATATAATTTTATGTATGCTTATTGACTTTTTACTTTGTAATTCTTCTTTAGTACCCATATAGTATTTACTTTTTATAGTATTATTATTTTTTACCCATATAGTATTTACTGGTATATAAAATGAACCAAAATTTTAAGTTTAGTAGAAAAAGAAAATAATATTTTTTTAATAGTTGGAGTGACATCAGGAAAAGTTGGAAAATTCATGATCATTTCATTACAAATTCGAGCATGATTTATCAGTTTGCCTGTAGTGTTTCGTAAATGTGTTGATATTTCAAATGAAGCAATGAATATTTCAATGAATGAAGTCTTGACAGCTGTCTTTTGCAGAAGCGGCGCTATTTTTTCGCAAACAAGCAATCGCGCTGCTTTTATAAGGATTATCCCCAAGGATAAAATAAAATTTCATGGCTTACTAACATTCGATGTTCAAATAGAAGTATTACTTCGTGCTTTTATGCATTTCTTATTTTGCAGCTCTGGGAATTTGAAAGGTATATCATGACAATAAACAACACATTATGCGCATATGCAGAACTTACGATAAGAAGTAAGTCTCAAAAATGTCATCAAGATGTATGTGTTTCATCTTTTTATAATTAAAATGACATGAAATCTTTAATGTGAAATCAGATTTGTAATAAATTTAGCATTTATTTAAAAAACTATATCGGTAATGGTAATAAAATAAAGATTTCATAGTTATAAAACTTGAGATTTCTTTGCACAAATGCATTTAAAAATGACATTTAATTTCAAAAACTATTTTGACGTCATTTTTAATTGAAATATTTTTAAGTACAATGAAAGGCTTTCACGCTATATTTAACGCTCTAAATCTATGCAAAAAAATTTGCCGGAAAAAAACACACATTTTTTTACAATTTAAGTTGTTTGTGCCTTGGGTTGATACTTCATACATTCTAATACTGTGATAACATATATCACAGTATTGTGATATATGTTATTTTTTTAAACATCTGATTGCTAAAAATAAAATGAATGTAGAATACAAGATTAAAAGAATGTCTCAATTCAATTTAAAACAATTATATACGTTTATTTTTTTGCAACAATAAAGAAGTCCTTGTGTTAGGAGAATAATTCCGTATCGAATTACTTTTGCAAGTACAAAGGGTTCATTTCTCAAAAAATACGCACTATTGAACATTTAGTCTGAAAATTATAAAAGATAATGTAATAGAAATAAAAGAAATGACATTTCTTTGTATAGGGATGCATTTATTCCAAACTTTGATAAATAATTTTATCAACAATAATTACTTTTGAATTAAAAAGAAACTATCAAAAATATTATGATAGATTCATTTTAATATTATCTAATAAGACAGTATAAAGTTTGGAAGTGCTCTTGTTTTCTCATATTGTTTCTAAATGTAAGGTATCTTTGCTTTTTATTTTAAGAATAACAAAATATTACCCAACAAACGTAGTTATTCCAAGAGATAATTACACATCCTCTATACAATTCTTTTTTTTTGTATCAAATTTATTGTAATACTGAAAATCATTGTTACTGCAGAAAAATGCGAAAATTGCTAAGAAAACCACTATCAGAAGGGATCATATATAAAATTTGGTAAGGTGAAAATAATAAATATGAATATGAGGAAGTTTTTTTCTTTTTATTTCCTAAAAAATGCAGTTTTTGGATTCGTTTCTTTTTTTTAATTGTTCATTCAATTCCAAACATCTTTAAGAAAAACTTGTAAAAAATACGAGGATGGAATCATTGAATTAAAAGTTTTTCCAAGGTCCATTTTGTGATGCTTGTTTTTCTATTTTCATTTTCTGAGTAAATGGATGTCAGATAAGTTTGGTTACAATAAATTGAAACTTATCAAAAAATTCATACAAAAAATGTTAAGAACTTTTATAGTAAGATGATACTGAGAAATAATTCAATGAATAAAAAGAACACTTGTCAAAACTGCATTCTGAAACAAAATGATCTACTTTGAAAAGATATAACAAGCATATAAACTTAAAAACACAGTGCATCTTCTGTTGTTAATTTTTTTTAAATAAGTAAATATTTTATCATCATTGATTATTCGTTTTTTAAAATTAATTTCTAAAATTTGCTTTTGAGAAAATGTATTTCCTAAAATTAGATTATAAATTCTTGAGTTGTTGTGAGACAATGAAGGTATTGATTACCTAATCCGAAAAGTCCCCACCATGGCGGTTACATTTATTAGAAGCACAATTAATTAAGAATTTAATCGCTTTAAAATTGATTCCTAACGAATATTTCTTTACTGCTAGAAAAGCACTAAGCAGCGATGTATCAATACGAGCATGAATGTCCATAAAGGAAATTAAAACTAATTAAAAATTTCTAATCAACATTATTAAATATTAATTTAAAATATCTAGAAGTATTTTCTTTATTATTTGTTAGCAATAAGTGAAATTTAAGTAGAAAATAATATTGATGCTTATTTCATGAAGAAAATGCAAATACAAGCGATATACATACCGAATCGAAACTTACATTACAAAGCAAATATACTCTATACGAATGCATATGTAGATGGCGCATCAAACAATAAGAACAGAAGGCTTTCATTAACGAATGTCAAGAGTTCTTAAACTTTCAAGATAGAAAGCTCAATAAGTGCTTTCATTGATTCTTTATAAATCTTACTGCATTTTTTAAATTTAACATCTTAAATTTCATTTATACATCCCTCCATAAATTAGAACTATTCAATATAATTAGAATTAAAAAGAAATCTTCTACACTTTTAAGAAATTTCAGGCATTGATTTGCTTTAAATATATCATTAAAAGAAGTGCTTTCTATTTTGAATACATTTTATTTTACTATCGAATAAATTCTAAAAATTATGCAAATGCTATTCAAAATGCATTGATTTCGCTATAAATTAAAAGCAAAAAGAATATTTTTAGAAACTTGCTCAGCTCTGCTTACAGTGTCCTCAGCGTAATTTATGCATGAAAATTTTTCATATATAAAAAAAAACACAGCTAAAATTACTTTCCATAAACCCTGAAGGAAGTTCTTACTGCAAATTTCGTAGTATGACTAAAGAATTTTCTGGAAGTCAATGAAAGTTTCTATCTATTTATATGTCTGGGTTATCTTCCAGCAAAAATATCAATTTCACTTTGATTCCCTTTTACTCAACACATCAATCTATTTTTTTAAAGAAAACACCGCATTTTCAGAAACAAAATAGGAAAGAAAACCTTTGTTTTCTGCTTTATAATATTTCAGAAAAAAAATAACAGTTACGGATGATAGAATTGATTTTTTTTCTTCTTTCCAGTATTTTACTTTTTAAACTTTAAATGGGTTAATTTACTTGAATGCGGGAGTTCTTGATATATTTTCTGCAGACGCAATCGACTTCTATTATATTAATGGTTTAAATTGTTTTACGCCGGATGTATAAATTTAAATATTAACATGCGAAAATTAAATGTTATATTGTCAGTTGTACATAAAGAAAACAGAGTATTATTAAACTGTCGATTAGTTCTATACATTCTCCTAGCTGCAGCATGGCATGTTCATGAAATATTTATATTAGAGTGTATCACAAAAAAAAAAAAAAAAAAAAAAAAAAAAAAAACTTCTTTTGAGATTTAAAATGTGAAGTAGATAAAAAGTTGTCATTGCGGTTACATAATTACCAAAACACGATTGAGTCAAAATAAAAAATATTTAAATCTTCCAAAATGAGCTTAATGTTTGATTTTTTTGTAAAAATGGGAATTTTTAATTAAAAAACTAAATGGATGGCAATTTTTTGGTTTAAAGGGAAAAGACCTAAAATTTAGAGTGTTGATTAGTGAGAGTGTTAGTAAAAAATATGGTGTCATAAAAAAATTTGGAACTCCCAAATTAACAGTAAAATAATCTATTTTCCGCAAAATGAATATCTGTTTATTTACTTCTAGTCTATATTTTTATTAACGAATTTCTTGAAATCCTACAGTTAAAAATTATTTTAGAATTAAAATTTGCTCAATAGTTTCATTCTATTTTTAGAGTAAGAGAAATAAATTTATTAAATTTCTTTAATACAATAAAATTCAAACTGTTTTCATTGTTTCTTCAAACATTTAATCGTGCGATTTTCCTACATTGTACAAAACTAAGAAAAAGAGTTGTAATTATTCTTATTATATACGCAGCTTAAATGCGAAATAAGGAAGCGGAGTTCTAATCCCGTGAAAGATAACGTTCGATTGATAGATTACAGATATAATAAGGTTTTAATGGCACTGCGACGTCATGGGATTCGACTTCCTTAATAACATTTGTGTAAACAATAAACAAAAAGTTTATAATACTATAATAAGGTTTTTACTGCCATCATAGTTTGATGCTTAATTATATAAATAAATTAACATATTATTCATTAATTATATTAATTGTATAAGCGATTTAATAGAGATTAAACATAATCAATATTCACGAATCAGCTGATCGCTAGAAGTTCTTTAATAAATATGGTCTCAAGGCATTCATTAAATAATTTGAAACCCTTTTCAATAAATTTCATGTTGATTAGTATTCTTATAGTGGAATTTCATTGTGTTAAATACAGCATTAGAAGTGATATGAAATCAGATTTCAGAGATAGCTTTTCTTCGCTTTTTGATAATTTCAAATCTTTGAACCATCTGATATTGATGTGATAGGAGATTAGAGGTTGTCTTGAATAATTACTATAAAACTAATCATTAATTTGCATCTGGTAGTATGAGATTACATTAAAGCGACTAAAGCAAAGACAAGGCGTTTAATGTCCGTCATATATGAATTCTTAAAGAAAGAAACCGTTATTTGTGGTTATGTCTTTTTTATACCAAATCAATTTTATGGAAACCATTTGAGTGCTAGCATTTATTTATTTATTTTTTGAAATTGTTGGATAAACTTATTTGTTCGAGATAAAGATGAAAGTAATAAAAGTTTTCGGGTAATTGGTTCGGGCTGTATAAATTTTTCAATGCACTTAAAGTAATTATTTAAATATGAAATTATTAATAACTAATAATAACTTTAATAACTAATAGTTTTTATTTAAAAAGTGTGATTCAATCACTTGAAATAGTGATTGAATCACACTTTTTAAATAAAAACTATTTTTCTGTTACTATTGGGGAAATTTTTATTAAAATATTCTAAAAAGTCTTTTATTTCATTTATTTGGTGAGAAATACCACCCCAATTATTTCAAGAAACTCCACATTCGCTGTGACTGGTTTCTCCCAAACTTTCTCCCATATTCTCTAATAAAAATCCCTCCCCCCTCATAAAAATATTCAAAGTCCCAAACATAAGGATTATGTGTTTTTCAGTACAATGAAAAATACAGTACACTCAATTTTAGGTGTTCTTATATCATTCGAAAAGTGGCGAGATCTCATATCGAATTTCGTTTATCCAAGTCTTGTCCTTTTTGAGTTTTCGCACCTACATGCATGCGAAAATGAGCCCATGCAGACGCCAAGTGGAGTATTGGTATGTAGAAACCTATCCAAAAAAAATGTGACATTTAAAATTTGGCAACTAAAAGTTATGGAAAAATGCTAATTTTACATTTATTGATTAATCGGTTGGCGATCGATATTTTATTACTGAAAAATCAGCAGCTTCTGTTTTTAATTGGAGAAACATTTCTTTCTGAGTGAAAGTGCTTTTTTCTTACATTTCAGCTTTGTTGAAAATTCATATTATTTATGCTTTATGAATTGCTGAATTAAAATTAAAAGAGATCTGAGTGTTAGCGAAAAGTAACAGCATTCCTTTAAATTACTTATTAATTTAAATAGTTTTTATTTTCAATGTAGTCAAAATATAAAACAAAAATAATTATATCTTAAGGCTTGTTAGCTCTCATTTCGATACTGTGGAAATTTTTAAAGTGTATGTAAGGGATTACAGGAACTGTTATAAAATAATATAATGTTATAAAATAATAAATAATTAATTATAATGAATAATCTTGAGAGCCAGTTTCAAGAATTTTTATAGATTATTTTTCTTGATAATATAATAAATTTAAATTTCAAAGAGAATTTATTATAAAATCACGTAATCGTAAAAATCGTATTAGTGTATAAGAACTCAATATTTCCTGTTTCGATTCTAATGATTATCATACTAATATTTTACTTTTAATAAATTTATTCAGATTATTTTTAAGGAAAAAAAAAGCTATTTCCTTTAACAGTTTCAATAACCGTGAATTAAACTGTACACGCTAATTCATTAATTTTATTTAAAAGAATAAGTTAATAAGCTAAAATATTTAATTATTTCCCAACTTAGGATTTGCCGTTTCCAAGGTTTGTACATGTAGCAAATAATTACATGCTTTATTTTGTAGCCACCAAACTGCGAAGATAAAAATAATGTTCTTGTTACCATGTTACAGGTGTTTCTTTTTGCTGAAGGCAGAAACGGAGTTAACTGTCACCATATGAAACGTTTAAAAAATTCCCTTTTAAATCAAATGATGTTAAAGTGGGTTGTTTTTTTTAGGGGGGGGGGGGTAAAATGAGCTGATGTAATGAGATTAGCAGATGCAGGAAAAAATTCACTTCAGCGTTTGCTCGGTTATTTTAAACCTCACTTCAAGAAAGGATAGTCTTCAACAAATAACAAAAAGTGAGGTTTTCTACAGAAGAAAGGCGATTGTTTGACCAACATTATCAAAGTTCCAATCTTCTTTTTCATTACACATGCTGCCTTCAACAAATCAAAATCAACAAGTCAAATGAGAAGAGCAAACACATAAAAGCAGAAGGATCGCTGCAATAATCTGGGATGTTGACATTTTCTGCATCTAGGAGTCACAGAATTGATTAAAAAAATACTGATGCCTAACATTAAAAAAATCACAAGTCAAAAATAGGATTCTTTGAATACCCTAAGATAAAGGTAACGAAGCATGCCCTTAAAGGAGAATTAACGATTTTCATTAGCGCAGAATTAGTAAGAAAGCAATATGAAGTGATATACAAAGCGAATAAATCTGTATACCCTTGTTCATTGCTGAGACATGCGGCAACAAAATAGTAACCAAGCGACTACTGAAGTATTGTTTCTGAAACACTGGGTAAAGTTGAGTTGGACATTGTTTCATAGATGTGCAAATATTTAGAAGAAGTATTACAAGTTATAAATTTTTAAGGAAGAGCACATCCTAGAATTAATATTCCAGTGGAGTTGGGGTGGCTCTCAGCAAATCACTTTCAAAAAGCAAATGCGATAATGCCAGTATCGTCCAGATCTCCTGCTCATTTATAAAATTGATTGCTAACATAAATGAAAAAAAAATGTTTCTTGCAAAATCTAATCCCTGCCTTCACAAGATTCTGTAGATCTATCTGTATCCTCTTCATACAAGAAATTTAGGTATTAAAAACGACGAAATTCAATATATTACAGTTCAAATAAACATTCTGAAAAAAAATTGACATTTTAAAGTTTCATGAAGACATCATAAGAAAATCATAAAGTTTCCTGATGGCAGTTTAAAGTTTCAACAATATTATACTGACAATGATTTGATGCATAAAATTTCAGTGCGGAAATAAGAACAACATAGCAATGAAATGCTGGTTAGATTTGTGGATTGATATCAGAAGATTTAAATAAATGAAAGAAAAACTTTCTAGAAAACGTCAATGTTCTGAAATTTGGTCCGTTAACTTCGTATGCACTCAAACTATTTCTTAAATCAATTCTTCATTTCTTACAGTACACTCCCGAGTATCCGTTTCGCGACTGTCCGGCCTAGTTTTCTTTGATCATAATTAAATGAAGAAGGCAAGACATAATGTTCGAAACATTGCCAAGGTATTAGAAGCAAGCTAAAATGCAGAAGCAGTCATCTATTAAAGATTTTTTTGGTAAAACTAAAAACAGTAAGTTTTGACTCTTATCTTAGGGTTACCTTTTCATATCTGTGTAATCATTCATCAGTGAAAATGAAATCAGTTTGAGCCAATTTTCTTAAGAATCTAGCCTACGATTTACGTTAATATTTTTGTCCATGTTTCCTGCATTTAAGTTGGACATTACAGAATTTATGTTAATATGCGAACAATTTACATCCTTTAACTTACGATTTCTCTAAAAAACTCTTGAAATGACCAGCGCAGTACATAAGCATAGATAAACTACCAATGCAGAGCCTTTTATTTTAACTCGACACGTTACCGGCAACTGCTTCTACGATTCACCGGACCGCGGCCGAGTTCACATTCTACGTGGCTGGAGATAAGTGCAGAGTTTAGAACTCAATTAGAAGTGAGAAAATACGTATGATAACAGTGAATTTTGGAGAAAAACTTTTTCTTGTTGGTGGGTAATGAGTTCATAGAACTCCAATCTATCTGGCTTTTTTTTTTGTTATTGTTATCCGGCCTACCTTACCACCACATTCAGACGGATCTCGGGAGTCTAATATATATAAGATTTGAAATCAGAAGTAGCATCTTTATATAATTTCTACTAATAAATAATTCCCAGGAAGGGCGGTCTCCCCGACTTCTTGCATACTCTCTAAGACGGGTGCTATCCCTCCCGTACAAAATTCGGACAAGATCGTGAAAGTTGTGGTAATTTTTGGGCAATCACAATACTTTTCCTTTGCTTTTATTTTTCGATCCTTTTGAGAATTGTAGTGAAAAAAGGCTTGTATGCATTTCATACGGCTTTCCATTAAAGAATAAAAACCAACATTTGACACAGAATTGCGATTTGAGTAACGAGATCATGCATCAAATTTCATTTATCTTAGTCGTTGCGTTTTGAGTTATTGCATTTGCGATTGTACAGATCGACGGACGGTCAGCTCATAAATGCATTTGTTTCAAAATTTCAATCCAAACTTTTGATGCTAAAAAATGTCGTTTATTTCGTTCGTTTTGTAGCAATCGTGTTTACAAGCGAGGAAATGTGTTCACCAGGAAAAACACATTTTACCAGCAAGGGTTTTTCTCAAAATTTGGCATGTATAGACAAATTTAGTGTAAAGGCCACATATCGAATTTCATTCTTCTATCTGAAATTATTTTTGAATTATCGTGTTCACAGACAGACAAATATACAGAGAGAGAGAGAGACAGAGAGAGATTTAATTCCAGAAGTAGGTTTCTTGAACCCAAAAAGACATAAAACATGGAGATTTAGCAAGATCACGAGGTCGAATTTTTCCGCAATCACAATACTTTCTCTTTGTAAACTTTATATATATAAAGTTCAGTGAGCTTCATCTTTGAGAAAAAATGGCTACTTGTAATAGAAGTAAGTCATTATTATTTAGAAGAAATCAATGTAAAAATGCAAGATATTTATCAAAATGTTAATTTGTTATGCTAAATATTAACTATAAAAAAGCATCTTCCTGCATTTGGCCAAACAAATACCTTAGTAAACTTTTTTAATATCCCAATTTTCTTGAAATTTTCGTGAAATTGTTTAATTATAAAAGAATTTAAATTATGTGATAAGCTTTTAAAAAATGACTTTATTTTAATTGTTCAAAACATTTAGACTTTATATACTCAAAACTTGCAATTACCTTATATACATTGTGAAGGTAATTATTCAAAGAAATAGAGAAGCTTTTAATTTTTATTTGACATTTTATTGGCACCATCTTACAGTTCATGTTTTAACATGCAACTTTTTGAAGGAAACAAATTAAAACAACCACATTATTATACAAAGAAATAAAATATCACATTAAACCTTTAAAATACAATGTGTTTTGCATCACAAAGAATTATCACAGTTAAGTTATGGAAAACCATCCTTTAACCAGCTTCATGAAAATCTAGCAAGAGACATATAATACATGATAGAATATACCGGTTTTTGCAAATGAATAGTAAAATCATAAAACAAAATTTAAGAATATTACTATGATTGTTGCTTATTTCATTTGAAAACATCATTACTCCTGTGTGTGTGTGTGTGTGTGTGTGTGTGTGTGTGTGTGTGTGTGTGTGTGCGTGCGTGCGTGCGTGCGTGCGTGCGTGCGTGCGTGCGTGCGTGCGTGCGTTGTTCATAATATGTTTTTCTTGCAAATTTTTCCTGGTACCTGATGTTCCAAAAGTATATGCGTCTTACTTCACATTATTACACGAAAGAATTAATTAAAATTTCCTAGTTATTAATAAAAATGTAAATTATTGTTCACTTATCGGAAACGATCGTGATTATTTTTTTGTCCAGGGAATCTGGCAGCTCCAATCGATAAAACCGCAAAAATTGTAAAGCATTTGAATTCATATTTAATTCGTTGGTTTGAAATAGCCTTGTGTTGCAAATATTATGTAGCATGCGACTTGACCCCGACTTGAAAAGTGGAAAGAAATCTATAGGACTGAGATACGCCAAAGAATTTAACGATCCTTTTCGTTGGATGCGCCTGTTTATTACAATTCTACCAACAGATAGAAGTTCTCAAGATATGATAAGCATTAATTTATCTATTAATAAAATTTGTAAAAATTTATTGCAAACTATCAACTGTTGTGCGTTGTTTTTAAAATCCCATGCAATACTCGAATAAAAGGCTTGAGTTGCCTGTCTCTTTATTAATTAGAATAGACCCACAATTATGTAGATGCTGTCACTAAAGGGTTGAAAATGAATTTTTTTTCTTAAATAGTTCTTAATAGATTTTTTTGATAAATTAATATGCTTCATAAATTCCAGCTTTCGTAAGTAATAATGATTAATGAGCTTATTAATAATGTAAACAGAATCTTTTTTTAAAAAAAAAGTACAATTTTTATTGTTATGTTTATGTTGATGTCTCAGTCCTATACATTTAGATTTTTAGAAAAGCAAATTATTCTGAAAATAAAAATAATAAAATAGAATTGTTATATTCGTTAGTAAAATGCTTAATATTTTTAAGGTTGAAAAATATCCTCAATTTTTACCATATAATTTGGAACATGTACTAAAATTTAAGCGAAATATTAGAAAAAATAAAACATTGTTTCCCATTTTCTTTAAGAACGAGTGGTAATCATTTTTTTGATTTAAAGAAATAATTACCTTTATGCTGTTTCAAATATTAGTTTAGGTAATAAAGTAATTGAAAAAAAAAATTTACTCAGTTGCCACCTTTTACTTGGTTTCAATGATTTGAATTATATAGAAATTTAAGCATTGTTTTTAGATCAACTGAAATATGAATCGGTTATTTCTGAACAATCAAACAAAGTTATTTCATCGGTTATTTCTGAAACGATAAAAAAAATTGTATTTCAGAACTACAGAAAAGTCTCTAAAAAGACTATCTACGTATAATCTACATAGAAAAAGATTTATTCAGAAGATTTACTTCAAATATTCTCACTACAATATTGCCAATTATACACATTCCATGCTTCATATAAATGTTTTAACTCACAGCAGATATTTTGACAGACAAACAGCACTACTTGGGACTTATTCTAATATTAAAAAGTTCCAATTTTTTTTACTCATAAAAAATTGTGATCCATCTTTATGGCAACATCAGCAAAGAGAGAATGCGCCGATTCCGGATGAGCAGGTGTGTAGAAAGTGATGATAGAAGGTTCTCTCATAAGAAGTAATACCACATTGTTTGGACTTTCAACGCAGAACTTTAAAATAAGTTGCAAATACTTCTTTTATTATGTGCTTGATCTGCATTCCATTCAGTATTTTTATATTTGGTCAAATAGTAGTCTTTAATTGGGGTTCTATTGTTCATTTCTAAACTTGTAGAGATAGAGATACTGATTATTATAAAAAGGGCTCTAAATAATCATATTTTATGCCATTTGAGTCATTAAATTTAACTAAGAAAAATTACAAAATTAAGTTTTTATATCATTGCCTTGTTCTATTAGTTATATTTAGTAAATATTCTTGACCCGCTTACATTTTACAAAAAAAGAGTTTCAATCTTTTACCCCAAAAACTCACCGAATAGTGAAATTCTATATCTTAAGCTAATAAACACCCAAGAAAACGCAGTGAATTCAGTAGCAGTTATTTCTCGACGTCGTCATCGAAATCGTCTAAAATAATGATGATTGCACCGATGAATAGTGATAATTCCAGAAGTGTAGAATGTTTTTTAGTTTAAAATATTATTGAGTCCAGATTACTTTGTTAAATGTGTTTAATAAATTCGGGGAACTCGTAAGGTTTCAACTTCGGAACTTTTTCAGTAGCACATTTATTGACTCAAACGACATAAGATACATTTCTCTACATGTTCTAAACACCTTCTCTGTCAACATATATCTATCTGTAACGATCTAGAAATTGTCTAGTCAGAAAAAATAAAATAAAATGGATACTCTTTCTATGTGAATGATTGTTAAGGTTGACAAAGGTTGGTCAAAAAGTAAAACACACGTAAAAGTAGAAATTGTAGTTTAATATTGGTAAGCACCAAAGACCTAAAGCATTCTGAATAAAAGCATTGATTCTTTATCGTCTCCCTTACATCTAATTGTTTTATTCTTCAGATACGGCCACGATTTGCAATGCCGAGCAGCTGGTCAAAACAACACTCTCTTGGAATCTCAAAAAAAGGGGGATGTTACATACGTTTTCTCGAACTTGGGCCGACTGTCAAAATATATATATATTGTTCGTCCTAGAACAATTGCAGAGCATCTTACCTTGAAACAGACTATAATTATAAGAAACGAGCATCGAAGTATTACAAGATCTCACACTATGCACATGGCACTTCAAAAGATTGGCTAGTACGGATGGTCGGCCCTACTGTGCTGCTATAACTTCAGCACAGTGCCAACCTATCATCATCCAATTCCTATCTATAGAGATTAAAAGTACATAGAAATAATTTTGAGCTGACAAAAAGTGCATTAAATGTTCAAAGAAATAATACAATTACCAATTTCAAGTGTTTTGTGAACATTACGTTTGTGTTATGGATGCAAAAATGGTTCTGTTGCAGCGAAGAAAATGGATACTGACTGATATTCACAATGAATCGAAAAATCAATGCTTTTATCCAAGAATTTTTTGCCTCTAGATTAAAAACCATGATGAAGCTGCAGTGGAATGTCATTTACTTTTTGATCGAGCGTGAGCATACAATAATTTAACAGTATAAATAAGTTTAGTTACAAATTAAGAAGCTTCTCATCAATACTTCAAATATAGCAACGTCTTTATAATAAACAATGATTTTAATTAGCCGCTCAATATCCACCCATATTCAAAGGGAAGAAGGCGGACATCCTGACACAGACAGCCCGCAGCAATGTCAAGGCCTCCTGAAGCTTAACACAAGTGTATACGAATTCTTCTTTACTTTTTTAAATTATTGCATCATATCTTTACTAAATGGGCAATACATATTTCTCTGAATCATCTACCAGCTATGAATTTCACGGGTGCATTGAAATATATAACCACAATTCATTTCTAAATTCTATAATCTAAAAAGAAAAAAAAAACTTTAAAAAATTCCTTGAATTTACACATTTACCATTTCGTACAAGCTGAAATTATTAATTATTGTTAATGAATAGAGACACTCTTTTACATGAAAAGAAATTTGCAATAAATTTCTTTTTTCGGATTGAAATCTGTCGTTCTTCAGTCTGCGTTCGAAAGTGGTATTACCCTTTTGGGGAGGAGCGATGAGAGTTGTGGCATTACCTTAGGTAGTAGGACCAGTAGGCTACGTTGAGAATGACGAACAAAAGCGGGAAGGCAATTCTCGAGAACTTGTCTATCTTGAGGGCCTGCCTCTCAAAAGACTCCGAAAGACGGCGCAGGGAAGGCGATCGGGCCATTTTGGTTCCGTTCGGCATTCGAGTCGAGCCCTGGAATCGAAAAGGAAGAAAAGTCAGACTCGATTTCGCAAAATTAACCAAGCACAGATGAGATAATTTTCTGAACAGAATCCTTTATCCTTCCTTTACTACTGGAAATGATGACCATATCAAAACTCCATATTTACCGTAATATTACCTCCGTAACTGCTCCGCCAATTATGGGTTATAGCCTTTCCTTAAGCTTATGGAGCAAAACTGTGAAGTTCCTAACCATCCGAACACTTTACTCCTATGATCCTTATGTATGATCGCTAGATTTATTGATACTGAGAAAAAGCAAAAATAGGTTATCATGCGAGTGCACAAAAGAGAACCCTCTTAAACTCTAGAAGGTTGAGAAGAATGAAAGGTCTTTCTTGTTTCGTTTCCAAAACGCTCAACTGCAAAAGGACACATAGAACTCTATATAGACCATTGTTTAACTTTTAAAATGGTTATTGTCATGACAGTAGATGGCAAATTTTTAAATCTTTAAATATTTATCTATGGCTTTGAGGTATTAATTATTATGAAACTGATTATCACTCTTGCATTTATAAAATTTAAAGTTCTATTGGCGCATTGTAATTTCATTTATTTCATAGATATCTTCAGTCATCGGCAGATTCCTGCATTAGATTTTTGTAGGTGTCATCGAAACGCAATATCTCAAATATATCGCGGGAAAAGCAATGGTTTTACTTTGATCTATATGGTTTTATTAGATCAAAGCAAGTATGTTTCATTTAGGCTGTCAACATCTTTGAGACAGTCTATAACTATATTTTTCTGGTAAGAATTCCCTTAAATACATATCTTGAATCTCAATTGTTGTTTTTAATTCTGAAGGCTGTCTTAAATTTAAAAAACAATTATGATTTGGAATCACAAAACCAATATGGTATTTTTTTAAAAATTATGCTTTCTCACGAAACAAAGGCAAAACAGAATTGGCAGAAATTTGTCTGGTTATTTTCTGGAAAGGGAATATTTCTCTCTTATTTCCACTGCTATAAAAATTCTTTAAATGCTTCCATTTTAAAACTATTTTTAATCTTTGATTACGAATTTAAGATTAGGTATCCAAAAAAATGTCTCGATTTAAGTATTTGTATTCATGTGATAAATTACATTAATAATAAATATCATCCATAATATTTTTTTGATAATCTATACAGCTCATTTCCACTTTTTCAGTCCCCCGGTGATAGTCAAAGAATACATCATACAAATACATTGTGAAGAGACCTTTCAAATTACCTATAGGGTGACATTCTAAGCATTCAAATATAATATATCTTGAAATCCTACATATAGGGTACTTTTCATCATATCCTCAGCTCCTCTGCACAAAATTTTAAAGTCGAATGTGTATCAAAATGCTTCTTTTCTTTAAAACCTACCTCCATATGAATGAGTTGAACGTCGTTGAGCATGTGATTGGCAAGACGCTCCCTCTCATCCGCCTGCCCCATGACGATGTTGACGATGGCGTACTCCATGAGTGACGAGAAGACAAAGAGGGTGCAGGTAGACATGAATATGTCGATTGCTTTAATGTAAGAAACGGGAGGCAGGGACTTCTGTGACTGGGCGTGCTGGGTGGCCAGAGTGAGCAGGGAGGTGACACAGAGGGTGACCCTTGCCGGGACGGCATCAGCCCGTATCCAGAACGAAATCCAGGACATGATGACGATGAGGCAGGTTGGGATATAGGTATGGAACAGATAATATCCCAGGCGGCGTTCCAGAGTGAACATGACTTCGATGCAGGTAAAGTTTCCTACGCCAACAAGCAATGCAAGCATATTCATCTTGTTGTTTGTAAAGGATAATTTTAAAAACATATTTCAAAACAATCGTACAAAATTCGGAAAAACAAATGATCACATATTTAAAAGAATAATAAATATTAGCAAATGTTAATCTATTCAAAAATTTATTCAAGATGTGTACAACTTGTAAGCACTAAATTGTAGCTTGATTACCTAGGTTTGATGCGTTTTCTCACGAATATTCCGTATAAGCATTAATTATTGTCAGGAATAGAAAGTAAACTCATACTGAATATGCCGTGCTATTTAGACTTCAACGATTTTCCAGGGTAATCAAAAGTTGTTTCTAGTAGCATAAAATTACTGCAATATTTTTACGATATCTTAAAGGTATAAGTCGGTATTCAAAATATCGGATAACACCATGGATATATCGTACAATATCTTGTGCTAAAAGGTATTTTTCTCATATTTTAAATAAAGAAATGTTCTTAAGGATCAATTGAGTCCTTAGATCCAGTGTCCTGCTGACAAGCTATCATTGTAATAACTCATTAACGTAAATTGGAGGAAGGCATCCTGAAAACTGGTGGTCTTTTCCAATAATATTGCATGTAAACTTCGAATCAAATACTTTCTCTTTTTCAATTTCCATCAGATTTGATTAATGAAGGATTGATTTATTACAGACGAATATCTATTACAATGATTTAAAACTTAATTTCATGTCATTTAAAAATTTTACTTGAAAATAATTATGTATATTGAAAATAAGTTTTCGCCTTGTGTTTGTTAAATTTTTCCTGTTATAGTTTCCTTAAGAAAATTAAACGATAAAAATATTATGATAAAAGTAGCATATTTCACATACTTAATGAAATGATTTGTTACAGTATAAAGCGACCATGAGCAACAATTGCTTAAAATGTCATCTCTCTTAAATGTCTGAGGATTTTCTTTGGACTCATAGCAATTTCTCGTCATAAAACTATGAGGACTATGGATTTGAGAATAAACTTTTCCCGAAATTTGCTGTGCAATATCCAGTTGCATCTCAAATCTTATTAAAATTGTCACATTAGTGACAAAAAAAGAAATTTTCTCAATTGCATGCCATGTTTTACGCTTATGTTGTGCTTGATTAAAACTGCTTGATTCATTTATATAAATTCCCAATAGAAACACGAGCAATTATTGGAATCATATTAGATTAAACTTTAAGAAAATGCGTATTTTAATACGAAAAACAAACATAGATTTATTTTCATATAAAAGAACTTAAAAAACAAACGATTGAAAGCATTGTCGAAATTCAAAATATTCGCTTAATTTTTGACAACCAGCTGACTCTCTCGGAATATTAATCAAGCTTAAATTCAACCAATTTCTTATGCATAACTTGAAGTTTGCGATTCTCTCAACAGAGTAGTTTTTAGCATCAAATTGTGAGAAACACTAAAGCTGTATTAATGAAATAGCTTTCGCCTTTTCTGTTTCTTGTGCACATGAAGTTTTCTAGTGAGATAAAGTCATTTCATATAATAGCGTTATTGAAAGCTTAACTGTCTGGTGGGGGTCTTTTTTTTAATTATGTATTGTCTTTGGGACCTGTCACGAGAAAACGTTAAAATTTAGCCTCATTTTTAATGAAAACTTCAAAAAAATCGTTGCTAAAGTTTCAAAATTTTCTTTTTTAAGAGTATATTTGTGCCACATTTAATAATTTTGGATTCAGTGGTCAACCTGTAGAGCACGAACAGTACATTTTTTCTTTATTATTATTACAGATTTATACAAATATATTTACAATTGGTTAACTGCCTTTTTTGCTTTCAAACAATTTAATGAATAAATGGCATTATGTAAAGTGATAAAAAATGCCATTAATGTATAAAAATTGAATAATTTAATATAAAATTGAATAAAGCATATGAGTCAACAAATTTTCATTAGCGGCGAAAACATCAACAACATGGTTGTAGGGCAACAGCCGTTCTTCATCTGTCTAGATGTATCTAAAGCGGCTATTAGCATCCCTTCATTGAACTCTAATTGCCGTTAATGTGTTGAATTGGATAAATACATTACGGGTAGCACTTTGATGTTGGAAGAATCCTTTTAGAGGACAGAGAGCCCTTTATAAGTGGTGGAATTCATGAGTAAACACATGGCATTCAAGGACGATGGGAGGTTCCTCCTCTTCCGCCATCGATCTGTTTGTTACCTGTTGTCAAATGATCCGTTTCAAAGTAGATGTAAATAAGCAGCATTTGTTTCTATCGTATTTGCCATTCAAATTTTCTCCCGTTTTGAATATTCATCAATAAAAATTAAACATAAGGAAAATTATTATGTACTAGTCGCCTTAGGCGACTCACTGGTTCTCTGGGAATATTAGTTCTGTTTCATTTCATTTACAACCTTTAGATCTAAATTCACAATGTCGTCAAACTGGCAGATATTAAAGCCGCGTTTTTCTAAATGTTCTACACATGCTCTATTCATTCAGTATTCGAACTTTTCTAATGGAGACCAGTAATAAGACTTCATAGTTCTATTAAAAACGTAAACGTCCATTTCATCCATCTTCATTTCGCGGTATTCAGATTTCTCTTTTTCATTTGTCTTGTGAAATACGCAGATATTAAAAAGAATCCTTCTTCTTTAGCTTTCATCAATGGAAGAAAAATTACGTCATTCAATACCTGATGAAACAATGAATTTATTTTTGTACATAAAATCATAATTTTTCAAAAGTATAGTTATTGACTCAGAGAACCTAATTTCTCATACCATTTAGGGCATATTTCGAATTAAAAAATATGTCCTTAAGTCTAACGTCTCAGGTAGATGGAATTCTCTATTAGGTCAAGATCATTGTGAATATTTTTTATAGAATTGAGTATGCTAAGTATTGATTAGCTAAAAAAATATATGATAAATAGAATTCTTTTAAAATCTTTATTCTCAATTCAATTCTCCTTCATTCTCAAGAAATGGAAGGAAGCAAACTTTCCTTGAATACTATTTTTTGGCGGGAAGGGGCATTGTTCATTCACTCTAGTACTTGATTTTGTGGTGTAATTAATAAGGAAAAATACTTTTTAAAATTTTAAAAATCGTAGCTTTGTATATTCATTTAATTACTTCAAGAGTCAATGAATATAGTAATAAGATAAGTAATGGTGTCATTAAAAAATTCAAGAAAATATTTAAAATCATTTATTTTTTCCATGAAAGATAAAATAATTCCTTCATTGTTTGAAGCACGCATGCCCACTTTCGCACTCTTAAAGGAAAATTTAATGCACATGTACCCAAGAACATGCATTATTAATCTTCAATTCTAAGGGAATTGACTAAAACCAATAAAGCAAATGTAAACAGAATTTTCGTTCCACTTCATTTTTAAGAATCGAAATCTCGATGAACTTGTTTACATGTCTGAATTTTTTTCGTTTCATTGAATGCGTCAATAGTAGTAAGGTTTCGCCTTCAGAGCATAAAAGTTGCAAGTGCACGACCCGATCCCACCGAAGAACCGTCGTGTAAGCGGGTCTGGTGCACGTTAAATCCGTCGGGGCCGAACGTCCTCCCTCTGGTGAGATGCGGAAGCTTGGTGATGGGTGTGCCAGTTGATGTGTCGTCCTCGGCATCTGACAGCGGCTCAAACTGACGAGGTCCGTCCCAAAATAGCTCTAGTGTGGCTTTAAAACGGGGTGTTAATATAATCAAACAGGATACTACCACAATGTTTTACTACATAAATAAAAACTAAGTTACTGAAGATTGAATTGGTTTCTCTTTTCCCCCCTTTGCTAGATTTGGTTTTATATGTGTGACTACTATACTATTATTATGAAGGATTTTCAAAAAATTGTAGAAAATTGTTCTTGTATATTCCCTGTCCCTTGTTCCAAATATTCCTTGTTAAAAATGTCTGTTGATTCTCAAATCAAAGTTTTTTTCCAAAATTCTTCTTAAATACTTTAATTTTTCATTCGGATCATCTCCGCGGATCATTCTCTCGATTACAATAAACATATATTTGTTTTTAACTATTTAATTACATTTTCACAAGAGCCTTTCATTTTAAATGCGGAAACGTTGACTTCTGTTAATTAGAAAAAAATAAATAAAAAATTAGAGTATAATAAAGCAGTTAAATATCGAGTTATCTCCCATATTTTATTGTATATTTAATTATTGCTTTTTTTTATTCAATCTCTCTTTTTATTTTGTTATTATTATTATGCTGCCTTCTGTTATATAAAGGGATTTCCTTACCAGTTGAATACTCCTGCATGCAGTCTCCGAGTTTGGTGTCCACCAGGATGTGTTGTGGAAGCTCGATGGTCGGTTCCACCACCAACGGAACTTTGGACTCCCAGTCGAAGATGAGGTCGTCGGTGGTGTAGGACACTGCGGGGGAGAAAGGACAAAATGGTCAGATATCGCAAAATAAGAGGAAAAGACACGAACAGCCTCATTTATTTTAATTTCAAATCTAGTTAAAACTAGTTAAATAATCTTAAGGTCAATGAATTCGCTTAGTTGATTTTAAATAATTATTTAAAATGAACTAAGGTAATCGCTGCAGATTTGTTATTTCCTTTATAAATAGGATGGTGAGAAGTTCACAAGAGGCTTTTATAATTAGAGAATAGGAATTAAGGACTTTAAGTTAGAATAAAGATATTTTTATAGTTTATAATGACATTTTTTGAACGTATTCATTGATTTGATGAGATTTACTAGCACAAAAACCATTATGATAGCGCTAATCATAAGATGTATGCGAATATATGGTCCATAAAAAAGCATAATCGTATTTTAAAAGATTACTTAAAAATACCTACTGTTCTATCTTATAAATAGTTAATTTGTTAATCTGCATAAAAACTGCTGTATAGGATTTAAAACATAAAAAAATAGCAATATTTATATAAGATAGGAAAAAAAAATACCAATAACTTTTTAAAAAGAAAAAAAAATGAGGATCAGGCACTTTATGAAAGAGCTCTTTTAAAATAATGCGAGAAGAAAGAAAACATTGAATTTATTGAGAATTAAAATGTCAGCATTCTATAAGAATATACCGAACTAATATTAGGGACAGGCATATCGTACATCGAGGGGCGGTTTCCTCCAACAACAAAATTGGTAGAATATGACCCATTTTTAAAAAGCTAATAATTTATTTAATTATTATTTTTTAACGGAAAACTTCGTTTCAACCTTCCCCTACAACTAAACGACAGACATTTTTTTTGTATTATCAAATGAATTACAAGACTTTTTCTAATTACATTTAGATTCTTGTAATGTAATTTGTTCCAATTAAAATATGAAAAGCTTTCATAAAAGACTATTATTCTAGTCCACGCTATTCTTATCAACTGGATAATCATAACAGAAATTTTAATTCTTCATATTATGCACATAGTTTACACCTATCACATTATGACTGTGGTCTATTTAATAGAGGGTAAAAATGCTCGAAAGAGAATTTTAGAAATGATATTTCTATGCTCAGTTTTTTTTTTACTTATAAAATGCGCTGAAGAACACTTTTTTATAATTTCATTGGCTGTACAAGGGTTTTAAGATTACTAACACAACGAGCGAATATTTCCGTTCTCGAGTCCTTTTAAATAATCTAGAATTTTTTTTCCTGGTCTTTTCGTATTATATTATCATTGAAGTTTAAAATGACTCGATATTATAAGTGACCGCATTTAAAACATGAATGAATAACATGGGTCTCCACTTACAGCTCTCCATTTTCAAGGAACATGTCTGTGTATCGTGGGGGTAAGCTTCGAATTTCATGGCACAGGAGAGCTCTAAGGTCAACCTGTAAAAAATAGACTCGTTTGAAAAACAATAGGACAAATTATATAACAATAGATTTTTTTGCAATAGAATGGATTTTATGTTGAATAAGAGAAATTTTACTAAATAATCCTTTGAAATATTGCGTAAATTGCAAAATTATTTTATAATACCCCTAAGACTTAGATGCTGAAAGATTATTTTCCATATGTATCATCATATTGTAGATATATTTTTAAAAAACTTTTTTTTATCAAAAGCAATTATATTAACTGAAATTTAATGACTTCAGTTCTAACTAAAGTTCACATTTTTGGGAAGCTGACAGAAAATTAGAAAAATGCATAGTGAAATTTTGAAGAATGGTCTAAGTTTTATAAAATAGTATGGCTGCATAACTATCAACATTTGAAGCTTAAAAATATTTTGCTGAAAAAAAACCTAAGACCTGGTTATAAAATATTTAATTGAAATTTTAGAGACTATTAATCCAGAAGATTCAACTAGTTGTCAAAGGCAATTAGCCTATAATAAGAGAAATTTCTGTGACATGTGCGTTAATGTCTTATATATATGTAAAAATCTCCTGCGGTTACAGACGAGCTAACAAGCAAGATGCGATTAAATTTTGAAGGAATAATATGCTGTAACTTATGAAACATTTCACCTGAGTTTCATTTAACTTAATGTATAGATGATGGCTGAGAATTTCAGTTTCTATGGTTTTTAGAATCAAAATTCATGCGACGAAAAACAGAGAAGGGCCTATAATACTAATCAATATTTCAAATATCTTTGCAAACTTTATTTTCGTATGTAAATTAAAGCAAAGAAGATACCCACTTGACCATGTACAAAATGGTCTTGTCGCTGTAGAGCCATATGTAGTGGTTTGGAATGGTCATCTCCTGGAAGGTGACCCGTTTCGCGTTTTTGAAGAAAGAGTCCGGTCGCCACATCTTCTTGAGCCAACTGATGGGCAGGAGGCGATACTTGGACGTCATGTTCTCCGGCAGCTGCAGGCGGTCGTCCTTCCAGCTCTGCGACATGAAGATGTCGGTGACGTATGTCTGGCGGAAATATTCAGAGATTTTACTGGTCGCTCGGGATAAGGAAATACCAGATTTTGATTCCCTATTTTAATACATTTGCAAAGCATGCTTTGCCAAGATGTTGTTACAAATTTTACATTTACAATTATGCAGATATATAGGATATATTTATACATTCTAAGTGTCAGGAAGAACGACAACTTTCTTTTTTCACTTCTGCTTTTTGCGATTTACTATAAATATGTTGCTTAAAATGTATATAATACACTTGGAAGTTGAAAAATTTCTATTTTCATTATGAATAGAGAAAGAAGAACCATATGATGAGCACTAAATTTATAATCAATGTATGTATTTGGTTGTTATATTAGATTGTCATATTTATTTTAGATAGCAAACAATTAGAATTTTTGTTAACATGCTCAAAAAAATGGAAATTAATTAGATACGGCAAAAACTATCAAGAAAAAATATATCAATTGTCAAAACTGTTTTTAAATCTAGAAGAGTGTGGATAAATTAATGTTATATTAATAATAAAATTGCAAAGAAATCGGAAAGTACTATAGACAACATAACGATGAAAATTTCTGGATGTTATTAAGGTTTTAATTCTCTTATTAAATACGAGGCCTTGAAATATATCCTAATTTATGCAATTAAAAACTTACCATTGATCCTTCGTCTATTGAATCTATACTGAGCACCGTGACATGAAATCGAACAATGGTCGGTGTTTGTTCTGTAAGAAGGAATAAACTTTTTAAATCGTCATTTTCATCAAATACTTTGAGAAACCATATGACAGCAAAATAAATTTATTACCTTCAGTTCTTCAAAAAAAAAATCAATCATTTACTAGGGATGATTTTTCATATTTGTCAAAAAAAATCTATCAAAAACAGATCAGAATGGGAGCATACTGTTTTAATTGCAGTAAATCGATTCATTTTTATAGATTCTTTTTTAATGTCCATAAATGAAATCAACTATTTAAAAAAAATCGTCATTAATCATCCATCGCAAAGAATATCTTAAAATCACAGAAATGAACTTCGTTGTCATGCGCTTTTAATTCAGGTTTCAATATTTTAACATGAATTTTTATTGCATAATTTGTTTAAAATGTGTTACCTACGATTTTGATAACACTATTTTCATCAACAACCATAACCAATCTGATAATCCACTCATTGAATATTTTTGACAAAAACCAATAAGTTAAAATTTATCTCGTAAGCATAGAAAAAATATTCTACTACTTTTCTTTTATTCCGATGTTATATTCAAGGGTTATTTAACTCCAATTTAGGGATCCTGGATTCTGTAAATTGCCATGAAGAATAATGTCGAAATGATTTCAGATGCTTCATACTAAAAATTCCTCCATGCCTTCATATATTCATAATTTTAGAAATTTTCCTTATTGGAGTTAAAATAACTTTTTTCAAATTTATGGCAATGGGAATTAACTTACAAATAAATTATGTTTCATTTTCTTTCATATATAATTTGCCATTTTATTTTACAGACTATTAAAAATCATTCATCAACAACAAACAAATACTTTGGTTTTGGGCGTAGGTTTAAATGGTAAGAATTATAGAGTTTATGCTTCTCTTTACCGTAGGATAAGTTTAATTTGATGATTTGACATTTTTTATTAATTAATGACTCTTTACTTAACTCTTCAAATACTGAATTGCAATCTGAATAATGCACGACATTAAAAACAGTTTGAAGAATGGCTCTCAAGAAAAAAGTAGAGGAAAGAATGTGAAAAGTTTTAACAAATTGTCGGACTTTTCTATAAATTATTCTTAAAATGTTTAACAATAAGGCCTAGAGCTTATGACCCAAAAATTTCACTTGTATATTTTTAAGGATTAAATAATATTTCACAAACTTGGTGCATCTGGGCTATCAGTTTCAAGAATATTTAGAATTCTGCGATAGTACAACTGTCACAATTAAGATTTAAATGATACATGTGTTCTAAACATAACTTGAAGTAAGTAGTGAAATTAGAACTTTCATAAAATAAAAAATCCGTGCTATTTAAGATCGAAATCTTTCCAACATTAATTACTCACTGAATAATGTTGTAGAAAAAGACACCTGAACCTAAGTGAGCTCAAATAAAGCAACCCTAAATGACATCCTTGTTTAAGCATCCAAGTCATTGAAAAACCCGGTCACTGCCACAATAGTGACAGTATTTTGGATAGTTGCACTACGGCCATCACCGTTGCATGCACTGACTCTTCCAAAGCAGAAAACTCAGTCACAGGGATGAGACCAACACAACCACATTACCACTGCTGCACTTTCCAGGAAAGCCAGAATAAGTTTGATTATCTGAAGATTTCTTAACCTTATATTTCAGGCATTTCCTCCCCGTTCTCAAGGATTCCACCTATGATGTAGGAAAACAAGTCCAAACACATTCAGAAACTTCTCAATTTAATGATTTACCAGATCTCAGAGTTCCGGCATTATTCACATTTTATAAAACTTTCATTGAATTTTTTTCCTTGCGCTCTCAGCACGAGTATTTTTCATGAACATTTTTACTTTCTCATGTACGAAGTACAGAAAAATTGCAATTGTCAAAAAACTCGAAATCAAGACTTTGGGGAGTTTCCACGTTGCATACCTCTCCGAGTTCGAAGAACACATTTTGGGACAATGTCTGTCGATCTGTCTACCTGTGACAAAGATAATTCAAAAACGATTTCAGATAGACGAATGAAATTTGATATATAATCTTTATACCAAATTTGTAGATTTCTAACACATTTTCAGCAATATTTCTTCAAAGGAAGTCTCTCTATCCGGTTGTTCTGGTATAAATTAATTTGATAACTGCAATACGAAGAAAGATGATTTTTGCGAGACCATTTGCAAACCGAGTCTGCAAATATCTATTTTACAGACTCGGTCTGTACTTTCAGAAGAATATAAAGGCGACAACTCAAAAACGCAATGATTTCATTATAAAAAATTTGGTGTGTGATTTTGTGACTACAATCTTAGTTCTGCGTCAAAGTTTGGTTTCATTCGGTTGGAAAAAAATACGTCTAAAATAAAAGCTCAATTTTCGGATACTATTAACCACATTCCAGGGATTAATCGCCAATAATAACATCGTAGATTCAGAAAAATGCTGAATTCGCCACAAAGATTAATACTTCGTAACTGTTATACACCAATGACATGCAAGGAGCTTTGTGCCTTGTCCAAGGTCCACAATTGTTTGCGAGGAGTGGAGTTAACACTTTCATTAAACGATTCCAAGTTTTTTCCAAAACTAATGGGGAAATATTTGAAATCTAAGCACCTGTATTTTGTTAGATATTTCTTTCATATGAAACCACAGTGGTTCATGATTCCTTCTAACAACAAATAAAAAATAAAAAAAAATTTTAATCGTTAATTTTTTTTAATTTGCATTTTTTTTTCTTTTTTTCAATTTTACAGTTAAATAAAAAATAAAACGTTTAAGTTAACAAATATAATAAATTAAGTTAACAAATATAATAACAAATATAACAAATATAATTCAAGAAAACTGCGATGTTAATTAATTAATTTTATTTTATTTTACTCTCCTCGATTGCATATTTTAAATCCTAGTTCTGTAAATCTTTTTTAAGAAATAGAAAAATTTGCTGAAATCGTTATCACAAATTAATTCATTAAAATGTGATTCTCTTTTAAATGCAATTAAATGCATTTCTAAGCAAATTTTCGCTCGTGTTTCTCAGAGTTATTCAGAGAAATGAGCAAGTGAGCGTTGCGGGGTTCCATGAAACTACAAAGTATGTCCCCGCTGCATTTTAAACATGCCGTCCGAATCGTAGGGAAGCGCTCTGTAAAGTGGCATTTAATCCTTTGCCTCCTCTGTCCGCAGCTAATTTATGTAAATTTAAGTCCTAACGGAGTTAAGGAATTCAAGTTATCTCCGCCAACTCTCGTTAATTTGGTTACTCAGCAAGTTCAGCCAATCAATATTTTGGCAATTAGTTTACCGATGAAGTAGATAGCAACAGTGAGCCTCATACGTGTATCATATTTTATGAATTTGCCTTGCCGATAATGCCGTGGGAAGCAATTTTGACTGAAATATATAAAGGCAAGTCAAAATGTAATGCACTATCCACTGTAGATCGAAGGGCGAATGATAAGAAGGGATATTTTGCTGGTAAAAGTATTCATCGTTTGGAAATGTCATTCAATGTACGATTCGTTCGCTTTAACGCGCCCTATGTATTTTCCTTCCTAAACCATGAACCCTCATTCATAAAAACTCTTGAAATCGGCCATTGCACCATATATGTACACTCGTAGTAAGAATCTTGACAGATCAAAACTACTCTCCACCTATAAAAACCTTCGTTTTTCGAATAAATCTGATGATACTAGGTCATATTATAAGAAAGTTGTGAATTCATTGGTCAGTTTTCTGAATTGTTGGATGTGTAATACATAGTTATAGAGATGCTCCTTAATGTCCATTATGTCTAACAGGCTTATATTCTTTGGATCTTAACGAAAAAGGAAAAAATTAATCTTTGACAATATTCATTCCAATAGAAAATCCTCCATCTATCATTCCAATAAAATAATGAATTTGAATCCTTAGTTTGTTGCATAAATGGGAATCGCGGTTTCCTTTTGTATGGCGATCAAGAATCCTGCGCTCAGGATCGCCTACAGAAATTCTGTCATTAAATATTGACTTAATATGGTGTCGCTTCAATTCTCTGCAATCTTACTTGCAACAACAGGGAATTAGCTACAAGTAAGATAAAAGAATGTTTATCAATAAAATTTCCTTTACTATTAGCCAGCTACGGCGAATTGTTTTTCCTTTTTTGCTCACAATATAGATCAAATTCTTTGGATAGAAATTCGGAGAATTCTCCACCGGATTAGTCATTGACATGTAAAGACACACATTTTATATTAATTGATTAATTCTATTTGATAAATTTCTCTCTGTTAATCTTTAATAAAAATCTCCTAGAACAGTTCCAAATAATTGATTCGATTTGACGCTATCATCAAACATATCCAGAATTGATTATTTTTTCTAGAATTACCTTCAGTTTTGAATTGCTGTATACCTATTTCTATTATGTTGCACTCATTTCATGGCTCTATAATCCGATGATGTCAAAGACGCTTTATAATTTTTCATCGTAATTTTAATTTTTCCGATATTAAAAAGCCACAGTTTAAACAAAGAGCAGGGATCATCCAGAATGCCCAAATATTTCTGCGAAATTTCCACTCTTTTTTTTGTGTAATTGATTGAATACATGAGATGGCGCTTTGTTCGCTAAGATAGCTCCTCTAAATGCATTTGGAAGACATACACAAAATTTACATACATTTTCAAAAAAAAAACGCAGCAGAGTATATTCCCCGTAATAAATCTTCTTTATACCCACTAGCTAGCCAGAATTCTCTTTTTTTCAGGCTATTAAAAATTGGAGATGCATATGATATTGAGGTCATTAACATTGTCTTGATGATTAAAAGTTCTTTTTTCCTTCAAAATTTAAAGTTGGGATATCTTATGGATAAAATAAAAGTTCTCTTTTGCTGTCTTGTGCTTGATTTTTTTTAATATACTTCTAAAAAGTGAAATGTTTGTCTGGGGTGATGCCAAGGTATGTAATGTCATTATACCCAACGAATGTTTCTCCTAAGTAGTTTAGGTGGGAGAAGCAAGTTTTTTTTCCATGAAAAGAAAACCACTATAACTGATGTTTATTTGCATCTTTTGTTGAATGAAACATTTTGCAATTAATTTGGGATGTTCAAAAAACTTATCGGTAATGATGATAATGATGATAACGGCGGTGTCATAAACAAAAAGTGTCATTTTGAGGGTTTTTTTTTTCAATTCTGAATAATTATTAATACAGATATTGAAGAAAATTGTACCGAATTTCGAAATCTGTACAACGGCTTTAGTTTTTCTGGGTGTGGAAAGCAAGTTGTTGACCCCCCCCCTCCCCTGAATTGCCTGTTGAAGTGATAGTAAGAAAAGAATTTAATAATTCCCTTTGAGATTTTTCATGTTAATCATTTTGCAGATAAGGCGTCAGTTCAAACTAAATCAAACGCTATGGCGATATCCAGGGGAAACATCACCGGTGATGGCCATTGCTGAATCTTTGTTGTATATCCTTTATCATTCTTAGATTCTCTTGTCGATAGATTTTTCCTCATGCCAAATTAGTAAAGTGAGATGCGGTCTTCAACATTACTGTTTAATCTATTTAGTATTATTTGTTCAATAATTTCGTTGGGATTGGTGAGGCGACTGATTGTTGATAACTCTCAGGTTAATTAGGGATTCTGTCATAGTCATTAGAACTATGTTTGCAGATTATCATGAATTTAGGAAGTGCTAAAGTTGAAGAAATGGGTTATTGATTCAGTGAGACGGAAGATAATCCTAAGGGTTTTTTTAAAATAAGATTGTTACTCATAACACCAATGTCAGGACTTTTGCAATTCTTTCAAAGTAAGCGTTTCAGATATCATTTTGGGAGAATTTTAAAGTAAAAATAAAATAAGTTACTCGTTTCCGGTTTAAATTATCATTGCTTCAGGTTTGAATTTTATAAGAATTTTTATAGTTCTATATTATTCAGATTAAAAATAAAAACTGTTTAGAATTTTCAAAATTTTGATTTTATTCTTAGATTATAAACTAAAATTCATTTTTTTTTCTGGGAAAAAAGTTTTACAAATTTTTAATTTTTTAATAATCATGGGTAAAAGAATGAAATAAAATCTGTTTCATCTGTATTTCAATTTAAACTTAAAATATTTAATTGTTAAATTCAATAATAGTTTGACAAATTTTTATAAAAACTTGCTTATACATAGTTTACAGTCCGTTCATAATCGTTCGTTTCATGTAAAATGTAAGGTTACTGCAACTTTTTGCTTTTCAATTCTTGTGTCAGATTTTCATTTAAAGTATACTATTATCAAAATAGAAGTATAATAGAAGTATTCCTTATAAAATCTACTTATATGAGACGGTGGTGAAAAAAACGAAAAGAGAATCTCTCTTGTGTTGAATAGAGTCTTTCCAAGCTTCTGTAAAAATAATAACGTTAAGAGTTCATGAAACATATCAGAGAAAGATAAATTGTCTTCTTCCTCTCAAAAAAAAAGGAAGTGGACAATTAAAATGGAATTATCTTTATGAGGGACCATCGTTTTACAATGTGAGTAAATTTGTTAACATTTTTCTTTAACTGCATTTCATTTACATTAAACTGTTAATATTCCATTGATCCAGAAAAAAAACTTATTCTTTTTATTCAATAAAAAAAATTAATAAAGAAATTTTAATGAGAAGAAAATTATTTTCTCTTATTTATCAGAGTGTTTACAAAGATTCAGGCCTGTGTCAGATCGCATGGATCAGATGAGTAGTGAGATGATAGATAGCCAAATATCAGATGAGGGGTGACAATTAGATGCCTTTTAAAATCTTTCACAAATTAGAGATTGAAAGATCTACCATCTCTAATGTAGGAAAAAAGGATTAGATTAACATAAGCAATAACAAATACATTAATATAATTAACATAACAGTAATAAATAATGTATACTCTTATTACTAATGGATAATATATGCTTCTTTTTTTTTATCCATTAAATGTTAGAAACTTTGGAAAAATCATGCATATTAGCAAATCATAGTAAAGTTGTATGCTTTCCTGTATTTTTTTCCCCGTTACTTTGAAAGATATCAAATTTTTAACACAGCTTTTATAATTCGTATCAGAAATTAACATATAACTGCCATTTCTTATAAGACAAGAATTTAAAAAGATATTCTGCATAATATGAGCATTCTAATTACCGTTTCCTTTCGGCGGCTGCAGATTGTCGTACTCTTCAGGAGTCGGGGGAAGAATGGTGTTAAAGTCTAAGCTCTGGAACCTGCGAAAAAAAATATTGAAAAATGAACCTTACACGAAAAAAAACCAGAGATATTCAGTTCAAGAAAAAATAATTGGAATATTAAACACAATGCTAAGAATAAAGTAACCAGGCATAAGTGTAACCAAGCATGCACAGATAAACTATTTGTTTATGAGAGCATGTTGTCTCGTGCGTAAATATAGGATCGCTTGAAGAGTAGCTGTGACAGTGATTCAATAAGCTTTTGAACAGGCCTGTTTTCCAATCTGGTTTATTTTATGAAAGAAACTTCATTTTCGAAGGAGGGCAGAATCATTATGCATTACTAATACCCAGAGAACTCACCATATGACTGCTAATACATTCACTGGCATAGTAATATTCAGTCGGTTCTACCTCAGATCAGTTATTTATCCATACTTCATTTCACTAAGGAAGCTTTATTTTCAAGGATTATTAAGTAAAACTGGGTTCATAAAATCTGAAAACCCAAAAGGATCCTAATACAGAATAGTGTAGCATCAACATTTGGAGTGGCATTGTGAGACGTTATTTTCTCTGGTCACATCCATTGTTGATATAGTTGGATTTATGAGAAAATGTTTTTTGATGGAAGTATCCTATAATTACAACCCCGACAGGCATTTGTTGCAACTTGATGATTTATTTTTGGCCTCTTTATTGCATGCTCAAAATTTTCCCTTAAATCACTGTACGTTATATATATATATAAGGTTTCACGGTCCTAGATAAAAATGTCTCTTCTGTTTATGCCAGATGTCCTTTTTAAGGTTGCCTGAAATGTTTGATTTATCCTGTAAGTAAATTAAGAAAAGTATGTAGAAAACACGAAGGATTCTTCTCGCTTCGCTTGTTTCAGTGTTTGACAATGCTGACAGTTAGAATAGAAATAAATAAAGAAGAAATTTTCTTAATTTTGAATTTTCTCTTTAAAAAACTTCATTGATGATCAATGTTATAAATATGTATCATCATTAAAGGACAATTCCTTAAAATTAAAATCAAATAAATTTACCGTAAGTATAGTGTTAGGAGACTTCAGCAAAACGAAGTTTTTGTTTTACTTTCTCAGTATGTGGATATGAATTTAATATGAACCTCAAATCAGGGAGTTGCTAGTTGACATCGTGCTGATAAACAAAAATTGAAATGAAACCTTGAGTTAAAATGCAGTAAATGGGGTTCAATACAAGTTATTTTTTGTCAGTAAATTAAGTAAAAGAAAAGGATACACCAAATTAAATTTATAGCCCAGATTTATTGAAAATGCTATTTTGTATTAAAGAGAAAAACAGTTTAATTACATAATAATACCGTTTGAAGTTGCAAATAACATTATAAGAAAGATAACTGCAAACTATATGTAGTATCAGCGCCAAATTTTTGGATTATTTTGGAATGTTCTTAGTAGTAGAAACTTGAAGCAATTGAGTTTCTGAATGAATATATACTTTCTTACAGCCGTATTGTACATTTTATTAGACACATCCATATCTTCAATATCTAATTCACTAAAAAAAAAAATTCTCCCATAACAGTCCACCGTTGTATTTTCAAGCCCATGTTACTTCTTTCTTTATGCCTGACCTACCCTTCAAATTGGCTGACGAACTTTCTCGACACCCTAAAAGTATGTCTAAAAAATGTCTATAGAGAAATATAGACATATTTTTTGTCGAACAAATATATCTATATTTCTCTATTATGATCTGAAATAATTTTTTTGTCAAACACTTTGTTTTCAATTAAAAAAAAGGTGTAATATGAAATGAATTAAAAACAGTGAACAAATAAAAATTTTTGAAGAAAGCTATTATGATTTTTTGAAATTAAAACTTCTACCTAAATCCAAGATAATGAGGAAAGATCCTGAGATTTATTGAAGTCATTACCATCCTTAGCATAGAAATGCCCTAGAACAAAAGAAGATAGCTCAACTAAAAATTCATTAGAATTAATCAGATGTTTAATGATAGGATCATTCTTCCGTAAATAAAAAAATATATTACAAATTTCCGCACATAGCATTGTTTTGTTCGCTTTATGATTATTGGCTAAGAATAAAAAGATATTTAAATGTATTACGTTTAAAACTAATAAATGGTAATATAATGAAGCTGCTATTATTGTAATTACAATTATGCAGATAAAAATGTTAAAACTTATCTTTTATTGTAAAATTATATCCTTTTTAATCACCTTAAATCTATTTAATTGACAATTACAAAATAACTAATAGTGCTGTATTTGAATCCATGAGCTTGTTTGGGCTAATTTAATCCATTTAATCGTCTCTATTTATTTTAATTAAATCCAAAAATAATAGCCTTTTTAAGATTAAGATCTGGAAACCGGGACAATGGATCTACATTTACTTAGTTAACAAGGGAACTATTACAAACAGATCGCTTTGAAAGTATATCTTATTTTAATTAAAAGACATTACATTCCCTCCACGACTATATTTAATTGTTGGAAATGAAAATTGCACTGTTGGATAAACTTTATTTAATGGTTATTAAAGCAAAGTTGTGTAATTTCTTTTATTAGATAATATTAATTTACTTAATTTATTTCAGATAATTAATTGATATTACTGGATTTCTAATCTCGACTTTTTATCACTCGAAACTCTCGACTTTTTCATCACGGTTGAAATGTCAACTTCAATTTAAGTTTTCGATAATTACTGTAATGAATATGTTTGAAAACATAATTGAAGCAGAAAAGATATAGGGTAATCCAACGATAAAATGTAATAAGTTTTAATTTTAATCTCAGAGAATCTGTATATATAACTAGCTATTGTAACCGCGTCTCAGCCCGAATTTGTCTGTTCTATGTGGATGAAAGAGAAAGAAAATGACGTACACATTTGATATCAAAAATTTTTAATTCTCATTTTCAATCCTTTAATAGATTTTAGAATTCTGAACACTTATTAATGAAAGCTAGTTAATTATTCCTCTAAAGCTATCATCTAAAAAAGTTTTTCAACAAATGGACCGTTTGGAACAAATATATAAAGGCTTCTTGAAGTTTATACTCTGGAAGATGCAATGCATAATGATCTTTGGAGAAGAATAGAGGTTCCAGGTTCCCAACATCAAGACCTTTTTCCTCAGCTTTAATGATTGTCATTGCGAAAACTAAACAAATGGGAATTTGAAAGTGCTGAAAGTCGAATTTCATGTCAATTGGGATAAGAAGAATGTAAATGTTCACATTCTTTACTACTATGTGCGAGGATTGTAACTTGAATTATGTTGGTAACATTTTTATTTATTCATAAACTTATAATTAATTAAAAATGAATCGAAATTTTTGCGTATTTCCTGTATAACCTCCGAAAATTTTACAACTTAAAACTTATTTTTGCATTATCTTAAATTTCAAAAAGTAATCTTTTCCATGATATCAATGTTTTAAACTATAAATTAAGTTTCTTATTTTTAATTTATTTAAAAAAATATTTAAATAATTTAATTGCATTTTCCAGCAATTTATTATGAACAAAATGAAACAAAATTTATTTTTTTATTTTTTAGCACTCAGACACTTACACGAGCTTGCTGTAAGTGCTTGAGAAAAATTAGCCGTGAAATGTTAAACTAAATTTTACAAAACACTTATGGAAAACTATAAACGTAGGAAAGTGTAATTTCCATCATGTAATGCAATGAAAAAATGAATGAGAGAAAAAAAACTTCTGTAGTGATTTAAAATACTTATATCATTAATTCAAATTCAGTTTTATAAGGCACACATCGTTTAATATATACAGGATATAAGATCTAATCAAGGCCGAAGAACCAATTCCTAAAACTTTATTAATTGGCTTATACATCTGGTCTAAATGAAAAAAATCATGTTTTATACAATTTGAATAATCAAATGTTCTGATGAATTATAAATTTTAAATTTTTATATAGATCCTCTGATTTTATTCATGATTAATAAAATATTCTCGAGACACAAATATTTTAAATAAAAAAAGTTCTACTCTTTTACAGTTAAAACTGATTGAGTTATGAAAATGTGAATACTTCCATTCTATTTCTATAAAAAAGAAATCCTCTCTATTTTATACCTCTCATTGAACTGTCTTGAAGAAAATAGCTAAGCAGCAACTGGAATTTCCCAGAGACTGATTGTCTAAAATAATGAAATTGTTGATTGTCCTAAAATAATGATATTCAAAGCTTTATAATTCGGTCAGGCTTGATCGCAGAAGATTGAAATGTAAGATTGTCAAGATAATTTCACTGAATATATTTTATAGGATCGAATTATAGAATAAAATTTAAACTTCATAGTAGTTTTCTGAATTGCATTTATTGATAGAAACATTATTTACCACATTTATATCTTTTTGAAGGTAAAACTGTATTTTATGATGAATCAGAAAATGTTTTATAGAGTATTTCTTTGAAATATTGCATAAATTATTTTTTTTTAATATTTGGTGGTCTATATAAGATTACAATACTGAAGGATTCGATTTCCTGTAGTTAAACTTTTAAAAAAATATGTTTGGTTTTAGGAAAAAATTAGATATATTTATAATACAATTAACAAAATGTCATGAGGCTTCTACGGTAATACGAGTTATGTGGCTATCGAAATTTGAAGCTTAAAAATACTTTGCTGAAGAAGTTACCAAGTGAATCAAATTTCATAAATATTTAATTGAATATTTTAGGCAGCATTAATTCTAGTGAAGAAACTGGTCGCCAAAGGCGACTAGTTGATCAATAAAATTGACAAAGTGCTTTAATTTTAATTTAAATAATATTTAACAAAGAAATTCTCAAATATTGAATTAATTTTAGTTAAAAACAAAATTTTGAAATAAATTTTCAAGATTATTTTTCTTGCATTCTTTTCTCTCGTTTATAAAGACTAATTCAACTGCGACTGAACATTAAAAGATCACGAAATCGTAACATTAAAATAAATTTTCATATTATTTTCTAATTCACTTGAAAACATTTAACACTGCTGAATACATTTTTAATTAATACGTATATATCAATAACTATTAATTAATACGTATATATCAATAACTATTAATTAAAAATGTATTCAAGTTATATTTACATCTTAGATTTCAGTATATTAAAATCATTTTAAATCCTCTTTGAAAGAGAAAAGGTTGCTGTATTTGTGACAGGACATTTCACCTTTAATAAACTGTGATTAGGAACGAATGCACTTTGTTATTGCGCGTAAGAAATTCGTACTACGTTTTTGCCAGCAGCTTCGCTGTCGAAACTGTAAAGTGAAAAGAAAGTCCCTTGTTGTTTCATAAGAAAACGGTACTATTTGGTATTTCTCTGTTTCTCTTTAAGAAAAGCGGTGTTCTGTTTTTCGCTGAGATTTCCCTGGAAAATGAAAGCTCAAAACAAGAATGCAGTTTGATTGTCATTAATTTTAGATACCACGTGAAAATTCAAATATTTAAGCAAATATTAAGCGTGAAAATTAAAAATCATATTTAAGCTCAAAAAAATGCTGGTGGTTTGCATTTACCATGCCTACGCAAAATCGCCTTTAGTATTAAATGCCTACGATATGTTGTAAAATTAGATATGTTAATAGAAAATGTGCACAAGTTAAAATATGGAAAATTTAAAAAGAATATATATGTCGCAGCAAGTATTAGTTGGAGAAAATGAAACTTCACTACAATAAAAACTCATTACAACTACAATATTTATGTATACACGATTGAAAAAGATTATAATAGTTTTTAAATTTTATTTAAAGTGAGATATACATTAAAAAATATTTATTTTTTTTTTGTTTCTGCATTTAAAAAATGTGTAATGATATCATTTTTTAAATATTATAGTATTTTTATGTTCAAAATAGTTCTTCTTCGAACAAGTTAGGAGTAGATTAGGATAAGAATAAAAAGAATGACTTACGAATAAACTCCTAGAAGTATGAAGGACTGAATCAACCAGAGTAAAGCGGATTGATTGAACACAAACCACATCTTGACGTTGGGGAAACGCTTCTTCAGACTCCGCTCTCGTCCACCTAATGAAAGGTAACGTAAACTGTAATTGAACAGGAAAGCGTAATATATTTATTCTATTTCACATGAATGAATCGAAAAAAATATGAAACGTTAAATATGTCCATAATTTAGGTATTCTTTATGGTTATTCAAAATAGTTGCATAGATTGAAAATGGCTACAACTTCCTTGCAAATAATGGCAGAAAACTAAAGGAAACATTAGGAAGCAAACATTAAAGGAGGTTTAATGTTTGCTTGCTGGCGTCATAATCGAGCTATGTGGCTATCCTTAGCCCATGGAAGACAGCCACTGTGTAGATCATTTCACTCTAGACCCTGCTCTATTGGCAAAGAACACCCAGTAACAACATCTTCATGATATTGCCCGGCATTTAGAAAATCGGACAACTTCGTGATAATATCACACGATGGCTTGTGCTAATAAGATGTGAAATATATTTGTAGTCATTGTTTGTGTATTCGACGGAGGCGTGCATAATTTGTTTGAAGTTACCTAAATCTTCTAAAAATATTTCCTTTATATTCTTGTTATAAAATATTTCTTACATTTCTTCATTGTAATATTCCTTGGGTTCTGTTTTTGGCAATGACCAACATCATTATTTATCAAGAATTAAATTCTAAATACTTAACTGCGACATAGTTATAACTGCGACTCACAAATAAACCAGTTAGTCATAAATTCGATAAAGCAGATTTCTTTATTAGATAATATTCGAAATGTCACTACCAAAAACTCTGATTGATTAATCTGATTGCCGACTCCGAAACTAATTAAGCGCAGGTTTTTGTTTGGACTCGGAACTTCAGCTTAACATTATTTGTAAGAAGATACATTATATCATAAATTTAAAAGACGAATGTTTTCTTTTTCAACTGTACCCCATAAACATATTTGTAATTAATATGTTTCTTTTTTTGTTGTTGTTGAAGGCTAATAAATATAAATCGGAATATTTTCCTTTTATAGCCTTTACTATTGAGTTTTAGTATATTTGCCCATTTGTTTAAATTTTGAAGTCTGCTACATTATTTATAAAATTTATTATGTTATCTTCGGTCTTTTGTAAATTTTACTAATATATGTATTATGCAGATATTACTAAACTGTATGTTTCAAACATGCGTTGGAAAGATTTGTTAAAAATTTTGATAATAATTTAATTTTTTCAAACATATTTACATGATTATTGCTTCATCTTATAAGGTAAGGACTTAAACATATTTCAAAATTAAATCTAAATCAAGACAATCCGTTTAAGAAAGATTTATCTAGGATTTAAGGAGCGCAAAAGGCATTATCAAAATGCTTTTTTTTTTTTTTTGCAGAAAAATTAAAAATATTGAAATGCATTTCAAAAATAATATTTTAAATTGCGGAGCAAATTAAGTAAAAAAATGTAATTAAAAAGGTTTCATTTCAAACATAACTCTCTATTTAAAACACATTCTGACTAAATCGGCATCCATTGACGATCCACTACTCTGGTTTTATTTTCTGAAGCTGACATTTATTTTTTTAGCTTGTCAAGAACTTATCATTTTTTTTTTCTGAAAAAGTGAATGGCTTTTATTTAATAATGCTCCAAGTTTTTCTGTGATAATTCAGTTGAATCAAGCTACAAATATGTGCACTTGTCAACAGAAATTGATGTCCTGGTAATTTTTCCCCATGAAAGAAATGAAATAAAGAAAATAAAGACGACATAGAAGTGGGAGTATTAAATTACTTGAAGACACTCTTAACTGTTAGTAATATGCTTAGATCTTATTTTATGGATATGTTAAAACAAAGAACTTTTTCAAGTGAGCATATCGCAAAGCTCATTCAAAAAGGCTCTTTGGTTTAACAAAACCGTAAGATAATATAAAAAAATTGTATATCCAAATATTTATATTGAAACAAAAGTATCAATATTATTAAGAGGTTACAAAATATCTTCAAAATGAAGATCTTTTCAAATTGCATTTTAATGTAATTTGGCAAATAAATTTTAAAATACCACCAATGAAATGAATAGAAACTTTCGCACAAAAATACATCGGCATTGATTTTATAAAATCTCAGTATAAAATTCTTAGAGCATTTTGAATGTATCCCCGTTTTGTTAGTGAGCTGAAATATTGGTTAAAGCCTCGATTGAAATAAAACTGGTACATTCGGTACAGGAAAGTTCCTAATATCCAACAAGCAAAAAAAAAAAAAAAAAAAAAAAAAAAAAGACTTGATTTTGATAAAATATTCTTTATTCTAAAAAACTGATATATTTTTCTGAAGAAAGTTTGAAAAGAAATAGTGTTCATATTGAAGTATGCGGTTATTCAATGAAAAACGATCAAAAATTAATAAATAAATAAATACTGATACTTATCCTCAAAATTGTTATGGGTTTCACAAAATACTCCCCATTTAACGTAATGCATTTATCCTTCCTTTTTTTCAAGTCTTTAAACACATTACTATGCCTAAACTATCTGTTGTCAAATGGGGTTTTTTAATAAAGCTGTCAACACTTTGCTGCACGAATGGTTGAAATTCAAATCTTGCGTTTATTTCGGAACACCCTCTTTATATGTATGCATGAATTTTTTATAAAATATATTTAACCAATTAATTCTACATTTCTTATACATTTTGCTTGTTCTAAAAAAATTTCTCTTTTCTAACCTTTCTAAAAAAAATATGTAAATGTCTTATAAAAAAATACTTCAAACCAATTATTTTTTTTATATTATAGAACAGAATGAAAGCTTTGCTCCAACCATCGAATCGGAAACCTTTAAAATAAATTCTCTGTAAGAAATGAAGCGATTTCCCTCCCTTATTTTCGAAGAAAGCAATAAATCGGTTATCGATACTTTGATCGACCCCCTTCCCCCCACCTCCCATTAAGATTCGATTTGAAGGAAATCTCGTACAGAGCTACGAAATCCGCGATCAGAGAGTTTTTTTATGGATAGAAATAGAAAATAAGCTGCCTGTCAAATAGGACATGGATGGAGCATAATTTTGTTAAAGTAGAACATCACTTATCTATTTATCACTTGGGTGAATATATAAATGGTAATTCAAACTGATCCCACGTTCTTACTTTTTATCAGTCAAATTATATTTTCTTTCTTGGTGCGTTGATCAATTGTTCAGTGTCCTTTCTATCTTAAAAAAATATTCCATTTAGGCATTAGAAACGCCTCACATTCCAAAATATGGTGTTTACGCATAAAATCGAGACAATTAAAAATAGAGATTCATCTTTTGAAAATACTTGAGGTATTCGGATTTCGTTTCCCTAATTTTTATTCTATAAATTATTTTCACCTCAGTATCATCGCGAAAAAATATTTTCTACTTAGTATATATTATTTTCTATCATTATACTTCTTCTGCTATGAAACAATTATTCAAGTTAAGTAATCGCGAATATGTGTTTATTTCGTTGAGTATGCAAACGTTGGAACTGAAACTTGATATCGGGAATATTAATTTACCAAACAGTAGAAACGTGCCTTTGTCACAAATATTTTTTTCTTACTCTTCGTTAAGTGCGATTACGGTATGCCTCGTATATAAAACACGGCGGTGTCACAGATCGTATGCCCTTTTTTTATAATTTTTATCTACAATGTCTTAAAGTTTAATTTTTATACAGTATTTAATACATATTCATATTATTTGCATACATTATTTTACGCATATTCATATTATTTGCATACATTATTTTACGCCTTTTCATTAGGGTTTGACGGTTTTGAAACCCGGTTTTACAAAACTGGTTTTTTAAAGTAAATTTGTCACATTCGAAAACCGGTTTTTAAATTAAGAAAACCGGTTTTTAAGAATTCATATTATTATGTAAAAATTAATTTTGAACTTATTTGATTTGCTATTCATTCTATGCAACGGGCAGTAAACATATTTTTTCAATGTTGCAAGTTGCGTTGGCCAGTGCTTGTGCACTGTACAGTTGCGCCTCCTCGAATTCGTCAATTCATGTTTTTCATGAACATCCCTTTTCACTTTTTTTTCTAGGTGAAACAAAAGTTTGATAAAGTTCATCTCTTGCTTCTCGTCGGATGTTTTGTCTATCGGTATGAAGTCGGTGCTAATAAAAACGTCAGCAATTTGACTGGCTCGTTTCGAAGAACGTGTGAAAGGAATGAATAATTCCGCGTTTTCTGCTTCTTGATCACAGTATTTAATGATATCATAAAATTTTCTTCGTACCACTCCTGAAAGCTTTTTTACACCACTTGAACTAGCCAAATCAATACGAAATATTCAGTTAAAATAAAATGCTGTCAGAAATGACATAACACTCACATACACGTGAAAAAAGATAGAACTAAAAAAGTATCTAATGCGAGAAATCCAAGATGAAATGTGCTCATCGTTCCGCGTTTCACCCCTTAATGAAATGGAACTGTCGAAATGTGGTCTCAGAATCCGATCCGTCTCGAGTCACGAAAGGTTTGCTTAATAGTGTGAAGGTGAAAACTGGAAACAAAAATATAAAGTTGTTATATATTTTTGGTTGTTATATATTTTTATATATTAAAGTTGTTATTTATGTTTGATAATATTAAGTATTAAGTGTGTTTAATTTTTATGTTATTTTCTATTTTACATTTTAAAATTTCAATTTTATTATACAAATTTCTTTTATCAAAAATTAGTGTAAAATAAGAAGTTCTGGCTTCTGTTTAATGGAATTTTAAATAAAACACAGGATGTTAAAATATTCCATATTTTCTTTCGCAATGTTTTAACATAAATTATGTCTTTAGCAAGCATCGTAATTAGATTAAGAAGTGCTTTTTTTAATTCCTAGAAAATGTGTAGATTAGATTATTTTAAATTGCATTAATATTAATAGTTGAAATAATAAAATTGTAAAATAAACGTCAAAAATATTTATTCAATAACTTTAATTTCATTTTTAGATAAAAATGAGTAAGTCGGAAGTTTGGGATAGTTTCAAAAAGTTCGAGATAGACAAGGCAATCTGAAATCATTGTAATAAAATGTTATGCTGCAAAGGATCATCTACGAGCAAACTACATAATCATTTGAAAGCAGTTCATAAAATAATTGTCGGAAATAATATAATTGTTTAGTTTCTTGAAGACCCTGAAGAAAAACTTACAAATCCAAAGACACTGAAAGCTGAATTTTCATTATTTGAACAAACGAATAAAAGAACAAAAAACTTAGATTTGTAATTTGATGCCAAACACAGTAACTAGTGAACGAGTATTTTTAATTTCAGGCAATATTGTGTCCTGATATTCAGTGGATATTTCATGTTTTTAAAAATCATATTTTCATAGGAGAAATTAAAATTAGTGAAAATAATATAAATATTATTTGAAATTTTTGTTTGAGTTTTCGTTATTTTATGTAAGTAATATGTATATGTAATCTTTAATTTTGTTTTTTATATTTTGATTTTGTTTTTAGTTATTTTATATAAATTAAAATAAAATAAAAAAATAGAATAGGGAAAAATATTCTATTTTTCCCTATTCAATTTTTTTTGACAAAAATTCGAAAACCGGCTAAAACCGGTTTTTTTGGAAATGTCGAATTCGAAAACCGGTTTTTCAAAAAGTCGGTTTTTGTATAAACCATAATCCGCTCCCAGCTCAATAATTTGATTTGAGAGCTTTAATTCGCTCTCTGGTGAATGAAGAATGAGTGTAGTTCTTAGATCAATAAAGTCTGTAAAAAGAGAACGAATCATCAATTAATCTATTTAAAAAGGGAGTGCAAAATATATGAAAACGGTCTAAGAGATAACCTACATCTGACGGTTGGTTACATTGAAGAAATTTGCCCACAAATAAGAGTATGTGTACACTGTAATTAAATGAAATGGAAAATGTGTCATTAATAAATATTTATTAATCGTGAACACCAAATTATTAGCTTTTCTTTCATTACTACTAGGATAAATAATAACTGTATTAGCTACAGAAAGCTATGCATATCGTACGTTACATAAATTATTTCTGAATTACAGGGTCATTGCATTCTTTTCGAAGCATTTTTGTGAAAGGATATTTCATCCGTACTTAAAAACCATTATGCGTACATTGGAGTTTCGGATGAGGTACAAATTGCCCAAATAAACAAACATTCATTATTTCTGCCGCATCGTTTGCATTTGGCTCACTCCATCATTAACGCATGACTGTCATGGTAATTACCATCCTTTTTTTAACTATCATCATTCATTTTAACGAATCAAATTTATTTGTCATGCTTTCTTTGAAAACTGAATCCTTCATTTGCATTTATGATCCATAAGCTAATAAAAGTGACTTAAATGATAATTAGAGCCATTGCTGAAAGGAATAAATCAAGCTAAATGACGGTCATTGAATCCGTAAGGCCTCGGCATTTAAGAATGATAAATATTCTATTTATATTTCCCCTTATCGTTAAATACATAGTATCATTTCACTATTTCTTATTTTTCAGAAAAGGCATTTAAATGAAAGGGAAAATCTCTTTTTAAAAATATTATAAAGAAGAAAAAATGATGCTTATTTTAATGCTTAATATTGCTTATTTTTGTATTTTTTAAACACTACTGAGAACACCCGATTTGAAGAGCTTTCAAAACCAGGAGGAGTGGTCTCTCGAAAATATTCTTGCATACTCCCAAATAAAGCTGCTATTTCCTCACCTCCTTCATGAACTGTAGGTTTTGGTGAAGCCCGTGATTACTTTGAATGGTAATGGTGGGCAAGGATTACGAATTGGCGTGAATCTAGCATTTTTATTAAATCTAAAAAGCCTTTTTTTTTTTTTTTTAGCGATTTACACACAATTTTTGGAAAATTGAACGTATTTGGGACACTTTTTGTCATATATCGAATATGCATTTTGGAACGAAAGTTTGTCACAGAATTACAATTGTGGCCACAAGATCGAATACCAAATTAGATTCACTTAAGTCATTGCGTTTTATAACATTCATGTTTACATTTAAGTAAAAGCGCAGGTCAACAGACGATCAGTCCTGCGCGGATTTGATTCAAAATTTGATACCTATCAACATTTCGGATGCTAAATTGGAGTGCGAATTTTCATCTATCTTGCTCTTTACGCTTTGTAGTTATCGTATTCACTTACACTCGGACAGCCGGACAGAAAGACTTCGTTTGAATGAGTTCCGTTCCAATCTGTCAGAAATCTACAAATCTAGTGTAAGGTGCACACATAAACAAGCTGAAAAGCGCTTCCGAGTTATCTTATTCACACATAGACAGACAGAATTCCGAAAGTGGGTTTTTCGAGCTGTTGGAAGTTTAAGACGTGAAGTTACGTCACCATTTCGAGTTCGAAGCTTTAAAAGATTATAATGCTTTCTCTTTGCTTACTTCTTATGATTGAAAGTTTAAAAAAAAAATCCTTTTTGAAAGTATGAATGAAACATTTTGAAACAAATCATTACCACATTATGCCGAATGCAGGAATATTTGCTTATTTTTGTGGTTATCATTAAAGAAGATTGCATAGATTTATGAAACGCTTTGAATCATCATGAAGACAACATTCATTTCAGAATTTGGATAGACAAAATAAATAATATTTCTGCCTACAAAATTGTCTTTTAATTTCAATATCCTATCCAAGGCCCATAGTGACATTATGAAATTGAAAGAAGTTTCCTCTCCGATCGATTTAAAACTTAAAAATCTAAAATACTCTGTGAGGAGGTTTAAAACTTTGCACTCTTTTAGACTGGTACTAAATATATGTAAATATGATGTAATGTAAATATAATACGTAAATATGATGAGGAGAAGGTGCAGCAACAATTAGAGACGATTCAGGAAATATTCTTGCCTGGTTCTCAAACTGAGAAAAAGGAACCCATGCTGAAAAGAGGTTTCCTGTTGGTAAGAATAGCATAAATATATGTTAACTAATTATTGAATGTGTTACAAGCTTCTTGTCTCTCCTGCATTATGTCTTAGTGATTTCCTTTATAACAACAATGTTAGGGCAAGAAATGTTTGAAGCTAGGCTGAGTGGTCATTTTTCCTTGACTTGATGATAAGAATAAAATGCTATGGATATACAAAATTTTGAAGAATCTTATTGTATAGCTTATTTTATATAGATTTACTCGTAAAAGATTCACCATACTTTAATTTGAATAGTCATCGTGTCTTTCCTTTCAATGTTAGTCTAGTAGTATGGGCCATCTAATGAACCCTGCAAGCGTCGGAGACGTGTTTTTCTGCAAAGCAATTCCATTTCATGACGGGCGGAAAAGTGTTATTTCGCCCTCTTCGGTAGTCTTCAAGATGGGCGCAAATAGTTTTTTCCTACTTCGTATTTTGCCTCCCAAATCTTTAAAGACGTGTTTTTTCGCCATTGTCGTCCCCCTCCTCTAATGACGTCTTTGGCACTGATGGATTGCAAAAACAGCAGTCCGGATGGAACTCATTTGCTCTGACTAATGAGTGCCTTATCTTACAAAACGATTTAAAAGGGAAATGGTTTCGGAAATAAAGAAAGTCTTTCTTAAATTATTATTATGGATGCAAAATTTTATAAGTACTTTTTTTTAAATGTAAAACAAAATGTTTTTGAATATAAAATTTGTATTAAACATTCGTAAAATATGTCAATGGGCATCAAGGTAATAACAACAACAAATTTGTTTATTTCGTTTCTTTTCTTTTTTTTTTCTTTTTTTTATTGCTTAAAAACCCTACTTTGCATCAAAATTTAACATATCATAAATACTTGGAAAGAAATCTCATTGCTCAAAATAGAAATTTGCATCTGTTAATATCTCAAGGTTTTGTCATATTTATATTTTGACATAAAAGTTGCAAGATTTTCTCAATTCTTGCTGTTTTTTTTTTTTTTTTCCTTTTAAAATACTGAATAATATATTGAAATAAATTTCCTGGTTCATTCATTAAGAAATGGGATTTTATTTTATATTTAAAATGTATTAAAATATAAATGCGTTTCAAAATTCAATTTCAGTAGAAATTTATTTCCAATAAAATTTTTAAAATATCATTATTTTTTTTTCTCTGTAATGCTATAATATTTTAAGAAGAACAAATAATAAATGCTCATTGTATTTTTAATAATGCTTATGGCCACCATGATTCACTCTGAAATACTCACGAAAAAAAATTAAAAACAATTTAAATGAATCTGATTTTAAGGAAATGGGGATCCATAACTAGTTATATATAATCGCTGACATATTATTTGTAATTGTCATGGAAAAAATAACTATTTATGAGCTTTAGAATGAAATAAAGCAAGTAAAATGGTAAGTGAACTTGCATAATATACTTGTATTGCTTATAAACATAGCTTAATTCATTTTCGCAATTATCTGGCCCTTTTTTCACGTATTACATAAAATTAGAAGAGATAGCTGAAGAAAATTTTGTTTATAATTTTTGATGTAAATATTTTAATGCTTTTAAATGGACATATTTTCCGTGAAAAAACTCAAAAAATCGATGAAATAAAACAATTGAACCTAATGCTGCCATATTTGATTTGTACTTGCTATTTGCACAACAAATGTTCAAAAATAAAAAATAAAAAAATAAAAACTGAAATTTTTATTTAAATAGAACTAAGGAACTTAATAATAGGAACTTTTAATAAGAACTTTTATTTAAAAAGAACTAACTAGATTTAAAGTTTTGATCCATCGAAAATTCCCCTATTTTCTTTCTTTTTATTTTTTTCCTAATAATGATATAAATCTGCCGAAAATGATGTAAAAGTTTTCACAGAAAATATTAAATCCATTACATCTGCAAAATTGTTTTCAAAGTTATTTGAAAAATGTGATAGCTGACATCATTAAATACGAAATTTATTAAAATTAAATTCTCATTCCAATGAGAAAGGTTGGAAGAGGTATGAATATTCGAAAGTAGAACATGAAATTGATTTTATACATTTTAATGCTGTTTCATTAAAATCTATAAAAAATTCAATGTATTTTTAGTGATTTATTGTCACATTGGTTATAATAACTAAAGCAGAAATTTCATCAAAATCAAATCATTTTATATGTAGTATCAGTCATTATTATTATATTCGGGATAGTTTTAGGATATTGCAGAATTTTCCACTTTTTCTAACATATAAGGTGGTTTGGAACAACCGAGCGTTCAATCAATTTTGTTCAATGAAAATTTGTAGAAATGCATCTGCAATAGAGTGTCTGATAGCAAAGGGGCATTTATGGGAACGGCCTGGCAAAAAATGTCTTAATTTATATATACCATCGGCATTCTTCCCTTGTGTAATGTAGTGTTGAATAATTTACGGGGTAAGGGTGGGAGAGATGGTTGCAGAACACATGCTTCACGCAGGCGAACTATACCGCAAACGGTTTTCTTTGATAAAAGAATGTTCATTGAAGTCTTTGTTGAAGATTACAATGAAACGGGGAATCACGGTAGTAGCAGAGTAAACAGGCGCTATTCATACTAAATACTTCAAGATGAAATTCATTCAAAGTACATTTGAAGCAATTTAATAAAATGTGATTGAATGTTACCATTTCATTACGGGTATCATTTCAGAAAAAGAACCGTGAGGAAATCGGGTTAAGATATTAAACATAAAAATGTTCACAAAAATGGCTTGTAAAAAGATATTCTTTTCAAAATGGCAGCCTAAAATATATATAATTAAAAATTTGGAGTTTTTCCAAATATTTGCATTACAAAAATTATTAATAGTGTTCATCATGTTTAACAATATTAAAAAAAGTTTTTTCTTAAAAATTAGAAATTCTTTTAAAACTTTTGCAACTTAAATAGTCCAATCGAATTCTACTTTTCCCTAGGAAAAAATATGTAACAATCATTTTATTCCTTTAAGCTGTTGACCAATTTGTACGAAATTGGCCTCTGACTTTTACCTTGAGTGATACAAGATCAAGATTATATTAAATTTTCGTGTTTAAATGAAACACTATAAACTTAGAGGAAAAGTATATAACAGTCCTTTAAAATGAATCTATATTATAAAGTCCCATAAACTGAACTATAAAATGTAATGATACATTAACGTAATCATAAGCAAATTTGAAATAAATAAGAATTTGGAACAAGCATTTTTTTTCATATGAGCTAAATTTTTGAAATTCCATTTAAATACATGTTATATAGAAGGAAATAACTGGTAAAAGTTTAAGACAAATATTTACGTTATTTTTTTAACATTCGACTCTATTGGAAATAAAAACCAAGGGTAGCGAAAAATGGCTTTAAATACTTTTTTATCAATAGGAATCCGAGAAAAGAAAAAGAAAAAACAATCGACCTTAAAAAATTGTCTACAATTTCAAGTGCTATCATAGTAATAGTTTCAAAAAGTTGTGAAAATGAAAGTTGGAAAAAAAACGGCTTAGATTTTAGTGATTGATTCTCAAGAAAAGAAAAAATGAGGGATCGTAGTGAAATGAATACCGACTTGATAATTGAAACAAAATGCTAAATGCAAATTAAATTTTCCTTTCATTAAATTCACTTTTTTAAAATTTAACTTCGAATTTATACTGGATTGTATTGTGTAATTGATTAATGATGCACAGAAATAAACTGCAGATGTTTGAACAAAATAAATCAAACAAATCATATTTAAATTTAAGGAAATTTTCTAATATAGGTATTTTAATTTCTTCTAGGTACGATTCTTTGAATTAGGAAACGATTAAAAAAATTGTATAAAGAATCAGTGCAAAAATTTTAGATGAAAATTAGTAAAAACAAATTTGAAGGTTGATACATATACTTGTTATCATTCCCCATAGCATTAACTTCGGTTTATATTCTGTTTCCGCTTTGGTTTCATTGAGAAATGTGGCAAACATGAAACCATTTAATTTGGAACATTCGATTCTTACACTTTCGGGCATACAATTGCACTTTCTGGCATTCATAATTTAAAAAAAAAAATGCACCTATCTGTTCATTTTGATATTTACAAAAGATAGATTCTAAGATAGATTGTGTTGAAGCACTGAGAAGTGTTTTCTTGCCAAAAGGGATTTTTGATTCAAAAACAAAACTATATCAAAAGTGACAAATCACTTTTGATTCAAAAAAGACATAAAGATATTAAGACAAAATCTTTTAAAACAACAAAACTATATTTAAAAAAAGAACAAGCGGACTTTTCATTATTTTTGCAAAAGCGTTTTGCTTTATTTCATGGCAATATTTAGATGATTTAGTCCCTTAAATATAAAGAAATAACTAAAACTGCTGTGGGTGAAATACAGTTAATATCGCTTCATATCTTATTAAAAATTGATTTTATCAGTTTGAAATTTTTAAAAAAATTAGTGAAAAATTCCCTTTTTTTTTTCCCCTTTTCTTTTTCTTTCAATTATCTTTGAAAAAATCCTTTCAATTTTGAGCTCAAAATTAAAAGATCCTACTGTTATTAAATGTAGAAACGCTCTTAAAATGATATTATCAATCTTTTATATACATGTTTTTATTCCGAAAGCTTGGATATACAGCTTTAAAAAGTTTGTCAAAGAATGATCGAGGTATATATTCCTCTATAAAATGAAAACGACATTAATTGGTGAGGCTTCATAATTAGGATGTAAAATTTTCATCATTCAGTGTAAAAGATATCTTAAATTAAATCTCTAGTAAAAAAATAAAGTGTAGGGGTCACAAACTTCGAAAAAAAATATTTATTTGCATGAAATATTACTTATATTATTTGCAGAAAAAGTGTAAATGCGTATCATTTTTTTAACGAGTTTATATTTCTAAATGTTTTCTTCGTTTTTCTATAGTATTTTTAATGAAAAGACAACATGTAGAATAGTGGCTTTTCTAAAAATATCTGAATAAAGAAATATATGCAATAACCAACTTAATTACAGAAATTTTAATTAAAAGATTGAAGACCTCTAATGGAAAATATTTCTTCCTTTTCCAAGATGTGATGGTTTTTTGAAAACGAATTCGGATCACAGTTTAGTTTGGAAGTACATATTGCTAATACGAAAAAAAAAGTTGGGGAGTGAAGAGTGTGTGGGGGGGGGAGTGGTCAGTTAGTTGTTGTTGTTTCTCATGACACTTACTATGGACAAGCCCGCTGTTACAAAGACAGCAATTTTAAGCCGGAGGTGAAGCGTCTCTTGTGTTTTTTTATAGCAGCGCCATATAGGGCCAAGAGACCGACTTAGTTACACACACACGTCACAACCCTTTTTACGGGGCGGACTTCATTCACGCATTTCATTCACTCATCCACAGATCGTAATTTAGACCTGAATCAGAGAACGATCACCCCTGATCCAGTAACCCTAGTGATATTACTCTCGACATGGAGGACTTTGTGACCACGACAGATTTATACGCGCGTCAGCCACCACACATGCGGGAAATTGTCGGCCGGCGGGGTTCGAACTCGCAACCTCAGGGACGCGAGGTTGCGAGTTCGAACCCCCACGGCGCGTAATTAGACCCCCCACGGCTGGGAAGCAACGGGAGTTAAAAATGCTCGTTTCTTTTTCGAACACTCTCTCGTGTAAAGCTGACATTTTTTGAAGTAATCTTTTGACGAATAGAGATAAATTTTTGAGAAGCCATACTCAGAATAATTAGCTGCTCGGAGGATTAAAACCAAAGTTACAGTTTAGAAAATGATGTTAAATTATTCAGGATTAAAAAGAAAAAAAAATCTCGAAAGCGATGGCCAAGGTGAATCGTCTGAGAATGCTATCAAATTTAGAAATATCCAAATAGACTGCTGCTGACATTTACCTTGTGCCTAGAATTACATTACAAAAATGAATAAAAGCGATTCTCTCATTTCTCAAAACGATTATTTCAAGACAGATTTCAAAGAGAAATATGGAGGAAAAGTATATGAACAGTTGAGAGGTATTTGCGTTCAAGATGAATGTCTCCATCTAAAATAGAATTTCTCACAATAGAAATTTGCGCATGACCTTGCAGAAACTTTGAAAAAGGAATTTGCTATATAAATTGAATATTAAAACACGAATTCCTAGTAAAAATTCTAAGGAAAGTTTTATAAAAAAAATGCATCCAGAATTAAATTACAGGGAATCTCAATCAATAAGTTTGATGAGTTTAATAATCACAAGTATTTAATAAATTACTGGTTGAAAGGAATTTTAATATTCTTATTATTGTTAATCATAGCAATTAAAAGGATGAGGAAAATGAAAGAAAAATTATACCTGATTTTTCAATTTGACTACAAAACAAAATTTATCCATTTGTATTTAAAAAATTGTGCATTTGAAACCTTATATATTTTACACTTTCCATACTATCCGATACGTTTAAATTTATGTAAAATAAGGATATAAAAATTAATTGTCATTTCAAATTTAGGTTATCTTGTTTAATATAATCTGAAAGGAGAAAAAAAAATTTTTTTAAAAGGCACGAAGCAGTTATACAAACAAATGATTAAATCTTATATAAAATTCTCTTTGACTGGTTCTTTCAATATACTAATGAAAAAATCAAATTTCATAAGATAAAAATATCAGCTAAGAATTAACCCCATCTAATTGAAAATGGAAAAAAGCAAAGCTTCTTGATATACAAAATCTCGTAGGTTGGAGTTAATAATTTCTACTAAACCAAACTATCTTTAATGGATTGTAAATTCTGCAACATAACCATAAAAGCCCAGCTTAAAAAATTCACATAACTTAATTATAAATCCAGCTATATTATTTCGATTCTGATCTTTTGGACCGCAGTACTGTGGCAGAGAGATCAAGCTGGTGATTTCTCACCAAATTTAGTGATTAAAAGAAAAGAAAAAGAGTTTCACATCTTCACAATTATGGCCTTTATATGATCAAAACGAATTTCTGAAATTTTCGATGAAAATTTCGAAATTTTCTTTATTTAAAATACTGAAATAAAAAAAAAAAACTTTTAGCAAAAGGCCTTGGACAAATAGAATTCATTTACTGCTCTTTGAAAGCAGCTTTAAAATTTTCACACTAATTAGGAGAAGCGGGTTGAAGGTTGTGATATCTTTAAATGCAATTTATTTGTTTATAAGACTGATATTGGTGAAGCATCTAGGTGAATTTATATCCCATATTTTATTTCAAAAATTAAATATTTTTATCTTATTCATTCGTATCACTTCTACTTACTTCCCTTCAAGTTTTCTTACAGAAAACACTTATTTTATTTCGCTAAGAAATAGTCGAATGTCTATGAACAAATATTTAAACCTTTATTTTATATTAATTGAATTGTCTTTTTACATGGTTTCTTTTAAAATACTTAATTTTATATGCTTTTTTTTTTTTTTTTTTTGCTTTAACTTTTATATTCTGAACGAAGAAAATCGTTTAAAACTGACATTCTTACTCAGCTGCAAGAAAATATTTCCTTTTTTCAAACCAAGTGTGTACGAATACCTGTTTTTCTTTACAATAATTAACTCTGAATTTAATCTTTTCATATATAATAATGCAATAGAACAAAAGAATAAAATTATCTAAAGGCCGATCTGTGGGTGAGCCGATTAAATTAATCACTATGCAAATGTTACAGATGGAGAATTTGCACTATTAGAAATGAAAATATTCAATAAAATTATTATACAATATCATAAGTTTTGAAAAAGCGGATTCACTATTTTTAATAAACTTCTCTTTTCCTTTTATTTTCTTTTTAATAAGATGCAAATACACAAAATAATTATCCCAAAATTGTTGCAGTCACATTGAGATTGGAGATAAGGCAGCTTTCTCTTATTATATTTTATGCAAATGTCTAATTTAACTATCCCTTTCGTGAACTGCAATGTACAAATCCCACAAAGCCAAAGTGTCTTTTGTGGAACTATGAATCAGCCTCGTAATCACAAAGACCAATTCAATAATCAAACTCCGTATAAAGGCAATACCTCCCCCATTCTAGCGCTTTATGTAGAAGACATAGAACAGGGCGTATTGCCGGTCAATTATTATCCCAGTCGTGGAATTTAATCTTTATGCGTGAATGCCAGAACGAGGAGGAAACCCAAAGAAGTTGAAGTGTGGCGGGATTTGGGGACGCATTTTAACAAGGAAAAGTTAATTGCAAACGTCTAAAAAGGAATGGATGTGCGTGGGGCGAAAGGGGGGGGGTGAGTATCCACGTATAAACGTTTACAAGCCGTCTGCTGTTTCGGAATGGAATTTAATTTCGCTTGTATATGAGGGATGATTAATGGACTGAGGTAAACATAGACAACTCTGCTGAGGAAATGGCTAATTTGAAGAATTGAGGCGGTGGCGATCGATACATGCGCCCTCTGATTTAGAAAGTTGTACCAAAAAACAAATCTGATACAAAAATATTTGTTTAAAAAGGGATATGCAGTGTCTCTTCAGAAAAATGCAATAAAGGAAATAAAAAACAAAAGCTGCAATAAAGATTGTTACTTTGATTCATCACAGCTTTTTTTACAGGCGAGAAATTTTTAAGGGGATTCATTTCACCCGTATTTTTCCCTAATTTATGAACCATGCTAACTCGTATTCTTTCGAAATGTTGAGAATTTTTTTGTATTTTATAAAGAGCTGTATGTCTATTTTATCACTGATTGTTAAGAAAAATAGATGATGATTATGAAATGTTAAAATCTGGAACAGGATTGCATATAGAATTTTATTTGTTAGTACATTAATTGATAATACATAATAACTAACAATGACAGAAATACTCCAATATTTAAACAAATTATCTTAAGTACTGTAAATACAGATACAAAATGTAGAAGCAAATATAAAGATACCAAAGCATTTCTTCCTATTTTACTTTAAGCATTTATACTTAAAGTAGATTTTTTAATTGTAAAGTAATATATTTATTTCGTCCATTTTAATATAACTTTGAAGTCATTCTAAAACCATTAAGCTGATCGTTGATAACTGATTGACGCAAATTATAGAGCAGAACGGATGATATATAAATTTTTATAAAGTAAATATTTCGTTTTCATGAAAAAATGTTTGAATCTGAGAAGAAAGCATGCTAGAGCAAATATTTCTACTTAAATAGAACTAAACATATCTGTTGGAATCCTCTGCTCTTGCTGCAAGCTGAACTAAAACATATTAAATCGAGCAAAACATACTTATTAAGCGATTGAGAGATTGGTATACAAAAAAGGATTCGTAGCTGTAATGCAGTACACCTGAAAACCAGAGTACAAGTCTGGCGAATACTGAAACTGATATATACGTGCTGCTATCATTTAAAGGATCCACATGGACGATTACTTACGCGGAAGAAGATTCGATAGATTAGAATGTCGCAAACGAAAGTATTTCAGAGAATGGAAGTCTATATGGCAGTATAGTCTATATGGTAGAGTATAGTCTATATGGCAGCGGCTCTAGCATATTTAGGAACGTGAAGAGATGGAAATATAAAATGCCTCATTACAAATCATCCCCAATCTACAATGTTTAGAACCACCGGCAGTGGCAGTGATTGCCCAAAGAAACTGATCAAGTTTTAAATAATATTTTATTTAATAGTTATAACCAACTGGTGCCACATTTCCGGTAAATTTCTACAGTGTGATTTATATTCCCAAATGTGTGTCAGATATGCTTAAAGATGTTTCTAACCAGACACCGAACAATGGATCTATAATAACGACACCTGACGAATTCAGATTTTATTGCAATCTGACTTACGTCATATGCCCATTACAACCAAGAATATGTTTTTGAATGATGCTGAATTGCTCGCATGGAATGATATTGTTACAAACCTGTAATTTTGCTTCCCAGTACGACTAGTGTCATCGTAAGAAAGACAGGATGTACGATCTGTCCTGTGCGTGCTGGACGTCAATGAATTCAGAGCTTGGCGATTAACTTGGCGACCATTTGGTGACTTGGCGACAAAATGGATCATACTGGAAAGTTCGAGAAGTTTCACGATCCATCCAGTGGGAACCGAGATACACCCAGAGTCTGAAGATTCTAGCCCCACCTCCCGGAACTATAAAAGACGGGCAATCTGAAGTTGCGAAGAAGAAGAGGTTGTGTAAATGAAATCGTGTGAGAAGTAGCGAGTCGGCAGCTAAAGCGAGAAGGTCAGCCGTTGGAGAGACGGCAGAGCGAAGCTCCCAGGAACCCCTCTCCTGCTGGATTCTGTCTATCCGCTTCGTATGCTGCTGTCTACTGAAGTGTGCTACTGTCGTCTACTGTGTTCGTCTCTACTGTACATAGTTGTCGTCTTTGTGCTGTCCTGTCTTCGTGTAAATAAACGTCGTTGTTTTTTTTTTCTACTGCTGACTGCCACACCATATCACTTCCACTATCCAAACGAACCTGGAAATTTCGTAACAATATTGTCGCGTAGATGAAGTTAGCTTAGATAAACTGAGTGTTAACTAAAATCAAAAATAACGCTCGGAAATCTCAACTCGAGACTTTATTCAAAGAACTAAACATTACATCTGCTTTTATCCACAAGACAAAATGGCTCAAATCTTCCAGATTTAGAAAGATACAGAAATGATAAGAACATTCTAGAAGAAACGAGGAATAACAGAAAGTAAATCCATAACAAATTCATTTTTAGGCAACATGCCTGCGGTCAGATACAAAGTAGTGAACTGTCGCTTTCAGTTCATAGCCTTGTAACACAGATCCAATCCGTCCGCGCAAAGTTAGAACAAGTTTCTTTAGAATATTATTCAGTATTTTCGAACAGATCTCTGTTTAATGAGGGATCATGAAAGCCAAGAATTACCGAGATGTCATTCTTCAGCAGTACGGTTATTTGTGCTGAGGGTCTTTACGGATGAAAATGTTTATCATCGCCTGCAACCATCGTGCATGAATTCCTTAAAGAAGAATATATCGCTGTTTCTTCAGCTTTGGTCAATATTCAACCCGGTTTAACATGCGTGGGCTATCTTGGGCGCTAGATCGCAGCAGATCATTGACCCCTATATCTGTTACAGAACTTCGAATGGCACAGATTCATGAGTAGGACGATCTATCTCAAGAAGACGTGGATGATTTAAAAAAAAAAACGAATCTTACGACTTGTGGCAAACATACAGCTTATAAATCGTCTTAAAAAGTTTTTAGGCTACTTATTTTCGATGAAACAGATATTATCTTTTTAGTCTAGGAAGGATCTGTTTTAGGAAATATCTAGGAAGAATTTTACTGGGTCTGTCATACATTTACTGCATTTTTTTTTTTTTTTGTTACTGTTTCGTAACTTTTGAGCATTGAAACATTTCGCGATTACGGCATTTGCTTTTTGTGTGTGTGTGTGTGTGTGTTAAATTTGAAAATAATTGTCATTATCTTTAGTTTATATACATGAGTGTAACTGAAGTACAGAGGTTATTAATGGACTGAAAGAATATTGCGAATAAATACACCGAGGTAAATCACTATAAATCTCAAGGGTAGGAAAAATGTAAAGATAAAAAGCGCTCGTATGTTTCCAGTCGAAATAAGAATTTTTCAAACTCGGTCTTTTGTTATAGAAATGAATTAGAAAGTATTGATACTATCTATTATCATGAATGTAGCTTAAATACATAGACAAGAGAAAACAGTAAATCACGTTTTATAAAAAAAAGAGAGGCTTTTAGAATTTATTTTTAAAAGCATCAACCTTATACTAGTATTTAACTAAAATGTGCATTAGAAAATTTATGCCCTGGCACCAGTCACTCCCAATAAGATTAAAACAATGACTCTTGGGAGCAATAACAAATAAAAGTTAGGAGAAAATGTTGTACAAGCAGACAGTTTTCGAAGTGGGATAATAGAGAGCCATTCATCAAAGCAACGCCTTTCATAATCAAGGCCCGCATCTTTCGGAAAGGGCTTGCTGTCCGTAGTCTTTTCCTATCACTCCTTTGACAGAGAGTGATAAAATCCTGTTTTCACTCGCTGTCATCGAACAACAACGCGGCTTCTCGAGGTGATAGACAATTTTATCTCAGGATTTATGTATCCTTCGTTGATATGCTAATAAGTATTTGTCACTCTGCGCTATTGCTTTCTCTCTCAAAAGAATTTCATGTCAATCCATGGAAATAGAAATTTCATACTTGCGATTATTTAAAGAATTAAGAAAATAATACTAATAGCAAAGATTAAACTACGCCTATTAAACAAATCGCCGAAAGTTATAAAATAAAGAGATAACACATTTATTGTGCTTTTTGTTATTGCATTGGAATAATTGATTTGGAGCTTGGAATTATATTTCCTATTTTTTTATTTTGAAGTTCTAGAAGTTAATTTATATTAAGAACGATTAAATGATGCCAGAATTAGAAAAAAATATCTGGGGTTTCTTTAATTACACAATTTCCATACGATTTAAGAAATTTACATTAAATTGCGTGTGATTTGAAAAAAAAATCAAGAAGAAAAAGAAAAGAGAGAAATTTGCAGTATGTAAAAAGGAAATACTGATAAACAAAAAAAGGCCATGACAATAATGATATAAAATTGTTTAGAATCTGTATAAAAAAAAAACACTTACTCAGAATATTCACAAACTATCTTCTAATTAATATATTAGCTCTTAATATATTAATTAGAATTATAATCGTCATATTTAATACAAAATTAAAATTTTGTATTCGAAATTATTTTTTTACTTGCACGGATGCTTAACTAGGGAACATTAAATTTTATACCTATTTTACATAATGGTTGTAACTTTAAATAATATTTAAACTTCAATCCAAACTAATTACATAGGAAAGATTTCCACGATTGGACCGTCTCCTAAGTTACATCAGCATCGTCATTTCAATTTTATTAGATGTTTGGACCATAAATAATGCAACTTTTGTTGCAAAGGTGGAGCAAAAGCGATTTGTGGAATCCTTCTTTAGAGAATGTTATTTACGTTGGATATCATCTATTAAATATTTTTTACAAAAGTCTAACAGTCTTCGTGCTATTTTAAAATTCCTAGAAAAATATCTTATTATATTCGCCGATAGGAAATTAGTTCGACTACAATTGCTGCAACGATTTTGTAAAAAATAATTTCCAGGTGAATTTTTTTGTTGTTATCCTAAAATTGCTCAGACTGAACTGCAAACAATTGTCTAAAATAGAATGTTTAAACCTTGCCGTTATTAAAGGAATATCTTAGCGTGCAGCCATATGGAGTAGAATTTTATATGAATTGAAACAACCAAAGCAAAAGCAAAGCAATAAAACCACTCGAAGGACTTGAAGCGCTGGTTTAAAAATGAAGGCTACCTGGTTTTATGTCACACGTCAGGAAGCAAAGAAACATGAAGAAATAATAGAATATGTAAAATATTATCTTGGATTATTACGTTGTTTACTGGTTTGAATTTGAAAATCAAGATAACACTTTTTCTTGAATTGCGTTTATAGAAATTGGTGGTCCAATCTGCAAAAACAGGTGGTTCATTCTAAAATATTAGTGCTCTTCTTGTTTCAAAGCGCAATTCCTTAAGTGCTTTTTTCCCCTTGCTGAAGAATGCTGAAATTTTTTCGTATGACTACTTCTCTATCATTTTTTCCTTCCGAAATATCCAAATTCTTCGGCATCCCTCATTCTAAGACGGTTTAGTCTGTTGCTTGAACACGAATGGGAAGGAATAAAAATGTCACTCAATAGTGACCTGAGCGCGTTTGAGTTTTGTTTATAAAAGAATGAAAATGTGTGAAATGTAAAGTGGTTAAAGGAAATATTAAATGTTCTTTGATGAAATCAAATTTAGTTTATTTTCATTTCATTATGTAAAAATCCTGTTTTGAAGAAACGCTGTGGCTGCTTTGTAATGAATGAATGTAATTAATAATTATTATTTTCACTCGAGGTCAGATAAAAAGGATGTCAGCTGAGATAGCAACACCTCTTCAAATGTTCGAATCTTGCCACTGAAAGGACGTCTGATCCTCGAGTCAGATTTAACACGCACCAGATCATCATACACGATATATCTAAATGCAACCGGACTTCGACACTGGAAACTTCAATCCTGACGCTATCTATGACTTAACCATCAGACAACTTGGCCTCCGTCGGAATCGAAAAAAATCTGGACGACGGTGGCAGCAATGGAAATTAATGTCACAAAACCATTGTTCCAGTCCATTAACACGAGGTTTATAATAATTGCAAAATCTTTCAGGTAAACGCAAAAATTAATTACAGCACCGCAGGTTCGCATTTTGCCAGAAAGGGAAGAGGAATTTATAAAACCAACACCCTTTATCTACTGCAGCTCAAATGCCACGTACAAGGGCTGTCTAACGTTGCGGCCGGTGTAGGCTGATAGTGCTGGAGTTGATTATAGCAGCACGGCGAATGTTGGATTTTATTTATGCCCAATCATTAGGTCAAATTTTTCCGCATAAGTATCTCATATATCAAGGCATCTAAAGAAACTTCTTATTATCAGGTTTATTAATTATATGATAAATAAATGATAAAATATAAAAAAATATCAAACAAAGTAAATAAATATAAATAATTTAAGAATACGTGAAAAATTATTCTCAACATATAAAGCAGAAAAAATTCTTTTAAAGACAACTCAAAATGTCTGTTCATTCATTCCAGCTGATATTGGTTCAATGTATTTATTTATTAAATTCAAAGTATTCCTTATAGGTAATAATATTGATTAATAAGTAGGGGAAACCGGACACAGTTCACTCACAATTTTACAATAAACACAATTTTTGAAGAAAATTGTTTGCATTTTTAAAATGTTTATTTATTTGGATAAATCTTTATTAATTATTATCAATTATATTTTTCTATTTTGAAAAAAATATAATCTTGTCCCATTTATATATATATGCTCAGGACCGAAACAAAATGATTTTGATTTCGTGACAACATGACAATCCTGATAAAAGAAATAGAATGCATTTTTATTTTTAAAAGATATAAATTAATATACTAATTTATTACACATTGATAAGAAAAACTTTCATTAGAATATTATTTAATGAGAGAATTATTATGCTTAAAATTCCAGGTCAGGGTAAATGAATGTAACTCAAAATCTGTGGGTTATTATTATTATAATTATTTTTTTTTGCAACAAAATTTACAAAAAGAAAATACTGTAATCATCAAAGTCTTCGAACTCGGGCTTTTAACGAATCTCCGCAATTCGACTACTTCCGTAAATCAGAATAAAACATTTTTGGTTGAGTATTTATCCGTCCATTTGTGAAAGCGACCATTCAACTCTTTGAGTAAAATTGAAGAATTTTGGTGCATAGTCTTTTCACCAAATTAACAGTTTTCTCTCAGATTTTGAAAGAAATTCATTCTAAGTGAGTCCATCTGTCCAGTTATCAGAATACAATAACTGCAAAACAAAACGAGCTGAATAGATGAAATTAGGTAAATTGAATATTTAATGTGTAGTTATATATTAAATTTTGAACAAAATCTGAAAAGAAATGGACCGTCTGCCGATCTAGACTTTTGCACGCATGTAAATGCAGTCATTCAAAAATTAAATATATTCAATGAGTGTCATTCATATATTATCATCTGAGTACAATTATATATTAAATTTTAATTCCAATTTATTGAAAAAAATGTGTCCCAAATGCATACATCTGATTTTTTTAATACTTATGCATTAACCGCACACCAGCGATTAATCGCCAAATATCGAACGCTAGATTCAGTAAAAACACTAGTTTCACGCCAAAGATGGATCCTTCGTAACTATTGTTCGCCAATGTCCTGCAATGGACACAAAAGTACTGGCTTTCTTTAGTACAGTACGAAACACACAACTTTCCTGTTGAGGACTCTGAAAATGACATCATGTGCACTTGAAGTGTTCACAGCCTGATCCAAGGTACACAGTTAAAGGAAGGGGAGATAATGCCTTCATTAGAAAGTATACAAGAAACTTTTGGGAGCATCACTTCCACTGATTTATTATAAAAAAATTAAATATAATCTTACCTTCTAAGTTTGGGTCAAAATATGTCGTTTTTGCAGTATTTTATTTTAGTTTCCTGATAGAGGATCAAAATAGATCCTATAATATGCACGAACTACACTGCACTTTCTTTGGGAGCTCCACTTATTTGATGAGTATTAGACTTCTTAATCTCTTACAGGAATCAAATGTTTAGTAACAATTTTCCTCAACACCTTTTTTTTTTTTTTTTTTTTTTTTTTTGCTTCCCAAGCTTCTTGCTTTTGTAGCTTTAATTGTTTTCATTGCGCATTATGTGCTTTCTTCTAAAGTAACATGCCTTCCAAAGTTCCTATTTTTAAAATATTACGGTCGTTCAACACGCTTTATAGTATGATATAAAGAAATCTATGGATAAAGAAATATACAAATAAAAAATTCATATGAACCTCAAAGAGAAAGCGGAAGGCTATCCTTGATCAAACTCTGCCAAATAGAAAGCAGTAAAAAGGACTTGAGGCAAGGTGAAGCAGCCATCAACTTCAACCGGTTATCTTATCCCAATCAGGAATGTTAAAAATACTTGATTACTTTGGAGAAATTAACCAAAATAAATTGTAAATAATGGATTGATTGTGCAAAGCCTATTTTCTAATAATCGTATTCTAGTCGTGAATTTGAAAGAATAACAAAATATATCTCCGGATGTTCAATGAGATCTTACATAGAGGACCTTTAATATTACGAAATATCAAACAAAAATCATGAACATCATCTAACTAACAATGAAATGAAGACAGTGGCTTCACTGAAAGAGTCTAGAATCTAGTAGTACATAGTGCTAGAAGTATCTGTAAAATGATAAGATTGAGTAATCTCTATCTTTATCTGTAATACAGATATATTACTAAAGTAATGCAGCATTTATCTTTTTAGTAATACAGATATATTACTAAAAATATAAATGCGCGTGTCTGTGCAGATGTATCGGCGTTGTACAAGTCAGACCACTTGACTTACAGCTATCAAATTTGGCACAGATATACTAGGAGAAGTCAGAATGTGAGATTCGGGTCAATGGACTTGAAGTTTTAATCACAATTTTAATTATTTTCAAGTTAATCAAACTTATGGTATTTTTCATCATCATTTCAGCAAATATAATAGCGCGAAAATTATTTTTACTCCATCTAAAAATTCAAACATCATCTTTTCAATAATACCAATTTAATTGTTGTGTAAATTTTTCCTGGATTTTGGAAATGTTTCAAAGATATTTTTAATTAAACCAACAATACATTATATTATTGCCTTGAAATTCAAACCAATTTCCTTGTTTCATAAAATATTTAGCCCATTGATTCTCATTCCATTATTGAAAACTAAAGGAAGAGGATTCTGTTTAATATCTATGTAGCTGGTTTACGTGTTAGTAAAGTTACAATATCATGGAAGTTAAAAAATAGGTTAAAAAAAACTAACATTTTCAAAAGCGATATGATGTCTTAGAACGGAGCTCCATAAGGAACGTTCATAGACACCATGAACAGAACATGAGCAAGATTATTAAAATACCACGAGTTCAACGTGTAACAATTTGACAGTATTACAGGTATGAAGTTATGTCAATATAATTTAAATGAATTTAAATATAACGGGCATTCTCATCGAACCATCTTGTTGCCAAATGTGAATAGTATAAACTTAAAATATTAAAACTTTTTTAATTTTATTCCTCTCATCAATTCACCCATATCATCTCTACATATTGGATACAAATGCAAATCGTATAGCTTTCATGAAAAGTTAAATATGATAATCAAATTCTTATATATATACATTGCTTAACTAAACAATATTCATTCGTACAATATTTGTCTTCAATTTAATTTACTCTCATTATGCTGTTTAGACTAATATAATTTCTGCGTAAATAAACTCATTCGCTCGTAATGCAAATCAGAAGCTTGCAGCGAGGCTGAAATTGTTTCGAGTAATTACGCTGTAGCTGAGAAGACAGGAATACTGGGCTTGCTTTTCAATTTCAACTGTTTCACATTTGTTTGCTCTAATTGCATTTTCATGGTGAGACTTGTTTCGTCATTTCTGAAATATCATTCGCAACGATGGAAACGATGGGTGAGGATTTCTAATCGAGGCAAAAACGATTCAATTGTGTTTCATAATTGTGCCCCCCTTAGGGCAGCATTATCTTTTCTTCCCGAAAATAGAATCTAAATTGGAAATAAAATGTCTTATGATTTTTCAAATACTTGTTGCAGAAGATTGTACTAAACCTATAGATAACATTGCGCCTTTCTCCTTCGCGAATTCCAAAACAAGATCTGTATGCTGATTTTATATAAGCAATTTTTATAAAAGCAGTTATTATATAAGCAGTTTTTAAGTACTCAATATTTCACCACATTGAAATATAAAAATGCTTTATTGCAAAACATCTTCAAAAGAGAATTTCAAGGTTTTCACCGTAATAAAAAAATTAATATTTAAAGTCATTTAAACCAAATATCAAAAACTTTTAAGCACGTTTTTAATATAACACGAAAACTTAAATGAAAATTCCGCAAGAGCTGATAACTCATGATTAGTTAGCAAATCAAAAAATATGATCACACGGATCTGAAAATATGTAAATAAGAAAATATCCTAAATATAATGTTTGAAATGATACTTTTTTAATTTAATTTCGAGCTCAAAGTTTTTGTAAATCAAATAAACGCATAAAATTAAGTTACCACGAAAATACTAAAATACTAGAGACTAGACTCTGGACTTCGGTGGGACTCTTTCTTAAAAGTAGACTTTGAAGATGTTTGTCAGATTTTCCTGCTTTATCATCCTGCTCTTCCCAGCTGGGTTTTCAGCCACTTTTTGCAGAATTATCAGTCAAAGGGTAGACAGAAGACATGTGCTCATTCAATAGCTACTCGAGCTCGAAATGAAATCTGTATTGTTCGATTTGTCATAATGAGCGATTAGCATTTGATTAAACAAAATATTTTAAGAAGTAGATACTTGCTCTTCGATTAAGATGTGTGCAAAAGAAAGAAATCCATTCCTTCAAGTACAAGACAAGAATTGTGAGACGTCAGGTATGAAAATCCTATGGATTTCTGAAAAGAAAAGAAATTGGACCTCCACAGCTGAATTTTGAGTACAATACTCGCAGTCAACAGGCGAGGGAAGTGATAAGAAGTGCAAATATATGTAGATCAAGTCTGTAACCACTAGTTCTTGAGTTGGAAGACATGGCCTGTGAATCTATTGGTGACAGAAAAACGAAGTACTTGATTGTTCACAAATATGATAAAAAAAAGTTACCCTTGCAAAGGTTTATAATTGTAAATGAGATACGAGCTTTTTTTTGTTGTTGCTTAACAGTTTTAGATTATTAATTTCTTTGGTTCAATGATTTAGGAAACAAGATAATTTAGGTCTAAATTTCTCCCAATTTAGATTTGCATATATTGAATAATGCAGAAGCTTTCGAATAAATTGTTATCATTATCCGGTTGAACATAACTTGTTTCAACAACAACTTTTGTTATTTTTTTAAAACTATCTTACTTACTCCTGCTTAAAAAAAATATGATATGCATAAGTCTACATACTCGGCAAACAAATAGAAGACTAAATCCTAAACAACAATAATAAAATAACTCTCAACCTTTTGCGAAAGTGTTTTTCCACTTTCCTCTCTCGCATTTTCAAACAATTTTATTCCACTCGTTTCCTGATTTTAAGAAGGAATTTTGTATTCAATTATGCTTTCACCTTTATTTGCGGGAATTTTTGAAATTGTATACACTTTTTCCCGGTAACAATACAGTATTTTGATGTTTTGAGATTTTAATTATTAGTTAATTGATTCATTTAATTAAATATATCAAATTTTATATAAATAACGGTATCTGAAAATGTATTTTAGATATATTATCATTATCTAATAATGATACATAATCATTAGACATGTTATCAAGAATCTATTATATTAATAATGATGAATTACAAAATAAAAATAATTTAAATAACAGTAATATTAAATTTATTAACAAAAGTGTGCTTCTGAAAGCATTTACACATTGTTTTTACCAATAGAATTAAATAACCGCAGTCACCAATATTTACTTTCTTATTTCAGCACATTTTATGTTATTTTTAAAAACTGTCAGAATAATAAACTTTCTGCTGAAAACTCATCTCCGAGTAAATATTTGAAGAATGAATTAAATATCTGGAGTTCACATCACTTGTTTGGAAACTTTTAAGAGTTTCGAATCCCTCGACTGAATACGTAATTAAACGAACGAGTTTCGTAGAAGATTCACGATTCGACTTCACTCAACTTTTAGAATATTAATATTCAGGAAACGGAAAATTTGTCTCCTTCATTTGGTGAAGCAATTTGTGGAAGATATGGCAAAAGAGATGCTTGCTATGGCTGGAAGTATAGTGCACTCCCGACTATCCGGCTTCCGTACTATCTGACTTGGTTATCTTTCATCGTAATTAAATGAAGAAGGCAAGACGCCTATTAAGGACTTTTTCCAAACCAAAATACTCAAAGTTTTCACTCTTATCTTAGGATATCGTTTTATATTTGAGTAGTCACTTATCAGTGAAAAATAAAATCAGTTTGAGCCAATTTTTTTAAGAATTAGACCTACGATTTACTTTAATGTTTTGTTTATGTTTCCTGCATTTGAGTTAGGCATTACAGAGTTTATGTTAAAATTTGAACAGTTTTTATCGTTTAACTTACTTTTTCTCTAATAAATTCTTGAAGCGTGCAGTGCAGTATATAAACATCTATAAATTACCAATACAGAGCTTTCTATTTGAATATGTTTGCACAAGAGTTCTCAAACGTTTCGTTAAAACTCATTTTAACCGTTCTAAAGTCGATTTTCTGGTAAATAAAAAAAATGTTGGCTTTTAAGGTAGAAGGCATTTCAAAGTCAAATGCAAATCTCGTGAATTGCGTATAATGGCACAATCTGAATGTAAAATATGCCTTTATGCTGAACAATGATGGCTTTCTAAATCTTGTTAAACCATGAGCAGTACGTTCTTGTAAAAATTCTATGCAAATCTTTTATTAATGGGTGAATTCTATTCAATATTTTTGGTAAATTGACTCTCCAGATAAGATTTTGAAGAGAATGTTTTCTAAACTAGTTTAATAGGAGAATAATTGCATAGAAAGAAGTATTTGTTTATCGTCCTTCATTGCAATGCATTTCTTGAACATTTGGGGGAATCGACGATTGATCTAACTCAAAAGAATTTTAGATGTATTTTGAGAAGAAAATTATTCTAATTTGATTTCTTGAAGAAAGGGCTTTTTTGATTTGCTGAATAAAGAGCCTCCACTTTTCATTTAGCTATCTCCTTTTTAAAAGGGAAAGTAAAGTCGAACTTTAAATTAAAAAGATTTTTTAAGTACACTTGAATATTTAAAAGAATTATATATAAGCAAATAATCTCGCAACCAACGAATGGAGTATATTGCAGCTTTTCATTTCTTCAACTTCATCTTCATTCAGCTGATGCATTCGCTCATTGGCATGATCGTCGTCTCTTTTAGCAGGGTGCAGTTAGCCACAAGACGGTGTTCCTTCTTTTGGGGGTTGGATTCATACTTATAAATTTTGAAAGAAACTACATTTTTTATTCATTAATAACGTTTATAATAAAATATAAATGAGTTTTTTTTTCAATTTAAATTAATTTTTGGTCTTAATTCTATTTTTAAAAGATATATTACATTTGAAAATGATAATTTACCTTGCTCTGTCGAATGACACAAGAGGAAGATTTGCCACAGGTGGAAATTTTGGAATTACCCACAGAATTTGTTCAATTTTTTTGTAATTATACCAAAGCTGTTCCGTCTCTCTCTCTCTCTCTCTCTAATTCGAAATCTTATTTAGTCTTATTTTAAAATGTTATTTATCTCTTTATCGATATTAAATCAACTTTACTTCTTATAATTTCCGATGGCAACCCCTGTTTTTACTGGTTGCAGTTTGCTTCGTAAAGATCGAAAATATGTAGCATTTTTTTTTTAACTCAATTTTTATCAAAAATCAGAATAAGCATTTTATGTCGCTGCTATTTATAGCACAGTCACGAGCATTTGAGGAATAACTTTATTCTCTTTTGTGGGGAAATAAAAAGTATTCTTAAAGGGTCGATTGAAGAAGTCAGATATCGAATAGCGAATTCATTTCGCTCGAATTCCTCACCAAAGAATTTCAAGTTGGAACTAGCTTCTGTTAAAATAACGTTTTTGTATTTGAGAAACATGAAAAATGATTGTTGCTTTATTTTTTGCTTTTCAATCCAAAGGTTCTTTACTTTCTAAGCTTCCGAGAAAGGAAATGATTTTACGGTTCACATGTTCTTTCCGCCAAGTCGCATTTTTATTGCGTCTTTTGGCAACTCTGTAGAGTGCATTTTGATTCCGTTTTATTGAGGAAAAAAATTTCGAGAGAAAAGTAATATTTCATTGAGTATCAGCAATTCAGCTTTACTTCTTTAAATTTGTTTCAATCATAGAAGTTAAGTTTCTAAACTTCCTCGTCTACAGGCGATCTCTTCTCTCCTGGCTTTACAGAATTATGCTTAGAATCTTGACTTTAACCTTCAAAGATCTGATTTTTTTTTTCCAATACTGATCTAAGATGGCTTGATTCTCACTCTTTTACATCAATAAGCGTCTGTAGTATTTTATCCTCCATGAATTTGCAAAAATTGGCTTTCACCATATATAAGACTGTTAGAGCTCGTTGGCTCCCTTTCCTGTTTGCTATTGCCTCTTTGTTTTTACTTTAATTTTGCTTTTTAGTGATTAACTTGTTATTAAGTAATACGTTGAATTTTAGGCCGTACATATATTTTTATTAGATTTTCAGAAAATTATTCAAAAATCAGCGAACTTAATATTAATTTTTTAAGCTAGGTTTAGTCGTGATAACTATTCTTTAATAAATAATTAATTTTATTTATATAGCTATTTGATTAGTTAAAACTCTTATATTTTAAAAATAAGACTCATGATTAACCAATCAAATTAGTTAAGCCTTCTCTAATTAGTATAGGCAGTATTATGAAAGTTTTGATATAATCCATGATACGATGAATCCACGCTCACCAGGTTTTGGGAATAGATATAACCAAATTGATTCATGCTTTATTGCTCATATTTAATGCAGTGGAGATTTATCAGCAGAGAAATATAAAGTTTTGCAAAAAATAAAATTATCAAAAAAAATTATGAAATAAATAATAAAATAAATTTATCAAAAAATTGTAATTTTTTTTGAAAAAGAATATTTTGCCCATGAAATACATTTGCCATATTTTCCGACAAATTCCTGTAGTGGCGATAATGAGCATTCACTTAACACCGGACGCTACTGCAGGGCTGGCATTAATACTGATTTATAAGTCATGAAAGAAAAAGTTTATCTGAATAACGTTTTAGAAAATTATTTACATATCTTTTATCATTCGAATAGTATTCTTTACCAAAGTAAAACGAATATTTTATAAACTGCATAAATATCTGTCGAGGCAAAAAATCCAGATCAATCGGAATCGAAAGACAATGAAAAAGAGTGAAAACAAAGTGATCGAATTAGAAGGGGGGGGGGACTTTCTTTCCAAATCAGGTCTGGTAGAACTGCAGCTCCAGAACCTTTAAATTCAAAGGGAGAAAGATATTTTTGGTCTTCAGATAAATCACTGAATTGTGGAGGGTTTCATTACTTCATGGATTGCTTATCTAACAGTCTCAACATTTTTTTCTTGATTTATGTTTTGTCATGTTTTTACATTCTTATTTCATTCTTTTTCCCATTTTTGTTGATCCACAGACTGTCAAAATAAGAAAATATGAGCAAAGAACATCGAATTCTGAAGATAGAAAAGTAAACAAATTAGATTTAAAAAAACAGAAAAATGCAATTTTTAAAAATAATTTATAATAAATAATAAAGAAGCAACTATAAACATATTCCTATTTTAACTTATATCGAAAAAATTAAAGATATTAGAATTCATGGAATTTGTTAAAGTACCGAAGAACGGTGAAAAAAGAGAAATAAAATAGAAATATGACTTTATTAGTGAATGTTTTCGCAAAAAAAATGTAAACACTACTACTCGGATATTCCTTTTGGATGACTCAAGTAGACATTGCACATATTCTATCTGCGAATTTATTTTCTCCTAAAAAATTTATCAAGTAAAATGCAAGCATTCATATGAGCATTATTTAAATTTTAATTTTGTTTCTAAAAAGTTATTTCCAAAACTCCTAAACTGCACATATTAGAAGTGCACGAGAATTTCTTTCAACAGGGATGAAACACCACTTCATTCCATCAATCGATCGTTATTCTCGGGCCATAGTTTGTGCGAAGTTCTGGAGTTCTTCATCTCCAGATATGGAAGAGGTCGTGAAAAAAAAAGACGAAAATATCATTAGCCTTTCCTCCGCACTCAGAGCGAGCAAAGGACCTAACGAGCAATGGCAGACCGAACATCTTGTTTCTTTGCCGTGCAGAAGAGATGCGGAAACTCTTTTTCTTGCTCTTCTTTTCAAGGGTTCTGAATGGCAGCGAATAGCAGTAAGTAATTAAGTAATAATTCAGCTGTCGGAATACAGTACTTTCCTAACGAACAGGCGTATCGAATTCCCGCTCTGATTATTGCATTCTGATTTTATTTATGTACTATCAGGTACCGGAGGCGTTGTTACCGCTGAAGAAATAATTTTGGAAATATCGTTTGAAATCTGAAATTGCCATCTTACTTCATTGGGAATGATAGAAAGAATGATATTTATTTTCTTGCCGACCATGAATGCATTCATTGAAACTGAATGATACATAAAGGAGAAGTATTAACAATATGTATTCTATTTTTTAACTTTATTTTTCAAGTGCTTTACGGTAGACAATTAAGTATTTTGTTTTTTTCGTCTTCAGCAAAAACAAATAAATGTCATGCCTGTCCGACTCTTGAGCATCCAACATACAACTGGCAATGTGAAAAACATGGCTTTTCTTGATTCAATCCGCACACTCGGCCTTGCACCTTGTCGATGGTCATCGAGAATGCAAGTCTTACCATGCCTGTAGATATGTACCATGCATCGGACAAGAGCAAGCAATAAGTTGGCAAGGTTTTATCGCAATCGGATGAACGATACGGCAGCGCATAAAATACGAATAAACAAAAATTCATTTTTATATATTAGATTCTGATTTAATATATATTATTTCCTATTAAAAATACATATCTTTTATCATACCAGATGGAGGAAAAAGTTATTTATAATGTAATATTATGATTGGTTTTCAAAACGATAGCTGCTATTTTCTATGATACCGTTTACTCTCTTTAAATTTTATTGTTTTTATATCCAAAAAATTTCTATTATCTAGGCATATTCCCTTGATTCAGAAACGGAGCTTAAATTAATTTTTCTATTATTTTTTTAACCTTTCTTTAAATATTATTGTTTTTGTATCTAAAAAATTTCTATTATTTTGTTTTATTCCCTCGATTCAGAAATTGGAATTTAAATTAATTTTTATGTTAATTTTTTTTAAAAATTACGTGAAGAGAAATCACGCCACAATTGAATCAATGGTCGATCTATGTGAAATAAATAAGATACTGAGTGAGTCTAAATTATCTGGCAAGAGTAGATGCAGCGAACCGAATGCAGTTTTAGTAATGGAATGAAAATGGCGTGCTGAGGTTCTAAAGGATTTGGTCACGGATTGTGATATGCATACGTGTTCCAGAATCTTAGATGCTCGAAATTCTCGACTTTTAGAGCACGATAAAATGCAAAACATGTAAAGCCGTACTAGGAAGGAGCTTTTGAGAATTTTTGCCTGCGTAATGGCATATGCCATACAAATATCAAGTAAGATCATACATTATGCCTATTTGATTGGATGAGGGCGACATCTTTTTGCAGTGCAATTAGCCAGAATTTGATCCTTAAGGATTTCAAATACAATGGAGTATCGGCTCACTTTCAGACTAAAGACGTATTTGATACCAATAATACAGACAGTCACTATTAGAACAGATGGGTTGAATTTGTTCTTTAGCTGATATGTTCTTCAGATTGAGCTTGCATGGTTCTCTTTCGGAAGATTTAGCTTTTTTTTTTTAGTTTAGTTATATTAACGTCCCGTTTTAAAGCAACACTAGGGCTATTTTGGGATGGACCTCGTAATGTTGAACCGCGGTCAGATGACGAAGACTATACCTGAGCTAACGTCTCCGCCTCTTCAGGCTTCCACACCTCACTAGAGGGAGAACGTTTGGCGTCGACGGATTTAACGTGCTCCAGACCCGCTTGCACAACGGTTCTGCGGTGCAATCGGGTCTCAAACTTGAAACATTCCGGTTCCGTAACCGAGACCTTACCTCCAGACCTTCGCGGCCCACCGTTTTAGGAAATATATAAAGAGCGAGATATAAAAAAAGTGTACTGGTCATAGCGAATATTTCCATTGAGATGAGATGAAAATACTTGACATGCTTGCAACTGTACTTTAGCGATCCGCAGACGTCTGTTTAACATATCCAGTATAAACCAATAAATTATTTCAATATAAAATAATCAAATTTTAATAAAAAAAGAAATGTCACATTCTGATTCAGTTGATTATATGCAAATAGTTTTAATACAAAAACTATTTCGGTTGAAATCTAATTTAAATTGAATTCAATTACTGCACCCCTAAAGTCTTTTATTCATTATTATGCAAATCTTTTGTCCGCAGAAATAATTTATATGTACATTAGAAATGATTTGAAAAGGTTTTTATTTCAAACTAATTAATATCCTTTGTATACTCAGACAGTCTTTAATCAAAAATAACGAAAATCATTGATTTTTCTCATTGTGCAAAAGTATTACAACTTATAATTTTTAGTATAATTATATATATTACTTGTAGTTTTTTCGGAAAATTCGCTTTTTTTAAATATATATAATTTAATAAAGTAAAATTACTTCACATTTTTTTTCATTATTTAAATTTTCTGTTATATGACCGAATGAAAAAAATTGTGGGAAAAAACGTGACAAAAAAATAATTAAACTTTGCTTCATTCTGCATCATTACATAATTTGTTCAGTAGCGATACTTAATGCAGAAACAAAAAGCCAAAATGGAATTAATTAAAAATGATTTTAATTAGGAAAAAATATGGAGTTGTAAAAGAAACTTCCGTATTCATTTAAATCAATTAGAATTACAAATATACCTGCCCTTACACAATTTATTATGTATTTCATATTGCATGCAAAATTGTTAAATGTACTATTTCATGCTTATTGAAAAACAAATTAATTAAAATACTTTTGTAAAAGCTAGCTGTAAATAATTTTCAAAAATTTCGAAAGCTGTTATCTTGAAGATAAATTTAGGAATTGTTATGAATTAGGAATAAATGATATTGATGAAAGAATAAGAACACTACTTTTTACCCAACTTACAGAAAATCTTGAATTCTTTGAATTGAGCTATTTCCAAAGAGTAAGAAGTGATTTTTCTAATTAAGAATTGTTCTGTAAGTCTTTTTAAGAAATTGTAATAAAATTAATTTGGCAAAATGAATCAGTTTGAAAACAATTAAGATAAACAAATTTTTTTAATAGGTCATAAAAGACTCAGTCAATTCACAAAAATGATTTACACTAGTTTCGGATACAAAAAATCATCTCTATTAGAAATAAAAATTTTAATGAAGAAAAAAAGAATAAAATATTTCTCTTCCGAAATTCCTTTTTTTTTTGATGTGAAATGCCTCTTTCAACCGATGAGATTGATTCTATTTAATTGGTCATAAATACTTCTAGATCAACAGATTTTTTTTTATTTGGAACTTGAGAGAAAATTAATGCACTCTATTAGTAGACGTTAGTTCAGTTTTGGATCCATCTTGTATTGTGTATTTTAACATATGAAATTTTTTAATAAAATTTCTTTTTTACTATATGCTGAAATAAACAAGACTAGCGGTTATCGTTTGTTTATATTCCTATTAGTTCACCAAAACCAAAAATCTCAAAAATATGATTGTAAAATGAATTAGTCTTCAATAGGCGAAAAAAAACATCGGAAAAAGGGAAGCGAAATAACAGCCTGCAAAGTATATTGAAAATAAGGGGAAAGCGAAAATAAAATTTAATTCACTAATTACAAATGCTTTTTTAATATTTTAAATATTTAAATATTAAATATTTGCGTCAATAAAAATTTCACTTTTTTTAAAATTCGATCGTAAAATAATTATTCTAACATTCACAGAAGTGTAGCATAAATATTTTTAAAGCGATCTCAAGAAAATTATATTAAAATGATTCCTTTTCTAATAATAATAATTTCAAACTGAATTTTACAAGATCAATTTGAACATTATGTGCAAGTTTTGTAGTTTTTCAGATTTATTAATCATCATATAAGATTGCTATTTACATTTCATCGAGAATGTTTGCTTTTCGAGCACTCATTTCAATTCTCTGAGCATTTTCAAACATTTCAAGTTCCATTGTTACCATTCGGAAGTCATTAAAATAAAGTATCGATTTCACAATCCGAATTCTTTCATTTCGGATATTTCGAACGGGAAGTAAAGTGATAAATATCCAGTAACTTCCTATTATTCGACGAAGGCTGAGGCCATCATTTATCATCAGCGCTGCTCGTACCGCTTGAACCAGCAGCCGGAGAGAAAAACACAACAGACTCGCGATCTGCAGCAGATGGCGAAGTGCTGGCCATTAGCCGAGGGTCACTGCAGACGCTTTGTTAAAGTCCGTCTGGAATCGGAAGAACATGCAAGTGGATGTGAAAAGAAATGAGGATAAATAGAGGGAAGAAGTGGAGAAATGATGAGCTGTCTTGAATGCGACTAAAATATAACATGTGATGGATTTTCCGTCTATGACATTTATTATGGATATCTTTTCCACTTGTAAACACTCTATAACATACATCAACTGTATTCGAGGATAATGTTTCATATATATTCGTTTTTGACTCTCCCTTTACTCATTCACCGACACAAAATAGAGAATGATTTATACTGCCAAAGCGTTGTAAACTGACATCTGCTATAATCTTTCAATGCATCTAGTTTATAATAGAAATTTATACCTCTTAAAGACGGATTTTCCTTGTCCCGGTTCTTTCCTTTAGGTTCGTTAGCTGCATTTCAAACATCATCAAGGTGAAATATGTTTTTATATTCATGTAATCATTTATCAGTTAATAATAAAACAAATTTGGATACATTTTTAAAAAGTTAAACCCATTTCATGTTCATATTTTGTTTATTTTAAGAGATTATTTACCCATACTGCATATCTAAGGTTGAATTCCAAGGAACGTCACAGGCCACGACACAACTCATCCCGTAGGAGCCACGCCCCATCATGGGAAACCACCGGAGGCAATTCAGAGATGGAGATGAGAAGCTTCTGGTATAATGGTTGGTTTTCACGCCATGGTGGGTACAGAAATGGCGTGAGATCAGCTAACCCTGCAGATAACGACATGTGCCTCCGCGAGAGAGGCTCTATCGTGGCCAGCAATGGGCCTTAGGACTTAACATTAGTTCCCACCAATGCTGTCGCGGCGGCCGGTCATTTAGATTTATCCGTGTGCCTTTAGGCATGTTGGAGTAGCTGTTTAAGGTGCACTCACACCGCGTGGTGTATATGATTTAACATTTCCTGCGCTTGTGTTGAATACCAGAAAGTTTATTTTAAAATGCGTTCAATGGTTTTATACCTGGACTAAAGATACTGTAATATTCTGTAATTAGCTTTTAATCTAAGATAAAAATGGAGGATGAGAAGCTTCCTGCATTATGGTTGCTTCTCTCCACCCTTGTGGGTACACGAAAAGGTGGGGATTTGGCTCCTCCCATCGATGACGGGACGTACTTCCTTAGGGAAAAGTTGTATCGCTCAACCACGGTTCTTGCCAGTGTTGCTGTTGCGGCGGTCCTGTCATTCAATTTTTTCAGTGTGTCTTCAAATGGGTCGGAATAGTCAGTTTATGATTAATACACAATACAGTACATGACTAATATTGATAAACCATTGACTTATTAATATTATATATATAAAAAAAATTGAAGAACAGCGAGTCTGTCTATGAAAGGGATGTTTTCACTGAAATGGCAAGTAGAAAAGAACCCGACTCATCCGTCAGGATAGAGAGTTTCGACCTATAAGTGTTCTGACTTACAATTTTTGTAGAAGTTCATATAAATTGTTTCAAATGAGTTGCTTCCTCGGTAAAATTAATTAAAAGCTATGTCCGTGAAAGCAGGTGATTCTTCCCGTGCGAAGACTGCGAGATGCGTCGTGAAATTATAAATTCAGTTCCATTTAACCGAAAAGCTCCGAACATTTTCAATTAAATTTTTTGATTAAATTGCAAACACAATCTACCCTTAGTGAAATGACTGATTCGAAATTTGCTTAGCAAATGACTTCAAAGATAACGCGATGAAATTATGAACAAAGCCAGCAGGCAAAAGTCATTTTAATTTTCTAACAAAACTGTAAACAGAATATTCATAACGAAGAGAATATTTTGAGAAAAGGCATGAATATTCTGCCGGTTTATTATAATTTATTTCTAAATATTTATTGCTTTAGAAAGGTCAACTGTTATATGGATCTTGAAATGTTAACTAATATGTAAGAGTTTTTGATTTTTAATAAACCGGATAAATATATGTATTAAGGTTTTTATTTTACTCTTATTACGATTCTAAATAGAATCGTTCTAAAATATTCGTTTTAAAAGAAAGTAAATCCATCTCCTATTTTTATTTATCAACATAGTTAACGATTTTTCATCAATGTTAGAGGCTACACAAAAATCTATAAAATGATTTCTTATGCTGAATATCTTAGCTAAACGATGCAGAATCAAAACAAAAAGGAGAGCTCTTAAAATTCTTTCAAAGCTACTTTCTTTAAAATTTGTAAGCAGAAATAAGAAAATAATTATAACTAAAATAATTAAAATTAAATTACAAATTAAATATTTTTAATTTATTTCCTTTTATTTTATCTTCGTATTTTCATTCTAAAATTAGAGTCACAGCAAAGTTTGTTATTGTTGTTTCTAAAGGCATTGGTCATAGACAAGCTCGCTGACGAAGTCAGCGATTTTAAGCCGAGAGAGCGTCTCTTGTTTTTTTCAGTAGCGCCATCTAGAGCCAAGATTACGTCTTAGCTACTCATGAGTCACATACACTTTCGCAACTCCTTTTTACAGGGAGTACAATCACACACCTCACAGATAGAACACAGATGAAGAACAACAATGTCAGAACCCGGACGCCCAGATCACGGAGAAGATGCGTTACCCCTTTGCCAGAACGCCGAGACCGCAAAGTTTTTGCAAAGGAAATAGTGTCAAAATTTTTTCGTTCCAAAATGGGATTAAGAATAAACACATTTTGAACATTTGTTTAGAGAAATATATTTTTTACAAATTGTTTTAGGATTTTTCATTATTAAAATTTTCTTTTGGCCATAAGATGGAATATATTCCCTGAGTTACGTATCCGAGTACTAAATAAGCATTTTATAAATGTGTCATTTTTGTTTAACAAATTATTTTCAGAAAGAAAAATAAATAAAAAAATTTAATTGCTTCTATTTTTTTTTCGAAAAATCTCACTCGTATTAAAAGATATATGACCCCTTCGCATATAATCACGAGTCTGATTCACTCGTCGACTGACTGAAGTTTTAATTTTAAATCTGCAATTTAGTGAAAGTATAAAGCAGTTTAAAATGCAAAAATAAATTAAAAACGCTTTTTCATTTCAAATGTCCTTATATTATTAATCGAAATTAAATTAACTATACACTTCCAAAGAAGGATGTGTCATTTAATTAGAAAATTAAGTAAATCCAAGGAGTAAAAACGCTTATATATAAGTAATGACGTTTAACTAAAATATTTTTATTTCGCGAATGTTCTTAAATCACAGTAAAATCCTGTAAGCAAAAGCCAAATTTGTATCTCAAGATCGAATTCGTAAAATGTGTAATCCCAGAGAAAATCGGTTTATATAAAAAAAATTATATATTATAACCAGATTTATCTTTACACTTCAGCACAATATTGCTGATAATGCGTATTGTGCTCATGCGCATTGTAAATGGTATTAACACCTAAAATCATGTTTAAAAAGGATCATTGCTTTAAAGGCTAAAGCTTTAAATTGCCAGTAATGTTGTAGGGTGTATCCTGTATAAGTATGTTTTTACAATACAAAGTATTGGAAGATGCAATAAAAAAACATTCTCCTTGTATCTATAACATATCGATTATTGGTTATAGTGAATCGATTTTCTTTCCCGCTTATTCAACAAATGCCCTTCCTTCAAAACTTATATGACTCGCCACATCATCCGAGGCAAGACTCAGGGAACGATTAAAAGAATGCATTTTAAACAATTATATGTTTTTGGAAAACTTAGAGATCGGTGTCAAGTATAACTTGGGGGGGGGGGAAACTTGAGTACGAAAGATGACAGTTTGGTCTGGATACCGAAATTCCGATAAGAATCAAATCAACGGCAAAGAGAAAATTTTTCTGCATATTGGCTCTCGTTTTCCAGCTTTTTAAAATTAACCGGGAAAGACATCAAAACTAAAAATATATATAAAAAAAAATGTCATACATTTTAAAACTTTTCACTCCAGACAGATGAAATACTTTTATATTTCTTATTTTTAATTTTTCTGTATTTTTGTTTGCTTCCATATACATTGAAGAAAAAAGTATTGTTGTTGTCAAAAAAATTCAACATGAGATGTTGATGATTCTCTACGTTTTATACCGTTAAGAACACACACAAAAAAATTGAAATTATATTTGACTGTCTTTAAATAAAATTATAAGAAAATAGAGTGAGTAAGACAGGTAAAATTTATAATTCCGTCTTTTCAACGAAACAGTTTTTGTTTGTTTGTTTGTTTGCTTGTTTTTGTCAGATTTTTCTCGAAGAAGTTTGGTTAAAATATCAGTGTGCATGAAAAATTAATTTAAAAAATTAATTTTTGTTTGTTTGTGCCTTATGCACTGCCGTATCGTTCAACCGATTGCGATGGGACTTTGCCAAATTATTGCTTGCACTTGCGCGATGGTTATAGTACAGTTAACATATCTAATATATAAAAGCAAACTTTTATTTGTTCTTAATTTATGCGCTGCCGTACCGTTCATCCGATTGCAAAAGAACTTTGCCAACTTATTGCTCGGACTTATAGACATAGAACAATTGTCTAATATATAAAAAAAGTTACTTTCGGAACTATTTACCCACGTTCCAAGGCTTAATCTTCAAATAACTCTACAAAGATCACACAAAAGATTCAGTCAAAATGCTAAATTCGCACCAAAAATTAATATTTCGCCACTACTGTACGCCAATGCCATGCGAGTCGTTCTCGTTCACAGCTTTGTTAGAGAGAATGCGAGAACGCTTTGGAAGACCAATCTTGCTGGTTTGAAATATTAATTAAAAATTTAATAAAAGTTCAACGTTTTTCACAGTAATTTCCGAAAATATTGTAATACAAAAAAAGTTTGCAGCATCTTATTTTTAAATAATTGTCTTTTCAACTCTATCAACGTTTTTATGATATAAATACACTTTCTATGTTTAATCAATTTTAAAAGAAAAAATTTTAATCAAATTTTCTAACATTAATGTTGAGAATTCTGAACAAATGTTACACGAATAACAAAAAAAAAGTTTAATTACAATTCTAAAAGAATACAAAAATGTATATAAAAAAGAATGTCTTTTGTTCGTATTTTATGCACTGCCGTACCGTTCATCCGATTGCAATAGAACTTTGTCAAATGATTGCTTGCACTTGTGCTAAGATTATAGGCTTAGTATAATTATTAGCATTTATTTTGAATACAATAGTATTTACAACCAAATCGTTTTATATGTTTTTATGATTCAACATTATTTTAAAATTATCAATTGACAAAAGGCAAACAGTAAACGGCAAATGGCACATGTCATTAGGAGTGAATCGCGCTACATCAAACAAAATAAAATGATCATCAATGCCAATCAATATCTATGCAAGATATTATTATTTAGCGTGCACAATATTTTGGCTGCTTCGAACCGCACATATTATTCAAATTATCAATTTTATCTCACACATACAAAAAGAATGATTGTTAGCAATGTCGCTCAAGGTAAGTTATATATAGTGGAAATTTTCCATTGCAAATAGTAATTTTTCTATTTATTCGGTAAATCGACAAACGATATTTCGGTTATACAACGTTCCTCATTACTAGATTCTACTAGCGCGGCAAGTAAAAATAAGCAAGTCCAAGCTTCTGAAACAAACGAGGAACGACAAACGAACAATGAAGCAGATTGTTTACGAATTGCAAATTCACGTGCGTCAGATTCTCAAGATCAACATGCGGCAAGAATCAAAAGACAACATTTATATCCCACCTGATTATGCGCATCAGAATCAGAAGACCATTATGCGGCGAGAAGCAATGCACTATTCTTAACGAAAAGTCGATTGGAGAAGATGTGCTCATTCCACGCATTCCCATTATTCCCACCGACATGCCTTTTAATTCAAACGACTGCAGTTCCCCATTCGATTGGTCTTCGTCTACCCCACGACGACCCGTCCACCGGAAAGGGTGTAATACCCCATTCGACTTGCATTCTCGACGACCATTAATAAGGTGAAAGGTCAATCACTTCAAGTGTGTGGATTGAACCTAGAAAATTCATATTTTTCCTGTGGCCAGTTTTATGCTGGATACTTACGAACAGGACAGCCAAGAAATATGTTTGTTTTTGCTGAAGACAGAAAAACAAAAAATATTATCTGCCCTAAAGCACTTGAATATAAAAAAATAGAATAAATATTATTTGTACTTCTCCTTTATATGTCATTCAATTTCAATGAATGTGTTCATTGCCGATAAGAAAATAATTATCATTTTCTTTCTATCATTCCTAATTAAACAAGACAGCTATTTCAAATTTCAAATGATATTTCCATAATTATTTCTTCTGCGGTACCAACACGCCGGGTACCAGCTAGTATGATATAAAAGCAACTAATTAAATAAATAAAATTTGGAATCACATTTTTATTTCTAAAAATGTAGATGAAAACCATCAATGAATTCTAATTTATCAATTCATGTATATATGATTGCTATAGCTGAAAACGCAATATGAACCCATAAATGAAATTTTGTATGTGATTTTGACTCTAAAATTTTAGTATCAAATCTTGAATTCGAAAAAGGTCTAAAACGTATATTCGACTTTCGTTCTAACACATTCCTCTGGGTGAAGAGACATTAACAAAACAATCTTTAATCATTTAACTTTTCCGTTCTTCAATTTAAAAAATATCACTTCAAAGTCATTATAATTGTTTGCAGGATACAATTGCGCAAATAAAAAAGAAAATCGAATGTATAATTTTGAATAGATTTTCCGCGAAAAATATCCAAAAGTGCCCAATTTTCTTCGCTTCATTTATTTGAGATACTTAATACTATTTTCTCCACAGCCTTTCAGAATTTCAATATTGAATTCAAGAGTTACACTAAAGTCCATGTAGTAAAACTCATCGGTAGGAATATAAAGTCAACACATATAAAAAAAAACTAATCATATTTTTTTTATTTCCACTGTCCAATTAAAAATATATCATGCCAAAGCCTTTAAAGTCGTTTTCGGGTATCAAGTAGGAAAATTCGCTACTTGAGGAAAGCTTTTAAGTCTTGATACTCGAATGGGTGGATTAATAAAATGCGAAAAGCTCCGTGTTCTGTCAATTTCTTTCGAGATTCCCGACGTTCTGTTATGCATAATTAATCTCCAGCAAATTCTGTTGATTCATTGATTGGACAGAATTCATTTTTCCAATAAATGCAGGAACTGATTTCGGTTATTTTGCTGATATTAAAATGAATTTGTCCAACCAATTGTATGTAAGAGATTATTTTAAGTATTGTCCGATGATAACTCAGTTTTTCATTCTTTCATTCCATATTTAGTCGCTGTAATATATGCAACGTAATTTTATAGCATATTTATATTCGAGGCATATTATTGTCTTCATTTGGTCATGGTTCCATATTACATGGGATTTAAACATACCCTTACTTTTATCGTGAGAAGTCAATTCGTTTGGATGAAACATTATCACGTTGGAGTGGTATAGAAGTCCTATTTTCAGATTTCTATTTTAGGATACTGACAGGGTGATCAAGAAATAACAGGATGTGTTCGGAGTCCTGTAGCGGGTTATGTACTGGACGAAATATAACAAAATTTGGCAACCATACTCATTAAAGTATGCGGTTTCTATTTATCAAAAAAAATAATAATAGTACCAAAAAACGCAGATAGGGAAAATCCTGGCTGTACGATCGAAAACTGTATTATATAACTTGCTTATATGGATACTTTGTGACATGACATCGAAGATAAAAGGAGAGGTTGCGGAAATTTAAGTCATTCTGCAAGAATTCGCCCTTCGATTGCGTTGTCACTACGTGAACGCGCCTCATTAGTCAAGCTGTTTTTGCTATGTTCTTATTTGCTGTTGCCATTGGCAGTTATACATTCTTTTTCCATACATTATGCGCTTGCAACGCCAGGATTTCCCCGGTGTTTTGTATGGGTTTTTTTTTCTTGATAAATCGAAACAGCATAGTTAAATGTATGTCGTGACCGCATTTTGTTATATTTCGTCCAGTACATAACACGCTAACAGGGCTCCGAACAGCTCCTGTTATTTCTTGATCACCCTGTATTCTCGATATCCGACAAGCGTCTAAGATACAAAACCTTAAAGAATTTCATTGCATAACTGTATAGCAGTTTAACAAATCAAACTAAATTTGAATTGTGGTGTAAATTATTTAATTCCAATTACCTTCGAACAAAAATTCAATTGAAGAATTAATTCTCATTACTAATAAGAATACTTTACTTTATGCAAGGAATATTTTTGGGATTAATTTTTCCTAGTAAATATAATGATAATTTTTCATATTTTGCATATTTTTAAATAAGGTACTCATGATTCCAATCTTAAGATATTTCAATATTATTTTTAAAAAAGCATCCTTGTAAGAAAAGAATCAAATAATTTTTCTTTTATTTTCCTGGCCATGAATTTAAAAAAAGAAAGAAAATACTGTTAATATAATATAATATAATATATTTTGTTATTTATATTATTTCTTTTGCTTCTTAAAAGATAAAAGCTGTAAACGATACTTGGTAAAACCGCAAAGAAATCTGCATCACTTTTTATTTTTTTTATTTTTGTGCGTATCAAAAAGTTGTCTTTTTCTTTAACGCTTTTGATAATTTTTTTGTACTGAAAAGCAATCTAAGTACAGAAATAGTACAATCGTCTTTTTTCGTTTAAATTTATTTTTGAAATAGAAACGTCCTTTCAAACTTTAGGAATTGATAAAATTTTGAATATATATTATCATTTATAAAAAAAAAACTTTTGATATTAGATTAACTTCATGAAACTTTTGCTTGGTAAAATTGCTCATTCAAATGCATGCTATGAAACATTAAAAACAAAATTAAAACATTTTCATGCAAAGTAGGTATACTGAAAATGAATTGCAATAAAAATATTTAGAATTTCATAATTATTAAAAAAAAGAAAAAATATCAAAAAGGAGAAATAAACCTTTAATTTTGCAAAAAAAAAAAAAAAAAAAAAAAAAAAAAAAAAAAAAATCACAGAAACTGAAGTTATTTATTAAGAACGATTCGTAGCAAATTATGTACAACTAGGAATTTTTAATAGAAGTATCTATTACTCAACAAAGATATTAGATTAAAATTTATTCACCGAGATATTTAACGTTTTAAATTATAGAGAACTCGATAATGAGCTGATTAATCAAAAATAAATTTATATTGTTTCTTTTGCAATGTGTGTGTGTGTGTGTGTGTGTGTGTGTGTGTGTGTGTGTGTGTGTGTGTGTGTGTGTGTGTGTGTGTGTGTGTGTGTGTGTGTGTGTGTGTGTGTGTGTGTGTTTTAAAGAGCAATTTAAAATGTTGTACATTCAAACATTTGGTGCTAAATAAAGAAAATTGAACAGTTAAAAATTGTCTTTTTTTTAATATATTCAATTTGAACAAGTAGATCTTTAGCAAAATTATTTTTTACAAAATATGTGAAAATTTCTAATATTTTTTAAATGAACAAAGCGGCTGAATAAATTTTGATCTTTATTTTATTTTCACATAGGTTGGGAAAATGGAATCAAATGACACCAACAAACTAATTAGATGACAAATATGTTGAATAGCAAAGTTCATTGAAAATAAATCCAATATTTAAATGTGCTGATTAAAAAGGCGGCATCGCTTTTTCATAAATACAGAATTTATATTTTTATACAATGTATGCAGGCAAAAAAAATTTCAAATGGTAGAGCTGTTATGCGTTGATTAATAAGAAAGAGTTGAAGTCAGTTTAATAAAATTTCAGCATTATATTATAAAAAGTCCTAGAAATACAGGTGTCCAGATTAATCCCTCTTCCTAATACCAGACGGCAGCACATTCCCGTTGTCTTGAAAGTCATGCTGAAAAGATTTCTTGTTTGCTTGACAGTCAAGAAAAAATAGACGTCCACGTGGAGTGTGAGGGATCAGTAGCTCGCGAGAAAAAGCAGAGCAAATTTATTTTAACGATAACGCGGTAATCCAGCGAGTTTATTGTGGAATTAGTAGTTTATGAAGAAAATAATTTTTATTGTCTTTAATAATTTTTATTGTCTTTTCGTAACCGTGATGTGGAATTGCTTATCGGAAATTGTATAAAAATAAGGAGTGGCTCGATATGAATAAATGGCTGGCTTATCAAGAAAACTGTTTCCTTATTTTTCTTGCGTAGAATCTTCTATTTTTTGCAAACAGGAGCACAAGGTATGTGCTGACGAACAGTGCAGAAATACTTCGTTAGAGAAACATCCCCTATATTTGACAACAGGAAACCAAAAAAATGTTAAATTAAACCCTTCATTGACACTTTTCCAGGTGTAAAATTTATATCCTTTTCGCAATTCTTTGTTAAAGAAAATATTGACTGTATAAAGAGATAGTAAATTGGCTGCTTTGCAAATGGATTTTCTTGTTGTTAAAAAGATGGATATTTGCCATGTGTCGCATCGAATAGAGATAAATATCACTTTCATAAATATGTTTATATTACTGAGGTATTTAAAAACGCGTTTTAAAATAGAACTTTCATCATTTTATTTTCCATTAAATTACGCAAACTTTTAAGATTTTTTTTAAGCATATTAACTTTATATGTAACATCAGAAGCAAAGATAATTGTACATGTACACAATTGCTCATCGAGTCATTTATTTAAAATGTTCACATGTTTGCACATTATCAATAAAACTTGATAAATATATTCAGATTGCCATACCATACCAAATATGATTTTGATGGGGGCAGTTTTGGAAACGGTTTAAAATTCATCAAACTAAAAATATAACTCTAAATGAAAATTAAAGGGGAAAACTAATCGTTACCTTCATTTCTTTATTAGCCTAACCAACCTAATAAGGTGTACATAAAATTAACAACGTCTAAAACCAATTTAGAAAGTCCCCAGTAATACGTTCAATGTATATACGATGCCGTTTAATTACACAGTGCTCGTTGGACGTAATTAGAAGAAAAACTGTTGAATTAAAAAAAAAGCTAAATGAAGTTCATGAAAGATATTCCTTCTTTTAGTTTCAACGCGTGGAGTCATTAGGTCATACGAATTCCACGAGCAACTAGAAATTGCACAATAATTCACTCCTGCTTCGAGAATGCATTAATACCCCGTTTTTATCGTTTCGTTGCTACTTCGTGATGTTTTAGAAAAACTCGGGATGAAATAATTAGTTTCTGATGAGAAAACGTTTCTCCACGGTTTCTATCTCGGACAAATTTAATTAATCTGAAACATTGGAATTTTTTCTTTCTTCTTTTTTTTAATCTTATTTTAAACTCTCACTTAATAACCGAAAATTTATATCTGAAGGAAAAAGAAGAAAATATCATTAGCACTAACGAACTTATGTAATTTGGATCTAGTTCAAATTAATTTAATGGGGACCAACATATTGCTTTATTTTCAATATAATATTTTTCCTATTTTGATCGAATTTTTGAATTTAAAATAATCGAAAATTAATGAAAAAAGACGCTGCATAATGTGAGCTGGCAAAATGATGCATTTATTTTGACATAGGCTTCAAAATTTCTTTCGACTCATTTTAGATTCATTCCTGCCTTGAAAACTTCGTGTGCACAATTGTTCTGTACAAATTGGTTCTTGATGTGAAAATTCGGCGCTTCTCTGAACATTGCAATTGTGTATTGGCGTTTGTCTCTAAAAAGTAGCTTTCTCATTTTAGCAAGTGAACCACATTCTCGCCATGTTGAAGCTATAGAGAGCTTTCGCTTTGCTAAAAAAAATTAAAACCAAATAGCTATCTTTATTATTTAACATAGCCATATGATACATAAGCCACCGATTCGTATCATCCTAAAAATGCATCAACACTGATTAGGATTCGAACACATGATATATGAAGCTACCACCACAGCTTCTGTTCCTTCAATTACTATATTACTAATTACTTCAATTACTATGAATTAAACAGATTAAAATTATTGTCTTCCTCTATGTCACTTTGGTGCCAACAGAGACTTAAACTTTCACTGCCGAAGCGCTACAATGGGTCACAGACTTGTTGCAAATATGGGGATCTTTCCTCTTAGTAGAGTGGCCCTTGCGTGGCCAGACTTCGGTCTTCGCGAAAAAATATCTACCCGTGACACCTGTTGCCAACAATCATGCGTAGTGAATGCATCCCTACAATACACTTTCGAAAAGAAAATCCATCTTCTCGTGACCCTGTTTGTTACATCACCTCGTTCAAATCCAGTAGCATGCTAATATTGCCATCTTCGTCACCTTAAAAGCATTCTTTACTTAAATCTGTCTCACAGCGTCCAATCCGGAAGATAAACTACATTCACGAAATTTTATATCTATTTAAAACAAATGTAATTATAGTGATGCTACAGCACCATTTTTATTCTTTTGGTGTAAAATCTGAATAGATGACATCTTTCAAATGATGAAATATGTCTCCAAATTTTCATTTATCTACGATAGCTTCCTCTCGTTGCTGAGATTTTATTTTCAGTTAAAGTATCATGTTAACTGAAGTATAAAAAACTAAAATTCTATAATGAGGATAAAGGTTGAATGTGTTTTGCTACTTATAATCGAACTGAGCTGTAAATTTTCGGTATAGTAACATGCTGCCTTATCAAAGTATCACGTGCACCTGCACCGAAGTTAAAAGGTACTGAAGACTCATTTTAATGCGATTTCCTTCCTCGCTTGGATCATTTGAAGCAGCTGAAAAAGTATGGATTCTAATCTTTCCAGTGATGAATCCCCCTGTATGACTGAAGAATTTGCACAAAAGTAAATATTTAAATCTGTCGGATTTTAAAGTAAATGTGTTTCTCTTCGTACAGGGTTTTAAGCCCTTCAAATTCAAAATGGCTTCTCATATAGCCAGAGGAGATGACATGCACCTATAGTACAGTGAATAAGTTGAATTCTTTTAGATAAGATTGAAGAACCCCTAAATATGGAACCTGCGAAATAAGGAAGTTATAAAAAAAATAACCAAGAAAATAAAGGAGATTGGAACAGAAGTTCATTTAGAAAAAAGCTATATCATGTTTTATCATATCATGCTTTATCATATTTTCTATGTCATAATAAAAACACAGAAAAAAAAAGCTTCATGGAGTTATCTGTAAAATTGGCAGACATATTGGATTTCTAAAATTATGAACTGTCCATGACCTGAAAAAGAAGATTCCTTAAAAATGAAAAGTATATCCTTAGATTCCCACCCCCTCCTCTGGAGTGCTTTTTTCAGGGTTTTATTATTATTATTATTATTTACTTTCTTCGTTTCTTAGTTTTCACTTCATTTTTACTTAATTCGGAAAAACTGTAAGGTAATATCGGAGAAGACATTTTACGATTTAGCACAACCCCTTTTTTAAGTCACAGAAAGTTCATAAACTTAATCGCAACTTTTTCCTGGGCTTTTATTATGGTATAACATGCATTTTTCCAATTATTTCATTTTGGACGATCATCTTTATTTTTTTGGAGTTATTTTTTGTAAACTTAATTTTTCTTGTCGCCAGTTACGCTGTATTCTGTTCATTCAAAGTCACTTTATTATAAACACCTTGTGTAATATAATAAAGAGGCTATTGTGTAATAATTTAATAAAGTAACCTCGTGTCATCGAATCTAATCTAAAATATTTCCTTGCAGTAAGTTTTCGGATCACCTTTAATTATTTACTTATTTTTAAGCAACTTAATTAAATCAAACTATATTAAACAATTTAATGCAATTTATCGGAGAATATAAATTTAGTGAACTAATTTTTAAAATCTTAAAGTTTTTTTTTTTTTTGTTTTTTTTTGTCTCTAATAAAATATTACTCGAATCAATTTATTAAATGTTCATTTTGATAGCCTTATACAGAAATCTAATTTCCTGCTTCATGTCAGTCACTTGTATGGGGACAGTTAAAAGCTCATTATAAACTTGTTTACAAAATGAGCAAGCTTCTTGGCATGCATTTATCAAAAACTCACGAATAATCATTCAGTGCTAATTAAGAATTTCTTCTTCTTTTTTTTTAAGAAAAAGAATTGCAACATAAAATTTAATAAAGCTCATTGCTGAAAATATTTCCAATAGCACTGAAAACAATTTACTACTCTCAATTTAAACTGAACCACTGCTTGTTATCAACCACCTTTACAGCCATATCAAGCTCTAAAGGATTTCTAAATTTTATAAAAACCAACTGGTATCTTTGTGAATACCTTGCATTTAGATGTCGAACATTCGTTATCACAAAAAAAGGGATACATCCTTGAAGATCTCATTAAATTTTGTATTTTTATCATTTGAAAAAAAATCCTCTTGTACAAATGTCACTGTCATCTTTCAAATGAATTTTTTTTTAACTTTCGATTTATTACAATCGAAGGATTATTTAAAATAACCTACTTATACGAAAAAGAAATTAAAAATGTATTTCTATGAATAGGTTTGTTGGCTAATAAAAAAACAAGAAAGGCCGTTGCAAATATTTACCAATTTTTACAGCAAAATAATAGCGTATAAGCAAATTAAATTAGCAACTATTTACATTACAAAAAGCATTTTTATTTTTGATCAAACGTTTCCAATATTTTGTATAAAAAAAAGTTTCACAAATATTTTGTTTATAAGGAGTATATTTTCACGTAAAAAAAAAGCGAGAAAGTTTTATTTTAGGTCTCAAGAGTCATTAAATAAATATTATGACTCCATAACCTGCAAAAAAAAATGATTCACCATAATTCTTCAAGAAATATTCCATTTTTAATGCGTATATGCAACAACATATGCAAAAAGATAATTGGAAGCGACAAAAGATATTCTCCAGAGGGAGAACACGCACTTTAAGAATGTAAAAGAAAACGTGCTATTGAATGTGCTGAAAGGGCTGAAGCGTTAAAAATAATGATGAATTTATGAAAAATATTCATCATTATTTTTAACGCTTTATCAAAATGATTAGGAATAGTTTTCTTCGTGCAGTACTTAAGATCTTTTTGTTTTGAAATTGCCGAATAAAAGTTTTTTCACGTTGTTTCCTTTTGTGAAATTCCATCTCGGCTGTATAATTGAAACTATTTTTCAAAAGATAACGACAATCGGTATTTCATAAACTAATTTTCATTTCCATTATAAGGATGCTGAAGTTTCTACCAACTTTTTTTCTAGAAAAGAAAATAATAAAAATTATTTATTGTAATGTAAATTATTTGTTGTATTTATAATGGGTTTATGTAAATTATTTGTTATAGGGGTTATGAGTTTGTAAGGAATGATTATTTCCGAGAAATAAAAGTTATTTTGAAAGTATAATAAATAAAATGAACTGTTGTTTAGCAGCAAAAAGGAAATGTTTTTTAATTTTGTCATTTTTCTAATTAAAATCAATTAAAAAAGAATTTTAATTAAATAAAATATTTTTATTAGAGCATCTACTAAATTTCCATCGATACTTCGATGAAAATATCACAAAATTATTAAGAATCGCACCTATATTAATAGAGCTGCATAAAATTAATTAAATTTGTTTAGTAAAATTCTGTTCCAAATGAATTCAAATTTATTAAAAGAGATTTTCTTCTTATATTTGAATGTTTTTTATGTTGAATATTTCTAACATTTTAACTTATTTGTTTGAAAAGAAAAATTGTATTTTCTAATCCGAGAAGGAGCACTCACTAAGGGTAGATGTAAGGCGATGTAAGATATAGAAATTATTGGACAAATTTACACATTCGGCTTTTGTTTGTGTGCCTTCATTTCACACTTTCATATAAAAATATTAGGGCATCATTTCCGTGATAGCCTCACTAATTTTAACAGAACACACTTTAATAAATGAAATCGAGTCTAAAAGAGAAAAAGAATATCAGTGTTCAAATATATATACATTAAAGACTCGGTATTCATGCATTTTGTGCTAATTCGAACGAAATTCAGGAAATTTTTGTTGTGACATATTCATCACAAGCTGTGACATTCTTGTTTAATTTAAAGCGATTCATTTTCAAACCTTTGTTCTGACAGAAAATCACTTCTCATCTGGGGGCACGGCAGCGTCCCCACCAAGTCGAGCAAAAACAAGCGGCACCATCCTTTTCTCGAAGCAGTTCAGGCCATTTTCGACCCCTTATAACATCGTTGGGGATAAAACTAGACGCCTGAATTTTCAGTAACCAAGCAGGCATTATATGAAAACTGTATATTTCACATTTCATTAAATTTAAACAATTAGTTTAAGAATTATAACTAGTCAAAGTTTGTGAATTTTGTTACTGACTGACTGACCGATCATCAAAACTCTAAGGCACTTCTAGCAGAGATACAAGCTTCAAATTTAGAATACAATGAGTGTTTAGTGTATAAATCAAGGAAAAACTAAAATATGCATGTAATAATGGATGGATCGATAAATTTCTCTAAGTTTCGAGTATTATCTATTTTGTCGGCAAATTCGTCGCCAAATGGTCGCTAAGTTTGTTACCAAGCTCTGGGATCACTGGCTCGTCATCCGACAGCATCCAATACAGATTACTGCTAAACGGTCTTTCTTATGATGACACTATTCGCGCTTTGAAGCAAAATTACAGGTTTGAAACAATATCTAATTTGAAATAATTCAATTTGAAGCTGTGGAAGCTGCAAACGCAATGGGTGACTTTCAGAGAATCAATCTGGTAGAAGAAGAGCAAACTGATCTTCAAAGTATGATCGCAAAACTTAATGCCGATCAAAAAAGAGTCTTCGATATGATCGCAAATAAAATGGACACAACTGATAATAACACTGACATTTTAAGCTGTTTTGTGAGTGGAACTGTTGGCACTGGAAAGAGCTTTATAATAAAAACTCTGAAAGTTTTGGTTAAGACGTATTTAAACTAAAAAGAGGCAGTTAGTGCTCCAACAGAAATAGCTACATTCAATGTGAATGAGTTGACTATACATAAACTATTGCAGCTGCCAGTAGAACACAAGCAAACACCGAAGTACAAGCCGCTTTCTGATGAAGTGCTCCAAGTTCTGAGATCAGATTTGAAAGAAGTAGTGTTGTTTATCATAGACGAAGTGTCGATGATATCCAATGTTACTTTAACATATATTCATTTACGCTTATCTGAAATATTCGACACAAGCGACGATCAATTTACGTGGTTAATCCTGATAACCCGGGTGGTCGCCAGAGGTGGGTGGTAATAAATATAATAACGCAATAGCTCTGCTCTTAGGAACGCCTTCTTGATGAAAGCTGAGTTCTTTTTGTTCAGAATCTTCTTTTGTATACGTATCTCTCGCATTCGAACGTAGTTAGTTAAAATTATGAGCCGGAATGCGACAGCTACGTGTGAGTGTCATTGTAGTCTTTTCTTAAAATGGGAAACAAAGCAACGTGAGCCTTTTTATGAAAAAAATAACTCTGCTTTGACTATTTCTCTGCCCTGATTCGAGGCGTCTAATAATGTCTGAAACAAGACGAGTAAAATAATTTCTTTTCACTCGTAAAATGAGAAGTTACATTATGCTCGAGATAAAATCAGTATAGTACAGGGAATTGCAGATGCTTAGTTTTTATTAATAACCAAAATATTAAATTTTATTAGGAGCATTGCTGAAATTTTTAATGTTAACGTAGCTTGAAGAAGGTGGATTAGACATAAAAATGGATCATTCATGTTGCCCTACTTTCGTCAATTCTGCTTCCTTCGTTCATTTTTCTGATGGGATTACTTTTAGGTGGAAGTTCTCTCATTGTCCTAAAAATTGCAACGTCTGTAGAACTCACCATTTGCACTACATCCGAAATAGGCAATTAAACTCGGACATTCTGAACACTTCACCTAAGACACGAAATAATATCCTAATATAATTGCAAGATAAATGGTTATTTTCTCGATCAGCATAATGGTAACGGTATTTAAACGGAATGTTTTCGGAATTATTGAAAAATGACATTTTTTTATTATCTAGTTATGTATCTGCTTCCGTCTTTGAAATTTCTTAATGCACTGTTCCTCACGAGTGTTAAATTCTTCGGTGGTGGAAATTCAAAGAGTTCAAAGCCGCAACTCGAAAATTGTAACGTATGGCTCTTGTTGGAGAGTTGGGTTTTTCCGCAAAATTCCATTTTGGTCATGCTCCACTAAACCTACACTAAATTCGAAATTCTTTATTATCATGCTTGCTCTTGCAGCGGGAAAATTTCCAGCTATAAATCAGAAAAAAAAAATATTAAAATGTTCTAATATGATTTTAAACAAAATGTTAAAACTATCAATTCAAAAATAATTAAAACCACTTCATTCCATATAAAATCATAAAGGCTAATGGCATTCAGAAATGCCCATACATGCGTTCGTTCTCTTCTTATCTCATAGTGACGAATGTAGAAGGCGGGCGGAGAACTTCGTTCGTGAAAGCTTGTTAAAAAGACGGGACATTTAACTGAAATGGGGTGAATAGAATGATCGTTATGACAGGATGTGACAATCGGGACACTGCGCTTCACATAAAAAGATATTTCTGCTTGAAACGAGTGTACCGAAGGTGAGTGTCATCGATTTAACATCTAGCATACGACCACCGCTAAATGACCAGAGATTTATTAAGGTTGGAATGGAGCTTATTTGCGCCTTGAATATCACATTATTGATGCTAATGATTGACTCTAACAAGAGTCATTTTTTCCAAGTCTGCTTAGGGAAATGGCCATGGATACCCAAGGGACATGAGAACCAACCGAATAAAATATAATAATCACTAATATACGTAAAAAAATGCTATTCAAAGCACTAGAGTGTGTAAAATGTTGAAAGAGAAAGCGTCTCCTCAATGGTAGATAAATTCTCCATAGCCATTCAAATCACCATTGATTCTGCTGATAAAACAGCATATGTTATGCAAATACTACATACATTCCGAGAGAAGTCGGTCAACATGGAAAGCATGTTGGATCTGTTAATAACGAACAGGCTTGGTCTCCTCAAAACTTTCTCGCATACTCTCATAGCGACTTGTATAGCAGTGGCGTGCAATAGTTACAAATATCAAATTTTAAGGTGAAGTGAGCCTTTTTACTGAATCTTTCGTGTCATCCTTGGCGAATTATTTAGAGAATAATCTCTGGCATGGAGTTAATAGTGTCCGAATATTGAATTTGTGTTTTAAAATCCTTTTTAGCGGTTGAAGCAAACATTTGACCAAAAAAACTTCACTTGTTTTCCGAAAAATCAAGTGTCATATTTGATGCATTTGAGTTATTGCTTTCACATGTTTCTAAAATTACAGACCGGTAGATGATCAGTCCCTTTTTGGATTTGCCTCACAATTTGACAATTTTTAGATTATAGAAGTTAATTCAATACATTGATTTTTTTCTGTCTAGCTTTGTAGTATTAGAGCTAAATTATATTCGAACAGATGGACTTCCTCTGAGCGAATTTTGCTGAAAATGCCATAGAAATCTACAAATCGAAAACAAAGACTATATACCAAATTTCATCAAAGCTTTAAGTTATCTTTGTCACAGATGGACATCTTCCAAAAATGTGTTTTTCGAAGTCGGAGCGGTCTAAAACCTGGAGTTTTGTCAAAATTTGAATTTTTTGACGATTACTACGTATGAGAGAAAGTAAAGACAATAAAAGTGTAATTCGGATTGCGATGATATAAGAAATTACATAATTATTTATTTGATAATGTATTGCATATCTGAGGTAGTGGTAGTTTGGTTAAATCGCAGAAAAATAATTTATGTCCAAATTTGTTGTTAACCAAGAACCAGTAAATACAAAGTATCAAAAGGGCCATTGAGGGGAAAGGAATCTCAAACTGGCTTGCTTCTTTCTAATATTTTGTAAAAAGATGAGTGCTGTTGCGGATTATCTCCAACCAAGTCTTTTATACTGATGTTGGAACAACCAAACCAGTGTCTCTATATTTGCTAAAATGTCAGCATTTCCTTCCGAAATGTTTTAAGTGATGAAAGACTGAAATTTGCGTCCACAGTGGTGGAGTTCAATGAATATTTATGAATCCATCTAGTATGTGCGATTCCAGGGATATTTAAGATGATAGTCTGCTTTCAACTTAAATTACCAAATTTTAAAGATTTTTGCTAATTTTATAATGTTTATCATAATTTTATTCTTCCTAAATACTTCATTTTTTTTGCCAATCGCTTTTTAATAGCATGCAAATTGCCACTTATTAGCACAAAATTTTCAACCACTATTATTGGATTCGCAGCAACTTTATAAGCAATCTCATTCTTTGCAATATCTGAATTTTCAGGAATCCAATAACAAAACATCTACATGCATGTCTTAAAAAAATAGAAAAAAAAAGTTAAATGCATTTTCGGGCTAAAGAATTGCTTGAAGGAGAAAAAATTTCCAGCGATTCAACGGCGCTTTTTGAATCTATTTATAAAATAATTTATGATCTATGACCACTATTTTAACAACACTGTATATGGAATATGTTCCCAATGTAAATACAGAGTAAAATTCGGGCAATTTTACTGAAATTATTGTGCAGCGGATATATATACAGTGTGGTCTGGCGGTAAGGCCTTCGGAACCGGAGGGCTTCAGACTCGATTCTACCGAAGAACCGTCGTGTAAGCGAGTCTGGTGCATGTTAAATCCCTCGGTGCCAAACTTTCTCTCGCTGGTGTGATATGGAAGCTTGGAGAAGAGGGTGCCAGCTCAGGTGTCTTCCTCGTCATCTGGCAGTGGTTTAAAATTACGAGGTCCATCCCAAAATAACCCTAATGTTGCTTATAACGGGACGTTAATATAACTAAACTAAACTGATATGTACAGTATCACCCAGAAGACTGTCGGCCTTCTAATCATCGGGAAAACAGATTCATAGCCGGATAACTGATGTCGACTATCAGAAAAAAATGTATTCAATTTAGTATCGTCGATTTATTTTAATATTTCGAAAGAATGATTAAAATTTAAATTGATAATTTTCTGTGGCGGAAACTCGTTAAATTTTTTAAGAGCAGGGAAATGAATAATATTTTATGTCTGAAAGGATTTGTCCAACTTTAAAACCAATTGTGCGAATGGACGACACCAGAACAATGAGCTATATATATATATGTATATATATAAAACATGGCATTATAATGTAAGAGATGGAATCGTCTCGAATCTGGACCCGCCTACAAAAATGAAGTTATAGAGTTCGGATTGCAATGAAAGACATCCTATAGTTGTAGCGAGAAAACACTTTTAATGCACTCGTGCTATCGGTTAAATTATAAACTGTTCAAATTTCGTTGAGAAGAATTCGAAATTTTCCGTAGAGCATAGGATGTAACCACCCATTAAGCGGTAATTGCTGTGCCACAATATGTGTATAAGATGAAATAACTAACATAGCCATTTGATGTCAGGCCCTCCGTAAAAATCAGAACAAAAGAAAGATATCAATATAATGGACATCGAAGTTTCGTAAAGGACGTATTTGCGTTCCATTAAAAAAGGCGTAATTACTATTCCACGCACCCGTAGTGTATAGAGTGAATAAATGGTTGGAGGTGGGGAACAGACCTTAAAATATATATATATATATACATATCACAAAACAGTGTTGAAATTTCATAATATGCTTGTTATCAATGTAATTTTATAATTATCTCAAGTATTGAAAGGATAATATCGTAGAAAACATAATGCAATTTATATTAAATTGATATCTCATAAATTGTAAATTCTGTACTATTTCTTTTCCTTTAACCCCGAAGTTTCAGTGCGTATTATTCACATTACTAATACAATTTTACTGATCAACTGTGCTTGCTCTGGCTCAAACTACACTAATAATTGGGATTTGCTCTATGGCAAAGCAAATAGAGGCGTTTCATGTATCTTCGATATCACATCTATTTTGATAAAATCTCATTCTAATCATGCCAATTTACTCAATAAATAAGGATTCCTTAAATAATCAAGGAGGCAGTTAATGAATAACTCAATATTATATTGCACCAACTTTTAAAGTCATATTAATCTTAAATAATATTAAAATCTTCCATGTTAATTTCTTTTAGAAAGAATATTTTTTTATAAAAATTGTCTCGTCATTTTATTACAATCCAATGAACAAATTTCAAGTTAATAGAGTTTTCATAGAGTTTCAGATTCCAGCTCTTCAACTTATTTAAATCACTAAAAATATTATGAACAATAGTTAGTATAATTATGAAAGGAAAAATTTTTTCGCACATTTAAATATTGTTGAAATATAAATCTCCAGTCTTATATTTTTGAGACTTGTCAGCAATACTGTTCAAGAGCAATATTGTTGAAATGTAAGAATAAAATATCACATTATTATTTTATTAACAATTATCTATTTAAAAAATTGCAACAATGCTAAATCAATAATAATCAAATAATGGAATGTTTTATAATTGTTTTTGAGCGAGTGATCTTTCGTGCTGGTGAAATTTGCTGCATAATTTATTTTAGTGAATTTTGATTTTTTAACAAAAAAAACTATGGATGCCTTTGTTTTTATAGCAGTTTATCTGCATATTTTGTTGTGCTGTGTGATGATCACAACATACGGAGAATTTATTTTTGTACTCCCAATATTGGCATATGCTTTGCTAATGGAACTTTTTAAATATGCAAAGTCTATGATAATGTGCGAAACAGACGTCTTTGAGGAAAACGCAGAGAACAACACTGCGGTTCCCGTAGTACAAAATCGATCTGTATTTCTGTTCTGTCATGCTCTGGGCATAAAAGCAGAGCTGGCAGATACTACTGATACCGAGACAGGAAAGCTCTCTGAAACATCAATTCCAACAGTGCGCTCTTCAACAGTTTGGAGTTTCTGCAAAAAGCTAAACATGAAAGCCAAACTGGAATTTCCAAATGATTATGAGCTCACCAAAAATAGCGAAATTCCAATCGTATTTTCTAAGGATGTCTACATGATCTGCACATCCTTAGAAATCAAAGCCAAACTCCGTTCCTAAATGGAGAACTTATCATCTTCAGATTCCAGAAACATGTTCAGTAGTTGGCTGAAAACTACTGAACACTGGACCAACCGAAGTCTGAAAGAACAAATCAAAATGCGAAGGGAAACTATTTCATATATTTTTTGGCATTTCCATCTATTACTGTTTATTTGTGATATTGACACAAAATGATGACATTATAAGGAAGCTCACTATTATTATTCTGATGCCGATTTCTCTTTTTGAAAGATTGGTGAGAGTTCCTTACAAAGAGCAATTCAATGAACTACTTATTGATGGCCATACTTTTACGCCTATCTCTTCTACTACTTATTGGAGGAAAAAGAAAAGAAAGCACTCGCTTTGTTTCTTCGAATGCCAGGAAACTGCTCAGAAGTTGGCTGAGAACTACTGAACCCTGGACCAACCGAAGACTGAAAGAACAACAATAAGCGAGGGATAATCATTCACATATTTTTTCGACACATTATTTTACTGTTGCTTGTTTGTTATATTTGTTGTACAATGATGACACTATGGTGGAGTTCACTACGTTTCTTTAGATGTTAATTCTGGAAATTAAGTCAAGATCAGTAGTCCACTGAAATAGTCGAAAATACAAAGAACTATTCAATGAACGATGAGTGCTTGCAAATGCTTTTATTCTTCTACTGATTATTTGAGGAGGAACAAATTAAAAACCATTTAATTTGCTACTTCGACTCCCTGAGACCTATTAAATAGTTAACTGAGTGCTGAGGAATACAGGAATGACCAAAGATAGAATAAGCATATTAATGAGTGATGAAAATTCTATATTATTCAGAGCGCAATCAGAAATATCACCTTCCCGAACATGTGCTTTCATACGAACAGTATTGTATTTGAAAAAACTATGTAAATCAGTACAATCTCCTAATGTCTAATTAATAATTTCATACCTTATATAACTTTATAGATTTAATTCAAAATAATTTTAGTTGCCTTTATTTACAATAGTGTTTGTAATAAATAATTTTGATTTTTGTTCATTTTGTTTTGATATGAATTTTTGCGTTTGATATTATGTTTAAAAATTCAATAATTTATCAGATTTGCATTTTAATATTAAAATGGACAATTTGCCTGAAAGGAAGAAGAATATGGAAATTCTATGCTGCCACCAAGAACACACAGCTAATCGGAATTTCTGAATTTCTCCATATAAAGAATTGAGCGAAAAATCTATTATAAAATTACCTCTTTAGAAATTTGAAATATGCAAAACTAATCAAAATTAAATATCTATTTCATTTTTTCAATAAATTTTTCCAAGGCTGATTTAAATAAACTGTGATTACTTCCATATTAAAGTATTTGTGTTTATTTTTCATATATACACGTAGAACAAATAGACGGGAGCTTTGCCGAGAGCAGAACTACTAGTAGTTTAATATTTTCGCTATATTGATACATTTTTATGCATCATATAAACTTTAAAAAGATGATAATCATAATCTTTTGTCTTCAGTTTCCAAGCAGTAGAATGAAAATCAAGCGATTAAGCATTTAATGACATATAGAAGATGGTTCAAATTTTATTAAAATTATGAAAACCATTATTGCAAAAATTCTATTGAAAAAAATTGTCAAATTCACGATATTTGTATATAACAATTAAATTAGTATCATAAAAACGGTAAATTTTTGCTATAATTTAAATTGTGTAATCTTAATTTTAGTATGATGACATTTCCGGAAAGCATAGTGAATAAGGAATATCTACTTGCAAAATATTTAATTTATAATGATTCTAATTAAAATTTAAAACAAACAAACAAACCCTGTAGTTTTAGATCAAACGATCTAGCTTCTTAAGTAATAACATACACACTCACAAATACACACGCACATACTGAATTACGATGTCTACATTGTCCTTGAGGTCCATTATTTATTCTATGAAAAAAATCTGTTCCTGGTATAAAGCGTTGAAAATCAGTTTAGAATTATCTAATTATCGCTAATCATTTCTGTGGTTAATTTCATGAATTTTAACCACCTGCAGTGACAGGGAATTCACACGTGAGTGTGCATTCCACTGTGACTCGCAGCGTAGCCACTCCAAGTATTAGATACCTTACAGAAATTGGAAAAAGATTTCAATGCTCTAAAGGAATTAATTTTCGACTTGTAACTCTGCTTCTGTAAACTATGTTCTGGCAAACAATTTCTGTTGACGGTTCGCATCATTTTTACTTCTGCATGGCGATTCTGAGATAAGAGCTTTTCTACTTGTGTGTAACATCTTTCCACTACAAGTAGTTAAATATCACATTGGAGCAGATAAAATTCAAAACATTTCCTGTGTATATATTCTTGATTATATGTTCTTCATCTTTGCACATTATCTACTTCACTTGATAAGGAATTGTTATGTATTATAATATAAATTATCAATTTTTTTTCTAAATTTGTAGTTTTTATTTCTAGTACCTAGGGGCACGGCAATGCCCCCGCCAAGTCGAGGAAAAACAAGCGACTAGACTAGATTCAATCCCAACTTAAGGGTCCTTCTGTCTTAAGTTATTACGTAATTAGCTAACCTAACAACATTTTATAGCGACCATATCAATATTAAAAATCTTTTATGGTTTAAATAAATAGATTGATTTGGCCATCGCATGAAAACACAATGTATCCTTACATTAAATTAGATTACATTAACTTATTATATTAAATTGGATTGTTTAGTGCGATTGCCAAGTCAATCTATTTATTTAAACCATAAAAGATTTTTAATATTGATATGGTCACCATAAGATGTTGTTAGGTTAGCTAATTACGTAATAACTTAAGACAGAAGGACCCTTAAGTAGGGATTGAATAAATTGACCGACTTGGTATTACATGGATCTCACAACTTTTTACAATAGAAGAACTGAGTTGAGAGACTTGGTTTTTTTTTACAAATTATGTTTTTGATGGCATTAAAAATTACAATACAAATGTTACAATTGTTTTTATTGAAAATAGGCTTACATCCCTATTGTCGCTAATTAAAAGACAAAGACAAAAATAAAAGCGTGGGTTTTTCTAAATAGTGTAAACCATGTCAATGATGTGAGTAATTTTCTCTTTTCTGGTCAACCTTTTTATCTTAATATAAATAAAATCATTGCGACTATATATGTAAAAGATCTGTTTTGCACATTTATTACATAAAGCATAAGAAATAACAGTGTTAACTTTTTAAAGTGCAAGAATAAATTAAATATCCCATTAGTTAGAAATTAACAAAATTTTTGCCTTTTATCCGCTATGAACTACTCTACCATCGTTATGGGCCGCGGTGGCCGGGTGGTAAGGTTTCGGCTTCGGAACCGGAGGCCCTCATGTTCGAAACCCGATTCCAGCGTAGAGCCATCGTGTAAGTGGGACTGGTGCACGCTAAATATGTCGGGGCCAAACGTCCTCCCGCTGGCGCGGTGTGGAAGCTTGGAGAGAAGGATGCCAACTCAGGTGTCGCCCTCGTCCTCTGTTCGCGGTTCAAAATGACGAGGTATGTCCCAAAATAAAATAGCCGTAGTGTTTCATTAAAACGGGATGATAACATGACTTGGGGTGCGATTTTTCTAATTTCAATATTTAATATTTTTTTATTATTCAAAAAAGTGAGAAGAATATTTGATTAGTAAAAGGATAATTAACTTTAGAAATGAAGTTTCAGTTACATCGAAAAATGAATGAGGATAAGAGTCAGACACTAAATCAGTATTTCGACACTTATACGTATAAAAATAAAAATTTATGTTTAATAGTCGAGCATCTCTATGTAAGAGGCCATTTTCCTGACGCATCGGAATTCTGTCAGATCCTGAGCTCACGCCAGCTATTAAACACGATTTTCAACGTCTGAAAGGAAGGCTATTTTCCATTTAATCCAACAAAGGAGATTCGAGAATCGTCAAGATAAGACTTGTTTGGCGAAAATTGCTCCATCCTGTCAGGTAAGAGAATGGAAAAATTCCGTCGAATACACCAGGATAAAGTGAGCAAATCTCTCTGGAGAAGAAGAAATCGAAAAGTAGGAGGATTTTCGGGAGAATAAAACGGATGTGATAAAAGAAAAAGAAGAAAATCGGGATGAAGGCGAGTTTGTGATGTGCAAATCGGGAAAAGTCAAATGATGGTGGTAAGTAGCTAAGATGGTAGTAAGTATTTTTTCCCCCTCTTCTTCTTCTTCAGAACGCAGATAGAGACTTAAACTCTTTTAGTTTTCCCTTCAATAGCGCGGATTTGTTCTCAAATTGTTAAAGTAGTGATAAGAAGATTATAACAGAATTAGATTCTTAGTAAATCGTGAACCATTCGGTCTGCTTGAACAGAAGAGATAGGATTGTTTAGAAACTTTTCGTCAGTTTCCGACAACTTGCACTGATTATTACACGATGCTGAATGGCTTTTAAATTGTAGTATGTCTGTGTGTGTGTATATATATTCACGTCACATATCATATAATATGTTTATGAAGATAATGATGTAATTGAAAGAACGGTCCGCAAAAGTTTTGTCAAATTCGAACGGCATAGTTCAATAAATGACCTGCGTTTGATGATAACCATATTGAGGCGTTAATAAAAGATCCTTCCTTGGTGAAACAGATGATAGACTTGATTATTTATGAGAATTTGATGTGACTCGGCACTGGTAAAGACCTCGATGTTTGGATGCCACACGAATTAAAGAAACACTTAAATGGAACTCCGATTCCATTGCAATCTATTACTCAAAAACGCGAAAAACTTTGTATTTTTGACACGGAGAGTAACGGCCGATGACAAATGGGTACTCTAAAATAATTGTGAGTGAAAGTAGTCATCGAATTGTTTTGCTGAGCCTATATCAACCATCTCAAAGACGAACTTCCTTTCTCTGTAAATTATGTTCTATTGCATAGTTTTCAAAATTGAATACATATTTTGTTATGAGCCGTCAAATAATTTGTTTGGCTCAATATGTTAACCAGCTAGACATAGACCAGAAGTACTGATGATTGGTCAATTTTAAAGGAATGATATTCCATTAATATAATGCTATGGTTATACGATACCCTTGGAAGTTGGTGGAACTTGAATGCAATGTCTCATTTTACTATCCATACATTCCTGACTTGGTACTTTTTGACTACCATTTATTTCATGCTTTGAAAAAAAAAATTCATAACAGTAAAGAAAATTTCAGTGCTCTGAAGGACTGTAAATAAAATCTGCCTTGAGCAGTGTTTTTATTATTATTATTATTTTAGTTTATTCGTGAGATGAGCTAAAGATCTTTTAAAGGAATGAGATAATGGAACTTCCAAAAGAGTTTACAATAGAGGTGTGTGAGAGGGAGAGAGAGCATGAACGTGCATGTGTGTTAGTGCTCAAGAGGCCAGACCGTTTGACCTACAGCTATCAAATTTTGCACATACATTCTTGGGAGGGTGGAAATGTACAGCTCGGAGAGATTTCTTTTTATTTTAATTGAAAACTAAATGAAATATTTGCTTTCTTCGGCGATAACTTTCCAAAATATTACGATACAAAAACATGTTTTGAAAAAAAGAGGTACTAGATTTAACACAAATATATTCTGAAATGTGTTAATTTGATCTTTGAAATGATTTTTAAAATTTTAATCAGAATTTTGGTTAATTAAAAATTTTAATTGGAATTTTGACTTATTAAATTAATTGACATTTGGGCATTTTTTCATGATAACTTTTGAAAACATTCTAGCACAAAAATAATTTTTCAATAATTTAGAAATTTTCAAAAAAAATATATATTTTTTTAATAATAAAAATTTAACATTCACAGATTCTTTTGATAAGATTTTAAAAACTTTTAAGATATTTCTAATTGTTTTATAATAAAATTTTTATTGTTGCGTATAAAACTCAAACAATTTTTATTGTTACTCTTAATATTTCATCCTAAATTTTTTTTTCTTCCATTGTTGATGATAAAGATAGGCAGATATCCTTTTTTTTCCTATAGAATAAATTGGTATTTGAGGTATGCTTGTAATACACTTTTCGAAATGTTGCTATATTTACAAATAAGTTTAACTTTATAAGTAAGCAATTATGAAATTTTCTTTGTGTCCCTTTTTAAATAGCAAGAAAATTTTTGCATTAGTTGAAGCTGTTTTCATTAAAAGTTCAAATTTTAGGCAAGATGGTACAAATTTAGACAAATTCATTGCACAATGCACAAAACTGTGAGGCTTCTAAATAAATACACGTTTCATATTATCAAAATTTGAAGTTCAAAACCGCTTTGCTAAGGTAGCTAGCAATTAAGAACAAGCTACGTAAACTAATAGTACACCAATCCTAAGTAAACCAAAGAACCAGCTGATCTGCAAAGCCAGCTAATTATCAAATAAAATAGAGCATTTGTTTTTAAATAAACAAGATTAACGCAAAAGAATTCTTTCCAATTTATCCTAAAAATCAGCAGAGATATTTCGAAGAACTCAGTAATTTATATATGAATGTTGTGCAAAATAGGTAAATGTATAATAAAAAATTAATTATAAAATATTTTTTAAAGTAATACAAATGTAATATCATTTCCGTTACTTAATGGTTTTTGCCCTTTTTTTATGCCTAAAAATGGTCGTCTATATAATAATATATATTTAATGTATAAAACGAATTTTGAATTCTTAGTACCTTTTCTCTTTTCCAAACTGTTACCTTCATTGATGTTAGTTTTTTTCGAAAGGTTTCAATTCATACAAAACTCTGAGAAATAGCAAAAATGCATATTTTTTAAAGTGTCATTTGATATTTCAAAAACTTTAACAAATATTTTAATTTTACGAAATCAAAAACAAGAATTTCGGTTTTGATTTGAAGATTCGGTTTCGGTTTGAAACCTACCTACTGATAAAACATCCACGTATTTGAATAAGTTGTATAAATTTGGATGATATGACCTTACTTTAAATATATTATAACATTCCGAAGCCAATTTATAAAATAGGTAATATAATAATTAATTTGTTTTAAAATAAATTAATGAAAGTCAATAATTAATCTCTTGGAAAAACCTCATGCATGTCATGCTTATCAAAGAATTTGATTCTTCATAAGTTTGGGAATTATATCAACTTAAGGTATCCGAATACGTTCGGAGCACTTTTTTTGAAAATTATCATATAGAAACAAATTAACATGTTTTTTGACTTCAGTTTATGTGTACATAAGCTATTATAAGTTAAAATTTGCAATAATTTTTTTTAGTTTTAGAAAATTGGTAGATATATGGTGAATTTTGAAGAAATTTTAGGAAAACTTCAAAAATGGTACACGAAATTCTATTTAACCAAATTCAATAAATTTAGTATTTAAATAATCCTTATGCAATTACCTAGGGAATGACCTAAAATTTTAAGGCTACCCCAATAAATAAAACTTCTAGAGCTAGTCGAAGAACCATCACAGGGTATTTTGCATATTTTATAACACCATTATTCAAATAACATACCATAATTTAAAAAATATTCCTATTATGAACATTCTTTTAGGTCACGCTCTAGAAAACATTATAAGGAAAGATTATACCAAGTTTCAAAGCAATTGCTTTAGAATAATTCAAGTTATCATTTTTATCGCTGGCAAAATATGCAAAAAAAGTGATTTTGAGAAAAATGCATTTTTATTACAACTTACCACATATATGCTATATACATGTGACTACTAACCTAAAATGTCCCAGATTTATAAGTTAAACCTTCTGCTTGCTCATTTTTAACTAATTTTTTCTTTTTAGCTGCCCGATTTTTTTTTCTGGCAACTTTAACTCCGGGCAAAGAATGTCGCTTGGATTCGTTAACTCGCACTTCGTCGAGTTCAGCAAAACCTTTGAGGGTAAACACCCCCAAACTTACACCAAAATGCCTTAAAATATCTAGCAGTCCTTCAAATCCTTTATTAAATTGAATCACTGCCATGTATGCACCCAACCGCAATGTTGACAACTCAACGAAAATTTCTTTTGGAATAAATTTCCAAAGAATTCCATTGAACGATTCATTTGCATTTTGGGTTTTCCCATGCAAGCATTTTTGTAGCAAATTTTTGTCACATAATTGCATGTATACAGGCTTGATGCTATTGAGGACATTTTTTGGAAGCCCTTTTGATTTTTCCTTGTATTTTTTTCCGTTCGATATGGCTTGCTGATATCTACACCAGCTCTCGGGCCCAACTGGACATTGACCATGCATTGGTTGTTTTGCACTGGAACAGCAGTGAAAAAATGCTGCAATTACTGCCTTTTGCATGCCTTCCAAATCATTCACATTACTACGGATAGCAATTCCGTAGTAATTTTGCAATTTATCGATGAAGGTGTCTGTAAGTTTTCCTCGACCTCCAAGACCTTTTTGCTTCGATTTTAATTTTCTTAGCCTTGTGCCAACACGCTTCTGTATATGTCCAATACACTCATATTTTGTAACGCTATCCTTCCCATAAACATCTTTCACAGCATCATATCCTTTTGAATCCCCGTCGCCATAGAATTTTATATATTGTAGTTTCCTCATGTCAGCAGACCTTTCAAAAATACGATAAGCACCAAGAGGTTCCATAGCACCAGACGAACCTGTATGTTTTGTACAGGTATGACTAGAGTTTATTGCTTCGCTGTTTTTTTTGTCACAAATTCTACACACTTTCGACATCACTTCAATGTCTAACACCTTTCCAGTGTCTATTGAAATGACCGTGACACATCCATTCAGAGATGAATACCCTCTTCGTTGCCATGTGCCATCAACTGACACACCGCACTGAGCTATTTCTTCAGTTACTGAGTCACCTCTAATTTCTAATGCAGCTTCCTTCATTGTTTTGGATGCCACGTTACTAGCAGCAGCTTCCAGTTTTTTTTCGAGATAGCCAAATGACTTTTTCGAAGGCACATTCACATTCATCGCAGAACACAGTTTTTTCGCTGCAGAATGTCCCCTGCCAATAACTCTCATACCAAAAACAAATGCAAGATTTATGGTATGCATTTTATTTACCTTTTGAGAGGTGCAGAAAGATATTGAATAGTCACAATTTTTACACTTTAATGTCATATTCATCGCTAAGCCAAATACAGACTCCTGGATAATGCTAACTCCACTTTTAAAACACACAGGACAACATAATGATGAAATAATGTCATTGAGGATTTGGAAATTAATAAGCACATTCTTTTCGTTGTTTATAGGAATATCTGAAGGTTTCGAAGATTGTTTTAATTTTGTTTCACTGACTGTTAACAGTGAAGCATCTAACTTACTACTTTTTGTAGCTTTACTGGAGTATCTGTTCCCTCCGAATTTCCGTTTGCGAGAGTAACACTTGTTTTTATTATTACCCATTACTAGCACTGTTAAAAACACTAACACTTTCTAAAATTTCACTAATAATCTATCAAATTAATGCAGATTACTATTATTTTTGTAAAAACTAAACAAGAAGATCACAACAAAATCGCAACGCACGCTACAAATGTAAACAAACTAATGTTGCCAGATTTCCTTAAATTTTACGTTGCCAGATATCCTTAAGGTGCAGAATTATTTTAAATATTAAATTAATAATATACTAAAATTATTTTTTAAAAAAATCGCGGAATTTCAATCAAATTTGACAGTTTTATGGGCATTTAAATGCTTACTTCCGGTTACTTGAACACCCACTTCCGGTTTACCGAGCTTTACTAATTTGCTAATATCTCGGCTTGTAATTGACGTAGAAACAAAGTACAAGCTGTTTTGTAAAGCTAAATAACTGCTTTATTCAATAAAACCAAAAACTAAAAATACGATTTTTTGAAAAAAATAGCCATTTCAACGTATTCGGATACCTTAAAGCGATTAAATCGATATTATTAAGAGATTTTTGATATTTTCCACATTTCATAATCTGTTTTCTTGGATGCTACTTTCCCTCTAGGAGAAATTTTAAATTCTTGTCTAATTATTGTATTAATAATTTATTTATAGAATTTTCTTTTTTTTCCATTCAGTCGAAAATAAATTTCCGTTCAACATTGCCATATGCAAATATGAATTTTAGTTTAATGTGAAAACATTGCATTTTAATTTATAGGTTACTGATGACAATGCATAAGACACTTTTAACATACGTCTTGTGTTTATAAAAATTCATCCAAAATTGAAACTCGAATAAAGAAATGTTATTTCAACAAACTGTAAGATCTCAATTCAACAATATAATTCATCTATTCAACAGCTCATATTGCTGCATGCTCATGTCAACAAAAAAGTATGAAATCTTCCTCGAAAATTTTGTCAAACTACATTTTGCCAATTCTCAAAAATATTTTTGAATTTTTAGTCGCAATTTGAAAATGATAGTAAGAAAACAATACCAATGCTCTTCGTTTTCTCATGTTTGACATTTAAGGCAAATCTTAATTGCTTTATTCAATTTAATTTAAATGCTCAGTAGCAACTTTTATTTACATGATCGTAAATATATATTCAAAAATAATTATAATAAACAGAAATTCTATTTCAAAAATCAAATATCGCCTTATATCTCATGTTTGACATTTAAGGCACATCTTAATTGCTTTATTCAATTTAATTTAAATGCTCAGTAGCAACTTTTATTTACATGATCGTAAATATATATTCAAAAATAATTATAATAAACAGAAATTCTATTTCAAAAATCAAATATCGCATTATATCTCATGTTTGACATTTAAGGCAAATCTTAATTGCTTTATTCAATTTAATTTAAATGCTCAGTAGCAACTTTTATTTACATGATCGTAAATATATATTCAAAAATAATTATAATAAACAGAAATTCTATTTTAAAAATCAAATATCGCCTTATATCTCATGTTTGACATTTAAGGCAAATCTTAATTGCTTTATTCAATTTAATTTAAATGCTCAGTAGCAACTTTTATTTACATGATTGTAAATATATATTCAAAAATAATTATAATAAACAGAAATTCTATTTCAAAAATCAAATATCGCATTGAAATTTTTATGAAATCTATTACTTACCATTATCTTGAAGCTCAAAACAACGGCTGAGATGAAGACATCTAGCACTGGATTAAATATTCACTATTGTTAAGCTTTAATAATTGTTGTCTCATTTCATTTCTGCATTAACAAAGATCCAAAGAAACTATGAAGAAAAAGTTTTCTCAAAATTCTTCTTTTCAGTTAACTTGACACGAAACCGAGACCGATGCGACTACTGACCTAGAGCTCCCACGCGTTCTAGTTTTGTTTCGGAAGTGGGTTTTCCTTAGGGGGAGTGGTGTAGATGATAGGGCACATGCGTACCTGCGACTACCAAGGCGGGGAAGAGAAAGCCGAAAATTTGCGCCGATTCAAGGTTCTTCAAATGGAATAGGGATCGCGGAGAGTAAAGATACTCGACTTTGGAAACCGATAATCACAAGAAATGCGAGATTTTTTTTTTTTTTTTCGTCGTCATTACTTACTCTCTTACTCACAACTCACGGGATTTTACTTTCCGAATGCTATGACGGTTCTAATTTAGACAATGGAATACGTTGTATTTAGAAAGAAGTTATGTGTCTAGGGACTGTTATGAAATTATAGCACATTTTATTGGAACACAGAAAACTTGTATATTAATGTGGAATGCATATTTCGTTTCATTTAAAAGAAGTATTTAATTTAGCATCTTATTTATTCGCTTTGGTCATAATTCCTTCATAATTGAACATATAATCGTCTGTATTTATTATAAAGTAATTATTTAAAATAAATTTGTCGTAAATTATATTTACGATAAATGCAGTAAACGAATTCTTATTCAAGACATATTAACGAATTAGTGTTCGCAACTCTTCCTATCAAAAATTTGAAAATTATACGAATAAATTTAATTTTTAAGAATAGATTACAAATAGATAAGATGAGATAAACAAAAGTGTATAGAAAAATTATACTTTTTTACCAATACTTATTATTATTTCTAAAGTGAATCGGAATTTAACTTAGACTTTTGAAAAAATCTTAGAGATTAGATTAGATAACTTTTGATTGAATAAATGCTTATTTATTTTCTAAAAATTATTAGCTGATATTTTCGGAATAGACCGTGGTTATTTTCTATAAATCTGTAATAATTTGGATTTAGCATAAAATTATAAAATAAAATTCATAATCGTTTGATTACTGATAGAACTAATAACTTAAATTTTTAAAAAAATATTTATATATTCGAATAAAAAAAATTTTCTTATTTTACTTCAATTATATTTATTAGTTTTTATTCATTATGTTGAATTTTAATATAGATTCTTGAAATTAACTCTTGATTCTATTTCAAGAATGCAATAAAAAATTGTAGCAGTTGCATTACTCTTATCTTCTCTTTTGGACAATTGATGGCGATGCCTGATTAGGTACGCATCCCAAAGTGCATTGCGAGTGTAATAAGAATGAGACGATATACTGTTCTATTAAGCTGCGCGCGTGAATGTCTTGTCTTTGTGTTTGTGTTTGTTTAGTGTGAATGTGACTATTAAAGAAATGTTCCCGAAAACATACGTCCTGTTGCTTCCTGCACGGATCATAATGATCTTCATTCCACCACATTGGCGCCCAACGGAAAAAAAATTTCTAATGAAACGAAAGTGACGTCGTCCCGACGATCGCATGAAAATTTTCCATAATTTTTCCCATCCCGGGAATGGCTCATCATTGTGTTCCAGACATCAGTCCTCAAAAATAAATCAGCTTTTGCCATCTTCGCTCATTGATATCCTAAGAAATATTCCAGTATTCAGTTTTGAAACCTAACACGTACAGGACGTCGGCCCCTGTACCGAGTATAATTTATTATTTGTGCATCTCCAGGAAAAATTTACATTTAAACCCAGTGAAGAAAGTGTGTGTGTGTGTTTTCTAAATTTACAGCATGGAAAAATTCATAGGTTCTATTTTGGTCGTTCTTGTCCGTACCTATTCCCAGACAAGTGTCATAACACTTGTGCATATTTTTTATTGTTGTTGTTTAACTCCAATAGCATACAGCATTTGTTTTGTTGAAATACAACATTCCTTCATGTTTGAATACAGCAAGATTCTTCGTCTTCTGTGAAATGTTTTTATACTATTTAATATTTAATAATTTCTAAGTTACTTCTGTTTTCATAGCCTATTCATCGTTGCTAGTTAAAATATTGAAATATCTGTATTGTTTTGTTATTTGATCTCAATCATTGAAAGTGCGGAAGACCATATCTTTTAAATATTAAGGTATTCTATATGGTGATTTTCAAGTTATAGTTGTATGTATGTCTTTATTTTATTTAAGCACGAATTAATTTATCGTACTTGATATATTTCTCGGTCCGTAAGTTTGTGAACCGAAACCAAAACTGTGTTCCCGTTTTCTGATACCATTTTATGTGCCCCTGAGTGACGCGCCAAGTCTCATTAAGTATTCATAATCTCAGACTCTCCCAAAGTGATTATTCTACACGAGTACTGAATATGTTTTCTTTTTTCAGCTGTATGGTATTTTGGTATTATTAAAAACTATTCTAATAGATTTTTTTTTTCAGAGTAATGATTCAGCATATGCCATCTTTTAATCGTATAAAGCGTGCAATTTTATTTCTGATTCTCAGAATGTTATTTTTATGGTTAAGAATTCTTAAAGCTAATTCTTTTTCAGTACTTACACAAATTTAATAGCAATTGTTTGCTATATCTGCATTTCTTTTATTAAGTGTGTATAAATCCTTGAAGTTAAAATTAACAATTGAAATATTTTGAACTTAATTTCAGTCTTTATGTGTTGCTTTGATCTAAAATATAAACGCCTAAAGTTGTTTTGAACATAAATATTTTTTCCATTGCTGAAAATATATAATCTCCTACCTGATTATTATTATTATGCATTCTTAAAAAAAATGGAGGTATAAATAAGTTGTATTCGGCCTACTTTACTGATTGTGTGTGTGTGTGTGTGTGTGTGTGTGTGTGTGTGTGTGTGTGTGTGTGTGTGTGTGTGTGTGTGTGTGTGTGTGTGTGTGTGTGTGTGTGTGTATTCAAATGAGAAGAAAGGTGTGTAACTGCTCCTTCATATTCAAGTTCTCCTGTTTCACTTCGTATTTCATTTCAGTAATTTCGTACGAAAAATGGCTAGAATAACAACATTAGACTGAATAATCGACAGGGTTAAAAAAAATGTTGCATTTTACCTATATTTTCTGTCGCCAACTAAAATCTCAATAGGAAGGATGTTGATGACGTTAAGTCCGCAGATTTTTATACATCTGATTCAAATGTCGTATATTCAACTTATAATGTGCACTATTTTTGGCAGAATAGCCGACAAGGGGACAAATGAAGAAGATTTCACATTTTTATGGATGACTCTTAATCTTTCTTCCGTTCCAAAGTTTTTATTATCGTCCATTGTTTCGATTACCTGCCAATAAAATTATTTGGAAAATGGAAGCATTCATATTGTACAAGAATAGAGTTGTGAGGTTGTTTCTCTTATTCAGAACTCCCTGAATAATTCGAAACAGAATCGTTATTTTATTCATCCAATTGTTATTTTCCGGGCAATGAATTTGCAAATATTTCTAATCTGTTATGCTTATTTCATTATGATAATTCTCTAATTAAAATCCGATGAAGGGTCAAAGTAAATGTAATAAAACTTTGCAAATACTAATGACATTCTTTTGTAATCTGCATTTTAAAAAAATACTTGTTTTGCTATAGTCAAATTGTATAATTCGCTATAAATCATTAGAGTTGCTTCATAATTATATATCTTCATAATCATATAAATCACTAATTAAATTGCTTTATATTATTTTATTGGGAATATAGCTGGCAATAAATTCGAGGGAAAAAAAGTTTTTAACAATAAGAACAAGTGCCAAAAAAAATAATGAACAGAAAATTCAAATTTTAGATTTACTTGTTTTTGAATAAAATGTATTGGTTTTTAAATCTATATATACACTATTGTGAAACGGAAAAAAAAATATTTTTTTAAAATTAGTAATAGTGCGGAAAAGTTGTCTTTTGGTGTAGATAAAATAAATTACAAATATAAAAATATTGGAGTAGGTCTTGAAGTGTCGCAAGGATGTTAAAGTTTCAAAAAATGGAAATTTTTGATACATTTTAAAGTTTTTTTTAAGAAACAGTCAACTTTTGATTTTTAATTTGTAATAGTGCGGAAAAGTTACATTTTGGTATAGACAAGATAAATAAAAAATTTATAAAAATATAGGAGTACATTTTAAGGTGCCGCAAAAACGTTAAAGTTTCACTAAAACCCACTTTTTGCAACTTTTTAAGGATTTTTGCGTGCCTCGATTATGAAATAAAAAACTTTAAATAGACGTTGTCAAATGAATAGAAATATAAAAACAGTTTTACTATTGCACTGGCATGGCAATGTGTTGTCGCCAGAGAGATTGTTATTGAGGTAAGGCGGAGATTTGTCTGCTTTCGGTGTCAAGACACAGGCCTGGTTTCAAATCAGTAGCTTTGCCGAGTTCAGTTGAGTTTGCATCTCCACTCCGTCTATTGTGTAACTGATTAAAGTAACTGACTTGTTAATTTATGTGCTTGTATGTTTTGCTGTGAGTAAAAGTTGCTCAGTCTAAATTAGTGAAGACAAGACAAATGTCGGGGCGTTATATTTTTGGAAAATTTAGTGATTTGCTTGAAGTTTAATCCCTACTTACGAATCTGTTATAAAGTGTTACTGTTATATTAGGCGAACCTCAAAATTCTGCTCACGGCAGCCAATCATCCTACCGGTGCGACGTCACAAACAAGTTATGAGGCCTTGTTTTAGGAAGGTCGTGGCAGAATTCCGCTTTCCTCCTTGATGTTTAGGTATATTTTAAATTCATTTAAAAATAACATATTAAAACATTTATCCTGCATAAAATTCAAAATTATTTATCTTTCCTCTGTGTGAATAAAAGAAACGGCATAGTAAAAATCTTAAGGTCCTCTATAACTTATTGACCATTTAATAACATTCAAACTTTCTAAGATTGAAATCCCAATGTAAATTTATTAGATATATGCATTGGGGTATTATTGTTAGTTTTTCTTGTTTTAATGGAGATTTTTTTTTATTTTATTAAAAATTGTTAAAAAATCTTTTTGCTTTTTCCCTGAAAATATTTTTTAAAGCTTAAAATTAAATTAATCTAATACTTTTTAAAGCTTTTGATGATTTTTTTTTGTTGTAGTGACAGGTAATACATGTATTTTATAAGTTAACATATAATTTTTTACTTCTCAAATTACTTATGAACTTTCAAATAAAATATTAATTTATTTAATATCAAATTTAAATTTTACACTAACTAATTCTGTTGATAAAAAAGAATTACTTTCACAGCTTGTTTTTTCACATTAAGAATTGTTTTCATTTAATATATTAGTAATTCATATAATTTACTAAACTAGCTTTTATTATATATCTGATTTTACATTTCAATGCATTAATAATTAATTTCAATTCAATCTGTAGAAACAGTAAAAGAAAGCATAAATAAAAAAAAATCACACACTATTTGAATCATAACATTTTATTTACAGAGAGACGATAACAAAATACATTTTGTTCTCCACCTTTATTATAAATTTCACACAGACAAATAAAAATAATTATAATATTATAATTCTTAATACATAAACTGAAAGCTAACGTATGTAGGACAGTATTAAATAAAATCATATTGAGTATTAAATAATAAAATTTAAAATCAACAGAAACATTCATTCATCCAAAATAAATAGTAATTGTTTATACTACCATTCAAGTAGTACAATATTCTACATGAATTAATCAATTGATTTTACACTGTATGAAAAATTGATTTAAAAACAGTAACTTTTCATTACTTTTTTTAAAAAAAGTTTCCGATATTTTGTAAAAATTGTATTCATTTATAATTAAAGATTGTGTATAACTAATAATACTTAAAAATAATAAAAAAATATTAATTGTTTTATATATAATCTGATGATTTATAGATAAACAAATAAAAACTACATTTTCTAAACCTATATGAGCATGCAATTCATATTGTTTTTACTACTATCTAACTTTTTTACATAATATTTTAGAATAAAATATAAGTTTAATGTGCTACAGTCTATAGTCATGATATATATAATTAAAAATTAAGTTTTATTATTCATTAGATGATTTTAAACTTTTTTATAAGAGCATAATTACAATAAATCACTTAAGTACTTTGTAAGATTTTGGTAATAATTATTATAAATTTCTAAAAAAATTTGCCTTTTACACTCCAGTGGTACTTGAATAAGTTCTCTTGTACTGGTATTAAACGCTTTTCTAACTGTTAAAAACTGATTTTCTTCAAAATGTTTAGCACAGACCTAAATGTTAGCAACAAATATTAGGCCTAAATCAGATTTTTAAAAATATGTATGAAGTATAATTAAAAAGATACAGAAACAAAACATTTTAAATATTAGGAACAAATAAAAAAAAGATTATGAGAAGTAACAATAAAACAAAGAATTTTTTTATTTTGCTCAAGCAAACAATACCAAAGTATTTGGAAGTATAAGAAACTAAATGTAGAGCAAAGAAAAATGACAGAAGATAAATGGAAGTTATGCATAATTTTAAATGTTTCGCATTTCAAAAGAATTAATTAACTAAAAATTGTACAAAAAAATCTAACTTACCTTACTACATTTAGTTGGCACGAAGTTGTCCCGCTTTATTACAGAGATCCATGCTCTTCTATTGTTCTCATCGCTTGGAAACGAAAATACAGAAACATGGGAGCTATTTTTTGAGTAATTACTTTTACAATTGGAAACACAGCATGCACTAGGCATCTTTATTACGATAAATTAAAATTAATATGCAAAAAAGGATTAGAAAACTTTCAAACAAAGCCAATAGCACATTTCCTATTCTTCACTACGACAACGACTACCGTGACTAACCGCACTCTTTTACACCACTTGCCTTCAGAATTTTCTAGAGAATTCATCCAACCTCATGACGTCACGGGCTGAAAGTGTTGGAGGTTGTGAGGCCTTGTATTACGAAGGTCGTGATTCTGCTCACGGCAGCCAATCATCCTACCCGTGTAACGTCACAAACAAGTTGTGAGGCTTTGTTTTACGAAGGTCGTGGCGAAGGTGTCCATCCTTCGAAAAAACTCACTACGAAACGGTGTTTAGGGTTAAATATAGGTTCTATTATACATATTTATAACTTTCGATACATATTACAGCGTGGGCATCTCATCGTTTTGCCACGGTCCACAACCATTTTCTCCGAACAGTCCAGCACCAGCATGCTCTAGTCTCATTCTATCTACTAGCGTTAGGGTTCTCACTGGCGCCGCCTGCGCCATCTGGTAGGGACTGTCATGTGCTTCCACGTCTATCTATCTATCTATCTATCTATCTATCTATCTATATATATATATATATATATATATATATATATATATATATATATATATATATATATATATATATAATAAGAATAAGAAGACTTTCTCAAGGGTCACCCTCAGGCAGGGGGATTCAAAACAAGGGATTTTTTCTGTGAGGGGTCTGACTTTTTGTCCAACAATATTGACCTCTCGTGACCAGAAAATCCCCTGAAATTGAGACCTAAGAGATACACTTTTTACAGAAATAAAGCAATAAATTAAATAAAACACAATCTCCAATTTAAGCGAAAATTACTATAACTTAATATAAACTATAAAAGAACACGCACAACTAATTATTAAAACAAAAAGGAAAGAACATACCAGTAGCAGGTAAAATGTCCACAAAAAAAGTGTCCCATCGTGTTCTTTCTTGTTTCCCGCGTCTTTGTCTGTTCTTGCTTAGAAATGCCACGTCATTCAAAGTAATAAATAATTGGGAAAAATCCCTTGTTTTGAATCCCTGCCTGAAGGTAAGACTTTCTCAAGGTTCACCTTCTCAGGCGGGATTCTCATTTCATTTTTGATTGTACTTTTGATTCTATTTTTATTCCTTTTATTTTTACTAATTTGGTTATGTTCATCTGTGTTTTAGTGCTAGCAGTATTAGCTCTCTCCAAATATAATTGGGTTTTTTCGGTTTGATTCAGAAATAATTTTAGTTTTTTTAGATTGTTTCAGAAATAGTTTTGAATTGGAATTTTCATTGTTGCATATGTTAAAATTAATTAAAATTAGGCATTTATAAATTATTGTAGTGTTGGTCGATTAATCCATTTTTGTTGTAATTGAAATATTTTATAAGTATTAAAAAAGACCCAAATGATTAAGAATTTTCTTAAATTCGAATAAAATTTACGATAATTCAAAACTAAAGTCCGGTTAAATATTTCAATGATCGTTCTGCAATAAATATAAGTAATTTATCGCTACAACCTGCGTCTAAAGGAAAATTAAAATCTAAAATGAAATATAGCCTAGAATTACACCTCATTTTAATTAAATCTCAAGATCTCATAAAAATAGACTGAAATATTAATATTCTTTTGATACATGATCAGTAAAAGTAAAAAATGTTTCATCAAATTTTTAACAATAAGAGAAAAATCGGGGCTAATATCTGAATAAAAAAGAAAATTAAGAGAGTGGAGAATTTTACAGAGATAATTAATACCTAATTGAGCTTAATTAAATGTAAAATTAATTATTATAAGTTATTTTATAGCTAAATGAGAGAAATTATGCATTATCCCTTGACAGATTTGTCTTCAGGCATCCCCATCAAGTTAACTTCAATTATCAAGTGTCTGTATGCTGGATGATATTAAATAAAAAAGGATTTCTTAAGTAACAAATTAAGATAAAATGTTTGGAATTGATTTATCATACTTATATGTAATTTGTAGCGTAAATTATTACAAATATAATTTAAAACTGTGTATTATAAAAATTTTAAAAAAAATTGTTTGTAATTTCTTTCTTATGATAAAATTTCCTAATATATTGAATAATTTAGTTTGAAGCAGAAATTTCAACAAAAAAAAATAATTTTTTACTAAAACCTAACTAGGCATCGCTCATAAGCAAACTTATTACGTTCAAGGCAAACAAAAACCCCAAACATCGATCATCAACGTCATATAAATAGAAAACAAACCAAACAATACTATTAATTGATATTTTTGATATTTGTTTCTTACTTAAAACTGTTTGTTTTTATTTATTTGTAGAAATAGATTCCAAAAATATAACACTTTTCTTCCCACCCTACTTCCAACTTACCTTATTATTATGTTATTATGATATGTGTTTTTGAAGTTTTTTTGCTCTGCACACTTCTTTTTCTTTTTTCAGTGACAAAATTTAGTAAGCATAAATTTATGTTTTAAAGACACTTTTATGCAAAAACTAAATCTATTATAACTTAAAAGTTCGTTTTTTTTAATTAATTATTGTTCTCATATCAATATGAAAATGTTTGGAAATTTAAAAATGTAAGGCTGAATTTTAAATATCTTTTATCTAGGAATTGAAATGTCTATAAATTTGAAAAATGTTATTACTTTAGTGACTTCTTGATCTTATTAAATGAATTATTTTAAATTTTAATGCATTAATTTTTTATATATAAAAATTATTCAAATAAAACTGTTTTCTTTGAATTAAATTAATTATTTTATCTTATTAATAATAAGTAATTCAAGCTTTATTCATTAGCAATCAAAGCTCCATGTAGTATTGTTCTATTGAAAATATTTAAATGGAAAAAAGAATTGAAATATGAAACTTTACTGGTTATATTATATCTTACTATTATTAAGTATTCCTTGTCAACATATTATCTTTTTTAAACTCTAAATTTGTAAAAAAAGTTGTGAACTATAAAAAGAATTTTTCAGAATTGGTAAAAAACATGACTTTAAATTACATTCCAAAATTCCTTCTGGTATTTCCTTTTCTATAATTTTTGTATTTGCCTGTAACAAGAAATCAAATTTTGAAATTCAAACATTGACATGCTCCTTGTTTATTTGTGGCTTGCATATATCAACTGTAAGTGTAATGAGTTCAAAATATTGCATGCTATCCGCAAGTAAATATGTATCTAATAATGATTATATTAAACTAGAAAAAATATTTGATCTTCAAATTCATTAATATTGAAGTGTCCGTGGTAAACAGTTTTACTTCCTTTTATTAGAGCTGCTATCACTTAATAACATCAGAAATCACATACATAAATACTTCGACTCCACAACCTGTTTTAGAAAATTAAACTAATTTTTAATGAACTATCATTTTGAAGAAGTAATATTATAACTTTTACTACTGAAGGAAGTCGATACGAGTTCTCGTCAACTTGTTCCAAGCAAAGAAAATCTTGAAGTTCTAAAATCTTATAACAAATTAAAATAAAATCTTTTTCTTGCGTAATTAATTACTAATTAATTAAACAAATCTATATGTTCAGCTAAAATGAATTTCAATTTTTAAATTAATCTGAATTGTTTGAAAAATTTATCTTTTTTTAAAGGATTAGTTTATATTATTGATAGAATATATTAAAATAAATTGAAGGGACTTTTTTCTGTTTTTAATGCCTTTTGTGTTAACTAATCTTCAGTTGAAGTGCAACTCTCTAGTATCTCTAAAATAAAATTGATGGTTTTGATTCTTTTATTTATTTCAGATTGATGACAAAAACAATTAGAAATAAGCAATGATAGAAAAGCTGTTTACTTTATAAATTGAAAAATAAATTAGAGAATTTGATATTATGTCTGAGAAGTTCTCGGAAAAGAAAAAAAAATTATTTACATGATGACTTTTTGTTAAATAAGTCACATTACTTTTATTAGTTAATGCAAATTGTTCTTTATTTATGTTTTTTAAAACAAAAAAAAAACCTTTCAAATCAAAGTTTTTGATTATATTGGTTACCAGATTTCTGCTGATGTAATAGAAAATACATCAAATGTTCCTTGTAGTAGGGGGGGGGGGGAAGAAAAATCACAATTCCTTCTAATCTAGCCTGTATTTAGAAAATAGATGGCATGGTCAATTATCCTTTTTTGAGTAATTTGTATAGAAATTTTATTAGATAATAAAAAATATTCTAATATAAAATTAATTGCAAGAAGTAACAGCTTCTTTTAGTATAATATATTTAATGCTGTGTTGAGCATTATACATTATCAATATAATATTAATTTTACTAAAAATATATTTGACAATCTCTCTCTCTCTATATATAATACGGTAATATATTTGATATAAAGATTATAATAATTACTAATATTAATAGATAAATTAAATAAACGAGAGATTTAACACTGATAAAGTTGTTAGGAACAGCTAATTACTTAATTGTTCCATAACTGGTAGTTTTTAAAAATTAGCAAGTCTACATTTGTTGTAATGTAGTTGCTATGATTGTTCCAAAATAGGTATGTGGTTTCTAATGAGATACTTGATTTGATAGACATCACTGATTCTTTTGTACGTTTTTGAAATGTCTTATGAAGATTTCCATAAAATTCTCGGTGTGACCAATTAATAAAAATTATCAGTTGGAAATCGTCACTTTCAATGTTCTTTCCTCAGCAGCAACTTCCTATTTTAGGCATAATTCAGTCCTCAATGAAGAGATACTTTCAATTATTCATTTTATTTTTAAAAAGTAAAAAATAATTTTATTGTTAATTTTAAAATTAATTTTGTACGTTGCTCAAAGTAATTAGAAAAGCACTATAATTTGTAGAAAATCTAAGTACAAAAATGCAAAAAAAAAAAAAAAAAAAAAAAAATGCAAATGCAAATTCGCTAAATTAAAATTTGATTTAAAAAAAATCTTTTAATACAGCGATTCTCAACCTGTGTAGCGCCAGTACACTAGAGGGGGGACGCGGGAATATCCAAGTGAAAATATTATTTTAAAAAATTGATTAACTGACTGAAAGGAAATCACACATACACAAAGAGAACAAAATACATTTCGACATATTTAATAACTTATTAAAGTAAAACAACTTATAAATCAAAACTTACTTAATCAAAACATACTAAATTTAAAAAAATTTAATAATTATTAGTGACTTCCTAGGGCCTGTCTTGCAGAGCAAAGTTTTTCAAAGGAAGGCTTAGTATTAGAAATAGCCACTCTCTGTTCTGTTTCTATATTTTGTCTTCAAAGAAGCCACAGCAGAAAATCCAGTTTCACAAAGGTAGGATGTGGAATGGTAATAGAATGTGAAATGTCCTTGTTTTTAGTGCAGAAAAATCATCCTTACTCCTGCCCAAAATTCAAATAATGATTTATTACTAAATTGTCTTTTAGTTTCGCCACTTGTCGTGAAGTCTATGAATTTTTTTTCCCTCATCAATTGAGAGCCTTCGGAAGTCTTATGAAATGGGTCCCAAATCTACTCGTAACTTGCTATCAGTTTGCCGTCAGCATGAAAATACTTTTTTAAATTCTTTCCCAGCATGCTAAATGATTTTCAATTGTTACAAAAACAACTTTTACATGTTCTTCTTCAGCCTTATAAGCTTTAGTACAATCATCCACATTTGCAAACATTGTTAGGTTTTTTGCTTTAAATTTCTGTTCCACAATTCCAATTTTTTACAAAAAGCATTACCTTTGTCTATTAACTTAAATTATTTATTAACTTTATTTATTAAAAAGCATTAACTTATTTTAACTCGTATCCAACATATGTGTATTTGCTTCTTGAAGTTGAAGATTCAAGTTATTTAATTTCTAGAATATGTCGACCAAGTACTTCAATTTCATCACAAATAAAACATCACGAAAATTTTCGGCCTCCTGTCTGTTTTCTTCTTCTAGGAAAATGGAGATTTCTTCTCTTAATTCATAAACACATTGCAAAAATTTCCCACGTGATAACCATCTTGTCTCGCAATAAAATAGTAAAGTTGAATGAACTGAACCCATGTCTTTACAAAGTGCGGAAAAGATTCTTAATTTCAGGGGATCTCATTTTTATATAATTTACTACAGTTACAACCGTAATTAACACAATATTCAAACCAGGACTCTTTTCTTTCGAAGCTAAAGCTTTTCTGTGGATCATGCAATGTGTGCACTGAGGCGAATTTTGTTTTAAAAGTGCTTGTGTATCTTGGAATCTTTCGGACATTGAACGAGAACCATCGGTGCATATTCCGATGCAATTTTTCCATTCTATGTTTGCCTCGTTCATAAAATCATTTAAAATAGCAAATAATGTGAGAGCTGGTGTTTTGAGTTCTATTGGTTTGCAGAAAAGTAGTTCTTCTACTATTGACATATTATCACAAATTTGAACATAGGCAATTAAATGAGCATCTTTATTACTATCTGTTGCCTTGTCAAGCTGTATTGAAAACAATTTCTCACGCAACTTTGAGAAAAGCTGATACTGTACATCTTCAGCTATATCGCCAATTCGACGAGCAACAGTATCATTTGAAAGAGGTAAGGACTGCAATTGCTTTAAAAAATTATCTCCAAACATAGTTTCTACAATCTCAATTGCTGCTGGCAACATAAGCTCTTCACCAATGGTGTGAGGTTTTTACATCTGGCTATTTTATATAAATTTTGTAAGATGCAATTAAAGCTTTTTTATTCACAGACAAAATTTCTTTTAAAAATAATTTTTGCTTTTTATATGATTTTAATTTTAATTCGAAGAATTCTCTGGGGTTGTTGACGTACTCATTATGAAGCGTTTCCAAATGTCGTTTAAGTTTATAAGGTTTCATGCTGCCAGCGGCCAACATTTTTGAGCAAATGATACACAGGGCCCTTTCTTCTTCATTTAATTCAGTACTGGTAAACCAAAAATTTAAGTATTCTTGAGAATATTTCCTTGAGTTTACTTTCGGAACCACGCTCGTCTGTGTACTTGTTGATGCTTGACTATCGTCTAATGCTTGCTTACTTCCGCTTAAAAATTTATTCATGAGTCTGCATAAATCTGCTGCCGTGAATATTTAATATGGTGAATTGCAATTAACACGAAAACATATATAACATACAAATTCACGATAGATTCGATAGCGATAAAAGGATCGATTCGAATCAGATTGGCTGGAATTGAAACTTCCGTTATCGAACATTTTCCTTCTTCCTGTGAGAAAACATTTGCACCGCGCATGCTCGAGACGGCATCGGTCGTGTGGATTCCCTTCCACAAACATTGCTATTTTTTTTACGTTTGTTTTGTCATGCTTCTGTTTTATTTCTTTTATTATTCGAAAAAATATATTCCCAGTTCCTAAATTTAGCTCACCCCGTCTAGGTTAACTTTCATTAACGAATTTTCCACTTTCATATTCTTTGAACGTTATCTCCCTGTTTGGCTTTCATTTCAAATATAATATTTAAATTTTCTCCGCTTTCATTCGCTTCATCTGTTTACCCGTGCTTGTCCAAAATGCAAGATGTGGTTTCTCGCCAACGTTGGCTCGCTTTTTCTCTTGTTTTGGCAGTTAGTAAAAAATAATTTAAAAACAGAATCCAAAATACTCAATATACATTATTGTTGTATATATTTTATTGTAAGCGGGGGGCGGGAGGAAAATTATGATTAAAAACTGAGCCACGAATACTGAAAGGTTGAGAAAGGCTGTTTTAATAGATTTATTTGACTTGGTAAAAGATGATCCATTCGAGTTTTAAAATATTGGCTATTATTTAAGTTTAAAAGCAGAAATGAAAAAGAATCTCTGTGTCTAAAAGTAACTACTGAAACTAAGGATTTAATTGAAAGATAGTATTTGTCATTTGTAATAATTATCAAGGTTTTAAATTTTATCATAGACTTTCAAATTAATCACAATAGACATACTATACCAAAATTGCATAAAAAAATTATTTCATTTTTTTTTTTATTTAAGTAATACTTAAAACATTTTTTTTAAAAACATCATCAATAAATTTGATTCTAATCTGAAATATGGAATTTCATTTCTTTTAAGACAGAAAAGTTTTAAAGTTTTCTATAAATAAAATGATATGAACGATAAGAAAGGCTGCCTAATTTCACCTTCGTATTTTCTTAATGTTGATTATATTCTTTAAAACGCATTGTGACAGCAAAAGAAAATGACAGTGATTATTTCCAATGGGGTCAATTCATGTGACGTAAAAGTCACATGTCATGAGCTATCCGCGCATGGCATTTAAGTTTCATCCTCACCGCTTTCGTCGATTAGTCTGCCATTAACGTTCTCCGCCGAATATGAAGCGGATTTTTTTGTTTACATTTGAAGTTATAATTTTTGAGTCATTTTCTTTCCTCTTATTATGTGTTAAAAGAGGAAATATTGGCGTGCTGATGGATGCTTTAATGCGAAACACAAGAGTGACTGTCATGATAAAATGTTTTCTTATTTTCCTTTCAACAATCCTGCCTAGGGTTGGTACCTTTGGTATAGATTTTTTCAAGCCTTTGAAGTCGGTGATAGGCTTCGATCATTTTGAAGAATTCATTCAGTGTGTGCTCATTTATTAAATCGTAAATGGAATTCCAGTAATCGCAAATGTTTAAGTAATTTTTTAGAAAAATTCTTCGAAAAAAAGAAATCGGTAAGCGATTTGCCAACAAAAACAATCAAACAAAATCGTGAGAGAATTTCTAATTCACTTTATTCACATTTGATGAAATTTCTGATAATTTTGAATATGCTTAGAAGGTATTAAAATGTTTACATGAATATTACATTGCATTTTCTAAAATATCTTATCTAAATTTAATTAATGTAAGTAAACAAACTCCTGCTGCAAAAATAACAACTGCTATAATGCTATACTTAGGGGGAAGTGAATAAATTTCTTAAAGATTTATTTAATAAGTGAAATCTTTACTAACTACTGAAAATGGAATTTCCTTATTGACTGTTATAATATATATATAATTGATGTATTTTATTAAATGTGCTCTTAATTTGATAAATTGAATGCTATATATAAGAAATATATATATATTTAAGTTTTGAAAACACATGTCATTTAATTAAGTATATAAATTAGTTAAGTATAAAAACCATTAATTAACGTCAAATAATTTTTGCATTTGATTTTTAGTTTTTGGCATTATAATAAAATGCATTATGAGGTTTTACTTTTTTATTATGAACCTTCAAGTTTTCTTTATCTTTTAGTAATTCATGTTATTCAGTTATTGCTGGGTAATCATGTCCAATAACAAAAGAGCAAAATGGATGGCTCCAGAAAGCATTATTACTAGTTTTCTAATTACATTTGCAGATTTATGATGGATTCAAAGTGAATTTATATCAAACAACTTTTCTATTGTTAAAAATGAAATGTCAATATTGTGCTATTTAAACTGAAATTGACTTTTATCATAATATCATGTTATACCATTGTGCACCTCAGTGATTTCTGTTTTAATAAATACAGGTCTTTTCATTGAAAATCAATTTCCATATCAGCATTTATTATATAATTTTTATTCCCAACTTCATTGCTACATGCACGTTTCATTTTTTTTTCTATTTTTATAACATATCAATTTTGAATTATAAAATTCTGTAAAAGCATAAAAGTGTTTCTTCTAACTCATCTTTATATCCTATTTAACTTCTCTCTCTCTCTCTCTCTCTCTCTCTCTCTCTATCTATCTATCTATCTATCTATCTATCTATCTATATATATATATATATATATATATATATATATATATATATATATATATATATATATATATATATATATATATATACAGTGGCTTCCAAAATTGAATATACACTATGCCCTTTCTTCTTTAATTTTATTCTTTTTGATCTTAACATTCCTATTTATGTCCTTCCATTCCTTCCTATGTCAAAATTACAAATTCCAAAGTCACAAAATTGAGTATACACCTTATAAAATATGCGACTTGACTACTATTATTTATTTTCAAATGAATAAGTAACATAGTTTTGTTACTTTAATTGACAATCATTGATTTCCAAGCGAAAACAAACTTTTTTATTATCATAATGAGCTCCAGAAATGAAACAAATGTTGAAATTCGGAAACTTGTTATTGGATTGTCTGAAGTTGGTAAATCTCTACGAGGAATTGCAAGGGAAACCCAATGCAGTCACGGATGCGTTCAAAAAATTATCCAGAAGTATGAAATGTATAGCCAAATTGTTAATAAATCTGGCAGAGGAAGAAAAAAAATCCTCAATGTCACGACCAAGAGAAGAGTTATTCGAGAGGTAGCACACAATCCTAAGGTGAGTGCTACAAAAATTGCTACATTTACTTCAAGAGCAATTGGAAAGTGTGTTTCTGCAGAAATAATTCGAAGAGTAATCTGAAAAGCAAATTATAATGGTCGCGTAGCCAGAACAAAACCATTCATTTCCAAAGTAAATGGACAGAAAAGAATTTCATTTGCTAAAAGTCATATTTCAAAACCTCCGGACTTCTGGAATCAAGTAATATTCAGTGACGAAGTAAGTACAATGTTTTTGGTAGTGATGGTCGATGTTATGTTTGGAGAAAGCCCAATTCTGAACTTCTTCCTAAAAACACCAATGCTTCTGTCAAGCTTGGAGATGGTTCACTTCCTGTATGGGGCTGTGTGTCTTCAAAAGGAGTGGAAAACTTATTTTTCATTGATGGAATCATAGACAAAATGAAATATTTGGATATATTGAAGAACAATATAAAACAAAGTGCCCAGTATTTAGGTTTAGGGTCAAGTTTTCTGTTTTAACAAGATAATGACCCGAAACATGCAGCTAAAATAGTTAAGTTATGCTTGTTGTATAGTTGTAAAATGCAATTTCACACCCCTCCTCAATCTCCAGATCTCAATGTGATTGAAAATTTGTGGGCGCAATTAGGAAAGTCAGTTCAAAAACTCGATATTAAGGGCAAGCAACACTTAAAAAGAGTATTACAAGAAGAATGGTCGAAAATATCCGGCGAAACAACTCAAATTCTTGTCAACTCAATGTCACACCGTTTACAAGCTGTTCTAAATGCAAAAGGATATGCAACAAAATATTAATTTATCTTTTTCTCTTTTTGTTTACAGGTTTTGCTAGATGTATACTCAATTTTGCGACTTTGGAATTTGTAAGTTTGACATAAAAATTACTGTAATAAAAATATTATTGATTCCTCTGTTTTGTTTTTTAGCCTAATATTTTTGTTAATGTATATTTTGTCGTTCTTATAAATATCAGCCATAAATAGGAATGTTGAGATCGAAAAGAATAAAATTAAAGAAAAAAGAGTATAGTGTATACTCAATTTTGGGAGCCACTGCATATATATATATATATATATATATATATATATATATATATCATGACCTTATTCTTGTTTATTAAATTTATTGTATTGTATGTTTTATTTTATGATATTCATTCAATGTAATTTTTATCAATGTAACTTTAACATTAAAAAAAAATTTCATAAATGTTCTGCTTTAAAAGTATATTGTTCAACATAATGTTTTTATTCGTGATAAAAAAAACTGTTGTTTAGTATTTAGAATGTTTCTGTTGAATAAAATTGATTTCATCATTTACATTGACATTCTTGTCATACTGTGTTTATATTTTTTCTAAGTTTCTAGAAAAATAAATGTTGATAAATAGTAAGTAGCTTTTTGAATTAGTGAGTACATTGAAACATCCATTTGATCATATTTTTTCAAATAATTATCATATATATATATATATATATATATATATATATATATATATATATATATATATATACAATGGTGGCCAAAAGTGTGGACATTTTTTGAAAGTTTCATGTTTTTCAACTTTGCGGGCTTGTAGAATATATTAATTTTCACTTAAATACAAATGTTTATATATCAAATTGAAGGTAATTTATTGTAGAAGTTAATACCAAAAACAGTATTATAATATCTGTATTACAAAAAAAGTTACGCTCATTTTAGTAGAACAAACAAACACAAATCGTTTTGAATAATGACGTATTTTGCAATAAAAGCGTACTAGCCAATCACAAACACTGTTCTGAGGACCCCATCAAATGTCTGTAACTATAGTTTAGGTTATTTGGTATGTAAAATAGTTATTGTTGTGGAAATATTTTGCGGAATGATGCATACAAGGACAATTAAATAGAGTATTGCTGTTTTTGAATATTTTAAGTCCTTTTTTCTAATTAAACTAATTTTAAACAATGTCACCAACAAGAAGAACTGATTGGACATCTACAAAAAGAAGCCGAATTGTCATATTGAGAGAAATTGTCCTCTCTTATGCTGAAATTGCAAGACAAGTTGGTGGTTCAGTGACTTGTTCTGGTGTACGAAAGTTCTGTTTACGTTATGAAAAAACGAAATCAGTGGAAAATAAGGCCAAATCAGGCCGAAAAAAGTGCACAAGTGCTACTGCCGATAGAAAAATTAAACGGCTATGCCTTCAAGATAGAAAAATTTCATCAGATGACATTAGATGTTAAATGAAGGCAGCGGGTATTGCAGTAAGTTCAAGAACAATAAGAAGAAGGTTATCAGGATTTAGACTACAAGCTAGAATTCCAAGGAAAAAACCATATTTAAATCAAAAGCAACGCGAAAAACGAGTAAGTGAAAAGAACACATTAAATGGTCAGAAAATCAATGAAATCAAGTAATCTGGAGTGATGAGACTAAAATATCGCTCTTTGGTAGTGATGGTAGAAAATATGTGAGACGTAGAGTAGGTGAAGGACTTCATCCTGATTGCATTGAAGCAACTATAAAAACTACAACAAATGCCATGATTTGGGCATGTATTTCTGCAGATAGTGTGGGCCGAATTCAAGTGATTGATGGCATCCTGAATGCCAAAAAATACATCGAAACTGTCCTGGAACCAAAATTGATACTTTCCATCAGGGATTTCTTCCCCAACAAATCACCATTTATTTTTCAGCAGAATTCAGCTCCATGCCACACAGCAAAAGTATGCAAAGCATGGCTTCAAAATAAAGGCATAGATGTATTACCATGGCCAGGAAACAGTCCTAATCTCAATCCAATTGAAAATTTGCGGAAACGTTTGAAAATTCTTGTACGAAAAAAACGTCCCTCCAATAAAAGACAACTTATTGAATCTATAATTGATTCTTGACACCATGTGATTACGAAAGATGAACTCCAAACACTCGTTCACTCGATGAAAAGACGCTGTGAAGCTGTCTTAAAAAATAAGGGTTATCCAACTAAGTATTGATTGTGTAAGTATCAATTTTAAAAAATGCAAATCTAAGATAGATCTTACTAAAATGAGCGTAACTTTTTTTTGTAATACAGATATTGTAATACTGTTTTTGTTATTAAATTTTACATTAAATTACCTTAAATTTGATATGTAAACATTTGTATTTAAGTGAAAATTAATATATTCTACAAGCACGCAAAGTTGAAAAACATGAAACTTTCAAAAAATGTCCACACTTTTGGCCACCACTGTATATATATATATTGTAATGTGTAAATAAAAAATATGAAACTGTAATTTTGTTTGTTTTCCTTTAACGATCTCTACAAATTAAAATGAAATAACTGATTCATAAGTTGCATAGATTTAAAAAAAGGTATGTATTCCTATACTATTATATATCATAATTTGAAATTGTAAACATAATTTATTCAATATATACTAATTTGAATTTTATGTTCTTCCCTCTGAACAAACTGAAAACATCTAAATCTCAATATTAATAAAAATCATTACATAAGAAAAAAAATGTAATAATTTTACTAGTAAGCTTTAAAATATTAACTTATCTAAGAGTTATAATTTATTTTTAAAAAGAACTATATTTATAAGATTTAACATTCAATAATATTTAAATAATATGTAAAAAAAGAACATATGCAATTTTTCAAAAACACAGCCATAGTCATTTGCCAAAATGTATCCTTTGGATAAAAAAAAGGGGGGGAGGAAGAATAAAGCAGCACCACACGAATTAAAAAGCGACGTTAATTAATAATGCAAAAACAATAATTCCATTGAAAATACTAATTAAAATTTTAATATAAGAAATAAAATTATATAACTACGAAAATTTGGAGAAAATAATTCAAAATAATATCTGAAAAAAAAATCGGAAGTTTTTAATAATTGATCGGCTAGCGTAACATTTACTAAACAATGGTTTCATCAACGTTATCGGAAGACATCCCTACATGCGCAGAACGGTTGAAAATTGAACATAAACGGTTTGTTTCGTACCTGGCACGTGACCGTGAATTGACTCCAATGGGTTTAGTTTTAATATCCTTGCGATGTTAACGATTTTTTTTTTTAACTTGATAGTATCATTTATTGCCATATTCTTCCTTGATATTTTAAATCTTGTGACATTTTGCTCATTAATTTCCTTTTAATTTCGAGTGAAATGCGTTGCGTTGCTAAAGAGGGCGAATTCTTTGAAATAAATTCTTTAAAAAAAATCTGAGCTTTTGATCTTATTCTGATCTGGTTTCTTTATTTAAAAATAAATAAGAGAGAGAGATCTAAACACCTACATTTGTCTGTATTTTCTTTCAAAACTCTCGATTTTTTTTAGCAATAAATTTGAAATTTGATTTCTTTCCTCCATAAAGTTTGAACATTATTGCTTTATCTTTTATTAATAATTATTATCTTATCAGTGAAGTTATTGCCATTTAATGCTTCTTTTAATCATGGAATATTTCTAAGAGGAATAAAAAGTTCTCTGAATAAGAATTCAAATATTTGACTCAAAGATTATAGAATTAGTGAGAATATTCCTCGAATTTATTTCTTGGAGGCATCATCAGCTGTCTGACATTATTCACATTGACCTGCTTAAAATTTAAGAAAGGCTGCCACTTTGCAATACGATTTTTTAAAGATTTGAAGACATTTAAAATTGACCATTGTAAAGTAACGTAAATATGTGTGTTCAAGTACTGTAACATTATTCGTAGTTATATGATTTCCCATTAATGATTTTGATGTGTAAACGAAAAAGCATGCAATTTTCGGTTCTTTTTCCTTTTTTTTTCCCTGAGTGCTTCTTTTATAAAATGTAACGACAATGCAGTATATGTCTGTGAGATCAATTTATAATAAAGGGCCTCTTTATTAACAAAATTCATCTCCAACTTTATTTTTATCCAATCAGTTTTGTTTCTATGGACTCGTTCAAGATTTGCATTCAATAGTAGACTGATTGTCTGATGGATGTAGAGAAAACGTCTCGTTCGTCTTTCATGTTGTTTTTCACAATTCTCTCTCTCTCTCTCTCTCTCTCTCTCTCTTCTCTTCTCTTCTCTCTTCTCTCATATCCATCCTAAATACTTTTTAATTATGGGAGTAATTTGGATGTGACCAATGAAAATATTGACATGCAAAAAGAAGATATATATATTTAAAATGGCTTCGATTTTTAATTCCTATGCATCTATAAATGAAACTCATACTTTGAAATTGCAATCGATAGCAAGTAAAGATAGTCTTTAATTTTGCAAAATTCTTTACTTGTGAGAGGGGGTTTCCTTCGTTTTTGGATGCATTTGACAATTCCTCAATGTAAAATTGTTACAATTATTTTATTTTTTAGGTTTCAACATTGTATTGTGAAGAGCTCTGATGATCGCTATAATTTTCAAAGAGTGCGCTGGCGATGAGATTGACTTCAGTATCATCACATCTTTCTGATGAATAATGACAACGGCGACAGAATGAGATCGCGTCAAGATCTGCAGATCTCACTTGCAACCTGCGTCATATTTTGAATGGAATCCGGCTTCACGAAAGAAAAAAAGAATATTTTCTGCCATAGACTTCTTTAAATTTTCTGATTTGCTAACCTATTTTCGGTAATATGCGTTAATGAATATTTTTACAAATATACACAAAAGATATAATTTATGCGTATGGCTCAGATAGTGAATTCCCAGCAAACAAATGTAAAGTCTCATCATTTGATTTTTGCAAAAGAGAAACTTTATACGTCCAATAAAGAAATCATGTTGCATCAAACTTTAAAATTGCGGTTCGAAATTAAAGGGCGGTAGTGTACTTGAGATTTATGAATAAGAATTATTTGTCACTACGAATTGCTAATAAAGAACATTGTCTTATTATTTATAAAATGAGATGCTAAATGCCTGTGATTTTTGCAATCGGATGTTTTCTGAGTCAGATAGTTTTAAAGTCCATTTATGTGCTTATAGAAAAGAGAAACCGTTGACATGTCACATGTGTAAAAAAACATTTTCTCAAAAGTCGAGCTTAAAATCCAACTCAAGTACCCATACGAAAGAAAAACCATATTCATGTGACATTTGTAATGAAACATTTTCTGCGAAATTGAATTTAATGAAATATTTGCGGAGGCATACGAAAGAAAAGCCATGTGCATGTCATCTGTGCAATAAAACCTTTTCATACTCTTCGGATTTAAAGAAACATTTATGCGAGCATACTAAAAAGAAACCGTTTGCATGTGATATTTGTAATAAAACATTTTCTCTGAAATCGAATTTAAAAAGGCATGTATTGTTACATGCGCAAGAGAAACCCTTTGCCTGTGATTGTGTCATAAAACATTCTCAGAAAATTCGTATTTGAAGAAGCATTTATGGATACATGCAAAAGTGAAACCGTTTGAATGTGAATTTTGCAGTAAAACATTTTCTCAGAAACCTCATTTACAAACACATCTAAGGACACATACTAAAGAGAAACCGCATGAATGTGACCTTTGTAATAAAAATTTTTCTCGGAGACCTCAGTTAGAGATACATTTACAGACACATAGGAAAGAAAAACCGTTTGCATGTGACATTTGCAGTAAAACATTTTCTCTGCAGCATAGTTTAAAGGCACATTTATGCACACATACGAAAGAGAAACCATTCGAAACCATTTATTTTTCACATTTTCTAACAACTCACAAATAGAAGAATAAAAAATAATAGTCGCCACTTTGCTAGCAATCACAAAAAACACGGGGAAATGACCTTTTCTCAGTTCCGAAACATGGCATTAGTCGCTATATATATATATAATTTAAACATTTAATTTCCGAATTTTTAGCTTAATTCAGTGCGTATCAACTTCATTCTAAAATATTCTCTTATTACCTCATCCTATTCTACTTTTTCTATTTAAATAATTCATCTGAAACTTTGTGAAAATGCTTTCGTCAGCGGTTTCCCAAGCTCCGAGTGAAAATTACTGATCTAAACAAATTCTTTTTAAAAGAGCCCTGTGTTTCCCTTGTCTAAATCGGAGCGTGTAGAGAAATTCCTTTCAGAATTTTAATGATATATAAGACAAGGGATAAATGATTTCCTTCTCTTTTACGCCAATCTGCTCTTGTATCCAGCTGTGAACGGACGTGCCTTGTTCACGCCTCTTGTGCAACAAATCATGCCTCCCGGGTCGGAAATAAAATGACGAAAAAAAATCGAAAGTCTCTTCACTGTCTTCCAAACTGGCCTTCTGATACAAAAATTATAAGCTAACATTTTTTCAGATTTTTCTACTTTGATTTAACTTTCGAGGACGAAAGAAACGTCAGGATCACCGAATGTAGTGACAAACGCCTGATGACGAGCGCCATCTGCTGGCCAACAGGTGTTGGTGCTTTTTAGACGGAGTACAGAGCAGACGCGACGGGTCTGAACGAAAGTAAAGACGTGTGAGATCAATGGGTCTCTGAGTGAAAGACGCGACGTAGTTCTGGACGAGAGCTGTGAGACGATAAATGCAGCTGACGAATATTACCATGCAATGACTGCGATATTAACATGTGAAATAATCCTGCAACGTATTCGACAAAATCTGTTTAGTGTTCATTTCCTTTATATTAATGTAATTGTTCGTCCTAAATGTGATTAAATGTGCGTGATTCTAAAATGGTAGTGATTCCTGAGTCCTACACACACACACACACACACACATATATATATATATATATATATACATTTTTAAATTCGCTTTAATCCGTCGCGGAAAGACATAATATATTTAAAGAAGGCGCGGACAAAACACGTCCGCTCTCTGTGTGCTGCAAAAGCAGAAGTCGGTAAAAGGATAGAAATAAATTATCCCTCGCCTTATATAACATGAGATATTGATAGGGAAAATATTTTTTCATGGTGCTCATATATTTTTAAGATTCTGACTGGGATTTCCGACGCAAGTCAATCACAAGTAAGGGAAACACATGGATCTTTTAAAAAGAATGTGCTTACTGGACATTTTTCCATCCCATCACGCGGAGCGTGTGAAACTGCAAATGTAAGCATTTTTACAAAGCTTCTTTTGAATGAAATAAGTAGAGAAAGTGGAATTGGATCATGAAATACGAGAATAAAATTACTATGGGCTAAATTAAGATAAAACTTTGTAAATTAATTTGGATTAAGAATTTAAATTATCATTACAATCTGACCGCAATACATGGAAGTGCGTCGAGGCCCTTTGACGCACAACCATACACTACAGTGGTGTTCAAGTAAGAGGTTAACATATAAAAGTATATTGAAAGTGATGCCCAAGTTTCCCTTACCTCACATTATACAAACATTAATACAGAAAACAAATTTATCATTTTATATTAGAAACATAGAAATAATTATATTTGTAAAAATAGTATGTAAGCTTAAATAATCATCAATAATAACAACAAAATATTACAAATTAAATTATTTGGTGCACACATGTATTCTGGCTATTATTCTGTAGTTCACTTAATTTTGTAAAAATAATCTGACAAGCTTGCTTATATTATTCTTAAATTCTAGAAAGTCTGACTCAACAAATTTATTAAATTAGAAATAAAGTATTAAATTATTAATTTTAATATCAATATTGTTATGATTTCATCCAAATGAAATATCAGTACAGTTATGATTTTTAATAAAGTATTTTAGCTGTAAATAAAAACACAGGATTCAAAACTTCAAGTAAAAAACTTCAATATGAAAACAATGCTTGTAAAATTGAATCGTTTCATATAAAATTTTTGGAAATGCACATAAATGTAAGATTCATGTATTTCAAATAAATCATTTGGAAATGATAATAATAGCTACAAAATTCAAAAATATCAAATGAAAAACTTGGAACTAAAAGTAATAAATGGAAAATTCAAAGATTTCAAACAAAACACTTGTGAATGAATGTAACAAACCAAAGATTCAAAATACTCTTATAAGATAAATATTTGGATAATTGAATATATATTGTTACGAACCTATAATATTGCTACCCGGCACGAATAGAGTCATCGTAAGAAAGACCGTTGTACGATCGGTCCTGTACGTGCTGAGATCAATGAACTTAGAGCTTGGCGACAGACTTGGCGAGCATTTGGCGGCTTGGCGATAAATTTGGCGAGTTCGGCCACTAAATGGATAGTACCGGAAAGTTCGAGAACTTTCAAGATCCATCCACTAACAACCGAGATGCAGCCAGGTACGCCCTGATTGGTCAGAAGATTCTAGCCCCGCCTCCCGGAACTATAAAAGACGGGCACTCAGAAGCTACGAAGTTGTTGTTGTTGTGTGGATCGTCCGAGTCGTCGTGTGTATCGTCACAAGTGGTGTGAGAGGAGTCGGAGTCGCCGACACGTAGAGAAACTGGAGGATTAGACAGCAAGAAAGCTGCTGAACTACAGCAATTAAATGAGCTGCGTCATTACGATTAATTTGCGATATTTGTTGTAGAGAAAAATTTTGTAACATTTGGTGTCAGAAGTGGGATTAGTTGGACTTTCCTGTGTATGCCTTGAATCAGAAAAATGGATGAAAAATTCACATTGTTATTTGCCATGATGGCAGAGATAAAGAAAGGACAAGAGGAATTGATGAATGAATTCAAGATAGAAATTTTAGAAAATAAAAGTAACAAAACCGAAGACGTCCATGATATCACAGAAGAAATTGAAGGAAACAGCGAGAGCCAAGTGGAAGAAAAGACTGAAGATCGAATGGAGACCAGTGTCACCGAAATGGAGCTTAGCCATCCGGAGGGTGAACCGAAGTTCAATGAGGAGATGCACGAACAGGGAGACTGTCAAATATCTGCAGGGCTGAAACAGGCTTCTCCGAACGAGTCCCCTGAAGTGGAATCGAAGGTTCAAACACTTGGGGATGGAGAAGATGAACTCTGTTTGGACGGGTCTGTTAGTGGCGATCCGTGCTCAATGCCTATGAATGCAGGTGTTAAAGAGACCCTGTATGGACTGGATTCATCCCGAAGGTCGATGGGACAACCTCTTAGCAAGCCTCTTAGTGTCTCCTTGCATAATGACACGGATGAAGACTACGTGGCTCGAATCGCTGATCTCTGCAGTCTTGGCCCCAATTTCCTTCAAGAATTCAGCTTTGCTGTGGATTTTCAAAGTGGTGTGATGCAAATAGAAGCCGAAGAATCGCCTGTGTATCTGGTCAAGCTACGTCGTCGAAAAAGGACCCTTCCCGCAAAGACAGATGCGCTCTTCAGAAGTTCCTGTGTGGAGGACGGCGGACAATTCTCGAGTGTTGAGAATGGACCGGGAAAGGGTGGACGTATTCCCGTGAGAGCTCTGCCGACAAAGTTGAATCCCTGGCTTTCAAGTGGACTCCAGTGGGCACTGTTGGACCTTCCTGATAGTCGATTGGTTCGATGGAGGAAGTTCAAAATGACCAACCGACCATCCTGGCAAGAATTCGTTCCGGAGAAATCCGTTGCAATACTATGTTTGGCTCCATGGGACATCCTGCATTTTAAGGAGCGGGATCAAGTCTGGGTGTACAATCCGAAACGACGAAGAGGTCCGTGTCAAAAGCATTGAGAAGGTTCGGATGGATCGTTAGTCGCCGCCAAATTAGCGAATGATGTCATCTTCGAAAGTGCAGAAGTCGCCAAATGCATCAACATCATCACATCGTTCGGAAGCCTACGCCAGCTGCTGGATTGAAGTGGACTGCCGGGACGTCAGTCTTTAAAGAGGGGAGCAATGTTACGAACCTATAATATTGCTACCCGGCACGAATAGAGTCATCGTAAGAAAGACCGTTGTACGATCGGTCCTGTACGTGCTGAGATCAATGAACTTAGAGCTTGGCGAGCATTTGGCGGCTTGGCGATAAATTTGGCGAGTTTGGCGACTAAATGGATAGTACCGGAAAGTTCGAGAACTTTCAAGATCCATCCACTAACAACCGAGATGCAGCCAGGTACGCCCTGATTGGTCAGAAGATTCTAGCCCCGCCTCCCGGAACTATAAAAGACGGGCACTCAGAAGCTACGAAGTTGTTGTTGTTGTGTGGATCGTCCGAGTCGTCGTGTGTATCGTCACAAGTGGTGTGAGAGGAGTCGGAGTCGCCGACACGTAGAGAAACTGGAGGACTAGACAGCAAGAAAGCTGCTGAACTACAGCAATTAAATGAGCTGCGTCATTACGATTAATTTGCGATATTTGTTGTAGAGAAAAATTTTGTAACAATATATATATATATTTGTATTTAAAAACAAGTATTTTGACACAGTGACAATAGAGGGTGGCTTAATAACTGTCAGAGGTGTAACAATTTCCCCTGAGGTATTTATTACATTATTCTAATTATCACGTGCCATTATGTAGTATATAAAAATCTTGATATGTAATTTTTTTTTCATTCACAAGGTCTGTATGCATATTAAAACAAAAAACAATCTGACACAATGAATACCAGAGTATAGTTTAATTACAATCAGAGGTGTAACAAATTTTCCTCTGAGGTACTCGCTAAATTTCTCTGATATCATTTGTCATTATTTTTATTTATTCTTTAATTTTAAAACGTTGGAGTTAGACAAACTTAATTAAATTTATTTGTTGAAATCATTTTTCTTGATTTTAATAACATGTGCATAAATTACAAATTCAACAAATTATTATGAATAAATTTTAAATAATAAATATAAAAAAAATTAAAAACATCATAATATTTTCAATAATACTATGAAAATATTATTTGCAGTTGTATTGTAATTGGAAAATTCATTTTAAAATAAAATCAAAGGAATATAAATCTTGAATCAGAATATAAATCTTGTCTTTCACTCGTTGAGTCAATTGATGGATGTTTTTTTTAACACTGATCACTTTTTTAATTAATCACAAAAGGCAATTTTGAGCACTGGACTGGCACTGTAGACTATTGGAGAGTAAACGGAAGGTGATCAGTATATTTTGATAATGTAAAACAGAAGTGATATTTTGAAAATCTGGTTGATTCAATTTGGCACTGGAGACCACTGATGAGTAAAGTAGGCGATTATTATATTGTAGTAATAATATAAAACATAAGTAATATTTTGAGAAACTGGATGAATCATGGCACACTAGGAACTTCTTGAAAATATAAGGAGCACGTACATGAGGAAATGGAGCACAAACACGTCGGAGAGTTGGAAAGTCGGATGAGGTCTCGGGTTACGGAAGGGGTAGCGATAAGCAGCAGGGAATTCAACGGGAACTGGACCGGACCCTGGACTATGGTTTGCATGGTCGGAGGCAGCCGAAGGAGGACGGCGGTGAAGGAGCTTCGCCCCGGAAACAGCGCAGCTGGGCGAACCGGGACCGAAGCAATTAAGTTTGAAGCACGGCGAGTTGCGGAGGTGCATTTCAACGTCGAAGCCTCACCCGCGGATTTAATTTTAATTATTTGACAATTTTGCACAGGAAACTATCCTTGTAGACTAAATAATATGTAAGCATTATTTTATGTGAAGCAGAATGCAGGTGCGACAAGCAGTGAAGAGACTTTGTATTTTTAAATTTGATTTAATCCATCCCGGGAAGGCATAATTTATTTACTGAAAGGTGTGGACAAGGCACGTCCGCTCACTGCCTTGCACAAAAGCAGAAGTGGGGAAGAAGAAAGAAAGAAATTAGTCCTCGTCTTATATAACATGAGATATTGATAGGGAAAATATTTTTTTCATAGTACTAATATATTTTTAAGATTCTGATAGGGATTTCCAACACATGTCAATCACAAGTACGGGAAACATAGGGATCTTTTAAAAAGAATGTGCTAACTGGACATTTTTCTATCCCATCACGCGGAGCGTGTGAAAGTGCAAATGAAAGTACTTTTACAAAGCTTCTCTTGAGTGAATTAAGTAGAGAAAGTGGAATCGGATCAGGAAATAAGAGAATGAAATTACTATTATTACATGTGTGTGTGTGTGTGTGTGTGTGTGTGTGTGTGTGTGTGTGTGTGTGTGTGTGTGTGTGTGTGTGTGTGTGTGTGTGTGTGTGTGTGTGTGTGTGTGTGTGTGTGTGTGTGTGTGTGTGTGTGTGTAATGATATTTTAAACTCTGATTTCAATTCTAATTAATTTCCAAGATTTTATCTTAACTTAGCCCATAGTAACTTCATTCTAAAATATTCTCTTATTTCTTCATCCAATTCCACTGTCTCTATTTAATTAATTCAAGAGAAACTTTATAGAAGTGCTGAATCGGCTAAACACCAACACATTCTCATGCTCCGCGTGAAGGAAAAAAATGTCCAATAAGCACATTCTTTTTTAAAGATCCCTGTATTTCCCTTATTTGTGATTGACATGCGTCAGAAATCCCTATCAGAATCTTAAGGTGTACGTACACACTTGAAGATTTTTTTTTTTAATTTTAACTTTAAAAATCCAGTTTTTTCATAGTAGTTTATTAATATATGTTTAAACTCATTTCAGTGAGAAAAAAACCATATTACACTAATTATTAATTAATTAAATAATATTTAATGAGCTAATTCGCCTATTTTTTGAAACATGATATCTTAAATAATTTGTACAGACACACAATTCTAGTTGGAAATTATGCCTAATATTAGTCTTCATGTTGTCTGCCTCAATCAAGTTATAAGAATATATAGTTTTTTTTTTTTTTTTTTTTTTTTACAATTTTTTCATTATCAATGAAAAGAAAAAGCGAGATTTTTTCTGTCATTTTAATTTTAAACAGCTATTAAAAATTTATTTCTATAAATATAACTTTCACTGAGGCACAAAACATCCGCTATTTCATACTGATTATTTTGATATGTAAATAACTGTATTTGGTTAATTTCTTCTTGAGTTATGATTGTTTGAATGAAGCAACATAGTGGAAAAATATCATTCTTCATAAAATGAGTTTTAAAAACGCCATAACTAGAGTTTTCAATGAAAGCGCCTCAAGAAAAATAATTATAACTCGAGAAATATTTGGAATATTGGCAACATCTTGGTATCGTTTGAAAGTTAAAGAATAAAAGAACATTATTAAGCAATAAAAATATATTCAATATTTTGAACGATTTTTGAAGTTTCAAGTGTGTATGTACATACACCTTAATAATATATTAGCACTATAAAAAATATTTTCCCTATCCATATCTCATGTTATATAAGACGTGGGATAATTTATTTCGCGCTTCTTCCCCACTTCTGCTTTTCTGTCGCGCTGTGGCGGACGTGCCTTGTCCGCGTCTCTGCTTGTAAATAGTTATGCTTTCCTGGAATGGATATTAAAATTAACTTAAAAATACAAAGTCTCTTCACTGTCTTCAAAACTGCATCCTGCTTTACATAAAATAATGCTTATATACTAGTATATATATATTACACATGTGTGTGGGGGGGGGGTGTAATGATATTTTAAACTCTTAATTTAAACCATATTAATTTCCAAAGCTTCATCTTCATAGTAATTTCATTCTCTTAGTTCCTGATACAGTTCCACTTTCTACTTAATTAATTCAACTGAAACTGTGTGAAAATTACTGCGCAATCACTTCTACGTATCAAATGAGCGTGATCCCTTCGTTACCCTTGACAAAGGTCAACACGTGTATTGATTTGACATGTGGCCGGAAATCCCATATTATATAAGACTAGTGATCATTTGTTTCCTCCCCCTCTTCCTTCCTTACTTCTGCTTTTGTTTCGCACTGTGGACGTGCCTTGTCCGCGGCTTTGCTTGTAAATAATTATGCTTTCCCGGAATGGATATTAAAGAGAATTAAAAGATCCAAAGCGTCTTATATATCTTCAAACCTGCATTCTGCTCCAATCAAAATACTGTATATATATATATATATATATATATATATATATATATATATATATATATATATATATATATATATAAACTTTACAGTATTATTGTAAATACCATTGTTGTCATGAGCTTCAAATTTTCAAAATCCACTTTTCCAGGGTTTCCACAATTCTGGCCTCTAGTGCATAATGATTCCAATATCCAGAACCTCGCTTCAGAATCAGTATTTCTTTTCCTCTTAAAATACCTGGGTCACGAAAAAAAAACATTAAAAAATAAAGATTTTATTTATTTATTTTTTGTATTATATTTATTTATTTATTTTGAAATGGCGTTATGTCTTTCTGAACACTATCACGTTCGGATAAGGAGAATGCGTTCTTTTTCCTACTAGTTCCGTTTTCGGACGAACGACGCAATCCTGCAGATAGATTGGGGTAGAGTTAACCGGAGGACGTATTGGAGGATCAAGCTAGGTTCCAATTAGTGCCTGTAGACGGCACTAATTGGATTGTCTGCAAGAAAGAGATTACAGATTTTTATTATTGCAATTTTTAGACCACAAAATATAAATGCTTTATTGCTACTATAAATACTAGCAAATAACAAAATCAAAACATGCCTGCAGTTATAAAAAATGTTTTAAATGTTCTATAACACTAATTTATTACTTAATTAGGTAAATATATATATATATATATATAATTTTTTTAAAGCATCATTTAAAAAAAATTTAAAAAAAAAACATTTAGTTTTGTAAAACAACAAACAAACAAAATATGGGCATTAAAATTAATAGTATAAAAAAAAACCAAAATACTTTCCAATGAATACAGCCAAATTACAAGAAATAAAATTAAAACTACACCGAATTTGTATTCTGAATAAAGCATCATTTTTAGCTTCCATTAAGAATTTAAATGAAACTTGTAAGTTCATTCCATTACTTTGTGAAATCTTTAAATTTCATTTAACAAACCAATAGAAGATAGAATTTAATTATGAGTTAGCAGATTAGTTTCTTGCCATTTAATTAATTATAAATAGAAGGCGCCTGTAGAAAATTCAGCTTTCTCAAGTTCCCAGCCACAGTCAACATTCATTTCTAGTCAAAAATTGGATTCATAAAACTTAATTATGAGCAAAAATAAATATATTATAACACGGTATTATTCTTTTATTAAAAAAGATCGTGCATAAATAAGGTCTGCCTTCATCATAGATCCAACTGACATTCGTCCACACTCCACCCTATACATTCCAAAAATGCGCTTCATTCTTGGCGGGTAAATAAATTTTCAAATTTTGGCGAAAAAAGCTTTTCCGTAACCAACCATACATCGATTCCCCCATTTCCATCACTACCGAATGAAATCCGTCCTCCAGTGCTGCTTCCCCCCACTGCTCCCCCCATTTCAACTTCAAATGGGGGGTTCAAGCGTCCTCCGGTTAACGAGTCTCGATAGATTGTGCATATATGTAAACAAACTGATAGACCGATAGAGCAACTGAAAGAATACTAAATATTCAAGTAAACGGTAATGAAATAATTTGGAAACAGAATTATTGAATTCCAAGAAAACATTTTTCTGCTTAAAGGTGAGAGAGAGTTAGCATTTATTTTTCTGGTATACAATTTCTTTGCGTTTTTAAATTGGTTTCTATAAAACTATTCACTCTTTTACATCTATTATTTTATATATTTGTATGTATCTGTTCAGTCGTATCTAGGATAAGGCCGCAATTGCTTAGTATAACGTTGGCGAATAATAATCACAAATATTGATATTTGGCGCGAATGCAGAATTTTTACCGGATCTGTGATGCGATCCTTGGCAATTAATCCCTGGCAATTTATCAATAGACAATCGAATTCGTTTTTAGATACATTGTCTCCAAGCTATTGACACCATAATATGCCACAAAACTACAATTATAGTCACATATCAAATATTTAAGTTGCTACATTTTTTGGTTATTCCATTGTCATGCTCACGAAAGTACAGTGCAACAGATAGTTTATCCCTGAATATATTTGGTTCCAAATATGATTGGTATCTATATTTTTAATGTTATATCTGTGTATGAAATTTATTCAACTAGACCTCTTCAGTTTGCCATTATTGTGCTAACTTATATGCAGAAAAGCAGACTGACAGACTCCCTTTAAATAAACTTTGCTCAATATTTGATAGAAATCTACAAATTTAATGTAAAGAAGACCATATATCAATTTTCATCTAGCTCGAAGCATTTTTTAATTATCTTTGTCACAGACAGATAGACAGACAAAATACTAAAAATGTGTTTTTTGAATTCAGGAAGGAGGAATTTTGTCAAAATATGGAGATTTGACAAAATTGGAGGTTTAAATTTTTAATAATAATAATAATCTTTATATACTTCATATAGAAGGAAAATTTAAAAGGCACCAAAATGTGGCAAAATTATCATGAAGTTAGTGTAATGAGTGCATATAAGCCATTTATTTTGAAAGTGGGGCAAGTCCATTTTTGAAAAAAATGGAGATAATGGTAGTTATAGATAAAACTTATTATGATCTTTTTATACATAAACAATTTTAAGTTAAAAAAAAAAATCAGATTCTGGTATTTTGGAGGTGAAAGTTTTAGCTCTTAACAGTATTGAAAATCTATTTATTTTGAAAGTGGTGCTAGTCCATCTTAGATTGAAATTATTTTTGACCGAATATATTATGGCAAAATTTAGCTCTTGTTGCTGTATGGTGAAGCAAATGTGGCCTTTTGATATCATGTCTGAAATCTAGGATGTTTCTATCTATCTATCTTTAATAATGAAAATCAGTGGTTATACAAAATTTCATAAATAATAAAAAGTATATTTTAATTTTGTATTTTGATAATAATATGTTTACATCCAACACCTGTTGTTCAGTCCAGTGATAATGAAATAAATATCATTGATCACAAATTATTGTTGTCAGGACATTCAATCTTACCGAACAATCATGATTTTGGAGTGATAGAACTGGCAATCCGGAAAACCAGTTCCTTGTATATTCCCCAGGATTACTATAAAGTAATATGAAATTGATGAAAACATAATAAATGTTTAATACATGAAATGAAACACAGATATTTATTTTCAACCTAGTCTCTGGAGAAAGTGGTTTTAAAAAGAAATGAAAATACTGATGGAGAAACTGTGAATTGTTTAACTATATACTGGATCAGATTTACATGGGATGCACTATACAAAACTTTGATAGAACGAGATGCTGAATTTCAAATTATCGATTTGCTACCACAACAAGGAAGACCAAGTAATTTCCGAAATATAAAATTATCTTTTATGTATGAAAAAAAGGAGATCTATTACATCTGAAAAATGCAAGGACATGATGGATTTATTACCATTTATACCTCATGTCCATCATGAACATTTTAAAATGTTAAATCCTGAATAAAATTCAATTTAATTATACCTACATGTAAACTGAAAATGTATGATTTCATTGAAATTCTTAATAAAGCTGAATTGTTTTTTATTATGTTTTATTTTCTACAAGAATATTCTTTATTTTGTTTTTATTATTAAAAGAAAGGCTGATGCATCTGAATTATTTCCCAATTAAATAAACGTTTACAATAATTCAATTATTTTGAAAGTAAGGCAATTATAAACCTACATTATCTGGTACAGCAAAATACAAAAAATGTATCTATTAATACCTACCAATATTTTTAAATTTATTGAAACACGAACCTTTAAATATCTCGCAATAACAAAAAATTGGACTTTCCCCATTTTCAAAATAAATGGCTCATATAGTGAATGATATTAATTTAAAGATGAAGCAACTGTTTAGTTTACATTTCGAATATTATTGAAATGTTTCCATTTGTATTAAGTAATATTAATTTTATGCTTGTGTTTGTTTATATATAAAAATTTCTTTTTTTACTTTGCAATGAGCAATTTTAAAATGTGCTAAAACATTTGTTGTGATATGAGTCAATGTGTATGAACACCTTTTTCACAATATGGCATGTGCATATAAATATTTAAATCTTCTTAAATGTACCTTATAAAACTGTAAGTTTTAAAATAAAGAAAAATTTTCCTTCTCTAAATACATTTAACTGTAGAAATACATAGCAAAAACAAAACAAAAAAAGCATATAGTCTATTTTGTTTTTTTAATAAAGGAATTAAACATTTATTAAATCCAACTGAAAAAGAATATTTTTGAATGTTATTTAACATGTGTTCCCTTTTAGAAAATGAATTAAAAGCAGTAATAACTGCCTGTGTCCCTGAAGAATATATGGAATAATATTATATGTTGTTTTTCTTGTACTTAAATAATATTTGTTTGCTGTGCTAACATTTTTTTAAGCAAGGTTAAATAAAATAAATTAATGAAAGAATTTTGTCATGTTTTTTTTTTTTGTTTTGTTTTTTTTCAAAGCAAAAGAAGTGAAAAATTTTAACATACTAAGTACAGTTTCTTCTTTTTAGAGAAGTCACATTTCAAGAAATAAGAACTATATGTTAAGAATTTTGAATATATATATATGAAATGAGCCAATTTTTTTGCAGATACTTTCATTTGATTGTTGTTAATGAATATGAATTATTCTTTCAATCTGATACAGACAGGGCTGTAACCAGAAAAATTACTGTGGCAATTAGGAGAATAACAACGAAAGAAGTGAGTAGATTTGTGTTGTATTCAGAAACATTTTTTGTTATTTTTGGATTGTCCCACATCATATTTAACTCTGATGTTGAGATATATTTCCTTTCAATTTCACTATACAATGATCATCGTTTCTAATAATTTGTATTAATTTTATTGATGAAAATACTTATTTCTAGAATGGTTTGGGTTTTAAAATATAATCTTTTTCAAATCATATTGCCAATTCTCTTGTTTTATTTTTAACTGAGGCCTTTCTTGCAGTTATTGCTTACTTCTTTTTTTATTATTATTATTATTTCATGTTGCTAAATTAAAAACATTTACTGAAAGCTTTAAAAGATGTTTAAGAAAATGTTATCAAGATTATTTTAATTTTTTTATCTCTTCTTGATATATACTTCTTAAAATGTCACTGAGGTTAAAAAATTTTTAGGCCTTTTGTTTTATTAATTTTTTTTTTCTGTACCATCAATTTAAAACTTTTTAATGATTTTATTTAATGTGGTTCATTCGAATTAGCTTTTTTTCTGTTATTTTTCCTGGTACATATTTTTTTAAAAAAATACTTGAATGACTTGCTTCTTTCCTCATTTGTGGTTTCTTTCTCAGGCCTTATTTCACCAAATGTATAGCTATTAAATTCAAATTATGATATGAAAAAAACTTTTATTTATAATTTTTTTTTCTGTATATGTTAAATATATTGACATCTAGACAAGTAAAATTAAATATCTTACTATCTTAAATAGGAATAAACAGCTGAATTTTGAATTTGAGGTCTCAAAATTTTGTTTTTGTCTTACGAAGTTTAGAAGAAAAATATCTGCTTCTTTAACTGATTCAAATACAATTTAATTTCTACTTTTAATAGTTAAAGCATAAATCTATGAAGCACAGCTCACATGGCTAAAATTAAGACTTATTTGCAAATACATAGTAATCATAAGAAATGATCTAGAAATAATATTTTACTGATCAAATGATATGGTTAGAATGCTAAGCTTGTAAGAGATCAATTAATATATCCTTTGTTTTCAATATATGTATCTCACTCTCATCCATACTTTCCACATAATGTAAGATTATCGATTGTGTTATATTTAAAATTCTAAAAATATTTATCTTTTATTATTTTCTGATAAATCTTCCATATACCTTATTTATATGAAATTGTGAGTTTTTTTGTGCACGGGTGTGGTAAGGGAGGGAGGGGTAGAAAAGCCTTTGGGATTTAAATATCTTTAAAGAGGGAAAAAACTCAAAGGAATAAAATATTCTGAAACTTTTAAATCAAAAATTTCATTCTTAGTATTATATAGAATGAATTTAGTATCAAATATTATATTGATCTGACATTGAATTGATTAATAATTCTTAGCATTTGTATTAACTAAAATGCAGGTGAAAATTCATGAAATTATTCATATCATGAATTAGGTAATCTATTGATCATAATTTATAATGCAATAGTATTGTTTCTAAGAGTATAAATTCTCAAAAAGTATGAGAATAGAGCTCCTCAATTTCTTAGAAATTCTTATAGTAGAGTCTTTTCTCTTAAGTAATTTTACTTAATTTTTAAAAGTATTCATATCTTTCCCATAGAGCTTTGTTCCCTGACTTTATTGAGTTGTGGTAATGATGGTGTTTGGCGAGTCCAAAATTTTGAAATATGGCAAATTATATTACAGCATGATATTATATGTGATCGTTTCAACACTTTAAAAAAAAATTCAGCCTTTCCAGTTGCTCACAGAAATAAAATAAGAATAAATCACTGTATCTTGTTCTTTCTAATAATGTAAACTATATTAATAACTCTTAATTTTTGTTCATTTTTAATATTTGAAGTTAATAAATGAATAATTTACAAATTTTTAAAAAAATTGCTATTGCAAATCTTTTGAAACTTATTTTTGCATTATCTTCATAAATTTCCTTCTAATGTGATTTCTAAGCATTGATCATTTGTTCTTCTAATGAAAATTGCACCTAATGTTTAAATAGAAAAGGGCATAAAAACCCTTTTTCTTGGGTAAAGTATCTGAAAGAGATTTATTTTCCAATTTATTTCTTCATTAAAAATTTCAGTCTGTCCACTGATTGAAATATAGTTAATAATATTTATGGAAACGTTAAAAGAGATAGTGAAAAAGTATTTTCATTTCTAGATAACTACTGTTGATGTACCAAATGCTACAAAAAAAAAAAAAAAAAAAAAAAACTTTTTTTGAAATGTATTAATACATTACATTGAGTCAGCTTATTTTAAAACACAAAAAAATCAATTAAAAAGTAGAGAATGACAGCTTTTAGTCAGGCAGATGCGATGTATTCAGTTAGTAATCTGTGTGGTGAAACAAATGGTACTGGTAAAAATATACAAATTCAAATTAGTACAAATATGGAACTTTTTAAGTGCAGTGTCTGTTATCTGGTGTTTTCTGAGAAAGGTAAATTAAATAAACATTTTTATACTCATATGAAAGTGAAACGTCATTTTTGTGATATCTGCAATTAAGAATTTTGTCAGAAAGGTCATTTAAATGAGCATTATCGAACTCATACAAATAAAAAACCTTATTCTTGTGATATATGTAATAAACAATTTTCTTATGAATATATAATTTAAATAAACATGACTGTTCTAATACAAATGAAAAACCTTGTTCTTGTGGTGTATTCAATAAACAATTTTCAATTAAAAGTTATTTAAATAAGCACTCTCGAACTCACACAAATAAATAAATAAATCTTATTCTTGTGATTATGCAGTAAAGAGTTTTCTCAGAAACATTCTTTAAAATTTCATTTTCGAACTCATGCAAATGAAAAACCTGATTCTTGTGATATGTAAAATTAGAAATTTTCTGCTAATATTTCTTAACAAATTTTCTTCTCACTTGAATGGAAAGCCTTATTCTTAAAATTTATAAAGTAAATAATTTTCTCATAAATATACTATAAATGAATGATTTTATATTTATGTAATGAAAAGTTTGTGAAATGTGTGGTAAAGCAGTTTCAATAAAAATTATCTCAGTAGACATTTTGATGAAAAAGTACAAATAAGGCAATATCTACATGTGATAAAAGAATTTCCAACAGCATTGTGTGTTATATCTTTGCTTGTTTCTCAGTAATTTATTTATTTGGCTTTAGAAGAAACTGCAACAAGGGGTTGATTTCATTTTCTTTGGTGATGAGGCAAACATAATTTTCCTTTAATCATATTTTGCAAAATGATACAGATAGCTTACAAAACTTATATATTTATGAGAAAATATGCTACATTTCATCAGTTGCCACTTGCTACAGAAGTCTAACACTTAATGGATGTGCAAGAAAAAGTATCTTCATGTATCATAACTGTTTCATGTTGACATTATATTTTCTGAAAGGCAGACCTTTTCGATTTCCAGTTAGTCTCAATTATTGCATCATATTTAAATGGAATTTTTACGATAAGAATATAAAAGAAGTGCATTATCATTCCTTCATAATATCTGTTGTGCTGTCTTACCATTTAATACAGAAGTCTGGTAGCTAGTATTTCATTATGTTTTTTCATTCGAGTCAACTTTTTCTAGCAGTAATTTGTATTCCATTACAACTTCATGTTTACAATCCCTAAATGTTATATTTTCTACGAAGTATTTTCATCTATAGCTAATTTGTTACAAATTTTATTTAATAACTTTGTGCACCAAATCATATATTCAATATTTCTGTTACATTATTGCGATTAAGAGTGAAATTATTGATAGTGCAATTTTCGAACTAAAAACTTGGTGCTCGAATCTTGCTTTCAATCACAGTATCTGGAGTAAGACTATGCTGAAAAAGTAGCTTATTATTCGTTTTGATATTTGTGTGAAACTTTTACACGTCTTTCCCATATCACATTTAGTCTGTAAGAAGTCGGACTCTTTTATTTTCTTCTAAATTTGTATTCACTTTTTTAAGCTCTACACTTTTAGACAGGAAACAACTTGCATTCACTTTCAAAGTAGGTATTTTTGCATATTTTTTTGCGATTATGGCTTTATGAATCATTCCTTTCTCGTTCCTACTCCGCCCTCCCCCCCCCCTTTTTTTTCTCTGATAGCGAATTGTTTTTACAGCCCTGCTTCTATACAAAAAAAAATTACTCATCTATCCCATCTGGAAATAATTTTTTTAAAAAAATAAAGCAGTAATCAAAAATAAATAAAAGGATATTTTTTAAAATTTTGTAAAGCCAGAATCTCTCTTGTTTTAATGTTTTTGCTCAAAAATATTAGATGAAAGTAATGTACATCGAAAAAAATGTCTTGACCCTGCGATCCACAGTTCTAAGAAATCTTCTTTTACACCATTTATATTGATTCCTATCGAGATATGCACAGGGCAAACATTTTTAAATTCTTGTGAATACTAATGAATTTATGTAGAAATACTACGGAATGCTTAATTCAAAAAGTTCCAGATTTTTGTACATTAATTATCATTTACTTAAAAAATATTTTTGTTGATTAATATGCTAAATTTTTGAAAAATTGTGTATTTGCAATTATTAAAAAAACTTGTTTCAGAAATTTAAAAAAAAAAAATATTTTCCCTTTTAGCGTTTTAGACTACATAATTTTCAAGCTTTGATACTAGGTACAATGAAAAATTAACGCTATCGCCTTCGACAACTAATTGATCGCCCACCATCTATATATTTAAAATAATTGACTAAATCAGAGAATTAATCCTCAAACTGCAATAACTTGTGCGGTTCGCTCATTTTTATTTCATATGGAAGCTATTGACATTTAAATACGTCATCAATCGCTCAAATGCTTCCAGCCACTATCCATTTTCAAGGACAATATCAAAAACTTTACTTCACTATACATAATGTCTGGAAATGAAATTTTAAAAAACTCATCGATCAGAATCTCTAAATGAAATGTCTAAAGTACAGACTTCATCAAATTTTATTTCATATTAGCTGCCTTTGGCGACCCACTGATTCACCGAGGATGCTGATTATATTTAATTTCAATTTAATCTCATAGCCAATACTTCATGTCCGTGCTTCCATTAACAAATTATTTTTAAGCATCACATTGTCATAGAGCCGTGTTATTTTAACAAGATTACGTAGGCTCTGATCATCATTTAAATAAACCTGATGCTAATGGAAATGAAAATCAGTTCCAAAATATCATAGGATTAACAAAACTGGAACTTTTGAGCTCACGGAACTTCCACGATACAACACTTTTTTTAGACCTAGATGTTAAACAGAATCTTTTTTCTTCGGCCTTTCAACAATGGAAGCGAATCGTAGGATTAAATATTTGATGAAACAATTGAAACGGTTCGGATTTCAGGCAACAATATTTCCATTAGCATCAGGTTTAATCTATTGTTAAAAATTAAGAAAAAAAAATTTATTTCAGAATTTAGCAAAAGTTAACACGATTATTAAATTGATATCATTAAAAAGAAAATTTAAAACGATGTAAAAATCATCTTTGAACAATAATATTTTCGGGAATTTTCGCGAAAAACGTCAAAATTCGGCTTAATTTTTTTAAATTAATACTCTAATTAAAATTTCGAAAAATCTCTCCAAAGTACACATTCTTTCCCTCCAAAGTGTATCTGTGCCATCATGGTTGATCTGCCGCCTTTGCTTTCAAGAGAAATTGGAAAATAAATACAGATCCTACAACTTCAACAAATGGGCCGATTTCGGCAATTAATTTCGCTATTTTGCTGGCCAAATAGAATGTTTTATCATTATTATCCCATAATAATTTTGGGTAATTATATTATTTTTATCAGCCGTATTTCACTAATATTAGTCAGCATGAGTTTATTAATGTAATGACTATTATTTTTAAAAATTATTTTAGTTATGTCAGTTAACTTTAATTAACTACATCTTATTACAACAAAAGTATAATAATAATATAATTACATTAATACAGTAAAAATAAACCAACGTTTTATTTTAAGCTATACGCAATTATGATAGAGTTTTCTAATTAATGAGCTATGCTTCGAAGTGGCAAAAATGTCGTTGCTTCAGAAATGGCGAAATTTGTTTATGAGGTTGAAAACTGTGCCGAAGTTTTATTTTGCAATTTCTCTCAAAATAGAAAGATAAGGGATAGACTGCTACTGATGATGTGTTTAGGGATTCTGTATTGTAGGAAACAAGAATTCTCGAAATCGATATCACTATTAGGATAGGGAAATTCTATTCAGGTTTCTACTTGTTGAGATTATATAATTATTATTTTATTTTCAACTTCTTTCGAAAATCGAAAGCGGTGAAAAGCGGGTGACCAATGATGGTGTATCTAACGGTCTTGAGTTTTCGTTTGAAATGAAATTTTTCGAAATCGGTACAATGATTGTGGACGTAGATCATATTTACGAGAATCGGTGGAATACAGTATCATTGAAAATTTGATAAAATTAATTAAATGATTAGAAAGACAATCACGATAAAAAAAAAAATTGTTTAAAAAGTGCGAGTGTAATGAAAGGAAAAATTCTGTACGTATTCGTTTTTATAAAATCATATTTATTTTTCGTTTTGGTTTTTACAAAATAGATAAGATTACTTCATTTACAAATGCATTTCAGAGTACATTTAAATGCATTTCAGATGTACTGTTCGTTGAGTAGTTTATATATATTTAAAGCAGTACATGTTGTAGCTAACAAGATGTCTGAAATTTTTAGAAGGGGAATATAATAAATATTCGGGAAACGAGGCTTTAATGATATCGCACTCTTGTAAAGCTTCTTTTATAGTTAATCTAGTCTGTTGGCGCTTCTAATTTCTTTTTCCATAGCTGCTATTGTACAATCAACATATTAATACTACAATTTGACAGATTTAAATAATAGGTTACTTCCAATATTTCTAATTTATTTTCATCTGTAGAAATCAGGTCTTTCTGTGATATGACAAAAATATTTAATGAATCATAATTATTCGGTATTCTGTAGTTCTTTAAAATTTAAAATTGCTGCATCCAAAAATGTGTTAAAAACTGTAATTCTAAAATAAGACTCATAATTCTACAAAAAAAATATTTGAATGAGGAGTTTCTCCTAGTGGTGGTAGATTAATTATACAATTATTTTCTCTTCAATTATTTTTTTTAACAGATTTCGATTTTCGGAAAATAGAATTGAAAAGTCTCTGGTTGACGGCGAATCATTTCAAGTTCTTTTACGATATCATATCTCTCCTGTCTTAAATTTCAAAATCCAAGAAAAAGTTGTTGTTTTTTCTTTGTCGAAAATAAAATAATAAAATTGGTACATCTCAGTGAATTTTAGAAACTGTAAGCCTCAACAGACGAGGCGTATCATGACAAGTTTTATGGAAGTATAAAATAATATTTTAAATTATTTTTTTCAGGTGACCAGATACATTGAAAGAGCAAATTATTAGCTTCGGAAGAATGTAGTACAGAAGAAATGAAAAATGTATAGCAAACAGAAGATAACAGATGTAGAAAAATAGCTGGATGCACAAATATCCTAGACGACAGCTGCTACTGATACGTATTTACCTCGTTTATTTAACAAGAATCTTTTCATGGAGGTTTCTGCTGAAGCGAATGGAAGAAATCTGGGTCCGCCTTCTACAGAATTTGGTATTGATACAAGTGTCGTAATTGAAAATCATGTGAATAAGAAACGTTTCGCATGTGATATATGTGGCAAGACATTTGCACGTAAAAGTTCTTTAAATCTACATTTTCGTATCCACACAGGCGAAAAACCTTATTCTTGTGAAGTATGCAAAAAGAAGTTTTCTCAGAAATCTCACTTGAATGAGCATTCTGGAACTCATACTAATGAAAGGCCCTATTCTTGTGATATATGCGGACAAAAATTTAAACTAAAAAGTCGTTTAAATGTTCATTATCGATTTCATTCTAGTGGGAAATCTTTTACTTGTGACAAATGCGATAAAGCCTTTTTTCAGAAAAGTAGTCTCGATCTACACTTACGCATTCACACGGGTGAAAAACCTTATTCTTGTGAAGTATGCAAAAAGAAGTTTTCTCAGAAATCTCACTTGAATGAGCATTCTGGAACTCATACTAATGAAAGGCCCTATTCTTGTGATATATGCGGACAAAAATTTAAACTAAAAAGTCGTTTAAATGTTCATTATCGATTTCATTCTAGTGGGAAATCTTTTACTTGTGACAAATGCGATAAAGCCTTTTTTCAGAAAAGTAGTCTCGATCTACACTTACGCATTCACACGGGTGAAAAACCTTTTTCTTGTGAAATATGTCATAAGAAATTTTCACAAAAATGTCATTTAAATGAACATCTTCGTACTCACACTGGTGAAAAACCGTATTCTTGCGAGGTGTGCTATAAGGAGTTTTCTCAGAAATCTAATTTTAATGAACATATTCGTACCCACTCAGGGGAAAAATCTTATTATTGTAACCTTTGTCGTGAGGCATTTGATCAAAAATTTCATTTAGATGAACATATTCTTACTCACACAGGTGAGGCACGCTACTCTTGCCAAATATGCAATAAGGAGTTTTCTGAGAAGTGTCATTTAAATGAACATTGTAAAACTCATTCTGATGAAAAGCGCTATTTTTGCGATGTATGTGGGAAAGGATTTAATGTGAAAAGTCTTTTAAATTACCATTATAGAATACATTCTGGGAAAAAATCCTTTTCTTGTGAAATTTGTGGTAAGGTATTTTATCAAAAAAGTAATCTCAAACTACATTTTCGTACTCACACTGGTGAAAAGCCATTTTCTTGTGATGTCTGCAAAAAAGCGTTTTCTCACAAACATAATTTAAATGACCATTGTAAAACTCATTCTGATGAAAAAAGCTGTTCTTGTGACATATGCGGTAAAAAATTTAAACTAAAAAGTTATCTGAATCGTCATTATCTAGTTCATTTTAGTGAAAATTCCTTTTCTTGTGATGTTTGCGGTAAGGCGTTTTTTCAAAAAAGTAGTCTCGATTTGCATTTGTTTGCTCACGCAGGTGAAAAATATTTTTCTTGTGGTAGATGCAATAAGAAGTATTCGCAGGAAAGCCATTTAATGGATCATTACCTTACTCATTCTGATGAAAAACGCTATTGTTGTGACGTATGCGGGAAACATTTTGAACTGGAATTATATTTAAATTGTCATTGCCAAATTCATTCAAATCAAAAATCATTTTCTTGTTATGTGTGTGATAAAGTATTTTATCAGAAAAATCGTTTCAGACAACATTTTCGTACTCACACAGGTGAAAAACCTTATTCTTGCGAGATATGCGATAAGAAGTATTCTCAGAAATCTCATTTAAACGAGCATTATCGAACTCATACAAATGAAAGGCCCTATTCTTGTGATATATGTAATAAAGAATTTTCTCATAAATGCAATTTAAAGAGACATTATCAAACCCATACAATTAAAAAATCATATTACTATGATGTATGCAGTAAGGAATTTTCTTTTGAAAATGATTTAAGTAAACAATTTAGTACTCATGCGAATGATGATCGTCAAGAATTTTCTCAAAAAAATAGTTGAAATCAGCATTTTTTTTTTTTTTTTTTTTTTTTTTTACTCGCATAAAATTCTTTTGCGTGCAATACTTGTGGAAACACATTTTCTGTGCAAGGAGGGGCTTCAATAAGCATCAGGGGAAAACGCTCTTATGATACAAATGAGGTCATTCGATTAGACTTCTGATATTACTATGTATACGTTAGAGAATTTTCTTGTGAAAATCATTTAATGGAAGACCGTCTATTTGTAGGAATGATGGAGTAAAACTGTATTAATATTTAAAAATGCATTTTCTAAATGTCAATACAGAATTATTATATTAAAGTTGCATTATTTTAATAAGTGGTAATTTTTTTGCTGGTAATACAATTAGAATTGCATTACCTTGTGCATTATTTGATTTACTTTGCAGTAAATTTATATAAAAAGAAGAAGAAACTGATCAGATTTCGTGAATTTAAGATTGAAAGACTTATTCTATCGGTTGAAGATATTTTAAAAAGAAAAACTGCAATGCGGTTGTTTTCCATTCCATAGAAGTTACCTTCGACAATGTTCATGAAATTGTAGGAATGATGAATTGCTCATTTATTTTAATCTCTTATTACGCCAAGAATCACCTTACACACGGCTGAAGGTCATTTTTAATCTCTTGGAATGAGCGAATAAATATTTTTTGTAAATAACCGAGAGCATTCATTATACAATGCCTTTCAGTACTTATGCAATTCATGCAATGGCTTGGTTATTATGAAGGGCCATATTTTACTGACGAGACTTCTCTGAATTGCCAAAAGTTTCCAATTCTAGTACATTTATATTGTAACACCCATTCCATTGAAACTCTATTCATTTCAGTGAGATGCTAAAACTATTATTATGCAAATTAGAATGGTGATGCTGTCGAGATCTTTATCGTCGTCATTCTAAATATGTTTTGTATATATGTATTAGCGTACCTATATATGAAAATGCTTATTATTTGCTACGATTGTGGATAACAGGTTTATAAATATTAGATAAAACCAGTGTTGTGCTCGAACCTGCTATCACTGTCACATATAAACAAAATTAGTTGTAAAAGTACAGCAAACTAAGTGTACAATGAATAAAAAAAGATGTTTTTATTTGTGAATATTTGATATGAAGTTATTTAGAATTTTATGGATTTTTAGATGAAGATATTTAGAATTTCGACATTACCTTGCAAAACTTGCATTTCATTAAAATATAATATTCTGCTTTTCTTCAAAATGCTTTTGATTTTACTTTCAGTTTTATGTGAACTTTTATATTTCCATTACACTGTGAATAATTAATGAGCTCACAGTAAGTAATGTACTCACTCATATTCTTTGCAATATACAAAAACCTTTTAGAATCTTTGCATTGTAGATTTTAGTGTGCCCTCCTTAAATGGATTTCTAAGAATACGGCTTGATTGAAACAGCACGTCCCGCCAAACAGAAGGGTTCAATCCCTGATTCAAAAGTCATTGATATTGGATTTTATTTTCTCGCATTTCGGACCTAAGACAATGAAAGGAAAAAATTTCTATACTATTTTCCTTTTTAGCCAATCAACAGATGTCAGTGTATAATATTTTTTAACTTTTATGATGATAATTTTGTAAATTTTATCCATGTGAAAGTATGCGATTAAATAGTATCATTTACTGAAGTATATTTTTTTTTTGTATTGTACGTATAAAAGTTGTTGTCAAATTTAATGTAAATCTGTACAGAACAGTAGAAAATAAAGTAAAATAAAATATTGTCCATAGTGAATAATAGTTTTTTGCCATATTTTTTTTAGTTAAATTTTATTTATTTGTTTGAAATAAGCACATTACAGAGTGCATTAATCAAAAGCATACAAACCACAAAGCAAATTAAAACATACACAAAAAAAGAATACAGAATTACAAAGTTCTGAGTCATATATAAATAAAAGTACAAACATCTAGCATTAAGTAAAACACAGTACCAACACAAAAGCATGAGTGCACACAAATATCAGAATATATATAGTTAAAGATAATGTGTAATCAAGAATTGGAAAAAAAAAATAATGGCAGTAAAAAAGAAGTAAGATCAAGTAGACGAAAGTTGAGGACAATGGTTTTAAAAACGCTAGGAGTCATATGTGATGAATGTCAAGTTCCCCAGAGATCCTTTTAAAAGTCTTATAAAATTTATACAAAGTCAACCTTTTGATATAGTTAAATTTAGAATAAATATTTGAAAAAGTACTTTGTTTTCTTAAATATCTTACAGGCACAGCAAAGTTAATAAAACTCGGGATATTAATAGTAATCGATCAAAATATTGACAACCTTATAAAAGAAAAGAACACAAGAAATATCTAGTCCACAACACAAACTAAGCAAATTGAACATATCACAAAGACAAGAAAAAGATATAAATTTAGAGTTAAATACATTTTTCTCCTAAAACAAATACCGTAAGAGATTGGTTTGAATACGCTCAATTATTTGAATTTTTTTACTGCAATTCCAAATAATACTAGAAAATTGCAGAGAAGATCTAACATGAGCATAATATTAAACTTTCAGGGCAATTTCATTAGAAAATTCCCTAGTTTTGCGTTGCCTGGATAGTAAACTAGTCCCTAGTTTATATTCCTAGTTCAGAATTCTAGGCCTACAATAGATTCTGAAAACCAAGGAATTAATATGTTCGGAAAAATCAAGTTAGAGTAAAAATAAAATTTAATGTTAAAGAAGATACCCACGTCTGTAACTGAATATTATAATTTCATAAATACGACGTAAAAGCTGAACTTTTCTAATTTTGAACTTAGCTAAATTTATCGGTGTTCAGTTATAACTTGTTATCTCTGTATCATTTATAAAGAGAATCGACATCTCTCTATAGGGTTTTTGAAATATTATGCTAGCGAATTGACACGTTTCGAATTTTCTGTCTATTGGCTATCCTACTCGTCTAATATTCGGACTGCAATTCCTTGAATAGATGAAGAAATAATGAAACGCACGGTCCGTTGGATGGGGCCAACAGGTGCGAAGAAACTCCTTATTCGATTGCATTCTGAGAGGTATGTTATGAATTCATCCTAGCATTGACACCTATCCGTTTTCTTTAAAATATTAACCTAGAGAAACCTATTGGCATATCCATAGCTGGAGAACGTAATGCATCGTCCTGTCCTTGCAAGCGCGTGAATGCTTTGAGAGAACCATCTTCATGAAGGACGGAGCTCCCACATTTTTGAACTAAAATTATGCTCGAAGGCAATTTACAGAATAATATATTATCATTTTCCTGATACATAGTAAAAATATCCATAGATACGGATCCCGTTGACTTTTAGTTTTGTGAACATTTTAAAAAGTTGGTCGGTTGCAACAACTCAAAAACCTTGCCTGAACTCAAGGTCCATATTTCATTCACAAAATATATCCGAAAATTTTCTGAGAATGACTGTTGAATAAATGTTTATGATTTCAAGGATTTCTTGAGAATAATGGCCAATATGCCGAGTGCAATTTACATAGATCTCATTCTACAGTGTAATATTGCGGAGTTTTTCTAACAGTTAATAACACGTCCTCTGGTGGCTATTTTTACAATTTGAATTTTCTTTTTCAGCTAAATGTCTTCATTAAGAAACGTGTCGAATTTAATAAGTCTCAGATGAATAGATATAGATATATACTATTTGAACAACCTGAGCTAAAGTACTGAATAGGTTAACTTCAATTGTATAGACACCTTGTATACATATAAAATTATACTAAAAACGGCTTTACATACGTCGCGTGAACGCCGATTCAAACAATAGCATATATTCATGCAATAGAAATAAAATTGTACGATTGAATTTTATTACAGAATTGAGAATTTTAAAAGTTTGTGTTTCTTCCCAATATTCCTTTAAAAAAAAAATTTATCAACATTTTGCCGTAAGCATGCGGAACAAGCACTCCACCTACAAAGAAATATGAGCCGGTTATATGCCTATACGAGTGAATTATATGACTCGCTATTTGAAACTGAGTAATGACTTTTTCAGCAAAATATTTTTAAGTTTTATATATATATATATATATATATAATTAAAAATTTAAGCGACAATTGATTCCGACGAACCAGCTAGTCGCAAAAAGAGGGGTAACAAATAAATAAAATAACAAATAAAAAAGACTACTCAACAAATAAAATCAAACAAATATGATTTTCTTTAATTACAAACTTCAGAATATTTTTAAAAAATACAAGCAGATCTTATTCTTTAGATTCAGATTTAATAAAGACTCCTAGCAAGAATATTATTAAAAAAAAAAAAAGACAAAAGAAACGGATTATTCTAAAGATCCTTTATTGCAAAAATGAAATATTTATAAGACAAACAGTCACAAATTGATTTCCAGCCTAAAGTGATGCTAACTCTTCACATATAACCTATTTGGAGTTAAAAAAAACAATCCTAAAAAATATTGTATCAACAAAAAATCAAATACATTAATACCTGATAACTCTAATGAATACATCAATTACAATCTTAACTACTGAAATTGTTGCTTTGAATTACCATTTATTCGAACGTCGTGACGTAGAAACAGAGATATCTGAATTTCTCTGATACTCGTAGCATCTAATTTCCACTGGATTTATTTTAATGGAGATAACCGAAATTTAATTCTCACAAGTTAAGACCCACAACAGAAGGTGAGTGAAGAACAGCCATTGAGTTTTAAACACATTAATGATGTGATGAGTGATGCTTGCAGTGTCATCGGTTGACTTTTCGGCATAGCTAGATGTTAACTCTTTAAAGTTGGACTATTACTGATAATTTAGATTTTATATTTATTCTAATAATGTGAAATCTGACACTTCGATTAAATATTATTATCTCTTCCAGTGAATAAATGGTGAATCAATTCCTCATACAATTTTTGGACTTGCCTGCTTACTAATCATGGTATCAAATAATGTTTGGATGCATCCCTGCAAGACAATCATCAATATTTAAAACACAACATCCAAAAATTTACTATGTTACGTTTCATACAAATCATTCATAAAAAGGTCTTTAAATAACATATTATTCAAATATACAGTTCCCTTTGATTTGTATTAAAATTAGTAAAGGTTCCAAGTGTACAGCTTAATCATTCTCTGTGGTATGTGTCAGCAAATGTTTCTTTAAAGCTGCTTTATAAGAAAATTTGTCACTACAGATGTCACAAACAAAAGGTTTTTCTTTCGTATGAGTTCGTAAATGTATTTTTAAATACGGCCGCTGAGAAAATGTTTTATTACAAATATCGCATGAAAATGGTTTCTCTTTCGAATGAATACGTAAATGTCTCTTTAAATCCGAATTGCTTGAAAAGGCTTTATTACACAGATCACATGGATAGGGTTTTTCGTTCGTATGCGTCCTCAAATGATTCATTAAATTCCATTTAGCGGAAAATATTTTATTACAAATGTCACATGAATATGGGTTTTCTTTCGTATGGATACGTAAATGGGCTTTTAAGCTCGATTTCTGAGAAAACATTTTATCACAGATGTCGCATGCAAACGGTTTCTCTTTCGAATGTATCCATAAATGTCTTTCCAGATTCCATTTTGAAGAAAATGCTTTATGACATACATTACATACAAAGAGTTTTTCTTTCGTATGAGTTCGTAAATGTGGCTTTACACGCTTCCGTTGAGTTAAAATTTTATTGCATATGCCACATGTATACAGTTTCTTTTTTCTATGAGTCACTAAATGTTCCTTTAAATTTTTGGCCTGAGAAAAGGCTTCATTACATAAACCACAGGCGTACGGTTTTTCCATTTTGTAATTTTTTTTTTAAGTAATGCCTATTTTTAATAATTCCTTCGAGGTAAACTTGAATTTATAATTCAGTAATGCACCTTCCTTTTAGTTTAAATGAGATATAAGCATAAATTCCCTCTTTTGTTTATCCAAATAAGAATATTCTCAAACAAAAATAAATCGTGTAAATCAAAAACTGTAGACACATATACTTGAGTAATTGGAATTTTTCATTTTGTGATCCTGCAATCCATCCAAGAAATTTCTGACGAAAACAAGTTATTTCTCTGTAACTATTCTCACTATCAGGACACACTTCCGAGAAATTGCACCCTTCATCAAGGTTCCACACAATGAGCTTCAAAACCTAGATAACATGAAAAACTGATATAAATATTACATTCGGATTTATTGAAAATAATCAAATGTGTGCAAAGATGAAAACAGATCAACAACAATTAGTGTGGCAACTACACTGACGACTTCCCGCAAGAAAACAAATCGAAGAGTTTATTTCAGTAAATGAAATTCTGCAGGATGTTGTAAAGTCTAAGTTATTTAGCAAAATTCATAATTGCATTCTTTTCGGCATTAATATATATATATATATATATATATATATATATATATATCGTATTGTGATTTATATATAAAAAAAAGTGGTTACTCAGTTTGATTCGAAAATACTTCAGAAATTTTGAGAAACAATTCCTTTTTCTAGAACTTTACTGAGAATGGATTATAAAAAATAATTTCAAATTTTGACATTATTATGAAAGAAAAGGCTCAAATATATGACAATACAGAAGTACGGAAAAGCGTTATAGATTAAGAATTCACCAGCGACACCGGAGTATTTGTGATGAAATGACGGTTTCTTGGAAATATAAAATGAATTCCCCATCTCCGGATGGTGTTAAATACAGTAAATAGAGGCAGTTTATAGAATAAAATGTATTTTTGTTATGAAATTCACAGGCATGTGAGACTAAGGCCGTGCTTTGTTAAACCAGAAATCGCGCAGTTCTCAGCTTTAAATATCCATGTTGTTTGGAGGGAAGTTTTTAGAGATCATTTTGCAATCATTCGATGCCATAAATGTAAAAGTGATCAAGAGCACGTCATGTCATATCTTCGCAGACCGATGTCATAAGTTATCAGGTTAGGAGAACTAGGCTGCTAAGCATGCAGATGGAATTGATAGGGGCATACGCCTTCGCAAATGTTGGACATTTCTATCAATACAGGGTTTAAATAATGCCTTTTATGCCTTCATCTTGTATTCAAATGAAGGTAAGCACAACGCAAGCAATTCTGAAGAAATTCCTTGCCTCAGTCAGTGTTTAATGATCAATGAATGTAACTGAGTCTCAAATACCGGGTTGCAACACAAAGCTCGAAAAAAAAATCCCTGTATCTTCTCTATTTCTTCCCTGTACGTATACTTAAGATATGGGAAAATGGGCCCTCATGTGCTAATTATAATGGAATAGGGTTTATACAAAACCCGACTTTTTGTAAAACTGATTTTCAAATTCAATATTTCCAAAAAACCGGCTTTAGCCGGTTTTCGAATTTTTGTCAAAAAAATAGAATAAAGAAAAATATTTAATTTAATTTATATAAAATAACAAAAAAAAACGAAATCAATATCAAAGTCAAAATATAAAAAAAAATAAGGATTACATATGCATATTACTTAAACAAAATAACGAAAACTGAAAAAATAAATTTCAAATAATATTCATATTATTTTCACTCATTTTAATTTCTCCTAAGAAAATAGGATTTTAAAAAACATAAGATATTTATTCACTGAACGGTGGTTAAGTCTTGTTCTTATTTTGGACATAACAATGCCTGAAATTGAAAATACTCGTTCACTAGCTATTGAGCTTGGTTTTATAGTTTTAAGAGCATCAAATAACAAATCTAAGTTTTTTTGTACTTTTATTCGTTGCCGCAAATAATGAAAATTCAGCATTCATTGTTTTTGGATTTGTAAGTTTTTCTTCAGGGTCTTCAAGAAACTTAAGAATTGATTTTTCTGTGGCTTCTTTTAAAAAAGCATTTCTCTGATGTAGTATCTCCGGTTTGCTCTTCATCAGAATCGGTTTCCAGATAACTTAATAATTTTGGTTTTTGAAGCTAAAGAAAGTACACTAGATTTCTTCGCTGAACTAGAAATGTTTTGTGGATTTTGCAAATACAGCAAAAGAATTGGTAAATTCTACATTTCTTTCTTGAATTCGTTTTTCTAAAGCATATAAAAATTTCAAATTTAATTCAGTTTTTAAATTTTTTAGTTCAATTAACAGAAATTCAGATATACCTTCACTTGTTAATAAATTGGCATCTCATCGGCCTAAGCTTTCAGCTGTTAGATGATCGATCTCAACCGATAAAATTCAATTAAAAAATTACTTTTTATTTTATTTTATTTATTTATTTATTGAAGACGAGGAATATCCAGACGTCCCAGAAAACCGGTTTTCTTAATTTAAAAACCGGTTTTCGAATTCGACAAATTTACTTTAAAAAAATGGTTTTTTAAAACCGAGTTTGAAAACCGACAAACCCTATAATGGAATATAGATTTAAGGGATGAAAAAAGCAATGAAAAGAAGCAACAATTTAACATTCTTCGAATCAATAGCATATTAAAAGAAGGTTTATATTTACAAAAAGGAAAAAAATAGACAATTTACTTTTATTTATTATCAAGAATTTTGCAACACAAAACTTATGTATTAAGGGAGCGGGGGGGGGGTATATTAATTTTAAGTCGCACAAAATTAAGGACTCAGGTGAAATAGAACACAAAATATTTTTGTTATCATGATATAAATCATTTAACGATTACTTAACAAAAAACATTACAAAGCAAGATTTTTTTTTATTTACTTATTTATTCATTTTTGCAAATTCAAGTATTTGGGCATATATTTCTGTAGATTTTAAGCCATCAGTTTCATGAAGATAACGGATCTAATCCGTAACAAATAAGTTGCAACATTTCAGTATAGCTTAACGTACATTTTTTAGTTATTTCACTTTCAATGAACAGATTTGAAAATATTTCCGACATATTGTTAAATGAATTAAGGGACGAATGTTACACAACACATTTTAATGCCCGTAAAAATTCAGCTTTAAATGAGATGAAGTGACTTTTATCCATGATGCAAGGGAGATATTCAATCGAAAACTTCTTAATAATAAATATTTTTTTACAAAAAAAAAATCCTATAAGTCAATATGACGCACTTTAATAATGTACATTAGTATCATAAATGTACAGTTGCTTGTCCTATTCGGCCATTCTCTAGAAATCAAAGCCTCCAAAAATGTTAACAAGAAAAAAAAAAGAAGAGTGCAGCAGATCACTTACCACACCAGTGACAGAGTTTTACGGTTAGAAATATTTTGGGAAAGTCATGGTAACAAAACTACTCCAATTACGGATAAGCTAATTATTTGAAACCATTCGTCTTTGTTTTTTATACGCTCTTCATGAATGAATGAATGAATGAGAAAAGTTTTTTTATCCCTAACTGTCATATCCATGTCAGTATTTCAATTGTAATTGGTTTCATCTATCTTATGAATAAAGATTTGTATTCCTTCAGTGAATTGTGAAAAACAATTTTGAAAAGAAAAATTTCATTTATGCAATATTGTGCTTTAATACAAGTTTTTAGCGTTTAGGTAAAAAGCTTTAGGTGAAGCTTAGGTTAGCTTTTAGGTGAATTGTGAAAAACAATTTTGAAAAGAAAAATTTCATTTATGCAATATATAGCTTTAATACAAGTTTTTAGCTTTTAGGTAAAATTAATTGAAAAAAATTATAACTATTTGCTGCTAAAACTATTTTAAAACAACTTTTTGACAATATGACAAAAAAAAAATAATCTAATGAATTATTTCGTCCAAAAAATGTAACTACATATCTAAAAGCTCGTCTTTTTTACAAGGAAACGCGATGTGGCGATGTGACAACCTTTTTTTTTTTTTTTTTTTTTCCCCGACAAGCAGCATTTTACATCCTAAAACGTAACCAAGATGGATTCATATGTATTACAAAAAATTGAATCAACTCAAATATATTATTAAAAAAATATAATTTGAAAGAGACATTACCAATTTTTTATAATAAAGCAAAACCATAATATGCATTTTTTTTTCTCCTTAAAAATTATTTTCATTAAAATTTACAATCCATATTAAAAAAAATCCATTAATCAAATTATTCAGTGTAATATATATATTTCCAGGATGACACTTGACAAAGATACTTCCATTTCAGTGCTTGAAAAGTAAATGCCTTTCTATTCTTAAGCTTTTCACAGGTTTAAACATGCCCATTAATTTCAATAGTTTAGATTTCTAATAAGATAATATATTAAAATATTTTAACTAAATTGTTCATATTGTTCTACAACAGCTCTAAGCATATAGACTAAAAATGCTTATCATGTGCTTTTAATATTTGATGAATTGTCTAACAAATATACTTCTCATAGTCTAAGTAAGGCTTAAATATGTAAACCACAGCATGCAAAATGGGATCAAAGTGACCCATTGATTTGTGCCACTCATGAAGTCAATGAGTGACACAAATCAATAGCTATCATGATCAATTATGAATTGCAAAGCAAGCATTATTTGTTACCTGCTCAGATAAAAGCTGAAAGAGGGGTAGAAATACTGGAATGGGTTTTGTAACATGATTTAATATCATTTTCAATCATTCTTATATTATTCACTATATGTATTATTAATTTTAAATGTCTATATATGAAAGAAAGAATAATCTGCTTCTTGTAAACATTAAAAAAAATATAAGATAAAATATAATATTGTCATTCTAGATTTTTTTTTCAACAATCATATTTTCAGCCAACTAATAATTTTACTGTACACAATCTCAATTTCAAAGGAAATATATCAATGAATAATCAGAGAATAAATGTAAAGCGGAAATGATAAAATTCAATTGAATATTTTTTGTTTGTTTTCTTAAAAATGCATTGCAGCACAAAGATTTAGTAACTGAAATAATTCATTAAATAATAACAATCATTCATTTAATAAGGTAATATATATATTTTAAATTATTATTACTTCCACTAGAATTTGAAATATCACATAAAGTTCATTACCAGATAACTAATAACTAGCTTGTATTTCTAAAAATTGTGGATTTATTAAAATAGCAATAAGTATTTAAAATTGCAATTTCATATAATTTGAAGTTTATGCACTTCACATAAAATCCATTAAAACAAAGAAGAAGTCAAGTTATATTAATAAAGCATATAAAAATAGGAAAGAACAAAATTTAGAAACAAATTATGATATTTGAAAGCGATATTATAAAACAATTTGTGAAGTGAAGAATAGTGTGCTCCCGAGTTTGGAACGCTCTTCTAGGAATCCTAATGCTGTTTTGTTTACTACTTTTTGCAGTGGTTGAGTTGTATATGAACTACAACTATATTGTGAAAAATGTTAAATTAAAAATATTTAAAAAAATATTGATTAGATTTTAATTTTGTTCTTTATTATAATTAAAAGTTTATTAAATAAAGAAAGTTAAGCTTACAATTAAAAGTTATTTCCTTCTTTCTTTTTTTTTAAATGTGAATAAGAACAGAAAATATTTATTCTTTTGCAATTTTTAATGGTCAGTATGCGCTTTAAAAAATCGTCTGCATTCTCACTTTAAAAAACAGCTGCAATGGAATTCTTTGCAGTTCTCGTAATTCTTTTGATGTTTTAACGGTTGCTTCCCTTCATAATTTATTATGTTGATGGATGTCTGGTAAATGGGAGGGAAGACAGTATTTCGAACCTGCAGAATGGATGAAGGGCGAGTGAAATATATATACAGAGTGGTCAAAAAAAAAACTTCCCCTATATATGAAACCCTAGCGGCCTATCCGCTCAACCAATCGAACCAAAATTTCAGACATGGTTGTTTGAAGGTATGCGCTGGAGATTGTGATGATTCTAAACAACACAGGGTTCACAGTTACGGTTACAGTGAGAGAATTTTGAAATTTTCGAATGGCTACACCCACTTTTTCATTGCGCAAATTGATCAGAGTATTGAAAAACCACAAATGGCATTGGAACGATTAGCGTGTGACGAAAATTGCCGCCGTAAAGCATATGCAAAGAAGAGCATTATAAAGGACTAATGACAACACAGAGTTTAGTTTAGTTTAGTTTAGTTATATTAACGTCCCGTTTGAAGCAACACTAGGGCTATTTTGGGACGGACCTCGTAATTTTGAACCGCGGTCAGATGACGAAGACGACACCTGAGCTGGCACCCCCCTCTCCACACCGCACTACACCAGCGGGAGGACGTTTGGCCATGACGGATTTAACGTGCAACAGACCCCCCTACACGACGGTTCTTCAGTGGAATCGGGTCTCGAACCTGAAACCCTCCGGTTCCGAAGCCGAGACCTTACCACCAGGCCACCGCGGCCATGAGAACACAGAGAGGAAAGAGAAAAAAAGTTTTTATTGGAATGGAAAGTTATAATTACAGGTTTTCAACGTTTTCATCTTCGCAGGCGACAATGCATTGCATTCGGGAGATTGTGGACAACAATGCCGAACGTAACATGAAAGGAGGAATCTGCATAACTTCACGTGCTATCGCATCTTGAAATTCTGACACATCTCGTGGACCAGGCATGTACACCTTAGATTTCAGATAACCCCAGAACCAGAAATCCGTAGGAGTGAGTCGGGGTATCGCGGTGGCCACGAAACTGCAAAGTTACTAGAGATGACTCTATCAGCAAAGTGTTGTTGCAGCACTGGTCGAACACATTGGGCGACGTGTGGAGGATCCCCCATCTTGCATCCATACAATGTCCCTAATGACATTTCGTTGCTGCAATTCAGGAATAACGGAATTCCGCAATTATTTGTTGTGAAGCAGAATGCAGTTTGAAGACAGTGAAGAGACTTTTTATCTTTTTAATATCCATTGGGAAAGCATAATTATTTACAAGCAAAGACACGGACATTGCGCGCCCGCCACAGCGCATCACAGAAGCATAAGTGGGGGAAAAGAAGGGCCGAAATAAATTATCCCTCGCCTTATATAACCTTAGATTTTGATAGGGAAAATATTTCTTCGTTGTGCTAATATATTAATAAGATTCTGAAAGGGACTTCTTACGCATGTTAATCACATGTAAGGGAAACACAGGGATCTTTTAAGAAAGAATGTGCTTACTGGACATTTTTTACCCCTTCATGCCGAGCGTGTGAAAGTATCGGCGTTTAGCTGATTAAGCAATTTTACAAAGCTTCTCTTGAATTAATTAAGTCGAGACAGTGGAATTGGATCACGAAATAAGAGAATATTTTAGAATGAAGTTACTATGGTCTAAATTAAGATAAAACCTTGAAAATTAATTAAATTGAAATTAGAGTTTAAAATATCATTACATATATATATATATATACTAGCCGCCTTTGGCAACCAGCCGGTTCGCCAGTGTTACCGCTCCCTACAATTTTCAATTAAATATTTTAAGTAACTGGTCTCTTAATAGATTCTCAAACAAAACATTTTTAATCTTCAAATTTTGATAGTCATACCAAACTTATACTGTTGTTTAGATCGTTTCGTTCAATTTATTATATATATATATTGCTAATTTGTTGTCATTTCCGGTAAAACTTCAACTTTAATTTAAAGTGGAAATGATGAAATTGCAATTAATATAAAGATATTTTTTAATAAAACCAAGCATTTTATCTTATTTATCATCTTTATTGTTACTTATTTATTATTATTATTATTGAATATGAGTATTGCAAACAGAATCGCTCGGTATTTAAGTCTTATGTGAACTACAAAATATTTTTCATAATTTATGTAATATCTCAAACTATAATTCAACAAAAATTTCTCAGATTCAGCATAAAATTCAGTATTTAGTTTTGCTTTCAAAAGGATTGAAATGAAATCAATAAAAATATTTTGTTCCGGTCTATAAATATATTTCAAAAATTATGAAGTCTAAATTTAATTCAGTAAGGTATCAGATTCTGAGAAATATTCTGGACACACCAAATTTTAAATAAATAAATTAATGTTTCTATTTTCCACGATCAACTAAGACTTATTTATGAAGTTTTGAATGTTAAAAATTTAGAAAAACTCAACATTTTCATAATCTTAGGCCAATTAATCTTGAGAAACCTGCGCGCTGATTGGCGTATTTTCTTAGAAACGATCGATGGAAAATCTAAAATTATCCTTTTTTTTATTGAATAGTGATATTCAAATTTTCATAAATCAGTCAGTTTAAGTGATTGATTTAGTTGATTAGAAATTAACTCTTTTTATTTAAAATATTAGTGTTTCAAGAACATTTTATTATTCGTGATATCTACAGCAGAAGCTTTATGTAAAATCAAAAGTTCGTTATTTATTAGAGTATTTATTGAATCAAGTTACATAAAATATAATCATTTTCCATTTAGACCATTTTAGCAGATCTGTGTCTTACTAAAGGTTTACAAATTAGCTGTGTGGTCCTGATTTGAATGGATATCCTGTTCATATTAAACAAAACTTGCCTTAAAATAAAATTGATTTATTGTATTAATAATATAGAGAGTGTAAAAGATCATAAAATAATTTTTCTTGAATTTATTGTTTAGAAAAAATAATATTTCATATTTGTTTCATTTCCTACAGACACGTGCTGAAAATTATATTTTTGCAGATTTCCTTTCCAAAAAGATTTAATTTATTTTTAATTGGAGCTTTAATCAATGTGATGGCAACACTTTGAAAAAAACTAATTTTTTCCCATGAATGCGAAACGTGCTCGTGAAGCTTAGATTTTATTTTTATTTTGTACGAAAAAAAATGTTGAAAAATATAGTTAAAATATTTATTTAAAAATTCATTAAAAATGGAAATTTAATTTTAAGGTTAAAATATTGGTATCATTTAAAAGATAAATTTTTGATCTTTTATTTCATGTAAAAATATTTTTTGTGCGGTAATATTTTCGGAAGTTATAACAGAAACACGCCAAAATTTCGGTTAATTTTTAAATAAATAAAATTTTAATTAAAAATTTTAAAAAATAACCCCCAGGTGCACATTTCCGTCCTCCAAGGTATACACATGCCAAATTTGGTAGCTGTAGGTTGAATTGTCTGGCCTGTAGAGCGCCAACACACACACACACACACACACATTGAGCTTTATTATAAGTATAGATTATGAGTTGATGGATGCTTTGAAATTTTGTGTGGAGAATGTTTTGATATCGAACTGGCAAAATGGATGAAGGGTGAGTGGAATATATTTTTTTACGAGTTGATGAAGTAGGAAAAAGGATGTTTGAAATTTTGTATAGAGAATGTTTCGATTGCTTCTTCCACCGTTCTTTTTTTTTTTTTTTTTTTTGGTTATGTACTGTTCCTGTTATCCACACAGTCCTTATGTTCAATGTACCAGCGAAGTTACTAGGAAGCCGTATGATGTTGTAGTTGTTTTTAAGTTAAAAAATTCTGCCTTCGGCATCTGTAGAAGGCACCGGGCAGTCTGGAAAAAAAATACTTATAAAAAAAGTAAAAAGTTCTAATTATATGGCGAAAGTATTTGTTTATTTTATCCACCTTCTTTACTAGACCTTAAAGATAGCAAATGGATGAAATGATCCTTGATCCGAACCAATGAAATTCACCCGAAATTCGCGCGTCATCGTGACGTCAGAAAGAGAAAAAAAACAACGGTTTGGCGGTAACATGAGTATATGGTATTATTAAACTGAAAGATGTGCATAACTTTCAATAAAAACTGTGCATAATTACAAGACAGACAGAAGTATATGCCAAAAAACACAAAGATGCTTCATTTTTGTGGCCAAGATACTTAAAAGTATTAAATTTTTAGAGCACTCTTTTTATAGTAAGTTCACAAAATTGAAGTTAAAAGTAAAGGGGATTTTAGTGTGCCCCTTGCTGCGCCAACAATGCCAAGTCGCCAATAAAGATGGCGGACAAAATAAACAAATACTTCCGTGGAACAGTTAATGTTATCATTTCCCGCCATATAATTAGGACTCTTTACTGATAAGTATTTTTTTTTTTTTTTTTTTTTTTTTTTAAGACTGCCCGCTGCCTTCTACAGATACCATCGGCATCTGTAGAAGGCACCGGGCAGAATTTTTTAACTTAAAAAAAACATCCCACGGCTTCGCTAGCAGCGGGAGCGGAAACCTAGTAGCTTCGCTAGCACGTTGAACATAAGGACTGTGTGGACAACAGGAACAATACATAACCAAAAGAAAAGAAAGAACGGAGAAAGAAGCAATTGAACATTCTCCATACAAAATTTCAAACAAACACCCTTTTCCCAACTTCATCAACTCCTTAAAAAATATAATCCATTCACCCTTCATCCATTCTGCCTGTTCCGATTTAAGTAATTGTTAATAACTTGGGAATTCTTTTTAATATATTAATAGCTTATTACTGCTATTCTTTCCTAAATTCATTTTCTCAAAGTATGACAGCTTTTATTTTAAAAGTAGTCTAACGTTTTAAGTTAAAACTTATGAACTAAAAAAAAAAATTTACTATAAACTTTATGATATGGAGCCAAAAACTATACACATTTTCAGTTATATACCCTAAAAATTTCAGTTAAGCCAAAATTAATTGATGATTTGGTTGACATGAGTGATAAATCTAAAGCCTATTATTTTGCTGGGTCAGAATTTTTTCAGCAACATATTTTTCATATAAATTATGTCATAAATTTCATATAAAATACCATTATTATTTAATCAGTTCAATAATACAGTATACTCATTCCCATTATGACTTAATAATGATCACAACCAAGTCTCCTGATTGTTTTTCTCGTATTTTTTTTCTTTCTGACGTCATGATGACGTGCGATTTCGAGTGAATTTCATTGGCTCGGATCAAGGATCATTTCATCCATTTCCTATCTTTAAGGTCTAGTGCCATCTTTATTGGGGACTTGGCATTGTTGGCGCAGCAAGGGGCACACTAAAATTCACTTTTACCAACATTTTAATAATGCAATACATATGTTATAAATAAAAGAATCCCTAAATAAATACAAAATTTAATAAATCAACTTATTAATTCGAACATAAAAAAAAAAAAAAACAGGTTACACCTACCTAACACACAAGGATAGCTTTTAGAGCAAAATTTTCTTCAGGATTCATATGATCAATCTAATTCTGGACATAGCAAGTTTATGTAGAATTACATAAAAGCATATTAGAATGATTTTTTCATATCAACCCTGTGAATTAACATAAATTAAAATGGTAGATTAAATTAAAACTAACAATAAAATGTCTATGTACATGTGTGCATTGACAATCTACAAGCCAGACACTTTGACTTACAGCTACCAAATTTTGAAAATAGGAATAAGCATTTTACAGATTATTTAAAATTTTAAATAACTAAACATTCAGCCATTACAGCACAGAAATGAATTTTACATTATATTAAAATATGAAAAATTGTCATTTTAATTTTGCCAATCTTATAATGGTAAAACTTTTTGTTAAATTTTAATAATTTTTAAAAAACTATTTTTTGCCTAGTTTTTAACAGATTACATTGTTGCTATAAAATTCAAACCATCTTCATTTTTTCATTAAACAATTAATAACTTGATTTTCTTCCAATGGTGAATGCAAAGGAAGGATTGTGTGTAATACCTATGTAGTTTACAAAACAAATAAAAAAATTGAGGTTACAGTATCGTGAAAATAAAAAGGTAGATGAACCTGATATTTACATTTTTAACAGTCCTATGATGTTATGGGACTAGTTTCCATCAGAAAGTTTCACATTTTCAATAAATCAGACTAAAGTGAGACATTAAAATAATATGATTCTAATGTTAAACAATTTGGCAAAATCATGAACTTACAATTAAACAATTTATCTGCAAACAAATGAAATCAATATTCCTTGCAAGCCCATTGATCATCTAAAGCAACTAGATTTTAAAAAAAATTAAAAAAAAACCTATTATCAAATATGGTGTTTCATTTTTTAACTACGACATTGCATCACTGGAAAATCTTATTGCATTAATCAGAATTGTGAAATCAAGATAGGACAAAAATTGTCTACTGTAATACAATATCTTGCTTGACAACTATACTTAAAAAAAAAACAGTAGGTGCTAAAGATAAAAAGGATTAAATCTGAAAAAAAAATACTTAAAAAAAAAAATTGAAAACTGAATAATTAAAATAAACATATAAATTTGTTTGGTAAGATTGAATAAAAGTTTAAAAAAACATATCTAATATTATTTATCTGGACTTCTAACAATCATAATTTTTAATGTCACTTTTGTTAAGAAACTGGATTTCTCCCTTCGTTCATATAACTTATATATAAGTATTATTTTGTCCACATTTTCTTAATATTTAAAAATGGGTCAACATGATTTCAAACTTAAATACATATATATATATTCTTATATGCAAATGGCAACTGATAAAAACCTAAACAATAATTCAAATGACATAGAAATAATTCAATATTCTTACACTATGCATCTGTGTATATTAATAGCATAATGTAAACATATATATTTACTTGTATCATCTTATCTCGAATATTTCTTAAATGACAAAAGTAAAAAAAAGAAAATTTTAAAATAAATTGCTCATAATTAATCTATCTAATTAGTTATTATTATGATGATTATCTAATTAGTTATTTCTTTATCATGAAATTTCTCAGCTTACTGAGAAATTTTGCTTCCCTTGTCATAAACATGAACACACACAAAAAAAATTTTTCACTAGAGCAAAAACATTCATTTTTAAAAATACTGTAATCAATTAAACAATAAAATACACAATAAATCAATTATAAATTTTCACTATAACAAAATTTTCATTTTCATAAAATAAAATAATCAATTTATTCAAAAAGAGTTTATATATATGTCTGGAATAAATTGATATACTGTTCTCAATATAATTTTAATATGAAAGCAGTAGTAATTTTTTTGCGTCTTATATACTTTTAAATTTATCTTAGCATCTTGAATATATATATTCCAGAGACGTCAAACACTCAAAATAACAGCATTTTTATTCCATACTAACTATATTTGTCGTTCCCCATTCTATTTCGTAACGGAATGATACAAATGTCTAAATTATTAATCTTTTGAACAATTTAGTTGTTGTATAAAATGTAACACTCACAACTTATAGAAAAGATACTCATCTCTTAAAACAAAAGAAAAATATGGCTTGTTTAAACCTTACTTAAAAGCACTCCGGTCGTTCTCATTCAGTAAACAAAACATTTCTTGCGCCATGTCTCCTTTACGCCAAATCTAAAATAGTACGTCAAATAATCGCCAAGTAGTAAGTGCAGCCCATAACGAGTTCATCGAGAAATTATTCCGTGCATACGGGTTTTAGGTGCATTCTCGTTCCGGACCCTGAAGGGACTTCAATTGTAACAATGCGAAAAGATTATTTAAATAATCTTTTCTCATTGTTTTGATAATTATTAACTAAACTTTTCAGTTTAACTAACTTTAAATAACTAAACTTTTGTTCGTTTATCTCCTCCGATATTTTCTTCTATATAAATAATAATCTACAATAAAATTTATTTTTAAATGTATTAAATTAAAGGTGTATATCACTTTTTATTAACTTTAATTATTATATAAGAAAAAGAGTCACAATTTTAATGTCTTCAGGTGTGCCTCGATTTGTCGATAGAATTTATATTCTACATTAAATTATAAGCTAAATTTAATGTAGAATATAATTTTGATTTAATAATTAATTTATCATACTAATAACTACACAAATCAATTAAAGGCGAATATGTGTAATCGTAACTCATATTACATTTTTTTACATACTTAGTATATATTAAGTATAGTTTGATTTTACTTTCTGTTTATAATTGAACTTGTACGAGAAAATTATGATTTTTATATAAATAAAAAGTTATATTTTGAAAATCAAAAAATCTTACTTTTCGAACAGTTTTTGTTTTTTTTAATTTTAATATTAGAGAATATAGAAATTTCATTATGAAGTTGTAGTTTTACAATGCTTAGAATTACATTGGTATTTCTTAATAATTTATTTGTGTTGGCTGGAAATAGAAGTTATTTCTTAAACTGTTCATTAAAAAGAACTGATGAAAAAAATTACATTTTACTTTCCTAATAACATTTTACTCTTTTTAACAGGAAACTTGATCAATTAATAAATTGAATTTCAATTTAGCAATTTATTAGAGTTAGATGTAGAATCAGTATTGTTAAACGTTGATCAATTTATAATTTAGAATATAGCTTTCACAATATTGTTCAAAATCATTAAAAGTAGAACTTTTAATATTGTTTTCAAAATATTGTACAATATTATAAAATATTAATGTAAAAATTGTTTCTGTTTTAAAATAAAATATCAAACTAAATAAATTATTAAATTATGACTAATATTTGTGTTCTTTCATTGTACTGTATCAAGGTTTTTACAAATTTCCGTGCCTTTTTAATGTAGCTTCATACTATGCAATGTTATATGGTATTAAATGTTCACAATATTATTCAACGTTTCCTAAATGTTATGTAATATTAGGGTGCTGCGGACGTTGTTCTAATTTATATTGTTTCTATGAATAAATTATTTCATATAGAATTAATCCGACTATTTTCGAAAACGAATTTTTAAAAAGAATCATAAATATTTTTTATTTTACAAAATACCAAAAACAGAATTGAAAGGCAGCTATTAGAAAGAAAAATACACTTGTTGACTTTAGTTTTTGGAAAAAAGAAAAAAAACTGCTTATTTAATGATAGTTTAGAAAAATTTTCCTTGTTAGGAAAAACAGCGTAGTTAAAAAAATATTGGAAATATTTAATTTTTATTTCACATGTATATAGCTCAAACTACATAAAATGTAACAGACCATAAAATAGAAATTATTTTAATAAACAAAAATTTTATGAGCATTGAAGTTGCAAGTAATGATTTTTTTGTAAAAATTTGTCTATGTTTTGAAGTGTCTATAAAACATGTCTGAATGAAGCTATCTTAAAATCCGCGGTCTTCACACCCTCAAAGGTTTTAAATTCATGCATACCAAATTTTATGAAATTTTATTGAATTGATTTTGAGATATCTGGGGGCACGGCAGTGCCCCCGCCAAGTCGAGCAAAAACAAGCGGCACGGCCGTACTATCCTTTTCTCGAAGCAGTTCAGGCCATTTTCAACCCCCTATAACTTCGTTGCGGATAAAACTAGAAGCCTGAATTTTCAGTAACCAAGCAGGCATTATATAAACACGGTATATTTCAAATTTCATTAAATTTGAACCAGTAGTTTAAGAATTATAACTAGTCAAAGTTTGTGAATTTTGTCACTGACTGACTGACTGACTGACTAACAGATCATCAAAACTCTAAGGCACTTCTAGCAGACATAGAAGCTTCAAATTTAGAATACAATTAGTGTTTAGTGTATAAATCAAGGAAAAACTAAAATATCCATGTAATAATGGACGGATCGATAAATTTTTCGAAGTTTCGAGCATTATCCATTTTGTCGGCAAATTCGTCGCCAAATGGTCGCCAAGTTTGTCACCAAGCTCTCGTATCACTGGCTCGGCATCCGGCAGCATCTAATACAGATTACTGTAAAACGGTCTTTCATATGATGACACTATTCTCGCTGGGAAAAATTAATTAAATCTCAAAATTACAGGTTTCTAACAATATCTAATTTGAAATAATTCAATTTGAAGCTGTGGAAGCTGCAAACGCAATGGGTGACTTTCAGAAAATCAATCTGGTAGAAGAAAGCAAACTGATCTTCAAAGTATGATCGCAAAACTTAATGTCGATCAAAAAAGAGTATTCGATATGATCACAAATAAAATGGACACAACCGATAATAACACTGACGTTTTAAGCTGTTTTGTGAGTGGAACTGGTGGCACTGGAAAGAGCTTTTTAATAAAAACTGTGAAAATTTGGGTTAAGACTTATTTAAACAAAAAAAGTGGCAGTTAGTACTCCAACAGGAATAGCTGACTATACATAGAATAGATTGACTATACATAGACTATTGCAACTGCCTGTAGAACACAAGCAAATACCGAAGTACAAACAACTTTCTGATGAAGTGCTCCTTCTGAGATCAGATTTGAAAGAAGTAGTGTTGTTTATAATAGACGAAGTGTCGATGATATCCAATGTTTAACATATATTTACTTACGCTTATCTGAAATATTCGACACAAGGACGATCAGAATGGGTAGTTTGGAAAAAAACATCTTGTAGTTTTCGGAGATCTCTTACAGCGTCCGCCGGTAAGAGAAAAGTCCCCTTTTGAAAAACTATCAAATGCTGAAACAAACAAGTTGTTAGGTTCCCATAATATACCGAATCTGGATTGAACTGTTCATATACGATGAACTTACAATTACATGCGACAGCTCAATGATTCTGACTTTGTTTAAATGCTAAATAGAATAAGATTAGGTGTGACTACACAAAAAGACCGCGACTTACTCTCGACTAGATTAATAACTCTCAAATCCAATTCAAATGAAAACAGATTAATTGAAATAATTGAACACCTCTCGAAACTTCCTGATGATAATGTTTGCTTATTATCTACAAAAAACATGTGTCAACAATGAAATACTGCAATGCTTAAATCTTTTCTACATCCCAAAATAAAACTTACAGCTGTAGATAGCATAAATTTCCCCAGATACCTAACAAAAAGAGCTCGTGAATGCATAAAAAAATATGAAGACGATGCTTCTATGACTGCAGGCCTGGAAGAGAACATAATTATAAAAACAGGAGCAAAAGTCATGTTAAGGCGAAATATTGACGTGAGTCTTGGTTTAGTTAATGATTCTATCGGTATAGTGCAAAGAGTAAAGGTTGATCAGGAAAATGCAAAAAATAATTAAGAAAATATAAATTGCATTTAATAAAGAACATGTTTACGAGCTAGGTCCGGTCAAAACTAAATTTGAAATTATTAATAGAGCTTATGTTCATCGCGAACCGTTTCCCATATGTATAGCCTATGCTATAACTATACACAAAAGTCACGGTCTAAGTCTAAATAATGCACTGATGGATATTGGTTCTGCAGCATTCACATCCGGTCAAGCTTACGTGGCACTTCCGAGAGTTACAAGTCTGGACGGCTTACATCTAATAAATGTCGACTTTGCAAGTATTAAAGCGCAGGAATCCTCAATTTGTGAATACAAAAGACTAAGAAGCATTTACCGTCCAGACTTGTCAAAAATTGTAACATCAAAGCTTACGAGAAAAACCCATAGAGACAGAGACTTTGCTTTGAGAAAAACTGTGGCTGAATCTCAAGAAGTAGTACCGGAAAAGAAAAAGGGGAAGACTACATACATAAATAAGAAAAGGACTATCTACAAAAAGAAATGAGATGCCATCAAAAACATAACTTGTAAAAAAAACCAAATCTCGCAACTCAGTTCTTCTATCGTAAAAAGTTGTGAGATCCATGTAATACCAAGTCAGTCCATTTATTCAGTACCTACTTAAGGGTCCTTCTGTCTTAAGTTATTACGTAATTAGCTAACCTAACAACATCTTATGGTGACCATATCAATATTAAAAATCTATTATGGTTTAAATAAATAGATTGACTTGGCAATCGCACTAAACAATCTAATTTAATATAATATGTTAATGTAATCTAATTTAATGTAAAGATACATTGTGTTTTCATGCGATGGCCAAGTCAATCTATTTATTTAAACCATAAAAGATTTTTAATATTGATATGGTCACCATAAGATGTTGTTAGGTTAGCTAATTACGTAATAACTTAAGACAGAAGGACCCTTAAGTAGGGACTGAATAAATGGACCGACTTGGTATTACATGGATCTCACAACTTTTTACGATAGAAGAACTGAGTTGCGAGACTTGGTTTTTTTTGCAAGTTATGTTTTTGATGGCATCATGCTTTCCGCGAGTCAATCACAGCGAAATTATTCATTTATCAGAAAATGCGTATAGACATTATACTTGTAAATTAGTTCATCCATATGCATTGGAAACAAATGTAGTTTTCTCACTTTTTTAACAAAAATGCCACAAATTAGCAAATTACGACTGACCAGGTAGAGGGTTAATATAAACATATCAAGTATTATTTTGGAGAATTTTATGGTAAAAATAAAATAAATCACTCATTTTCGGTTAAAAATACCACTGTTTCCGAATTCATTTTTATTCTTTGCGTATTATTGTAACTACTGTATCTATTTTACACATATTAAAAACAAAGTATGTTTTAGAATCTACGAAGTTTGGACTTTATTCTCAGATCATAAAAAAACAAAAAAACAATCACATTTTTCTAGTAAAAGCATTTTTAAAACACATTCTGAGAATTATATATCTACTGAGTAGCACAGATACTTTGATCTAGACGGATGAATTAGAATCTAGACGGAATTTGATATTAGGTCGTTATATCAAATTTATACATTCTCGTTCTTTTTTTTTAAATCCATTCACAGGAGGCTTGTCTCTCTTTCGCACCGAGTATAAATGAATACGTTAACTGCAACACATAAAGGAGCCAGACACCTTTGCACGTAGCTGCAACACATACATAATTTCAGCTACTAAAGTACAGATTCATGTTGAATTTTGAGTAATAAATCAACGGGTTGATTATCTGCAAGTCTGTACATTCACACACACATAAACATGATAACTCAAAACTGCAAGAGCTTAGATAAACGAAATTTGGTATGTTACAAAACTGTTGTCCTATGTCATATTTTGGTTTTGACAGGTACAAAATTTTTTTTATCAAAAATGCGTATACTTTATATTTATTACTGTTCCACAAAGTAAAAAATAACATTTATAAAACTATGAAAATAAAAATCTGAGCACACCTGGCTTCTATGTTATTAACCAAAGGTGGGCAATCTTTTGTGGAGTGAATAATACTTTTTTAGAGAGTATGCAAGAAAGTTTCTAGAATATCATTCTCCATTGATTATTTTAACCCTCCTGGCGGCGGCTTTCAGATTGCTATCCTTACCGAAAGCGGCACGCCGGAATAACAGGTTCAACCTTAAAAATGTCGCGGTTTGGTCAAAAGGATTGCTTTCCCCTTTTGCGGTCAGTTCAGCGCTGCAGGTGGGAAGTGATTAGCAAATTTCATGCTGTGAGTAGCAGGTGTTTCTTATCGTAGTCTTTCGATTTCTAAGAGCATTTTTCTTTCAGTGCTTAGGAAGAGATTGACAATAACATCGATTGAAAATGCGAAAATGTGATTGGTTTTTTTGGAGGTTTTTCGATTATTTTATAAAACAATACATAAAATTTATGTTAGGAATGAGTTATTATCATGTTTATTTTGATACTAGTCTAGTTTTTATAAATTGAAAGTCCTCATCTAATATTTTTTTTCATTGCAATATGTTTCGCAAATTATTTTATTCCGTAGTACTGTGAAATTATTTCTCGACATTACGTGCAAGTGATTTAATTTTTAAAAAAACCCTTTCAGCGCATTGCCAATTTATTTTAATATTTTAAAATGCGTGTTTAAGACATTAGTTGCGATAAGTAACACTACGTTGTAACTTTGTTTCTTCAGTATTCAAAAAAATAATTGTGTAATTAGGGAATTTCATGCGATTTTTCACTTTCAAATATATCGATTTTCAGTATTTATCTGCATGATTAAAATTTTATATTTAAATATACTTTACAATATTTAATTGGCAAAGCTAATTGTCCAGTTATTCAGTAATGCTGAAATAACTGGTAGATGCGCCTTATGACTGTAACAAATAAAAATAATTGTCAAAATTTTTCTTTGTAATATTCATGATACAAATTTGGCCTGGAAAAATGACTCAAATAATACAGATTATTTAGACTCATAATTAACCATTTGCAACTGGAATTTTTTGAATACCTTCAAATCAAGTTCCTACAGAATATTAAGTACTGTTTTAAAATAAATTACAATTTTTGAAAAATCTCAGTTTTAAGTTTTTCGGGTTAGAATCAAAGCTCTTACTATTTTGCAATCGGATAACGACAAACCGTGGGGTAAACGAATCATTAAAAAGAAAAATCTGAATTTAAAAGCTTTGCAAATACAATTGCATTGATCTTTTTTACTTATTACTTTTACATTATTTACTGCTTTCGGTGATCAGCACATGTGTTACGTCGAGGTTACTAGCCAATATAAAATTTTTAATTAAATGTTTTCTTTAGCAAAACATCTTGAAATTTCAAATTTTGATAGTCATATAATTCATACTATTGCAAACTCATTGTAACATTCTGTATTGCAGATTTTTTGAATTTTCTGTCAGTTGCACGACAATAATTCCTTAATTTAAAACATGAGTGAATAAACTTCAATTAATGCAAAACCTGTTTTGTTGAAACCAATCAGGCTTATTAAATTTCTAAATGCAGGGAATAGAATCATTCAGCAATAAAGTTTTATGTATATACTGAATATTTCTTTTTAATTTTTGAAATGACTCAGATGATTTCTCATTTCTCTTATTCAGTAAAAATTTTCAAAAATTTCTTCTTATTCTGTAATAATTTTGAAAGTTATGATGGAATACACTTCAAAAACCTCATTTTATTTTTAATTCATAATTTTTAAAAATTTTCAGAAGTAAAAAAAAAAAAAAAAACATTTTACACATTTTCATTTTCTAAGATGCATATTCCACTAAGATATATATAGAAGATCTAATAGACGCCACGCACAAACATTCGTCTAAGTTAATAATAAAGATGGACAAGTGTGTGTGTCATTACTTGTCTGGTTGTATTGGTACTTTTCAGACCAGACAATTTGAAATAGAATTACCGAAATCTGCATCTACATACATTGGACAGTGGGAATCATTTCTTTAAAATTTTAATTAACCCTTTCAAGGGACAAGGGAAGTATGCTCATCACCAAATTCAACAATTTTTGAATAAAGTTATGTAAGTTGGCATAAATTCTTACGAATTTTTCAGTAAGGCTTCAATTGTAGGTTAGAGGTTTAAATTGTTTATCTCAAATAAAATGAAGTGTCTTGATTTATTTCTTAGTTATTAATGGGAAAAATTAATTAATAAATCAAATTAAACTGATCTAATAAGTTGAATGAATTACTTTTCCTAGGCCAATCTTAATTTTAAAAGCATTTTACTCCAACATGACTAGGAAAAAAAGGCCCTTTAAAGGGTTAATAAAAATCATTAAAATTTTAAAGTTCATTCGAAAATATCACAGTAGAAAAATAATTTGTACATTAATTGTGAATTCAAATTTTTCCCCCCACTTTTAATTAAATTAAAAATATTTTAGCATATTTTAAAAATATATTTTATTTTTGAATTGAAACTAAACGTTTTCATTGTTATCCTTATATTTCATTCCGGCTTTTTACCCATTGATGATGATTTAGTTAAAAGGTTAAAAAGATCTAAGCTAAAAGCAAAGGGGTAAAAATTTCTTTACTGAAATACAAATAAACCATGTGGCTGAAGAGAATGCTCCATAATTAGCATCTCAATAAATAAGACACTAAAAGTTCAAGATCTTATTTTTACCTCAAAGTATGATTTTTCTTGGTGATACATTCAAATATATAAATGACACATTGTATAAATTATATTAGAATAATTTCGTATTTTATCGCTGATAAATGGTAAAATTTTAAATAATTTTTAATTAACAGAAGTTTTAATTAAAATTTTGAAAATTTCCTCTCGAGGTGAACGTTAACAGTTTTTTAATTATTTAATGGCGAAGTGCGTTCGCTCTAAGTCAAACAGTTTGATCTGGAGATCGCCAATACGAACATTCATATTCATTATAATTAGAGATATTCGCTACTTTAATAGAAATATTCGCAAGCGACCTTCATGTCTGACACCCTTGTTCAAAATAGTTCTGTTTTTAAAAAATGAAAATGTGAGGCTAAAGGTTATTAAGAATAAAGAATTTCAAATTACATGGAATTGGGAGTTTCCGAATTTTTTTTACCCTCGTGATCAAAAATAAAATAAAACAAAGATCATATCCCGTCTTGTTTGTTAAATTCACATCCAGTGAACTCGAACTGACCAAACAGGAGAAAATAGTTTAAATGCCAGTTGTACGCATTAAAAAATTTTTAAATGCTAACATATGAGATAAAATTAGATCAAAGAGTTAAAATAATGGCAACAATTTTAAAATTATTTATTCTCACATTTAACTCACACATTTACTCACTTTCAAGTGGATTAAAATTCGTGGATTAAATTACTCAGCATTAAGAGTAAAAATGTCAATATAAACCACTTTCATATAAACAGAATCGTGCGATGTATATATAAGATTGTACAGTGAAATAAGATTAATATTTCGATACAAAAAATAGAACCTTTAAAAACTGCGCTTATATTAACTTTGAAAATATTATTAAAAACCAGAGGAATAATATAAAAACAATGAAACTTATATCTCTACAATGCTTACATTTTTGTTCGAATTCGTCAAAGAGTGTGAAATTCTATAAGGTTTAAAGAAAGAAACAAATATTCAATTTTCATATATAGTTTATTACGTTATAAAAATAAGGATTTAATGTAACGAATACTAATCTTTCCGAAAAATCGCACTTTAATATATTGGTTCTATATATCTCCCCGTTTTGAAATACACTTATTAATGAACACTAAAAAAAATAATTCATTAAAAGTTAAAAAGTTTCGTTCGTTAAGTAAATTCTGTAAATAAGTTTAGTGTCGTATTTCCAAAAATAAGTTGCATAAGCAATGTCAATTCTAAAATCCTTAAATGAAAGCACGCTATAAAAAAGAAACTTGTCAAATTTTAATTATATATTTTTTATTTATTTTTTACATTAACTATTTTCTTATGCTAGAAAGCTTTAAAATCTTATGTTTCAAATTATTAATAATAATACGTTTATGTATGTATTCATTCCAGGTATATATTTTCATACTTTCAATTTTATTCTCGTTATGTAAATTTCATTTTGGATACGTAATTATTATCAAAATCTCAAAAGTAACGCCTCAGAACGTAAGCGAGATTTTAAAATGCTTAAAAGGGCGCGAGCAGGAAGACATCAATCATATCGTCCACTGATAACGATTCACTTTTCCTTATCTCACATTCCCTTCTCATTATCTCACAGCTTGAGATGGGGGTAGGGAAAAACTGGAACCCGTAAAAATACGGGCAGTGACAGTTTTAAGGGGGTTTTAGTTTCCGTCTATAGACGGGTCCGCCGTTTTGAAGGGAGAAAAGATTCCGTCTTTTTCCGGGGTTGCCGCTTGGAGGGTTAATAATTACATCATGCATTTATTAAATGGGAATAAAAATCTTTTCAATCGGCATTCGTTTTATTTTCCCCGTCTAATTACACCATTATTACTGGTTAAAATACATTCATTATTTAAAAATTTGAATTGGACTCAAAACAGTTTTCTCACAGAGAGACAGCTTTTCGAAATGTGATTCTGTCGCGTGCGCAATCTGTTTGTAACATAACCTCAATAATCTGCATGGGTTTGCTGCAAATGAAATCTGATATACGCTCGACAGCAAAATTGTAGATTTTATTGGAGTGTACCAAAATTTCTTTTTTATACGAGATGAATACAAGATACTTATTGTTAAAAGTTTGATTTAGAGCTTTGTACATGAACTCTTTTGTTCTGTTATCTTCTAAGTTCATATCAAGAAGTCTCGTTATTCCCACTCTTTTCAAAATTGTTGGGACTTTCATAGCAAAATATTTCTCGAGGTGCGTTTTTATTTCGAAAACGTGTTAAAACTATTTATCAGGAGCAGGAGGATAGGAACAAGTAATATTATGATGCAAGATACGGTGAGCAGGGAAAGGCGGTAAAAGGCACCAGTGAAACCGTTACAGCAGCTCAAAGCAAATGAAACGTACAGTTTTTCATTGATTGTTATTATATAACATTCCAGTTAAATCCTCTGCTGTTTGCAAGCAGAGAAAACCACTTATTTTAATACTGATGCTATTTCAAAATTAGACCTCGTTCAGTAAATGCAGAAAACTCATTCTTGAAATTTTCACCATTTAAAAGAAACTTTTACGAAAATGATGAGAAAATTTAACCTCATGATAATAACTAAAACTTTGACTTTCATGGATAGCACTTTTTGCAGGCTTTTTTGCTGCAGTGCCTGCGGTTAAACTGTCATTAAAGTCCGTTTCGCCAGTCATGGATTTCATTTAATCATCGCATTTAAGTGTTGTTCAATAGAGTCATAATTTTGATCCCACCCCTACACCTCGAAAACAGAACGCGGAGCCCACTTTGACAGTAAATGAAGAATTCCCCTCTCTCCAAGAAATTATGGAATTACTAAGAGAACTTAGAGATATATTCAAAGAATTCCCCAAATTAATAGAAGCAGCCAAACTCGCAAGAAAAACTAATAGTAAAGAAGAGAAAAAGATGATTATCCTCAATGCCCTCATCGACTAAGTCCCTCCAAAAGTTAAGACATTCCTCTGAAATAACCCTGCATCCTGATTGGACGCCCACGAACAATAGCTTATCCCGCACTGAACACAGCAAACCTTCCTGCATCACCCTCTCTCACTCCCCTGACAACTGCCTTCCTATTGGTCAGGACTTCACACTCTCTCTCCCACACCTGCTATGCGACGATTTCTTCGGAGGACTCTGCTCATTCCACTCTCCTCTCTAGACCCATGCTGACGACTCCTCGACCAGTTCTCAGATGCAGCTCACCATCTACACTCAAAGTTAAGGGAATTCTATGACGCCAGGCTTCGCATTAACAAGGATCATGGAGACAGCCTTGCCACGCAAGGCGAGTGCTCCGGATAACTCTACCATTCTCGAGTCATAATTTTGAATGCCGTTCACCTGGAAACACTGGAAGTTGCTGACACCCTCTTTGAGTTCTTGACTCATGGAATTTATTAGTACATAACACTAAGCAGTATAAATCCTTTTTACTGTGAATAAAATATTATTTTCTATTTACTAATAACAACGATGAATGCATGAGTGTATTGACAGCCTACAAAACAGAGGTTTTGAGATAGAACTAACTACCAAAGTGTGGACAATTTTTGAGAAAAATTATCTATACCTTTGATATTACTCTTATAATATGCACACTGACTTCTTTCTCTCCTATTTTATCGTTATACTGCTGTGATGGTGTTTTTAAAGTTTTATCTTAATTAAAAAATATTTTTTCTTCTTCTTCTGCAGATAGATTATACCTACCATTAAAAGTTTCAAACAAACAACGAAGAGAGATCCAATTCCTCAAACTGAAATTTGTCAAAGACTTAGAAAATCCTCGTAGTCTATTGTCGCAATATGGGGGAAATATAATATCACACATAACTGTGTTTCTGTGGATCGAGAAGTTAAAAGGTGGCTGAAATAAGTTTACCGCATACAAGACAACCATCAACCTCCGCTAAACATATTCATAATATCCAGCAAGCTGAAGAAAGAGTTCTAACGAATAGGCAAGTCACTCGAGTGTGATGAATTTCAGTATCTTTGACATCCTCTATTTAGAGGAAACGAATCACTGCTTGTAGTTTCTCCTTGAAACAAATTTCTAATGCAGCGGCCATAATCTATCAGCAATAAAAGGATTAAAACGGCGGAATTCGTATCACCACATCGGTATAACAATAAAATATTCGAGGATAAAAAAAAAAAAGGCACAATGCAAAGGTAATAGCGAATATTACTCGCCTACCTTTGGTGGCTAGGGGTATGCACCTCGGAACGATTTTTAGAAAATTTTAATCATCAATAATTTAAACAGAATTTTGGTGTTTGTTCCCATAACTGTCAAAAAATATCATAACACATTAATGAAAATTGCATCTTTTCATTAATCAAAAATCATCTCTTCATTGATATCAATTCCTGAACGATCTTTTTTTCTATTTTTAATCAACTTTAAAAAATATTTTTAGGAATTTTTTACAATAATATATATTGTTAAAATGAAGCTCAAATGGTTTCTATTGTGGCTACTTACATTTCATCTCTTCTTCCCCCCCCTCTTACTGTTAATGATCAAGATGCGAAAATTCAGCTACTTTTTCATGTTGAATAGGTTTCAGTTTTGCTTTTAATAATTTTTTTTTTTTTTTACTTAACAATTAAGCTTTAATTTAGAATCAAGAAGTGGCGAAAAAGTTTTGAAATAAGTCCATTTTCGAACGCTACTGTCATTTCCTGTGATAGGTGTCACGATAAAAATCAGGTCTTCTAGCGTTCTATCTTATACAAGGAAGACTTCATAAGATTTTGTATAAACTATTGAAATAAAACCAAACAAACATGATTTTCTTTAATTACAAGCATCAGAATACTTTTTAAATAATACAAGCAGTTCTTATTCACTGGAATAACATTTAATAAAGACTCTTTGCAAGAATATCATTTAAAACAAGTAATTAAAAAAAAATTTAAGTCAATTCCTACTTAGATCAACAAAGACACATTTTATTTTAGTTACTTTTTTAAATAATTATCCGTAAATATGTTATATAATTTTTTATAGCGATCTACACGCTTCGCCACTGAAGTTATTTATTTCTAAATTTATATCATGCTAAATATCTTATATAAAAGATTTTTTTTTGCAATGAATAAGCTATATCAGACGTCCATTAAAAGATCATATCCACTGATATGTCCTTCATTGAAGCAAGTTTTTTTTAATAATTATTTGTTTTAAAATAATGTTAACAACAAAAATGATTTATTAGTCAATATGACGTGCTGCCAAATATTGGTCTATTTTTTTTTCGTCCATATAAAACTAAAATTAATTAATTAAATTTAATTAATGAATTAATAATTGAAAAAATTGTATTAACATCAAGTGTCATCCACAACAAGTTTAAAAAATGTATTTGAAATTGAGTGGATGAATAAAAAGTATTTTATTAACGATTCAAAATTTGAACAAGATATATCAATATAGAAATAGGGAGAGTGTGAACTAATAATAGGAATTGAAAGACAAAAAGGAAACGAATTGTTTTAAAGATACCTTTATTGCAAAAAGGAAATATTTATAATACAAACATTCACAAATTGATATCCAGCATAAAATGAGGCAGACTCTTTACATATAAAGTACTTAGAGTTAAAAAAAACAATTCTAAAAAATATTGCATAAACAAAGAAAGAAATACATCAATGCTTGACTACTCTAATGAATACATTTATTACAATCTTAACTATTGCAATTATTGCTTTGAATTACCATTTATTCGAACGTCGTGACGTAGAAACAGAGATATCTGAATTTCTCTGATACTCGTAGCATCTAATTTCCACTGGATTTATTTTAATGGAGATAACCGAAATTTAATTCTCACAAGTTAAGACCCACAACAGAAGGTGAGTGAAGAACAGCCATTGAGTTTTAAACACATTAATGATGTGATGAGTGATGCTTGCAGTGCCATCGGTCGACTTTTCGGCATAGCTAAATATTAACTTTTTAAAGTTGGACTATTATTGATAATTTAGATTTTATATTTATTTTAATAATGTGGAATCTGAAACTTCGATTAAATGTTATTATCTCTTCCAGTGAATAAATGGTGAAAGAATTCCTCATACAATTTTTGGACTCGTCTGCTTAGTAATCATGGTATCAAATAATGTTTGGATACAATTCTGCAAGACAATATTCAATATTTAATGCATAACAACCAAAAATTTAATTCTTAACTAAGCTGACAATATCTTAAAGTAAATTTTTTGTATAAAACAGGGAATAAATGTGAAAGAGGTAAAATAGATACGTGTAATACTATTATTTGTAAGATAAAATGCTAGGAACAAAAAAAGTAAGAAATAATAAGGAATTCATGGCAATAAACACCGTTACATCATCTGCCTTTTTAATAAAACGAAATATATTTTGTAACATAAACCATTTTACTTATCCTATATATGTTATGAACATGCTAAGGGAAATCTTACAAAAAATTATATTTCACCATTATCTTAAATTACCTTATGTCAATGAAGGAAACTTTTTTACATGACAGTAAATGCATAAACATAAAATATTTTTAATTTTAAAATATTAAACAAGCTGGTTTTTATAAAATTAAATAATTAGCACCGAAACATTCAATTAGAGATTTCAAAGTAGGAATTAAGCACAACAAACATATATTAATGCAAACGCTTTAACATTTTGCATGTCTTCCTCCAAATACCCTAAATTTCATATAATATTCATTTGTCGCAAAATTTCTTTCAGTTGGCTCTCACAACTTTACCGCGAGCAAAGTTTATAAATGCACATGTCACAGATGCTTAGTTTCTATCCGGAGTCAATTCATAAATGCATAATCCTGGCATAAAATTATTTAAAAATTAAAGAAAAAATAGAGTCAGTTCTCTAATATTTACACCTGGCAATGGATTATATTATTTGAAATGAACAAAATACATGGCAGCAAAATGATCCAAGTTGCTCTGCTATAGAACGACGGAAGCACTCTCATGTCATATTATCAAAAAGAAAAATGGAAATCTACTAATTTATAAATTATTTCACTTTAAAAACTATGTTACATTTTATGCAAATAATTCATTAAATAACATATTTTTCAGGTATACAATCCCCCCCCCCCTTCGCTCTCTCTCTCTCTCTCTCTTTTTTTTTTTTTTTTTTTTTGTATTAGAATTAGTAAAGGCTTCAAGTGAACAATTTATTCATTCTCTCTGGTATGTGTCAACAAATGTTTCTTTAAAGCTGCTGGATAAGAAAATTTGTCACTACAGATGTCACAAACATAAGGTTTCTCTTTCGTATGGGTTCGTAAATGTATTTTTAAATTGGGATGCTGAGAAAATGATTTATTACAAATATCGCATGAAAACGGTTTCTCTTTCGAATGAATACGTAAATGTCTCTTTAAATCCGAATTGCTTGAAAAGGCTTTATTACACAGATCACATGGATATGGCCTTTCGTTCAAATGCGTCCTCAAATGATTCATTAAATTCCATTTAGCAGAAAATGTTTTATTACAAATGTCACATGAATATGGCTTTTCTTTCATATGAATACATAAATGGGCTTTTAAACGCGATTTTTGAGAAAACGTTTTATCACAGATGTCACATGCAAACGGTTTCTCTTTCGAATGTATACGCAAATGTATTTCCAGATCCCATTTTTTAGAAAATGCTTTATGACATACGTTACAGACAAAAAGTTTTTCTTTCGCATGAGTTTGTAAATGTGGCTTTACATGATTCCGTTGAGTTAAAATTTTATTGCATATGGCACATGTATACAGTTTCTTTTTTCTATGTATCACTAAATGTTCCTTTAAATTTTTGGCCTGAGAAAAGGCCTCATTACATAAACCACACACGTACGGTTTTTCCATTTTGTAACTTTCTTTTTTTTTTAAGTAATGCCTATTTTTAGCAATTCCTTAGGGGAAAACTTGAATTTATAATTCAGCAATACAACTTCCTCTTAGTTTAAATGAGATATGAGTATAAATTCCCTCTTTTGTTTATCCAAATAAGAATATTCTCAAACACAAAAATAAATCGTGTGAATCAAAAATTGTAGACACATATAGTTGAGTAATTGGAATTTTTCATTTTGTGATCCTGCAATCCATCCAAGAAATATATCAGTCCAGATCTATGGTTTTTCTATCGATGTTACTTTCTTATTGTTGCAACTTTCCGACGAAAACAAGTTATTTCCCTGTAACCATTCTGATTGTCAGGACACACTTCTGAGAAATTGCACCCTTCATCAAGGTTCCTCACAATGAGCTTCAAAACCTAGATAACATGAAAAACTGATATAAATATTACATTCGGATTTATTGAAAATCATCAAATGTGTGCAAAGATGAAAACAGATCAACAACAATTAGTGTGGCAACTACACTGACGACTTCCCGCAAAAAAAACAAATCGAAGAGTTTATTTCAGTAAATGAAATTCTGCGGGATGTTTTAAAGTCTAATTTGTTTAGCAAGATTCATAGATGCATTCTTTTCGGTATTTATATATATATTTCCTTCAAAATATGTCGTATTGTGTTTTATACCAAAAAAGGGCGGGGATTACTCAACTTGATTGAAAATATCTTTAAAAATCTGAGAAACGATTTCTTTATATTGAACTTTGTTGGGAATGGTTTTAGAAAAATAGTTTCAAATTTAGACGTAATATTAAAGAAAAACTCTAATGTATAAGGATATAGAAGTCTCTTTGGAAGTGTTGGGCATTTTTATCTTTAAACGGTTTAAATAATGCATTTCAAACCTTCATCTTCAATTCAAATGAAGGTAAGCAGTACACAAGCGATTCTGAAGAAATTTTGTGCCGCAATCAGGAATACAGAATATCAATGTATGATGATCAATGTAACGGAGTCTTAAATACCGGGTTACCACTCAAAACTGGAAAAAAAAAATATTCCCCGTATTTCCCTGTACATATGTAAAACGGGCACTCATGTGCTAGTTATAATTGGATATAATTTTAAGGAGTGGAAAAAGCAAGAAAAGGAAGAAACAATGTAACTTTATTTGAAATAATAGCATATTAAACAAAGTTTTATATTTACAAACAGAAAAAAAAAATTACCTTTACTTATTATCAATAATTTTGCAACACAAAACATATATTACCTCTCATGCTCTTTAATTGTAAGTCGCACAAAATTAAGGACTCAGGTGAAATAGAACACAAAATATTTTTGTTATCATGATACAAATCATTTAACGATTACTTAACAAAAAACATTACAAAGCAAGATTTTTTTTTATTTACTTATTTATTCATTTTTGCAAATTCAAGTATTTGGGCATATATTTATGTAGAATTTAAGCCATCAGTTTCATGAAGATAACGGATCTAATCCGTAACAAATAAGTTGCAACATTTCAGTATAGCTTAACGTACATTTTTTAGTTATTTCACTTTCAATGAACAGATTTGAAAATATTTCCGACATATTGTTAAATGAATTAAGGGACGAATGTTACATAACACATTTTAATGCCCGTAAAAATTCAGCTTTAAATGAGATGAAGTGACTTTTATCCATGATGCAAGGGAGATATTCAATCGAAAACTTCTTAATAGTAAATATTTTTTTAGAAAAAAAAAATCCTATAAGTCAATGTGACGCACTTTAATAATGTACATTAGTATCACAAATTTACAGTTGCTTGTCCTATTCGGCCATTCTCTAGAAATCAAAGCCTCCAAAAATGTTAACAAGAAAAAAAAAAAAAAAAAAAAAAGAGTGCAGCAGATCACTTACCACACCAGTGACAGAGTTTTACGGTTAGAAATATTTTGGGAAAGTCATGGTAACAAAACTACTCCAGTTACGGATAAGCTAATTATTTGAAACCACTCGTCTTTGTTTTTTATACGCTCTTCATGAATGAATGAATGAGAAGTTTTTTTATCCCTAGCGGTCACATCCTTGTCAGTATTTCAACTGTAAAGGATGCATTTTTGGTATTCATCTCTTAATATTAATTGTCGCGTTTACGGGAATTATAATCTCCACATCAATTATATTGCCATCTATCTTATGTATAAAGATTTGTATTCCTTCTATAAATTCTGAAAGATAATTTTGAAAAAAGAAAAAAAAAATTCATTTTTACAATATTGTTTAGCTTTAATACAAGCTTTTAGCTTTTTGGTAAAATAAATTCAAAAAGATTATCACTAATCGCTACTAAAATTATTTTAAAATAACTTTTTGACAATGCGACAAAAAAAAATAAAATGAATTAAATCAACGGAGAAATATAACTATATATGCTATACTAAAAATCTAAATGCTCGTTATTTCACAAAGAAATGCGATGTGACAACCTCTTTCTCTACAAGTAATATATTAGATTCAAAAACGTAACCAAGACGGATTCACGTGCATTAGAAGAAAATGCATCAACTCAAATACTATATTATTAAAAATATAATTTGTAAGAGACATCACCAATTTTTTTTTAAAAAGCAAAACAATAATTTAGGCTAATTAATAACAATAATATGCAATTTTTCTCTTTAAAAGCTAATGTCATTAAATTTTACAAAAACTATTCAGTGTAAAATATATAATTTCTTTTATTTTTTTCCCAGGATGACATTTGATATAGATTATTTGCATTTCAGTGTTTGAAATGTAAATGCTTTTTCATTCTTAAGCTTTTCACAGCTTTATATTTGGCCATTAATTTCAAATAAATAAAACTAATAGTTTAGATTCCTAATAGGAAAATATATTAGAATATTTTAATTAAATTGTTTGTGTTTGTTGTTATTTGCTGGAGCTGAAGGTGGGGTAGGAAATACTGGAATGCATTTTGTAACATGATTTAATATCATTTTCAATCATTCTTATACTATTCATTATTTGTATTATTAATTTTAAATGTCTATATATGAAAGAAAGAATATTCTGCTTCTTTAAACATTGAAGAAATATAAGATAAAATATAATATTGCTATTTCAGATTTTTTTTTTTTTTTCAACAATCATATTTTCAGCCAACTAACAATTTCATTGCACACAATTACAAAGAAAATGTATCAATGAATAATAAGAGAATAAATTTAGAGAGGAAATGATCAAATTCAATTGAATATTTATTGCTTCTTTTCATAAAAATGCATTGCAATACAAAAATTCAATCATTGAAATAATTCATTAAATAATAACAATCATTCATTTAATAATAAGGTAATATAGCAATGTTTAAAATAAACTAGAATTTCAAAAATCACATAGGTTTCATTACTAGAAAACCAGCTTTTATTTCTAAAAATATTGACAAAAAAAGGATTATCCAATAAATTATTATTGGATCATTTTATTTTTTATTTATTAAAAAAGTATTCAAAATTGCAATTTAACATATAATTTGAAGTTTATGCCCTTCACATAAAATTCTTTAGAACAAAGAAGAATTCAAGTTATATTAATATGTCAGAAAAAAATAGGAAGAACTGACATTTAGATGAAATTATGACATTTATAAGTGATATTTTAAAATAATTTAATAATGCAATACATATGTTATAAATAAAAGAATCCCTAAATAAATACAGAATTTAATAAATCAATTTATTAATTAAATCATAAAACAAACAGGTTATCCCTTCCCAACATACAAAGAGAGTTTTTAGAACAAAATTTCCATCAGAATTCATATGACCAATCTTATTCTGAACACAAAGCAAGTTGATGTAGAACTACATAAAAGCATATTACTATTGCCTATGTACATGCATGTGTTAACAATCTACAGGCTAGATCCTTTCACTTACAGCTACCAAATTTCGAAAATAGGAAGTAAGCATCTTAGAGATTATTTAAAATTTTAATTAATTAAAAATTAAGCTGAAGGTGTGGTATTTTTTTTATTTTTATTTATTTCATGCAATAGCAATAAAATATTAAAGCACAGAAATAAATTTCACATTATATTAAACTATGAAAAATTGTCTTTTTTAATTTTGTGAATATTATAATGAAAAAACTTTTTGTTGAATTTTGGCAATTTTTAAAACACATTTTTTGCCTAATTTTTAACAGATTACATTGTTGCTCTGAAATTCAAACCATTTTCATTTTTTTATTAAATAATTAATAATTTCATTTTCTTCCCTTGGTGAAAGTGAAGGAAGGATTGTGTTTAATATCTAAGCAGTTTACAAAACAAATAAAAAATTGAGGTTACAGTATCATGAAATTAAAAAGGTAGACGAACCTGATATTTCTATTTTTAATAGTCCTATGATGTTACGGGACTTCTTTCAATCAGAAAGATTCACATATACAATAAATCAAACTAAAGTAAGACATTAAAATCATATTACTTTAATGTCAAATAATTCAGCAAAATAATGAACATGAACTTACATTTACACAATTTATCTCAAAACAATGTTATCGAAATTCCTGACAAGTCTGTTGATCATCAGAAGCAACTAACTTAATATAAAAAAAACCTTATCAAATATGGTGTTTTATTTTTTAACTAAGACATTGCATCACTGGAAAATCATCTTGCACTAATCAGAACTATGAAAGCAAGATAGGACAAAAATTTTATGTCATAATAAAATATCTTGCTTAATAACTATACTAAAAAAACTGTAGGTGCTAAAGAGAAAAAGGTTTAAATTTGAAAAAACAAACACTTTAAAATATATTAAAAACTGCATAATTAAAAAAATCATGTAAAATAATTTGAAAAGGATGAATAAAAGTTTAAAAAAACATATTTAATAATATTTATTTGGACTTTTTAGAATAATAATTTTTAATGTCACTTTTTTTGAGAAACTGAATTTCTAACTTAGTTCATAAAAACTTATATATAACTATTATTCTGTTCATATTTTCTTAATATTTGAAAATGAGTCAACAGGATTTCAAATTTATATATATATATATATATATATATATATATATATATATATATATATGCAAATGGCAACTGATAAAAACCTAAACAATAATTCAAATGACATAGCAATAATGCAATATTCCTACACTATGTATATGTATATGATTATAACAAATGTATACATATATATTTAATTGTATCATCTCATCTCAAAAAGTTCTTAAATGACAAAAGTAAAAAAAGAAAATTTTAAAATAAATTGCTCATAATTAATCTATTTAATTAGTTATTACAGAATTCTTTATCATGAAATTTCTCAGCTTACTGAGAAATTTTGCCTCCCTTGCAATAAACATTAAAACACACAATAAATAAATTTTCATTAGAGCAAAAACATTTATTTTTAAAAATACTGTAATCAATTAAACATTAAAATACACAATAAATCAACTATAAATTTTCACTATAACAAAAATGTTCAATTTCATAAAACAATATAATCAATTTATTCAAAAACAGTTTATATATATGTCTGGAATAAATTGATTATACTGCCTTAAATATAATTTCAATATGAAAGCAGTAGCAATCATTTTGCGTCGTATATACTTTTAAATATATCTCGGCATCTTCTGTATATATATTCCAGAGACGTCAAACACTCAAAATAACAACATTTTTATTCCCTACTAACTATATTTGTCGTTCCCCCTTCTATTTCGTAACGGAATGATACAAATGTCTAAATTATTAATCTTTTGAACAATTTAGTTGTTGTATAAAATGTAACACTCACAACTTATAGAAAAGATACTCATCTCTTAAAACAAAAGAAAAATATGATTTGCTTAAACCTTACTTAAAAGCACTCCAGTCGTTCTCATTCAGTAAACAAAACATTTCTTGCGCCATGTCTCCTTTACGCCAAATCTTACATAGTACGTCAAATAATCGCCAAGTAGTAAGTGCAGCCCATAACGAGTTCATCGAGAAATTATTCCGTGCATACGGGTTTTAGACTAGCGGCTAAATCCACAACCCTCGATAGACAAGGCCTCTGAGGGCTTCCGTGACGTCACAACGAGACGGTACACTTCATTCCCTTAATGTAAGTCCCTGCTAGAGATGCATAATCCTCGATTTTTTGGATAACAAATAATATTGCTATTGTTATTTTTAAATATGCGTTCCAAATATCTGTTATTTCAATCATATTATTAATTAATAATTATTACTTAATATTAAGTATAAAATTTATTAATTGTAATTAATACTTAATTTACTAATTTAAGTAAAGTGTGATTGAATTAATATATCTGTTTCAGCTTACTTCTTAAATTTTTTTTCTCAAAACTATTTATTTAATTTATTTATTATAGCGAACCATTTTCAGGAAAAGGTGAGTTAAAAATATATATCATTTCTATAAAATGTTTACTTTAGTCCTATATTCTACCAATAGATGGCGCCAGAAGTAAGCAGAATACATGCAATCAAAGTCAATCATGTCACGAGCAATTAAAAATGATCTGTATGGAATAGTGGATCATCAAATACGAATATCGGTCACTCCCGTAAAGTGGAGCGGTGACTTCGCACTTTCCAGTGAAGCCTCGTACTTTCCGGGGAAATCACCGCTCCGATAAATTTCAGTGATATGCAATTCAATGATACGATACGATAATTCCAATAACCGGTCCGTTCACTTTTCAATCCAATCACAGATTTCTTTCGAGAGCTTCCATTGGGCAGATCGTATCGATTGTTACTTTCCAGTAAAGTCACCGTTCCGGCAAATTTCAGTGATATCGTATCGATTGTTACTTTCTAACGTGATCCAAAACCTGTAATCGAAATATCACCAGTAAGATCGTATCAAGGATTTGAATCACACCCCTCTTTGAAAAGTATTGATCACTTGTATTCGTGACTTTTTGATATTGGTTACGTAATAACCGCTCTTAAAATATTCGTCATCCCTAGTCCCTGCGCGCTAGAGAGTCAGGAGAAATTACTTTTCACTTGTTAATATCATTTCATATGCTTCCATATCATGCAATTCAACACACATATATTGCAGAATTCATTAATAATTAAAATGCAGTCGCTTTCCACATCATCCTGGAGGTACGGCGCTTGGTATGCATTACCTTTTTTGCATCATGTGCAGGGCAGATTTCCCAGTAGGTGTATCTCCCCTAGATATAAAACTATTTATGTAGCAAAAATTGAATGAAAAAATTGTTGATTAATTTCAAAACAATTCCATACAAAAATGGTTTTATGAATATTTGCCGTGACGTCAACTCCAAGAAAGAAGAGCCTTCTTATTTAACTATATATTTTATCATTACTTTGTTAGAAATATCTTTACTAAATTTATCAAATTTTCTTTCCTTTCCGGTTTTAGAAGAGCTTTCCAAACTATCATGTAATTATTCAATAATGCATTGACTGCAGACCAGATTACTAATCTATAAACATTTTCTGGTTTATGTCCTGAAATGCCTTTGCCATAATCATGTACTTGTTCTTCATTCACTACATCATTAAAAACTATATCTGCTGCGAAATATTTTTGATTAGAAAATTTCTAAAATTCTTCTTCATATATGGTACATAAGTTCTGAATTATAATCAGAGCCGGCCTTCTCTATAAAGGAGATTGGGTGCAAGAAACCATTTGTAGCCCCAAGTTTTTTGCAAAGTAAAAAAGAAAATATATATATACAAACATAATATATAATACTATTGCGTGTATATCTGTTAAATGATTTTGTTTTTGCTTTTAATTACTTCAAAAAAATCACAATTTTTTTTTTCGATGATTTGTATAGCAAATGCTTGTAAGCTTCTTCACACCTTGACCAACCACAATTCTTCCTTACTTTTAATTTGCTGAATTTAATTTGAAATTTCTTATATCAGTGATTAAGTTGACACATTTAATAAATCTATCTTCTATCTGTACAATGACAGTATCAATTACTATGGTATTTTTAATACTCAAATTCTTTAACTTCATCTTCTTTTATTTCGGAATATAATCTTTCTTTTTTGAATTCGTGTTTTAAGAAAATTTTCTGAAATATTCAAATTGCATTCCATCACTTTTGCTTCGTCTAAAAATGTGTTGAATTTTGTACTTAAATTTTGAACTTCAGTTTTAATTTTACTGATCAATTTAAAAGTCGAATAAAAAAACAACTGCTTTTACTTGAATTAGTTCATTGGTAGTGTTAATTTTGGGCAATATTGAAAACTATAGTATTAAGTATAAAATAAATGGCATTTCTTTTATTGAATCAAATATTTTAACTTCGGATACCGCTGTACTATCTCTATTTGCTTCAATAAATTCTCCTAGGATATTACAAATTTTTTCAAACTGTGTATACATTGCTTGCTGTGTATACATTGCTCCATTCTGACTTCCCAAAAGGTATAAAAAAGCATATAGAAGTTGCAATATCCAAAAAAAAAATTTTTTATAATATATATTCTGGAAATGGTATCACAAATTAATAAATTAAAAAAGTATGATGTGCAAGACATATAAATTGCATGTGGATTTAGAGCAACTATTCTAAATTGCAAAGCTTTGTACTTCCCTTTCATGTTGCTATCTTTGCCTTACGCCTATCCTCTACAATTCATAATATTTAAATCTAGCTCACTTAAGGTTTCCAACAGAGGTTTTGTTAGTCCTTCTCCAGTCACACTGATTACTTTCATAAACTCTATAAACGACTCATTTATATTTAATCTTTTCTCTTCAATATTTTCATACCTAATAATGGCTGAAGTGCGTTTGTTCTTAATGGGAAAAATCAAGATTATAATACATCTGGATACTGCTGTATGTGGATGATTTTGAATAGACTTTGATTTTGCTAAGGATTTTTTTATACTTTGTTCATTTGATCGCAGTGCTAAATGATGCCCAATTCTAATTTTCGAATTTTTTTATTCTGTTTATATGATTTATTAGCACAAAGTCGTTTACTAAATTATTCGATTAAACAAACAAAAATTTCCATTATTAGGAGTTCCTATAATTTTCATGGTTTCCACGAAGTGAAAAAATATAGAATCATAAAAACAATTCTCAGTAATTTAAGTCGTTCCATTTTTTTTTTATTTATATTTACTTGTTTGGTTTTCATCCACAGTAAAACACAATTTTAATCTATTTCGTAATTCTTTCCAACCAAGAAAGGAATTAAAATGACAAATAAAACATTCATGATTTTGAATTACAATTGACAGTTTTCTCCAGCTATTATAGCCACTTATAATAGTGTAGATTGTTCATTTCCCTTTTTTTTTTTTTTTTTTTTTTTGAAAATAGTATATAAAAAAATGTCGAGTTTTGCGTTTTCAAATAAATTAACCTGCTGCAAATAAATTAACCAATTTTCACTAATTGGCATATTTTTTAGTAGTGTGTGGCGGAAAATGATCTACCTTCAGCATTTTTAGCAAAAACTTCTTTCTGTTGTACAAGTCCGTTTTTAACGCATTCTAAATTTATCAGTTATAATACTTGGTAAAGGAAATTATTCGTAAATATTGACTTCCTTTAATGTTTAATTTAAATACAGTAACAAATATACAACAGAAAACAATATATAATTTGCTTCGGTTTCGAAATATATCTGAATTCCTGCTCGTTATTGCAATTCTTATAGGAGACTATACTAAAAAAAAAAATCGATTTTTGGCGAAAACACTGAATATATATATTTTTTTTATTTATTATGCTAGATTTCTAAAAAATTTCGTTTATAAAACTTTTTGAATATAATTTCAACATTCCATTTATATAACTTCCACGATGAAAACTATCATTTTTTTTCAATTAACATGACATATCATTCTGGCGTAATCTGTATTTCTATCTACTGCAATCTAGAATAAAATATAATTGTATTTTTTCCAAAATTAGATCTTAGTGCACGAAAATTTCAAGAATCTCATAAAAAATGGACTCAAATATTGACAATCTTTTGATGGTGTAAAAAAAAAAAAAAAAAAAAAAAACACTGAAAAAAATTTTTTTTTACAAATATTTTCGTAAATTTTTAGCAATAAAAGAAAAAGCCAGTATCTGAACAAAAACGAAGCTAAAAAATACTTAATTTCCTTTAATTAAATGTAAAAACTAATTAGTATGAGTTATTTTGAAATCAAATTAGAGAAACAGTGATTGCCCCCTGTCGGGTTTGTTTTGCCCCCCCCCCACTCCGTCGGCAAGTCTCTGGTCGTCCTAGAACAGGAGTGGCGAACCTTTATAGATCAACGCGCCATTTTCTCTAAAGAAATGTTTAATGAGATATAGATGTGCCGCACTGTATAGTAGTAAATGTTTTAATTGTACGTGTAAGTCGAATTAACGTAACATTAGTATGATTTCGGTTGTTGCAGATTAGATGACAAATAACTTATATTAGGGTTGTAAGATGTTACTTTTGGCAGAATGCATGCTGCATTGGAGTCATCTGCCAAAAGGTTTCTAAACGAGTCTTTAAGGTTATTCACCTCTGAAAATAATGATTCGCAGGCATAGGTAGACGAAAATATGGTTAAAATAGCATGAGTCGGCTTCTTCGAACAGTTAAATGTTTGAATCGAACGTTCCCAAAATTTCGTTACTGGCATTTTTACTTATTTTGCTAGTTAATCTTTTTGTTTCAATCAATTCTAATTTTTTTCCTTTTTTCAATACGTTTTTGAATCTGGAAATCAATTAGTTACACTTCAAATTCTAACCGAATTGGTACAAGTTCAGTTTATCAAATGAAGTCATATCAGGGCGCATAATAAATTTGAGCGTTTCCGATCATTCTTTGAACTGAAAAAAAATCTTGCTGAAAATTTCTTGATTGAAAAATCAATTACGAAAGTAAATTCTTTAGTAACTTTTTCATAATCTTATTTCTCATGTATACATCTAAATATTTTTTTTTTTTCAGATTTGTGAAGTCCTCGTAGTTTTTTGTAATAATATCGTTTCTGAAAACATACAGTTTAGCGTCAAAAGCGCGAAAGATCCATCATGGCGATAATTGTTTTATTTATGATTTGAAAGCTTTATGTTCAGTTCACACACATGTCTGTAAAAAACATCCATTTTGATAGCCACATAACATCCAACAACTGTGGGTATTGTTCAATTTTCCTATCATTTTGCAGAAACAGTCTGATTTCTTCCAAGCAGTCAATAAATCTTTGAAGCAAGTTCCTGCGGCTCAACCAGCGAACATTATTATTGTTGGACCATTAAGTCATCATACACCGAATTGACTTCATCCAACAAAGCACTAAACTTTCGCTTATTTAAAGCCTGTGACGACATGAGGTTGTCTATTTTTATGACTAACGCCATTACATTATGAGATGTTAAACCACTTTTAGCACACAAGGCTTGTTAGTGAATAATACAGTGAAATTCAAGAATCGAATGTCCTACGTCTGTTTGAAATAAACAAATAAAGCCCCTCCCCCTTTTTTTTTGAACGCCGCATTTCGAGCACTATTAGTTGTTACTAAAACAATTCGTTTCAAATCAATTCCTTTCTCAGCAAGCGAATTTTTAGCAACCTCTCAGCCTAACACACTATCTTTGAAGACTGCGTGACGGTGCGAACCAATGCTATTGCTCGATTTTCTTCCATACATGAAATAGGGTAGGGAATAGGAACAGTTCCCTCGCGCACCGCGTCCGATCACTCGCGTTTGTTCGTAATACTTTATAATGAACTTTGTTATTTTGAACTAAAATGCAAACCGTTTAGACCGGCTGCGTGCCCAAAATATTGTGTCGCGTGCCATGCCACTGGTTCGCCATCCCTGTCCTAGAACATCATCACTAGAGTGTGATGATGTTCTAGGATGAATGCCTGCACCTTTGACACCCACTTTTTAGAGGAAATGAATCACTGCTTGTTGTTTCTCTTTCGAGCAGATTTCCAATGGAGCAGTCATGATCTATCGGCAACAAAAGAAATTAAAACGGTGGAATTCGGATAATATCGCATCGGAATAACAATAAAATGATCGAACATAGAAGTAAATGGGCACAATGCAAAAGTAATGGCGAATATTATTCACATGCCTTTGGAGTGCACCTCGGAGCGATTTTTAGAAAACTTTTATTATTAACAGATTGAGACAAAATTTTGGCGTTTGTTCCCATAACTTCAAAAAATAATCACAACACAATAATAAAAATTGCATCATTTTATAAATCAAAAATCATCTCTTCATTGATACAAGTTCCTCAGCGTTTTTTAAAAATATTTTTAATCAACTTTAAAAAATATTTTCAGGCATTTTTTACAATTATATATGTTACGGCCAAAGCCCGAAGTTCGGCCAGTTCACGAATTGGCTGGCCAATTCGCGTTTTGGCCAAAGTCCGAAGTACTTGCAATTAATATTGTATATTCTACTTTGGCTGGCCATTTCGTGAAGTGGCTGGGAATCCTTGGCCAAGTGCGATGTGATAATTGTAGATTGACCATTAGGCGGCAAATTTCATATTTTTTGAAGCGATATTTCGGGAGACAATGTGATCTAGAATCTTTAACATTAGGTCTATGGAACAGAAAAAGACTAAGGGTCACCCTTAAAGGTAGTAGATAAATTGAATACTCATTTTGTATTTGTATTCATACACGATACGCACCGCATTTGCTCAAGATATAATTCGTCATTTTTAAGGACGCAAATATAATCTTCACGCTATCACGTTGTTACAGCATATACGTTCACCGAATAATATGAGAACAGAATAACACGAGATCATATTTTTATATATTACAAGTTTATTTTTAACTCATAGGTATCACTTATATTTAAACTCGTTTCTGAAATAATACTACTTACTTACTTTAAAAAAAAAAAAAAAAAAAAAAAAAAAAAACTTTACTTAAAAAAAACAGTACACAGAAGTACTCATTTTTAAATACTTCATTTTTAACAGTGTGTAAAACAATCTGCTCTTGATTTCTTTCTTCCTACTTAGGCCGATAGTCCCAAGCCACTTGGCGAATTGGCCGGCCAAAGCCCGAAATCAAGAAAAGACCGGACATTGGCCGGTACATTTACAGCAACGTTGGCCAAAACGCAAATTGGCCGATTTCGGGCTTTGGCATTAACATATATATTGTTAAAATGAAGCTCAAATAGTTTCCATTATGGCTACTTACATTTCATCTTGGCTTTTCTTTTTTTTACTGTTAATGATCAGGATGCGAAAATTCGGCTTCTTTTTCTGTTGAATAGGTTTTAGATTTGCTTTTTTTTTTCTCCACTACTTACAATTAAGCTTTAGTTTCAGAATCAAGTGATCGCGAAAATTTTTTGCAGCGAGTCCATTTTTGGACGTTACTTCCATTTCCTTTGATACGTGTAATGGTAAAAGTTAGGTCTTCTAGCGTTTTATCTTATACAAGGAAGGCTTCATAAGATTTTGTGTAAACTATTGAATGGCATTTCAAATAGAACAATTATCAATTTCTCTGAATTGATGATATCTTGGACTCACTTTACAGGAATGAGTGGTTCTCTAAGGTGGATTTAAAATGCGGATATTGGTAAGTTTAAATGCATCGAGAGCATAATGGATCTTAGTTGCAATAACTTTGAAAACTATAGCGCTTACACAGCAGGTATCTTGAGGATTTTAGCATCAAACAAGCTTCATGATAAAGCATATAGCAACCAATGTGAATTTTATAAAGTCGTCTGCAACTTATCTGTCACTCAAGTGCACGGTGGTAGGTCATTTTCAAAGTTGAAGATCATTAAGTTCTGAAGATCATAAGTAAAATTTATTGTCTGAGAAATTGAAATCCTATGCGTTGCTTTCAAGTGAAAGGGAATTGTTGGATGATTTGAAAGCAGAAACAGTTACTGGTAGCTTTGCACAAACATCAAGAGAACTAAAATGCTTCTTAATGCAATATACTTCAGTACCTTTGAGCTGCTAATTTCCCAACAATAAAAAATCTTCTTTTAAAATATTAAAATTGGTATATAAATTCTACTTTATTTTAAACTTGAATTAAAAAAATCTCAAGCTAACAATATAGCTTCACACCTATCAAAGACTAATTTGAAATTCAATATTAATTTGCATTTATATTCGATATTCCTTACATCCGCAAATATATATAGTATTTGCATACAGTAAATAGGGATATATCTAACATTTCTTTTACATTGGGAATAAATTATATTAATTTATCGATTTACATATACTTATATATATATATATGAGTGTGAGAGAGAAATGGACCACGCCACTGCAACACTATTTTCATCTCCAGTCCACTTGTAAATATCCGTTTCACTGATGAAAAAAATCACTAAAATATAAATTAATTTCCTATTCTGAGTCATATCTATTAATTTTAAATATATCTTCATTTTAACTATATAGATTAAAATTAAATTTGCACTTTTCATACGTCATAAAAAAAATTTCATGCTAATCATTTATCCTTCATCAACCCATTAGCTGTCACAATCCCCATTAGGGGATTTAAGAATTTCATTTACACACTCGGCGCCAAAAATATATTTTATATGCTTGACAGTTTAGTTTCATTCTGTATATATATCAGTCAATATTGTATATAGCAGAAAGCGTGTATTCTGTGTTTTATTTCTTTACAAGCGAATAATTTGAGATTCGTCACTAAATTGAACGGAACGGAATTGTCATATCTGAAGCATTATACTTTTGGTTTGCTTTTTTTTTTTTTTTTTTTTTTCAATTCCCTCTTTTAGTTTGCACTCTGACATATATATTTATATATCTTGTTCAAATTTTCAATCGTTAATAAAATACTTTTTATTCATCCACTCAAGTTCAAATACATATTTTTAAACTTGCAGTGGATGACACTTAATGTAAATACAGTTTTTTTTTCAAATGTTAATTCATTAATTATTAAATTTAATTAATTTTTAATACTTTAAATAGAATTTTAGCAGTTTGTAATAAAAATTGAAATCAACAGGCAGTAGCTCAATCGGTAAAATGCTAGGATTTCAGTATTTTTCACGTGAAGGTGAAGAATGCGAGTTCAATTCTTGCAAAAGAAGAAATTGACTTAATTTTTTTTTTATATTACTTGTTATAGTTTATAATGAAATACCGCACGCAGATATGTACTTTAACGATTACAGTAAAGATCTGTTACTAACTCAGTCTTTTTTTTTTTTTTTTTTTTTTTTTAGTGAAATGATTTTATTGATCATTTTATAATGATACCCTTTTTCAAAAATACCAAATAATTTCGAAACAAAACATAAAATGAATATAATTACATTATTATATAACTTTTTGCGCATACATATAATTTATCCAGCCAAAATTTTTTTTTTAAAAAATTGGCAATAAATGGTTAAGCATGCTATTATGCACATTTTAAAGGTTTTGGTTTTTCTCTTATATGGTTTTGTGAATACTTTGTTGAAAATTTTGAAAAAAAAAAAAAAAATGCTGCAACATATATTTTTAAAAATAATAAAAAAATGTCATTAATTTGTGTCTGGCAACATATTTTATTATTTTTAAACAAATCAATGGTGGTAGCAGCAAGATGCCACTTGTCTCTTGTAGTTTGTCAAGTCAAAATATGCAATGAAATTTGAATCATTTTATAAACTATTTCGTTTTAAATTTTATCTATTATTTTTATACAAAGATATAAGATAAAATTCATATAAATAATTTATTTAAAAAAATGTAATATACAGATGATACATATTATACAAATGATTTATTTTAAAGAATTCATCACATTATATGTATCACAAATGTAATTGCTTCTCTTTGGAGTGTGAAAGAAAGTCTTTTGAAATTTTCTTGTTGAGAAAGCACTATACCGAATTTCACAGCAATATGGTTCATACTTTTTCTACGGCATGCTTCAGTAGATGTGTTTTTAAAGTTGCTGGATAAGAAAATTTTTCATTACAAATGTCACATTCAAACGGCTTCTCTCTCGTATGCGTCCGTAAATGTGTTAGTAAGTGATTTTGCTGAGCAAACGTTCGATTACAAACATCACATGCAAACGGCTTCTCTTTCGTATGAATGCGTAAATGACTTTTTAAACTCGATTTATGAGAAAATGCTTTTTTACAGACGTCACATACAAATGATTTCTCTTTCGTATGGGTCCGCAAATGTGTTATCAAATTCGGCGAATGAGAAAATACTTTATTACAAGTAGGGCATGCATGCGGTTTCTCGTTCGTATGTGTACGTAAATGTTGTTTTAAGTTCGACTTTACAGAAAATGCTTTATTGCATATATGACATGTAAAGGGTTTTTCTTTCGTGTGCGTCCGCATGTGTCTTTTTAAATTCGGTTCTTGAGAAAATGTTTTATTGCACATGTGGCACGCATGTTGTTTCTCTTGTGTATGCGTCTGTAAGTGTACTCTCAAGTAACTAAACAGAGAAAATGTTTTGCTGCAAACATCGCATGTATAAGGTTTCTCATTCGTATGTACTCGTAAATGTGTTATTAAATTCGACTTTTGAGAAAAGGCTTTATGACAAACTTCACATGCAAACAGCTTCTCTTTTGCATGTGCCAGTAAATGTGACTTTAAATAAGAATGTTGAGAAAAGGCTTTGGTGCAAATGTCGCACGCATACAATTTCTCTTTCGTATCAATTAAATCTTCCTTTAAAATTTCCTGCCGAGAAAATACTTGGCTACATAAATTATTTTCATATGACATTTCCATTGCGCAAGTATAAGAAAATGCCTCTTTTAAAACATTTCTTTCTGGAAAAATCTTCAGCTCATTAGTCACATGCAGTTAGCAACTGAAATTTGAAAGGTTCAGGATCACTCATTTTCTTGTAGCATGTACTTAGACATATCATTTCATTTTTCATGAATCAAAAGACTTGTTTTTAAATTTGATAAAAAGAAACATGCTTTTATACGAGAATTCAGAAAACATAAAATTTCTTATTTGTGCATTTATATAAAACTTAAAATATATATATCAATAGACAATGAAAAACACAAGATGAATTGGAGATTTTTAATACATGTATAGGAGATATCCTTTCCCATTACAGAATGTTGGATTCCATTCAAGATATCTTTTATGTTGCAGCCAAAATGACTCTCACCTTCGGTTCAAAAAGGTGATTTGAACCACTCTTGTCAAGACACACTTCGATTTACGTCAACCCTCCTCAAAATGCAACTTTGAAATCTAAAATGCGTAAAATAAATGAATGCAATTTTTCATTCCAAGTTACTGAAAAGCACCAAATATATCCAATGATTAAATAGAGTAATAGAGCTTAGTAACAAGAGCTTAGTTAGTGATTAAAAAAAGAATGCCTTATATTTGAAAATGTACAACCCTACAACAAAAGAATTTAGTTTTCATTAATACAAATCATTCTAAGAGAAACACTGCAAAGTACTATTTCATAATAAAGATTTTTTTTTTGTTAGTAGAGTGTTCTTTTGAATGACAAGTTTTACTGTTTTTACTTTATTTTTCCCCTAAAAATTTCAAGTTGTTGAAATTTTGATCCGTACTTCGATGTATATAAATATGCAGTTGCTTTGGTTCAATGTCTTTAAAAATTTAATTAGCATACTTAGTATTTTCTGTCTCTTTCCTTATTCTTTCTTTTAAGTTAATGTAAATTTAAAAAAAATCATTTCAAAAATTTCGACATTACGGAAGGGGATGGGGAGGACACAAATGCATGGTGGTCGGATAAACAGGAGAATCGAAATATATCAATAAAACTAAAAATCTCAATATTATAATGTAAAATCTTTACTAAAACATTTAAAAATAACTGAAACCATGTGTTCTTTTATAAAAGCCTACAAAAAAGGGCAAACCATGAACAAAATGATGATTAGAAATTTTTTTTATTAAAATGATTTTCATATTAGCAAATAGCATGAATAGCATTTTAAAACTCAACCACAATCTACGAGTACAAAACAATAACTTTCCGATTTTCGAAAAAAGAGGGAGAAAGAAAGAAAATACACAAAACGATTAGTTACAGGCTTGATTCGATTTAGTTAGCTAAACTCAGTACAGACACAGATTTGCAACTAACACCAATTTGATTTCATAAACGATCTCCCCACAATAGAGAAACTTACAAAACTGAGATTATCCTAGATCAGCTTTTTTACTTTCTCGTGCCTAGAAAAGAGAAAGTATTGTAATCTCTAAAAAATTGGAACTCGAGATTTTCACATTATGTCTGTCTGCATGTGGCAAATATAACTCAAAAATACTTTGAGCTAGACGACGAAATTTGGTATAAGGTACCAAATTTGTAGATTTCTATCAAATTTCGACCAAAATCCGTTAAGAGGAAATTGGTCTTCCAGCTGAAATTACTCTTAAATATATATATATTATATATATAATTATTTTTTATCACATTATTTATTAAAATTTGCGTTCATTTAGTAAATAATTTTTCTCTTTTTAAAAACTATCTTCAACTATTAAAAATTTAGCATACTGAATTTTAAATCTCATTTTAATTTTAAAAAATTAAGTATCGAATTTTTATTGTTGTCCCATGAGCTACAAATAATCAAATTTCCAATGTTTTTCATTATTTCACAATCGATGTTATTTAAAGCAAATCACTGGATAGTTAAGACTCTAAAGGAAGAATACGCTTGGAATAATATAAAAAGAATATCATGTATAATGTAACGTAAAAAATATATATAATTCATTAACAGAGCAACGTAAACCTACATGCCACAGCTTATATCTAGAGAAATTTCACCAATATCCTACAACCAAACACTTAATTTAACTGTATGCCCTTTTAGCAGCTTTTCTTTTGAGGGTACTAAAATACTATTTCAGAAGAAAAGATTCAACTAAGTTCTCATTCATTCGTATAAGCGAAATTTGTATTCGTAATCACAAATTTTGACAAATCCAAATGATTACCAACACATGTATTATGGTATCTTGGCACAATATGACTAGAACACAAAAGAGCAAGTCATTTGCTCAGTTCCAATAAAAAATTCTTTAAAAAACGAAATAAACGAAATTGCTAACACAATCAGTTTAAAATGGGACATAAATGCCCAAGCTGATATCCAAAACAAACATTTCGCCAAAATAGACGGAGAGGAACTTCACCTTTCAGCACCTTATTACAACATAATGCATACAATGGAATGTGACGGAATATTACTTTAACTTATAATTTTATCTTATGAACAGAGTTTTAACTATCTCGAGATTTAAAAATTAAATAGGATTATTTTAATAAAATCATTCATTTAAAAAATATTATAATAAATTAATTATCCTCCATCAGCACTTTTTGGATTCACAGTCATTTAAATCAGCTCTAGATATAAACAGTGGCGACTTTCAGAAACAAGCATTGCTACTAAAAATATTTCACGGAAATTACAATTCTAAAAAAAAAGAAAAGAAATTTACTTCTAATAGACCAAACATTTTATTTGCAATTCGCTAAAGTGCATTTCAGAAAATCATCAACATATATTTTTTCGTTTAGAAACATCAAACCAAGAAAATAAAAGTTAATTAAAGCAAGCGAGTTTCCGCCGGAACAACGTGAAAACAAAACCAGAATAAAATAATAATCAAAGAGAAAAAACGAACAACGAATAAAGTGAGCAAACGCGAACATTGTGTTGAAGGAATGGGAAAAAAATAATAATAATAAGCATACAAAGTTTAACAAAGCTGGGCAGCCATCCGAACAACCATGTCATTTCTAATATAAAGGAACGGGGGGGGGGGAATAGTGGGAAAGTCAATATTAAATGTACAAGTATCTAAGCTCATTTTTTAAAAGAACAAGTATTATCAATTCAATCAAATATTAAGACTTCTATAATGAATGCAAGATCACTAAATGCATGCAGCAATCAAGTTTTGAACATAAAATTATTCAGGAATCATAACACTTTCAAATAGCAAAATATTCATAAACATTAATTCAAAATTATCATTTATAAAAACTTGGAACACAGATTAGAAAATTGTAGTAGGAGAAGACTTATTCAAATTATATCAATAACTAAATTCTTTGACCAAAAAAATCGTTTATTCTTTGTATAATATTGGTACATATTATTCAATTTTCTTTTTATGTGAAAATGCCACATGATACATATCGCAAACCACAGATTGTTCTTGGTATGAAAATGGAAATGTTTATTTCAATTATTCTTCAGAGAAAATTATTAAGTACATATATTGAAAGAATTATATATTTTATATGAACAAGTGCAAAAAAGTTGATTAAATCACTTTTCTCAGGAAAAATATTTACTTCATATTTCATGAGAATAAGAAACGAAAATAGGCTTGCTTATTTAAATAACACTTCTTGAGAAAAACACCTCACTACATACATAATAATAATAAAAAGTTTTTTTTTAAAAAAAATTTGTGCATATTATTTAGTGTTTAAATAAATTACTTTTCTTTAAAAAAATGTCCTATATGCATCACAAAAATAAGATTTTTCACTTTGTGAAAATGCAAAAATGTCAATTTGCATTTGGATAGAATAAAGCATTTTACAAGGTCATCTTAGTTACATTTTTAATAATTTCTTTATTGTACAGTATTTTCCTTTTACATAAGTGGAATAGCATTTATTTAAATTAACTTTTTTTAGAAACTACTATAAACTGATTGACTTACTATAAACAGCAGGCATGAAATGTTTGTCGTATGTTATAAGTTTGAATTGCAATATTGAAATCTATAACAAATCTTCAACAAAATATAAACTAAATGAGTTCCATTTCCCATGAAAGATGCATCTACCTTCTATGATAGAAAGTGGTTGCTTTTTAAAACAAAAGTTTAAATTGATTGCAATAACTACCCACTAAAAACCATTTTTCATTTGTGCAGGATTAGCACATTGTTTTGCACCATTATGCAGAGAAAACTTTGTCTTTTCATTGTATCTGATAATTTTCAGAATTCATTTGGGAAAGAAAACTGATTTTTAGAGCCACTTTATATCCTACTTACCCTAAAATATTTAATAAAATGAAGTTTTTTTTTTTTTTTTTTTTTTGTGTGTGTGTGTGTGTGTGTGTGTGTTACATTATGTGTTAAGAAAATTAATGAAAAAATTATTAAAACAACTGATCCTGTTGTTTCAAAGCTTATGAAACATTTTTTTAAATCAAATATGTTTCATAAATAAATAGCCATCAATTCTCATAAGAAAAAATAAATAAATAAAATTATAAGCATGATTATAAGTATCCTAAAAATTAACAGACAAAAAAAAAAAACTGAGTTGCTGACAGAAATACCTCTAAACAAATTGGAATTTAAGTTATCTTCATAAAATACTTGAAAATGTCCGAGGATAGGAACTCTATCTTCTCAGTTGCATATTTAAATTATCTTCACAAATTGGAATTTATAAAGGAATTAACAATTTTTATTATGCTCATAACATTTCTAAGAGTTCCTCTATTTTAATGGTTTTTATACTTTTCTTATATAATAATTTAGTTTCCATTAAAACACACACATACTTTATGAAATGAAAAAGGAAAATGATTAAACTAAATATACATTATACAGAGTATCTAAAGAAAAGTGTAAATATGGTATAAGAATATATGCAAATAATTTGATTGTTCCTCAAATACATTCAAATTTAATTATATTTCTTTCCATTTTCAGATTTAGGTCATCTGAAAAGTAAAAATTATATTGTATATGTTGCACTAGTTTGTTTCTTTTGCTTCGATAAAAAGAAATCTCTAGATTCTTAAATCAGAATCATTTTGAAAATGTTGGTAACATAAAGCTATTATTTGAGAGTTCACACTAAGCAGCTCCTTTGTAAACAAGTTACAACTATCAAATATTTTTATCTTTATTACTTAAATATTACAAACAACAAAAATAAAATAAAGCAATACATATAACAATTTAAAAACCATAGGAAGTTTGATTTTTTTCTTTTCTTTTTGTCCTCTCATGGTTTTTGTATTTTATTAAAATGAACATACATAAAAAAAAAATTATGTTATGTTTGCAATAATACAAAACTTACGAGTTCTTATATAAAATATTAATATTTTCTCTAAGTACTTAGTTAATCCAACAATCCTAAGGTCTGAAAAGTTAGTTTTTAAAAGTTTTAAAGTGATTAAGCTGCACTTTTTTTTTTTCATTTAATCAATCACTAAATTCTTAAGACAATTCTAAATATGAAATATATATATCATCTTCCTTGGAAATGAACATAAGAAACAAGAAAATCTGCTCAGACACACAAAAGGTTCATAAATTAAGTAATTCAATTAAATGTTATGATACTATGCAAAATATCATTGCATAGTGCGATGGAAATTTAACTCAATTCGAATTGTAAAGAATCATAACGCATAATTTAATAATAATAAATAAACTTTTCATTAAACATTTCAAAATTTTTTCATGATATAAAAAGTTTTTAAAATTGGAATTTTGTAGAATTCAGATATTAATTTTAATAAGAAAAAAATATGATGAATAAAAACAGAAAAATACTTTCATTAAAAAAATAAGAGAAAGGGAAGAAAGAAAAAAACTACTTTGTATAGATTTAAATAGAATTTCCTTCTACAGAATTTAATTCAATCATTATCTATATCAAAATACCATTATGGATGTTCTTTTTTTTTTTTCAATAAAGATAGTTTTTTTATTAGGGCACAACTGAAACATTAATTTCAATAGTTATATTTTATTCACGAAGATTGACAGAATAAGCTGCATTACTAAATAAATGAGTAAGTTTATTTTTCTTATTACAAGAAAGATATTCAAGATTTAAAATACATTCAAGAAATTAAATAAAATAATAACTAAACAAAGAAGAAGAAGGAAAGAAAAGGAAGATCTAATGGTGGTTAGTACATGATCTTGATTTAACGAAAATCTAACATTGAATAATATTATTCTATTGTAATATTCTGCTCAATTGTAATATTACGTTACGCACTTCAATACGCATACAAAAGTACTCCGTACGTATGTCTAATATAACCAATATATTACCAAACAAAGTCCTAATAATAAAAATAACCAAATAAACATAGTACAAACCGGAATTCGGTAGAATGGTACCTCAGTTTCATTAATAATGACACACTAAATCTTTTTTTTTTTAACTATTTTTACTTCTCTACTTATTTATACATAAACAATGGGAAAGTTTAGAAAAAGGTGTTTCAATTTTCGAGAGATAAGTAAAATGACACAAAATGTAAGAAAAATAAGACCCATTACCTGTCTTATAGACTATTCGAGTGTTTTTACCTTACTGAGGATGGTTGCTAAGAGTTATCGCCAAATAGGAAACAAAACCAGCGATAACTCACCGACGTCGGTTACCCATTCGTTTCTTCCCTGCGAGGGTTATGAAGTTATCACAGAGAAGTGAAAGTTATGATCCGTTGATCTGTTAGGTGTGATGCGGTTCTTTTAAATCCGTTTTAGTAAATAGATCCTTATTATTATTTGCCTTCGCTTTAATCCAGTTTTGTACTTCCACATTGGCATAAAGTTGCATGTAGTAATGATATTAGGAATTAAATATGGAAAGTATTTTTAGTGTCAGACAATTTATGCTGTCTAAAATGATTATGTTTAGTTACTTCTGCGATTTTGAACTTGAATGTAAACAGTATGGGATCATAATATCAACAGAAGCTATTAACCGGAACGACAGCAACGCGAGTTCGCAAATTGTACAGACTAAGTCTATGGCAAAGGATACCGACGTGCTCTGATTGGTCGATTTCTTTCGCACAGACTTTCTATGCTGTAGCAACCCTGTTACATTGTTGTTTAGTTGTACGTACTTTTTTGCCTGCCAATTTTCAAAATGGAGAAATTAAATCTTCCAGAGAAATACAGTTATAAAATAATTGAGATTGATGAGAATAGAGCTATTTTTTGCATTTCTGATCTTGTAAATAAAGAATCAGCTCAGGTAGCAATTTTTCTGTGAAGTATTATTAAAATAAGACTTGCAAATCAAGCTTTCATTTTACGGGAAATGATCGGCCAATTTTTTAATTAAATTTTCATGTTAAAATCATTACTATAAAATATTTTTATGCAAATGAACTATATTTATTAAGATATTTAGATGACATTAAACAGAATAGAAATCATTATAATTCTTATTGAATATTCATGTAAAATAAAATAACACAAGGAGATATTTATTTTTTAATTTTGTATTCAAATTATTACCATTAGATGTCTATCTGCAAATGCGCTATATTTGTTAAGATATTTAGATTCACATAGTTATTAACAATCTAATTATTAATCTTGATATTTGTTATTAACTTAATATTAAGATTTATAAATATGTAAATAGTTTATACATTTCTTTTGAATACTTATTTCTTGCATTTCTGTAACACATATTTTAGGAATGGATTAAAGAATATGAACAAAGATCGGAAACAGTTTGGCGTGTTCAGAGAACACATAAATCAACTGGACGCCTTAATGTTTATAAAGGTGACTTTAGATGCCAGCACAATGTGCAACAGGTAATAACTAATATTTTATATTTTACTGCTTCAAATGCATTATGTGTGTTATTTTAGACACTTTATGTTTTATCATTTATATAATGACAAGGTTAGATTTAAAGTTTATTTAGCTTCTACTGAAATTCATTGGCACAGTGCTCTCATTATTGATAATTATATAAAGATTATTTTTACAGGTATCAAAACATGTGAAAGAAAGTAAAAATACTGGATGCCCTGCAGTTCTTAAAATTACTATTCAAAGGTAAGTTTTAATTATTTAAATTTGATTAATAATAATAACAAATAACATATATAATAATGTGTAATCAAATATTTTTATTTAGTGTGATTGTTGGATTTATTTGTCACTTACATACTTATAAAACTAATTTAAAAAATAGATTACATTTTTCTTTATATGTGTCAGTACCTAATATCTTCATTTACTTATTTATTTTTCAGTATCAATAATTATTTCTTATATTTTCAATAATAATTTTTTATTTCTTATATTATTATGAATTATCATATTTTGGAAAGCTTATATATTTTCTTTGCTTTTATTTTAGATGTTTAATATATCCATGGTAAAATATTCAAATTATTTTGATTACAGGTATTTTTCACTGCCAAAACACAAAGATCCACTCCCAGAAGTTATAGAGTTTCCTGCATTATGTGAGCTTCTGTACTTGCATAATCATTTGCTTGACAGTGCTGCTGTTAAAAAGTTCAGGCCATTATCAAACCTAACGCAAAAGCGTCTGATAGAATTGTTTGAATTAGGACATACTGCAGCTACTGCAAGACAGATGTTGCAAATGGAATTAGAGCTTCAGAGTAATGAAGATTATGTAGAAGCATGCATGGACAGTTCTAAGCTACCTTCATTATCTGTCGTAAATCACTTGTTAAATAATGAATTTAGGAAAATCTATGGATCTCGAAGAGAAAGTGATATTGACAGGGAAGCTGAAAAATATATTTCCTCATACAATCAACAGCCATTCTGTAAAGCTGCTTTTCCAAAAGTAAAGAACAGTTTGGCGATTGCTGTAGTGACGCCGATAATGAAGCGAAGTATAGATTTACTTAGCAATGTTCAAGAAATGATAATGCTTGATGCATCTAGCCACATGGACAGACTAAATCATCGTGTTTATTTTTTTATTTCTCCAGGTGTAGCTGGTGGAATACCTATTGGCTGCATTATCACAAATGCAGAAGTTAACTAATATTTTTCGTTAAGGAGTGAAACTTCTCTGTGAGTGTTTCCCTGAGAAATGCTGTTTATTGCAAAATGGGCCACTGATTGTAATGACAGATGATGATCTGAAGGAAAGAGAAGTTCTGAGTAAAATATGGCTGAATTCTACTTACTTACTCTGTCAGTTTCATGTGCTAAAAGCAGTGTGGCGATGCTTATGAACAGTGAAAATAAAGTTCTAAAAGAGCACCGTCAAAAATTATATTTTTCCTTTAAATCATTGATGTATGCAGAAACTGAAATGCAACTGAAAGAGTTGTTTCAAAATATGTTGGAGAATAGTACAGTCAGGAAATATGACAAGTTCATCATATATTTGAGCAAGTTGTTCTCCAAAAAGCATTTATGGTGCACTTGTCATAGAAAAATGCTTTTAACCAGGGGAAACAATACAACAAACTATGTTGAAAGTTTGTTCAAAGTTTTAAAAGAGACCATACTTGGACGAGTGAAAGCATTTAGCTCAGTTCAATTATTGGACTTCATTGTCACAAAATTTGAGAAGTATCTACATAGTAGATATTTAGATTTTAGTTTTGGTCGTTCTAACAAAAAACTAGTAAAAAGGTTTTTGCCTGATGATAAAGGAATAATTCAGAACATCAGATCACTAAATAAAGATAACACTTATTTTGAAATTGATCAACATTTTGTTGATTTGGAAAGTTCCATTTGTACTTGCTTTGTTGGCATGAATGAAAAGCTTTGCAAGCATTTAAGTTCTGTGATTTTGGAACAAAATAAACAATCAACATTTGTCTAGAAAGTAGAAAATTAATGTATGAAGTGGCTACTGGGAAAAAATTGGATTCAAATAGCACCCTCTTGCTACCTTTAAGTTTTAACCCATCACACAATTTTCCTTCTTCTCAGTCTGATGATGCTCTACAACCACAATTTTCTTCTACGGTACTTCCAAATTCATCTAACGATATACTTTCACAATTTAATAATAATACACTTAAACATTCTTCAAATGACACGCTTTCACCTAGAGATATTGACACATTTTCACAGCCTTGCAATCATATAACATGGTTCTACCAACTATAAACACTCAGAGGTGTTTGTGCTCCGGGGAAACCCCGGAATTCCGGGGATTTTGAACTTCGATACCCGGAAATTCCGGGGATCGTCGTTCAAAAGGAAGTAGGAATAATAATGAATTATTTATTTTGATCTGGGTAATTTTGTTTGCTTTGAAAGCAGAAAACGCAAGGTCAGTGTGTGTGGTGAAAACTTTTCCTTTCTTTCTCCAAAGGCAGTGATAATGCGTGAAAAGGGGGAAAAAACTTCTTTTTTGTTCTTTCCTTATTGCGAGTTATGACTCATTCCCCCGGTTCTCGGACATTCTCTTCTGGATTCTTTTCGGCAAGTAGGCGCGGCAGAAAAAAAAGGGAGAGACTTCGTTCGACCAGATGTGCGATCACGTGACCTGGGTTCAAAGGTCTTAATTTTGCAAAATTAATGGTTATTAATTTTGCAAAAAAGTAATTCATTGAACTTTTATAATTAGGTCATTCAATACTTCATAATCGTAATTTTTCATTTCTCCCCCCCCCCTTCTCGAAACTCCAAAATGTCGGTAGTAAGTCCGTAAAAGTTTCAGGGGATTTTTTGGGGTCCCACAAACACCCCTGAACACTACTTCACAGCCCATTGCAGCTACATGTCAAAACTCGGACAGTGAAACAGATGATGATGATGGTGATTATTTACAAAAATTTGATGATATAATTAATCGGATTACATCCGGTTACAAAAATAATCCTGATGTTTTTAAGCCAGCAATAAAAAAAATGGTGTAGAATGTTAACAAGTTTGGAAAAACAGAAACTGGATTGGTGTCTGCCTTGCATAACTTTGGAAGGTACTTTTTTAAACTTATTTTTGTAGGCTTGTTAAGTTTACATTAGAAAATTCGCAAGATAGAAAATAAGATTTAATGTGTAACAATTTAATGTTTATATTATATTGTAGCAAATTAATTTTATTATTTTTAAAGACTAAACTTTTTTAAATCCAGTTTTGAAGGGTGTTTAGCTTTAGATTTCTTAATTGTTTAATGTTTTTCTAATAATTTTTATTGCTGTAAAAATTGAAACTGAAAGAGTGATAGATTTACTACAATATACATTCAATACAAGAATCTAAAAATGTATTGTTAAAATTTTAGCTAAACAGTGTATGGGTTTTTATTAATTTTATTTTAATGTTCTCTAAAGTATAATTAATGTTTATGTTATGGGTTAATACTAACAACTTTTTTTACACCACATTTAAAGAGTTTAGCGAAAGAAAGTGTCAAATAACAATTTAAAAACTTATACATTCATCATTTATAATATGGTAGGATATTATTCTATAGAAAATTTAATAAGAGAGTTTCAGTATGAAAAGGCGTTTTGTAAGTATCTTTCTGATATTTTTATACATTCTAAAGCTAAATTTCTTTAATTTATTAAAATGTCATGTAGGACTTACTTCCAGTAAACTCTTCGGTTGTATGATGAAGTTGGCAGAAATTTACTTAGATTTCTTCTTTTGTTTTCCCCTCCTTTTAGAAACCTTAACTACTCAAGCAGAGTTTTGAAGTGCAGCAGAAGGAGAGGCAATCAAATTCCTGTTCAACCTACAGCAATTGCAAGAAGAAAATCTATTTATTCTGGTAGGAAAACTCAAGTTGGTGGAAGGCCAGTTAAACGAGCATTACCACCTGCCCTAAAAGAACATACTTATGGAATATTCTCTGAGTTACCAAAAAAACATCGAAAAACAAAACATAGTTTGACGCATTGTGTTGAAAAGAATGTATCTCTTCCAAATTAATTTATATTTATTTTATTACTATCATGCTTTTAAAAAAATATGTGCCTTGTTTTTTTTTTTTTTTTTTTTTTTTTTTGTACATGCTTTAAAAATGTATCAGAACATTTTAACAGGATTTGTATGGTGTTAAAATAATTAGTATTAATATGATATAAAATTTTAATGTTATTATGGTATTAAATAGCACTTCCATGAAACTGTTGTATGTTAAATATTTTTCAGCTTATTATATATTAAATACTAAAGAAGTTGAAAAAGTATTAACAAGTTGCTCTGTTGTATATTTAAACATTTTTAGAAGATGAATAAAACATACCTTTAAAACCAAAGAGTCCTGAATTTTTTTATTGATGTTATATGTATTCATATATATCAAACTTTTCATAAAATTATTATACATCAAACTTTTCATAAAGTAATTATTTACATGTGCATTCTAAAACTTACTCCTATGCATTGAACTCATTCACAAACTTACTCATTCTACTCCTGCACTTTCTTTTCCTTAGTTTTTATTATTTTCTGCAATACTTCAAACTTCTGGAATAAATTGTTTTCAAAGTACATGATTTTAAGCAGTGTATAGAAGAAACAAAGAAAAAAAGAGACTAATTTTTATCATAAAAAATAGAAGTTGAAAAATTAGTTCCTAGGGATTAAAAAGCATTAGGAAGCACATAGCCTGAAAGGATTTGCATCTTCCTTTCCGGCTGAAAATTGAAGTAGTTATTTACATAAAACATAGTTTGTACTTATTTAAAATATAAAACACTAGATATTTATGATTAAAAATCTATTTAATGTAATTGGTTAGAGTTTTTTTAAAAAATTTTTTATCCATATAATTAAATTGACTAGTCATGCCAACGGATGAAAAGTGAAATGAAGAAGGGATTTAACATAGCCCCTGAACTTAAAAATGATAAGAACATTTTATATTAGAATATCGAGAATATTAATTTTTTTTAAATTTCAAATATAAGAAAAAGAAATATATGAAGTATTTATAGTTTTTATTATCTTCTGTAAACCTGTATTTCTATATCATTTATAAATCTATCAATTAAACAAAGAGAGAAAAAGCATTAGGAAAAATGTATTCCTAATCCACAAAATCTTTCATTCTAAGAATTGTAAAAATAATCAGTATTATGCTATTATTATGAGATATTAAAAAGCAAGTCTACCATCAACATTTTATACATATGAATTATTTTTACTGAGAAATACAAAAAAAAAAAAAAAAAAAATCATTTTTAAAAACATAAATGGGTACAAAAGTCTTCAAACTATAATGAATGTTTTAATTTATTTGTAAAAAGAGATCATGTCCTAAATAAGTTTTTCATTTTGAGGTTTTTAGATATACTCCATAAATATAGTTCACAAAGGAGGCAAAAATAGACTAAGTATTTAGAATATTCATGTTTAAAGTCAGCATATGTTTTTTCAATAAAATAATTTATGTGAACAGTAAAATCTGTACTAAATCTATTTTGTTTTGATAGTTAGTATCTACTATTACTCCAACTGAAATAAATAAATTGCAAAATATAAGAAAATTTCCAATTGAAAAGAGTTTTTAAAAAAGTTCCTAAAAAATAAAAATTTTATTTTTCATTTTAAAGTACATAGCAATGACTTTAATGCCATGTTATGCCATTTTTTGTAATTTTATTAAACTGTTTTCATTGTTGAGGGAATGAAGATATATTATTTGCTCTAGATAAAATTCAAACTGTATTCGCTTGTGGAAATAGAAAAAATATTGTAAGAACTTAACTAATATATTTAAGTTACAAATACTAAAGACACATGTTTATAAAATTTTAATTGTTTGAATGTCCAAAGAAATTGTTTTCAAATGGAGTTGGGGATATATGACTTTAGTTATTGCAAAATAAATATTAAAACAATTCTTTTTAACATCTCTTAATAAAAATTTTGGAATAATTAATAAAAGTTTTGAAAATTATATTAAATTTCTTAATATTATTTATTACTCCGAAATATATTTTTATAAAAATAAATAAAATATGTAAAATTATCCCCCCCCCCTATTTTTTACGGTTTACATGTAATATTAATCTGGAACACATATACAGCTGAAAAGATCAAATCCTGAAATCTAAATTCAAGAAATATAAAAATTACAATTTATTAAAAATATTTTTTTGTGTGTGTTTCTTCTTAATATTATTTTGATATAACTAAAAATATTAGCTATGATATCACATATTCTGTTAAAGCTTACATATTTATACGTTTTGGGCATTAAGTAATCGTCTCCCCATATGTAGTTGATGGGAAAGTAACAAACGTTCAGCGACAAGTTTCAATGACTGCATAAATTATCTAATAAAGGCACGAAAATCATAGCAAAATAAGAATAATTCAATTGCTGCATCATATGTTGAATAATTCCGTTCATATAGTTTTTATACTTCTGTGCATTAATAACATTAGTTACTTGTATTACTAGTTTCATAAATTAGAAATAGAAACGTTTTTCACGATTGAAATAGTTTTCTATTTGGTTTGAAATAATGTTTCATTAAAAACAAATATTTAGAGAAAACAATTATATTAACAAAAATTAGATCGGGTTGATATTCACTCGTATCTTCTATAAAACTAATAAAAGGTACAAGGTGTGAGCCAAATAAGCGATAACTACACTATTATGAGTGCAAAACATTGCCAAAAAAATGCCAAGGCTTAAACCAATCAGAGCACGTCGGTACCCTTTGCCATAGACTTAGTCTGTACAATTTGCGAACTCGCGACAGCAACGATGTGATGTTTCGGAGTTCCACGGTGTGACAAAGTGGTCACGAGCACCTCCACATCATAAGTTGGAATAATTACTTTAATTTGTAAGTTTAGGGAAAGTTAAATTTAATTAAACTAGTTTGGACGAGCGCAATAAAGCTCTAACGTCATGAAATTTGGTAGAATTATTAGATTTAACTTTATAATTATTAATTTAAAATAATATTTAGATTATTTTTGTGGTAAATAGAAGTTTAATGGAATTACGTTACTTTTTCTGTGGGGACTGAATTACTGTTTGACAATGGATTGTAAAACCCTCTACACTTTTGCGCATGCGTTAGGGTGGGTTTCATTCGATAAAATAGGAGTGAGAGGAAAAATGAAAGGAGGAGATGTTTACATTTAACAATGAAGACTCGCTGTATTATGAGACGTAAACATTACAGATAATTATCAATACATAAGGAAAAAGGTCCTAATGTACAGTAAAATATTTCAGAGCAATTTATATTTAATGTAAGGGGTATAAACATTAATTATGAAGAATAAATGAAAGATTTGTTCTTAAAATTTGGTAAACTCTTTTTTACAAAATAATAATGCTCTTTTTTATAATAAAATGCTTCTTTTTTATGTGTTATTAAACGTTTTCAGCAATATTTTAATTCTCCGTTTTCTGCTTCTTGATCACAATATTTAATGATATTATGTAAAATTTTCTTCGTACCATTCCTGAACGCTTTTTTACCGCTTTTGGCTACCCATATCAATACGAAATTTTGAGTTAAAATAAAATGCTGTCAGAAATAGCACAACACTCACATACATGTGGAAAAAAATTGAACTAAAAAGTATCTAATGGGGGAAATTCAGGTCAAAGATAAATAACAGAAATGCGCTTATTATTCTGCGTCTCACCCCTTAATGAGATGGAATCCTCGAAATGAGTCGTTTCAGAATCCGTTGGCGAACAGTAGCTGTTTAACCGGAACGAACAACAAAAAAAGAATCGAATTTTACTATGTCGAGCTATTTGGGTCCAATCAAATGCTTCCTTTCCACATTGTTTAAAGGTTTTTGATTCGTTAAAGGAGCTAGTGTTTGTTCATACATTGTAGAGCGATTTCACAATTATTAAATGAAAATTTATCTAAATAAGTTGGAGGTGAAAAAGATTTTTCCCCTCATATTTTCAAAACTTTTTTCTCATTACTTACACCTTTTTAATTATTTTCAGAGTTTCCATGATATTTTTAGAAATACAATTAGTGAATTTAAAGAACAATGAATAATCGATGCTGCTTGCAATCTTAGTTTTCAAGAAAGTTTTAGTGAAACAATTATTCATTAAATAGCATTTAATGCTGAGTAGTAATTTAAATTCTCAATAACATCTTGTATGAGATGGAGTTGAAAGTGGATTTTAAGCGCATAAAAGCCAAACCTGACCATGACCATGCTGCGTCACTGAGTATGAGACAGACAAGTCCATTGAAAGATGAACTTTCATGTAGGTAGAGATTTTGACACAGAAAAACTTTTCTAATAACAAAGTTACGTTTCAATTTGCATAACATCTAGCTGTATTACATAAAACAGTTCTATTGTTGGATTGCTATTTTCGATCATTTTATGTATTTGGTAATTCTTTCGAAAATATATATATATATATATAACCTGTTCTGCTATATCTGTCATTATAGTGAGTGCTTTAAATCAAGATAAGGAAGAATTCGACTACTGGAAGTGTCTGGATCTATTAAATCTGGCTACACTATTACTCCAATCATGAAAGCTCAAGCAAAATGTCATCGGTATTCCAGATATAAATTACTATATCTATCTGCTCTGGTTGGATATGAATTAAAGACAGAGCGACTGCATCTGTCAAAGGAAGAAAAAGCAAATCTTGTGACGTCTTCATCTCGGGACACACATAACAAAGATAACTTTCCTCCAAGACATCGCAATTTGACAATCCAGAAAAATTTGCACAACATTACTAAAGTTTTTAAATTACACCAAGGTAATCTTACATCCATTCATTTCTTAACTATATAGACATACTGGATTTAAAAAAAAACAAAAAAAAAAAAAAAACTGAGAAATGACAGGAACAATCATGTACTCGTTTATAAAGCAGTTGAAAAGATCTGAAAGGATATATTACTTCTATACATCAGAATTGTTTTTACTGAAATTGATGAAGGATGCTCCCCAAAAAATTGCTTGAAATGAATGGGAATACATGAATAATGACTGATTTCACTTACAGAACTAATATAGTTTTCAGCTCAAAACGATAGTAGTGCACAATAAAAGACACGAAGATTTGTCAGAAGTTGCATTATTTCATTCGGAAACTGCAATCAATATTTTTTTTTGTAGTATTTAAAAACACTTTCTAAATTTAATAACCAAAATTCTGTTGAAAGATGATAAGCGCATTTGTTTTTAACAACCTAGGAATCCATTTTTGAAGATAACGCTATTAGCACAATTTGCTGAACAACATTGTTACAATATCTTCCCGACTTTGGCCGGCATTCAAAACCTCTATCACCATCAAAGAATTATCATACAATATCTTGTGCTAATAGGGAAACCCATTCACCTACTATGTATTTGGCACGTGAATAGAAATATCAATCAGGATATGCATTCAAAAGTGAAAACTGGAAATAAGGCATATATTTAAGCGGAATTAACTGATATATTAGCAGAAAACTGACATTAAAAACTTTTAATGCCATAGTTAAAAATTTTAAACAAGAAATTGGTAAAGCTTTTGTACAATATTTTCAAACGACCTACAAAGAAAACAAGAAAAGTGAACCTATAATTATAGAAAAAGCTAATTAATACTGCACATGAAATTGGAAAAGCGGCCCCCGTAGATAAAATGATAAAATATGAAGAAAGTAGTGAATTGTAATTAAGATACTGGATAAATCTATTTCAATCATTAGGAATGCCGTTACAAAGAAACTTTTGGCAAGAGGCATATCAAGAGAAAGAGAAAAACTGACACAAACATTAGCTTTAATTCGAAACGGACATGCTAGCAGTACAAAAATGAAGGATGATTCTGTTCAATTAAATAAAAATATATTTAAATTACAAAAACAACTGATGAATTAATTTTTCCTCATAATGTAGAAAAGGTAAATGCTACAGAACGCTCCCGATAAAATATGATAAATGTAATGTATCCATACACTTTATATATTGCACCTGCATTGATTATTTTGTATTTTTTTAATTTGCAAGCATATTCATTATGTTCAAATTCACAAAAATTTGATAAATCTAAAATAATAATAATAAAGAGAAACAACCTTGAAGGCAATTTAATAATCATACAGAAGAATGAAAAGAAAAGCAGGTTTGTGAAAGAAAAAAAATATGATAGTTCCAATTCTTCAAAATCTTGAACACATAAACGTTAGGAAAAGACGAATGATAGAGTATTGAAGGGAATGAGAGTCAACAATATTAGAATGAGACACCCAACAACTTCCTCCAAAAACGGAATTAAAAATTAAAGCTTTTAGATTATATGTACTTCAATTACTTCTTCTCATAATTGAAAAGGAAATATTAGAAGTATCCAAAGCTCCACTAAACAAACATATAAACAGAAAAAAAATTTATAGCAAAAAATGAAAGACCGAAGCAAAATCCTCAACAGCAAATTTTTTAACTAATTTGTTACTAGTCATGAACTCCTCCAATATAATCATCTGATATTTTTCTTTCCTATTATAATGCTTTTTTTTTAAATTTAGCAGCATCATTAGGTTTAAGTTAAATATTATTTAAAACTATGTTAAAAATATGAATTCCTGAGAGAATTTAACAAGTTTAAGGAAGAGGTATTTTTTGTATTCATGTGTATATTTTTCCTCTATGCTTGCATATAAATATAATATTTTTAATTTTTTATTTAAAATATTCATGTTTTAAAGGACAGTGTCATTATTTACAAATATGTGCATTAATTTATAAATTCCATTACTTCTTCTAATAGATCCTTATAATTAGAATTATATACCTAAATAATTTAGAAATTAGCTGTAAAAATTAACTATATGTAACAAAAAAATTAATTTCACTTTTGCCTTGTGAATGTCAATGTAGAAAAACTGGAATTTCTTTGCTTAATTTACATAAAAAGAATGAATCTAGGAGTAAATTCTGTTTAATATTTTTGAGTAAGTTATATGTTTTTATGTGTCTTGCATGTCATATTCCTTTAATTTATTAAAGAGTATGATAGGCAAGGCATATTATTAATTTGTGATACCATTTCCAGCAGTTTATATTGTGAAAAAATCTAATTAATTAATTGGCAAGCTTTTTAGCGAAGATATGAGAAATACACTCAGCTGCAAAACCTTTTTAGTTACAAAAACTGCCATCAAGAGACATTTTGTGATAAAACATGCACATAGTAGTAATCACTTTGCGCGGTTTCAGTAAAAAAATTATGAAACAAAAACAGCAGTGAATATTTTATCACTTCCCTGCCCTTTTCAAAAAAAAAAAAAAAAAAAAAAAGTGCAATTTACAAAATTTCCCTTTAACTGCAATTTTATTTTATTTATTTATTTATTTTTTCAAAATTACATTTATAGCGACAGAAGCTTTGAACTGTTTCTAAATTTGATGCACATTTGCAGAAGTAAAATAATTTCATACGGATAAAGAAAACTGATAAAAAAAATTCGAGGAAACTGGAGCTTAGAGCAGCAGAGGGCAATGAAGATGTTTTAATGGCGAAAAAGCAGAAGCACCCGCAACGTTAGAACAGAATTGGATCGGCAGAGTGTTACTATTCGTTAGGGACTTTCGAATATTATGCTAGCGAATTGACACGTTTCGAATTTGCGGTCTATTAACTATCCTACTCGTCTAATATTCGGACTGCAATTCCTTGAATAGATGAAGAAATAATTTACTGATTCAGTGAAGCGCACGGTCCACTGGATGGGGCACAACTGGTGCGAAGAAAATCCTTACTCGATTGAATTCTGAGAGGTATGTTATGAATTCACCCTAGCATTGACACCTATCCGTTTTCTTTAAAATATTAACCTAGAGAAACCTATCGACATATCCGTAGCTGGAGAACGTAATGCATCGTCCTGTCCTTGCAAGCGCGTGAATGTTTTGAGAGAACCATCTTCATGGAGGACGGAGCTCCCACATTTTTGAGCTAAAATTAAGCTTGAAGGCAATTTACAGAATAATATATTATCATTTTCCTGATATATAGTATATATATCCATAGATACGGATCCCGTTGACTTTTAGTTTTGTGAACATTTAAAAAAGTTGGTCGGTTGCAACAACTCAAAAACCTTGCCTGAACTCAAGGTCCATATTTCATTCACAAAATATATCCGAAAATTTTCTGAGAATGACTGTTGAATAAATGTTTATGATTTCAAGGATTTCTTGAGAATAATGGCCAATATGCCGAGTGCAATTTACCTAGATCTCATTCTACAATATAATATTGCCGAGTTTTTCTAACAGTTAATAACACGTCCTCTGGTGGCTATTTTTACAATTTGAATTTTCTTTTTCAGCTAAATGTCTTTTGCATCTTTTCATTAAGAAACGTGTAGAATTTCATAAATCTCAGATGAATAGATATAGATATATACTATTTGAAGTATATAGCTATAGATATATACTATTTGAAGTATATAGCTATAGATATATACTATTTTAATAACCTGTGTTAAAGTTCTGAATAGGTTAACTTCAATTGTATTTACACTTTTTATACTCATAAAATTATACTAAAAACGGCTTTACATTCGTCGCGTGGACACCAATTCAAACAACAGCATATATTCGTGCTGCAAACAAACACAACAATACAAACATAGTTGTATGATTCAATTTTATTATAGAATTGAGAATTTTAAAAGTTCGTGTTTTCTCCCAATACTTCATTCAAAAACAATTTATCATCATTTTGACTTAGTAAAGCGGACTCCATCTGGACAGAATTATGAGTCAGTCACAAACCTATATGAGAGAATTATATGTCTCGCTATTGAAACTTAGAAATATTTTGCTGAAAAAGTCATTACTAAGTTATATAAAATATTTAATTAAAAATTTAAGTAACAATTGATTCTGACGAACCAGCTAATCGCAAAAAGGGGACTAACAAAAGCAAATATATATATATATATATATATTAAACAAATAGTACAAACAAAAGTAATTTTCTTTAATTACAAGCCATTCTTATTGATTAGAATAAGAATTAATAAAGACTCCATACAAGAATATTATTTAAAAAGAAAAAAAAATGACAAAAAGGAAACGAATTGTTCTAAAGATACCTTTATTGCAAAAATGAAATATTTATAATACAAACATTCACAAATTGATATCCAGCATAAAGTGAGGCAGACTCTTTACATATAAAGTACTTAGAGTTAAAAAAAACAATTCTAAAAAATATTGCATAAACAAAGAAAGAAATACATCAATGCTTGACTACTCTAATGAATACATTTATTACAATCTTAACTATTGCAATTATTGCTTTGAATTGTAATTTTTCCGAACCTCGAGTCGTAGAAACAGAGATATCTGTATTTCTCTGATACTCTTAGTATCTAACTTGTACTGGATTTATTTTAATGGGGATAACCGAAATTTAATTCTCACAAGTTAAGACCCACAACAGAAGGCGAGTGAAGAACAGCCATTGAGTTTTAAACACATTAATGATGTGATGAGTGATGCTTGCAGTGCCATCGGTCGACTTTTCGGTATAGCTAGATGTTAACTCTTTAAAGTCGGACTATTACTGATAATTCAGATATTATATTTATTTTAATAATGTGGAATCTGAAACTTCGATTAAATATTATTATCTCTTCCAGTGAATTAATGGTGAATCAATTCTTCATACAATTTTTGGACTTGCCCGCTTAGTAATCATGGTATCAAATAATGTTTGGATACATTCATGCAAGACAATCTTCAATATTTAATGAATAACAATCAAAAATTTAATTCTTAACTAAGCTGACAATATCTTAAAGTAAATTTTTTGCATAAAACAGGGAATAAATGTGAAAGAGGTAAAATAGATACGTATAATACTATTATTTGTAAGATAAAATGCTAAGAACAAAAAAAGTAAGAAATAATAAGGAATTCATAGCAATAAACACCGTTACATCATCTGCCTTTTTAATAAAACGAAATATATTTTGTAACATAAAACCATTTTATTTATCCTATATATGTTATGAACCTACTAAGGGAAATCCTACAAAAATTTAGCTTGTGCTATAAAAATCCCAAAATCCAATCCAATCTTACATTTATTTATTTTATAGTAAAATATAGATCACAGAGGTGTAAGATGCCAGAGAAGGAAACCTTTTTACATAGCAGTAAATCCATACGCATAAAACATTTTTAATTTTAAAATATTCAATAAACTGGTTTTTATAAAATTAAATATTTAGCACAGAAATTTTCAATCAGAGATTTCGCAGAAGGAATTAAGTACAGCAAACATATATTAATGGAAACACTTTTTGCATGTCTTCCTTCAAATAGCCTAAATTTCATATAATATTCATCTGTCACAAAATTTCTTTCAGTTGGCCCTCACTACTTTCCCGCGAGAAAAGTTTATAAATGCACATGTCACAGATGCTTAGTTTTTATCCAGAGTCAATTCATGAATGCATAATCAGAAAATCCTGGCATGAAATTATTTAAAAATTAAAGAAAAAATAAAGCCAGTTTTTTAATATTTACACTTCACAATGTGTTATATTATTTGAGGTAAATGAAATGCATGGCAGCAAAATGATGCAGGTTGCAATGCTATAGAACGATGGAAGCGCCCTCATGTCATATTATCGAAAGGAAAAATGGAAATCTACTAATTTATAAATTATTTCATTTTAAAAACTATGTTACGTTTTATACAAATGATTCATGAAAAGATCTTTAAATAACATATTTTTCAGATATATAGTTCCCTTTGGTTTGTATTAGAATTAGTAAAGGCTTCAAGTATACAGTTTAATCATTCTCTCTGGTATGTGCCAGCAAATGTTGCTTTAAAGCTGCTGGATAAGAAAATTTGTCACTACAGATGTCACACACAAAAGGTTTCTCTTTCGTATGGGTTCGTAAATGTGTTTTTAAATTCGGCTGCTGAGAAAATGTTTTATTACAAATATCGCATGAAAACGGTTTCTCTTTCGAATGAGTACGTAAATGTATTTTTAAACTCGATTTCTGAGAAAATGTTTTATCGCACATGTCGCATGCAAACGGTTTCTCTTTCGAATGTATACGTAAATGTGTTTTCAGATTCCATTTTTGAGAAAATGCTTTATGACATACGTCACATACAAAGGGTTTTTCTTTCGTATGAGTTCGCAAGTGTGGCTTTACATGATTCCGTTGAGTTAAAATTTTATTGCATATGCCACATGCATACAGTTTCTTTTTTCTATGAGTCACTAAATGTTCCCTTAAATTTTTCACCTGAGAAAAGGCTTGATTACATAAACCACAGGCGTACGGTTTTTCCATTTTGTAATTTTTTTTAAGTAATGTCTATTTTTAGCAATTCCTTAGGCGAAAACTTGAATTTATAATTCAGCAATACAACTTCCTCTTAGTTTAAATGAGATATGAGTATAAATTCCCTCTTTTGTTTATCCAAATAAAAATATTCACAAACTCAAAAATAAATCGTGTAAATCAAATATTGTAGACACATATACTTGAGTAATTGGAATTTTTCATTTTGTGATCCAGCAATCCATCCAAGAAATATTGCAGTCCAGATCTATGGTTTTTCTATCGATGTTACATTCTCATTGTTGCAACTTTCTGACGAAAACAAGTTATTTCCCTGTAACCATTTTGATTGTCAGGACACACTTCCGAGAAATTGTTCCCTTCATCAAGGTTCCTCACAATGAGCTTCAAAACCTAAATAACATGAAAAATTCATATAAATTTTACATTCGGATTTATTGAAAATAATCAAATGTGTGCAAAGATGAAAACAGATCAACAACAATTAGTGTGGCAACTACATTGACGACTTCCCGCAACAAAACAAATCGAAGAGTTTATTTCAGTAAAAGAACTTCTGCGAGAAGTTGTAAAGTCTAATTTATTTAGCAAGATTAATAGTTACATTCTTTTCGGCATTGATATTTTTTTTTCAAAATATGTCGTAATGTAATTTATACACACACACACACAAAAAAAATGTTGTTATTTAATTTGATTTGAAAATATCTTAAGAAATTCTAAGAAACGATTTCTTTTTCTAGAACTTTGCTGAGAATGGATTTAAAGGAATAGTTTCAAATTTTGACGTAATATTACAGAAAAACACAAATGTATAAGAATATAGAAGTCTCTTTGCAAATGTTGGGCGCTTCTATCTTTACACGGTTTAAATAATGCATTTTAGGCATTCGTCTTGCATTCAAATGAAGGTAAGCACTACACAAGCGATTCTGAAGAAATACTGTGCTGCAGACAGGAATACAGAATATCAGAATTTCGATGACCAATGTAACGTAGTCTCAAGTAATTAGCATACAAATTGCTTCGTTTACGAGTAATGCAATTTTAAAGCGCCATATTTCTTAAGATCTCATGAAGTGCATGTTCAACTGAATATAAGGAGTGTCAAACAGTTTTCAAAAATATCAGGTGGTGCGGAAATCTGTCCAATTCATTATATGTAATGTGATTGCTACCAACTATTATCGTTGAGTTTAACTCTCTCTTCGTAATAAGTCTCGAAAAGCTTCCCTTTTTATCTACGGAACGACTATTTACTTACACTGCAGAACCAACCCCCGGGTGGGTGGCACCTCGAAATGAGGATGAGAAGCTTCCGGCATGGTGGTTAGATCTCGCCACCTTGGCGGGTACACAAATAGATGGGGGATCTGGCTTTTCCCATCGATGACGGGACGTATTTCCTTCGGGGTGGGTTGTACCGTGGCCGGGGATGGCCCCTAGGACTCAACCACAGTTCCCATCAGTGTTGCTGTAGCGGCGGTCCGGTCATCCAGTAATTTTTCCGTACGCCTCATCGGAGATCAGATGTATGACTTACACTGAAGAACCAGAAAAATTGGTACTGCCAATCGCAAGCAAATAATAGTGGTATATGCACCCAATCAGCGTAATGCGATGCGGTCGACAGTGTGTATATAAGACAACAGGTGTCTCAGGAGGCTATTACATCGGTTCTTGCTGCTATAAAGACAGGTTATCAAGAGTTAAACGATTTTCAACGGGAACTAATCCCCGACATACGAAAGATGGGGCATAGCATTTCCGAAGTAGCGATGGAATTTGGAATTTCGCGTACGATCATTTCAAGGGTGTGCCGCGAACGTCAGGTTTCTAGGAAAACTTCAAGTCTCCGACAGCTGTGCGGCCGGAAAAGGACTTTGACAAAACTTGATCATCGACGGCTGAAAAGAATCGATACTTGAGATAGATATTCAATATTTCCTCAAATTGCTGCGTATTTGAATGCAGGAACATCAACAAGTGTCAGTTTATGTACTGTGCCATGTACCCTAATTGATAGGCGTTTTCGTAGCCGCAGACCAACTCGTGCATCGTTGTGGACACAGCGGCATAAAACTCTGCGCCTCGCCTGGGCTCGCAAGCGCCGTCATTGGACTCTTAATGACAGATAAAACGTTGTTTGGTCTGACGAATCACGTTTCCAATTGTATAGGGCGATTGGTAGTGCACGGACGTGGAGAAAACCCCATGGATCCCTCTTGCGTACAGGAAACTGTTCAAGCTGGTAGAGGCTTTGTAATGATATGGTGTTTCTGCAGTTGGTATGAAGTGAGACTGATGATACGTCTAGACACAACCATGATAATCAGCGGTACGTTAACATACTTTCTGATCACCTGCATGCATTCCGAAGGACGTGGACAAATCCAACAGTATAATGCGCCACCCCAAAGGTTTACAGGAACTACCGAGTGACTCGAGAAGCATTCTTCTGAATTTCCTTTCCTCTCATGGTCACCTAATTCTCCACACATGGATATTATCGAGCATATATGGGATGCTTTGCAATGTGCTGTCCTTAGGAGATCTCCACCACCTCGTTTTTCCATGGCTTTATGGACTACCTTGCAGGAATCATAGTGTGAACTGTCTCAACAATATCTTCACAAATTAGTTGAAACCATGCCATGCCGTATTGCAGCATTTCTGCGCGCTCGTGGGGGCTCTACACGATATTAGAATGGTGTACCAGTTTTTCTGATTCTTCAGTGTATATGTCATATATCTGGTGTGTTGTTCTCAATTAGATTTACTTATTGGAGAATTTTTGATTCTGCAGTCCCTTGTTACTGATTTTTCTAAGAGTCAAAAACTACAGTCGCTTGCAAAATCCAAAATTTGACAACAACAACAACAAAAAAAAATGCTAATTTTGGCATAGAGTGGCAGTGCCCCAAATCAATTGAAAAACAAAAAAAGGAGCTTTTATTTTCGCACCGTTCTATGCTTAAGAATGAATGTCCTTTCCAAGTCTCCAAAATTTGCCAGTTTATTGCTGGGAAATGGAGGTTATGCGAGTTTTATCCACGTTGCAGGGAAGCTTTTCAATCGAGAAGTTCTAACGAGTAGGTTTAGAAAAAAAAAAAAAAAAATCCTAAAAGTCAATGTGGCGCATTTTAATAATGTACATTGGGATCACAAATTTACAATTGCTTGTCGTATTCGGCCATTCTCTAGAAATCAAAGCCTTCAAAAATGTTAACAAGAAAGAAAAAAAATGCATCAGTATTTTTTTTTTTTTTTTTACGGTTAGTTTTATTAGAAAGTTTTACGGTTAGAAATATTTTGGAAAAGTCATGGTAACAAAACTACTCCAATTACGGATAAGCTATTTATTTGAAACAACTCGTCTTTGTTTTTTATACGCTCTTCATGAATGAATGAGAAAAGTTTTTTTGTCCCTAGCGGTCACATCCTTGTCAGTATTTCAACTGTAAAAGATGCATTTTTGGTATTCATCTCTTAATATTAATTGTCGCTTTTACGTCAATTATAATCTCCACATCAATTATATTGCCATCTATCTTATGTATAAAGATTTGTATTCCTTCTGTGAATTGTGATAAACAATTTTGAAAAAAAAAAAATCATTTTTACAATATTGATAATAATACTTTCAAGAAGACATTACCAATTTTTTTAACAATATAAGCAAAACAATAATTTTCATTAATTAATAACAATAATATGCAATTTTCTTAATTAAAAACTTATTTTCATTAAATTTTACTATTCATATCTAAAATTTAATTAATTAATTTATTTAGTGTAAAATATCATATAACTTTTTTTTCTTCCAGAAAGGATGACTTCTGACAAGGATCATTTGCATTTTAATGATTTAAATATAAGTACCTTTTAATTCTCAAGCTTTTCAGAGTTTTAAAATTTGCTTTTAACTTCAAATAAATAAAACTAATGGCTTATATTCCTAATAGTATAATATATTAGAATATTTTAATTAAATTGTTCCTGTAACAAAAAAAAAAAAAAAAAAATCTAAACTAACTGAAAAATAAATTTTTCCAGTGTGTTTTATTAACTCGAACATCTACCAATAATGTGAATTAATACTTTACAATTTTCGAAATACTGATACATCAAAATATTTTTGAGATTGCAATTGAATAAAGCTTTACAAATAAACCTAATTTGCCTAGTTAATTAATTGGATAAGTTGTAATTAAAATTAAGGGAAGTTTAAATTAAATCAAGATTTGCAACAAGAAATTGATGCATTTAGATATTTGTTTCATAAAAAAATTTGATGGGAGCAACGATTTCCTTGTCAGGAATAAATGTTGCCATCCTACTATCTGAAAATAAAATCTATTAATTGGCAGTTCATTTGATTGTTAAAACCACATTATCTGGTCTCAATGTTTATTATTATTATTATTTACAACTTTTGATATTCTACAACAGCTCTAAGCATATAGACTAAAAATGCTTATATGTGCTTTTAATATCTGATTAATTTTCTGACAAATATACTACCCATAATCTAAGAAAGGCTTGAGTATGCAAACCACAGCATGCAAAATTGGATCAGAACAATGCTTTCCTCATTGATTTATGACTCCCCATTGAAATCAAAGAGTGACACAAATCAATAGCTACCATGGTCAATTACGAATTTCAAAGCAAGTATTACTTGTTACCTGCTCAGATAAAAGCTGAAAGAGGGGTAGAAATACTGGAATGGGTTTTGTAACATGATTTAATATCATTTTCAATCATTCTTATATTATTCCCTATTTGTATTATTAATTTTAAATGTCTATATATGATAGAAAGAATAATCTGCTTCTTGTAAACATTAAAAAAATATAAGATAAAATATAATATTGCCATTCTAGATTTTTTTTTAGCAATCATATTTTCAGCCAACTAATAATTTTACTGTGTACAATCCCAATTACAAAGGAAATATATCAATGAATAATCAGAGAATAAATTTAAAGAGGAAACGATAAAATTCAACTGAATATTTTTTGTTGGTTTCCATAAAAATGCATTGCAACACAAAGATTTAGTAACTGAAATAATTCATTAAATAATAACAATTATTCATTAAATAATAAAGTATTATATATATATATATATATATATATTAAATCCACTAGAATTTCAAATATCACATAAATTTCATTACCAGATAACTAATAGCTAGCTTTTATTTCTAAATATTTTGGATTTATTAAAATAGCAATAAGTATTCAACATTGCAATTTAACATATAATTTGAAGTTTATGCCCTTCTCATAAAATTCTTTAGAACAAAGAAGAATTCAAGTTATATTAACATGTCAGAGAAAAATAGGAAAAACTGATATTTAGATAATAAAATTATGACATTTATAGGTGATATTTTAAAACAATTTAATAATGCAATACATATGTAACAAATAAAAGAATCCCTAAATAAATACAGAATTTAATAAATCAATTTATTAATTAGATCATAAAAAAAAACAGGTTACCCCTTCCCAACATACAAAGATAGTTTCTAGAGCAAAATTTCCTTCAGAATTCATATGATCAATCTTATTCTGGGCACAAAGCAAGTTAACGTGGAATTACATCAAAGCATTTTAGATCAATTTTTTATATAAACTGTGCCAATAAACATAAATTAATCTGGTAGATTAAATCAAAACAAATAAAAAAGAAGAATGTGTATGTGCATGTTTGTATTGGTCATGCACATGCACAATCTACAGACCAGACCTTTTGACATACAGCTACCAAATTGCAAAAATAAGACAAGAGCATCTTACAGTTAACTACCAATTTTAAAATTTAAATTAATTAAAAATTAAACTGAAGGTTGGTGTTTTTCTGCAATAAAAACAAGATATTACAGTACAGAAATGAATTTTACACTGTTTCAAAAAAAAAAAAAAAAAAAAATCTTTTTAATTTTACCAATTTAATAATAGTAAAAAATTTTGTTCAATTTGGGTAATTTTTAAAAAATATATTTTTTGCCAAATTTTTAACAGATTACATTGTTGCTCTGAAATTCAAATCATTTACCTTTTTTCATCTAACAGTTAATAATTTGATTTTCTTCCAGTGGTGAATGTAAAGGTAGGATTGTGTTTAATCCTATCTTGTTAACAAGACAAATAAAAAAATTGAGAATTACAGTATCGTGAAATTAAAAAGATAGATGAACCTGATATTTACATTTTTAATAGTCCTATGATGTTATGGGACTTCTCACCATCAGAAAGGTTCCCATATTCAAAAATCAAACTAAAGTGAGACATTAAAATAATACGATTCTAATGTCAAACAATTTGGCAAAATCATGAATTTACATTTAAACAATTTATCTGAAAACAAATGTAATCAATATTCCTGGCAAGCCAGTTGATCATCTGAAGCAACTAGCTCAAAATAAAAAAAATCTTCTCAAATATGGCGTTTTATTTTTTAAGACATTTCATCACTGGAAAATCATATTGAACTAATCAGAATTGTAAAAGCAATATAATATAGGATAAGAATTCTATATCATGATACAATATCTTGTTGAAGTATGTAAATCAGGAAATAAAAGATTGAAAATGACATCTAACAACAATTATACTAAAAGAAGACTGCAGGTGCTAAAGAAAAAAAAAGTTTAAATTTGAAAAATAAAAATAAAATAAAAGCTTTAAAATATAATAAAAACTATATAATTAAAAAAACATATACATTTATTTGGTAATGTTAAATAAATGTTTAAAAAAACATATTTAATAATATTTATGTAGACTTTTTAGAATAATAATTTTCAATTTCACTTTCATTATATAACTGAATTTCTCACTTAGTTCATAAAAACTTATAAAAGTATCCTTATTTTTTCAATATTTTAAAACAAGTTAATATCATTTCAAATTTAAAAAAAATATATTTTTATTTTTATGCTTAAATGACAGCTGACAAAAACCAAAACAATAACTCAAATTACATAGAAATAATTCAATATTCCTACAAGATATATGTGCAAAGTGTAAATATATAAATTTAATTGTATCAACTCATCTCAAATACTTCTTAAATGATAAAAATAAAAACAAAATTTTAAAATAAATTAGTAATAATTAATCTATTTAATAAATCATTATAAAATTCATAATCACACAATTTTCCAGCTGACTGAGAAATTTTGCTTCCCTTGCCATAAACATTAAAATGCACAATAACTGAATTTTTAATAGGGCAATTACACTTATTTAAAAAAAAATGCAATCAATTAATTATAAAACACAATAACTCAACTACGAATTATCATTATAACAAAAGTGTTCGTTTTTATAAAATAATATAATCAATTTATTCAAATACAGATTCTATATCTATCTATCTATCTAGAATAAATTGATTATACTGTCAATAATAATCTGTCAATAATTGATTATACTGTCTACAATCAATTTACTCAGATACAGATTACATATATATATATATATATATATATATATATATATATATATATATATATATATATATATATATATATATATATATATATATATATATATGCGTAGAATAAATTGATTATACTGTTCTGTAATTTCAATATGAAAGCAGTAGTGATCTTTTTGCATCGTATATAATTTTAAATATATCTTAGTATTGTCAGTATGTATATTCCAGAGACATCAAACACTCAAAATAACCGCTAAGTTTTTATTCCTTTAGTTAAAATATTACTAACTATATTTGTCGTTCCCCGTTCTATTTCGTACCTGATTTTATAAATGTTTAAATTTCAAACTTTTGAACAATTTTGTTATTCTATAACATGTAACACACACAACGTATAGAAAACTTATAGAAAAGATAATCATCTCTTTAAACGAAAGAAAAATATGATTTTCTTAAACCTTACTTAAGAACACTCCAGTCGTTCTTATTCAATAAACAAAATATTTCTTACGATATGTCTGCTTTACGCCAAATAATGTACTACTTCAAATAATCGCCAAGTATTTGGTGCAGTCCAAAACGAATTCATCGAAAATTCATTGATTTCTCAGATTCGTGCATAAAAGGAAACAGAATGTAGAAATCGATTCTCTGTATGTCAACCTTTTGAATCCAGTCATAGGCTTTCTTTCTCCGTCTATGTGGTTTGTTGCTTACTGGATGGTGATTGGTTAGAGGATTTCGTGTTATTTACATTACAGATGGAGAGTAAAGAGAGGAATTTGTATTAATAAGAATTCGATGTTGAGAACTAGAAGCGTTTAGAATAGAGTGTTTGAAGTGGTGTTGTCAAGGAAATTGCGCTTAAGATTACTTTACAGTTTTTTTTTTTGTTTTTTTATTTTAGCATCTTACTCTCAAGTTTAGAGAGTTTTTCTCTCTCTCCTCTTATTTCTACTCTGCTTAAATCAAGTTGTCCGAGTAAGATTGTTCCTTTATATTTTGTGGAATTTTTTTTTATTGCAGGCTGAGTCACACATTTGTGTCAGTGCAAGACTTTAGCGATGAGTCCTTTCAACTGAATTCTGAATCTTTCCCCTTCAACACGATGCTTGAAATTACTGATATTTATTTTTGAATGATAAACCTGCCAAGGATCTTGTGCTTAAGGAAATTAACGAGGAAATTAACGTTATTTTTCTAATGCAAATTCTCCTTCTCAAATACCGCGCACAAACCCCATTCTGATGCAAACTTTCATAAAGCAAAATATCGACAGGCACTCAAATATCACGAACATGAGATTTACCCGGCAAGGGTACCTAATTTTTACTACAAAGGATACGGGATGCGCAAAACAACTTCTTAGCTTAGAACAGAGCAACGATACTAAGGTTATTTCAAACATCATTTGGGAGGGAGTTACTTCTAGATTTCTGCTTATTGATATGCCCACATGTGTTCCACTCAAAGAAGTTGCAGACGAACTGCGAAAGTTTAATGATATTGAAATTAGAGAGAGGAGACGTTTTGTCAAACAAAATTCGACACAGCAAACTTCCCCAATACTCGTAACAATTCTGGGCACTTCCCTTCCAGATTCAGTTAAACTTTGGTTTATAATCCAGAAAATTCGACCTTTTATCGATCGGCCTAGACAGTGTTCAAAATGCTACTGTTTCCTACACCCATCTAGGATATGTTCGAAAGTCATGTTCGCCAATTATGTGGTACAGAACACTTCGGTAATTATCAAAACCCAGTTAAATGCATTATTTGTCAAGGTTCTCATACAGCAACATCAAAAGCATGTCCCTTCTACACCAAAGAATAACAAATTTTGGATCTAAAATGTCGTAACCACCTCACTAAGGGGCAAGCACGACGCATATTTAATACATCATCAAATACAACTTATGCGACTGTTACTAGATCGAACACGGAACCCATAGACTTTGAAAAATCTTTAAATGACGAAATGGAATCCATCATCCAAAACATCAACAAAAAGATGGAGCAACATTTCAATGCGGTATTGGAAATATTTCAAAAGACGGTCGAGTCTATGGTGCTACAGTTAATTCATGTGATTGACAAAGGTGAAAAAATTAAATCTCCATCCAGGAAGAAAAAAACTTTACTTAATGCTTCGAAGAACTTCGCTAGTTCTACTAATCCACCCATGCAATGGGATGCCGGTGGCCCTGCTGGAACTTCGGATAAATAATCTTTTTTTTTCCCTGTGTTTTCTTTTTGCTGTTTTCTGTTCCTTTCCCGTTTTACTGCCTCTTATTTATTTATCTTCTTTGCAAAGCGCTGCTTCAGTTTTATCTTTCCCAAATGCTTAGGATTTTTAGTGCGTGTGTGTCACCCCGGTGTTTGGTTAACCTCTTGCAGTGTTTGCAGATTGTTTTTTCCTTTTCTGTTGGTTTAATCTATTAGGATGCGTTTTGTTCTGTGGAATTGCCGTAGTATTAGGAATAAAGAAATCTGGCTTGATATTCACCCTTCTCAATTTCAGATTTCTGGATTTGTCAAGAAACTTTTCTTTATGCTGAAGAAGATTTTCGTTTTCATAATAAAAGGTTTTTTAGATCTCACAGGGAAGGCAGATGGGAGGGGGCCTTTTAATTGGAATCCCCGAACATTTGTTGGCTCACACAATCCCTTCCGATGCACTTCAAAATTCGGACGTGGAAATCCACCCTTTTAAAATCATTATAGCTTCTCTAAACTTTTGTATAGTTAACATTTAAGCTCCTACAGGTTTTGACATTGAAATTTTCGGGAATTTTTTAAATTCACTTTCTGAACCAACGTTCATCTTTGGTAACTTTAATTTACATCACTCTTTTTTGGGGATCAGCAACAATTTTGTCGATTGGTTAACAGATTCAAATTTTGTCATTTTAAATACTTCTAAGCCGACATACATTACTCCTGCAGGTAACCAGTCACTTCTGGATCTTACCCTTTGTTCCAAATCACTCTTTTGTAGCTCAGATTGTTTTGTTGCTGAATCAACATTTGACAGCGACCATTTTCCCGTAATTTCCACCTTTAAAGTTTTACACAACAAACAAAGGTTCCTCACAGAAATTAAATGGCAATCTATTCTATTCCAATCGGAAAAAAGTTTTGAACTTAGTCTTAACCTAGACTCAGTTTCATCAAACTTTTCAGAAATCATATCCAATAATACTAGAAAAATACCTTTGAATAACAAACAATACCCACCCTGATGGGATAAAACCTGTCACAAACTTTACAACCTTAAGATCATATATCGGAAGAAAGCATTAAAATGCATATCAATTAAATTTTGGATTCTTCACAAAAAATTCGCAAGCAGATTCAAATTTTATTGTAAACAAGCAAAACAAAAATTTTTTGATAAATTATGTAATAGCGCAATTCTATCTTAAGAAAACTGAATCAGTAATATGAAGATAATAACTCCTTCAACACCATTTCTGTTAACAATTCTTTTATCACAAACCCATTCGTGCAAAATAAACTGTTCGCAGAATTTTATGCCAGCAATTCCAGTTCACGCGAACCATTACCAATCCAGTTTACGGACAATCAGGAAAGCGAATTAAACGGAGCTCTACAAATCGAAGAATTACAATTCGCAATTAAAAAATCAAAAACAACAACGCCAGGTCCAGGCAATATCCCTGCATCCTTTTTCAAAAAACTTAACAAAAATGCAAATTATTACGTCCTTCAATATTGCAACAGATTTTTAACACAACATATGTTCCCAAAACATGGAAACATGCACTTATTATTCCCCTTCCAAAACCAAGCAAAGACAAACTTCAGATAACATCATATAGGCCAATAGCTCTAACATCTGTTTTTTTCAAAATCTTTGAACGTATCTTATGTAAGAGAATTACCGATTTTCTTACAGAGAACAAAAAACTTCATCCAAAACAATTTGGTTTTTTTCCATACAAGGACAATAGGGCAGTTACATACTCATTATATTACAGCATTTCAAATGCAAAGAAGGGAAAACAAACAAACAAAAAAAAAACAATTCATTGATATTAGTCTCGACATCGCAAAATCTTAGGATTCAGTTTATATTGACGGACTGATTTATAAATGCTTGGAATTGGGCATCTGCGGGAAGATATGTGCTTGGTTGCATCAATTCCTTAGTCACCGTATTTTCCAAGTGCGATGGAGACAAACACTCTCCGACATAAGAATTACAAACAAAGGATTAGAACAAGGTAGTGTCCTCTCGCCAATCTTATGGTCAATTTTTATATCGGATTTTTTTGAAATTCTTGGAAATGAAGTTGATTGTTTGATCTTTGCGGACGACATTTATTTTTTGCTCGCACCAGTCTATTGAACTTATTTCTAAGAAATTACAAAAAACAATGGAAAACGTACATCAATGGTGTACGTATTGAAAACTTTCATTTAATGCAGAGAAAAGTTACGTAGCCGATCTTTCAAACAAAATTAATTTTACCCACCCAAATATCTCACTAGCAGGAATGAACATCCAATGGAAAAATTCAATTATATTCCTCGGAATTCCTTTTTCAAAAAGAAATCAAAACGGATCGATTTTAAATAAAATTAAAAATAAAGCTTTAAAAAAATCAACGTATTAAAGGGTTTTGCATATAAATATTATGGCCCAAGAACAAAAGATTTAATCAAAATCACAAGTAATAGCATTTGCAGCTTATTTTTTTACGCCAGTCAAATTATCACCAAATTTCTAGAAACTCACATGAAAGCATGTAATGTTATTCAAACCAAAGCACTTCGCATTGCACTTGGTGTTTTCCACAGTGAACACCAAATAAAGCTCTCCTTTACATCTCCAATCAGTAAATTCTCAATTTCTCATTAAGCAGATTTCTATCAGTTCCTTCTCCGCCATCTACAAATTAGATTTAGAACATTTCAATCTTGTTCTTTTTGCACAGGACAAAAATTTTGTCTGGATAAAACAAAACAGGATAAATTTTTGCACAGGATAAAAAATTTTCTGATCTAAACATTTATTGGAATCGCATTATTTCTAATCAACATTTTTTACAACTTCCAAGAGAAAATTGTAGTATTATTATTTCAAAATACCCTTTTCAAAACAAATCTCTCCCACACTCAGCAATTAATGGCAGTTTTCAAGAAACGCTACAAAAGGACTTCAAACAATGTTTTATAATCGAAATCGCAAAACTTAATTTCAATCGCCGGCATTTCGTATCTGTCTCAATTTGTTTTTCGAACCCTCAATACCAACTCAATTTGTACTGCTGAATCTCTTGAAATTTGTCTGGCTTTTGACTATCTCACCGTTCCTGAGGAACCTTAACTTCTTCTTACAGATAGTCTTTCAGTTCTTACAGCACTTCAAAAATTTTCATATAAATCCCCATCCATCATTCATAATATTGTGGGCAAAATTGTGGAAAAATCTCAGATTAATCAACATTTTACTTTTTCTATGGATCCCAGGGCATTCGACAATATTATGGAATGAAAAAGCGGACTTGATCGCAAAATCAGTAACAGAAATCAGCCCATGCATTGAATGGATCGCATCGGAAGACATCACCTCACACATCAAACAAATCTCAAAAAGAAAAACAACAGACAGCTATAGACAGAGCAAATATTATGAAATTCTTGGAGAAATCCCAGACATAAAAAATATTGCTAAATGGACAGGAAATAGAAGAGAAGACATCATTTGCGCTAGAATTTCTACCAAAACACTCATTACATCTGGCCTTCTACATCGTTTTAACCTGTCGAATCAATCAAATTGTGAAACATGCCACTCTTTGAATAATTTGGATTATATCTTACTGCTTTGCCGAAAATACGCAAGCATGAGACGTTGCCTCTGGTCGAAGTTGGGCCTCAACTTGTAATTTTAAACAACTCATGAGCAAAGCTTTTGCAGATAAACTGTCTCTCCATATTTTATTTCAACACTTGAAATTCTTTGACATTCATTAATTGGAGATATTGTTGAACGTTGGGATGACAGCCTTTGTTGCTAAAAATCCTTTAATCCCCTCATTAAATCAATCAAATGTATTAATAAATTATTGTTTATCTAGATATATTTAAGATGAGACGTGAAAATGTTTTTGCCTTCATGCTTCCAAACCTTTAAAGCCATAACAGGCATTTTTAAAATTATTTTCATATTGTCTATAACATTTTCAGAAATCTTTTAATGGTTATAAACAACAGTAAGTTCACAATATGTTATGAATGCCACTATATTCCTAGCTTTTAAAAAGGTTTTAAGAAAACAATTACAATTATTTATTACGTAATAATTTATACTGTGTAGTAATTAAAAAATTTCCATTACATTTGTGCCTGTTTTAATGAATTATTTAATTTATTGATTTTTTTAAAAATTTTTTACAAACTTTGATTAATTCTCTTAACTTTCTTTTCACAAACACTCATGATTTTAAATATTTTTTTATTTTATTTCAATAATGTTCATCTTAGTGTTGAATTTAGATATTCATGAATAATATTTTAACTTACAATTGATAATTATTTAAATTAATGCAAATAAAAAAAATAATGATTTTTTTTGTTTTTAATAATTTTTTAAATATTTTTTTATTTTAAAATTATTAAAACAGAAAAGAAATTCAGCGAACAAAAAAAGAGAAACTAATTGTTGTAATTTCTAAATATTCAACATTCTCATGAAATTAACATTGACTACTAGAATATAGAACAAGTAGTTGCTGTTGCTCAATCATTAAAAAAATTAACTAAAATTTATATAAATATCCTGCAATATTTAACGGATTTATTATTTTTCAATTTTGCTTCATAATGAAGTTCGTTTATGCAGTATAGGACATAATTATTATTTGAACGAATTTTTTTTAAAAGCATCTTTTTTCATAAAATTCAGTTGATATTGCATTCATATATTGAGTTTTAAGTTTTTTCCTCAGTATTTTGAAAATTTTCTTAACAATGATTTTTTGATAGAAGAAATTATTTCTGAATATTATATTTAGTTTTAGTTTTTTTTAAATAATATTTTATTATTATGAAATTTACTGAAATTTGTCAATTGTATTAAAAATAATACTCTTTAAAGTTATCTTACTAAATAATCATTTGAACAATTATCAAAAAGAAATTACATACTAACCATAAAAGAAAATTACTAAATGTATATATATTTGGAAATAACATCACAATAATTCTGATTTGTGTAGAATACTGCTTGTAGTATTAAATCAGAGTAGAAATAAACTTTGCACTTTCTTTCTGTTTCTTTTATTATTTCCTATATGTAGATTAACAAAATTAATGCATAATTTTTTTATCAGCTCAAATGAAGGGTTTGTACAATAATAATTGATAGTGTTTTGGCCCACGATAGCTCATTTTTTATAAAACTCAATCACATATAAATGAAACACAAACTCTTGGACTGTATCTCCATTACTTTATTCTCAACACTCTCAACACACACTCAAAGGTTATATCATTTCACCACTTGGTGAGCTTTATATAAGTATAGATATCGTAATCCTGGCTATATTAAGCACTACATTTTAAAGTAGTTAAACAAATAAAAAATAAATTATTACGGCCGTTGTCAGTTTGTTTGTATGTACTTAATATTGTTACATTCTACACATTTTAAAACAAATTTTTTTTCTAATTTGAATTTACTGGAGAAAAAATGCATTTTTATTGGGATTTCTTTAGTTTCGAATGAATCCAATTATAAGCAGATGAAAGACACATTTTTAAATATATAATTTCCATATTATTTATTCTTGAATGAACCAAACGTCACTATATATTCTTATGATTTGAATGCATCGAACAAAAATTAAAGACACATTCTTAGTCTTTGATTTTAAAGTTTTATATTGTTTGAATCAATTGCCTTAAAGGCAGTACAATTATTATATTTATGGAGTCTTGCAAACTAATTAAATGAGTTGTTCTCTCATTTTTCCTCCCAAAACAATTCAAACAGCAGAAATTATAACAAACAATACTGGCAAGAGTGAATAAAATTTTATTTATTACGAATTACATTTTTCACAGTATCTGTAAGAAATGATACAATAAAAACTATGAAAATTAAAAATTAATCGAAAAATATGATATTTTTTACTTTATAAACATAATTCCACAAGTACTGAACTAAACAAGATTTCTTTGCAATAACTGATTATCAAATAACAAAAAGATAATTTTATTTTAATCCAAAGTTATCAGAAACAATCATTATCTTCAATTTCAAAAGTCTTAATGATAAAAAAAATCTTATTAGAGTTCGTTTTAATGATCTGATAAGATAACATTTATGAACGAGAATATTCCTTTTCCCTTTTTGTTTCCTCTGTTTGCTGATGAAAGGTCTTTCTCGCAGAAACTTTTCTATTAGGGGGAAAAAAAAGTTTCTGTTGTGAGCCTGAGTAGGAAGAAAAATTCTTTGCATTCTATTGGGCAAATATTTTCCAAAAGCGGTCAATCTCGAAATCTACCGACGATGATTTCAGTTCACTCATGTGTACTAACTTAGGAAATTTGTTCTTGATGTTAGGTTGAGTCATCATCAAAAAGATATTCTACGATGCCCTAATAAGATACCATTAGCCATTCTACTGCTGATCTAATAAATGCTCGTAGAATATATGGAGATAAATCAAACCCTGAAATTCAATTTATCAGTTTTTGTTCGTTTCAAGCCTCATACACAAACAGAATCTGCAACACAATTTCTCCATAAAAGTCACATGTAAACGGTTCTTCTTTCATATGGAGGCAAAAATGTTGTTTTAAATCTGATTTCAAGGGAAAAAGAGATTGAACCACACCTTATATTCAAATGATTTCTTCTTCGCATGCATATGTAAATGTACTTGTAATTTCTTCGACTTCTGAAGAACTGTTTTATCACAAATGTTGCACACATAAGGCTTCTCTTTCGTATTCATTCTTAAATTATTTTTTAAAATTTGTCAGAAGTAAAAATGTTTTATTACGGATGTGGAATGGAAATTGTGTCTTTCGTATGTGTCTTTAAATGTCTTTTTAAACTTGGCCTATGTGAAAATGTTTTATTACAAATGTCACACCCATAAGGCTTCTCTTTCGTATGCATCCTTAAATGACTTTTTAAACTTGACCGATAGGAAAATGTGTGCCACTCCGACGCTCAAACCGAATCAGGAGACCTCCAGAGAGTTTCCAGAAAACTTTTCCAGTTTCCCGATACCCGGAGAAAAAATTTTCTCATACTTTTGAAGCAAGATATTTAATTTATTGGTTCGAGAGTTACAATTTCCCACCCGAACTGCTTTAATTGAGCTCCAGTCTAATTGGAAATTTCTCAACCATTCACGACCAAAAATTGCGTTTACTTTTGCATGCACCAAATAAATAGTTTCTGTATTAATTTGATCTTTGTATTGAATTTGCACCACTGCTTGGCCAGCTGCTGTTATCATAGAATTATCGAAATTCCTAAGCAATAATTTGGTAGGCTTAATGGCAACATCCGGACAAAGTTTCTTAAATTCATTCACATTCATACAACTAACAGCAGCTCCAGTATCTAATTCAAATAAACCCTTATTCCCTTCAACAAAAATTTCTAATAAAATCTTATCCCTTGCATGTCGTGGTGATTTAACGCTATTAACTGGTACAGTTTCAGAACAAGATTCTATTTGTTTAACTTTTTCGTTACGTTTTGAGCGGCAGACTTTTGCCAAATGCCCGTTCTTTAAGCAATTACTACACTGAGTGTTCTTGTGCTTACATTCGTGAGCTAAATGTTGAGTACTATCACATCTGTAACATTTCCGAGATTTATCAAACTTCTTTGTAGGTTCAGATTTCTTAAATTTAGAAAAATCTTTTTTGATAGCTTTATCTTGCGAACTATGCAATTTTTTTATCGATACCATTTGATTCTGAATTTCACACACATCTCTCTGAGCAGATTCCATCGCGAATGCAATGCTCTTAGCTTTTTCGTATGTTAACTTATCCTCCGCTAACAGCTTTTTCTGTATATTTTCGTTTTTGAGATCCATCACCAATTTATCACGAAGCATCGTACTTAAATTGTTCCCAAAGTTACAGTGTATCGACAGTTTTTGTAATTCGGCACAATAATTTGCAATGGACTCACCTTCAAATTGCTTCCTTTTGTAGAATCGAAACCGTTCTGTCATCTCCAGTGGTTTAGGATTCAAATGTTCCGAAAGTAATTTTACGATATCTTGATAAGTCAATTCAGAAGGAATGTTGGGAGTGGCCAGATTCTTTAACAATTTATACGTTGTTGCTCCCATAAGGCTTAAAATAGCAGGGACTTTCATTTTATCTTCGATCCCATTAACAACGAAGTAAGATTCTAAACGTTCCACATAACTGGACCAGTCTTCCACAGACGCATCATAAGATTCAAAACTAATGTTCGAAGATCCCATCCTCGTCGCCAACTCTTTTGTCATGTATGCCAGGTAGACCGAGAGACGATACAATTCGTTTTACATACATGCAAAGAATATTTATTAGTATTAAGATGCACAGGCACGAACGAGCATAACAACAACTACACCGAACAAGTACAAAACTAAGAACTACGGAAAACAAAAAGGTAAGAAAGCAGGCGCGCGTCACACAGCCTGGAAGGTTCTTTTATAATCTGGCTGTTGCCAGATACATAACAGTTCCTTTCTCTAATCTGGCTGTTGCCAGATACACAACAAAATGTTTTATTACAAATGACGCATCTATAAGGCTTCTCTTTCGAATACTTCCTTAAACGTCTTATTAAACTTGTTTGATGTGAAAATGTTGTATCACAAACGTCGCATTCATAAGGTTTTTCTTTCGCATGCGTCCTTAAATAATTTTTTAAACTTGTCGGACGTAAAAATGCTTTATTACAAATGATGCATCCATAAGGCTTCTCGTCCGAATGCATCTTTAAATGAACTTTTAAATTAGTTTGCCATGAAAATGTCTTATCACAAATATCGCATGCGTACGGTTTCTCTTTTGTATGTATCCGCAAATGTCCTTTCAAATGCTGTGATTGAGAAAAACATTTATTACAGATGTCACATACATACGGCTTCTCTTTCGTGTGAGTCCGTAAATGCAGTTTTAAACATGTCCGATTTGAACATGCCTGATTACAAATGTCACATACATAAGATTTTTCTTTTGTGTGTATCCGAAAATGTATCTTTAAAGTGTCTTGCCGAGAAAATGCCTTCTTGCATATTTCACAGATATATTCTGCTTCTCTCCCACATGCGTCGCTAAATGTTTTTTAAAACTTGTTTTCCGTGAAAATGCTTCATCACAATGCTCACATGCATGCACTTTCTCTTTTACATGCATATTCAAATGACTCTTTAAAGGTTTTCACATAGGAAAGATTTTGCTGCAAACATACGATATGTTTTTTATATCCATAAATATTATCTTAAAGTAGGATACTTAAAAAACTCTTTACTATAAAGCATGCATGCAACTGGTGTCTGCATTAAGTAAGTAAATAGGGGAGGGGTGAAGTTTTTTTAAATAAGTTTTTTAAAATGCTCTAGTTTATAAATCACAAGGCGTATAAACTTTTCTTTAGTTCCAGTTAAAACAAAATTTTCAAGAATCATACAAACTAATTGTGTTTCTACGTATTTGCTCACATAAAGTTTCTTCATTAGGTGAATGAAAAGAGGTATCTTAGAATTTAATTTCTACTAACACATTACACCATGCTCATTTGTTTCACTTTTGCTAATATGTTTATGTAATAAGTATAAAATTTCTCTTTCATGTGTACATATAACAATATTTACATATATATTATATTAATTGACAATAAAAAAATAAAACTCAAACCAAATATTTAAAAAACATATTAAAGGTATGAGATTTCAAGATAAGTAACAAGAAATATAGCATAAATCAAAAATTCTAAACAGATATACTAGTATTTTAAATCTCATGGCTTGGTTCCATTCAAGATATTTGGTCTGCAGCACACTGGAACAGTGGATTTTAGACGGATCTACCTGTGTTACCGTTGTATCGTTCAGCCGGAAAGAAGTGGGGGTTGCAACTTTTCTCATTGCCAACAGACGCTTTCAACTTGCATTATTCATCAAGCTTCCTCAGCATGTAACTTTGGAATCTAGAAAACGTGAAATAATTAATGCAAATTTATGCTCGGAACAAAACACCAAAGTTTTCCAAAGGTATATTCATTTATCAATTTCAAATTTTAACTTTTCGATTTATAAATAATAATAACAATAATAATATCCAGAAACACTTGGTTTATCAGTGTAATTCCAAACCATCATTTGAAATTATTTGAAATCATTATTTAATTTTCTAAATCTGATTAGTACGAAATCTAACATAATATTTAAATAGTTTGAAAATAATAGGATCCCAAAGTGAAGATGAATTACATGGGATACAGAAACACGAAATACCATCACAAAAATAAATAATTCGCCAAAGATGCACTAATATTTATCAAGAAACCAGAAAATATAAGTGGTACAGAATGAAATTTATACCAATAGATAGTCTAGCAAATTTTGAAGCGGTTACGATATATAAGATACCATATTTTGATGAGTAAAAGCTTAAAAAGGTTCAGTGTGTTCTAATGACCTCTACTCAAAAAGATTGCATTCACATGGACAATGGGCAACGCTCTCTCAGACGAGCCATTTTGAAGCCCATTTTTATTCTGTATCAGACTATTTTCAATGGCATTTTTTCTATGTTAAGAACGACTTTGGTCGGTCATCTTAATGTTTTTACATCACACTACATCTCCACTTCTAGAGATGAAATGACTCCTATTTGTGTAGGCGGACTTTATTAAAAATTAAAAAACAACAATTAAAGATGTATAAAGAAATTCCGATTTTATTAGATAACAGGACGATATCTGCATTAGAACCTTCTCTCCAGACATCTGCGCCACAACATCGAAAAGATGTTTGTCATCTCGAAGTCAGATTCAACGTGCAGTAGATCCTGCCATCCAATTCAGATACACTTTGGTGGAATCGAATTTGTCACGTCGAATCCTATGTTCCTAAACTGCGGCTCTAAATTAAAGTTACATGTTCAAAGAAATGACAGTTACAATCCGTTTTTAATAACGGTGATATGATTCATTACGATTTTTATTTCAGTATACGCAAGCGGTTTTTGATCACCAAAAATAACGTCAGTGATAAAAAGTAAAAAAAATTCTTTTAATAAATTTAGTTTAATGTAACAAATCTTATATGGTATATCTATTCTGTTTTCTACAGATAACAGTTAATATGTAGATATGATCATTATAAATCTTACAGATTTAAATATTCTAAAAAATAAACTATTTCAAATAGTTCCACAAAAAAAAAAAAAAAAAAAAAAACTATGTTAAATATGACATAAACTAACTACACTGGTGGACAAAATTAAGAGATGGAAACTTTTTCCCAAATATCTCAAAAAATACTGAATATAAATAAATGAAATTTGGTATGGATATACGTAGCTTATACCATGATAATAGAGTATGCAAAACAAAAATGAAAGTGCCATTCACTGGCAAGACCTATTGCCAATAAATCCAATGTAGTCTGAACTTAAGGATAAAAGATGACAATAAGAGTGAGGCTTGTACAGTGTGTGTTGCCTCTAGTATGGTGTATGGTCACTCCTGACAGACAGACAGACAGCATGCATAACGAGTATGCGTGCTGTTAATAAGGGAGTTAAGGAGGGGTTGTGGAAGACCCTCCCATTCTTCCACCAGAGCAATTTTTAACTCTAGAATGGTTCTGGGGGGAGGTTGGCGCATCGCAATAGCTCTCCCAAGAGCATCCCAAGCATGTTCAATAGGATTCAGATCAGGGGATTTGGCTGGCCAATCCATTCGTTGAATGTCCTCGCTTTTCTTATTCATCAACCATGAGAGCCCTATGTGGTCGCGCATTGTCATCCATAAAAACTCAGGGCCAACAGCGCCCCTGAAAAGACGCACATAGGGCTCTAGGACCTCCTGCCTGTACCTCTGGGCATTCACGGAACCATTGTCAAACACATGGAGCGGTGTGCTGGTATCTTGCATGATCCCTGCCCAAACCATGAGTCCTCCACCAGCAAATGGTCCCTTTCGATAATGTTGCTGGGATGGTATCGGGTTCCAGGTTCCCTCCATATCAATAACCGTCCAGAATCAGGTTGTAGACTGAATTAGGACTCATCGGTGAAGCCCATTAGCCCATTGAAGCTGTGTCCAATTCTGATGTTGTCTGCACCATTCTGCACGCGCTCTTTTGTGGGAAGGAGTGAGTGGGATGCAAATAGCGGGCTTCCTGGCATACAACCCTCTTTCATGGAGTCTTCTGGAAACTGTCTTACTCGAAATTGATGTTCCTGTAGCAGCCGCGAGGTCCCTAGACAATTGAGTGGCTGTAGCCGTCCTCTGGCGCTTAGCTGAAACGAACAAATACCGGTCTTCATTGGCCGTTGTAGCCCTCGGGCGACCTTGTCCTGGTCGTCTGCATATTGTCCCACTAGTTTTAAATTGACTCCACAAATTGGAAATGATGCTTGGTGTTATATCCAATTCCCTAGCAACCTGAGCTTGGGACTGGCCTGCCTCAAGTATACCCACAATTCTCCTCTTCATATCGTCGTCTAAACGATGATGTTCACTCATTTCACCTAAAAACCAGCAAGAAAAAACACGATTATTCAAAAAATGCTCGATGCGGATTTTTATACCTCCTGCTGGCTTAGCAACGCCCACAAGAATACGTAAACTTATATCAGGGCCAATAGCGCTACAGTGACCATATATGGCAATCAACTGTCCAGGTTTTGTGCAGTATTTTTAGAGAAATGTGCGAAAATGCTTTCCATCTCTTAATTTTGTCCACCAGTGTATGTCGTTATTCCTTTTAAATGCCGGAATGAAAAGTTTTAATTGATTATAAGTATTTTGCACAGATAAACTTTATTCATTATGTTCATGGATATGAAATATAGAAAAAGGAATGATTGTAATCGTCAAACTCGAGTTAAAATCCCCGTTTTACCGAGTCTGAAAGCACATTTTTCGGGATTATGTCTGCGAACACGATAATTGGACAAAGGCTCCATGTGTAAAATGTGCAGATTTCATAGAAATTTTGAATGAAGGCCGCATGCCCGGAATACAAGTGGACACGACGACTACAAAACTGGAAGATCTGTACGGATGAAATTCTATACGCAGGTTCAGCATTTAAAATGCAAATTTACATGACATTTTTACAAAATACATTAAATGGTCAACTGTCCATCAATCTTTATCATATCGCGTACTTTCGTATGCATATAACCACGATAGCTCCTAAACACGACTTGGGTAAATGTGTGTGCGATCGTGCTGCTGTAATCATAGTTCTGTGTCAACTTTAGTTTTCAATGGAGCAAGAAGGAAATGCATATTTGGTTTCTTTTACTATACTTCGGAGCAGAATCTACGGGACTGTGAAATTAAAAATTTTAGTTCTTTCATTTCGCTCATGTCTCTGTTTATGGTCCACGATTTTATACGAGAAGAGGAAGGATGAAACATTCATTAGATAGAAATTTTCGAGAAGACAAATCCTGCTGATTTAATAACAGCTTTTCTCTTTTTTTAATGAGTCTGGTTGCTTTGCTAAATCATTACTGAAATAGGGATAGAAAAAAAAAACCTATTAATCCTTCCGGAAAATTTTCTTATAGTGTTTTGCAGTTCTGACTTAAAATTTGGATTCTTTTTCAGAATTTTGCTGTTTCAAATGACTTTACAAAAATGAAACAACAAGTTCGAATAAACGTACTTGCTATTAGAGTCGTGCTATAGATGAAACTTTTGTCCTGCGTTTGCTTTTCTGCAAACGCACAAAGTATTTCGTTATTATTAATATGGCGGAGAGCGACGGATGCAGATCATATGGACTAAAATCCAATTCAGCGTTGGCCGATACCGAAAATTAAATAGTGCGCTTTAAAATGAGTGTTTCGATAGATGATATTCGATTCTCAGCAGCAAAAATATATAAAAATTCTTCTATGTTTATAATTATGTCGCTTTATTTATTTATTATTATTATTCTTTTTTTTGCGTTATTACGCATTCCATTTTCCATAAATGAAACGTTCATAATAATTTGTGAATTTTAGAGGGAGTCAGAAACGGAGAAGAAAGGAAAAATAACACATCGCGATATGAGTAAGAAGTTATGAAACGGGTGTATTTCATTAAACAGACGCTACTGGGAATTATCTTTAGGTCCATATTACAGCCAGAATAGTTGTCAAACTTAGAATCACGATGAAGAGCACTTTTTGAAAAGAACATGTCGGAAAAAGAAACGCCTGGTTTCAAATGACGACGATAAAGGAAACGCTCACGCTATGTAACTAAAAAAGTATTGAATAAAGAGACATAAAAAAAATGAACCATCGTGAGTGATCACCCACAAAATTTCCTGCATATTCTCTAATAAAGGTGTTATCCCAGAGAAAGCTTTGCATGACATTGGCTTGCCGTCCTTGAATGAACCTTTGGCGTAAATTTAGCATTTTTACTGAATACATCGTGTGAGCCTTGGCGAGTTTTTTGGCAATAGAATTCTGGCATGCGATTCATATTTAGATAACGAATGTGTGTTTCAGATCCGTTTTTTAACACACATTGAAACAAAAATGTGACACAAAATCGCACATCACAAAATCGCAAAACCAAATGTTATATTTTTAAAGCATTGCGTTTTTGAGTTACTGTGTTTACATGTTTCTGAAGGTACAGACCGACAGACGGTCCATTCTTTGTTGAATTTGGATCAAAATTGGATAGGTATCTAGACTATAGATATTGATTCTACAAGGCGAATTTTATCTAAATCTCTTCGTTTTGTAGTTATCGTGTTACATTATATTCGGACAGATTTTTTCTGAATGGATTTTGTTCAAAATTTGGCAGAAATCTACAAATTTGGTATAAAGACCGTATACCAAATTTCTTCCGTCTAGATCAAGCATCTTTGAGTTATCTTTGTCACAGACGTTCTCCAAAAACGTGTTTTTCGAATTCAGGGGGGGGGGGGTCAAAAACGTAGAGATTCATCAAAATCTTGAGGTCGAATTTTTTGATGATTTACTTTCACTTTTTCTATATTAGATATGCGAGAAGGCAATATTAATCTGTCTATTCTATAGATATAATATAACTTAATGTGTACGTGTGCGTGTTGGCGCTCTGTAGGCCAGACCGTTTAACCAATAACTATCAAATTTTATACATATATACTTTGGAGTTTGGGAGGATATATACCTCGTTGCGGTTTTTTTTTCTGAATTTTTAATTAGAATTTTAATCAATTAAAAATGAAGCGAAATCTCGGCATTTTCCTGCTATAATGTACGAAAATATTATTGCACAAAATTGATTTTTACATCATAATGAAGTTCAAAAAATAATCTTTTCAATGATATTAATGATTTGACCTATAAATTAATTTTGTATTTTTGATGAATTTAAAAGTATAATTTAATCATATTTTTTAACAATTTATTTCGCGCAAAATAAAAATAAATTTTAACCTGTACGAGCAAGTTACGCGTGCATAGGAAAAATTAGCTTTCATCAACGTGTTGCCCTCACACAGACAAAAGCTCGAATTACAAAATAAGTCAACTGTTATAGCAAATTAAACATGCAAATGTCTAATTTTCCACACGCGTCTGTGAAATGAAATTAATATGAAATATAATATTTTCTTAAAGATAAATTCGAGAATAAGTTTTTTGTGATCTTTTATAACATCTATACTGTTAACTCAATAAATCAGTTTTATTTAAAACAAACATGGTTTAATATATGCATGGTATCCATTCTAATCAAAGATCAACAGCTAATTTGTAGATATTTAGTAATAGACAGGCGTCTGCTAACAAAATGGTCTGATGAAATAAATAGTTACATTTAAATGTAATGAGTCAATAAATGTTCTGGTGAATTAAGAATTTTAAATTTTTACATAGATCCTTTGCTCTGTGAATCATATTTAACAAAATATTTTTGAGACACTGATAATTAAAACAAAATGAATTTCACCCGTCAACTAAATCAATCGCTAAAACTGATTTTCCATCCACCAAGGAGATATGCCCAACAGTGGCCAAGGCTGATTATTAGACGCATGTATGTCTGTGTTTGTATGTATTGGCGTTCTACACGCGAGACCTAGAACACCAAATTGGCCCTTATATTCTTTGGCCTGTGCAGCTTAGAGCGATTTTTTGTAAAATTTTTACTTAAAATTAAACAAAATTCTGGCGTTTTTCCGATATAACTTTCGATGTAATATAAACATTTCGTATGTAATTAATTAATGTAATGATTTCGTGATTTTAGAATTTTGACAACATTAACCTATTGATAACAATAATCAAATTAGATAAAATCAATTATATTTTTATAGTTGATTTTCCAGCTGCGCCAGAGCATTATGCTGACTCATTTAAAATAAATTTTAATGCTCATTAAGAACTTCAAATTTTCAAATCACTTCTCTCTATCCATTTATTTTAAGCCCATTTTGCCATTATTATTCAATTACAGGCGACTGTTCGGAGTGGTTTATGGATGTTCAACAAACTTCAGATATCTGACAGCTTAGCTGTCTGTTTAATCTAGATAGCTCTAGTCCATACAAATGAATGTGAAACCCCATTGCATGGGATATATAATTCCCAGAAGTTTTCTTACAAGAGCAGGAAGAATTTCCACAAATATCAATCATTAATCCTGGCTGAAAATGAAGGATCGGTTGCTTATCTATTTTAATTCTGATAACATTACACAATGTGGTGGTCGCAATGAATACTTGAATACGTGGTGTGTATCTTTGAATGCGTGGGTTCGGAACCAATGGGTTTTAAAACAAATTATAACATTAATTGTGATCACATTATGGGGTGTGAGTGTGAGTGTTTCACACTACTTCAAGGAGTTTATCACCCTTTTAAAGCATCGCATTACCATGTGTTTCTGCCCAATACTGCATTGGAAAGAAATCAGAAAGCAAAAATTGCCAACAATTAAAATATCATAGAAAAGTATGTCCTTGTTAGTCCAGCTACTTCAGCCATAAAATAAGTGTTTCTTGGGGAAAGTTTTAAGCCAAGATTCTCACCACCACCACCCACAGAGAGTTTATTTCTGTCATTTGAAATGATATCTCAAACATTTTACTACACGCTTCCCATTTTTCGCCAGTAAGAGTTCAGTTTGACAATCCCAACAGAGAGAGGAAATTCGACTCTTAGATGGGGGTGGGGTGTGGGGTGGGGGAGTAAAATGAAATGAGGCATTTTCTTAAATTACTCAGAAACTACAAATTCGATCCTAAGAATGGTTAACCAAAGTTATAGGGAATTAAAATCTGCATAAATGCAGAATAATAATGTTGATGGATTTAGGAATAATTTATAACAATTTAAATACTCGACACGTCAGTCATTCAGGCTAAGATGGAATTTTGCACATGAAGAAAAAAGCATGCTTTCAAATTATTTGATGCTTTTTATAATAAATGAACTATTTGGAAATTAATCATTAAAATAACTACATTAGATATTCATTGTCTATTTAATTGCTATTTCAAAACTTAAGGATTTCACATAAAACATATAAAGGTTAAAGGAAATATTACTTGAAATAAAATTGGAAAATAATATATGTTAATCAACAAAGCATGCAGTGGGTGTATTCTTTTACAATTGTTATTTGAAGGCAAGCTTCTGATTAGCTTTTCAGAGAGTAGCAAATGTTAAAGGAAGTGACAAAAATGTGCCTGATTAATTAAGCACTAAATTCTGATTTGATTGGTCATACAGAATGCTTAACTAATACATATTAAAGGAACACTAAAAAGAAAGTACAAAGCACTATATTGCTCTATTATTTCAAGATAAATTTCCTAAGTCTATTCCTTTTGTCATCAGTTGTTTGGAACAGTTAAAAAAATAATAATTGTCTAAATACCCAGCTTTGTCAATAATATGCAAAGATATGCTTTGTCAATAATATGTCATTTCTTGAAGTATTTTCAAGAAATAGAATACTTCATAGGAATTTCTTTTTATAATCCAAAAAGTTTAAAGGCAAATCAATAGCAATTAAGTGTTTAACTCATCTACTGAAATATAAGTCTATATTTATACTTATATAAGGCTCAATATGTGTATGTGTGTTGGCGCTCTACAGCTACCGAATTTGGCACATGCATACCTTGGAGGTTGGGAAAGTACATCTGGGGTCCCTTTTTTTAAAATTTTTAATTAGAATTTTAATTATTAATTAAAAACTAACTTTCCCGACAAAATTTTTTTTCGTTTCCCCACCGCCAAATGAGTAAGGCTTCAGTTTTTTCCCACGCTAACGAGGATAGGCTTAACATATATTCGGCCGATTATTTCAAATGATTCTGTTTATTTTCTAAGTGTTTGATGCATTTAAAATTAAACATTGTTAATTAGTCGATCTTTCAGATACATTCTAAAGTACTTTTGAATTAAAATAAAGCACAATAAAGGAAATTAAAAATTTCTAATCTGCGTAGCATTACCCCAACTGGCGTAGAAAATTCAAGCATGCGCATTACGTTCTGATTGTTGACAACTCTATTTTCAGGGGATACGGAGTTTTGAAGGCTTAACATGTTTCTGACCGATTATTTCAAACGATTCTGTTTATTTTCTTAGAGTTTCATGCATTTAAAACTAAACATTGTTAATTAATTGATCTGTTCATGATGAATCAGAAAATTTTGTAGAAAACTTCTTGAGATATAAAATAAGTTAAGAAAGATATTCTTCAGTGCCCATAAGGTTTAAATACTCAGCGACTCTGTTTTCAGTACTCATATTTAAAAAAAATGCTTCGTTTCAGTAAATATTAATTGCAATTTAACCATTTCCACTTTAATTTAAAGCATAAATTCTACCGGAGCTAACAGAAAATTAGAGAGATACATTTTACGTTATGGCTGAAGGCCTTTATAATATTATGAATAAATTATATGACTATCAAAATTTGAAGCTTTAAAAAATTTTGCTGAAGAAGCTATTAAAATGAGAGTTACATAAAATATTTAATTATTAAAATTTTAACGAGCATTAAGATTGGCGAATCGGCTGGTCGCCAAAGGCGGCAAATCTATAATAAAATCCAACGTGTGTGTGTTGACACTCTACAGGCCAGACCTACAGTTACTAAATTTGGTTCATGTATACCTTGGAGGTCGGGAATGTGCACCTGGGGTCCCTTTTTTGAATTTTTAATTAGAATTTTCATTAAAAAATAACTTTCAAGACAAAAAAATATTTCGTTTCCCCATCGCCAAATGAGTAAGGCTTCAGTTTTTTCCCAAGCTAACGAGGATAGGCTTAACATATATTCGGCCGATTATTTCAAACGATTTTATTTATTTTCTTAATGCATTTAAAATTAAACATTGTGAATTAATCGATCTTTCAGATTCATTCTGAAGTTCTTTTCAACTAAAATAAAACAGAATAAAGGAAATTAAAAATTTCTAATCTGCATAGCGTTACCCCAACTGGCGTAGAAAAATTCACACATTTGCGTTACCATAACTGGTGTTGAAAATTCAGGCATGCGCATTGTGTTCTGATTGTTTATATCTATTTTCAATGGAAGCGGACCACAGAGAGGAGATCTTTTTCTCTATGAAGCGGACTTGATTTAAATTATTTTTAGGTTAGTTGTATGCTTTTGTAATTAAGTTATATTTATGTTAGTTTCAGTTCATCTTTTTTTACCTTTTTTCGACCGATTATTTTAAACGATTCTGTTTATTTTCTTAGTGTTTGATGCATTTAAAATTAAATATTGTTAATTAATAGACCTGCTCATGATGAATCTGAAAAAGTTTTGTTGACAAATTCTTGAGATATTACATAAATTAAGAAAGATATTCTTTAGTGCCCATAGGTTTAAATGCTCAGTGATTCTGTTTTCAGTAATCATATTACAAAAAAAAAAAAAAAAAAAAAAAAAAAAATGTTTTGTGTTAGTAAAAAATATTATTATATTAATTGCAGATTAATCATTTCCACTTTAATTTAAAGCATAAATTCCACGGGAGCTAACAGAAAATTAGAGAGATACAGATTACGTTATGACTGAAGGCCTTTATAATATTATGAGTGAATTGAAATTTGAAGTTTTAAAATATTTTAATGAAGAAGCTATTAAAGTAGGAATTACATAAAATATTTAATTATTAAAATTTTAACGAGCATTAAGATTGGCAAACCGGCTGGTCGCCAAAGGCGGCTAGTTATGAAATAAAAGCAAAAATGAAAATCTTACAATGGATTGAATGATTGGCAAAAGCACGTGCTTGTATATTTTGATGGATAGTTTGAATCCTGTAAAAACATTGTTTCTGATAATGTATCAAACTGAATTAAAAATTTTATTAAATTAAATGAAAAATTGTACGAAAATGAAATTAATGTCATTAAAAAGATAATTTTTTTAGTCTTAAGATAAAACACTTTTTAAAAGAAAATTGTTTTGGAAGATATGAGAATCACTTTCTGAAGGCAAATCATAGCGATTATGGCTAGACTTAAATACATGGGTGCCAAAATTGAAAATTTTTTTTAGCAATTTTGTTTTAAATATAATCATGACAATTTTTTATTGCAACTTTAAAGTTGATTGTTAGCATTTCTGGTGTACATTCAAGATTGCAGGATTGGTATGACTTTGATGTGCGTGGCGAGCAACCGTACATTAATCTTAAGTCTCATCACATTACTTATCTAAAAATGGTTAAGCCTAGTTTTGCACTTGATTGAACTTTTTATTTGAAGCCTATTTCTTGATTTCTTTTATATCTTCTTTCCTCTGATTGAATGTCCTCTTTGGTGACATGGAGAATTATATCCATAACACATCTAATAATATTATGCAGCTCCATTAATTAGATAAGTGAAGCATTGGATTCAGCACAGCTATAAAAATGTCCAATGAATAAAGCAGCCTGAAATTCATAGGATATTTTGTTTATATTTAATTACTGCCATTCTACATTTAGTAATAAGCTCAATTTCTGTACTTTGTACATTATTGTTTTGCTGGTAGTGCATTGATCCCTCTTACTCATTCATGTCATTAATACTGTAGTGCCTCATATTTTGCACGTCTGGACTTCACACCTTCTTCATTCTTGCAGTTATGGGCCACTTTTGCTATGACGATATGTGAACACTTCACAAAAGCTGCGATTTCAAAAATGTGCCACCGCCTGATTTACCTGTTATTACTGCAAATAATACTATGCGGACACGTATTCTGAAAAATCCTTTATAAGCTTTTTTTTTTTTTTAAAAGTTTCAAAGTCTTACTTGTGTTTTGCCACAACAGTGTCTGCGTCAATCTTCATAGTGGTCATAATATTGTGACAAGGCTGTGTGTTAACTTGAGTTACTTTCTTCTGCAGCAAAGTCATTTGACATTAAGAATTACAATCTTAGGAAAATTATAAAATTGGGTTACATTATGCAAATTTTATTTTATTTACACTGGATATTTTATAAAAACTGATTTTCACAGTTATATTGTTGCTTCATTTTGTTATATAAGTTTAATCTACTTAATATTAATCTACTTAATCTTAATATTTTTGCAAGCTTAACATTTGTTCCAAACAATGACCCTCAATTAAAAAAATTATGATTATTCAAATCAAACAACAAAAATTTTAAATATATTTAATAAGATTTCCCATTTTCTCACAATCTGTGTCCGAAATGCCTTGTTGTTAAACAAATCTTACATAAGGAAGAAGTTGTGATTAATCAGACTTTTCCACTTAACTGGGTATTTTTACTTTACTTATATTGAACAAAGTGTCTATAAAGTATAAGAAACACAAAACCAAGATGTAAATTATAAAATTATTTTGAGTTTATTTTGAGTTAAACAAATTTATCCTTTTGTGTAGTACAATCCATACAATAGGTATGCATCTCAGAAGTATATTACAGTGGCTTTAAATACTGTAACCAAACAAAGATTAAAATTCTCCATTTTGGTGGGCATATTTCGCCACTGTTACACCAAAATGTTGTAAAACATACAAAAATTTGATGCAACAGTTGGCACCACTAACGATATATGGCATTCATGACAATAACAAATACAATGCAACAATTGCATATAACAATACAGAAACAGATACAGTTAATCTATACAAGTGTCTTATATCAATAAAATGTTTTGAAAACTTTTATACAATATTTTGATATAACAAAAACAATATAGAGATAGTTAATTTTTTTTTTTTTTTGCTGGGCAGAAGAGGAGATTTAGAAACTATAAAAATACATTGCATTTGTTTGCTTGTGTAAAAAATGGAAAACCTGAAAATACAATGAACAAAATCTTGTGATGCAACTTCTAGTGATAATTCAAAAGAAACATGTTTCGCTATATATCAGTTCCCATATTGTTTGGTGCAACAAAGAAATTTATATTAAGTGAAAATCCTCCTTTTGTAGACTGCAATTGAGAAATTTTTTTCTCTTTATGTTGTTTCAGAGATTTGTAATGAGTAAAAGCATATATACACTCACTGACAATGACTAAAATAAACTTTTATAAATCTTGTACAACAGTCAATGTTACAAATTATACATCAGCATTTATCATACATTAAAAAATAAATTTTGATTTATACATTACAATTAAAAAACCCCACTAAATTTCAATCGCTATAAATCATTAGTATAACAATTACTGGTATTAATAATTCTGAATTTCATACTGAAAATAAACATTTTATTATACAAGAAAAGAAATAATTTATATATATATAAATGATTTAATGAAAATATAAAATTATCTTCATCACAAAATATTAGAACCTTTTAGCAAACATTCAATCAAAGTCAGTGCGGAAAAGATTATTTACAACATATGTATAAATAATTATACATCAACTATATTTTCTGAAATGTTCCTAATATGTTTGAAATCTATATGCTTGTTTCCTTCTTAATTTTACAATTAAAAAAAAAGAAGCTGTTTACTTATTTTAGCAATTAACTATGGTATTACTCAATGTGAAATTTTATACAACACATCTCCATAAGTGAAACTTCAAACCTTCTATTTAAAACAAATAAAAACCTATCAAAATCAAATCTCTTGTTTAGAAATAACATTAATCATAAATTTTTTAAAAGTTAAAAAATATATATCGATTTGGCCAATGAGTTTGTGCAGTTTTTCAAAAAGGTATGAAATGTGACTTCAGTGCAATTCTGGAAATACCCAACAAGACATTAGATTTAATAAATTTTCTTTACTTTTTTGACAAAATTTCTTAAAAATGTAAAATTTTCTATTTTATTAAGAAACTGGCAAAATTATATTGTTGGCTAATTTCAGTTTTAGGAATCCAAGATATTTGTTTGTAAATTCCTCAATAGTTTTCCCAAAAAATTCAAAAAACTGCAAGACAAAACATATTAAAAGGAGTTTCATGTTAATTGTCCATTCTTTTAAGATATTTTAAATCCACACTGTTGTCTGATTCCAAAATTAGAAAATCCAAGACATTTGTTCCTCAATATATTTTTTATACAATTTGAAAGATATGAAAGTACAACACCTATTGTCCCTTATATCCAGTGAAGTTATAATTGTGAAATGTTTAGGTAAAAAAGTAACGAAAATTAATAGTTCTTAAAAAAATATGTTACAATTTTAAATATTTTTATAGAAAATCATTTAAAATGCTATATAAGAAATATGGAAATAAAATTTTTCTCAGTAAAAACAAATAAAAGTTGTGGAACAACCTACTTCGATTGATAAGTCCAAGCAATATTTTTAATATAGTTTATATTAAAATATATACAACTATGTTTTTATAGTCATTAAATCAATATATTAAAAAGAGATTTCATACCCTGCATTAATTATCCAATTAGTTAGATTGGATCTGGTCCCAATTAATTTGGTTAAATGGGAGTTCTACAGCATTTATATAAATAATCTATATATCTGCTACACATATGGTAAATATTACACACTAAAAAATATTTCCTTTTTTTTTTTTATCATTCTATTGTATAAGTAATTTTGTCTGAAAAAAAAAAAGACGAAAAATTTTCCCATTTAAAAAAAAAAAAAAATTGTATTAGTTTAGGTTTATGAAGCATTTTTCTGATTGACACGTTGCTCATTTATTGTAAATAGAACATTTCAAAGTGATTTCTTTACAAATATTCAAACGAATGGACATATTCATTACACTGACAGAATATAATTAGACCTATATATACATATATAGAATTGAGTGCTAAAAGTAATTTGCAAAATTTCATCAATTTTATTCAATTATTTTCAATATACTGCATTCAAGGAATCTACTAAAATTTTATAATTTTGAGGGAAAAAAAAAAAAACTGTTTGACACAAATTATTACAATATGAATGAGATAGTCAAAATTGTTAATAAAATGCAAGTGTCATACAATTATGTTCCAGTATTCATTGTGTAAATCAGCAACCTAAAGAAGCTTATACTGTTATATTAAAAAATTTCGTTCAAGAAGTTTGTTATTACAGTTAAAAATTCATACTCAGCTGAATGCAAAATGCAAAATGCAAAAAAAAAAAAAAAAAAAAAAAAAGAGGAGGGGGGGGGGAAGAAATCTGGAACAAAATGATCACTACATAATTAAATAAATCATACCATAAAATTTTATGTTTATTTAGAAAAACAGCACAGACTCAATGAATAACTCCAAAACTTCAATTTAACCATTAAAGGAATAATTAGAGAGATATTAGAAACAAAATTTTGTTGCAGTAAAAATAAATACCTCACTGTAAAGTAACCTATTATATAGTTTTAAACCAGGCCTAGTCCAAAGGAATATAAGCCCACACAAGTGATTCAATACATTACAAAACAAGGAAATGGTACATTTTATACAGTCTGTATGGCTCCTTTGACTTTGCTCCCAGAAGAACCCTGAGTGTTTGTCTCCGAAGCATTCAGGGCAGAGGAAGGTGGATGGAATTTTTCATCTGATTGTTCAGCAACACAACATGGTTTGTTGCAAGCTTCAGTAGGACTATGCATAGCCAAAGGAGTATCTGTAACATTTGTTGGATTCCTTGCAACAGTAGGTGCCTCACTCATTTCTTCTTTAACAATGTTTCTGGGGAAAAGTTCATCACTGGATCTAGGACCCCGCTCAGTAGAGCTGCCTGTATTGGTTTTGTCATTCACACTAGTAGAGTTCACATTTTGACCGAGCACTAACTGTTGGTGAATGTTGCAAAGACCAGGTGGAGCACTGATCCTTGCCTATAAGATAATGCAACATAAAGTACATGCTCAAAATTATGAATTTTGTAAAGAGTTTAAATTTGAATAAATATGGAATTGCATACCTGAAAATAATAAACATCAAATTGAAAAAAACCTCTAATTAAAATGAATTAAGATTAGCTGAACAGGGCTTGTAGATATAAACTCCAATTAAAACATAGGTTTAAATGAAAAAGTTGCCAAATGATGCAATGTTGCCATGCTGATAAAGATTCTACTTCTTCTATTCTAAGATATTCTTCTTTTATTATTGCTTACTTTGGAACACTCCACTACTTCAATTTTACGAGATGTTGGTTTAATAATTTTTCCCCCCCTCATCCAAGGTGCCTGAAGAGCACATATGCCAAAGGTGGAAAATTTGAAAGAGATTATTACGATTCAGATTTCAGTTTGAGCAACAAATTATTAAGCCTTGATAAAGTTCACTTTAACTTGATTGTTTGTGAAAAGATTTTTTTAAGAATGGAAACTCCAACTGTTTCAAAATTTATTTCTGTGAACACATCAACAGGAGAATAGGATTTCTTTTAAATAATTCTAGTTGAAAATTTTAATTTTTATAAAAAAGCAGCAGCTATGTCATTGGTGCTGCACAAACTTCGAATTAAAGAGCATAAAATTTGCACATATAAAAACTATAGAAAAAAGTAAACACATGTTTGGAATATTAAATCTGCTATTTATAAAATATCTCACTGTTTCATAAAATAATGGGTGAAATCAGTCAGTTCATGCATCAAATACACTTCAACTGTATAGCTTAGCTGTTATTTTGTAGAATGATAAAATTGTAAAACAAGATTTTTTTTTTTATGTTAAAAGAAAAAGTTTTATAATAACAGCAAAATGCCAAATGGTGACACTGTGATAATAAAACTATAACAATTATTCTTGTATTGCTTCTCAGGTGAATATTAAGAATTTTTAATGTCAGTGAATTTTCATTGCTATTCTAAAATCTTAACACTAATTTAAGAGCCAATTAAAAATAATAAATAATATGAAAGAAATAATTGTGAATACATTTTAATCATTACTTTGAATGAACATAATTTATAGCATTTTAAAAACAAATAGCAAAATTTATTTATTATTCTATGTGCTATTTTTATTGTATCCCCCCCCCTTTTCTCAAATGATACAAAGCCTGCAGCAATACATAAGTACCATTAAGAAGGATTTAATATTTACAGCATAATCAATTTACCTCAAAATGCATTGTTTGTTTAAAATAAAAGCTAAAAATATTAGAACATTATAAGCTTTGTTACATCAAAGATATACAGCTCCCTTGCACTTTTTTTTTATTTTTATTTTACACAACTAATCATAAAAACCAAACAACTTTACCTCACTTTGGCCATCTATTTACCAATGAAAATTCCATTTGGCATTTTCACAATTAACTTAATATAAATTTTTTTTTGTATCAATTATTAAAAATCACTAATGGAACTTTCAACATGATTACATTCTCACATTAAGTATTGTTTACAAAGAAGTATTGAAAATAAATGTACTTTAATAAACTGTCCTTGCTATTTAGTGTACAGTCTTTGCTGGGCAGATTTTTCCTAACAATTCACCAAATGATTAATTTATTTATAGGAGGGAGAGTGGACAGAGAGACTGAATATGAAGAAGTTACCTATGGGTTTACTACTAGGCTATGATAAGAGTGGAAATTTTATATAAATATAATCACTGAAACTTCTATATTTCACTCTTGATTTACAGTTAAGTGCATTTCAGTCGAACTATGTTGCTTAAAATTCTTTTTTATTATTTCATTTTTTTCAGTCAAGAAAGTTCATTAAGCAAGCCTTTTGATTAGAATTATTACTTTTCAATTACAAGATACAATGAATTAAATACAATTAAAAATAAGATGATACATTTCTTAGAGAGTACTAGAAAAAGTTGCAATATTTAATATAATTTTAAATATTAATGCTGAAAATACAATTTATTGAAACCCTTATAAACACTTCAAGAAATCTTCAAAATAAGGCAACTTTAAGAGATTTAATAAAAATGCAAACACACCATTTGCAGTTTCTGTATTGTTACTGCCAAGTATTACAGTAAAGCAAGATAAGCATACAAATGTGCTTTGAAAAAAATCATGTTACCTGTGGCAAACCGGACGAATTACGTCGTCTTATACTGGGGCTGCCATGACGAGCATTGTGGATTCGGGACATATCTTCTAATGGAATCTCCTCTGAACTGACACTCTGTCGAGGAGAAGACTCTCGGGAGCGAGAGCCATGCCTCCTAGGGGATGAGGGACTGCTGCTAGTCCGCCTGCGCTCAGAGGAACGTTTCTCTTCTGGTTCACTGTGCTTGAGTATGGCTGCATGTCCTGGGACTCGGCTGGAGGAAGGAAGTAGAGGGCGGTGGTGGCAGTAAGTGGGACGTAGAGAACTAGAAGCAGTCTTTCCTCTCAGGCCTGTATCTTGAGATTGGCTACGGTGCATTACTGAGAAATAAAAGGAGATTCAATCAACATAAAATTAATCAAATTTTATTAAGTGCTAGATGGCATGCTGTCAAGATAGGCTACTTATAAGCAATATCTTGGATATTGCTGTCACAGATTAACCAACAAAAGTTATAGTAGATAATCTCAATCACATTGGCAAAGTGAAAAATATGATATATAAATATATAATTGATAATCGATTTTAGACATAAATCTATTACAACTCTGCTGTTTAATTATAGTAGGATCTTCCCTACTTATAATGTTAACATTCAAATCAAAACTAATAAGTAAAATCAGTTTGATCATAAAATTGCAAACCGCAGCTCATATACCTACACTACAATCCAGCATTAACAAGTGTAAATAAAATGTGAAGCTTCCAATCTGATAATGAATTTTTATTCAGTTAAATAAATAATAAAAAATAAATCAGTTAAATAAATAAATAAAAAAAGACTGCTTCATGTGCTAGAGACCAAAACAGAAGTTGGGATTTCACATTCTACAATAATACAGAGCATGAATGGCAGGAATATTTTTTAATTCCACCAGTTTTACAGACAGTTGGATTTTTTTTTAAAATATAAACTATACTCTAAATATTAAAATGAAAGGCTTACAGAAATTAAAAATGCTCACTACAAACAGAGATACTGGCGAGAGCATTCAGAAAAATTTATGAAGCAAAAAGAAATTGCAGACCTAAAAAGATTTCAATGAAATATTAAGAGTCTTCATTAAACTCAAAATATTACATCCTTTACAATATTTTCTGATGAGGAGTAAATTAAAGTAAAATGCAATTTAAAAGAAAATAATTTTTTAAAAAAGATTTATTTTACTTCAAATGGTTCCATTTTTATTATTCATTAGTTTTTACTTTATAATAACTAGGCTTTTATTATTCAATTTTCCTGTGGTTAATCAAAAGATGATGAATATCTGAATGAAATATCTGAATACCTTTTTAAAAACAATTCCAGCAAAGGAAAGAGTAAAAAATTCTTTTCAGTCTTTTCACATATTTTGATAACAAAATTCAATTAAAATTTCATGTACTTTGATGACTGACCATAGGATTACTATCATGATTTTCCTATATTAGTATTCAATTTATTCATCACATATAGGGTGATATAAGATCTGAATAATGAGAATCAAACCTCCAAGAAATTTATATTTCTAATCAATCTGATAAATAAACATTTATATCTGTGTTTTCTGAATTCCAGCAAGCAGCATAAGTTGAAAATGAAGCATATTCAGGCAATTCTACATCCAGCTATTAATTAGTGCCCTTTTTATATGACTATTTTGATTTTTGAGAAATTTGCCTATTTTTAGGCAATTTATACACAAAATCTTTAAAATATTTGTAAACATTTCTACAAGATCTAAATAAAACATTATTTCCAGATGTTTTTTTAATACAGCAGTCTACGCAAAAATGTGGTTAAAGAAAATGCAAATTTATGAATAATTATTCATTTACTCACTTCCTTAACTGGGAAAATGTGCCTTCAAATATTTATTTACATAGTAGATGCATATTTATAAAGAAAGAGAATTATGTTAAAAAATTAAAATGAACTATATAATTGAAAAAAAAAATATCTAGCTCTTTGCTTGAGTTTATAATAGTTAAATAATTTATTATTAGTTTTATAACGGCTGTAATTATAGTTTCTTCAATCTCATAAGATTTTGCAGGTTACATAATTATAGACTGATTTAGATTAAATTAAGCTGCATTACTACACACTGCATTACATTATACTCTTATAGTTCTGTACATAAAATGCAATTCAGCAGTTTTCAAAACTACTAAAACTTTTTTGCAAAAATTTTATTCAAATTAGCAATTAATATGTCTAGCACTAGAGAGCTAAGAATAGAGCTTTTGCAAAGAAAGTTATAAATTTCTCAATTAAAACTAAATTAATTAAATTTTGGAAGGATTTTTGGAATTAAAAAAAAAATGATTTATTTGATACTAGTTCTCAACTGTAAATTGAAGCATCTTTATGAATTTTGGGCCTTTTGGAACTAGTATTAACTATTAAAAAACAAACAAACAAACAAAAAACACTTACATGAAATGTCTGCACTCTTCACTGAATGCAGGCTGTATCTGAGAGGAGAGGGACATGGCTGTATGTGGTCTGGTAGTTCCAGAAGACGAGCGATTTGGTGCAGCTTCAATTGCCGAGCCTTTTGTCGTTCCTTGCTTAGCCTTTGCTTAGCAGCCATGCATCGGATGTGATCATCAAAGACAAATTTTGCAGCCAGAAGAGGAGATCGAATGCTCCCCCCTGCTATACTGGACGGACGATGGATGGTGATATGGAGACAACGGCTATCATCTTTATCACCAGTTACCTCAATGTCCTGCGAAATTTGGGGGATTAATAAAAACCAATAAAAAGATAAATTTTAAAAAGAAAAATGATAATGTATCAGAAATTAGAGCCAATCATCTTAAAAAGGTAGATCAGAGTTAAATGGAAAGATAATTTAAAACTAGATTCTAAAAAGCTATTAATGTTTGAATGATTATAAATATATAGGTAATTATAGAAAGGTAAGTTTCAAATTCTTTAAACAAAATGATGCAAAAATTCAAGTAAAGTTCTAAATACCTGCAAGAATCCAACAAATTTGGCTATACCCCAACCACCACGTTTGTTATCTGGATCAACTAAAATCAACTGTAAAGCTTCGATAACCATGAAACCTTTTATTTTTTGCCCATCTTTGGTAATGACAGTACAGTTTATAATATTACTATTAGCTGAAAAGAAGAAAATTATAATTTCAGGATTTAACGTGCAAAAACTACAAAATTTAACTTAATTTTGAACTTAAATACTAATTAAAATTTCAAAATTATTGCTCTGAGGAGTACATTAACACCTCCTAAGGTATATATGTGGCAAATTTGTTAGATTAAATGGTCTGCCTGTAGGGTGCTGACATGCACGCATGCATTCACGCATATACACACACACTTATTATTAGTAGAGATTTTATCAAGATTAATTAAATGCAAATACACTAAATTTTAGACCACCTCATTAGCCCTTTTGCAGTTTTCTTTATTCCTTGAGTTTCTCAAGCTTTACAATATAATATCTCAAATGTTTTGTAGGAGTCTTAGCTTTCTGCTGAAGAAGCAAATTTCCTTATGAGAGTCATACAGCATCACCAGTTTCTAGTTTAACTTAGCCTTAAAATAAAAATTTACTGGATGACAACTTCACTGCCAGTAATTGGGTAGAACAGTTATCCAATAAGAAAATATTTCTTTTTCCAACCTAATAGCTTACAGCTGTAGAGGGCAAAATAAAGTTTCTGAATACCTTATTACTTATAATTCTGAAAAACATATATATATATTTAAAAAAATATGTACAGTCTCAGAAAAAAAAGTCACTTTATTCTAGCATTGTTCATCTTACAATAATTAGAAAAGTATCATTTGAGAAGAATTAATGCACCCTTAAAGACTTTTGAAAATTTCATCTGGGGCCATCTATATATTGAAAGGCTGGGATAGCTTTGTTGGTAGGACGTTGGATTCGCGTCGCTTGGGTTGCGAGTTCGAACCCTGTCGGCCGAAGCCTCCCCACATGTGTTGTGGCTGACGAGCGTATAAATCTGTCGTCATCACAAAGTCCCCCATGTCGAGAGTAATAACACTGGGGGTACTGGATAGGAGTGATCGTTCTCTGATTCAGGTCTAAATTACGATCTGAGGATGAGTGAATGAAATGCATGACTGAAGTCCGCCCAGTAAAAAGGGTTGTGACGTGTGTGTAGCTAAGTCGTTCTCTTGGCCCTAGATGGCGTTACCGAAAGAAAAAGGGGACCCCCCCAAGAGACGTACTTTCAATTAAAACCACAAATGACTTCTTAAAGTTAGTGGGCTTGTCTAGAACAAGTGCCATTAGAAACAACAACAACAGCATATAGAAATATGAACAAACTTCAAAATTTCCAATAGCAACACTCATTTTTCTCCCAAAATTTTAAAACTACATCAAAAATTATTCCAAGAAATCAAGTTTCGTTAGTACAGATCTATTTGTTTCAAAATTATGACCCAACAAAATTTTGATTTTTTAAAACTTTTATTCATATCTTAAAAAGTTACACAGTTATTGACTCAAACTCTTTTTGTATTGTAATCTAAAATATAAGGTATTACATATAGTTGGCACGCATATTTGTTATTAAAAAGTTTTAATATGCAAATATAAATTTTAAAATTAGACTTTAAATTTTTTTTAAATGGCAACATTTTTTTCCCCTTCACGACTGTACACACTTTTAAAATATATATTGTATGTTTTTCAGAATTATAAGTAATAAGGTATTTAGAACATTATGTTCAACAAGTTATTAAGTTTGGAGAAGAAAGTATTTTTCTTATTGGATGAAGCCATTTTATTTAGGCATACAAAATTTTAACTCATTCCTAACAAGTCATTTTTCTGTTACATTAAATTTTCTATAGTGATCCTCAAAAGATGCAATTAGTGGCACATTCACAAATTTCAAAATGTTGGCAGTTTTCTATTTGTTATTCAATGTTCTATTCACCACACTGTTGGAATGTAAGAATATATATAAACAATTCTGACAGGGATAAAAAAAATGGAACCAAAATAAAAGAATGCTTTCCATTGCCATATTTATTTCACAAATATTTTTACTTTTAAATATAATTTATAGTCTCGATCCTTGTAGCAAACTGAACTTTTTACTTATTGGCTGGTCACAAACAAAATACTAGAAATTACTGAAAAATGGAAATTTTATTTCTTAATAATGAATGCATAATGAACTTTATGTTTTGTAACAAGAAAAGAACAATTTGTGTTAAAGTGTTTAATATTTTTTGATACAAGTCTAAAATTTCATAAGATTAATCTTGCCTAATTATAATTGTTATTGTATTGTAAACAATTATAAATGGAATAAAGAAAATCAGGCATCAAAATATTATTAGACAACACATTTAATATTTTGGATACAAAACACACATTTATTTCTTAAACGTGAAAACAAAGAATTTCAAATAATCTTGATCATTCATAATATATTGATTAATATTTTAATTTATCATAATTTTAGTCAGTATAACATTAGGCATTTTTTTCTCTCTAAATGATTAAATGAAGAGCAGAAAAGGATAAAATGAAACAGAAAAAAAAAAAAAAAATTACTAAAGTATTATTTTGGTATTATATACTAAATAATAATAATTAAGGTAATTTATAATAAATATTATATACTAAATTATGTACTAAAGTATTATTTTGGCATGTTTGAATGTAAACAGCAACAAAAATTTGATTACTTTTTTTTTCTTAAATTACAAATTTTATTGCTTGTTGAAATAATTAATTTTTCCTCCATGAAAATACCATTATCTTTAGATCTGTATACTTGCCAAATGTGTTGCAATAATGGAAATAAAAGTTGAGAACATTTTTTACAAAATTAATATAAAAGATATTCCTGGAATAAACCTTTATAAGTTATAGAAGAAATAACCAACTTTTAGAGGAAAAAGTTGTTTCCAAATACTTGTGGCTTGATGAGGTAAATTTTAACTCTGTCAATTTAACTTTTATTACAATTGATAATTTTTTAAGATGTGAAGTTGTGACAAATATTCTCTCTTTGTGTCTTTGACCATCTTAATATACATATATTTAGACATGAGTGTATCATATTAAGAATTTGAATTACTAGAAATAATGATAAATTTCAAGGCTGCTTTCATTAAAAAAATTTTTTTTTTAAAGTAGAGCCACAATTATTTCAATACACATTTTAAATATGATTATAATCACACTGGATCATGAATATAATTAACAATAAAGTAACATTTAATCCTACTAATATGAAGAAACATTAAAAAAATATTTCCAAATTACAAACTTACTTAAATCTAAGGCATCATTCACTTTAACACAAGAAGAAATATTTGTCAAGGGAAGCTGGTTTTCCTCTTCACTCCGAAGTGTCAAAGATAGATCTCTTAGGAGAAAAAACACTCTAATAGCCTAGAAGTGTTGAACATTACTTATCATTAGCAAAAACGTACTTTTCTACAAAGATATAATTATGAAATAATAAGGAAATTTCTTAAAAATATTAGTGCATTTCTAAAACAAGTTAGTTTTGAAATCCACTAACCTTATGATGGATTGAGGAAAAAGATATTTAACTTTTACTTAATGATAGATTTAAGAAAGTTGATATATTTGAAACAATTAAATTATTTTCAACCACTTAACTTTAAGCACGAGAGCAGCAAACTTAACAATCAATGATTTTTTTAGACAATTTAAAGCAGCAGCAGATAAACAATAAACAGATTTTTTAAATACTTCTTATATAAACTGTCTTCTCTCATATTTGCAAAAATATAATTTTGTAATAAACTTTTATGATCTGTTAGAGTTTCAGTTTGTGCATTACTGCATTATCATTGACAATATATTATTATTTAAAAAAAATTTAATTATCATTAAATCCATTCATTTAATTAAACTTCGATTCCATACTACAGTCACCACTTGACATTTCCTTCTAATTTAACTTTTGAAGGGAGGAGGGGGAGGGGGAAGAGACCCCCCCCCACGTTTCAAGATTTTATAATGTATATAGCGTTAAAAAAAAGTGTATGTGGGGGTGGGGAGCAGACAATAGTTAATAAACAACTTGTACCTTTTAGTACACTAATATAATTTATTTTTAAAAACTGCAACTTAATTTTTTTTCTTTTATGAAATTTACATTAATTTGAAAAGTCTTTGATAAATATGTTAAGAAACAGCGAGATAAGACAAAAAAAAAAACAAAGTATTTTAGTTAGATAGTTTCAGCTGATGCTATACTAAATAATACATAGCAAGAAAACCGGAACATTTTGGGACAGGAAAAGTATTCTGAAACTGGAACAAAATATGTACCAATTACAGTATTAGTATTCTGAAACTGGTACAAAGCATGTATTCGGTTATTAAATGCAAATATAATTACATATACCTATTATGAATTTGATTTTTCTGCGTTAGAACATAATACAAATTAACTCATTACTCAAATTCAGACAAATAAAACATTTACTTAATTTTCGAGTCATGTAAGCTTTTGATTTTTTGCACGACTATTAAAATTTAATCATTATATGTTTAATTGTTTGATATCAATCTGGTTGCCCAAATAAGATCTCAGACCCCAAAAAATTGAAAACAGTTTCTGTAATTTCACTTTCCAAATGAGGGAAAAGCTTCTATATTTGAATACATGGAAGCTGAGACTATTTTTTATTTTACACCTAATTCCTTACTATTCCCAACTTTTTATTTTCATTTATTTATTTTTATCTTTGACGTCTATATGTGATCTTCAACACTCCAAAGAATATGCAGTTTTCTATAAAGAAAGTTTTGCAAAATTTTGACCACACAAAAATTGCTTATCACTTATTTCTGCTAGAATTTTGGATTTATGTGATTTTTTTCAATAAAACGACATCAATAAAAAAATATGTCTAAAAAAAGTAATCTAAAAAAATCATGTTGTGGGAAAAAAGTAATAAAAGTGTATTTAAAATTTGAAGGATTTTCTGTATGTATTTTTCATAAGGGGGAAAAAAAATCAATCATTGAGTATCTTCTTAAAGATGATCACACTGGATGTTTGTGATAAAACTCTATTGATAGTTGAAAAAAAAAAAAAAAAAAGTTGGCTGCATTCACTTGGGGCATATAGCTAATTGTCAGCGGCGGATATTCATTTAGTTTCAGTTAACTTTGTACTCTGAAGAAACAAGCAGAAATGCACGCGAATTGGTAGAATAGCTGGCACTATTTGATATAAAAAATGATTCAAGAGCTCAATCCCACCCCACAGGTTCTTGGCATAAGCGATAAATTTATAAAAACGTTTTTATTCATAAGTCATTCTAGTGGCAAAATAATAATCCTTACATAATAAATATAATTAAATGTTTAAATATAATTTGCAAATGATTTATTAATACAAATAATTTTAAGTGAATACTTTGTTCAGATCAATGAAGTACTTATAATGAAGTAAATGCAGACATTTAGACTACATACCTATTAAATTCAATCAATGTCTAGTTATTGCATATGACTAAGTTTCCATATTTAAAATTTTAGCAATTTGTACCATGTCAATTCTTTGTAAATAGTGTTAAAATAAATAGCATTTCATAACTATCAATGCTATATAATATAAATCAAGTGAAAAGTGTTTTAACAATGAAAACTTACACTGTTAAAATTCAGACAAATTTAATTAAGCTAATAAATTCAGATAATAAATTGAGTTTTGTGATTTTTTTACACATTCATACAATATTATTGATGTCTTAAAAGAAATGAATATAACCATCCTAAACATTTTCAGACAGATTTATAAATAAAATCATTTATATAAAATTTACTGAGAATAAACAACATCAAAAAACATTTATGTGAATGTCACTTACTCGTCTTGCTCTTTCAACTTCCCCACAAGGCAGCCTTTTATGGAATTCGATGCCAGACATTGGTGTTCCAGTGGGTGGCAGCAAGAGATTTGCATCCATCATCAAATACTCCACATTCAAAGCCTTCTTCTACATGAAAGCAAACAAAAATAATAGATGGTAATGACTCGAAAAACAAATTATTATGATTCAACTGATAAATTCAGCCGATTAAAAGAACAGCCTATGATTATAAAAATTAATTTTAAAAATCTTCATCTTAATAAATAAGAGCATAAGTAATAACAATTTAAAAAATTTAAGTTTTATATAAATTATTGTAGCACATATGAAATTAAACGAAAATTGTACAAGATGGTCTCGTATAAATAGCAGAAACTTATACATCTATATAGAGGAAAACAACTAATCATCAAAATTTACCCATGTAAAACATGCTCTTATGAGAATGCAATCATGATTTCTAAAAAATCCTTTTTCTATGACTTGGGAAGGAAATGGAAGCAGACAATTTTTCTATTCCCCCACCACCCCCTCAGCTTGTAAAACATACTTTAACTATAGAAAGAAGAAGCTTGAAGAATTTTTTTTTATCAAATGAGGACTCTATCATAAACTTGACTTGACCAGATCGCATGGTACTTGTAAAATTCTTTTTATCAAAGAAACAGTAATGCTTCTATTGTATTTAAAGCACTTTAGAAGTTAAAGGATTTATGCAGAAACCCTAATCACAAATCTTCAAAGGTTGATTTTGTATTTTGAAGAGACTGGAATATTTGCTATTAAATTCAGATAAGCTCAAAAAAAAAAAAAAAAAAAAAAAAAACTTGATTGAAAGAAATTGAAGAGGATACAACTATAGTTATGGAGCTGGGAGCAGCAAGTGTACATAAAAGGATACATGCACAACATCTTAGGAACTGGACATGCCATAAACAACAATGTACGGGGGTTGAAACTTTAATAGTGGCAACTATTTATTTACATGGAATACAAAAGTTATTCATGTCACCATGTTTTACAGTCTTTCAATATAGTAGCCAGCATTGTGTACAACCCGGTTTCAACGATGTGGAAGCCGCAGAACACCTGCTGTAGCAGCGCCTGTTCTGTTGATAGTTCGAATGGACCGGTCTACTGCCGCAAGAATCTCTGGAACAGTTTTGAAGCGAATGCCACGAAGTGGTTCCTTCATCTTAGTAACTAAGTCAAAGTAACAAGGGCTTAGATCTGGAGAGTATGGTGGATTGTAAAGTACTTCCCAACTCCATCGATCGAGCAAATCAGTTCAACTTGCTCTGCATGCGGCAGAGAATTGCAATGCAAAATGATAGGGACTTTCTGCAGAAAGTGTCCCTGTTTTTTTCTCAAAGCTGGTCCGAGATGGCGCTCCATAAACGAGCAGTAATACCGCGCATTGACGGTCTGCTGTGGGGGAACGGTATGCGTTAGGATGACACCATCACAGTCGTACACGAGAATCAGCATAACTTTCACATTGCTGGGGTTCTGAAGAAATTTCGAACTTCGTAGTGACCCATTCGTTTGATTGGTTGGTACGATCTGGCCCAAGTCCCATCCAGCGTAATGATACGGCGTAAAAAAGCCCCTTCGCGCTCATAGCTCTCCAGGTGGGTTTGAGCAGCATCGTATCGTAGCCATTTCTGACAAATGATGTGGAACCCACCGTGAAGCAATTTTTCTCATGCCCAGGCGTTCCTTCGGAATGTGCCACACAGTCGTATGCGCAAATCCTGTCTATCGGACCAGCTCACGAATTGTTTGGCATCGATCACTGTCCATTAGTGCGGTAACAGCATACACTTCTGCTTCGCTGACACTAGGATGACCTGGCCGTTCTGCCACATTTTGGCGTCCTTCATTAAAGGATTTTACGCATCTTGCAACAGTTCTATAAGGCAAAGCAGATTCCCCGCAAGGCTCTTGAAGTCCTAGATGACATTGTCGCGCTGTACGACCTCTGGCACATTCAATTTTTATCCAACTTCGTTGTTCTTGTTTTGAAAACATTCTGGCAACACTTACTTTAGACAGCAAATTAATACAAGGATCAGTTTTTCGCGTCACCCCGCATGCGCGTGACGTAGGAAGGACGAGTCATTTTACCGAGAGGTAAGGTAGGTATGTAGCTAACGTGAAGTATGCGAAACATTCTTTGGTTTTGTTGCGTGGCGTTTTTACAGCAGTGTTGCCACTATTAAAGTTCCACCCCCCGTACAAAATTATGAAAATTTTTTTATCTATGTGAGATATTCCACACTGAGCAACTGCTTTCTGGTTGTAATGAGGAGCAGAAGACAATTGCTTTTGATGATAGCTGATAATGAATGGATTTGGCAGTTACTGAGAAGTGACGAGGTCATTTCCATTTGATTGGTGCTGCAAACACACTAAACTGTCATATTTGGTCTGACATAAATCCCGTGTTCATCAACTAATTCCACTGCATTCTCCAAAAGGGACCTACTATGAGGATTCGCCTTAGCTTTCATCACTGATCTTTACTTAGAGAGATAAACATGGTTATGGGGCCATTAACCATGCTTTTAGGTCTAATATTGCTTCTAGGTAAGCACTCATGCTCCAAAACTTTATTATTCCATATCACTCACACAACAAAAAAACTGTCATCACACCATTCTCTTTATGTAAAATGGTTCACCCTTGCACATTGCATTGCCTGTTCAAATATTACTAAGGTAAAACTTTTCAGATGAATGGATAAAAGGAGCTTATTTTTTTAGCATCTTGATCGCCCCAATAACATAATCTAATCCTTTTTTACTTTTGGCTGACATGATATTTAATAAGTTGTGTTTTTAAAGGCAATGTTCAGATTTTGCAATCTTACAAGACGAAATTTTGTACTATGTATTGCATTTCCAAGAGAATGATTTATATTCTATCATGGAATGTATCGTGCATTGAATGCAATATCTCTGACAATGAGATAGAGGACACATTGAATCTAATCTGATGATAGTGTGGTTCCACATGCAATTGAGATAAAATTATTGTGCAAATCTTTTTTTTAAACTATTATTATATAATTTATTAAATATTACATGTTAAATAATTTTTTCGTTGTCGGTATTTATTTAATCTCTACACGATAATGAACATTAAAGATTATTGGTGAGCATGTTAAGAAATGTGAATTGCATATAATGAAATGCAATCCCCCATTCTCTAGTCTTTCTCACAAAATACGAAATCCCTTAGTCGAGAGAACCTGCAAACGAAATTTGGGTGAAACTGCCTACGTAATTTTCTCTACAGAAAAATCTAATCACTTTCTATTTAATTTAAATAAGCTTGTATGTTAAACCTTTATTCGCATCTTAATAGCTTGACACTTTAGGCTGAAAAACATAGATCTTGTGGTAGACAAAATTAGTGCTATACAAAAATATTTTTATTTTCAAAAATCTAATAATTCTTATTAAATTAAAAATAACTCTGATTCTTAAAATTTAATTGAGTTGCCATTTTTTTAGGACAGAAATGAGAGTTCTGTATAAATAACTTTTATTTAAATTAAATTAAAAAATTAACAATCTTTAAATGAACTTAAAACTTACTTTCATTTTCTCATATTCATCTTCAAACATGTCCAAAAAAATTTCTTCACTCTAAAAAAATATTAAATTATAAAACTCATTTCAGATGAATGAAATCAAGAAAAATCATTTCTTTGGCACCAACAAAAATGAAATATATATATATATATATATATTTTATCATCTTAAGAAATTTTTAACAAAATATTTAAGAAATGTTATTTTAATGTTGACATATAAATTAGCTAAACATTTTAAAGCCAAAATCAGTTTGCACAAATCAAATGTTGAATGCATTTTATGAACAATTCTCAAACTTACACATTCAATAACTTCTCAAAATCACACAGATATATCTTCGAGCGATATTGCACACGCACCGGATTCGTAGTCTAATATTCGTATCGGTGCAAACAAGGTTGTAGTTGTGAAGAAAGTGCGTAATATTTTGATATTTCTTAAATTGGTGAGTTTGTTAATCATATTGTACTTGCATATCATACTTTAGGGTTCAAAATATTTTTCAGATTTATTATATATATACTCATAAAAAATAACCCATAACAATGAATAAGAATAACTTTAAAGAACATAAAAAATCAGTTGATAATACTTCAGTTTGATTTCATTATTTATATGATGAAAAGAATATGATGGCACAATGTAAAAAATGTTCATATGAATGGAGGTAGTACAAGCGGACTCCATACACATTTAAAACATGATATGAAACATAAAATGAAACATGATACAAATTTGTTAAAGAGGAAAGTATCTAATTAATAATGTCAATGTAATTGTTGAAGAAGAATTGCTTCCTATAATTTATAAAGTTCGAAAAATTATTAAGATATTTAAAAGTTCCCCTAAAAGAAATGCCATATTACAAAAATATATACAAACCGAAATTTAAAAAAATATATGTTGATATTAGAGTTTAAAACACGTTGGTACAGTTTTCTCCTAATGATGGAACGATTTTTGAAACTGAGAAATCCAAAAAGCAATAATCGACTAAAACCTGCAAATTAATTTTTCAGATATTGAATTCGACTTGATATCCAGAACTGTATTAGCTCTACTTCCAATAAAACTGGCTGTTGAGTAAATTATGTCGGAGAGATTCTAATTTATTAACAGCTAATGCAACAATAAATTTCATGTTGCAGTCATTGAAGGAACAGCACACATCACTATCTGAAAAATTATTTATTACATTGAAAAATTGCACAGAAGAAAGGCATACCGAAATAGAAAATGTCTTACGGTATTTACATAATTATAATAATAATGAAAATTAAAAAGAAGAAAAGAGACTAACCAATTCAAATCTGATCAAGTTAATAGTAAATTTTCTTAAAATTTTTTACCCACAAACCAATCCACATTCAGAAGAATTCGGTACAGTTATCGAAGATTATGATGACGCTAATGTCGATAGTGAAAAGGAATTGTCTCTTGAACAAAAATTAGAATTAGCAATAAATAAATAATAAAAAAAAATTCTACAAACCAAAAATGCAATACAGAAATCAATATATCCAAAACCATCCGACGAGAAATCGATTTATTTGAAGATGAGGGATTTAGAGGTAAATGCTAGGAAAACGTATATCGCACACTGCTAACAGTACTACCAACTTGCGTAGATGCCGAAACAGCGTTTTTGACATTGGTAATTTTTGCACAAAATTACGTTCCAAGCTTAATGACAGTACAATTGATGCATTATGTTTTTTAAGATCACATTTCAAAAATTTGTAATAGTACCACAGACTGAATAATGATATTTACATTTTTTTGTGATTCTTTATATACTATTATAATTACAAATTATTTTTTGTGATATTTACACTCTCTAATAAAACTGGAATATAAAACAAAGAAACACCTGTGTTTTCTTTCTTTTTCTAAAATTTCTAGTACCGGTATCCCAGCATTAAGATCTAAAAAATACCGAATACTGGCACTGAACTTTTGGTCCGATACTGCAATCCCTACTTACATATAATGTTACGGATTTTTCTTCTTGATGACGGTTTCTTTTGATAGTGGTACTGATATGGTGTGGAGAACACATAATCAGCAGGCCTCAGTAAGAAAACAACGACCCAAAGAAGACGACAAATATTTACAGCCGAGACGAACACAGGACAGCACACTACAGATGATAGTAGCCCACAGGTAGTAATCGTCCACAGCACTCGAAGCGGCTAGACAGAATCTAGCAGGAGAGGTGATCCTGGGAACTTCGCTCTACCGTCTCTCCAACGGCTGAGCTTCTCGCTTTAGCTGCCGACTCACTATTTCTCACAACTGGCTACTACACAACATATACGACGACAAGATTTGGACCCGTCCAAGGTTTTTCCTGACACCAATGTTACGGATTTTCTCCTTATTGACGGGTTCGCTTGGATAATGGTAGTGATATGATGTGGAGAACGCACAATCAGCAGGCCTCAGTAAGAAAACAACGACGTTTATTTACACGAAGACATGACAGCACACAGACGAAAAATATTTACAGCAGAGACGAACACAATAGACGACAGGATTCAGCACACAGCAGTTCAGTACTCGCTCCGCACAACGCTGGTAATTCGCCATTGCTTCGCTATCCTCTAGAAGACTCGTCACTTGCCGGCGACTCCAATTACTCACTCACACGACTTCTTTTCACAGCGAGATGGAAGATTTTTGGAGAACCCGTCTTGCGGAGGAAGACTATCTCCAAGGTCCTGGCGACGTAACCACCTGGTGTCGTATAATGCCCTTGACTGAGCATTACTTATGAGATGAACCGAGGACCAGTCGAGGAGTCTGTAAACATGGGCGTAGGAGAGAGGGAGAGAGTTGTCAGAGTCAATCAGAAGTCGTCTAGTTTTCGGGTGAAGGTAGCAGGATAAACTATTGTTCGTCAGTGGCCAATCGGGGGTAACAAGAACTGTGGTGGGCGGAAATGGAGATCTTAGGCAAGTAGAGTGTTAATCAGGATAAGTTTTCTTTCTTCTTTGTCAACTGTTTGCTTCAAGTTTTTGACTGCTTGCAGTATTCCAGGAAATTCTTTTAGGAGGGTTTTGATTTCTCTAAGGGCTTCAATTATTTCTTTAAAGTCAGCTAGAGAGTGCCGGCCTTTTATAGTTCTCGGGAGGCAGAGCTAGAAACTTCTACACCAATCAGGGCATATCTGGGTGTATCTCGGTTCTTAGTGGATGGATCATGAAAGTTCTCGAACTTTCCAGCATTATCCATTTTGTCGCCAAGCTCTGAGGTCATTGACGCGGCACCTGCTCACCAGGCACAGAACAGATCGTACACCGGTTTTTCCCACGATGACACTATTCGTGACGGGAAGCAAAATTACAGGTTTGTAATAATATATATATTTAAAGGAAATGATTACTGCCAAGATTTTTCAGTTTTTTTTTTTTTTTTTTTTTTTTTTTTTTGCCAGAGGCCTGTGATGTTTTTGATTTTCCTTAAATTAGGCTTTTAAGTAGCTAGATTTTAAATCACCCATACTTTTATTTTAATTAACCAGAGGCAATATATTTACTACAATTTTCAATAACAAAATTCATCTTTTAGCAAGAAACTGAAAAAAGCTAAATCTCCATATGCCTAGAAGATGTCCTATTCATTAATGAAGAATTTTAAACAGTTCTTTGTTTAAAATTCTTCATTGTTGTCGGGCATTCAAAATCAACAATTTAAATCCAATTATAAGCTAATCGAAAAGTTATCAGATATGTAGCTCCAAAAATTATTAAAAATCTAGAGAATAAAAAGATACATATAAAATGAACCTTCACAATTTTATAGTAAGTTTGAGATAAAAAAAATCTGTACTACACTGCTTTGTTTTCTTGTTCAAATGCCCCTTTTTCTTTCTTTGCAGCTGCATGATTAAAATTTTTATGAAACTGAAATTTAGACATTTTGAATCAAACAGCTATGTTAGAAATATTATCAACTTGATATTACTTTTTTAAGATATATCTATAATTGTAACATCAAATGTTTTTCCAAATTTCCTTTCTAAACATTCTTTAGAATGAAAAATGTTAGATGCTGCACAAACACACATATTCAGGATAAAATTGAAAATCCAATACAAACATCATTAAATAGACTAGTTTTAGTTTAACAGTTGCCTAATGTAATGGGTCATATGCATTTAAAAATGTAGAAAAAAATGCCACAAATTGGTTTCATTTGACCTAAGCAAAATTTTAAATTTCATTCAATTTTTATGATTTTAAAATCAAAGTAAGATGATATCTGTTTTATCTTTAATAAGATTAAAGTACATCAATGCAGCAAGTTTCATAAAGAATAAGCTTTTGTTACTTGCAAAAATTTAATCTATAAATTTCAATATTTTAATTTAATTTTTTTTTCCAAATCTGACATAACATTATTTATAACATTTATTAGCCATATTTAAAATAACTCCTATTCTACATATACTTTCCTCATATTTGCCACTATTCTAAATTAAGAAAGAATAAATATTTGTTTCCAGGACATTTTACAGAAAAAGAATAAATAAATAAATAAACAATGGAAACCAAATTATCACAACAATAAAAAATATTACTCAGAAATATATTTTAAAATCTTCTTTAAAAATTATTAAAATAAAAAAAAACCTCAGGTATGGAGCTGTAGTAATTAATTCCACTTGATTTAATATGACCAAATTTCAAGGATAAAGAGAAAAAAAAAAAAAAAGGGGGGGGGGGAAAGAAAGAAAACAAAAAAACAATAGTTTTTTTATTTAAATATTGAGTGGTTGAAATGATATTCAGCTTTGATGATCATATGAGAAGTGGCCACTGATATATTGCACCAACAAATATGGTTATCTTTTTTAAAAATTTCTCTTACAAAGAAGTTTAGTAACAACTTTACATATTAGCTAATTTTTTTTCTATTATACAGAAACTCATTTTAAAATTTACCAACTTCATAAAAACTCTTCCTTTAAAATTCAAATTTATGAAATGAAATAATTGTTACTGAATAGGCAGATTAATATATTCAATAAATGATTAAATTATATATTAAAAGTAATTAAACTTAGTAAAATGTAGTAAAGATACACTTTATGTCAAATAGGCAGGATTCTTAATTTCATTATACCAACTTGCAATACCAATGACTTATAATTAATTGAACCTGCACGAAATATTTTTTATTAATAAACAAAATGCATATATTTTATTACTAATATAATTTTCAAGATATAATTGCAATGAATACAAATTTCTGAAATTAGTATTAATTCAGAGTATTAATATTATTATTAATACTCAGTGTATTAGGCTCAGAGTATTAGTATTAATTCAGATTAATTAGTATTAGTATTAACATACTTTGTAAAAATTTCTTAGCATTAAAGTACTTTCTTCTTGACTTTGTTCTATTGCAGCTAAATGTTGATCTAGAAGGCTGCTCTCAGTTTCTGTTACAGCTAACTGCTTTAGTAATAAAATAGTCATCTGCAGAGTTGCAATTCGTATTTTACTACCTGTTAAACAGGAAAGAGTGACTTAAATTTTAACAAACCATAAAAAAAAAAAAAAAAAAAAATCCACATTCACAAAAAAATTCACATATGGTATAACAATATCATCAATATAATCAAACAATTTCTGAAAAGCTCATTCAACATTTACAACTTAATGAAATCCGCCCCCCCAAATACAATGAAGATTCAAATTAATTTAAGTTAATGTCAAGCTGTCTTTCTTTCATGGAAAAGAAATCTTTTTTTCATTCAGTTTTTCAGTCAAAAGCATCATATGAAAAAATAAAGTAATCTACCATGGAAAAATATAAAAGGAATATATCTTTAAAGAATTATAAAAGGAAGGAAGAAAAATTAAAGAAAACTTCAAAGGTGCCTAAGCCCTGCTTTATCTTGTCCCCATTGCTGAATTAAAATTCACGAAAAAACCATTACTCATACATAAAATATTGTTTTAATCTTTAATTAATTATGCTTTTTCCATTTGGACAACTGCAGCAAATATTCCACAACACACAAAATTAGTAACAAGTAATGGTTTGTTCAGAAAAATAATATCCAAAAAGATATCTTCAAAAGATTTTTTGAAAAACTGAATACTACAAGTGATGCCAGCCAGCCCAAGAAAAAAAGATCAAAAAAGCTTAACAGCTAACTTTCCCAAATCTTGAAGTCCACATACAATAATGAATTGCTGATATAAAAACATTAAGCAGTAATGTACTAATCATTTAAAGCTAATGGATTTTTTTTGTCTCCCCCCCTCATAATATTATATGTTCTTAGTTACATTTTTAATTTATTTCGTTTAGATTAAAATAGAACATATAGATTTATTAAGTGATCCAATGTTACTTTTTCCAGGAATAGTACTGCTCAGAGGATGAGAACTCCAAGAAATCAAAAACTTCAATAACCAACTGCACATCAAAACACCAAAGAAGATATTTCTTCAAACAATCTTTTTATAACTTTTTCATAATAATAAATTAAAAATAAGATCTACTTTTTTTCCCTTGAAAATTTCAACTCATGCTGATTTCATTGTCAGTCCTTCACCTTACTTTTGTTAAATTGTAAACAATATACTTTTATCTTTATTTTAAGCAAAAGGCAGACAAGCAAAATCAGAAAGGTCTAGATATTTTTCTACTTCCTAACAAATATTATTTACAAATAATATTAATTTTAATGGCATCAATTATCTTCCAAATGAAATTATTAGAGTTAAATTTTTAATCTTACAGCTGAAATAAATTGATCTGTCAAAATATTAAATCAGGTAACATTCTATGAACTTATTTGTTTTAAAAAACAATTTGTCAATAGAAAAAAAAAAAAAAAAAAGATAAAAATTGTAATGGGAATTGTCAGTATTTTAAGAACCAATATATATATATATATATATATATATATATAATCAATTTATTATACAATCATAAAAATAATCATGATAATTGAATGCAACACAATTTAACTCTTACCTATTTAAATTATCATTCACTATTATTTCACAACATTAATTAAATAAAGATATCAATTTAAAATATTCAATAAATCATACTAAAAAATGTAAACAAAATCTGCACTTACTATATTGACAACTGAGATTAATGATCTGAATCAATCTTTCCACCAAATTAACGTTGTAACAGAATTTTGTCTAAAAAAAAAAAAAAAAAAAAAAAAAAATCTGTGTTACATTTAAGTCCAATACAAGGCATCCATAAATAATCAAAACTATCCAAAGAAATTTATAAGCAAAGTAGTTGAAAGGATAAGTGAAAAAGATTATGACGCTTTATTTTTCTCTACAATTTAATATTAAAATTTTTTTCCCCCCTCCGCAGGTAAAACATAGTCTAATCAGAAGAACAAGTAGATACTGTTCCTTAGTTGACTCAACATAAATTTATTACAACTGCCCAAAGAAGTTAAAGGACCTAATACAAGAACAAAGCATCACACAAGATTTTCATACACAGAGATGGACAAATTTCAAATAAATTGGTTCTGTCAGTGGAAACAATCTTGTTGACTTGGTGTTAGTGAAGAAATTATAGAATTCGTGCAATAAGTTTTTTCTATTGCTTATATTTACAAAGTTACAAATATTTTAAACTGTGCCTAAACTTCACAGATAGTATACATCTTTCATATCTTAAATGAAAAATATTAATGATTCATACATTTTAAACACAATATGGGAAAGACTGTTTAATTACTATAATAAGAAATGGAAAAATTAAGTAAATAGTAAAAAAAAAAAAAAAAAAAAAAAAAAAAATATTATCAAATCTTGAATTCCACTTTAGAATAAATTAATATAAAAAAATTCCTCAATATGGATATAGCCAACAGCTTAATAATAAATATACATGTGCAACTATTTTTAAAGTTGTATCAACATTTTCTGATACTGCACTTTTAGGGTCTCAGCTTTACTTAGAAGTGGATCAAAAATAAATTTTAAAATATGTTCCAATAAGTCTTTCAATGAAAATATCAAATGAAGAAAACCCATTTCTGGAAAGTAAATTAACACAAAGAATTAATTAATAGCTTGAAAAAAATTTTATACAGAAAATTTGATATCAATAATTTAGAGAACAATCTACAATCAAATTCATTTTTTTTATTATGATAGATAAGTTTGCTAATTTTAATAATGTATTTTAATATTTCTATTTGCCTTATGTCAAAATTTCTTTTTAGTCGGAAATTTCTAGTTATTTAATGCACCACAAAACTATAACACAGACTAATTTCATTGAATCACATATAATTTGTTTTTAAATTAAACAGAAAAGGGAATCAAAAAGAAAAAAAAAATACTATAAAGCTAAAATATATTTCTAAATAATATGCAAAATTAAACCTAATTAGTAATTTTTAAATAAATATATATTTAAATCTACAGATTAAGAATAATTTTAAAAGTCAGGACTAAATATCACCTCAGATTTTTCAGAAGGCATTAGAACTGAATCTAGAAGATCTTGATTAATACCTAAGAAAACAATAAGTTTTTACAACATTAATATAAGAAATAAATAAATGTAACAAATTTGTAGAAAATATAAAGCATGAAAGATAAAAACATATCTGAAAATTCATTTAACAAGTATAGAATGAAAAAACTTCAGTGTTTTAATATTTTATGGCACCACCCTCTGTATGTGTGTGTATATATAACACACACACACACACACACACACACACACACACACACACACACACACACACACACACACACACACACACACACACACACACACACACACACACACACACACACACACACACACACACACACACACACACAGGGTTTTGCCAAATTCAACCGACACATTCAGAAGGGTGATAGTAGGCATCACCATACAACATGGGGTCTCAAACGACGTTTAGCGGGTAAAAATCGCAAAAATATAGGGTGTCGGAAAACTGTTGGAAATTGTAAAAAAAATCAATAAAAATTAACAAAAGGTGTTTCAATTGTGAATTTTTTTTTTAAGTGAAAGCACATTCTTAAAGGCTATTTATCATGTAAGTAACAGGCCGATTAGATGAACCAGAGAGTCGTAAATTATTAAAAACGAAAAAGTAGTTAAGAACCTTATCTACAAAAATATTAAAACTTTGAGAAAAATAAAATCTTGAAAATATAAGGAATTTTATACTCTTTAATTTGATATAAGTCTTTAGTGTGAAAACTGAGGAGGATTTAAGATATTCAAGAAAAACTAAAATGTTTGCCAGGAAACATCTCTGCAACATCGGTACCGATGTTTACAGAGGGTGTTTCCAAATTTGAAAGGTAAATTTAGAGAAGTGATAGTAGGCATTAAGGAGATGAAAAATTATCATAAAACATAGGGTCGCAGGAGACGTTTATTCTGTGCAAAACGTAAAAACAGACATCGAAGAGACAATTTGCCTGGCGAAGAGAATGGCCCTATGAATGCGAGGATTTGGAACAAGGTAGTCTAAAAGAAGAAGCTTTCTTGTATGTAAATTTTCTATGCATTCGAGAAATATAAAAGCAGCGATTGATGGTGCGAGGAGTATAAAAGCAGCTTGCATTCATTACAGAGCTGTGCAGAATTGATAGTCGATAAGTTTCATTCGCAAACAACATGTCAGATTTCAGGAATGACGAATATGTATTTAATTTACGGCCGAGCGGATGGCAAAGGACGCCTGGCACAAAGAATATACCAAGCGCAATATCCAAGTAGGCGTTGTCCACACCACAGCACCTTTGTAAATATTGATCGACGGTTGTTGGAGACAGGATCCTTCAAAATAACGTGGCCAAATGCAGGGTAAGAACGCAGTGTGCACACGCCCAGAACAGAAAACCGAGTTTTGCAGCGCTTTGCTGATACACCATCGACAAGGACGCGATCAGTTGCAGCTGAATTGGGTATTCGGAACGAAATGGCGTGGAAAGTCATGCGTGCTGAAAACATGTACCCCTTCCACTTGCAGAAAGTCCAACTCCTATGCGATGACGCTTTCCCAAGGCGGATGGAGTTCGCACGCTGGATGCTTGGTGCCACACAGGAAGATGCACTCTTTCCTGCAAAAATTTTATTCTCAGATGAAGTCTGCTTTAATAGAAAAGGCGTCTTCAACATGCACAACGCACATATTTGGTAATCCGAAAATCCCCAAATCACTATTTCGTCGAACGTGCAACACAAATTTAGTATTAACATCTGGGAAGGAATTCTCGGATATCATCGGTTGGGACTGTATCTTATGCCCGAACGCCTCAGTGGCGCAAAGCACCTTGTTTTCTTGCAGCACGCCCTTCCGGATTTACTACAGGGAATACCGACCATTGCACGCCAGAACATGTGGTAAATGCATGAAGGTAACTACCTAAATGATACATATCCTGGGAGGTGGATTGGATTCGGCGGACCTGTTGATTGGCCTCCACGTTCCACGGACATTAATGCCTTTGATTTCTTCTTATAGGGCCACCTGAAATCTCTTTTTATCAGACACCTTTGGATACAGTGGAAGATCACGTAGAACGGATCGTCGACGCTGCTGGAGAAATCGCATGCACATCTAGTGCGTTTGAGCACGTCCGGCGGGCTTTTAAACCTCATCGATAGTTGTGTAATGACCTTCGCAGCCGCAACATTGAGCAATTTTTATAAAAGTTTCTCATCGTCTCCTTTCTTATATTAAAATGTCTGTGCTGTAAATGTATGCTGTATCTATATTTCACCAAATAAATTTTAACCGTCGTTTGCGACTTTATATTTCTTTGAAAATTCTTATCGCCCTGATGCCTACTATCACTCCTCAGAATTTTGCAATATCTTCTGTAAACATCGGTGCCGATGTTGCAGCGATGTTTCCCGGTAAACATTTTAGTTTTTCTTGAATATCTTAAAACCTCCTCAGTTTTCACACTACAGACTTATATCAAATTAGAGTACAAAATTCCTTATATTTTCAAGCTTTTATTTTTCTTAAGTTTTAATACTTTTGCAGATAAGCGTTCTTAACTACTTTTTCGTTTTCAAGAATTTACGACCACCTGGTTCATCAAATCAGCATGTTACTTGTATGAAAAATAGCCTTTAAGAATGTGCTTTCACTTAAAAAAATTCATGGTTATAACACCATTTGTTATTTTTTAATTAATTTTTTTACAGTAGGATAGGGAGTCGGAGAATTGTTGGAAACTGTAAAAAATTAATTAAAAAAATAACAAATGTGTTTTAAATATGAGTTTTATTAAATGAAAGCACATTTTTAAAGGATATTTTTCATGTAAGTAACATGACAATTTGATGATCCAAGGGGTCGTAAATTCTTGAAAACGAAAAAGTAGTTTAGAACCCTTATATTCAAAAATATTAAAATTTTAAGAAAAGTAAAAGCTTGAAAATATATGGATTTTTATACTCTTTAATTTAATATAAGTCTGTAGTGTGAAAACTGAGGAGGTTTTAAAATATTCAAGAAAAACTAAAATGTTTACCGGGAAACATCGCTGCAACATCGGCACCGATGTTTACAAAAGGTATTGCAAAATTCTGAGGAGTGATAGTAGGCATCAGAGCGATAAGAATTTCCAAAGAAATATAAAGTCGCAAACGACGGTTAAAATTTATTTGCTGGAATATAGATACAACATACATTTACAGCACAGACATTTTAATATAAGAAAGGAGACGATGGGAAACTTTTATAAAAATTACTCAATGTTGCGACCGCGAAGTTCATTACACAACCGACACCGATGTTTTAAAGGACCGCCGGACGCGCTCAAACATACCAAGCGTGCTTGCGATTTCTCCAGCAGCGACGACGATCCGTGCTACGAGATCTTCCACTGTATCCAAAGGTGTCTGATAAGCTAGATATTTCATGTGGCCCAGAAGAAGAAATCCAAGGAATTGATGTCCGGCGAACGTGGAGGACAATCGACAGGTCTGGGATAAAATCTGAGAATAAAATTCTTGCATGAAAGAATGCATCTTCCTGTGTGGCACCAAGCATTCAGAGTGCCGAATACCCAATTCAGCTGCAACTGATCGCGTGCTTGTCGATGGTGTATCGGCAAAACGCTGCAAAACTCGGTTTTCTGTTTTAGGCGTGCGCACACTGCGTTCTTATCCTGCATTTGGCCACGTTATTTTGAAGGATCCTGTCTCCAGCAACCGTCGGTCAATATTTGTAAAGGTGCTGTGGTGTGGACAACGCGTACTTGGATATTGCTCTTGGTATATTCTTTGTGCTAGGCGTCCATTATCATAAGCTCGGCCGTAAATTAAATGCATATCCGCATATTCGTCATTCGTGAAATCCGACATATTTTTTATGAATGAAACTTATCGACTATATCTACACTGCTCTTTAATGAATACAAGTTGCTTTTATACTCATCGAACCATCAATTCTGCAATGCTCCCTGCTTGTATATTCCTCGGAAGCATGGAAAATTTACATACAGGAAAGCTTCTCCTGCGACCCTATGTTTTGTGATAATTTTTCATCTTCTTAATGCCTACTATCACTTCTCTAAATTTACCTTTCGAATTTAGCAACACCTTCTGTAAACATTGGTGCCGATGTTGCAGCGATGTTTCCCGGTAAACATTTTCGTTTTTCTTGAATATCTTAAAACCTCCTCAGTTTTCACACTACAGACTTATATTAAATTAAAGAGTATAAAATTCTTTATATTTTCAAGCTTTGATTTTTCTCAAAGTTTTAATAATTTTGTAGATAAGGTTCTTAACTACTTTTTCGTTTTCAAGAATTTACGACCACCTGGTTCATCTAATCGGCCTGTTACTTACATGATAAATAGCCTTTAAGAATATGCTTTCACTTAAAAAAAAAATTCCCTTTTGAAACACCATTTTTTATTTTTTATTAATATTTTACAGTTTCCAACTCCCTATATTTTTGCGATTTTCACCCCCTAAACGTCGTTTGGGAGCCCATGTTGTATGGTGATTCTTTATCCTCTTGATGCCTACTATCACCCCTCTAAGTTTGTCGATCGAATTCGGCAACACCCTGTATATTATATATATAAATCTTTGCTATGCTAGAATGCTAAAAGAGCTCACATAGAATTTCAGTGCATTTACAAAATTTTAAATATAAATATTATTTCCTTTCACAATGACAATAACAGATGTTCAAATAAAAATAATTACAGTTTTGTTGTTAAACATTAGTCAATTATATTAATGTCAAAACTTACTTTGATTCTGGAAATCTGAAGCATTTTATAATATTTAGGAATTTTTAAAACTATAAATAATAAAAGCCAAATCTAACATTTAAATTTTTTTAAAATAATAAATTTTATATTAATGCAATACTCCATTATAAAAGATAAGTAAATTTAATAGTAATTGATATAACTTTCACAGTAAGGCTCTTTTCAACTATTATCTATCCATATTTAAACTAATTATGTATGCTTTTTATCATTAAATAAATATATTAATGTAATATTACTTACCAGCTGATGAATTCATTTGAAGAAAGCATTAAAAATGTAAAATTGTTATTTTTAACTAATTAATGTAAAACGTAATTAAAACACAAGATTTTTTATATAAATAATATTCAAGGAAAAGAATTATTACAAATAAAAATACAGAAATATCTCATTTTTTTTCACACATTTTTTAGTAATTTTATAGATTACAAAAATGTCCAATTTTTTAAAGTGAAAAAAAAAAAAAAAAAAAAAAAAAAAAAAAAACAGAATATATTTTGTAGCCAATTACTGTCAGAATTTAATATCATTTAAACATATAAGTTAAGAGTAGAGGTATTTTATACTTTAAATCATTACAAATTTCAGAATTGTGAATGCATTTTATAAATCCCACTACAATTGCTTTGCTAACATGAATTTTGTAGTTTGTCATCATTTTATCAATGTTTATTTTTGTACCATTTTAATAGAGATCGTTTTTGTTGAACTTTGGGAACTGGAAATAAACCCGTTTGGCCCAATATTACCTTCATATTAGTTCTTGTACCATAAAACCTTACACCAAAACAAAAATTGATATTATTTTTAAACCGAAGACTAAAAGTAGAAAACAATATTAAATGCAAATAAATTCAATTTTTTTAACTGTACCAAATAGATTTAGTGCTTTATACTGTGTAAAAACTAATATATCATTTAGTTACTTCTATTAATTTTTAATAGAAATCATAAAGATGTCTTTTGAAACTTTGCTTTGCTTATGAGCATCAACATCTACCAAAATCAATACTTCCCAACATACAATATATCATTCATCATATGCAAAAAGTAAAAGTAAATAGTTTTTCCAGAGTAAACTAAATATTCAAGAATGTAGCCAGCTGCTGATTGAATTTTTTTTGTTTTTGTTTTAATGCAAATTCTTTTTTTCTCTAAAAATTGATAAACAATGTTGGAATAAAAAGAGAGGAATCAAATGATTCTCACAGTAGATTTACACAACTTCATAAATAAAGATATATTTAAATAATAAGCCTAAAATTTTCATATTTTTTAAAAACTCATTTTAGACAACAAATTTCATAGCAATTATCTTTGCTTTTAGACTTCTGAAGTGTATTGATCCATTTGAAAACAATTCAACACTTCATTTAGAAATGTTGAATTGTTTTCACTTCCAACCCCCCCCCCCCACATTTTACTTGGCTTAAAGAAATCATTCTTTAAATCTTAAGTTTAATATTTTTAAAGTATTTATTTGATATATTGTGTGTAATTTCAATTTAAAATCCTTTTGTTAGATGTCATCACAGCCTTGGATATCCAAAGTGTTAATTTTATTCATGAACAAATATTATTTATTTTAAGCAGCACAAAAAGATTTTATTCATGAACTTAAATGAATTATTACATCATATGATGGGTTGGGGGGGGGGGAGTAACTTAAATAAGAAAGAAAAAGAGTAAGAAAATATTTTCAAAGAAAATTATACTTTTCATTTACAATAATATACACTTAAACTATAATGTTTTAAATTACAGTAATAAAAAGTAAAATAGAAAAAAAAATATTTTTCCACCTGGATTGTGTCCTATAGCATATAAAACACACAAGGCAAAAAGAGCTGCATGGTCATTCTCGGTGCAGTCTAAAGCATTAAAAATTGCTTCCAAAAATGGCCTGTAAAGAAGTAAGACTATGAAAATAGAGAAACCGTCACCAAAATTTCTATCAATCAAATACTAAAGTTTACAGCCACTTTATATCAAAATATAACTGAAAATTAGAAATATCAAGATTCAGAGCTTGTTTCATTCAATTTATATATCTTAAAACTAAAAAAATACAGATTTTGCAACAAACCAATTCAGGTTTTTACCAATTTTTACCAAACCAATTCAGGTAAATTAAAACTAATAACAAGAATAAAAGAATAACTTCATTAAAAATGATTTAATTTTCTTCAAAAAGACATAAATAAATAGTATTTCAACACAAAAGTGTATCAAATACAAGCTCTGTCAGTCACATGGCATAAAGTAAACACATAGACTACTTAAATTAATTTAATTGTAATGAACTAACTATTTTACCCTAACTAAACTAAAAGTACAGTTATAGAAACACATGAAATTACTTTTAGAAGTATATCAGATACAAGAAAATATAAGCTAGAAACAAATTCTAAATAATCTATGTAAGATGAGAGGAGGGAGGGAGGTGGGGGTCTTTCTGACAAGTAGAATATTATTTTTGTAAAAACTGCATAGATTCTCTTTAAAATTTATATATTATGTCTAGCCATAATAACAACAATAATAATATATATCAACATGATACAGGATTGAAAAAAAAAAGCTAAACTGAATAAAATAGTGCCAATTATAAACACTCAGAAGTAAAATACCATTAATTCAACAACAAAATAAATTTATACAAAACATTCTCGAATTATTAAAAGCATTTTAGAATTATTACATAAATGAAAATTAATTGATCTCAAGAATGAGAAAATTTCATGGCAAAAATGTGCCAAATGTGTATATATACCGACTATTAAAACTCAGTAACTAAGAAAGTTTATCACGGCAATTAAAACTTAGATAAATTGACATTTTTAATTTCTAAAATTTTTTACATAGAAAATAGCATTATCATTTAAATAAGAGCAGGATACAATTTCAACAATATATCTTTGGTACACAATAGCAATGAAAAAGAGATTACATGCAGAAAAATAAATATCAGTAATATTTTATTTGCCACACAAAGGCACTTTTTTAAGAGCAAAATATGAATTTTTTTCAAACCTGTTTGACAAAGAAAAACCTTTTTGCATAGTTTCAAAATGAGTTGACATTTTAGCAGCTACAGCTTTTTCTTCATCTGTGATATTTGATCCTTCTAAAGGAATTAAAATATCCAATTCAAATTCATAAAAAACTTGATTTCATGATCATATTTACTATGGCAGATAAGGCATGAAAAGTCACATATATAATTTATGCATAAGAGTAATATTTTTTATCATTCATTTTCTATCCAAGAACATTTAAGCATTTTTTAATAAAAACGGTTAAATAATCTGACAGACAAATTTCAGAGAACAAGTCCACAAAAATTCATGAAAAAAAAAAAAAGCCTGAAATTTGATTTAATATTAGTTTCACATACTCCATGCAAACTATTAAGTAAACATTTGCTAAATTTTTTAGTTTCGGAATATAGTCATTGCTTAGTCACATTTTTAATTTAATGTGCAGATTTCATAGAAAGGGAGATTGAACAAAGATATAGGGAAATGAAGTAAATGATATTTTAAGTTTTTTTCTTGTCAGAAATTTTATATAGAACTAAAAGAGTTTACTACATTAATATAAAATAAAATAATCAATTTTTATACAAAAAAAAAAAAAAAAACCATCATATAAGGGAAAAATGGATGAATTTTTTTATACCTTCAACACTGGTTCCATTGGTACAGTTAGTATTATTAATACCCTGAAGAGTTGATTCACTATGCTGTTGATTATGAGAGGCTTCTGCAGTTGCAGATATTTCAGAAGTACAATGTTCACTCATCTGGAAAATTCCATTAATAAAAATTACGTATATTTAAAGAACTAAGACCTTTTAACAGATTTTTACAAAACACTATAACTAATTTGTCAACTTCACCAACAACATATTTTAAATAAATAAATAATCAAGCCTTTTAAACCGATATGATGTTAACGTAATTAGATAAATAATAATCTAACATCCTTATTTTTTAAAATTATAAAATTAAAATTTAAAAATGCTATTTTCAAGGGGAGAAAAAAACTATAGTTGTCCACTTATGGAAAGAAAACCATATAACAGAAAATATCTCAAAATAATAATAAAAGCAAATATAAAGTTCTTTTAAAATTATCAATAAATCTTTCACAAATCAATTTTAAAAGGTCAGAATGCTAAACATTAGTGTTTTAATAGGTTTCTTATATTAGTATTTATAAAGTGAATATCATATATTAATAACTAAATACTGATTTGAAAACAGAAATATAGAAAAAAATGAGGTGTTGAATACTTACTTAAAATTTCAGCTTTCCAAAAGCTAAAATGCTTTTAATAGTTACTTCTTAAAAAGCTGTTTTCCATATAAATACACCATCTTAATTTTTTTTGCTTTTTTCTTTAACTTATTATCTATATTTTTATTAATACCTATTTTAAATTATCTAGATTTCAAATGTTAATTTAATTTTCCTTTAATTTTTCCCAAGAAAGCCATTTTCAAATCATATTTAATGATATAAATACTCAAATATTTACTTTTTAGGGTATTATACCCAAAACAGATATTTACCTTATTATTTAATTTGTAATTAATCCTATTTATATAAAAAAAAATACCAGCCCTGACCATAATATATAAATATATTGAATAAAATGAAAAAAAATTCAAAACATTTTGAAAATTTTTCAACCTTTTAATAAAAAAAAAACTAAGATAATTTAATCGGAAAAAAAAATGCAATGCAACATTGTGCATTTTATATGTAATATTTAATTTAAATATTAGTTTGTTTGATTGCAATAAATAAATTAGGGCAATAAGGAGTTTGAGGATATTTTTTTAACCTATTAAAAATAAAGAATTCATGGTGATGCTCTTAAAGGCCAAACAATTTAGCCTAAAATTATGAAAAATGGCATAGATATAAGTTAAAGAGTACGAACATGCACTTTAGAGCCATTGCTGTAAGTAGTTTATTGAAAATAATTATACAACAAAAGAAAAAAAAAGGATCCAACAATTTTACATAATAAATACTTACTGTAATATTTGGAACCCCATTGCTGAACAAAGACATTTCTGCATTCAGTATTATTTTAGCAAGTTGCTGAACAAGAGGTTTGTGTGAGACAATCAGAAAAACCTAAACGTATACAAAAAAAAAAAAAAAAAAAAAAAAAAATGAAATTTTCACATATTTAAAAAAAACTTTGAAAATTAATGTCAGCAAGTAGAAAAATACATGTCACAAATTATAAAGCTCAAGATGCATACTTCTATTTCTGTCTCAATATGAGATTATACGGTAACATCATAAACATAGCTGTGATTCAAAGACAATACATTTTCACAGTCAATAACATTTAATTCTTTCATCTGCATATTAAAAAAAGAATATTTATTATAAGAAGACAGTTATTTGGATATTCTAATGCTGAATAATCTATGTAAAATAAAATTGGCGCTTCAAAGCCACATTTTCTACTCCTCCACCTTAGCAACCATTTTTTTTTGTTAGATTGTTATTGAATTTCAATAACCTTTTGCTTTCTTCCTCTTGAATTAAAGTTTGATCTTTTGACTTCTGTTCTCAATAAAGTTAACTCATTTTCATAAATTAATGCTAAAATGTTTGTTTTTAAAGTTCTGTTATCATGTAAAGACTTGATGCCAGGAGCCAAACAAAGATGGTTGTCTATAATATGTACAATCATTTAAAAGAGCTAATGTGTCTAAACCAAATTCTTCAGTAAAAAAATTGTTTTTACAGATGCAGAAATCAACTGTTGAAATAAAGCAACGGGAACTTTTATATCACTGGCAATATGATGCAATAAAATTTATCTGGACGGATGTGAAATTGTAAAGAAAAATCTTTCAAAATTTAAGACATTAGGAAGTTGCTTGATGACGCAATGTTAAACAAAACATTGGGCAAGTGGAAAAAATGTGGAAAACACATGAATAAATTACAAGAAGGGAATTTCATGAAATCTGGAATTAGAGATGATGCAATTGAAAGGATTGTGATCAATTTGATGAGGTTTTTTTTTTTTTAGAATCGAGAACTATTAAATTAGAGATTTTTATGTTTATAACCCTTTTCTTTCTTTTAAAATGAAAAATGCAAACATTTACTCTAATAATTATAATTATAACTAAAAGTAAATGCATTTATTTTTTTAAATATATAAATTTATTACATGTGTTTGCTACTAAAAGTATACATTTCTTAAACAAATTTATTTTCATCAAATTTTCTTAAAAATTCAACTCTTTATTTTTGGATAATACAGTAATTATTTCTGTATCTATTGCACCTATTTTTTCATACTTAAGATATTTTTAGAAATAAAAATGTATGTAATGATAATATGTGGACTGCTAATAGCAAAATTTACAATTTTTTTAAAAAAATGCATAACAAAAATAAGTTTAATATACAAAACAAGTATTTTTAATTATTGTACAATATTTTAAGTAAAATTTTCATTAGATTCTTTTTTATGTTTATTTACTGAAGAAAATATCTCAAGTTTAACAATGACAAATGTTTGCTTACATTGCCATTTTAATTTTTAATGACAAAAATAATCATATTAAAATATTTATAAATCCCTTATTAAACATTATAGAAAATCATCATGATGTTAGTACATATTTCAGTAACATATAAACTTTCAAATAGTAGTCAGAATATCCAACTTTTTGCTTCATATTCTAAGTGAAATGTGCAGGAAGGGGTAAAAAGTAAGATTTGTCAAAAGCATAGTATGGAGAAGGGGAAAGTGGAAATCCTGTGAATACTAAGCACCGATTTTATTTACAGAGATTATAATCAAATTTTTAAAATAATTGAATTGCTGAAACAAAGATTACCTGAGAGAGCAAGAATAAAGCAACAATGCAACTAACTTGAGGCCTTTCTTCCTAAAATGAAGATTTTAATATTTATATAAATATATTAAGATAAGAAAGATTATATTAAAATTACTGTTGCCACTTTTGCATAGATTTCTTTTTCAACTTTGATAAAAGATCAATTATAAAAAGCATCCAGAAAATACTGAAAAGCAATTTTTTTTTTCTTTTAAAATTTTATATGTAATTCTTACAGTAACAGTTTTAAATAAAACGTTACAAAAAGTTTTGTTAAACAATTTACATAAAATAAAAAATAATTACTTCACTACTGGCACTTTGTTCATTTTGAACTAATGAATACACATATAATGGTATGAGCAATTTGTTCAACAAGTGGTCAGTCAAAACATCATTCAAAGCATCAATGTGTAGGCACAATATATCATTCAGATAGTGCAGATGATCAAGATGTTCAGCTACCAAATCTGCCAGTTTTGTTTTTATCTGAAACCTGTAGAACGCAAAATTAAAAATGCATTACTCACAAACTTATCAAATCACTACTTAGAGCATGCAAGTTAAATTTACTAAAAGAATGCAAATTGTGGCAATTACCATGCTTCAAAATATTTATACAATTTGAGAAAAAACATTTTTAAATGCATGATGAATTAATACCTATAAAACTACAAACAAACAATATAGGAGGGTGGGCAGAAAAGTTTTCGGCCAAACAAAGAAAATAAAAAAATTCTGCTTAATGACTGCCCTATTTTTCAATGTAGTCTTCTTCCAAAGACATACACTTGCTCCAGTTGACAGGTAATGCTTGGATCCCTTCTCTGTAAGAGCTTTCTTCTAAGACCTCAAAGTAGATATTAGTTGCTGAGATGAATTCGATATCAGAACACAATTTCTTACTAGCCAGAAATTTTTCAGGTTGGGGAAGAGGTTGCAGTCCATATCAAGAGAATAGGGTGCTTGGGGAAGAATTTCAAACTTCAGATTGTGAAGTTTTGCCATCAAAATGATAGCCTCTTCGACACAAGTATTGTCTTAGTGAAACAGGACTTTCTTTTTAGTCAAACCTGGTCTTTGTTTTCGTTGATACTGGAATGCAATTTATCCAAAAGATTAGCATAATCAGCATTTGTCCTGCTTCTTTCTAAATAATCCATTAATAAAATTCTCTTAACATTCCAAAAAACTGTTGCCATAACTTTTCCAGCAGATGGCACACTTTTTCCTTGTTTTGGTACTGATTCGTCCTTTGCTGTCCACTGTTTTAAATGCTGTTTTGCCTCTGGCGTATAGTTATGGATCCATGTCTCATCCACAGTAAGGAAACATCGCAAAAAATTAAGTGGGTTTGAATTGTACAGCTCTGATATCGTCACGTGTTGCAGTTTTTGATCCAATATCAGCAAATGCGGCACCCATCTTGCTGACAATTTTCTCATACCCAAAATATTGATTAAAATATGATATGTTCGTTTTTTAGATATACTAACAGACTCAACAACCTCTGTCAATTTCCATCAGTGATCATTCATAATATTTTTGAGAACTTTTCTAACGATTTCATCTGTAATGGCTGATTTTCGTCTTCCAGAACGCTCTGCCTCCAGAGTGCTTATACGACCACATTTAAAGTCTATAATCCATGTTTTAACAGTTGTAAATTAAGGAGCAGTTCCCCAGTATAGTATTTAACTCAGTTTTAATATCTAATGGGGATAAGGTTTTATAAAAAAATATTTTGTCACACTTCGCACTTCAGTTTTCTTCATGGCTAAGATCAAAAGAAGACGTTTCTAAAACAGCACAGTATAAAAACAACTGAACACAAATCTTTCAAAATATGCAAGAAGTATTAAATAAAAATGGCACTTTGAAGTGCTTTAGTCAAAGTAATTCTGATAGTGCCACCTCTAGGTCAGGCTGGACACTTTTCATCCCACCCTCGTACTAGGAAATGACATGTTTTTATGTTTTATAAAAAAATGTATGCTATTTTGGCCATTTCAAGATCAATTGTGCTATTTTCATATTTCAAATTGAATTCTTCCTTAATTAAATAACAAAAATCAAGCCAAACTTATGAATTTTCCCCCGCAGTTTTTACCAATTAAAAACCGAATAATTATTCTATGACAACTATTTATATATAGTAAACTCTCAAATATTTGGTTAGCTACTATCCGGCCTAGTTTTCCTTTACTGTAATTAAATGAAGAAAGCAAGGTGCTGTATTGGCAACATTGCCAAGGCATTTGAAGAGGGTATCTATTATGATCCTCCTATGAGCCATGCGCAAAATACAAGTTGTGATAGGAAAAGAGCAGTTTTATGCTCGTTGTTCATTGTTCACCACTGTGTAACGGACCTCAATTATTGCCGCTGTTCCCAATTAACAGTACATACAATATTCATAATAAATTTTTGAAATGTGCAGCACAGAGAGGAAACTACCCGTACAGAGCCTTCTATTTTAACTTGATATCAGCAACCGCTTCTATGATTCACCAAGTCATGGCCATGTTCACATTCTACGTGGCTTGAGATAAATGGAAGGCTTAGTATTCAATAAGAAGTGAGAAAATACTTATTATAACAGTGTGTTTTGCTATAAAAACTTAGTCTTCTTGGATTGGTGGGCACAAAAATGAATTTCCAGGATTAAAAATGCAATAAATCTTACTTTGCGATAAACAAGCTGATATTTACTTAATATAAGTTCCCCGATGAGTTGGCCCTTTTAGGATGGAACTTTCAGCAAACAAAGTTAAGTATATCTTAAGAACCATTGCGAATTTCAGAATGAATTTGATACACATATATAGAAAAAAAATTAGCTAAATCGAATTATTAGAGAAAATTTTTTGGGACAGTAGCTATTTAACTTAGTTAATTAGTTTGTCAAATTCAAGAAACCTGTCCCTGTAGTGTACCATTGCCACCAATTCTGTGAAAATGCAATAGAAAATAACAAAGTTACAGAATGTTTTTTGTTTTTTTTTGACGACTGTGCATCAGATTATTGGAATAAAAATCATGATATGAAAAAACCTCTACTACAGCAATTATGTTGAAGGTTAAATGTAATATTAAGTTTACTAGATTTATGGAACATAGACTCAAAATGTGAAGACAGAATTGTCTACTGGCCAAGGGGTTAGATGACAGGAAAGAGGACTATGAACAATAGGTAAAAAAGAGCATAAGATGTTGCAGCATAAAATTGTTTCATAAAGTACAAAATGGTGTAAATACTTAAACTTGAGAATATTTATATTTCAAGTAAAAATTTTATTCTAAGCAATGCTAGTTACATCAGACAGTTTCAGAAATAATTTCATCATACATAGAACCGATTTTTGGTGATTAAAGCAAAATTAATCTTTTAAATGAACAATGATCATATTTGGGACTATTTTATTGAGTGTCATAAACACAAACTGACAATATATATACTGCTTAACAATATTTTTTTCTGTGAACTTGATTTACTTTTGACTACGATTTTAGTGAAACATATGTGTTGTATTTTTATAACAGTCAATAGACTACAATGTACTGATAAGTTATTCAAAAGTAATTTACACATAAAAATGTTTATATTGGAAAATACAAAACATCCATTAATAATAATTAGATCATTTTTGTAATTGGGTAATTTATAAATTATTATACCTTAGCATGCACTAACTTAAACTTGCTATTATTTATTATCTTAATAAAAGAGGAATATTTTTATAACTGCATACTGATAAATGTTTTAGGGAGTATAATTAAAAATACTTCTAGAAAAAGATATATTTTTTTTGTTTAAACATTTTAATTTTTATAATTCATTTCATTATAAATCTAATTATAATGAAAAAATTTTAATGAAAACAAAATTAATTGCCTTTGTTTATACTTCACACAGTCACATTATTTTTTAAAATGATATAAGTTTATTTAAAGCTGAATGAACAGGGTTTTTTAAATAATAATTTAAATATTAAAATTTATTATTGAATCAGATGATTCAAACACATGCTTTAAATTTATCAATGAATAAATAAAAAATATAACACTAATACTTTCAATAAATCATTTTATAACTTATTGCAATTTTAACAATTTAGAATATAAAATTCCAAATTTTTGAAAAACCTGTAAAACTGAAATGGTCCACAAAGATGTTTAAACATAAAATAAAAAGAAAGAATACAATATGCTATGTGTCTATAACAAGGATTTTGATCTTACTCTGAAGCTGATTTCACACACTTATCCAATTCCATGACATGCTCTCCTATGAACCATACAAGGTTCGAAAAATAAGGAGCTGCTGTTTTGTCTCGGATAAATTTCAGCATTGCTTTGTCATCCACTAATAAATGAAAATAAATCTATTAAGAAATATTTCAGAAACAGTCTCTACAAACAATACTAATTTCCAAGGAAAAATAAAATCTATAGTCAATCATTACTTGAGCTGAAAATGCATAGGTAGTTATAAGCAATCTGATCAGCAGTGAATAACAAAACATGTTGCATGTTCTTCAAAAATATCAATTATTAGTTTTTAAAACTAAAAATTGTTCAAATACATAAACCATTTTTAAATATGTTACAATTACTTTCAGATATAAATATTTGGGAATGATGATATATCATGTGACTTTAGTATTAAGTTACTAGTGTTGCATTCTGCAATCTGAATGTAGATCTATAGAATCATCTGACATACAATTCAAAGCTCATATGAAACTCAAACAGAGGTTGAAGGTATCTTAACCTGTCACAATGAACTCAGAAAATTATAATCAACAGTGAATTATCAGAAAATTGTAATAGAAAGATTGATTGCTTGGAGTGGAGAGAGAAATGGCAGAAAAAGCGAGTCACAATAGTATGCTAAAATGCTAATTAAGGGATATTTAATAGTGATACATATGCATTGATGTATTTACATATAAGAATTTAAAGTTCTTTTTTAAGCTGAAAAGATTCAAACACACTTGCTTTTCTTAATGCATTATAAAGCATTTTTATTTAGAAAAAAGAAATAGCAAAATGAAATAAAATAGGTAATTAATAATTTGAATAACTATGAAAATTGGTTAATATTGTAATGCAAATTCTCATATTTTCACATTATATAAAAGACTTCAGTTAAAAATATATTTTACATAATATACGAGTTTATAAATAACAAAAATATTAAATAAAAAACTATAAATCATACATTGGAATGAGAATACGGAAATTTATAACTCAACATGTAGCAACTTTTATTCAAATTTGTAAGATGAGCAAAATTGCATAACTAGTTTTTTAAGAAAAACAAACTGCATAAAATTAACGTACCTTTGAAAACATTTAATGTCAATGTTCGTACAGCAATACGAACCATACTTTCACTATGTTTGAAGAATTTAATGGCTTCATTATAAAGAGGAAAATCATTTGTATGCTGAAAAATTTTAGATCCAATCAGTTTCAGACATAATCCAATTTTAGATACAAGTTTTGATAAAAAATAAATAAGAATATACAATTACTTATGGATATTGAAACCAAAATTTCCTATTAGCATATACCATGAAATTTAATTAACAGAAATAATCAAGAGGAAACAAAATTGTTGAGCAAAGAATCAGAATTAGGCAGTCAGTGTATGATCATATTAGCTCTATGCTTTTTAAATTTTCAGCAGTCACAGAATTAAGAAAATTTAACTAAATTCATTCTTTATTCATTCAAGGGGAAAAAAAAAACCCCAGTAAAGATGTTAAAAATACACACACAAAAGAACATTTATCTTCTCTTTGAAAAGTAGTAGCAGGAGAGAAGAATATTGTTTGAAAAAATATAAGCAACCAATAGGAATGGTTTTCCCCAAACTTTTTTGCATACTGTATAATAAAGGTATTATCCCCCTGTTTCTGTATATTCAGCATAGTCACTTCATTACAGGTACAGATTATTTCCCTTATTAAAATTTATAGTGCATGATTAAAATAGTTTTCTTGTCAATTAACATAGCATTTTTATGATAAAATTAATATAAAAATATAAAATCAAATGCCATTTGTAAGTATTATTAAAAATTATTTCAAATAAAAACCCACCCTTATTTTTGTTTTCAAAAAAAAAAAAAAAAAAAAGGATAAAAAAATTTCTATTTTGATGCTTGTATGACAATTAAAAACTGTTTACAACAATATAACAAAGCAGCTGTATATATATATAAAAAGCTGTATGTAATGAATACTGATTTATACATAATATCTCAGAAAATATTTTATCCTTTTGTAATGTTAAAAACAGAATTTAGGCTCTAATGTCATAACTGGAATTGTCAAGATGGAAAAAAGATTAGTAATATTAAAAAAACATGAGAAATAAATTGATGTAAAAAAAAAAGACACTTTTTGTTTGTGCACAGAGCTTTAAATGGAATACTTGATGTAGATGTGTCTGAGGTCTGCACATGTGCAAAAACATATTTACAAGTTCTAAACCTTATTTTAATTTAACCTAATTTTTAAAAACTAGGATGCCAAATTTCAAAAACAAATTAAAAAAAAATATAATTGTTTTTTGAATAAATAAACAACAATATGTATCTTTAAGAAAGAAAAAAATGAAGAGGAAGATTAGATTTTTAAATAACAATTTAGTCATAGCTTTTGTCTCTCAAGATCATATGGGTCAAATATCTTTGTTAAGAAATATTTGTTTGCTGATATATATATATAAACTTTTTAGTTAATTGATTTATATTACAGATATATAATTAAATGCAAGAGATATAATACTGAAAAGAATAGAATAATAAACTTAAAATTTATAATGTAATACATATTTTTTATCACTGGTATCAAAATTATAAAAATACTATCATTTATTCTTTACAGTACATCAAAAATAACAATTAGCATTAAAAGTATTAGTACTTATTTATTCATAGATACATAAATTTTCATACTCACTTCATTGTAGAAAAAATGAATAGTATGAGTATTCAGTTTTAAAGATAAAGTTTTCAAGAATGAAATGTAATAAGCCATAACCTATATATAAAAAAAAGATATTTATTTAGTTTTGTGGTATTAAAAATAATCTTTCCAATTTTAGTAGTATATTTCATGTGCAGGATGAAACTGAATTATGTTTCACAACAGAAAATCAACTTACTTCTTCATCTGAGAAATCAAACTTATGGACAATGATGGAATTCACATGGTTATTTGACAAAAGATAATCTAAAAAATAAATAAATAAATAAAAATCTCACAATCAACATTAAGACAAGCTATAGATTGTTTTGACAATTTACAGTTACAGTTTTATATGTAAATAAAATGTAGATTCTTATCATAATTAATAGAACAAAAAAAATACCATTTATTTAATTCAAATAAGTGATTAAAGCAACAAAATTACAATTCACACAATTTTTGCTTCTAAGCTAACAGGATAAAATTACATGGTATGTTCAATGGCATGCACATATGAGTTCTTGTTTCTGTAAGCATATATTCTATTAACAGAAACTATTATTAGAAAGTTTGAATCATTCCAATCATTACTATTCATGACTAGAATATATTCAGAATCAGGAACTGAATTTTATGATAATGAAAAACAACCACTTCTTGAAATTGAGATTGATGGATACTAAAATCAGAAACATGTAACACAGAATTTGTATGACAAGCCAAAAGTCAGCTGAAGAATATAATACTACTGTTCATTTCAGTATCTTCAGACAGCCACTTTTTGACAATTTTACCTCACTAAGGGGTGAGACGTGGAAGGATCAGCAAATTTCCAGAATTCATCATTCTTTGAGCTTGATTCTTGCCCTATTAAATACTTCTTTGCTCAATTTTTTTTTTCATATTATGTGAGCATCATGTTGTTTCAAACTGTATTATTTTATTTCAATTTAGTCTGAGAGTAATCTGAGTTTATTTTATTGTTAAATATAAACATCTCCATCTTTAATCTTTTCTCTCACCCCTATTTTGATGAATTACAGGGAATTACAGTCTTTAAACTTTTAATTCGACATGTTACCACATGCATTCATTTCAAAACTAAAGGATGTTTAAAGTTGTAACAAAGATGTATTGATATATTTGATAACAGTGTTTCATTGCAGTCTCTAAGGTAGACAAAATTGATGAGCTGCCGAAGCTAATTGTGAGATTAGGCCAATTCTATCTACTTACGAGTATCATAAGTGTGACAAGAAAAATCATGGTTAGCAGAAGAATGCACGCAAAAATATATATACTGCCACTGTCAAAGTCATGCAGATAAACTGATGAATTGCTTCACAGAAATCCCTCCCAACAATTAAGATACTGGAATCATTTGATCAACAATGGAGATTGGTTCATTCACATCAAAATCTCTTTGGAAGGATATATATAAATCAGCATGTCTCCTATTAATAAATCTCTCCCATTCTAATGATCCATTCAACTCTCTCAATTTCTTTGATTCACAAAAGAAGATTCAAATGGCTCTCATTTTTCTACCTCATTTTCAATATAAATTTCTCATATTAGTTAACAATTTGAATTAATACTTTTAAAAGCTCTACATACATAAAATAATGACAACAAAAAAGACAAATATTATGCCAATTTAAAAATCATAAGGGCAGCAGAAATATTCTTTACAATTCTTCTGAACATTACATGCAGTATAAGTCTAATAAAGCCATTTGCTTTATTCTAAGATATATGACCAAATCATCTTCTGTCTTTTCCAGAGTTCACAGCACATATTTGACATTTCCTATTTCTTTTTGACATGGATACTTCCCTCCTCCTCCCGAAGAATCTTATTTGGTGAACTCATAAAATAGCCTGATTAGTATAGATTTTAAAAAAATATAAAATTGGCATTTGTTTAATAGCTATGTCACTAGAAAGCATAAATAAAAAACTTTGTCTATTTATCATTTGTTCAAGATGGTCATTTTATTTCCCGTTTTCTCTTAAATTCATTTTTACATATATTTCTCAGTTGAATAAATAACATAGGGAAATTCAAATCAATTACTTCCTTTTCAATAACTAGTTATGCCAAAATATCTTTCTTTGTTTCTATGAAATCATTGATGGGCTTTCCCTCAATGTATTTCAGTTTCTTTTTCAGTGCTCTATATTTTAGCTCATTCATTATTTGCCTTTTCTCCATTAATGATTGCAAATTCACCAATAAAGGGATCTGACATTAATTTGATATCTTCAAATTGTTGGTCAATAACATAGATAAATGTTTGCTCTAGGAATAGTTTCTACCATGTGTACTTATATATATATAGCCCAGTCTATATGTTCAATAAATTATTTCTTCATTATTCATGATGTGAACAACAGTGCATCCCACTTTATCATAAATTTTAGATGCCAAGGGATATATTAGGCAACCACTTAATGTTTATATAAAATATTCATAAATACAAGTATAAAATATAATTTTTTCAATAACTATTTATAAAATAAAATATCCCAGAAAAATATTCACTTCTTTACAGCATATATCCTAGTTTTTATTAAATAATAATAATAATAATAAACATATTAAATAACATGTTACTCAAAAGATTCTAAATGAGCTCCCAAAATTAAGAGGAATTTGAAATATTCTAAATGCTTATAAATATAAAATGAGACTTAAAAGATTATTATAATTTACTTACACAGTGATGTTTCATTCCTAATGTTTTCAAAAAGTATATTCAGAGTTTGAAGCAATTGCACACACACATAACGTCCACATTTCTGCTTCATAATCTTTAGGAAAAATGACAGCATGTTTTTCTCAAGGAAAAAGCTGCAAACAGACAAGGAAAAGTATAATTCAATATACTCTAAATCAAAAAGATAAAAGATCTGTAGAGGAAAAAAAAAAAGAGAAACAATTAAAAGTCCATATATACATGATCTATAACTGGGAAATGAAATATTAAAGGATGTGCTTTCCTATGCTATATCAATAGCGATTATAAAATTTTGCAATCTCAAATAAGGGTCTATAAAATCTACAACCTGTACATCTACTGTATTTTTGAAAATAACCAAACAAAAAAAATCATAAAGTCATGTATATATGAATCATATAACAGACGTTTGAAATGCTAATAAAACAGTAAATATTTTCTGAAAAGTTTCTCTAAATGTTGATTACTTTCATCAAGGCCATAACTAAAACAAATTTTGAGGTAAAAGCTGATAATAATTATCCCAAGAGGATTTCAAAATAATTTTTAATAATTTCATCTTATGTATCAACTATGAAAACAATTTTAACCAATATAACTATCAATTTAATAAATAAACAATTACTGTCAAGATAATTCTGATTGACTGATGATAACTGGTCTGTAAGTATTTAGAGGCACATTTGTTTTCAGAATAAAATTAAAAAGGTCTCTCATTTTCTTCACTTTTTTATTGGCTAATATGCATAATGTAATATAATTATATTTTGATTTAATTTGTGTGCCTTTTAGTGCTGCTATATTAAGCAAAAGATTACTCAAAAATTTGCAAGATGGTATTTTGTTCCAAAAATACGTGACACTTATAACTGCTAAGAAGCATTTTCATCAAGAAAACGTTCTTGCCCTCTAATTGCATTATATTCAGCCCAGCAATTAGTGCCATTCCCTAACATTATGAGCATCTGCTTAAGATAATTTATATGTCGCCGTCTATAAATGGGTTTCTAATAATAATGTATATTTTATAATATATGATACAAGATCATTTTGACCATAGTATTTGGAATGATAAGTATAAAGACAAATCTGACCTTGGAATCCAACAAATAAACACCGACATTTTGAGGGTGTTTCTATTCAATTATTGAATAACAAAAACTTTGAGCTGATAGTTAATACACTTTAGAAAAACTCTTCTTGTACACACCATGTATAAGATGTAATGATTCTTATAAAAATACAGTTCCATAACTATGCTTGATTTCATTCATGAGACGCTCTGTTTGCTTCTCTTGCTTGTAAACGTGTAAAACTTTTTTTAAATTTTAATATTACATTATCTTTTTGCAAATACATTTCCTTCCTGTTCTTGATCAAAAACAAATAATCTTTTCCCAAAAATCTTTTAAAAGTTTATCAATGAGAGCATTCTAAAATAACCTATCAGTCTTAAGAATCTTTGGACATGTTTCATAATGATTAGCATCAGACACATATCAACTGGGAGCATTTTTGTAGGATATGGGAAAATAATGCTATTCTTTACAATACAACATAAAAATTCTGATTTTCTTGACAGAAATTGACAGTTTTAAACTTTTTTTTCCCAGTCCACAACTGTAAGTAACTTCAAACACAATTTACAGACTTTTATTTTCATTTAATCATACTATCAAAGCATATAAGTAAACATTTATTTTCATCTACTCATGAATTATCAAAGCATATAACTAAATAAACACAACAACATTGCTCATGAGATCTCTATGTTTTATTTTCTTAATTAAAACTTTGTCTTCATTCTTTTACTTATTGTCTTAAACAAAGTCTTTTTTTTATAGCTAAAACACTGCTTGCCATTCCAATATCTGTAACCCCCTACAAAAGTTTGAATTTTATTCCAGGTGTTAACTCTGAACCCCAAATTGTTCAACACTTCATAATCGGATAACTTGGAAGGTTTCTCCGATCAGGGCGTTATTTATGTCTGCTGTATTTTAGTGAAGAAAGGTTCAGAATTACAACGACTAATAGCATAATCTTAATCTTCAATAAAATTCAATTGCCCAAATCAGTTAAAACTGGTTACTTGAATTGTCGTGTACGGTCTTTTATTTCAAGCCCGATTAGATGCTATAAATGTCAACGCTTTAGACATTCAAAAGTTGCTTGTTGCGGAAATCTTGTATGTTCTAGAATCACCTCAGTTGGACATTCTTTTACTGACTGCCAAAGTGTGCGAATTCTACACAGCAGCATGAATGAAATTCAAAAGTTTGTACTACTTGGCAACAGGAAAATCAAATCCAGAAGCTGAAATCATTAAAAAATATTTTGTATACCAAAGCATGAAAATTGTGTCTGCCACCATCTGTCCCATCATTTGCAAAAAACAAAATCCTCTGATACAGCTGAAAAATTTGTTCAAACAGATTTATGTTTTACCATCCTGTTCTGTGGACCTAAAATCTCTGTTTCAACTCGCACTAATGATAAAATTTGTAATGTCACACAGCCTCAAAAAAGGCCAAGCAACATAACACTATTGATTCTAATGAAAATATTACAAAATATCAGAATACAGATTTTCTGAATTTAGAGATTCAAATGACATGTATGTCCAAGATACAACCGAATTACCTTGTTCAACCAATCCCCTGAGATACAGAAGTTGCAGATGATTTCATTGATTATGATCCTGAAGAAACATAGAGAAAAACACGATAAATGACTATAGATAGCAGCCATCAACCAGTCGGACATTAATCCACGCTTTCACCCAGCTTTTAAAAAGAAATACACCAAACATCAACACAAGGAAAAATTAAAGCTAACACTAATTTTAGCATTTGGAGTTGAACTGTTGCAAACAACATTAGCATTTGTCAAGAGAACTCTACATACATCTAAATTTTTTATCATTCCTTGATTATTTTTAATGTGCATTTTAAATTAATAATATTTGTAAACGTTTCATTGTTACTTTGTCGTAGAAATAAATCACATTTAAATCATTTCACCTTTTTTATAAACCCAGTTATATCTCTTATCATATGAGTTCTTAATCCACCATTTATGCTTAATATACACCGTATCTTTGGTGCAACATAACCAAAATTAGTTTTTGCACCATAAAACTTCAAATACTCACTCACTCATGAGATTGTTAAAAATAAGGTAGCATGCTTTTGAAATATGCCAAAGCTAATACTGAAATTAAAATAATTTTAAAAAATAAACTTCACCTAGAACAATATAAAGAAAGAGAAACATTTTGGCTATCTTCATTCACATTAATATAATTTTACATTTCTGGATTTTGTAATCTAAGACATCCTTTTACCAATCCTTCATTGAACTTAGTTATTCTTTACTTAATATTAAGTACAGCAATCTTCTGCCTTAATCTTTAACTTTTATAATGAAATGCCTAATATATATTTATTTTTGTGCATGCAATTTTATTTCTATAACATTGTGAAAGCTTCCTCAGATTCCTTCAAGTTTTTAGAGGTGACACTAGAAAATAATGCTAGAAAAAAAATGCACCAACATTTGTAGTACATGTTTTAGTACTAACCAATGTTAATTTCTAAAGGAAATTCACTAAGCATTAAAAAAATGAAATCCATTTTATATTAAGCAATTATGACAGATTATGACTTAAAATCTGAACATAAAAAATAATAATAAAGAGCAAAGAAGTCATGACTTTGGGTTACAGTGATTTGGAAATTGGAATTGTTGTTTCGATGATAGATGACTGAAGCCAAATTTTTTAAACCTTCATTCCTTGAAGATTTATGAAGACAGCTAAAAGAGTACAAAATCGTCAACTCATTTCAAGACTTTTAGACATATACAAGCAATCTAAGATATCACCCATATTTAATGAAGGGACATGTATGTTAATTGTAGAATTCAGCACCTCATGCTAATATTAATGGGCTTGGTTTCCATCAAAGATTTCCAAGTGAAAAGATTTTTAAATGGACACTTGCAATTTTCTCAAAATTTGGAGACTTTATTAAAAAGTATCAAAACATCAATAACTTTACTACATATATCTTTGTATAAGAGTGACATAGAAAGGTTACTGCTTGGTGATTCTTGGTTTTTACAAGTACATACTTAATGTTTGCTTTAACTCAAATATGACAGCAGTAATTATTTTGAATAATTTCTATAGTAAATGTTTTGGATTAAAATCTGAATGCTGGAAGACCTTCTTTAACAGTTAGGAGTACATACATTTTATATTTATTTCAAATAAATATAGCAAATGAATCTCGAAAAGAAAGATATATCTTCTCAAAAAATATACAAAACTATCTGTGTCAGCAAGAGTACACAATTTTTATTTTTTTAAGATTATCTCTAATTTATGATTTTTCTCTCAAAGCTGAAAAACATGTTTGTGTAATATTGATATTTTCACATTCTTGTTGACTGTTTTTATCAATGTTAGACTTTTTTGCTTGATTAATCTATGGCCATGAGATCTTGGATATTTGTTGTCTCCACATTTGTAACATTTTACTGAACTTTGTTTTCCACACTTATTAGGATATTTATTTCCAGAAAAATCTTTCCTAACTATTTTGTAAGGATTTCAATACCCATTGCATCCCCCCCCCCAAAAAAAAAAATAGGTCATTCATGTTGATTGTTAAAAATTACTTTTGCAGAATTTTTATAATCTCATAAACAACAATTTTCTCAACCAACTTCACAAGAAAACCAACTATATTACAACATTTATTTATTTAATATCATCAAAGATAAGTGAATTTTTTTTTCCAACTTGATTGGTGCTTATCAAATCCATAAGTAGAGCAAACCAAGTTATCTTTCAGGTTGAAGTTCAACCTTCAAAAGTAGACATATAATTCATGATAAGTCTGACCAGGTACTACAGTTGAAGTATTAAAAAATAAATAAAATAAAAATATTAAGTAAAAAAAAAAGACAAATTTTGTTTAAAGCGGTCAGTTTGAACTCTTTTAGTAACGATTCTTTTATAAAATAGTAATCATTAAGCCTTCCATATGTTTTAACATTTATTAATAAATTTAAATTACCATATTTATTTTGAAGAAAATAGGCCTAAAATTTGGGCGATTCATTCATTTTCAGATAATATTATATGGCAAACATGCTGCTTGAAAAGAACTAGATGTAAATTGATACCTTTTTTTATAATTTCTATTATAACACAAGTGTTGCTATTAATATAATGTTAGTAGCTTCATCATCATTAAGACTAATTTTTAGCTACTCCTTTTGAAGATATTGCTATGAAATTGAAGAGTTTATTTTATACTGATAATTGTATGATTTTGGAAGATTCTGATCAGGAACTACAGAAACTCATTAAACAATGGATTGAATTGATGTCAGCTGCTAAGTTGAATCTTAAAGGTTGCAAATTCAGATGAGAAACAAGTTCAAAATCCTAAATCAAATGAAGGAATAAATCCTATGATATTCTATTCTGTGAAGCATCATTGTTGGAAGCACCTCCAGAAGTAATTATTAGTATATTATCATTCGGTAATAGAATTTTTAATCCATTAATATTGGATTCACTCGTCCAGTCTTACCAGGCTCTAAAATATTGTTACAAGATAGTTGAAAATCAAAAATAAGATCAGATTTAGAAATATCTTTTGATATGAAAACATTTTTAAGTCATTAGAAAGTATAAAAAATGCTACATCTTGTGAAGATTCCACAAAAAATTCTTCATAACATTGACACTGGTTTAAGTTAACACTTTTGCAATGCTAATGGCACTTCATATGAAGCAGTTGTTTTCATCTGATATCATGTAGCTTATGAATCTATCATCCAACTATTGGCTGCTAAATGCAGAATAGTTCCTCTGACATTTATTACCAAAACAAGAATGGAACTTCTTGCTTATTATATTGGCTCAAGATTTTCTGAATTTGTGAAAGAGTTTGAGATTTGGATGCCTCCTCCCTCATTTGTCTATGGATTAAAAGAGATGAACCTTGGAATGTATTAGTTCGAAAACAGAGTAAGAGAAATTTGAAGCTTACTAGATGTAAAAGGAAAGGAGGCACATTCCAGGATCCTTAATTCCTGCAGATCTTTCTCTTGTGGATGATCTGTGTTTAAATTACTAAGTTTAAGATGGTGAGAAAGACCCTTATGGCTACATTTGCATGAAAGTTTAGGGCTTAAACTTGACTATCTTAGTAACAAAGGAGCAGCCTCAGAAGAAAAGTATGATAAATTGCACAATATTGTAATCAGTTATTATGGCACTGCAAATTTTTTCTCGTGGTTTTCAAGTTACTTTAAAATCATTATAATGTTGAGGAGTTAATCATGATTTTGCCATAATTCTAAAGGTTGTATCAGGATGCAGAAAGGAAATAAATTTAGATACATTGGAGATAAAAAGAGAGAACAAAGTTGTTCAGTTGACTCAGAGAGAAACTTGCACAGAGGAATAAATTAAAGAGCTGAAGATTTTGAACATCTTTAGAGGCAAAGAAAGTATTTTGATAATAAAAATTAAGCTCATTGAGAAAGCTGATTCAAGGAATTTCAGTTACCCTATGCTTTTATCTGGTAAACACTAACTGACATTTCTGGTCAGAAATGCTCTTTCAAAAACTGACATGCTGGAGAAACCGAGAGAGATATTCTGGATTCTAAATGGAAGGAGATCCTTTTGAAGAATAGGCGTTTAAGATGCATGAGATATCATAGCAATGACACAGAAGCCAATTATTTTGTTCCCTTATTGAATTGAGGAAAGTGTTACTTTTGAAGTGAGTGGAGTTGACCTTAGTGGGCTGTGTGACAATTTTCATTTTCTTTTATATAGAAAGAAAATGAAAATTGTTGAGTAGTTTTCACCTATGAGGTGTATCGAGCAATACATTCAGAACTGGAGCTATCTCAGTCTACTAAAGCCTTCATCCTTTCCCTATAATGGTTCAAAGTTAGAAAAAGAAGTTTCATTGGTACCAAGAATCTCCTATTGAACCTTGACTGGAATGCAATCCAGAAAGAAATTTCTATCCAAAGAATACATAGAGGAGAAATTCAGACTCCCCTCAGCTTCTTGGCGAGATAGCTTTTGGGAGTGAATGGCACAAATGATCAAGAAACTTTAAAAAATAATCTTGGGGAATGCCTGTTTGCATTATGAAGAATCTTATGTGATTGTGAAGCAGTCATCAAGACCTCTTCCTTATGAAGATCCTAATGGCCTCCTTTCTCTCACTTCTTAAATATTTATGCAATAATGTTAAGCAAGTTGGGTATGCCAGATTTGGATAGACTTGATAGCACTGATGTTACAAGGCACTAGAAACATCAATCGAACTGCAGAAAACACTTAAGAAACAGGTTGCATTATATAATATTGTCAATTTAACAAATCAAATTAAATGAATACTTGGGAGCTTAATACTAATGCAACCATATAAAAAGGAAAATTATTATTACAAAGTAAAGTCAAGAGATATTGTCTTAATTGAACACTACTTTAAGAGATTATTATAAAGTCCTTGAAGTTTATCAAGATAAAGTGATTTCAATAATGTGGCTAAAAAAAGTGAAGTTATACATCCTGTTAAATGGATTTATCTCCTAGAAATAAGATATTTAGTGGATAGCTATGCGAGGACAAGAAAGATACTGTTATTAACAGCAAAGATCACTAGTTAATTGTGTTGGAGCTTTGACTACAGGAAGCAGTAGAATGGTTAAATTAACTTTGAGATTTATGAATACTTGATTATATAAAACTGTTTTATACTACTTCTGTAAATTATTAGTTTAATTTGAAATGTATTTGATGATTCTATTCCGAACATTCATTTTTAATTTAGGGAATTATGCGATTATAATGTATAATTAAAGCTGGAAGTATATGGTAAACCATGCCATATTAAAATGAAAACAAAAGCAAGCAGACACACAAAAACTTTTGTAATTTTTTTCATTTATTTATTTTTGATTGATAATCGTTAAAATTGATTTGTCATTTGATTTTTTTTTGACAAATGGCTTTTGTAAATAAATTATTTTTATAGGATAAAGATTCAAATGATCGGAAAAAATCGTGCTTGATGTTCTTTTTAATTTTATTTTGATTAAATAATCTTCAAAACTTAAAAAAAAAAAAAAAAAACTGGTAACATTTAACTGGTAACATTAAAAAATTCAATCACTAAATATTTATTAAAGTATATTAAATAATTAAAATAACATCTTCTGAAGCAGAAAAATTGTTCTATCATTGCTTAATATTATTAAAATCCAATAAAAGAAAAGATAGTACAGATTTGTTATACTAGAAATTACTAACAAGAAATCACTTCAAAAAAATATTCATTAATATCAAAATATAAATAACTTACTCAAAAACAGTGCTGTCATTTTGATCTCCCCAAATTAAAATTTCTGCAATTGAACGAAGGGTTTCAACTAATAAACCCTTATTTTGCTCAGTGACAGTTTGGTTTTTATACAGTACATGATAAAGGTACCTAAAAAGGAGGGAAAAAAAGAGAATAAATCTTTTATAATAAAAATAAAAACTCATAAAGTAAAAAAATCATCATGATACATAATGACTAATTCAAAAGTTTATATATATATATATATAAATTCATTAGTCTAACAGCAATTCTTGAAAGTACTAAAGTGTACAAGAAACAAAGTAGTAAAAGATTAACAGCTATAATGTTAGTGAATGAGAAATCTCATGACTGATTCTTGCATTATATGTTAACTGATGTTAAACTGAAAAAGTTCACCAGACAGATTTAAATATAAGTAACAAACTCAAGGAATACATATTTATTTAATAAATTTGTATCGAATTTTTTTTCACTGTATTGACTTAAAAAAGTTAATTAAACAAAATGATCCTTTATCTATATGAATAAGAATCAACTGAATTTCTCTCAACATTCAATGTTTTTTTTCTCTTCTGTTTATGCTTCTGAAAACGCCATAAAAAAGAAACAAATGTAATTTATTTAACAAACAATCATTTCATTTCTTTCCTCTCTTTTTAAATTCTTAAAAAGAGGGGAAAAACTTTTATTTTTGATGTTATACAATACACGTAGTAATTCTCATTACAAAATTGCATTTGGTTACTCTAATATCAATAACTCTTTCTCCAAATGGAAGCTTATTTTTTTGAAATGACTTTCAACATTGAGGAAAGAGTTTTTAAAATAGATAAGCTATATTTTATGTATAATAAAATTATTGTAATAAGAAAAAAAAATTACAATGAGTTTATTAAAATTTTTTTTTATGGCTTCATTTACAATGACATGCCTGACACACATACTGAATTTTTAATATTTAAATCTACAATTAGATGACAGTATAAAGCAATTTTAAATCACTTGGAAATGCTTCCATATCTCAAGTGCCCTTTATATTATTAAAGGAATTGAAATAACAATTAATGTTCCAAGCAGAATGTATAATTTAATTAGCAATTTGTACGTCAAGAAACCCTTCGTACAATTTAATTAGCAATAATATTAAGCAAATTTGTACGTCAAGAAACAAAGAGAAAACACTTAAAAGATTTTTGCATCAGAATGGATAATATGTTAAAAATCAGTTCAACCACTTGGAGGACTAAAGAAATAAAAAAAGAAGCTAATACAAATAAATTCATAAAAGTAATGATATCTTAAAATAAAAGCTAGCTGTACCCAGCCATGCATTGTTGTGGCTGAATCTGGTTAAATGGAAAAGAAAGAAAAGAGAGAGTGCACGGTTTTAATATGTTTAATTTCATATTACTCATGGATATACAATATTTTCTGTTGTTCCATTGCCTTTGTAGATATAGAGATTGTTTGGTTTATTGACTAAAGAACATAAAATATATAATTGTGCATGTGAGAAGCAATCCATTTCTAACTCTAAACTGCAAACATTAGCGAACTATATTGATGGTAATTGCAAACTCTAATCAAAGTAGGAATTATAATCTCTTAAAATGAAATGGGATAATCTTTGGAATCATAGGAATATGAAGAATAAAGACATCTTCAAATTTGAAAGGTCCTATTAAGACAGTTATTTTTACGAAGTTGCTTATTAATTTTTTTACAGCAAATTGCATGGTACTGCAAAGTTTTGGCTGCTTGATATTTCGTAACATAATAATTAACATGCTGATTTTCAATTGCATATGTGAAATGGCATCTATGGCAGAAACAGTGAATTAATAAATTTTGTTGGATAATTAATTGCTTCATCTTTTTCCATAAAAGCATTGATGACTTGTATGTGACTGTATCATTCTGAATGTTAAACTAAATAATATTGTCAAATTTATAAAGTTGGAGTCTTTGTCCTTAGTGAAAAATAGCATTCATTCAATCCATCAAGATTTCTATAAACTGGTTTTAATGATGGAAAATATTTTATGAAATATGACATATTGCATGACTTTAATATCCCATAGACATAAGAAACAATGACATTTCATACAGCCCCTAGCTGATAAAAGATTATTAAAAGCCCCTAGCTGATAAAGATAGATTATTAAATTAACAGAAATTACTCACTAATGTTTGTAAACATTATCTTTACCATGCTCAAAGTCATTCTTAAATATATATATATATATATATATATATATTACATTTGTTTCTTCAATTCATCATAAGAATTTCAGTATGAGAACACATACTAATTTTTTTTCCTTTTATTATGATTCTGTTGCTCGAGAATTACCTTCTCCTTTTAAAGTTTAAAATATTTAATTCCACTAAATCTCAAAAAGTAAAGATCACTGATGAAATCCTTTCATATCTGAAATTAACACACTAAATATAGACAAAGTCAATTAAAAAATCCCAGACACCAAACAAAAAAATTTTTGTTGCTTTGTTTTGATTGAGTCAACAATGGATGTTTCGCATTTTCTGAAAATTTTCACATCATTATGAATAAACAATAAAATAAACATAATAAATTAAGTAAAATAACAATATTTATATGATAAATGTTAAAATTAATCACACATAAATCATCAGTAACAGAAGCTGGTTAGCAAATTCTTATTTTTAAAAAAAATAAAGTTATAGAGCATTGGTAAAAAAAGCAAGTTCCTATATTTTGGCATTCCAATTATTTTGTGCGGCTATTTTTGTCAGCCATAGTGCCTCAATTCTTAGTTAAGATTCTATAAGGCCACCTAATTATTCCAGTTCAGGGAGCTCAAATTTTTTAAGATGCCTCGATTAACAAGATAATCTAACAATTATTAACAAGATATTCATATCTCCCAGTTATTAATTTAAAAAAAAGCAAAATAATAAAGAAATGAAAAAAAAAATATATATATAAATAATATCTTCTAATTTTGCTAATGTTGATTTCATATAAATTTCCGCAAAAAAGGAAAAAAATTAAAAGCATTTATTGAACAACTTTTTGCCCCCATCATGGCTCGAACTCTTATATTAATAGGCGACTATAACAATGAAAATAAAACAGAACTTACTTCAAGTGCTCCAAAGAGTGTGGATTCTTTGGTTTCCACATGCCTCCAGAAAACCAACCTTTACCACGAAACATTATGATAGGAATACATTTAAACTGAATAAAAATATATCTTCTCTAATAAATAAAAAGTTTGATAAAAACTCTCTAAATATTTTTCTTTCGTTGCGATGTATCGAATAGCTCAAGGTAGTCGAAACAGAAAGTAAATAAACCATTTAATATAGATACCGTTACGGATATAGTTTGAAACTCATGAACATTCCACCAGAGATCTGATTATATTAATAACAAAAACGTATTATTATTAATAATAATTATAATTTTACTAATAGCAAAAGTCCTTCCGTAGTAGCAAAACTACAAGAGATGGACGTTTTTTCTTTTTTTTTTTTATTATGTGCTATTTCTATTATATTCAGAATCCTTATGTTCAATAGGTTAGCGAAGTCGTAAGTTAAAAAATTTTGCCCGGTATCGACTTCAGATGATAAAGAACTCTAATTTTATTGTCTAAATAATAGACCAACGCAACCCACTTGCGAAACTTTTTTATTTCAAAATGAAAAGAACATTCAGAAGCAGTGGTATATCCACAAAAGGTAAAAAAAATCTTCTTAGATAAAACAATCATGGTAATCAATGTAAATTATAGCTTTAATAAGAAAAGTAGCTAACTGTAACTGTTTCACAAGATTGTTTATCACGTTCACATTTGATTGGCGACTTGGCATTCTTGGCGAGGTAAGGTGTATTTTGAACCGCACAGATAGAGAATGGTTCGATTCAATGTCAGTCGTTCGTTCAACATTTTTTTTTCCTTTCTTTTCACGTCGTTCGCGAACGAATGACATGGAATTTGAAAGCATACTGTTTCGTTCGCGAAGGAAATAATTGAACTTTTTCGTTCGCAGACGAACGCATTGGACGAACTTTCGTTGTTTGTGATTCACTACATTACTGACCAAACTGATGTTTTCTGGTTCTATTAAGTATAGATGGTAGCCATAATCGTGAAAGAAATGTGACAAGACGCATTCGCAATTATTTTTCTACATTCTTGGAAGTTCTTTGTGTGTGTGTGTAGCATTTCACACAAATACCAGGGAGATTAATATATACCCTCTGACCAATTCACCCCCCCCCATCCACATTTTCTCTTTGGGTTACTGAGCGAAAGTAGATTTGTGATCTTGATTGTTTTTCAATTATTCAGTTACTTTAAGAGGACGAAAAGTTTTTCCTTTTGAAGGCAAGAGATTTTTTTTTATTAATACAACCTAAATTTTTACTCAATAATTAATTTTTTTAACAGAGGCATTGCTTGATTATTGGTGATCCCAGAAAAGTTTTTAGGGCGAGGCTCATAAAAAAATTGTTTACTCATCATCTGTTAATTTTATAAATAATTCATGTTCTGAGATACTGAATTCCTATTTATAATACCACTAATTGTCTTTAAAATACGTTATAATTTAAAAAGAATTAATAAGTAATCTTGTGTTTATCTATATTTTTATTTAACACAATTATCAGAAGACTTGGCTATAGAAATCTGTAGTTTTCTCTGCATTTTTTCCCAGTATATGATAAGAATAGTATCTACTTACCTGATAATTATAACATCTGTGAGTGTGGTCCTCTTTTAATTCAGTTTAACCGCTTTTATGTGCTTTTTTTATGCATGATGAAATATACATCTTCATAAATATTTTAACATGCTAATCTTTATAAATTGACAATCTATAAATTGTGCGATGCGAAAATGATTCAAAACATTGAAGGCAGACCATCTATAGTGACGTAGGCAGACGTATGAAGTAATTGAAGCTAGGATTGAATTTTTCGGAATTTAAATTAGATTTTTAATGAAATAAAATTGATCAAAATTTTTAAATTTTACTCAATAACTTCGTGGCCTTTTATTCCACAAAACTATTCTCTACCACTTTAAAATTCAAATAATAATATAAAACACCATGCACTTTTTAATACCATATAATTTATTAAATAATGTACCAAAAACTCCATAATTTACAAGTAAATTTTGTGTTTTCTTAGTGATAAAACTGCATACCAAATTTCATTCATGTAGCTCTTTTCTTTTTTGTAGTTATAATGTATGTAGAAAGAGAGCCAGAAATAATTTCAGTTGACATATTTGTTTCTACAGTTATTTATAATTTGAGTTCAGTTCAAGTTCCCGTTAAATTTTACTTTTATTACTTATCATGGACAAAAAGAATATTTTCTGGAGCAGCAAAGTACCCATTTCTTTGAATAATTGGGTCTATAACATTGTTGAGATCGTCATAATATCTTGAATTTGAGATAAGGTTAAATAGATGTTTGAAACCATAAGTATATGAAGGTTTTAACTTAATATTAAACTACACAAACTCATAGACTTTCACGATGCACTCAGCCAAAGTTTTAAGATATATTTGAAGGATTTGGTTGGTTGGCCTCTTTTTGTAAAGAATACTGTTATTATATAGTGTTGTATTTGTCACAAGTAACCATTTCTGAAACACTAGTATTTTTTGTCCGTTCTTGATTAAACTTAATTGTTTTTTGCTTATTTACTTTTTCTTGTTTCTTTCTTCCTCAAAGGGTTTGTGGTAGCTAATTAGGTATCTATATTACCTATAAAAATTTAGGTAATATTGATATTATATTTAATAGAAGCATTATATTTATATGCAAGGCATCTGAAGTTGAGCCAAATAGTATTGTGGAACCGGTTATCGACTTTCCCCGGTTTTCTTGTCACACGCAAGCAATGGAAAGAGCGATGAAACTGGAGACCAAAGCGGCTCAAAATGTCTGTGGCTTAGTCGCAATAGAAGGATAAATAAGAGCAAAAATTGATTCATGTGTGAGTATGCCAAAGTTAACACAAAAAAGACAGTTAAATGTGGCAATGAAGGAGAAACAAACATTTTGTAGTTGTAACATTTGTAATCATTAAGGATACAGAAGTAAGAAAAACAACATTTGACATTAAAAAATATTTTATAACTAGTATTGTATTTTGTAATTAATAATTTTTTTAGTTGTAATTCTTATCTATGTATTTAAAATTGTCCTTTGTAACATTATACGTACGAAAAATTCATAAAAAAGTACTTTCTCAAAGTTTATAATTTTTTTTTTTTAAAAATGAACCTTAAGCTTTCTGCGGCAACTCAAGATGTTGTAGTATTGCAATCAAATTTTTCAAAATTTATTTTGAATCTAAATGTCAGCTTTTCTCTGCAATTACCAAATTAAAATCTAAACAAATTTTTTAAAGACCCATTTTAAAATTTGTGTATTTAAAATTTTTTTTTATGAATTTTAAACTCTTTGCGTCACTTTAAGATGTTGTATTGCAATCCAATTAAATTTTTTTTTAAACTAAAAGACATTCCCCCCACCCACAATTACCCAAACTAAAATCTTAGAAAAAAAAATCGTTTTCGTTCTACCCTATTATCCAATCTCTTATTTGTGAAATTTTTTTATATAAACAGCCAAATCTAATTTCCTTCCTCGGTACTGCGTAACATTTGTTGCACCAATCATATAAATAGTTACAGACAGGGAATCCCCTATGACCCTGGTAACGCAGAAACCAGGAGTGATGCAGGCATTTTTAAAGCATTATATCGTTTTCTATCTTCTCATTGGTGAAAAAAAAACTACACTTTCTTAAATTTTTTAATGGATAAATAATCGCCAGCTCACAAAATCCTGGAATATAACTAGTAGGCGTAGTCACCACAAAACTTTCTTGAATAATCTCTAAAAGACTTGTCATGACAGAGAAAGCCTTACATGGCATTGGCGTACAATAATTACAAAACATTAACTTTTGGCGTGAATTTAGCATTTTTACAGAATGTATTGTGCAATCCTTGGCGATTTATTTGACGATTAGTCCCTGGCATATGTTAATAGTATCCAAAAATCGAATCTTTGTTTGAGACGCGTTTTTCTCAACGATTGAAACAAAAATTTGACAGAAAACTGCACTTGCAGACATCACATCCCGTACGAAATTTGATATATTTAAGTCATTGCATTTTTGAAGAATAGTTTTTACATGTTCCTGAAAGTACAGAACGACATATGGTCAACCCTCATTGGATTTGGCTGAAAATTTGATAACTCTCTACACTATAGATGTTAAATCTATATACCAAATTTTATCTATCCAGCTCTCTTCGTTTTCTTAACTATTGTGTTAACGCATATTAATTCAGCTTGTGAACAAATTTACTCAAAATTTGATAGATATCTGCAAATTTGGAGTGAAGACTATATATCAAATTTCAACCGTTTATCTCATATCGTTTTTGAGTTATCTTACAGACAGATGGACATTTTCCAAAAATGAGTTTTTCGAACTCAGGGATGCTTAAAACATGGCGATTCGTCAAAAACTCGAGTTCCAATTTTTGGACGATTACTGTACTTTCTTTATACTATGCATATGAGAAAATGAATGTGAAGAAATTACCTTATCGTAGTTTCGCTTTCTGAAGGGACATTAACGAAAATGGAAGTGGAAATTTCTATCTGATAAAAATCTTGGAATTTTATAAAAGATAGCAATACTATTAAATCCAGTCGTTGATTCAATTTAGATTTAAAAAAAATTATTATTGTAAAGTGATTTTTGCAAATGAAATTTGATTAGTTTTGGATAATTATAGGATAACTGTACTTCGCAATGATTGGATTACATTTGTTTTAAGAATTTACATAAAAAAGGTGATTTATTTAAATACAATAAATCAAAAATAATTTATTTGAAACTTGTTAATCGTTTATTATTTTCTATTTATTTATTTTATTTTTTAAATTTAACTTTTTAGCTAAAATATTCATATCAGTTCTAATCTTAGTTGAAATTTGCAACACTTTAATAAAATAGAGGAATTCTCAGCACATATTTAAAAGTAAAATTTTTTGGAGTTGAATCTTTTAGTTGAGTTTATTTTTACATTTTTCTCAAGCCAAAAGCTAAAGAAATAAACGTCTAGAAACTTGTTAATCATTTTTTTATTTTTATGTTTCAAAGGCAAGCCAGAGGATGAAAAAAAAAAAAAAAAAAAAAAAAACAATCTCAAAGCAGAATTGGAATAAGATTCAAAAGTAATATATAACTCACGAAGATCCGTTGAAAAAAAAAGCGAAGTACATTTTCTATTTCATTTTTTTTTATCATGTGAGAACATGATGTTGTTTTCGTTACGGGGTTTTGAATAACTGAAGGCAACGAATAATTGAAGCTCGAAATAACGTAGGCAATGAATAAAGCATAAATGGCAATTTTCATTTTCATCTGCTTCACCTGCTTTTTCCAGTATTGCATTATTTATTATGTATGCTTCTTTGAAAACAGATGCGTTTTTAAAAGGTTGATCTGCTGTTAGAACATGGGGTTTTCACCATAGTAATCCTACGAGTCCATCTCTCCCCATGGAGTCATTTACTGCGCATGCGCAGATGATTTCCGTTATATCTCGTAAACTACATATGTTAGAGACATAGAGTTTTCACCATTGTAATCCTACGGGGTTATAGAAGATCCCCCCCCCATGGAGTCATCTACTGTGCATGCGCAGATGGTTTTCGTTATATCTCGTAAACTACATGTGCTAGAGACATGGGGTTTTCACGTAGAAGTACCCTCGGGGATCCCCTAACCCCCCCCCCACCACCACCACCAAATTTCGGATCCACTGAGCATGCGCAGTGCAGATTTTGCTTAATATTGGTCAAATCAATGTTGGATCGATACCATAGTTTCTATGGGTCTCTGGATCTCGATGACGTCAACTTCCGGTCAGACTGGAAGTTGTCATATCTCGGATTCTATGCAACGTTGAGACGAGAGTGACCCGTCTAAACACTCATCTCGGTGAATAGAGTCGAATGACATTTTACCGAATCTCTGGTCTCGATAGAATCCGAGATCGGGTTTCGAAATTTACAAATTCCAGTTACATTGCATTTGCTCGTATAGTTAGATAGTACTCGCCGAAATGCACGTAACGATACGAGTTTTACGTTGCTACTCCCAGTGATTCGCGCGTTACAGACTCTCAAAATTGTTAAAATTAGAATTTTCGAGCGAGATTTTCGACCTCGTTTTTGCAAAAACTCTCATTACGAATGGTATCGATGCACTTTATTCGATGTCCTCTATCGAATGATATCAGATTTACGTCGCTTACGTTATTATTATTAATCAAAAACGAATGATGAAAATTTAAAATTAGAAGCTGATCGAATTAAACATGAGAGTAAAATAGCTTTACAACGGGAACGAAGAAAGCGTATGCTGTGAATTGCAGATTCTCAATCGCAACATTCAACTTCAAACACAGAACGTGTCCATTTGGATTCTGAATCACAATCGTCAACGTTCAACGCAAAATGTCGCCGTTTCGATTCTGAGTTTCAAATATCGCTTTCTAGCTCTAAGCAATTCATCGAAAAAAAAAAAAAATGTTCTCACATGATAACTTGAAATTTGCGATAGCAAATTTCATTTTTTTTAAACTTTAAATAAAAAAATTTTAAATGACAATAATTTATAACAAAAGCTAATACATTTTGAAATTTGCATTCCAGAATTCCCTCGATATAACAGGGAACAAGTTATGAATTAGAGAAAAGCTGGCACCGGGAAGAAATGAATTAAAAATAAATTGTCCCTGTCCTATGTTTAATAAAAGTTGAGTTGGTAAATAATAAATAAAAATTAGTTTTTAAAGCTGAGGTAATTTTTTTCTCATGTGATTGATTTCTTTATATTGTTATGAATTCTGAAAATTGGAAGTATTTTGAATGCTTGATGTCAGTTTTGGCACCGTTTGGCAATATAACAAAATTTTTGGTGATTTTTGGGACAGACATCAATATATTTCGTCGCCAATTATATTGCCAAGATAGTCATAAGACTTGGTGATCTATTGCTGAAAATGTGGTTTGCCAATATCAATTGATAGTTGAAAACTTGGCATCGTGAAATTTCTATTCATTTCTGCATACTTCGGAATAATACACAGTATCTGAAATTTGTGCTTTAGATACGTTTTTCTCAATAGATCGATTTAAAGATTTGAAACAAAACCTGACTTGTAGTCACAAAATACCGCACTTAAATTGATATATTTAAGACATCGTGTTAACTCAAATTCGAAAATCCCGACTTCTTCTGAACAGATTTTACACCGAATTTGACAGGAATATGCACATTTGGTGTAAAATAGGGTAGAACGAAAATGTTTATTATTTTTTTTAGTAATAGTGCGGTACAGCTGTCTTTTAGGTTCAAAAAACAATTTTAAAAAATTTGGTTGCAATAATATATTATAAAGAACCTGAAATTTTTGTAAAAGAATTGAAAAAAATGGAAATTTTTAAAACGGGCCTTTAAATTTTTTTATTATATTTTATTTTGATAATAGTGGAGAAAAGTTAGCTTTTAGGTTCAAAAAGTACTTAAAAACATTTAGTTGCAATACAACAATATCTTGACGTGTTGCAAAGAGCTTACAGTTTGTAAAAAAAATTGAAAAATTATAAACTTTGATAAAATATTTTTATGAATTTTTCATTCATATAATGTAACAAAAGATGATTTTAAATACATGTATAAATATTACAACTGGAAAAAATATTAATTACAAAGTATAACAATAGAAAAAAATATTTTTATGTCAAATTTTGCGTTTCTTACTTCTGTATCCTTGAACTTGAAAGAAGTAGGGGATTGGGATTTATAGCAACAATGGCTGTTATCCCCTGTGTTACGAGCGCCTTTGGCTAAAAACTAATTTTAACTTTAATCATACTAGAGCTATAACTTGCTTTTAGAACTCTAAAATCAGCATTAACTGCGCGCGAAACCAATGTATGTTTTCGTATATGGCAACTATGCAAAGCAAGCAACTAACTATATATATAACATGTAAATAGAATTGTAATATAGATAGAGAGATAATAAGACGGAGTCAGATTAATAATGAGTGGATTATTTCACATTACGATCCCACATCTTTGAATCTTATTAGCGAAGAAACGACTGAATGAAATGAAATTCAGATAGAGTCTCAACACCCTGTTTCCAGATGAAGTTTCTGTCAGTTAACAGTAACAAAGCAGTTCCGATGATGCGATTTAGTCCATATTCGAGATTCTAAAGTTCCAGTGAAAAGAAGAGGTACAATAAAGCTTCTGTATTCTTAATGATTACAAATGCTACAGCTGCAAAATATTTGTTTCTACTTCACTGCCACATTCAACTGTTGTTTTTTTTAAATTTAATTTTGGCATATTCACACGTGAGTCAATCTTTGCTTTTCTGTATCCTTCTCTCGCGATTGAATCACAGACATTTTGAGCCAATTCGGTCATCAGTTTCACAGCTCTTTCCACTGCGTGCGTAAGACAAAGAAGCCGGGGAATGCCGATAACGGAGTCCCTCATACTATTTGGTTCACCTTCAGATGCCTTCCGTATAAAGTTTTTCAGAGAGTCACTGAAAACATATGTTTTAACAAGGGAGGTTCAGTTACGTCATTTTTAAGCCATGAGATCATGTCGATGTAATACTTTGTATTGAAGTTTATCTTTGGAACATTAAAGTTTCTGACTCTGTCTTTACTTTCTGTTCTTGCTTTTAAAACAGGTCGTGAACAAAGTTCTCTTTGAATTTTACGTTCACCACTTAACAAGGACAAAAGAATATTTTCTGGAGCAGCAAAGTACACCTTTCTTTCAACAATCTGATCTATAACGTTCTTAAGATCTCAGAGAGATAGCGTGAATATGAGATAAGGTTAAAAAGAGTTTGGAATCATAAGTACATGAAGGTTTTAATAATATTAAACCACACAGGCACATGGCAATTTTATCTCTTCTTGTCTATTTCATGGATCTGGTTGGTTTGCCTCTTTTTTTATAAAGAACACTGTTGTTCTTCGACTTTGCCATTGTCACTAGCAATCATTTCTGATACACAAGTTTTTTTGTCCGTTCTTGATTTAACTTAATTATTCTCGTAGTACTGTACTCTTTCTTGAAAGCGCTTGTGGTAGCAATACCAATATTACCTATAAATCTTTTCCTGTTAGAGCGTTGATCGTTTAGAAATTTTTGTTTCATAATTGGCACTTTTTTTTCTTTTGTACAAATCAGCAATAGCAAATAAACGTTTCTTCTCTAAATTTTACGATGGTGAAATCAAATTTATTTGAACATTTTCTGCTTTCAGACTTTAATAAATTCCTGTATTTAGCATGATAAGCTATTATCACTTTTGAAATTCTTTTGCTAGAAGCAACGGGAATAGAAGTTCTTGACCATATTTGTTCTATTATGGAACTAAAGTATCACATATTTCACTTACAGAAGGATCCTTCTCTGAAGCAATTTTGAGACTATGCCTAATATAGTAGTAGCACTTCATAACAGATTCGTAAGTAGGCAGTTCAACTTCAAGCAAATCACATTTGTCTTAACTTCACTAATTTAGACTAAGCCATTTTTACTCATTGCAAAGCACACAAGCGCACAAACTAACAAGCCAGTTATGTTAATCAGTTATACAATAGACGAAGCGGAGACGCCAACTCAATCGAATTCGGCAAATCTACTGATTTAAAACCAGGCCTTTCCTTATCACCAGACGCAGACAAATATTCGCTTTACCTCTATAACAACCTGCTGAACCACTCCTGCTGGTGTTTACGGGATTTGTCGCTTTATATTGTTACAAACCTGTAATTTTGCTTCCCATCATGAATAGTGTCATCGTAAAAAAGACCGTTTTACGACCAGTCCTGTCGCGTGTTGAGCGGATGCCGCGTCAGTGAGAGCGGTTGTTGTTGGCGTCATGTTGTGTGTGGAGTAGCCAGTCGTATGGTAGTTATACAACTAAAACTAGGGGCAGCGAGAAGTTCAGCCGTTTGGAAAGACCGTAGAGCGAAGCTCCAAGGATCCCCTCTCCTGCTGGATTCTGTCTGGCCGCTTTGTGTGCTGAGGTCGATTACTACTTGTGGGCTATTATTTACTGTAGTGTGCTGTCCTGTGTTCGTCTCGTCTGTGTATATTTGTCGTCTTTGTGTTAGTGACTTCGTGTTTAAATAAACGTGGTTGTTGTTTTCTACTGAGGCCTGCTGATTGTGTTCTCACACCATACACCCACTACAAGCGAACCGTGGAATCCGTAACAATATCTTCTATAGGCATAATGATTGCGTTCACATATAATTGGCTAAATATTGATTACATATTTATTGATAAAAGCGAGGAAAAGAAGAAAACTTTTCTCAGAGTTCAAAGTGACAGCAAATGAAATAGTAGAAAATCAAATCATAAACATTATTTGACTTCCAGTTGAGTTATGACACGTTTCAATTTCTTTCATTCCTCAAAATCTGCAGATTACTACTGGCGTGATAGGCATAATTTTAACATGATAATGTTTTAGGTTTGCAGACTATATCTAACTGCGTTATCCGACAAGAAATATAATGACTAAAAATTATTCAAAACATACTACAGAATTACAGAAAATACTATTACATCTAGACCTATCAATTTTCCCTTGTATCTATTTCTTAGATAGCAAAGGTTCACTAAGCAAAAAAAAAAAAAAAAAAAAAAAAAAAGCAATTTTGAATTAGATTTTTATTTTAAAGACAATAAATCTTTTGATTCTTTTTTTCTAGAAACAGAATTATATTTATTGCTCAAAAATTATTTTTACATTGTTTTAACACAAACGCGCACGCACTCTCTCTCTCTCTCTCACACACACACACGCACACAAAATAGTTTTTATTATTTTAATTTCAGAATCAATTCACAACTATGCTTTTTGTTGTAATTTTATTGTCTAATTTCATTACATTTTATACCCTCAGGTAACTAACAGCACACCAATTTTGTACCCACTATGTTGGCGAGAACCCATCATTGTACTGGAAGCTTCTAATGGCCATACCTGAAGTGCCCCCCCCCCTCACCATGGTGATTGTGGTGTTGAGTAATCACAAATTGACTCCTCCTATCCTCCCGAAAGCACACGGATAAAACTGTATGATCGAAACCACCGCGACAACAACACTGGCGAGAACTGTGGTATTGTCCTAAGGGCCACCATCAGCCACGATATACCCTTTTCTTGGGAAGACGTCCCGTCATCGGTGGGAAGTTGCCAACTCCCATCTCTTTCTGCACTGAGAACCAACCACCATACCGGAAGCTTCTAATGCTCATACCTGAAGTCTCCCTCCCTAAGGGGATTGTGATGCTAAATAATGATGGCATAAAAAATAAAGCAGTTGAACTTTTATTAAAAACTTTGTTACATACAGCCCTTTTTTTGATTCGCTAAGATATTTATTGCGAGGTACACGAGTTTTTTTGGTTCTTTCCTTTACTTAAAGGAACCCATGATGATCATAAACTATTCTTAAAAGTATGGAAATCAGTTCAACGCAAGTTCATCATTCAGGATCCCACACTGGCGCTCCTCTCGGAAGTTTCTTTCTTCTGCATTTACTAAATTGAGTTTATTAAACTGGAGGACAACTTTCCGCTATTTTCTGAGCATGATGGGGATACAAGTACAGAAGAAGAGCTAGTCCAACTCTAATTCATCATCTGATATCCCATACTGCAGCTGTTCTCGGAAGTAGCTCTCTTTTTCATTTATTATTGGATTGAGATCTACTAAGCTAAAGGATGGCAATTTTCCTCCATATTCTTCCAGCAAATAATCTAGAGACACTTGGTCGCGAAGCTCTTTTAAATCCGAGTCGAGTGGATAAAACACTACCTGAAAAGAAATGAAAAGAATCGTTTCATTCCGCTTTCCTTAGTTTAAAGTGTCACTTTAATTAAAACATATTTAAGACATTTTTGTTTCTAATTGTATTCCTTTTCAGTATACATTTTTAATAGAAATAAGAAAATTTCAATATTACTAAACTATTACTAATTTGGTTTAATCGAAAATAATTAAGTAAGCTAGAAGAATGTTAAGCGTATTATCCGAATTTTCATGAAACAATGGATTTCATTTTTCGAAAAGGAAAATGTAGTAATCATCAAAGAATTCGATCTCTAGATTGCGATGAATTTTGATATTTTAGATCTCTACGGGAAAAAAAATGTTTTAAATTATTTTTGTCTATTTGTGAAGATGTCAGTGTTGCGAATTTATAATGTTGTTACCGAGTAAAAATTCCAATCTGTAAAGCCGTGTTCATGGCAAGAAAAACAGTTTTGCAATTAGTTCTAACGGTTGGTGAATGGATATCGGACTGACTTTAACGACGAATGAGGCGAGTTAGGCGACAAAATTTAATATATATAAAAAAGTAAGAAAAGCTCTATTAATCTCTTCGACGTCCGTAAAGCATCTAGCGTTTAAGTAAAACTTCTGCAGGGCGGCCTTAACGCGCTTCAAGCGTTCTTTTATAAATTAAACCTTTAGAACGCTTTGTAAGTGTTTACTTGTTATCTGTACAGAAAAAAACTAATCTGTACAGATATATTTGTACTAATATATTATTAGTATATATCACTCTAATTCTTATATATTAGAGTACATAATTAGTCTATATTAGAGTATAAATAATATAATATAATTAGTATACAGAGATAAATACTAATCTGTACAGAGAAAACAACACTACCAGCGGCGAAAAACAGAGGACTGCTGAGGAGAAATTTTTGAGGAAAAGTGAGGATGGCGAAAAGATTAAGACGCGAAATAGATCCTTGCTAGAACCTTCTTTGCCCTGTAACGGAGACTATAATATACAGAGAGACATTCAGTTGAATAGCGAATCGGCAGTCAAGTTCAGCTCAAGCGAGTTGGCAGTTGAGAGTATCAGACGCTTAAAGAGGCGTAAGTAGTCTTACGAAGTTTCTCTCCTGCCAATTATCTTTGTTTGTTGTGATGATTTATAATCGTTTTGCTGCTTGTGTGGTTGTGTGGTAACTGCTTGTGTCTTTTATTGCATTTTTTTTTCTTGTATGCGCTTCAACTGTGTTTTGAGGCTTGTGCTCGTGTTTTTGTGTAGAATAAAGCGTCATCATTTGTTATTTAGCCTGTTGGACTCTGTTTACAGTACACCAACAGCGCCGAATCTTTGATTTTCGGATAATTTTTCCGTAATACTAGTTTTAAAACGGTTTGTGTTGGTGGATTTTATTGTACAGAACCTATATAATTATCTCATTAAAAATACTACTTAAAAATTTGATAACTTTACGCCTAAAGGACAGCTCAATAAACTGTTTTGAATTTCCTTCATTTCTTGCACGTCAGATGACGAGTCATACAATTTATAGATAGTTTCCAGCCAATCCACATTGTCATATTATCATGATTTCATGTCTCAGCATAAAAGTTTTATAAAATTTTATCGAATAAAAGGGGAAATACTCGATGATGAATAAACAACATACTCACCTGAGTCTGCTGCTCAAGAGGCAAAGCAGAGATTACATTTCGGTACAGAAGTTGCAGAAGTGCCGGTGTCTTAATGACATGCAAGTATCTTACACCCAAAGTGCAATCGCACTGTAAGACGAAGAATTTATACAAAAAGCAAAAGCATTAATAATATCTTAAGCAAAATTAAAACTCACATTACAGGTAGATTGAATATTCATTGTACATGCTTTTAGAAGGCCTAAATAGTACAAAAAGAAACCACAGTCATATAAATACCTCATATAGAAATTTTTCAGTTTTGTCTAACATTTCACAGACATTTACAATAGCAGATGAAAAGGAATAACTCTAATGAGAAATCAGCCAGTGTAAACTCCCTGGAACATGCTCTCTAGTAGCCATATCATTTCCTCATCTGTCTCGATAAAATTGTGGATCTTGGACAAAGCTGTGAGTACCCAGATTTTTTTTCTTGAAAGTCCCACACATGAGTGTTTTGTGCTTCATAGAGTAAGAAAGAAAGTCGAGTATGCGTTCAAAAAATCTTTTTTCAGAACTCTTGAAAGCAAAATTTGATACTAAATTGCAACTTTAGAAACAATTTCACAGACCGAAATTCATATATTTAGAAGTTGTTGCCTTTTATTGCTTTCGCATTTTGATAGATTCGAAAGTACAGATCGGTCAACCGTTAGGGAGATTCGATTCAAAGTTTGGAGAAAATCTATTCATTAGACGATAATATACACATTTCGTTTATGTAAATCATTGCATTTTTGGATTATCGTTCTTACATTCTTAAGAAAGTGGCCAACCAGGAGCGGATTTTGGTTTAAAATTTGATGTGGGTCTACAGTTTAAAGCTGCACTGAATTTGCCGTTCACCTGCAGTCGAACTACTAGATTTTTTTTATTTTCAGATTCTCCCGTAGACAGACTTCTTGAGATTGGATTTCATTCGAAATTTGATAAAAATCTGAAAATATGAAATCTACGCCATATATCAAATTTTATGAGTCCCGCTCAAAATTTTTTGAATTATAGTGTTCACAGATGCAGATAGAATTTCTGTGTCCTATTCGCAGATTCTGGGAGGTCTTAAACGTGGAGATACGTCAAATCTCGAAATCGAATTTTCAGCGACTGCAATGCTTTTTCTTTGTGTATTTCAAATGCGAGAGTGCAGAAAAGCCTGCCTGATAACTTTATGATACATTAAACCATGTTGAAAGGAGAAAAACTTTACTCCTCGTGCAGAATTTTACTATGACTGAAATCAGTGCTTAAAAATTAGTTTGTAAAGTCTTTTCAAGTAATGGTGAATGTTTCAAGGATATTAATACCTTATTATGCAATAATTAATAATTGTTAAGACAGAAGATTTGTATGCTTTGACTTCTACATGATTAGTAGGATTGAACTTTTATGTGTCAGACACTATAAACGAATTGCTAAACTAATTCAAGCATGTATTATATAGATTATGGGGAAATAACAAAGATTTGGGTTACAAAAACGCATATTGGCAGAATTCAGAAAGCAAACCTCTATACTCTTAAAGCTCTGCTTTTGGAATTCTATCAATATCCATTTTGTAATATCCCATTTGCCAATATCCATTAGCTTAAAAGTTCATTTTCCGCATTCTCATGTAGACAATTTTCCGGGAACTTAGAAATCTTTAGAAAGAAATCAGGTGAAACATTTTAAAAAATATAAAGTATATAGACAGACGTTAATATGATAGCAAATTACAACTGGAATCTTTATCCAGATATTAGTTCTCACACAAAAAGAATGTAAGAAAAGACAAAAACATATTATTCTTCGATTGGAGAAATAAAATTCTTATCACAATTTGAACTTAGAATTGAAAGTATAATGTTAACATTTCTACATTTGTTACTTTTTATCAAAATTAAATTGCTTTTTTTTTAAAATTCGCACGGGTATAATTTAACAAAAATCAAACAAAAATTTAAAAGAAAATTTTACTTGATGATAGCTAACAGAAGTCAGTATAGGTTTTAGCACACCAAAGAAAGAAACTAAAAAAATCACAAAAAATTTCCATGGAGCTGAAAAATTTATTTTGCAAACATATGTAATCTAAGAAAAAAATATTTTATATCTGAATAAAATCGAGATTGTTTTTTTTCATTATCAATTATTTCCATTTTTTTAAAAAAATATATTTTTCATGCAGTGATTACTTCTGCACTTCTCATAACTATATTACATCTTGTACTTTAATAGTTCCTGCCAAATTATTGCAGTCATAGGCGCATGTGGTGCGATAAAATCAATAGCAGCTAAATAAAAACATCAATCGATCGTAATTATTATTATTTATCTCATGATTGTGCAGATAAAACCATAGAAGATAGTAACGCTAATATCGGTTTTTGACCATATAACGCTGTAACTGGTCATATCGCGTAATGCATAATTATTTTACCATGTCTTTTATGAATAAACATAATTATCTTCGTTTTAAAGTTAAGGAGGATGTAAAGATTTAAATAAAACCTCCGTCCATTACTATTTGCACTTTTTATGATATCAAGACAAACTGCAATAAAACATTATAGGAAGTTCTACAGTGCTATAGAAAAATTATTGTTTCAATTACTTCCATAGGAAAAAGTATAATGAAGCCATTTTATATTTACCCAAAAAATAACATTTTTTTTGTCTGCCTTGTGAAGTTGTCACAATTTCCGAAAATTCGAACATACAAAAAGGTAGTTTCTGTCCCTAATATTTATGTGTTCCAGGTTTCTTATTGTACTAAATTGAAAGCACTCCACAAGTTTGTACTTGGCAGTTTTCCTTTACCTTTTACCATTCTGATTATAAGAAAATTAACGCTGGAGCTCGGCCATTGCAAATGGTTGCATTGTATAGATCATAGACATTTTACTACACTTAGACACAACTTTTATAACAATGGCTGCCTTCTTTCTGTAGGGCTTGCACATGACTTAAGTGGACATCCTTCATATACCATATCAGTTCTTGTCAGACTAGCTAATGGGACGGTGCATATGATGCGGCAAATTCAAGAGATATAAAATAAAAAAATGACTACTATATTAAGGATGACCTGCCAATTCTGGTCTGAAGTCGACCCCAATGATCATGGAGACGATGGCCCGAAGAGAGAGGAACGAGCAGCAGACGAAAAATAAGTGTTTGGGGTGGAGCTATGAACCGAATCAACACCCCCTCCCCCCAGAGCTATTGCCATGTATCCAAGTATATTGCATATATCCAAATTTATTTTCAAATACAATTGTTTTACAAGAACATGAAATAAGATATTTTTTATATTATGTTTAAACGAAAAAAAATAGCGAAAAGATTGTTTAACATCAGAGAAATATATATGTTATCAATCAACAAAACGAGAAGAGATCGCTTGAAGGAATTTTACTTGATGCAACTGAAGATGACAGAAAAGTTATAATCATATAAAAATTGAACTTATAAAAGGCTCGCAAGTATGTATACAATAAATTGTTGTGTTGAATAAGATAGCATATTGAAGAATTGAAGCAGTCATTACCACTGCATCGTCCACATTTCAAATATGATGGTGAATCATCATATTCTATAGTTTTCCCTTGTTTATTAGAAAAGAAATATAGGATTTATTAACAAGCATGACAGACTTCAAATAGTAGTACTGAACAACATGGGAAAATAAACGTATCAATGTACCTAATTACGTAATTTCAACAATGGTCTTAAAGATTAAAAAAAAAAAAAACTTACGTGAAATACATTGTAGCAAATTGGCAGGCATGTTATAATTTCTGACATATTAGCTTGAGAAAAACCATCGCAATCAACAATGACAGTTATACCGCAGAGTTGTGTAACAGAATTTTGCATCAGGGTTTCAAACACCATAAGTTCCAGTCGTATTAATTCCACAAATGGTACTTTTTGGAAGTCAACTTTCCCTGAGATACACGAAGAAATGTTTAATGAAGCTGTTCTAAAAATTAATCTTACACTGCATAATTTATACATTTTCGTTTCTGCCATCATTGTGAATATATCAAATCATATGATTTAATTTTTATATTTTTGTCTTTTTGCGAATTCGAAAATTCCTTTTATAAAGAAATATCAATTAAAGCAATAAATTCTTTTATTCATTAATTTTACTTGAAAATTTAAATTTAAGTTCAGGGTGATTCAGAAGTTCAGCGACATTTAAAAATTCAATAAATATCTAACGAATGACGATAGAAGGAAGTTGTCTGTGTGGAAATGGAATTATTAAAATCATTGAACGTCCAAATGTTTTGCGCTATTTTGAATAATTTTTATAATACTTTAAGAAAATTTTGGTTTACTGATTCAAAAAGTAAAAGTTTAATGCAGAAAAACAAAAAAGCATCACATCAAGTTTAAAGAAGGGTAATACATTTTTTCCACGTCAAATTATACTAGAAAAATGAGTTGTCGTGATGACAAATGAATAAGCTATAAAAGGATTTTTAAACCATCGATTACATATAAGTTTAAAACTAAAATAAGTCAACATCTTTATTAAAACTATACTTTATCAAGCAATTTACTCAATATAATAAAAAAAAGACTGAGAACGCTATAGCAATGGGAAATAATTATAATTATTTATAGCAATGAAAAGTATTGCTGTACAGTATATTTTTAAAAAGAAGAAAATTGTACGGTAACTAAATTGATATCAAATAAAAGAATTTTTAAAAAAATTTTATACGGTGTCAGAATAATTTTTGTACTGTAATGTATTCCGAAGTTAAAAAAGAAAACTCCGAATTATTCGTATAACTTTTTATCGTATAATTATAACTAAAAAATATTCCAAAAGAGATTTCCGAAACCCATTCTTATATTCCAAAGTTTGTTTCTGCCAAATTTAATGAATACTCTGAGACTCACCTAGTTTAATAATAACCACAGCTGATAAATTTTTAGCTCTATACGGAAGGGCTTTTATGTGGTCAAGTGCTTGAGCTGGTAAAGTGTTACTTGGAAGGTAGTTTCGGAAAATTTCCGGATGAAGGTTCCGATTAATGTAATATGTCTTAAGCCACTTTAGAGCAATGTCGAGACGATACTTCGATGATATGAGAAATTGAAGCAAAAAATTGTCATCAAGACAAGGTCGGAAACCAGTATTGTCTAGAAGACCTAATAAAAACCAATTAAGATTTTTCAAGAAACAAAATTTTTAAACAAATTTCATAAAAATTATTTTAATGCCTCTTTTATTAAAGCACAAAAAATCACTTCGTATATATGTGAACATAATTTAGCAGTTGCGTAGCCGAATAGAAGACACTTTTGAAATTTTGGACTTCGATTTATTTTACCTCGGGAGGCATAATTTACATGTAAATATAAAGCGGTAAAACATTCATCAGTTTACATCGCGACACAAGAGCAGAGGGGCAATAAAGAGCGGAAGAGACCTCCCCCCCTCCCTTAAGTGATTTTATAATGAGATTTTTATAGGGATTTCTTCGACATGTGTCGATTTAGGATAGGGAAATTTAGGTATCTTTAAAAGAATGTGTTAAGCATTAGAGATTTTTATCCCTTCACTCGGAGCGTGAGAAGAACAGAAAAGTAAACATCTTTATAGAGGGAATTGGATGTGGAATTAATAAAAAAAATGCGGAATTGGATCAGAAATTGTGAGAACATTTTAGAATTAAGATAAAAAATAAGATAAAAATTAGGAAATTAATTAAGACTTAAATTATATTTTAAAATATTACATGTATACATTTCATAAATCATAAAAACAAAAGGTAATTCAAGGTCATCAACACATGTATTCTTAATGGAATGAATTTGTACTTTAAACGGGATTATGGTATTTTCTGTAAATAGTATTGAGCAATTAAGAGACAAGATACTGCGCTCATCCCAAATGCTATATTAAATCAAAGACAAGATTGAAATCCGAAACAAAACTGAGATACAATATAATACTTTTAAAATTACACAAAATTACATTATTTGATTACATAAAAAAACCGAGTAAATTCAATATGGATACATGCAATATGAAAAAGTTAGAAAAAAAAAGTGTAATACAAAAGAGAAGTACAAAGAACATACCTCCTTACGTGTTGAGAGAAATTGTTTATTGGATATTTACGATGTATCAAATTTCGAGACTTTGGCGTCTTTGAGTGGTAAAAACTATTGGGTATGTGCAATGAAAATAACGATAGAAATTTTTTAAGAACTAAGTTTGAAATAAAAAGAAATAATTTGGTATAAAAATATATATAAGGAAACAAGTTAATTAAAACATTAAAACAAACATTAAATTTTGTATAAAAGTTGGCTGGAAAAAAATCATGAAAGAAAAGAAATATTCAGGCCAAATTTTGTATTTTGAGGTTCGTAATAGACCATGTTGATATAGATGACTTTCCGCAAACTGCAATTGCGCAATTGCAGTTTGAGGTCTCCGTTATTGCAAAGTCTCGCAAAAGGGATTGCACATCGCTTTGATACGCAATCCCTTATTTATATTTTCAAATCATTAAGATGGGTTCAAAGACAGAGCAGGGATATTACTAACAATAAGATTATTTTTTTCATTTCTTGATTTGAATTTTTATTGAATTCGTTCCGTAACATATTAATCCTTTTTTATAATCTGATTTATCGTGCTAATAATAAATTTGGAAGGAGATAATAGATTTAAAAAAAGTATCTAAAAACAGTAAGTTTGAATTCATTAATTTTGTTATAAACATGCATTTTAAAATTTCTTTACCTTCTATAATTAGAATATTGTTACAAATCTGTAATGTTGCCTCCCTGCACGGTTAGTTCAATCACTGGAAAGACCGTTTTACGATCAGCTCTGTTGGGTGCTGATCGGGTGCCGAGTTAATGATCTCAGAGTTTGGTGACAAAATAGATAATACTGGAAACTTTCAAAATTTTAGCGATTCAGCCAAAAGGAACCGATATATGTCTGATTGGTCCAGAACCTTCTCCTCCTAACTCCCGGGAGCTATAAAAGGCCGGTAGTCTCAAGCCGAAGTCAGTGTCACATTTTTTTCATTTTCTCATTCCGTCTCCAGTCATGGAAGGGAACGGACGTTCTGAGAGAGAGCAGATGCTCAAGTAATTTTTCTAAGAGCAGTAAAGACGCTTGTCCGTCAATTAAATGAGTAGGATTCAATGATAACGCTGATCCTTCCCCAAGGGGAACTAACTACTCATACAACCACACAGTACCATCGGGAACGGACAACAAGTCAAGTACTGTTGCATCTCCCAGGGCAAGTAGCTATTCTAACTGCAAAGAAAAAAAACCCAACAGAATCCTCCTAAATTCATTAATACCAAATATGTAAAGGAAATAGAAGCATGGATGGAATAATATAAATTAAGTAAAAACACCAACGACAATTACCCCAACTTTGAAATAGACCTAGCTGTAAATGAAGATAAACAAATGGACATCGACGACACATCTCAAGTAAACCTAAAGTAAGATGATACAAACAATGTTAACTTTCAACCAGTAAACCCAAAAAAGGCTGCTAAAATTAGGAAAACTGAAGAAAAACCCGAAAGCATTGAGCCAAAACCAAGATACCCAAGAAATTACCAACAATAGACCTGCTACTATAAACCTTAAACTCACAAGTAACTACAATATCACACTCCAAGAGATACACAGATAATTCCCCCAGACGGAAAATAAACTGATCAGAAATATGATTGCAATCCAACCAGCTAATGAAGAAGAAAGAACTAAAATCATTGAAATGTTAACAGAGAAAAAGGAAGAATTCATTCTATCCGAAAACTATGAAGAAAGGCCAATAAAAGTTATACTGAAAGGACTCCCCCTAAATGCAGATAAGGAAGAAATCCTTAAAGAACTCGAAGAAAGAAACTACATAATTATTAGAATATCTCAACTTAGAAACTACAAGATGAAAACCCTATACCCAATATTCCTACTCAAAATCAAGAAGTTTAGAAGTGCTCTCAATATCTACAACGAAAAATCCCTCCTCCATCTAAAAATCAAAATTGAAAGTTACCGAAGAAAAACAACCGCAACCATCTGCTATAACTGTGCAGGCTTTTATCATTCAGCCAGGAACTGTATACTAACACCCAAGTGTATTAAATGCGGTGGTACACACGCAACCAGGAGTTGCAGCATAACAGAAAAAAATCCAAGACCCAGTTTGCGTAAACTGCAAAGAAACAGGACATATAGCTGCTTGGAAAGGTTGCATCAAATTCCCCAAGATAACATCAATAAATGGAAGACCCTCCTACGCAGAAATAACGAGAAAAAATCAAAGAAATCAAGAACCTCAACCCATCTCCCCACCTCGAAAACAGAACACGGAGCCTACTTTGACAGCTAATGAAGAATTCCCCTCCCTCCTAGAAACCCTGGAAATCCTAAAAGAACTAAGAGAAGTACTTAAAGAATTCCCTAAATTAATAGAAGCAGCCAAGTTAGCAAAGAAAACAGACAACAAAGAAGAGAAAAAGATGATTATCCTCAACGCTCTGATCGGCTAAGTCCCACCAAAAGCAAAGTCATCCCTCTGCAATAACCCGGCGTCCTGATTCGTCACCTAAGAACAATAGTTTATCCCTCACCGAACTCAGAAAACCGTCCTGCATCACCCTCTCCTACTCTCCTGACAGCCTGCTTTTCTATTGGCCAAGACATCTCTCCCACTCTCCCTCACCTGCAAAGAGCAAATTTCGTGTGAAGAATCAAGGCAATTTCTCTCCTCCCACCGTATTATCAGGAACCACCACAGTTCATGCCATCATACCTAAAACTCAAGTGTAATCAGCCAGTTATGTCATTAAGGGGATAGTCCTATTCCAAAGACGGGTGCCCCGATAAGCCTACCATCGAAGATCGAAGCCGAAATCAGTGGTAGTCATGAAACGAGTCATGGAAAGAGACGGCGAATAGTTGGATCAATCCCTCGAAGCATAAACGTTGTGTGGAGCTCAAGCGTTTGCTGAATTGATCTGTGTGCCGAGTCCTGGTGTTTGGAAATAGCATCTAGTAGTGTAGTAGTGAGTCGGCAGTTGGATATAGCTAAAGTGAGGAAACAGTGGAGAATTGTAGACATTTGGAGAGACCGTAGAGAAAATCTACTTAGATTCTCTCCTTCTGCTGAATTCTGCCTGGCCGGCTTTGTATGCTGTGGTTGTTATTACTACTTTTAGGCTACTGTTTGTTGCAGTGTGCTGCTGTACGTTGCCTGTGTTGGTCTCGGCTGTATATTAGTATCTTCGTGTTTAATAAACGTCGTCGGTGTTTTCTACTGAGGCCTGCTGATTGTGGTTTCTTCATAGACCAAAAAATCGGAAAAGAACCACGGAAGAGTTCCCGTAATAATATTATAGGATCTTCTTAGTTTCTCTAGATAAATAGCTTTGCAACGAGAGATAAAATCTTGGAAATTAAATATAATAAGATAGCCAATGTCACAGGAAAGCAGAGTTACTTAGAACATATGGGATTTCATAGAAGTGAAGAAATAAGTTGGCCAACACAGAAGAAAAACTAGTTCCAGTGAGAAGATTTTTATTTGTCGGAAATATCTTCTCCGTTGAAATTAAAGTTATCGCGAATGCAAAGGAGGTAAGTTCTTGTAATTTTGGAATAGAATTACTTGCATTTCGCAGACTGAGGAAAGCAACAAGACTCGATTTGCAAAATTCGGAGCATAAAATAAATGTAATTTTGTTTTATTTAAAATTAAGAAATGCTAATATTTAAAATTAGGCAGAAGAAACCCCAAAATGGAATTGAAGATTAAACATTCAGAACTTCCGTTCTAATATTCCAAACATAAAACAGCAAAATTTAAGAAGCTACTGTATCATTATAGAACACTTCTGCTTTGATTATAAAACAATTACTAACAGATATTTTAAATGAACAAAATATTAATGCTTTGAACTCGACATGTTGACGAACGAAAGGCGAAACATCGAGTACTGGAAGTGGATGAGATGATAAAAGATAACTATGGAAAATATTGTCACAATTTATGAACCGTATATAGACATTTTAAAACACACTTGTATAACACAGTAAAGGGTCGACATTTTAAATGACAACGAATCTCAAAAGAAGTATCATCATTTAAATTGCAAAAGACCGCATGTTAAAAATTCTATTTAGCTGAAATCCAATAGTTAGTAATCTTTCGTACTGCGAAAGCAAGTTACGTTGCTGAAATAAAAAAGCATGATTGCCGCATTCTACGGCGAAATATATAGTAAGCAGAGCATACACAATCTTTGAAATATCAAAAATAAAATATAAAAAAAATCTATGAATTCTTCCGTTAAAATGAACATTCTTTTAAACCTTCAGGATTTAATTTTTAAACATGATACATTCTTTACATTGTTTACTTAAGCAGCCGTCTTCCTTTTTGGCATTGGCGACTTTGTTTCTATTGGCGATACAAACGAGTACCGATTATTGGATTCCATTCAAATAGAATTTTTGATATACGACATTTTGAAAATTGGGTATGTTTCGTTTTGAAATGTGTGCTGTAATTTAGTAAAGGATTTATGACATCGCTAACATATCTTATTACAATTTCCTAAAATACAAAATGTGATGTTTATAAAAATAAATTGTCCGAATATTTTGAGTTATTTTTTTTAATATTTCTAATTTTACTTCATCGGCTTTCAGAATGCAATTTTTCTTCGTCGAGAAGTGAATAAACTTACTTCAACACATCAGCCGACATAAACCAATAAAAAGACAAGGGATACAAACTATCGATTTAAGTATGAGCACTTAATAACAGTCCAGTTAAATCTCCAGATATGGCTCATATGAATTATTGTATTTTTAGAGTGTTGAAAAAAAATGTAATGTGCCAATCAATTATTTTGAATGCTTTGGGGTATAAAAGAACGGAAAAAAATCCTGTAGGAAATTTTACTAAAACGAACTTAAACGAAGAAATAAAGATGAATAAGTAATATAAATAACGATAACGAAAGAAAAAAACCGCCATATATTATATATTAAAAAACTACTATTTCCTTTTTATTGTATTTAGTAATGTCAGCTAGTTCGAAATGCGTTGATTTACTTTTTAAAAATTTCTGTTCATTTCTACTGTTGCTGAAATGATACTGAAACTAAACAATTTTTACGCTAGCAGATAAGCCATACATACTTGCAAGCATACTTTTCAGTTCATTTAAACTTCGGGTTTTTATTCCGGGAACTTCTCCGTAATGGGCTTTATTCCTGTTCAGGCGCACATCATCGATTTCGACGTCACTGAATTCCAAACTTTCCAGACAGGTAGCCATTTTCAACATAATTTGAACATGTGTAGAAAATTTATCGCCTTCTTAAGTGGTTTTTTAAAAACAGATTTATGCATAAACAGCATATAATTAAGACCTGAAAAAAATGAAATATTAATTGTGTGTCTGATAAGCAAAAGCACAGGTTTTCGATTCAATTGCGGTTAGAATTCTAATCTTGAAGATGTATGTACTTCTTGATATATTCAAAAATGAGTTGTAGAATATCCAAAAATATTTCGATATATTAAAAAACTGGCTAAAGGAGTTCTTATTGCCTTTAGATTGAGAGAATTTCATGAAAGCAATCCTATCCCTAACATCCGATTATTAAATAGGCAAAGTAAGAAATTGCTTGGGGGGGGGTTACATCTTTAGAGGGTGTAGAGCCTCCGCGACTTTTTTGTTGTAATTTGAAGGTTATTTAATACTAAAAAATATGCAATTGGACTTATTTAAATTATACTCAAATATTATTTAAATTGTGGACAATATTCTAGCAACATTCTGAATTAATTACCATTTGAAAGTTTTCAACTGTGCTATTTTATAACTCTAAAAAAGTATGGTGCATCAAAAGTTAAAAAAATGCCCGTTACTATTATTAAATATTATTTAGATTGTGATATGAAAAGTTTCATGAAGTGTTTATGAAATGCACAATTGAAAATTAAATTTCAATTGAACATTTTTATACACACGATATACTTAATCCATTAACACTATGTGAAAGTTATATTACTAACTTTACACTTTAACAAGTTATAGAGCTAACTTTATTGTGCTAATTTTATGAATCTGAAGGCAAAAGGGATTATTATGTAAACCCTATAAGTTTTCTACGAACTGGGAAGTTAAGCGAATCAGCGTCCAATTTGAAAGAGTGGAATAAAGCTCTTGCCATCGAAGGACAGCTCGTAACGCTTCAAAAAGACACTGGTGCTGAAGTGAATATGTTGGCTTTTAGTATTTTCAATCCATTTACCTCAAAATCCATAACGAGTAAATGCGGTGCGATGTTAAAAGCTTTTGGAGGTGCCGCAATTAAACCTGTATCTATTCTTTAAACTGTATTGTTAATAATATAATTGATTTTATTATAGTATAAAATCCACAGACGAAATAATTATTCGGTATTAATGAATGCTCTAAATTGCCTCTCATTCACTTTGATAATGATCTTGACCTCATAGTTAAAAAAAATCAGATCATTATATAAATGCGTCATTTACTACTACCCCCCCCCCCTGTTTTCTTTCATAGGGCTAGAGCGTCTTCTCTGTGATCCGGGCGTCTCGGATTCGAGTCGCGGTTCGGCCATGGTTCTTCTTCTGTGTTCTATCTGTGAGTAGTGTGAATGTCCCCCCCCCGTAAAAAGGTGTTGTGCAAGCGAATGTGACGCATGAAGTAGTTAAGTCGTACTCTTTGCCCTAGTGCTACTGAAAAAACAAGATACGCTCTCTGCTTAAATCGCTGACAGACAACTGTCAGTGGGCTTGTAAAGTGCCATAAGTCACAAGAATTTCTAAAGATGACTTTAGAAGTTCTTGTGACTTAGAAAGGCAAAGTTCTTGTGACTTAGGCAAAGAAATATAAATCTACCGGGTGATCCAAAAATCTGGAACAACTTTAAAAAATAATAATTCGAAAACGAATAAAGATAAAAAGAGATGCAATTTGCACCAAATAAATGGTAAAGAAACCGGATTTTGTATGACATATTAAAAAAAAAGTGTTCTGTTTTCCACTAACAGATGTCGCGGTAGTGTCACTGATATTGGATTATGCAAGGAGATTATGATATTAGAAATTTTTATTTGACAAACAGAACTCTGACTCAAATAACAAGTAGCTGAAATTTACAACTGTTCAGTGTGCTGTTCATCATTCAGCAGCACAGCTGTCAGAAGGGGAACAATACAGTTAACAGCATTCAACAACATTTCCTTTAGTATTGCAGAAATATGTTGGCGGATGGCTTTTTTCAAATTTTCCAATGTTTGCGGTTTGTAGCGGTATACCCTAGATTTCAAGTAACCCCATAGCCAAAAGTCACAAGGTGTTAGATAGGGAGATCTTGGAGGCCATTCGTTTCGACTGATAATGTGATCCTCCCCATATTTTGAGCTTAGCAGTCGTTGCACTGGCACAAACATATGCGGTGGTGCTCCATCTTGCATAAAGGCGATTATCTGTAATGCCTGACGTGTTTGCGATTCTGGAATAATCTTATTCTGCAACAATGTTGCATATCGCTCACCAGTGACAGAAATCGTTTTTAAACCCGTCTCGGTGACTCCCTCGAAAAAAAAATGGACCGATTAAAGAATCAACCTTGACACAACCACACCAGACACACTTTTGGTTGATGCAGGGGTTCTTCAACAAATGCATGTGGGTTTTTCTGTGCTCCACACACGACAATTATGTGTGTTAACACTGTCAGACAGTGTGAAATGCGCTTCATCTATCCAAAGCCCAGTGTAAAACCAGTCGTGCTGCTGTTCCATTTTAATGAATACCCAATTCGCAAAATCTCGTCCCAGATGAAATCGCCAGGTTTCAGTTCTTAGTTGTGCTGCAGCTTGTGCAGATATCGTTTCAGTGTTATTCGCAATGCTCTCCAGACAGATCCGTAAGACACGTCTGTCTGCCTCGACACTTCTCGAGCGCTGCATTCCCCGTGTGCAGAAACGGCTGACATCGATTGAACACTATGTTCGACTGTCGGGACAGCAGTAGCAGATGCTGTAGTTCGGCCACTTCTCGGGCGTGAAGCCAAAGAACCTGTTGCTTCAAATTTCTGAATCATTTTGGTCAATGCAGAGCATGTCATTGGTCCTTTACCATCTCGCATTCCTTTCATGCTACGATATGCTCGCAATGCCAGACTGGAACTACGGCTTTCTCCACTAAAGATAGCATTTCAATGCCTTCAATTTGTACGAGTTGATGAGTCCGCTCTTTTTATATTATTTGTGTTGCTTGCTTAATCCGATATCAGTAACCCTACAGCGCTTTCTGTTAGTGGAAAACAGAGCAATTTTTTTATTGCGTCATATAAAATCCGATTTCTTTATCATTTATTTGGTGCAAACCGCATATTTTTATCTTTATTCGTTTTTGAATTATTAATTTTTAAAGTTGTTCCAGACTTTTGGATCACCCGGGATTTGAAAGTATGAGAAAAATTTAACGATACATATTACTATTACGATCATAAATTACTATTAATTATGAAACGAAAGCGATTAAAGTTTCAGAAATTAAAAGATAAAAATATTATTATTAAAATAGACAAACCCAAGAAATGAGTTAGCTATAATTTAAAAGTAAATGGTACTGTACAGATTTGTCTAGATCCTCAAGATCTTGATGAAGATGAGTTTTTCCAAATACCGTTAGATGGAAAAAATATCATAGAACTCTACAATTTTTGTGCAGCTTTTAAATATCATTCATTTTTATTATGGGAATTTCATGTGCCCTTGAAAGTTTCCTGAAAAGAAACCAAGAGAATCTATTATTATTAATCTATTATTTATTTATTGCAACTAATTCGAAAAAAGAACATGTTGAAATTTTGGCAAAGTCGTTCTTAATATAGGTTTAATTTAGATTTAAAAATGCCATTACATATGTATATTTAGTTAGAATTTTTATTTATTAGTTTTGAACGCGACTTAATTTAGATTTAAAATTAAGGTAGTTCTGGTACTCTAATGCACAATATTTTTTAATTGCAGGGATATTATATATATATTTTTAACTTTCATTGAATTATCTTTTTGTCCAAAAAAATATGGCGTGTATTACATCCATAATTATAATTTTAAGACGTTTTCCTTGCACTCAGACCAACAATTTATTATTTTTAAAACTGACCATAATTTTTAGATGTTGCAGTGGGTAGAATAAATATATAAAAAGATATAACTACATTATTTTTAAAATGAAACACAAAATCTCATAATATTTTCAAAGAGTACATTATTGTTATAATAATAAATTTAATAACATACTGCCTTTTTTATATGCAATCTATTTTTTTTATAAAACAACCATTACTTTGCTTTATTCACTCATTTTTTAAAATTATTTTTCTTATTTATAAAATTAAATTTATTTCTCCTCTTTCACTTCAAAAGATAGTTGACACGAAGTCCAGCGACATGCTTTATACTGTTTTAATGATTATTATAAAACGCTGAAATAAAAGCAGACTTTTTTAAAACTAGTGACAAAAGCCAAAATTAAATTAATATATATTATGTATTCACTAATAACAAATTAAGACAAGCTTATGGTGACAAAATTTCCAATACACTGTTTTTCCCCAAGAAAGTAGAAAATAAAAGGAAATTAAGAACATTAAATGAATTGTACATACCTGTTTTAATACAGTATAATCTTCAGATTACGTTAGTTTTCAAGTAACGGGTAAATGAAACTGACATCCTGCTTCAAAATGAAAGCCTTCCCACTCAATTATACGAAACAAAAGTCGCTTTCAAGTTCAGCCACATCGAATGAATCAATCATCGAAACTCTTATCTGAATGAGAAAAAAAATCTTGTCTCGTTTCTTTTCTACGTATAGCTGAGTGTGCTTGCACACGCAATAATGCGGGAAGATAAAAAGTCAGATGTGGTTAGAAAAGGGGAAACCCCGTATCGGCTTGTAAATTCAATACATAGAAATGCCGCTTATTATAATTTTCTAAGGTTGAAAAATATTCACTGAATTATGATTCTTCTCTTTACTGATCAAAATTTATTTAAATTTTTAAATTACAAAAAAGGATCACTTGCAGACAAATATCATGTGTAATATACTTTAAAATATGAAAAACTTCCTTGAAGTTTCACTTTCTTAATTTCCTGAAAGTAGTACTTAAAATAAACTGAGAGCAGAAATTTTCATTCAATAAAAATAGTTATTCTAATCGTAATTAGCTTTTCACGTTCAAGCAGTTTTAAGGTTGTTTTTTATATTGGAAATATTCATTAATGAAAATTTAGTCGACTTCCAATTTTAAGAGGAAGAATTGAAGGCACGCAATTTCATTTTAATGGCTTTCTAAAAACTATCGAATGTTTCTAAAATATGTTTTGATTAGATTACAAAATGGCGCATTTTTTTTGAAACTGTTCCATTGAGATTTAGAATAAATTATAATCTCGAAAATTTGACGTAATTAAGGAATGACACAATGACATTCAAAGGACTTCCGATAAAAAAAAAATCATTTATATTTATAAGTGGAAGCGTTTGCTTGGATGTGTCCATATGAATCTATCGATCATACAGCCATGGAATTTAGTACAGTAATAATCGCAGTAAGAATTTAATGTAAATTGAAAGTCAAATAACTCAATCTATTTTTTGTTCAATATTTTATATTGTTTTGGATGATCTTTTTACGAGTTTTTGAATACAGTATTTTTCTGGTAGAACGATTAGTTGTCATTCTAATAAAAAATTTTTTTGATGCCTAATGCTATTTTCAGAATTCTAAGAAATTTTTTCGAAAATTTTTTCAATTTTCGTAAAAAAAAAAAAAAAAAAAAAAAAAAAAATGTTAAGAACAAAAACTGGAATACCTACATCCATCATCAGCATTGGAATATCTACATCATTTTAGTTCAGAATTATTAGAAGAATTATTTCAATTAAATAGGAAATTATCAAAAAAAGTCAAATATATAGTTTCAAATAAATTATTTTTGATTTATTGTATTGAAATCAATCGATATTTTTATGCAAATTCCTTAAAGAAATAAGAGCTAAGTAGAATCCTTCTAAAGTTCTTGAACGCCAATATAATTTAATTCTAAATTTTGATTTGGAAATTAACCAATTTATGCTAATAAATTTTTATAATAAAAACGAATCGAATAAGGGATTTCATAGCATTGCGATTTTTTTTATAGAGTGCCAAGATTTTTATCAAACAGAAACTTTCACCTCCTCTTTCCATGATGTAAAACTAAAAAAAGAAAGAGAAATTACAAGGAAGTCATTTTGTCAATTTTTCATTGCTTTCAATTTTTTTCTCTACTGAAAAAATTCAAAAAGCAATAATTTTTTTTGCGAATGAAAGGATAGGAAACGATCTAAGTTTTAAAAGAAACTTGTCTCGATTCTAGTTATGAGATAAAGCAGCAGTAATTATTTTTTCAAAAACATTCAGAATATTAATTTTTCATTTAACTGTTTACTCAGCATGCAAAGTAATAATTTTTAATATCATATCAAAGAAGGCAAAATGAATTGGCGGTGTTTCTGCAATTCAAAAACTTTTCTCCGTACGCAGAAATGCGCTTCCATTTGTATTTCTTTCATTACCCCTGGACGTACATATCAATGAGTTTTCCACACTTTCATTTGCTCTAACTTCTTGTTTTCGATTATTCAATTTATAATGGACACTTATATTATAATGGACACTTAAATAAGTTAATAATAACTTTTTTTTGTACTATCCAACTAAAAAAATAGCCCTTTTTTTGTATGTTTGAATGAGGGGGATTAAGGGATTTTTAGCTACAAAGGCTGTCATCCCAGCGTTCAACAAAAAATAGCCTGGTTTCCATCGAGGCAAGCATGTAAACAGTTTGAGCGAGCAAGCTGTTGCCAAGGGACGATAAAAAAATTTGGCCTGTGTGTGTGTGTGTGTGTGTGTTTTCGTTCTTTTATTTTTAATAAAATTTAAATCAAAATTTAATAGCGCATTTTTACTAAGATTTTTCTAAGATTCGAAAAAGTATATATTTCTGTTGCTTAGCATCTGAAATGATGTGAAAGAAAAGGATCTTAGAGAAATAAATGGAAGACTACACTCTCAAAGACTGAAACAATCCATATTTCTGGTTTCAAAAAGTGTGGAACAAATGGCAGGTTTAAAATAATAATTGGCTTGCAGACCTAAGAAAGTTCCTTCTGAAGAAATTTGATCAGTTGTAACCACAAACAGCAATAAGTACAAATAATGAAGCCATTTCAGAAGAGACTTCAACATAACTTCACAACTGCAGCCTGTGAAAATAGACGTTAAAAGAAAGCGAGTTTGGAAATAAGCTATTGATAGCATATTATTATGTGAGGCGTTTGCAAAAAGGTGTGTTGTGACTACACAGTTTACTGGTTCCACGAACCAAATTCGAAAATATTGCTCTGTTAAACTCTTTTTTTTTAACTTGGGGGATTATCAACAGCCCTTTTTGACTTAAAGATAGGATTAATTTATGAGAGGTGGTTGCTCATGATGGAATTATAATTTTGATCGCACTGCAAACATAACTTAAAACAACCTTCATCAATGTAATAATGCTTTAGGTCTGATGTTTGTTCAGGGAGATTTAGTATATGTTCCAAGACATGGTTTATTTTATTGAAAAAACTTATTTACAAATGATTTTTGGTTTAGAATTTAATGCTGCCCCTATCATGCTTTGCTATATTATTTGTTATGGATTCGCGCGAGCCATTAGAGCAATGATTTGGTGATTTGGACTCCATTAGAGTAATGATTTGGAAACTTTATAAATGTACCTTTTGACTCCGATATAATGGCTGTGTTGCAGACGATGTTAGCGCATAACAAAACTTATGCACAAATATTCAAATTTTCCTAATGCGGAATTCCCAGATTTACAATTCGCAACAGAAAAATTCATTGAATGAGCGAAATATTAAAGGAACTGAATTGTGTCTGTCAGATACTGTATTTGCTCATGTTCAATTTTACATAATATTTTCGAGATTTGTTAAATCTAAGGATATTTTCTAGTCAATCGTTGAAAGATAAAAATAAAAAAGATGAAATGGATTATATTCTATTAACCACTATTGTATGTAAAGATGTGCATATAGCATTCACGTCAATAATTCGCTATTTTCTTTAAAAAACGTCTAGCAGAATATTTTATTGTAATAACTCTTAAACATTAGAAAATTTTGCGCATTATACAAATCTTTTTAATACTGTTTCTTTTCTTTTTTGTAGTACTAAATTTGAGAAGTTCACGTAACTTAAAGTATTGCTATCCGTGAATTGTTTATTCCATGTAGAATTGATTTCATTTGCTTCATTGATAATTGGTTCTTTATTGATTGCAACATTTTTTCTTTTCTATGTAATCAAACAATGAATATATTTTTGATAAATTTGAAGGATATTATTGGTTTCCTTTATATTACAAAAATAATGTTTAGGGAACTTTTTGTACATAGAACAGAAGTGATGCAATAATTTCTTCTTTTCACCTCAAAAGAGTTTATAAGTACAAAAAGTCTGTGAATTGCTTTACAAAAATAGCTATAACATTTTGATCGAAGCAACCAGTTTTAATTTGAGCATTACAAAGCGAATAAAATACATAGTGTATGTTAAGATCACACCCGTGATACTGAATGACACATTTCTTTTTTATAGGAATAATTTTCCATACAGCCATAGTTATTTCTTTTTCAGCACATATTAGAAATTATTGTTGCATAATGCTCGATATTTTTCTACTTTCTGGCATGACGAAAATTCTGCGACCGTCAGCCGAAGACGTGTCTGCGACCCTACATGGCTGTTGCTATCATAGTCAAGAGCACGTAGAAAGTGGTAAAGAAAAGAACAAAATTTTGTAGCAGTTCAGGACTGAACATTAGAAACAAAAAACCAAACATACCTAGAGTGTTGTATAAAGTGGTTATGAAAATCAGAGGTCCAAGTTCGTCATCAGTAATATTTTAAGTATTGCTAAAAGCGGAAACTCTGTCATTCGGTTCCACACAGATGCTGCTATTGAAATTTGAGATGATATTAATAAAGCATTAAACAAACGAAGAATTACATTGAGCACTAATGTTCTTGTTAGACGCTTGCTTCATCTCAAACAGTGCACCAAAATGAAATATTACAAAAATGTAATTATAATGGAATTTAATTCTTTCCATTCGAACATATAGTGCACAAAGCTCCTTCGATAAAAATTCAAAATTAAATTTTAAGAGAAAGGATTTAGGGAGGATTTTCTAGCCTTGATATAAAACTGTTATAGTCTGACTTATGCAGCAACTGAAAACCTACAACATCCTTTTGTAATAACTCACAAACAGTCATTTTATATTTTACAATTAGTTGTTACATATGTTCTGTTGCTATAGAAAATTTTGTGCTAACTTACGGAGAATGACAAGCAGATATAGTTCATGTTATAATATGAATTCTTTAAAAAAAATGAAGGCTTTTTTTCTTAAGGAAACGGAGCAATTATTAATATATTACTCATATTTACTTATTCTATTCTAAACAGGATCAAAGCTTTTAGATACTTTTGAATGATGACGGGGTTTGCCCGTGGTGCATTGAAGTGTTACTAAATTTGCTGTTATTAATTTGTTCAGAAAAATTTATTTTATTTATATTGATTTTGAGAAACAGTGAAATCTTCTGCTTTTTTAAAATATCAGATTTAATATCATTTATTTTAGTCTATTTTCCATCGAATTCGTCATCACTTTATAAAGCATTCATGCACTTAAAATAATTGTATTTTCTTTATAACTTTATTATATTCAAATTTTGTGACGATTTTTCATTGATTGAATATTTTCATAATACATTAAAATCTAATATATAAAAATGAATTTTTGTTTGTTCGTATCTCATGTGCTGCCGCACAGGTTCATCCGATTGCGATAAAACTTAGTCAACTTATTGCTTGCTCTTGCGCCACGAAGGTGAATTGACAAAAGACAAAGGCACATGTCATTCGGAGTTAATCGCACATTTATCAAACAAAATAAAATTATTATGATTGATGCCCATCAACTTGAGTGAAAAGAAATCGAAAATATATAGTACAAGCGCACTATATATTTTAATAGATTTTATAGATTATTTTAACTACAGAATTTTTCTTCTCATTAATGAATAATCATCTATACAGGAGGTCGTCATTCAGCGTGCACAATATTTTGTCTGCGGCAAACCGCACATATTATTTAAAGTTTATTTCATACATAAAAAAAGAATTATTATTATCGATACTGATTAAGTTAAGTTATATATGATGGGAATTTTCCAGTGCAAACAGCAATTTTTCTATTTATTCAGTGAATCGACAAACGATATTATGGTTATACAAGCATATATCGTGTTGATTGCTTTGACTAAACATATGTCCCGAAACGTTCGTCACTTAATAGACAGTATTTAGAAATAAGCCAATTCGAGCTTCTCAAACAAACGAGGAACGACAAGAGAGCAATGCAGCAGATCGTTTACGAATTGAAAATTCACGTGCTTCAGAATCTCAAGATCAACATGCTGCGAGAAGCGAAATATTCTTAACGGAAATTTGATTGAAGAAGATGTGCTCATTCTACGCATTCCCATTATTCCCACATACCTTTTGATTTCAAACGACTGCCGTTCCCCATTTGACTTGCATTCTCGATGACCATCAACAAGACGCAAGGTCAATCACGTCAAGTGTGCGAATTGAACCTAGAAAATCCATGTTTTTCACATGACCAGTTGTATGTTGTATGCTTAAGAGACGGATAGCCAAGAAATTTGTTTTTGTAGAAGACGGAAAAACCAAAAATACTGTCTGCCCTAAAGCCCTTGAATAATAAATATAAAAAAAAAATAGAATAAACATTTTTTATACTGCTCTTTTATATATCATTCAATTTCAATGAATGTATTTCCGACAAGAAAATAAACATCATTCCTCATTAAAAAATCTATTTTAAATTTCTAACGATATTTCCAAAATTATATCTTCTGCGACAGCAACGTGCCGGGTACCAGCTAGTCATGAATAAATTATTTAAATATTTCAAATTATCCTTTAGAAACAGTTAAATGGCAATACAATGCTTTATTGGGTTCTAAAGAGTCATTATTAACATGGCAAAAACTTTTTAACTGATAAAAAAATAAAGAAAAAGAAAATGTAGCAACACATTCATTGCAGAATATGCTTAAATGAATTATTTTCATCATCGCTTTTTAAGTTAAAATATCCTAATATCCTAATAAATAATACACAAAATTTTCGATTCATAAATATAAACCAGTGGGAGTGGTCACCCACTGGTCTCGCAAACCCTTTAATGAAGGTATTCTGCCAGAGAACACTTTGCATGGCACTAACGTACAATATATTCGAACTATTTTTTGGGGTGAATTTAGCATTTTTAAGGAATCTGTCGTATCACCCCTGCCGAATTATTTGGCGATTCATTCATGGCATGCAGTCAGTAGTGCCCGAAAATCGAATTTGTGTTTTAGACGCGTTTTTTCCAACCGATTGAAATAAAAATGTGACGCAAAACTATATTTGAAGTCACAAAATCCTGTACTTCATTTGATATATTTAAGTCATCACGACTTTCAGTTATCGCATTTATATTTTTTGGAAAGCACAGACGGACAAGAGGTCAACCCTTTGTTGGATTTGGCTCAAAATTTGACAGGTGTCAATACTATAAATGTTGATTCTATGTATCGAATTTTATCTATCTAGCTCTCTTTGTTTCGTAATTATTGTGTAAAATTAAATTCAAACAGCTGGAGAGACAGACTTCCTCTGAATGGATTTTGCACAAAATTTGATAGAAGCGTACAAATGTGGTGCAAATATCCTGAACTAAATTTTATCCGTTTATCTGAATGTGTTTTCGAGTTATCTTTGTCACAGACGGACATTTTCCAAAACAGTGTTTTTCGAGCTCAAAGAGTCTAAAACGTAGAGATTCGTCAAATCTTGAGTTCCAATTTTTTTGGCAATTCATACACTTTCTCTATACTATGTATACGAGAAAATAATTAAAACAATAAAAAAAAAATCTATGTCTCTCTGCGTCTATTGTATATACTTTGACAATGAAGAATCCTTTACTTGAAGAAGCCTTTTCATCCGTTTATAAAAGTTTTTTCCGATGTTCATTTATTTCCAATGCTTTGCGTTAATTTGTTTATAGTTGTTATTTTGTAATTGTTTGACAGGACAATATTTAATGTAGAGCATTTCCTTTCTTAAATCCCACGACTTTTCTTTTAAAATGAGGAGAGCAACAAATAGGGTAACTAAAATAGTATTTCTATTTAGTTCAAAAGCCATGTACTACACGATTTGATAATTCATAACACCATTTAACTCAAAACACGGAGTGAGCGTTTGCTTCTAGAAAACAGTACGAGTCGCGTGAAAAAAAAATCATAGTTCTAGTTGTAAATAATCACGAATTTGATAAGGCAGGACATCTTGTGGTTATTAATATTGAGGATCAGTCACATAATACGATGCATTTATTTGCTCGTGATCTCCGAAAACGAAATCATACAGATCCAAATTTTCACGAAACGCGGGAAAGAGGAGGACTACTTGCCATTCATTAGGATCCGGACGCGAAAGCTTCTTATTCAATAGATGCAGCAAAACACCTTGAAAATACTGGTGAAATTATATCACGACATAAAAACTACGATTCTGCCTTTATGCCAATAGATGAGTCATCTCTTATAGTAATATAGATGAACGTATGTGTGTTTGTATTGGCTCTCTATAGACCAGATTGTTTAACTTAGAGAGATATACACCTCAAAACGATTTTTTTTTAAAAAAATTAATTAAAACTTAAGTTAGATTTTGATGTTTTTTTCGTTATAACATCTAAAAATATTTCCGCACAAATATTTTTTCTTTCACCCTTTTCAAAGTATTTAAATTTATTAAATTTATTTATTTTAAATTATTATTTAATTATTTTAAATTATTTTATTAAAGTATTTAAATTTATTAAAGTATTAAAGTATTTTTTAGATGCTATAAAATTCTCTAGATTAAAATTAATAACTTTTAAGCATATTTTGAAATATATTTTACAATAAAATTTTCATTGTTATGAATGAAATCTAAATAGCTTTCATTCATCCATTATTTAATCGCATGCTTTTCTTCCATTGTTGAAAGCTAAAGATACCTATGCTTAATACCTATGCAGTTTTCAAGACGAATAAAAAAGTATTATAATACCGCGTAACTTAGAAGATAGGAAAACCACACGTGTGTTTTTAATAACGCTATGGCGGCATGAGAATAATCTTCATTAGAGAGGTGTGTATATGTAATAAACGAATCAAATGTGTGCTTTAATGTGTTGCAGTATGAAGAAATCATGGACAGGAAATTAATTACCTCTAAGCAAGAAATTACATCAAATACAAGTAATATCACCGGTGAACCAGCTGGTCGGCAAAAGCGATTCATCGGTAATGAGATTAACAATGAAATCCAGTCATCTATGATTGAAGATAACGTAGATGACGATTTGAATGAAACTATTCCAGAAGACCTGTTGCTTGTTGTTGACTGACCTGTTGCTGAAGAGTAGAAAATCTTAATAATTTCTTCTCAAAAGTTTACACTACAAAAATAAATGATAATAAATGAGACCTCATTCTATTGAGTAAAGTTTAAATATTTTTATGATTCTATATCTATAACAGGTACTTAACAGGCTACAATGATTTTTTCCTAAGTTTTTCCCACGTTTCCGACATTTCATTTTTTAAAAATATTTGTATTGGTTCTTTTTTATTTTAGATTAATATTTGACGATATTTCAGAAAATATAATTATTCGTTTTAAATAATTGATGTATTTCATTCCTAAGGCTTTATTCTTTCCGTGTTAAAGAATTCGCCTATGTAACAAATTCTGATATTAAATGCTATACATAGTTATCTCTGGGCTATTTTTGAACGAAAGTTACATATTTTTTTTTCTGTTGCGCAAAAGGCGTAACACTTAGAGCATTTTTTAATTCCTTCTGGGCAATATATAAGAAGAAACATAATTGAGGATTGGATTATTCCAGCAGTTTCAAATACCAAAAAATTTTCAAGCATTTCTTCTTTGCGAATTAACCATAGAAGCATTCCAAAAAAATTCTTGAAATTCGATGTACGGAGCAATAATTTCTAACGAACCAATAGAATAAACAACATGCTTACATAAAGACGCATAACATATATTAAAAACATAAATAAATTCTAAATGCAAATTAAAATTTCTAAGTGTTTCCTTTTTACTTTCTCCTATAGAGAAATAGTATAGAGAAAGTATAGAAATCGTCAAAAAATACGAACTCGAGATTTTGACAAATCTCTGCGCTTTAGACCTCCTTGTGTTCGAAAAACACATTTTTGGAAAATGTCCCTCCGTCTGTCTGCGACAAAAATAATTCAAAAACGCTTGAAGCTAGACGGTTGAAATTTGGTACACGGTCTTTACACCAAATTTTCAGATTTTTATCAAATTTTGAGAAAAATCGGTTCTGAGGAGAATCATATAACCGGCTGTTCCAATATAAGTTCACAGGATAACTACATAACGAAGAGAGCTAGATAGATAAGATTTGGTACACAGATTTAGCATCCATAGTGAAGACACCTATCAATATTTAAGCGAAAATAATCAACAACGGGTCGACTGTCTGTCGGTTTTTATTTTCAGAAATATGTAAACGCGATAATTCAAAAACGCAATGACTTTAATATATAGGTATGGGATTTTTTGACTACAAGTTCAGTTTTGTATCAAATCTTTATTTTAATCGATTGAGGAAAACGTGTTTAAAGCACAGATTCGATTTTTGGATACTATTAACCATATGTTAGTGAATAATCACCTAAAAATTCGCCAAGGATGACATGATAAATTCGGAAAAAATACTAAGTTCATGCCAAAAGTTAATATTTCGTAACTATTATAGGACAATGTCATGCAAGGAGTTTTCTGGCATCACAAGTTTATTAGAGAATATGCGTGAAAGTTTTGGGGACACTACTTTAGCTGGTGTCTACTCTAGCTAGTAAATATGGAATTCTACATCAAGTTCTAATCCAACTACTTGTCTCAGAGATCAATAATGAAGACTATATCTTTTGGGAATCAAATTCGTTTGCATTATTTCCAGTTGAAATGAAAGAGTTTACTAGTTTTGAAAAAATTCTTTTTTTAATAGATTCATCTTTTAGAAATAATTTTTACAATTTGCTTATTCCTTACATTTAGTTTCAGAATTGGTTTTTTAATAGACGGGTGGATAGATAGCAAGAACAGATTTTTGCAAGTAGATTACAATCGTCTTTCATTATTTAAAATTCTTCTCTAATATAAATTTATTCTTTCTGTACGATGACATTAGATTTTATATTCTGGAGTAATAAATGAAATCCTTTCCAGAAAAACCTACCTTTCTAAACTTAGTTTAATTACGTTAGTTAAGAAAAAAAAATTATTGGTTGAGAAAATAAATTATAAAAGAAATTATTTCAAATGAAATGATTGCTTACATATTCCGTCAAAATCAATCAAAAGAAGGGGCGAATCAACTCCCCTTTGATCATAACAAACTAATTACATTTGGCAATACCATGGCATATGTGAAGATGACACCCATAATACTAAAATAAACATTTCTGTTTATAGTAACAATCTTCCATACGGTCAAAGTAATTTCCTTCTCAGTACACATAAGGGATTTTTGCCGGGTAAATGTTGATATTTTTTGGTTTTCTGTCAGTGCTTTGGAACCCACTGTTGAAGACGCTTCAGTAACCGTCGACGCTGATGCTACCATGGCCATGAATGTGCAGAAATCTGTGAGGGAAGCGCTGTACACTGTCAGCTGTACCACCGGAGGGTCGAACATTTCTGGATGGAACATTAGGTACAGCCACCTAGATATCCCGAGCATGTTGTTCATAGTGACCATGAAGACGAGGGGTCAGAATTCGTCATCGATTCTGCTTGCAAGTGATTTGATGGTAGAATACAATCGCAGAAGGATGTCATATTCATATGCACTTTCTCCAGACAAAATGAGCGCACATTTCTGTATGATATCTCTCAAGTCACAGCAAATAGATATGTAATAGGATGAAAAATATATGAATGGTAAAGTGATATTGAAAAGCACGAAAATTTCATAAGCCATTGAAGCTATGTCATTGTAAATTTTGTTTTGGAACGAATAACCGAAAATGAAAAGTGACATATCAAAATAGTCTTTTTTAATGCATAATTTAAAAAGGAGCAGAACTATTTGAGATAGCGTACTGATTGCCAGAAAAACTGTCAACCACATTCTGTCGCGTTTGGGTTTGCTGAAATGGAATTGATTGAGTCTTTTGGCCATGTTTTTCATCTTGTTTATGTTGAAGGTAAGATGGAAACGGAATATTGTTGAAAGAATAGTCAAGAACACTGTAGGTAAAAACAGAAAAATAACTTCTTTCTTTTGCATACTAAAAGATGTTGCTATTAAAATGTTAACCACTCCAATCATAGCATTAAAAAATGCGATAATTTTGTTGAACTTTCTAATACTGTCTTCCTTATTCAAAATTAATTTTCTCTGAAATATTGCACTGCAAAGAACACAGGATGAAGATGTATCTATATATAGATTTCATTCTTAAAGACAATGAATAAAGGAAGGCTCTTTTTCTGGTAGACACCTAACAGAATATAGTTGGCGGAAGTGCGTAAAGGATAAGTTCTACCCTAAAAGAGATCTGCTGAATTTGTTTAACTCTGCATAGTGTGCTCGAAACGATTGCAAATTTGTGACAAATTTCCTGCTTATATTGAATTTTAGATCCATCCTTTTATTAAATTAAAATTTGCTGTTCTCCACGTTCGATTGCTATAGTTGCACTTGTACTTTTAAACTGTACCCGTCAGTAAGTGACTTTTCAATTTAATGAGTAATCTGACAAAATTGCACAAGGATGCAGTATTTCGCTGTTAAAAGCCATTTCCTTTCAGAATTGGGCGTTTCGCTGGTTTTCATTTGTTCGAGCAACTTTTCAACATGCATCGCATTAGTTTGAAACGCCGGAAATTTTTCTCTTTGTTCCGAACTAGCCAAGAATAAAATCATTCTGGGTGTATTCGTAATTTTAATGAACTCCTTGATGATTTATAATTTCGACTTAATCATTTTAACTTGATTTTAATGCTCTAAATGTATTCAACTTTTATATTTTTCTGATATCAATTGCGTAGTGCTTCGAGAAAAACAGTGCCTTTTTCTAACATTTGTTTCTGAAAATTTCATTTAGTAGGTGATTTCTACGGTTTTATTTCGCTAGGTTTATTCGTACGGTATTTGTTTTTACTCGTACGGTTTTATTACTTTTTCTTTTATACAGATTTGATTTCTATTTTGCGCAAATGATATGCAGTTTTAGTTTACATATTATACAAGTAGAGTTTCTTTTGGTTAAATTTTATTCTTTAATTGTTTATAAGATTTCTGTTGTTTCAAATTTTAATTTCTACTTTTATGTTCTGTTTATCATGTACATGAACCTTTGAAATGGAGACAATTAGCGTTATTAAAAATATAAATATCCGGTTATCTATCTTCAATATTTTATAATTTTTTTCCTTATATTATGATGTGCACATATTAAACCTTCTTCTTTACATTTTAACAATGGAAGAAAATTATTTCAATAATGATAACAATTTTACTTTTAGAGTAATAATATTGGATATATGACATTTTCTTTTAAATCGCCAAAATTCCATAATACATCGTTCTTTAAATTGGTATAATCAAACAGACAAATTTTGAAAAGGTGTAAAATTTGATTTCGTGATATGATATTTCCTAAAGCTATCGTGGAAAAAAAATCAGTCAGATTTTTAATTAATTTAAATTCTAATTAAAATTTCAAAAAAGAAAAAAAAATGGAACGAATGTTTATTTCCACCTTCCAAGTATATATGTGTATCAAATTTGGTAGCTGTAGGTCAAATGATTTAACTAGAACAGCGCCAGCACACACTAATTTTTATTGTGAGTATTTATAATTTGTCATAGGTTCAAGCAAATTTTTATTGTTGGTATGTTTACATATAATGTAGCACATTGCACTGCAGTCGTAGTTGGAAATTTGATTATATACACTCTGAAATTTTTGTAGTTTAGATCAGTTTTATTATATCAGCATACTTTTTAAAGCATCATTAGGGCTATTTTGGGAGGACTTCGTAATTTTCAGCCTCAGTCAAATGATTAGGACAATATCTGAGCCAACGCCCCACCCCCCAACTTCCTCAACATGCCAGCAGCAGGATATTTGGCCCCGACGAATGTGGCGGGTACCAAACATATTAACACGGTGATTCTTCGGTGGAATTAGTGCTCAATTTTTCAAAGCTACCGAAAAATTCGAATTCTTTGATTCGAAACATTTTCTTTACCGCGCTCCTTTGTTTTTGAAGTGATAATCATTGCTCACTTCAATGAATTCAAGATCATTAAAGGAAGTGAGCATACAAACATCAACAGTTATAGACACAGTCCTAAAGAAACATGAGTTTTCCATCTGCTACAATTTAGAAGTTATTTGAAATTTCAAGCACATTGATTTTTTTAAAGAAAGAACTCAATAAGTGAACTTAGAATAGATTTTAGACTTTTGGCTATGTAATATTTTTTTTAAAAAAAGGCCTTCTATAAAATGCCTTGAAACTGAGAGGGACCATTGTTACGTCATAGATAATTAATATCCTAGTTTTTTTGTAGAAGATTTGACTGGATATTTATGAACTAATTATATAGTTTCAGTTCATTTATATGATGAAATTTTTCACATGCATGCAATAAAATATGTTTAATAAACTAAGTTTTATACAGTAAAATATGTTTAATAAACTAAGTTTTATACAATAAAATATGTTTAATAAACTAAGGAACACATTACAGCAGCATTTTACAGTAGGATATTGTAAACAATAGTGTTTCCATTTAAATTTTGAATGGCTTTGTATTACATGTGAAAGAATTTCTCTTCTTAATTTACATTTTAATATTATGTAAAACTTAATGAGGGTTTAAGATTGAAATATCATAGCAAATATGATTATTAAATGATTTTGTATGTTATGAAATGTTCCTTTTTTTTCCTGAAAATGATGATAAGAGTACAATTTTGTGAAATAAATTATGTATTTTACTATGAATTATTTAAATAATGTTTTTAAAATCTACATCTTAAATGATTTTTTTTATTAGAACAGTTTGTATTAATTTGATGTTGGAATATGTGTGATTAAAAGTTTGAAGATAAGATTATGCTTTATATTTCACTGCGCAGAACATTGAATGAAAACAATAACAATAATTAGTAGAAAGTGAAAATTTGATGAAACAGTAGATTAAAGATGTGCTTGAAGGTTGGCAATGCTTATTTTTAGGATTTTACCAAAGAAATAGAATTATTATATTTCATATTTGCAATAAATTTTTTAGTAAAAAAAAACATATTTTAAATATGTATTTAATTTACAGTTAGTTTGGCAGAATTTTTTTTAAATGAGAGTTTAATTTTCTGTTATATCTTAAAAATTGGGCATTGTGTTGCAAGAATCTAATCTCCTAACATTTTTCGCCATTTAAAATAAGAATTACAAAAAAAAAAAAAAAAAAAAAAAAAAAAACTGTGTAATATTTTGAATTATTGCTAATTAATGTGAACCATAATTACATACATTAATTAATACTAATGTGAAATATTCTAAATTATCCTTAAAAAGAGCTTTTTTTTTCTTTTCAAGATTAACAAAAAGAAAGAATTAATCCAATTGTTGAATGCCGATGTGTCCGGAGGTCAGGGAAAAAAGAGTTTTCCTCGATATCAGGAAATAGTGATATGAGGAAAATATATCCCTTTCATAGCCATCATTATCGTCCAACTCCAATTGGTCATTTAGAAGGGAAGAGGAGGAGATGCTTTTTTTTTCAGAAATAATTTTATATATTCCAACAAAAACATGAAAAACGTTTTGAAAATTATTTTCATTCTTTCTCAAGAACAAGAGATTTTTGAAGAGGATTCAACATTAATAAAAATATTGAGCTGGACAATTCGAACAACATATCTGTGCTTACGTAATCTTTCCGGATCCTGCCCGTAATTATTACTATAGAATTGAAAATATCAGCAGCATTAGTTCATTCAAAATAGTTTTGGAGAAACAGACAATTAAAGAAACGGCTGTCAAAGACCTAAACAAAGTTATAATCTAATTTCTCGGTCTTTTTACAGAAAAACAAATTCTCTCTTTTAGTCAAATCAAATTGTCATGAAAAATATCAAAATGTGAAATAAAATACAGGATAATAGCAATTTTATGGTTTAAATTTTGGGTTGACCATACAAAACAGGCCATTGTGTTTGCTTACGATTATCGGGTAAGAAGTGGAGAATGTTGTAACTATTTTACTTTGCTTGTTGTTTGAAAAAGCAATCATCAGAATGATCCGATATTTTTGTCAGAGGGAGAAAAAAAAAACAGATCAGATTGGATAATTAATTGACTCATTGCTTTGATAAACTCAATACTAAGGTTTTATCTTCTTGCTGCGCAATAAACGACAATCAATAGCAAAATGAAATAAAAGGAAAATGCAATAATTTTCCGTTGTCATATTCGTGAAAACTATAAATAAGAGAATTAACTGAAACATTATAATCAAAGCTAAAATATATGTTATAAAAATGAAAACTAGGCAAACGAACCAAACTGAATTTAAAATGAATGACTTTATGACATGGCAAGGAACTCTTCTTTTGTCTACATATTTTCCAGAAATCTTATTTTAATATAAAAGAAGCAGTGTCCTGGAAACAGAGTTTTCAAAAGGAAATAACAGAAATAGATGAAGACTCGCGAAATAAGCAAAATTAAATTCAATTTTTCAGTTCTGCTTTCCACAAAATGCAATTTGACACTTTATAAAATATAAAATGTGAAAATGAAATTCGTTTGTTCAGGAAGATAAGAAATGCTATGAAAAAAATTATAATATATATTATAAACTTACCAGACTACGATCGAAAAGCGGCAGGCAGCAAATCGAATCGAGTTATCCTTTTAAAAAACTTCTGATTTTATTAAAGAATTTCAAGAATGAATTTAAAATTCCATTTTCTCGAAACTGAAGTTACAAAAACTGATTTTGGAGCTCTCTCTTTTTCTCCGAAATATCACTAGAGAGGGGAAGCTATTTTTTTTACAATGTTATCTTTTATATTTTAACAACAACGATAAACAGGCGAATATACGCTGCAATTTTGGATCGTTCCGTGAGTAACCATTTAGGACAAGTTTCAACAAAATTTGGATAAACAATGAAATGAACAACTCCTTTTCAAAATGAAATAATTGTTATTAAAAAGCAAATAACAGATAAAGGGTAATAAAATGGCATTTTTTGGCTTTATTTTCAAGTGAAATGAACGTTTTATCCTTTATATCTCAAAATTACAAGAACAGACAGTATTACTAACTTTATAGGAGGCACTTAAAAATTTTACTATAATACTTTTAGGAAACATATTTTAATTATTGATGATTCATAAGATATTTTAAAAAACGATAACTCTAATTCAAAAATATTAATAGTTTTAAACACGCACATATAACACATTTTTTCAGATCTCAGGAAGACAAGAGAAGAATTTTGGAATTAAAATTTCAATTTATTTTTCCACGGGAGAGCACAATTTATACACGGCGATAACCGATGAAGAACACGGAACAGGGATACACGAGGAAAAGTGTGTCAAGTTTTTCCCTCAGCTCATTTTACTGAGGGATTTTTATAAAAATTTCTTTGACATATGCCGATTCAGTAAATAGAATCTTAGATATCTTTGGAAGAAATGTGTTGGGAGTTAGGGATTTATCCCTGATCTTACACAATGGGGACTGTATAGTTGTTATTTTTTTAGAGCGTCATGGCCAGTATGTTGTTCCAAGAATTCAACTGGCCAGTTTTCTCATGGCCAGATATAAAGAGCCCACGAGTTGAATAGCCACGAAATTTACTTGTTTTTGCTGAAGACGGAAAAAAAATAATGTCTATCCTACAGTATACTTGAATAATAAAGTTAAAAAAAGAATAAATATTATTTATACTCCTCCTTTACATATCATTCAATTTCAATTATTTCATTATCGACCAGAAAATAAATATCATCCTTTCTATCATTCCTAATTAAACAAGACAGCTTTTTCAAATTACAAATGATATTTTCAAAATTATTCCTTCTGCGGCAACAATGCGCCGGGTATCAGCTAGAGAGACCATAAAATATGTCTTCCGAATTCGGCGTTATTGATTCGCGAACATTGGCAGCTTTCAGTTCATTTTCTTCAACAAGCACCGTGAATCGAAGACGGCGGAACACAGCTCGTGCGATGCCCTCCAGCCCTAGATTCGATCCGAACCGCGTGCAGTTTTGGGGGTAATCAGCCTCCAACCCATCTGGTAGATTGATCCTACAGTTGTGCACGAGCGAAGCAGTCTGGGATTGTCATGTGCGAAGAAAACGATACGAGGCATGGCGGAATGAATGCCACGGAAGATATATATCATTATGATGACTATCTTCAGGCAACTATATGTGTGTCATCATATATTTATTATGTTGCTAAGGTAAATTCTCTTTGGAGGGTTTGGTTCTAGCAGAAACCAAGCAAAAATAGTACGATAAAATTTAATGTGATACAAATGTTCTGTTAAAGGATATATTCCTGGTAAGAGTTTTTAAATTATTATAGTTTAGAATTTTGTTTTAAAGTTATTTTTAGAAGAAAATTTTGTAAATCCATCGTTTGAGAATTATAGATTAGAAATCAATGAAAATGCACCAAGCAAGATTTTGACATGCTTGTAACGCTTAGCTGGTGCAATTACTTAATGAATGATGCAACAGAAAAAATTATGGTGTAATCTTGCATTCTTATTGAAAGACGATCAAAATTACTTTCTTTTTATTTTAATTTGTTCCGAATTAAAATTATAATGTCATGATAAAAAATGCAATTAGTAGTTTTGACTGACCATTACCACTGCTGAGTATTCTTAAGGAAAACACTTGCTTTTCACATTCTCAAAGCTATCAGCGAAACGAACGTCACAGACCATGGTGGTCTGGTGGTAAAGTTTCGGCTTCGGAACAGGATAGTTTTAAGGTGCGAAACCCGATTCCACCGAACAAATGTCGTGGAAGCGGGTCTGGTGCGCGTTAAATCCGTCAGGACCAAACGCCCTTTCGCTGGTGAGATGTGGAAGTTTGGAGAGCTCGGTGCAAATTCAGGTGTCATCCTCTTCATCTGGCCACTGTTAAAAATAACTTGGCCTTACAATCTATCGTTCTTAAATTTTAATTTTAAGGAATTATGAAATGAAAAGTTCTTGACATTGCAAAATTTAAATAGAAACTGAAAATAATATTTTTTTGGTAACCGATTTATAAAATTTTGAATATCAGTATTTTAGGCCAATCAAAATTCATAATTTTACGTAAATTAGTCTTGGAGAAAATCCGGGCATTAATTTCCGTACCATCTTAAAGATGTTCAAGGAATTAGTAAAAGATCTCGCAATTTTATAAGCTATTAATATTCAAATTTTCATCTCACCCATTTTTAGTCGCAATAGAAAGGACCTTTCATTTTATTTAAAATCATAGAGATTTAAAGTCATATTACTAATTTGGACTAAAAAAAAAAACTAAAAACCGAGAATGTGTAAAAAACTGTAAAATTTGTAATTTATCACAACGTAGATTGAAAAAAATGATTATATTTTTACTTTCTTGAATGCGATGTCATGCATAGAGAAAATATTATAATCGTCCAGAATTTCAAACTCGGGATTTTTCACAGATCTCCACGGAAAAGCACATTTTTGGAAATATGTCTCGCTATCGTTCTGTTAATCTATCTCCGAAAAATGATGAAAAAGATTTGAGAAAGACGAATGGAATTTAGTATATGGACTTGACACTTCATTTGTAGATTTTTACAAAAATTTTGAAGGTAATCCATTCAGGGGAAATATGCCATTCCAGCTGTCCGGAGTGCAAACGAGCTTGATAAATGAACAGCATAAAGAGCTAGATGCATAAAATTTGGTAAACATATAAAATATAACTTCTAATTAGATTTAGAGTCAAATCTTTCAAAGGGTTGACTGTCTCTCTATGTATTTTTGTATGCAATAATTCATGAATACAATGATTTAAATGGAATTCGGTAAAGTGATCTCGCGAATGCAATTTTTTTGTGCTGCATTTCGGCTATAATCGGTCAGAAAAAAGGCGCCGAAAATACTATCTTTCGGCAGTATATTCAATACAAATATTAGATTTAACCCAATGATATACATTTCCTTATTAAAATTCGCCAATGACATGCAAGGTAATTGTGGTCCTACCCAAGGTGCACGTAATTATGCAGGGTCAGAGGAATGTCAGCTTTATTAGAGAACGTGTGAGTAAGTTTTGCAGAGATCGCTGCCTCTACTTTTTATATCGTCTGTTATTTCGAGTAATCTGATACATGTAAACTTTAGCCCTAGAAGTAACTTCTTCTGAATTTGCTAAATTGAGGTAAAATATTCGACCTACAGTAAAGTTTTAAATAATGTTTAATAATACATTTTTGCACGAATTATATGTAGAAAGTATGTATAAACATTAACAGGCTACAAATGCAGAAACTAATGCTCAAGTATTAATTATTGGTTTCCTATAAAAAAATTCAAGATAATGAAAAAGAATTAAACAAATGGTATCTAAGCAGTTTTAAAAGACGAAATAAAACATCTTTTTTTATTTTTCATGCATAAGTAGCCTCTTAGCCGTTGCAGTTCCAATGAACTGTACCGTTGCCCGGGGAACACCACGTGGAGGTGGGCTACTCTCGTTCCCCACCCACCAATCCTCCCTTCATCGCTGAAGCCGACATTTTTTTTTTTTTTGATGATAATATTTTTTTTTTTTTGATGTTGACAACATGCTTGTTTCATAACTTTATATGACAGCCGACCACGGTTTTTGATGTTGAAAATGATGTTAAATAGCTTCCCCAAGCACGTGACAGTTTTTGAACCAGCATCCGAAGCAGACAGCGGCCTTTGAACATTTGGCAATAGAAAATCTTTGGATCAGTCATAAATAGTATTCCAAGACAGTTTCGATGTTAAACTGCCTCTTACCGCTGTCGGTATTCCACCGGCAAATCCAGAGCCAAGCAAAACAGATAGATTTTATTAGACTCCACATTCGGGACACCAATGGGAGCCAATCGGGCCGGCAAGTTCAATCCACAGCACATCTTATAAACCATGTATGATTTCACTACTGGAACATCAGCTTTCTGGACTTGAGTAGGAGCCAGTTCAGCTGGAATGTCCAATGCCTGACAAAATCGAAACACGGCATTCGAGCGCACCAAAGCAACTCGCGGTTCAAGCGAAAGAGATGGTATTTCCGCATATCGATCCAAATCAGGATCGGAAACAAAATCCCCAGAAGACGGTAAACGGGGAAATAGGGAATATTTTATCAATTCCCAAAGAGTCACAAAAACGATGAGACCAATGATGGCCGTGGCCTCATTGAAACAGTCAAGAAACGCACTAAGCATTCTCAGAAGAAGAAAAAGTCGCACAACGTTCGGTTGCAGAACAGTCAATGAATTTTAACAGAAAGCAACAGTGTATGCTTTCATTGTTCCTTCTTTTACATTGTTTGCATCTTGTAATTTTGTTGAGTATTCAAACAATTGCAGTGCTATTGACAATAATAACAGAAATGACTGTTGAAATATTTTTTGCTCGATAACAACTGAAATACTATGATAATTATTACCATCTTAACAATCGAATATATGCCAATGGGGGCTAAAAGTGGATGTTATTATCTAAAGGAATTATATGGATATAAATATTACTTTTCATTGCAAGTATGTTTAGAGTTTTCATGGGTAGATAAAATTAATCCAATTTATCAACACTGCGAATGAAAAAAGAGATTAATTTCTATTTCACTTTATGTGAGCGGAAAATTAAACACCTTTCCATAAGTCGCAGATAGACATAAGAACATACAAGAATTAGGCAACGAAGAAGTGTGGGGAAAAATGGAATTGGAATTTAGTGTTTAATTGAAATAGAATTACATATTTTGGAAATTTTTATATAGAACTTTTTATTTCTTTAGAAATGAATTTTTTCGTTGGACAATAACTTATTACAACTGAAAGGAAACTCAACTTCAATGTAAGAATTCAAAATAACATTTTTCCATTTTACCGTATACAGGTATTCTCAAAAAAGTGAAACTAGCATTATTTCTTTAAATATTGCAATTATATATGTTTACTTTGAATTGGAAACTTTCATGAAATAAGTTACTCAAATGACTTAAAATATTTCTTCTACAAAAAACAAACAAAAAAAAATTACAAAAAATTTAATTTTTTACAGACCCCTCCACAGAAAAAGTGTCAATGAGTAAAATATTTTTCCTCAATTCATCGAAAAGGAGACCAATTTTTCTGCAAAATTTGCCGAGATATCAAAAGGCAAATGTATTGACTGGCATCATTTGTCCATACTTCTAACCAGTTTTTGAGCGAGGCTTTTTTCTTGGTTTTCAGAGAAAATAAGTCTAGCTTCAGGAGGTTTCTGTCATTTTTTTCTCTTAATTCCAGAACTAACCTTTACATTGAAACCCTGACTTGCATTGAACACACATTCATTTTTATTACTATTTGGTTAGTTTTACTATATATATATATTCTTTTTTTTTAAATTCCAAATAGGTTCACATTATATCAGGATTATTTGCAATCAATTCAATCTTTATTTAAATTTTCGTAAATTAAAGGAGTAGTAGAATCATTGAAATATGCGTTCTCTTTTACTTTCTGGTATAGGAAGTACAAAGAAAGAAAAGGAAATGTAATCGGAAAAAATATTTAATCTCGAATCACAACGTTTCATTTCTGAGACCAGAAAACACAATTTTTTAATTATGTCTATTGTAAACACGATAAATTAAAACTGAAAATTATAAAGTGGACTTTACACCAAACTTGTAGACTTCTGCTGAATTTTGAAGGAAATGCATTTAAAAGAAGTTTTTCTGTCCGAGAAAAAATTTTCATAATAAAACCTAAAGAATTAGATTGATAAAATTTGGTCCTTAGGTTTAGCATTTAAAATGTAAATTCGATTCAAATTTATAGCCACATTCCTCAAGCGACCGGCCGTCTGTCAATCTGTATCTTTGCGTACATGTGAACGCAACAATTCAAACAATTAACGATTTAGGTAAATGAAATTTGATTGAAATGTTGGAATAAATCTGTTAACTATTGACCATATGTCGGTTTGTACTTTCGCCTGGATGTAGTTGCAGTGACTTAAATGAGTGTGATTTGGTATGTGATCTAGTGACTCCAATTGTAGTTCAATTTCTAATTTCGGTTGCAATCAGTTGGTAAAAAGGCATTCAAAAACATATTCATTTCATTTTCTGTTACTTATCTATCGTGGTATTTTTTTATAACTGCCTACGCAAATTTATAGGCACAGAGCATATTCATATCATAAAAATTTGCTTACAATTTTGAAATAAAAGAAAAATTAAAATAACATGGAATTTACCGTCTTAATGTATGGTGAAAAAGTGGCGCAAGGTAAAGTGTAACGAGAGAAATTAGGTGTAAAGACAGAGAGGGGCGTGACTTCTATTTACTGGGTTATTGAAAATAGGTCCAACCATTCACAAATTTTTCTGATAAGCTAATTATAATTATCACCGTAAATTATGAAAAGCCGTATCTTACAGTCTACAATATACAGAGTTCAATACAAGCACTTTGTGTGTGCTAATAGAGCATGTATATTAGTTAAATAAATTTTCAAAAATCCATATGTTTGGTCAATATTCAGTTTGATGATCAAAGTATTGATTTGAAGTTACTTTTCTTAAGATTTAGGAGCATTATCTGTTAAACCAAAATTTATATATCATCTCAAAATCGATCTTTCTACCTCTTTCAAAAATTATACACTAACAGAAAAAAAATTCCAACGCCAAGAAAAAAATTATTGTAGAGTAATGAAATTAGGATAATGCATTTTTTAGTTAACATGTTTAATTGATTAAATTTTCAAAGTCACAGGTTAATTTAAGCTCACGAAAATGCATTTAAAATGTGAAATGCTGTTGCATTAATAGCCAGAATATCTACTAGAATTTCAAATGCCAGCGTACAAACGTGCATGCATTGTGTCATACAGGTGCAGAATGTCACTTTGTGGTATGGAGTTCCATGCTTGTTGTACTTGTTCTGTCAGTACTGGGACGGTCAGTGCTGGCTGTGGATGATGCTGGAGTTGTCGTCGAATGATATCCCATACGTGCTCAATTGGAGACAGATCTGGTGATCTAGCAGGCCAAGGTAACATGTCTACACTCTGTGGAGTACGTTGCGTTACAACAGCAGCACGAGGGCGAGCGTTATCCTGTTAGAAAACTGCTCCTTGAATGCTGTTCATGAATGGCAGCGCTACAGGTTTGAATTACCAGACTGACGTACAAATTTGCAGTCAGTGTGTTTGGGATAACACGAGAGTGCTCCTGTTGTCACAGGAAATAGAGCTGCCCAGGGCATGACTCCAGGTGTAGGTCCAGTGTGTCTAGACTGCAGACAGTTTGGTTGCAGGCGTTCCCCTGGTCTCCTTCAGACCAACACACCTCCATCACTGGCACCAAGAGAGAACCAGCTTTCATTAGAAAACACAGCAGATCTCCACTCAGTCCTCCAATGAGCTCTGGCTTGACACCACTGGCGTCGAAAAGGGCAATGGCTTGGAGTCAGTGGAATACACGCTACAGGGCGCCTGGCTCGGAGCTGTCCTTAAAGTACGCGATTTCTAACAGTTCGTTGGGTCACTGTGATACCAACTGCAACTCGAATTTCTGCTGCAGACGCAGTACGATGCATCACAGCCGTACGCCGAATACGGTGATCTTCCCTCTCAGTAGTGCCACGTGGCCTCCCGGAACCCGGTGTTTTTGAGGCAGTACCATCCCTTGACCACTGTTCCCAACAGTCTTGCACAGTGGATACATTCTGACCAAGTCTTTCAGCAATATCTCGGAAAGAAAGTCCACCTTCTCGTAGCCCTATTACACGACCTCGTTCAAACTCGGTGTTGTTGATAATGGCATTTTTCTTAAAGGCATTCTTGGCTAACATCAACTCAGTACGTCAAATTTCAACGATAAATAACGCTCACGACCTTTAAAGCCCGTTTTTAAATGAAACCTGATATGCAAGTTCTGAGTGACGCTACTAGCGCCACACTTATGCGGGAAGCACGAAATTTGAATCAATGTCATCTTTCAGGTTGTATAAACACGCCTACCAAATTTTGTTTATATATCACAAGTCTTTCTTGGTGCTGGTATTTTTTTCCGCCAGAGTATTTGAATTCTTCATAAAAGAAAATTCCCAGAAGAAAAAACAACTTTCAAATGAAATTCCAATATTGTTTACGTTTAATTATTTTGTTTTAATAGCTGAATTAGTTTAAAATGGAAATCTGATGTAATTGCTTAGTTTAGAAAAAAACATATAGTTATTTAATTTTCAAAAAGTTCAACCATTAATTTTATTCAACAATTACATTATTCAACTATTAGCTCAAATGTTAAAATCTTAATTATTTAATTTATAAAAAGATAATTAAAATTATTTAATGATAAATGCAGCCTTTTTTAGTTAAAAATAATACTTGCATTTTGGATGTAAAACAAATGTAAATTAAAATATAACTCTAAACAAAGAATGAAGTAGGAAATGCATATCAATGAATTATTCCAAGTAAATCTGATTTCTCTTTTTTATGTTCTTGTCTAAGCTATTCTTTTTGGGTTTACGTTTCCAGCGATTTCACATAATAGATATACTTTAATATGACTAAATACTGTGAATTATGACTGAATATGTTTATTTCCCTTTTCTTTTATCTATTTAGAGAATTAATACCAAATAATAAATAATATTTTTGCAGAATATTTAAATTAAAATTTTGGAATATCTGAAGTAATTTTTATTATATGTGTCTAGAAAAATTTTACGCAGCACTCGTCGTTTCTAAATTGACAAACCGAAGTAACTTAGATATCACCAAGGAAAATCCGGACGAAGTTCTAAAAAGAAAAACTTCGCGATCAAATTCATGTTAAAGAAGTATGATACAAAGACCACGTCCAATGCGATTTTCTCAATTTAATTCTTTCGAAATTATCTAATATGCACTTGAACAACTATCAGCAAATAAGGAACGAAGATTCGCCATCAGTCGCCTCTTCTCCTCGTTACCGGCGTCTGCAATTTTCCGATAATGAAGTTGTTAGATTTCTTTGTGAAGAGTTGTAAAAACTCCGATGTCCGAGTCTAAATGAAATCCTCTTCCAGTTCATTAAGTCTCGGTTATTCATGACAAATGCGATTTAATGAGATAGAGAATTTCTTTTATAGTTAACGATATTTTTACATATAACAAGCAGCATTTTCAATTACTTGTCGAAAATTCCCATATTAATCGAAAAGATATTTCTAATTATTTTACGAAAGTCCTAAATTTAATCTGTTTTTCATATTAATGGAGGATGGAAAAAAAGACCAATTTGTTTTTAATATCAGCAAGTCACGGACAAGATGCGAAATAATAAAAAAATATAATGACTAAAAACTTTGATATATATCTACTCATCTCACGTGTTTCTTAAAAACTATAAAAAGTGCAGAAAATCATCAAATTTTCATTATTGTTAAAAAAATTCATAGCTGTTTAGTAAATTTTTGAAGAATGATAAAATTTATCTTATCAAAATCGATCAATAATTTCTAGTTTCATATTCTATGCAAAGTAAGCAAACTAACAAAAAAAAAAAAAAAAAAAAATACAGGCATTTTTTTTCTATATGGAATCCTTTTTCCCAATCATCACTATAATTTTGATGATTAAATAAAAATAGGTCGGTATATATGTATGAAATAAAGTTATTGATGTTTAGAAAATATCAACATTTATTTTGATTAAATAAAACTTATTTATACATGTAAAATACCATATAAATATAAACACGTGTATCATTTAAGAATACATTTCAAAACTAGAATGCCATTTGTCAGAAAAGAACCAATAACAAAAATATAGGAAATAACAAAAATTTAATTGCCCTCTAAGAAAATATTTCAGCTATTTGATATGTTATTATAAAATTTTTTGCCTGTATTTTTCTTTTTCCCCCTTCCAGACGATATTTGGAAGAACTCGAGCATTATATTAACTAATTTCTTATGTTTATAAAATTAATTAAAGTTATATTTTTACGTATACTTTCTCAATATTTCAGCTGATTGTTCCGGAACGGTAAAATATATTGTAAAATTGGCTATCTGTGGTCTTTACAAATTGTCACTTTTAGGTGACTAACAAAGGCAAACGAAATACTCATATGGTACTAAAATGGAAAGCCCCATTCTGAAACATCCATGAAATAGTTATTAAATATTAAAAACAGGATACATTTAACAAATCCCAAGTCACGTTTTTTTAAAATCATCATAATTTCTCATTGCCATTCTAAAAGCTTTTTAAAAACTATTCGTCCTGAAAATAAATATAATGCATTTTTTTTCTCATACTGATTATATGATAACGGCAAAAGAACTTATACCAAAGCAAAAGTATGCTCATTATTGTATTAATATCATTAGAGTCTAATTGCATTTTACTTAGTAAATTTTTTAATGTTTTAATTATATATTCAATATGATCATATTATTGGAGATGATATGTTGGAATGAGAGTCTGCAGGACAATCAGGTTTTTTGAAAAAAAAAATACAATATTTCTAAAGAAAAATATTCTAGGATAACTTTTTTCATTTTCAGATTAGAGTGAGTTTAAAAATTTAATTATAGTTTTCATAAATTATGAAACAAATTCAGATAATTTTAGATAAGAATAATTGATAACCTATACCTTTAAAAACATATTTAAACTTTTAAAAGTAATTCTTAATTTTTTTCATATGCGCACAATATATTTTTACACTTATTTTTAACATTACTAAGGAATTTCTGTCATAAAAATTTTCAAATTGTTTATGACACGAAATAATAAGATCAATTCTTGATGGCGATGCTACAACCTGGTGAGAATTGCAATATTATACCTTGATAGACTAACAAAGTAATTTTGTAATATATTTGTTAAATGAAGTATATCAAACTAAAACAAAACATGTGAAAATTTGTCACGCTGCAAAAATTTATTATATTCCCTATCTGCTTCCCAAAATAGAAAACAAAGCCTTAAGATGACTCCAACTGGAGTTAAGAAAGTTCTTTTAAACCTTTTAAATTCAAAAAGGCGTCTCCTATAGCCAGGAAAGTAACGTGTACCTATAGTAAAGTGGCTCTGGTGAATTTATTTTGGCATGTTACAGCGCTTCTAGCGGCGAAATATGGAAGTTGCCAAAAGTAACTCGGAATCGGTTAAAATGTCCAGTTAGAAAAATCTCCATAATAGGAGAATGTGGGTATCTGTAAAACTGACAGAGAAACTTTCCATGACTTACAAAAGGGTTCGCCCTGAAACTGAAAAATGTATTCTCCGATATTATCATACATTTTCGAGATAAGTAACATTAAAGTTACATTTAAGCAGCGCAGAAATTAAACAAAAAAAAATTTTTAAAAAATCTAAAAAATGCACTCGGAGGGAGATTTAAAATTGTTTGAAAGAAGTCTCAATAGAAGGTCTAATGAGATATAAATATAAAGCGGTCTTTGAAAAGATGCAAAAGAAGAAATCCTGACCCTACAAAAAAAAGTCTAAAAATGATTCACTAAAAATATTGTATTTGAGAATAGCCAAAAGAAAGAAATTTTGTGAAACTACTAAAAACATAATCACGGCTTTTTGATTAAAATATGGATATAGTTATTTTTGCAACATCTATGTATATTTAAATGCAGTTTCAATATTTTCAAGATTTAATATTTTTAACGACTTAATATTGAACAGACATGAAAATACCTGACTTTCACTATGCAAATAATATTTGGCTCATTTATAAATAATAAATCCAACGACAGTGATTCACATATTTTTAACTTTTGAGAAATTTGGTTTAAGTTTTAAGAAGCTAGAAGAGTTTTAAAAGGAAGATGGAAATTCAGAATGAATAATAACGAAATAGTCACCAAGGTCTTGTCCGCATTCATTACCGTTCTATTAGGCCTCTCGTCAGCTCTTGCTAACGATCCATCGCCAACAGCACTCATGCAGCTAGTTTGATAAAGAGCCGTCAAGCTGTTTTGAATGCGCAACGACATCCGCAATCACGGACTTGGCGATGAGAATAAATTGCGCCAGAAGTCATGATTAATTGCAGCGCCAATTATAGACATTTCACATCGGAATCGCGATGGTGAAAAATAAGCATAGACTACTTGAAGATAAATGATTGCACAGCTACGGCAAATACATATATAGCCTGGTACGACCGAATTAATGAGTGTCGTATTTCAGACATTTTACACAGGCAATTTAGACTTGTGTATGATATTTCAGATTAAGAATGGAGTTTGAATCTGAGAGAATTTCACAATTTTTAAAATTTTGATCATTTTATTAGATACAAACAATGTTTACGGATTTCGGGTATCAAAGGTACGGTTTCAAATTTCAAACAGACTACTTACTTACAGCCATAAATAACAAATTTGGATACGAATTTTATAAGCTACAAATTGTATGCATAAAAATACTTTTCTAATTTTGATATGTACCATGTTTCTGAAAATAACAGTTCTTATAATGAAAGGGTCACGGTCGCCTTGTGGTAAGGTCTCGGCCTCCGAACCAGAGGGTTTCATGTCCGAAACTCGATTCCACCGAAGAATTGTCATATAATCGGGTCTGATGTACGTTAAATCCGTCGGGGCCAAACGTCCTTCCACTGATGTGGCGGGTGTGGAAATTTGAAGGGCGGGGGGCGTGCCTGACCAGATGCTGTCCACGACCTCTGACTGTGGTTTAAAATTACGAAATCCGTCCCAAAATAGCCCTAGTGTTGCTTTAAAAACGGGACGTTAATACATCTAAACTAACAAAAGTTACCGTATAAGGATTTATAATCTTCACAATTGTTAAAATTTTGAAATTTTAACTTGCCTAACAATTTTGTATTAAAACAAATAACAACACTTATGCTTTTAGTGCATAAAACAAACAGTAAGAACATGTTTTATATATCAAATAAAAATACATAATTGAGAAAAGTGAGAGCTTTGTTTGTATCCCTTATATTAATATTCACTGAGGCTTTCTTTTATGAATAGTACTGATAGTTAAATGTTGCAGTTATTGCTACTATTTTTGTTTCGTAATGTTCATTTTAAAACAACGAAGAAAATTTAAGTCATATGCAACATAACTTACGTATAAAATAGCAAAACTTTGAAAGAAATGAAAATCATAGGAAGCAAACTCGTCAATTCAATCTACATTAGTTTAATCTACTCATTAAAAATTAATCATTAATCTTATCGGCAACTACAATTCGAAATATTAATATCTTTTAGATAAGAAAAAAATTATGAATGAGGTTTGAATCCCGTCATAGCTCAAGAGAAACTCTTTTGAAATCACCTGTTTAAAAGAATCGTTTGAAAGAATTTTAGATCATAGTTCATCTTCTTGTCCAACTGTTCTTTTTACCGATGGATGACAACCGCTCTCGCGACCTTGTAATAAGTCGGACAAGAAAAGAATCACTGGCCCATCTGGCAGCTTTGATTACGCATCCATTGTTGGCACTGCTAACGTGATCAGACGATGAAAGCTTTTCTTCTGATAAAACAGCGAAGTGCTAATATATTCAGCGATTTCCCAACACTCAGTTGTTCAGAGAAAATTATGGATTAAGTAACTACTATTCATAAAATATTGAAGAGCCAAATGAATAACCTTTATTTCTAATGTAGTAACTACAAGGTGGTCAAAATTAAAACACCCGGACTCTCAGCTCTGTACAGCGAACTACTCAGTGGAAAGGCACCAAAATTGTTGAACATACTATTCCAGACATGAGGAGATAGATTACGGGGAAAAATTAATTCCAGACACACCGATAGATAAAAAATATGCTGAAAAGACTCAGAATACACATTTGTAACACATTTTATTCGAACGCGCTAAACATTCAATCACAAGGACCTTATCGAAGCAGGGGAAACTGCTCAATATGGTTCTCTTCTTCCAGAACTAAAATCTGCATTCTGTTGATAGCTTGTTCAACTGCGGGTCGTAATGGGTCGATTGAGATGCTTCTCACATAAAGAGTGAGAAGTCTACCGAACGTCCTCGAGATAAGAAAAGATTTTTTTAAGTATCCCCCAAAACAAAAATCGTAGGGATTAAGATGTGTAGAACACGATAGTTAGGTTGCCGAAAACGCACGATACTCTAACTCGATAAATTACTCTAACATTAATAAAAATAATTACTCTAACATTAATAAAATGTTGCCGAAGAAACGACTGCACTCGGAGTCCACTGTGTGGAAGCGCTTCATCTTGCATAAAGGTAATTGAATCAAGACATTGGCGCTGTTGCATTCGGGGTACAACAAAATTTTCGAGCATGTTTTGGTAACTCCTGGTCCTTTGCGTAAATTCTCAAGTCGACGAAACTCTCGAAGTGTAGCTGCAGCATTTCCTTTGTTTTTATAAAATAACTTCACAAGCAAAGCGCGAAGCCATCACTGACAAGGATGACATTTTCCCAGCTTTATCCCTTTTACGCCTAGAACAGTAGCAGCAAATCAAGGGTTCATGCAAATTTTCGTGCTTACAGTGCGAAATTGTTGTTACAATGACAGTTTCAGTTTCTTCACTTTTTTATCTTCTTTTTTTTATATCAGTAATAGAAATTAGAAATTAAAAATTCCATACCGCATGTGTTTTTTTTGTGTGATTATTTGTGTCTTTTAGCATGTTTTTCTGTTGCACAGCGCCATCTATCGGGATATCTTGAATTAATTTTTTTTCTTTGCGTAATCCGTCTCCCCATGTCTTGAATAGTATGCCCAACAATTTTGGAGTCTTTACACTGAGTAGTTCGTTGTATTGAGAGCTCAGAGTAGGGTGTTTTAGTTTTGATCCCCTTGTATTTTGAATCAGTAAATTTTATGACTTGCTACATTAAACGAATGCACAACTGGTTTTACGATCATTTTTAGTTAAAATAAAACAGAATGCAAGATTAAAGCATGCAAAATAATGCAAACACAGTGGCTACGACTATAATACTTCATGTTTTCACTGTTGAAGAACAAACTTTTGGTAGCATATTTGCTCATATTTGACCCCCCCCCCCCTCAATTACAAATTATACTTTGCTTGAGAGGTGCAATTTTCGTTCACTTCTGGGCGTTGAATGTGAAGGCGATGAATCTTAGGATAGACTAGGAAACCCTGACGTCTCATCTGAAAATGAGACAGGTGACGAATCGTTTAGAAGATATGCCGGTTCTCTCGTTGCATTATCTTGGTCGTAATGTAATTTGTGGGCAGATAGAAATGGTTACGTCGAATGATAGCTCTAGGAGTTTCCATCAAGTAAAAATGAGTAGCAATGGGCTCTACTTCTCTACTTAAATAGAATCTTTGATCTGTAATCCAACAATCTGATTTGCTTCAAGTTCTTGAATGTCTCTATTCTTTAATATTCAGAGAGTATCTTTAATTGGCTGCTTATTTAAGTTTTTTTAAAAAAATCTTTTGTCGGTGGAATTTCGAGTATTAGACTTTGTTTTGTCATAGGTAGGTTATTAATTTACGATCCATCAAAAACTAAGCAGAACTGTATCCATTTTCTAAAGGTGTTCTCAAAACTAGCATCGACCCGTTTTATAAAAGGATTCACTGATTCTATTTTTAATAATGTGCCTAATGAATCCACTGTTCTGAGAATATTTGGAACTTGATGTTACAATAGTCAAACCAAGCCTTTTTGAAAATAGTCTACAAATTATAGTTGCTTCAGCAGTTCTTGAGAATTAAGATCCACATCGCTTGAAACAATTTCTGTGATATGAAATCTAGAAAATATAGACTTGCGATTAATAACAATCTGTGATTTTTGATTTTCTTATAAAGCCATTTTAAAGAATCTGTAATAATAATATGATATTAAGACACACCATTTTCCTTTTAATTTCAACAAATATACATGTGCTCTCTGCCATGGAAGCTACGAAAATTCGAACTTTATCACTAGTTTCTTATAATAAATTTGGTATTTATCACATGAATCACAAAGCAACATGTTGCTTTCAATTTGAATGGAAACTAAGCTACCAAATATTCTCTTTTGCTCTTTCTTGCATGGCATTTGATGACCTTCCTGAATTCTCTGAATTATTTCCGATCTCATAGACTTGAGGATTATTAATCTTGCACTCATCATGAGAAATCTGTCTTGGGAATTGATAAATAAAATGTCTCTATAGATCTTTGTATATAGTGAATATCTTGACAGGAAGCTGATAATTCATTTTTTTTGGCAAATCCTTTTTAACAAAATTAATCAGTTCAGCATAGATTTCATCCTCTTGTTGAGTTTGCGAAATTTCTAAAGTCTTTCACCATTTCCTAAAATAAATGAAATGGCCATTTCGATATAAGCTGTTATTCCCTCCGTGAGTTCTTCCTCCTCTATTGGATTTCTTGAAAGAGCATTAGCGAACACTAAATCTGTTCGCGGAATATATTGCAGGCGATACAGCATTTTGAAATTCTTTCTCTGAAAATTCAGGAGAAGGAGAATTTAATGGTTTATGCATTAAAAGGAGAATGGTGGCTTATAATCAATTTCAGTACTTTCCATACGATCAACAATATGATTATGGAACTTTCTATTCTTTAACTACAGCTATAGGTTCTTTCTCTTGTTTTGTGATTCAAGATTCATTTTATTGGGAACTTATTGCTAACAACTGCCACCATGCTTTATGATTGTTTTTAGTTGAAATAAAGTAAGATAAAAAGGTGAAATTCACATGAATTTGTATACATGATAAAACAAAACCATAGCGTCAGAGGTAATAATACTTCATGTTGCCATAATAGAAGAATTATTTTGTGACTTATAGTCATTTTCATATATGGGATTATATGAGTGATAAAGTTCCTGATGATCATTAAATGAAAACATAAAAATGGAGCTACGTACCAGCGTCTGACATCAAAAATTCTTAAAAAGTATAAAGACAAGGAATCTCTTTTCTTTGCATAAAGCATAAGCAAGATTATCTTGTGCATACATTTGAATATCACGATATGCAACCTGCAATTGGATAATCCAAAATACAAGATAGTCGGGCATTAAACAGATACTTATCATTGTCCTTTGATTTTACATTTAAATAAAGCGGTTATAAAGTAAAATACGATAATAATGAGGTAAAGAAAATTTCTTTCTTGTGCAAGATAAAATGGTTTGAAAGTTTCAGTATGAAAGTTTTGTATGTGTGGTGTACTGAACATTCCAAAACACAATCTGTATAATCCAGCGATTCTCAACCTGTGGGGCGCGTCCCCCTAGGAGGGTGCGAGCACACTAGGGGGGGGCGAGAATATCCAAGTAAAAATATTATTTTAAAAAAATGATTAACTAACTGAAAGGAAAGCACACATACACATAGAAAACAAAATATATTTCGACATATTTAATAACTTATTAAAGTAAAACAACTTACTTAATCAAAACATACTAAATTAAAAACAAATTTAACAATTATTAGTAACTTTCTTGGGCCTGTCTTGCAGAGCAAAGTTTTTCGAAGGAAGGCTTAGTATTAGAAATAGCCACTCTCAGCTCTGTTTCTATATTTTGTCTTCAAAGAAGCCACAGCAGAAAATCCAGTTTCACAAAGGTAGGATGTTGAAAATGGTAATAGAATATGAAATGCCCTTGTTTTTAGTGCAAAAAAATTATCCTCCTCCTGCCCAAAATTCAAATAGTGATTTATTACCAAATTCTCTTTCAGATTCGCCACTTGTCGTGAAGTCTATGAATTTTTCTTCCTCATCAATTGAGAGTCCTTCAGGAGTCTTATGAAATGGATCCCTAACCCACTTGTAACTTGCTATCAGTTTGTCGTCAGCAAGAAAATGTTTTTTTAAATTCTTTCCCAGCATGGCTAAAAGATTTTCAATGGTTACAAAAACAACTTTTACATGTTCTTCTTCAGCTTTGTAAGTTTTAGTACAATCATCCACATTTGCAAACTTTGTTAGGCATTTTGCTTTAAATTTCTACTCCACAATTCTTATTTTCTACAAAAAACATTGACTTTATCACTCATATCCAATATATGTGTATTTGCTCCTTGGAGTTGAAGATTCAAGTTATTTAATTTCTCGAATATGTCGACCAAGTACCTTAATTTCATCACAAATAAACCATCACGAAAATTCTTGGTCTCCGGTCTGTTTTCTTCTTCTATGAAAATGGCGATTTCTTCTCTTTATTCATAAACGCGTTGCAAAAATTTCCCACGTGATGACTATCTTGCCTTGCAATAAAATAGTAACGCTTAATGTACTGAACCCATGTCTTTACTAAGTGCGGAAAAGATTCTCGATTTCAGGGTTCTCATTTTCATATAATTTACTACGGTTACAACCGTAGTTAACACAATATTCAGACCAGGACTCATTTCTTTCGAAGCCAAAGCTTCTCTGTGGATCATGCAATGTGTGCAATGAGGTGAGTTTTGTTTTACAAGTGCTTGCATGCCTTGGAATCTTCCGGACATTGAACGAGCACCATCGGTGCATATTCTGACGCAATTTTTCCATTTTATGTTTGACTAGTTCATAAAATCATTTAAAATAGCAAATAATGCAAGCGCTATTGTTTTGAGTTCTATTGGTTTGCAGAAAAGTAGTTCTTCTACTACTGACATATTATCACAAATTCGAAAATAGGCAATTAAATTAGCATCTTTATTACTATCTGTTGCTTCGTCAAGCTGTACTGAAAACAATTTGTCACGCAACTTCAAGATAAGCTGACACTGTACATCTTCGGCTATATCGCCAATTCGTGAGCAACGGTATCATTTGAAAGAGGTATGGACTGCAATTGTTTTGAAAAATTATCTCCAAACATAGTTTCTACAATCTCAATTGCTGCTGGCAAAATAACCAATGGTGTGAGGTTTTTTACATCTGGCTATTTTATATGAACTTTCTAAGATGCAATTATAGCTTTTTTATTCACAGTCAAAGTTTCTTTAAAAATAATTTTTGCTTTTTATATGATTTTAATTTTAATTCAAAGAATTCCGTGGGTTTGTTGACGTACTCACTATGAAGTGTTTCCAAATGTCGTTTACGTTTAATTAGGTTTCATGCTGTCTGCAGCGAACATTTTTGATCAAATGATACGCAGGGGCCTTTCTTCTTCATTTACTTCAGTACTGGTAAACCCGAAATTTAAGTATTCTTGAGAATATTTTCTTGATTTTATTTTCGGAACCACGCTCGTCAGTGTACTTGTTGATGCTTGACTATCGTCTAATGCTTGCTTACTTCCGCTTAAAAATTTATTCATGAGTCTGCATAAATCTACTTCCTTGAATATTTAATATATTGAATTGCAATTAACACGAAAACATATATAACATACACATTCACTATAGATTCGATAGCGATAAAAAGATGGACTCGAATGAGACTCGTTGGAATTGAAACTTGCGTTATCAAACATTTTCCTTCTTCGTATGAGAAAATATTTGCTCCGCGCATGCTCGAGACGGTATTCGTGTGGATTCCCTTTCAGAAATATTGCCTTTTTTTCTCTCTTTTGTTTAGTCATGCTTCTGTTTTATTTCTATTATTATTCGAAAAAATATATTCCCAGTTTCTAAATTTAGCTCATCCCGTCTGGGTAAATTTTCATTAACGATTTTTTCTACTTTCATATTCTTTTAACGTTATCTCCCTGTTTGGCTTTCATTTCAAATATAATATTTAAATTTTCCCCACTTTCATTCGCTTCATCTGTTCACCCCCCGCTTGTCCAAAATGCAAGATGTGCTTTCTCGCCAACGTTGGCTCGCTTTTACTCTTGTTTTGGCAGTTAAAAATAATTTTAACGCAGAATCCAAAATACTCAATATACATTATTGTTGTATACATTTTATTATAAGCGGGGGAGGGGGAGGACGATGAAAATTATGATTGAAACCTGGACCACAAATACTGGAAGGTTGAAAAGCGCTGGTTTAATCATAATATTTGTTTATTACAATCTAAAAATTTGGTAATAAAGAAAGTTGACATATTTCAAATAGGATAACCAATGACGCAACACATCCACAGTTCATTATTGAACTGGAAATGCTTCAATTTTTGAAATAAGCATAGACGGTAAGACAAGTTTGATAAAACTGACAAATATAAGATGATACTGGGTGATCCGAAAGACTGGAACAACTTTAAAAATTAATAATTCGAAAAAGAAAAAATATAAAAAGATGCGATTTGCCCCAAATAAAGGTAAAGAAAAATGTTAACGCAATAAAAAAAAATTTCTGTTTTCCCCTAACAGATGGCGCTGTAGTGTCACTGATATCGGATTATGCAAGGAGATTATAATATTAGAAATTTTTATTTGACAAACAGAACTCTGACTCAAATAACAAGTAGCTGAAATTTACAACTGTTCAGTGTGCTGTTCATCATTCAGCAGCACAGCTGTCAGAAGGGGAACAATACAGTTAACAGCATTCAACAACATTTCCTTCGGTATTGCAGAAACATGTTGGCGGATGGCATCTTTCAAATTTTCCAATGTTTCTGGTTTGTCGCGGTATACTCTAGATTTCAAGTAACCCCATAGCCAAAAATCACAAGAGGTCAGATGGGGGATCTTGGAGGTCATACGTTTTGAAAATTTCGACTAATAATGCGATTTTCCCCATATTTTGAGCTTAGCAGTCGTTGCACTGGCACAAAAAATGCGGTGGTGCTCCATCTTGCATAAAGGTAATTGTCTGTAGTGCTTGACGTGTTTGCAATTCTGGAATAATCTTATTCCGCAACAATGTTGCATATCGCTCACCAGTCACAGAAACCGTTTTTAAACTCGTCTCGGTGACTTCTTCGAAAAAAAATGGGCTGATTAAAAAAAATCAGAGTTGAAATCACACCAAACGGTCACTTTTGGCTGATGCAGGGGTTCTTCAAGAAATGCATGTGGGTTTTCTGTGCTCCACACACGACAATTATGTGTGTTAACACTGCCAGACAGTGTGAAATGCGTTTCATCTGTCCAAAGCACAGTGTGAAGCCAGTCGTGCTGCTGTTCCATTTTAACGAATACCCAATTCGCAAAATTTCGTCGCCGGATAAAATCGCCAGGTTTCAATTCTTGCTTGTGCTACAGCTTGTACGGATATCTTTTCAGTGTTATTCGCAGACAAGACAAGCCGTATTCCGTAAGACAAGAATGTCTGCCTCGGAACTTCTTGAGCGCCGCAATCCCCGTGTGTAGAAATGGCTGACATCGATGGAACACTATGTTGGATGGTCGAGACAGCAGTAGCAGATGCTGTGGGTCGGCCACTTCTCGGACGTGAAGCCAAAGAACATGCTGCTTCAAATTTCTGCATCATTTTGGTCAACGCAGAGCATGTCATTGGTCCTTTACCATCTCGCATACCTTTCATGCTACGATATGCTCGCAATGCCAGACTGGAATTAATTTTTAAAGTTGTTCCACACTTTTGGATCTCCCATCACTAATTCCCGTGATGAGGATTTATCTATACTTTTACCAAAATATTTCCAATTTCCTAGGACGAGATTTGGAACATTATTGGGAAGTAGCATAGAATTTGGGTGCTTACGTTATTTGAAACAAAGAAACAGAATAAAGAACGAAAGATCTAAATTAAAATGAAATCTACGATCGCAAATTTCAAGTTATCATGTGAGAACATTATTATTTTTTAAGTTATTATTTGTCTTCATTAATTTAAGTCATTAACCAGTTTAAACCGGTTAAAAACAATCATGAGCCTTCTCCATCGGTCTCTATCCCTTTCTTTCTCTCTCTCTCTCTCTATATATATATAATTTTTTTAAACTTTCATTTTTACTTTTTCTAGCTGGATCGATTTTGAGATGAAATAACAGCTATGATGTCATAGGTCAAAGTCAATCTTTTAAAAACGCATCTGCTGTCAAAGAAGCATACTTAATAATAAAGCAATAAAGGTGAAAGCAGGCCAATCTTTTAAAAACGCACCTGATTTCAACGAAGCATACATAAAGCAATACTGGTAAGAGCAGGTAAAAAAATATATGGGATTAAAAGATGACGATGAAAATTGTCATTTATGCTTTATTCATTGTCTACGCGATTTCAAGCTTCGGTATTCACTGCCCACGCTATTTCGAGCTTCAAAACACCCTAACCAAACAACATCATGATAAAAACAGTTTTCTGTGTAGAGAAAGGGAATAAATTCGTTCTTATGAAAACAATCCAGTAAATTATGAATTGTAATCTCTCGCTCGATAAATAATACGATTCTAGAGGCCTCCAAATTTTAGAATCATGCGATTTAGAACTTTTATGATAGAAGCCACCAACATAAAAATTATTGCTGACAGTGGATGGAAAGATAGTTAAGACAGAATTCATGTTTAAAATGAAAGATAATCACTTGTAAGACGAAAACTTCTTCCTCCTACGAAAATTTATTCGAATATACATTTACAAATCATACTCAAAAGTTGTTAATATAAATCGGTAAACTACTGCGAAAATAAACAATACCTTATGTAAATGTTTCACGATCCGTTCGAATTCTATAGTGCATTTTTTCAATTTAGATGATAAGAATAAGAAAGTTTTTTCTTAAGAAGATAGTACTATTTCTATGATTATTAAATTATCAATTACGTGACGTCCGTTCCTCTGACAGTTTTGAGAATGTGAAAAGTAAGTGTTTTCCTCCAGAATACTAAGCAGTTGTCATGGTCAATCAAAACTACTAATTGCAGTTTTTATTATGACATCATGCATTTAATTCGGACAAATTAAAATAAGAAAAGTTTATTTTGATTGCCTTTCACTTAGACTGCAAAATTACACCAACATTTGTGCTTTTACACCATTCATTAAGTGGTTGCATCAATTAAGCGTTATAAACCTGTCAAAATCTTGCGTGATGCATTTTCATTGGTTTCTAATCTATAATACTTGAACGATGGATTTACAAAATTTTCTTCTAAAAATAACTTTAAGACAAAATTCTAAATTAGAAAAATTTAAAAACTCTTACAAGGAATATATCCTTTAACAGAACATTTGTATCATATTAACTTTTATCGTATTTTTTTGCTTGGTTTCTGCTAGAACCAAACCTTCCAAAGAGAATTTACCTTAGAACCATAATAAATATATGATGACACACATATAGTTGCCTGAAGATAGTCATCATAATGATATATATCTTCCATGGCATTCATTCCGCCATGCCTCGTATCGTTTTCTTCACACATGACAATCCCAGACTGCTTCAGCTCGTGCACAACTGTAGGATCAATCTACCAGATGGGTTGGAGGCTGATTACCCCAAAAACTGCATGCGGTTCGGATTGAATCAAGGGCTGGAGGGCATCGCACGAGCTGTGTTCCGCCGTCTTCGATTCACGGTGCTTGTTGAAGAAAATGAGAATGAACTGAAAGCTCCCGATACTCGAGAATCAATCACGCCGAATTCGGAAGAAATATTTTATAGTCTCTCTAGTTGATACCCGGCGCATTGTTGCCGCAGATGTAATAATTTTGGAAATATTATTTGTAATTTGAAATATCTATCTTGTTTAATTAGGAATGATAGAAAGAATGATATTTATTTTCTGGTCGATAATGAATACATCCATTGAATTAAATGATATGTAAAGGAGAAGTATAATAATATTTATTCTATTTTTTATTATTTAAGTGCTTTAAGGTAGACAATTTCTTTTGTTTTCCGGCCTTCAGAAAAACCAAATAAATTTCGTGGCTGTTCGACTCGTGAGCATCCAACTTATAATTGGCCATGTGTAAAACTGGATCAAAGAAATAAGGTGGCAAAGATTCATCGCCACCGAATGAACAATACGGCAGCTCATAAAATATGAACAAAGATTCATTTTTAGATATTGGATATAATAATTGTACTATGCCTATAACCTTCGCACAAGTTCCATCAATAAATTGGCAAAGTTTTGTTGCAATCGGATGAATGGCACAGCAACGCATAAAATAGGAATAAACACGAAAACACTTTTATGCACAAGATAATTTTGAACGAATTACAGCGAAAAAATCGCTTTGGACGCATGTCGCATTCGATTCTTTGTGTCATATTTCTTTAACAGGAATTTGATCGGAGTTTTTTTTTCTTCTTAGATCTCCGCCAGGATTAGACTTGGTGATATCTAAGTTACTTAGGTGAGTCAATTTAGAAACGACCAGCGCCGTGGAGAATTTTTTTAAACACGTACAATAAAAAATACTTCGGATATTTCAAAATTTTAATTTAAATATTCTGCAAAAATATTAATTATTATTTGGTATTAATTCTTTAAATGGATGAAAGATAAGGAAATAAAAATATTGTCATAATTCATAGTATTTAGTCATATTATAATATATCTATTAGGTGCTTGCATGTATTTTGATCATTTTTTCATTTTAAAAAAGCATTTATTGAGAAAATCTGATACAAAACATATCAATCAAAATATTTTCTATGACTTTCTAAAATTTGTTTCCCATTTTTGTCCTATAAATCTTGCAACTGATTGTCTTCGAATTTTTTTTGCTCTTCCAGGTCGTTCTTTGTCATTGACATCGAAATTATCAATCTGAAATCGTTGAAACCAAAACCGGCAATTGAAATGGCGAGATCTTAGACTAACCTTGAGCGTCTCAGACATGCTACGATAATCAACGCCCGGATATTTTTAATTGGATGAGCCATAATTTAACAAAACTAATATCGGTTTTAATCGAAACTATATCGACTATTGAATTGGAATCAAACACTGGAATTTGTTTTGTTAAAAAGACCTTTTAAAATTTTTCTGATATTTGATGAAGAGAAGACCTCTTAGATTTTCAGCTCATGCATCAGTTGCAGTTGAATGTCTAATTCAGGTTAAAATTCCAGGCGTCTGCCATCAGCCTGTCATAGCCCCAGTGATGCTGTCGGAATTTAATATTAAATTAAACTAATATATAGTAAAATTTATTAAATGAAAAATCCTTTAAACCAAAAGATGTAGGATGCATTATTATAAGGTTATTTGAATTGAACTGATTTCTAATAACAAAGCATAAACAAATAACAATAAGTCAATCATACACGAATTCGACGGTAGAGTGACAGACAACAGATGAGCAACACACGACTTGCGAATTACAGATATACGGCCTTGAATTAAACAGCATTCCGAGTTCGATCTAGAAAATGGCGAAGGTCACAGTAGCCTGGAGGTGACTTCGGGGCAGGAAAATTCGTTCGAGGCCCGATTCTATCGAAGAACCGTCGTGTAAAGGGGTCTGGTGCACGTTAAATCCGTTGGGACCAAATGCCCCTCTCTAGTGTGATGTGGAAGTTGGAAGTCGAGGGGAGCACCAGCTCAGGGGTCATTTTCACTATTTGACAGCAGTTCAGAATAACTACTCCTTGTAAAGGGGGGAGGGGGTGCTAAACTAAAATTAAACTAGAAAATCACAATTCCACCGTTTTTCTTTATATAATCCACATGGCCGAATTGCGACGAAGTGTAAACAGGTAAAACAAATCGTTGCCACATGTTTGGATGTGACTGCATACAAGTACAAACTGAAATGCAAACTAGATGACAAACAAATAATGAACACAAAGTACTAGAGACAATACAGAAATTTGAATTTTATTTTTCTGTCAGGGATTCAATTCTGCATCAAACAAAAGTTTTAAATTTAATTCAAATATAGTTCAGAACTTTATCTCGTATGACAAACTGTGAATGCGAGAAACGATTTTAAAAATTTAGCCGCGATTCGAAATATAATCCCTGTAGAGCTGGTTGTGTGTATTTAAGCCAAGGAAAGATGTCTTTCCTTGGCTTAAAGGGTCAAGTGATTACAAAAACAGCTTAAGTACGCTTTCCCCACATTCCAAACATACATATGGGTTAGCGCATACTGCGCCATCTATGTTCAGTATTAATCTTTACTGTATGAATACATATACAAAGAAACAAAAATACAAATAAAGTAATTAAATAAAAACAAAATATTATAAATAATAAAATCACATAAACATACTCCCACCCATCAAGAAGTCATTCTTGATGCACAGGTAAGATACAAAGTTTAACTATAGACCTTTTAAAAAGCCCTTTCAAAGTTTTTAATGTAACTACTCTTATGGCCCCATCCTTACCAGGATGTATAGCTACAACCTTACCAAGAGGCCATGTTACTGGGGGAATATTGTCTTCTTTAATAATTGCAATATCACCGATTTTAATGTTTGGATAACAATTTTTCCATTTTCTTCTATTTTGTAATGAGCTCAAATAATCGATATGCCATCTTTTCCAAAAATTTAATTTCATTTTTTGGACAATATCCCAGCGCTTCCTCAATGAAAGTGTAGACACTTCCAGTGTCTCAGGTGGACTATTAATTACATCTCCAATTATGAAATGAGATGGTGTTAGAACATTTAAGTTATCTACATCATCATTATCTACACTAACTAGGGGTCTTGAGTTTAATATCGCCTCTATTTGAGTTAATAAAGTATAAAGTTCTTCAAAAGTTAAATTTGAATTTCCTAAAACTCGCTTTAAGTGAAATTTTACCGATTTTACACCAGCTTCCCAGAGTCCACCAAAATGCGGACTCAAAGGAGGGATAGTATGCCATTCAATTTCCTGTTGAGAAAGAAAATACGAAACCTTTTGATCTAGATTAATTTTAGATAAATGGTTGTATAAATCTTTGAACTTCCTTTTAGCTCCTAAAAAATTAGTCCCATTGTCCGAATGAATATGTTTAGGTGTGCTCCTTCTTGAGCAAAAACGTCTCAATGCAGCAATAAAGGAATCGGACGTGTAATTCGTAACCAATTCTAAATGTAAAGCCTTCGTAGCAAAGCATACAAATACAACCATATAACCTTTCGTTGTTTTGGCTCCTCTGCCTCGGTGTTTCAATATAGAAATTGGACCTGCATAATCAATACCACAGACAAAAAATGGTCTGTTGAGAGTCACTCGTCCCTCAGGAAGATCTCCCATTTTTTGTTTTGACATATTACTTCTAAATCTACAACATACAACACAATTTAATACACATTTTCTAACTATTCTTTTGACATTTAATATCCAAAATGTTTGGCGTAAAATACCCATTAACAAATTACCACATGCATGCAAATTTAAAATATGAAAATATTGTACAATCAGAATACTTAATTTATGCTGGTTAGGTAATATGATAGGATGTTTTGCATTAAACTGCAAAGATGCATTTTGAAGACGCCCTCCCACTCTGAGCAATCCGTCCTTATCAATGAATGGACAAAGTGCTGATAATGGGCTTTTCTTTGGCATTGGTTGGTTTGACCTTATACAATTGATTTCAGCATCAAAAAATACAGTTTGAACATATTTTACAATAATATTACGAGCAAAAATTCTTTCCTTTGAAGTTATAGGTTCAACTATACCTGTAGAATTATTAACTTTACCAGTTTTACAATTATTTATAAATCTAATACAAAAACATAATACATTAATTAACTTAGCATATGACGAGTATTTTTCAATTAATGAATCTATTAAGTCATTTTTCAAAATTGCAGCAAATACACATGCAGTTTTTTTCTTTTCCTTAAGGACAGAGTCATTGTTTTTGAATACTGGTTGCTTTGGCCAGTCAGCCTCTGATGATGTTAGGAAAGTAGGGCCCTCCCACCATAGACGACAGTCTGGCAGATCCTTAGGAGACAAACCTCTGGATCCTATATCTGCTGGATTTTCCTTTGACGGCACATACCTCCATCTATTTTGAGGGATGAGGTCCAAGATCTCTGACGTCCTGTTGGCAACAAAGGGCTTCCAATTTCGAGGAGGTGAAGACAACCAGGAAAGAACAACTTGAGAATCTGTCCAAGCATATATATTAATAACATGATCATTAAAGGTTTTAATTAGAACAGATAATAATCGGGCTAACAGGAGAGCTCCATTTAACTCCAGCCGTGGAATGGATACAGGCTTTAGCGGAGCTACCTTGCTTTTAGCTGCTAAAATAGTGACTTTCGTAACACAATTATCAGTTCTTTGAACCGCATAAATTACACAGGCATATGCTGATTCCGATGCATCCGAAAATCCATGAAGAGTAATTTCCTTTTCTGTAGTTAGAAGCCATCTCGGAATAGAAATGTGACATATTTGCTGAAATTCCTTTTTGAATTTACGCCACTTAACTGCAAAATGTTCCGGTAAGGCACTATCCCAATCAAGTTTCAGCAACCATAACTGCTGATAAAAGATTTTTATTAATATTGTGCAAGGTGAAAGAAAACCCAAAGGATCAAATAGCCTTGCTGATTGTGACAGAAAAGATCTTTTGGTGATTTCATTCTCAAAATTAAAGTCAATTTTAAAAACAAAGCAGTCAGTTAAAGAGTTCCAAATAAGTCCCAGAGTTTTAGAACAGTTTTCGGGATGAATTTCCACATTAGATTCATTAGCACTCAGGCATTCAGCTATATTATTTAAGACATGTGGAGAATTAGAACGCCACTTTCTTAAGTGAAATCCTCGGACATCTAGAATTTCCGACAATTTTTGAATTAACGCGATTGCTTCTTCATTAGATTTTGCTCCAGCCATCAAGTCATCTATTTAAAAGGAATTTTGAATTATTTTAGATATTTCAGGATTTATAATTTGAGAATCCAAGCCTATTTGATGTAAACATCTAGTAGCTAAAAATGGAGCGGATGAAGTTCCATAAGTTACAGTAGAAAGTTTGTATTCCTTAATAGTGGAATTAGGTGAATTTCTCCACACTATTTTTTGCAAATTTTGATCTTCTGAATCAATTAAAATTTGTCTATACATTTTCTTTATATCGGAAGTGAAAGCAACTTTATTTAGTCTACATCTGACAAGAATAGTAAATATATCTGGTTGCAATAATTTTCCTACCCCCAAAACTGAATTCAACGAATTAAAGTTAGGCGGTTTGCAGGATCCATCAAACACAACTCGAAATTTGGTTGTAATGCTGTCTTTCTTTTGCACAGCATGATGAGGAAGAAAGTAATCCGGTTTAGAAAAATCAAAATCTTTATTAGGTGACATATGCCCCAATTCTTCATATTCACTCATAAAACTCTTGTATTCCATTTCAAATTCTGAGTCAAATTTAAACTTCCTTTCCATAGCTAGAAGCCTAGAAATAGCCATTCCCTTTGTATCTCCTAACTGATTAATGTCCTTATAAACAGGTAATCTTACAACTAATCGACCCTGATCATTTATCCTGCAAGTCGATTTAAAATGTTTTTCACAAAATTCTTCTTCATCTGACATAAGAAACATTTTATCCGGCAACTCTTCCATTTGCCAAAATTTTTGCAAAACAGAATCAATGTTACAATCACTTTCAACGGAAATCAGATGCGATTGTGTGTACGATGATGAAATAGAATCTCTTCGAATCTGACCTGCGACAACCCATCCAAATATTGTGCTTTGCGCAATTGGTTGTCCTTTAGACCCACTAATTTTTCCATTACGAAGGATTGAGAAAAAGCAATCAGAACCTAAAATTATATCACATACTGATGGCCTTGAAAAATCTTCATCTGACAGAGTGATGCCCTTCAAATAATCTAATTCTTTAATGTTAATATTCTCAACTGGGATTTGAGAAGTAACCTTATTTAAAATAAAAGCATTAACTGTCAAACATTCTTCACTAAATCTTGACCCAATTTTTAAATTAACTGAGCCACGTGTGGTTCCTGCTTGAACCCCACTTATCCCACTTAGAGACACTCTAGCATTCTTTCTTTTTAGTCCTAAAATATTTATGACATTTTCACTGACAAAACTGGACTCCGAACCACTATCTAGTAAAGCTCTGAATAAGAAAGAATCACCCCCACTATTATACAGTAAAACCTTTGCCGTGGGAAGGAAGGTTATAAATTTGGAGTTGTTTAGACATGTGCTAGAACTAACAGGCCTTTGAGGTTCCACTGATTTATTGCGTTGCGTTTCTCCCCCTTGGCGGATGTCGTCTTCGGAGGGGTGTTTTGGGGTTTGATCGTTAGGTTCGGGTTCGGATTCTGAAACACGTGCACTATTTACTACCCTTTTAACATCTTCATGAAAGAGTGAATTATGGTTTCCTTTACATATGGTACACTTTAAATGGCTATTAGTGCAATCCTTAATTTTATGAGAATTCAAACATAAAAAGCAAAGATAGTTTCGCTTTACAAAATTCTTCCGAGCATTCAAATCCATATTTCTAAATTTAATACATTTAAACAATTTATGCATTCCCGAACATTTCAAACAATTTTTATCACTTTTATTTCTTTGAATATTTTCACATGCAACAAAATTAGACTTAGTAGGAATTTTAGTATCAGATTCATTATAAACCATTAATTCAAGCGATGAACATCTGGTATTTAAAAATTCCAAGAATTCTTCCCACGTAGGAAATTCTATTTCTGAAGTTTTCACTGACCAAAGTCTTCTTGTTTCAGGATCTAATTTTTGCAATAACAAATGAATTAGCCATGGATCTCTGCTAGATGCCTCTTCTCCTAAAGATTTTAACCCTCTCAAAACCTCATCACTCGTGTCAACTATATTTCGCAAATTCGTTGAATTGGCTTGAGAGATGCCTCTTTGTTCCAAAAATGTTTTGATTAATGCATTAATAATTTTCTTCTTCTTATCATACCTGTCCATTAATTTTCCCCATGCTTCTTCATAGGAATCATTGGACAACGGTATGTGCTTAATTAAAGAAGCGGGTTCATCAGACAACAAACCCTTTAAATACTGAAATTTTTGGCTATTGCTTAGTGAAAGCTGCTAATCAACTGTGGATACAAATAAATCCTTAAAGTTCATCCAATCTTCAAATTTACCAGAAAACACTGGAATAGTAAGTTTTGGTAAACGAAAATTCGAAATAGATTGAACTGAAGAATTTTGTGTTACAACAGAAGTAAATTGTGATGTATTAAAAACATCAATTTTATTTTGAAACTTTAATTTCAAGGAAAAATATCTATTTTCGAATTCCTCTATTTCAGAATCCTCAATAGTTAATTCTGAATCTAATTTTTCGAATTCTTTCAAAAGTTCTTCTAACTTCTGCAAACGAATCACTACTTCATTTTTTGATTCTAATTCATCTGCAGAATGTTCTAATCTAGTTAAGGAGGCCTTAACCTTGCCTCTTGCGACTTTAATTTGCGTTATGTGTTCCTTATATCTTTTCGGATCGTCCATGTTGAAAAGAAATTATATAACAAATCGTTTGCGAAACGGAACCGAAACTGAAGAAAATAATGTTCCTCGCAATTTGAGAACTTCTTATTAACTCTTCAGATGTTCTTCTCTTTAAAAACATCAAACTAATAATCAATAATAATAAGAAACAAATGAAAGAAACTTATCTGTTTCTCATGCTGACATCTCGTCGGTGCCTCCAATTTTTTATGTAGAGCTGGTTGTGTGTATTTAAGCCAAGGAAAGATGCCTTCTTGTCTCTTTTCTTATTTATTTTGCACACACACACATATAACAACACATGGACGATGACTTCACATATATAAGGTAACACATAATACTATATACAATTAAAGTAGAAATTGCCGCTAACAAAGAGCGAACGAATACTTCTTTTTGCCGCTAACAAAAGAGCGAGCGGTGCCTACTTGCACCAGTTTCACACCAACTCTCAGGGTCAAGTGATTACAAAAACAGCTTAAGTACGCTTTCCCCACATTCCAAACATACATATGGGTTAGCGCATACTGCGCCATCTATGTTCAGTATTAATCTTTACTGTATGAATACATATACAAAGAAACAAAAATACAAATAAAGTAATTAAATAAAAACAAAATATTATAAATAATAAAATCACATAAACATACTCCCACCCATCAAGAAGTCATTCTTGATGCACAGGTAAGATACAAAGTTTAACTATAGACCTTTTAAAAAGCCCTTTCAAAGTTTTTAATGTAACTACTCTTATGGCCCCATCCTTACCAGGATGTATAGCTACAACCTTACCAAGAGGCCATGTTACTGGGGGAATATTGTCTTCTTTAATAATTGCAATATCACCGATTTTAATGTTTGGATAACAATTTTTCCATTTTCTTCTATTTTGTAATGAGCTCAAATAATCGATATGCCATCTTTTCCAAAAATTTAATTTCATTTTTTGGACAATATCCCAGCGCTTCCTCAATGAAAGTGTAGACACTTCCAGTGTCTCAGGTGGACTATTAATTACATCTCCAATTATGAAATGAGATGGTGTTAGAACATTTAAGTTATCTACATCATCATTATCTACACTAACTAGGCGTCTTGAGTTTAATATCGCCTCTATTTGAGTTAATAAAGTATAAAGTTCTTCAAAAGTTAAATTTGAATTTCCTAAAACTCGCTTTAAGTGAAATTTTACCGATTTTACACCAGCTTCCCAGAGTCCACCAAAATGCGGACTCAAAGGAGGGATAGTATGCCATTCAATTTCCTGTTGAGAAAGAAAATACGAAACCTTTTGATCTAGATTAATTTTAGATAAATGGTTGTATAAATCTTTGAACTTCCTTTTAGCTCCTAAAAAATTAGTCCCATTGTCCGAATGAATATGTTTAGGTGTGCTCCTTCTTGAGCAAAAACGTCTCAATGCAGCAATAAAGGAATCGGACGTGTAATTCGTAACCAATTCTAAATGTAAAGCCTTCGTAGCAAAGCATACAAATACAACCATATAACCTTTCGTTGTTTTGGCTCCTCTGCCTCGGTGTTTCAATATAGAAATTGGACCTGCATAATCAATACCACAGACAAAAAATGGTCTGTTGAGAGTCACTCGTCCCTCAGGAAGATCTCCCATTTTTTGTTTTGACATATTACTTCTAAATCTACAACATACAACACAATTTAATACACATTTTCTAACTATTCTTTTGACATTTAATATCCAAAATGTTTGGCGTAAAATACCCATTAACAAATTACCACATGCATGCAAATTTAAAATATGAAAATATTGTACAATCAGAATACTTAATTTATGCTGGTTAGGTAATATGATAGGATGTTTTGCATTAAACTGCAAAGATGCATTTTGAAGACGCCCTCCCACTCTGAGCAATCCGTCCTTATCAATGAATGGACAAAGTGCTGATAATGGGCTTTTCTTTGGCATTGGTTGGTTTGACCTTATACAATTGATTTCAGCATCAAAAAATACAGTTTGAACATATTTTACAATAATATTACGAGCAAAAATTCTTTCCTTTGAAGTTATAGGTTCAACTATACCTGTAGAATTATTAACTTTACCAGTTTTACAATTATTTATAAATCTAATACAAAAACATAATACATTAATTAACTTAGCATATGACGAGTATTTTTCAATTAATGAATCTATTAAGTCATTTTTCAAAATTGCAGCAAATACACATGCAGTTTTTTTCTTTTCCTTAAGGACAGAGTCATTGTTTTTGAATACTGGTTGCTTTGGCCAGTCAGCCTCTGATGATGTTAGGAAAGTAGGGCCCTCCCACCATAGACGACAGTCTGGCAGATCCTTAGGAGACAAACCTCTGGATCCTATATCTGCTGGATTTTCCTTTGACGGCACATACCTCCATCTATTTTGAGGGATGAGGTCCAAGATCTCTGACGTCCTGTTGGCAACAAAGGGCTTCCAATTTCGAGGAGGTGAAGACAACCAGGAAAGAACAACTTGAGAATCTGTCCAAGCATATATATTAATAACATGATCATTAAAGGTTTTAATTAGAACAGATAATAATCGGGCTAACAGGAGAGCTCCATTTAACTCCAGCCGTGGAATGGATACAGGCTTTAGCGGAGCTACCTTGCTTTTAGCTGCTAAAATAGTGACTTTCGTAACACAATTATCAGTTCTTTGAACCGCATAAATTACACAGGCATATGCTGATTCCGATGCATCCGAAAATCCATGAAGAGTAATTTCCTTTTCTGTAGTTAGAAGCCATCTCGGAATAGAAATGTGACATATTTGCTGAAATTCCTTTTTGAATTTACGCCACTTAACTGCAAAATGTTCCGGTAAGGCACTATCCCAATCAAGTTTCAGCAACCATAACTGCTGATAAAAGATTTTTATTAATATTGTGCAAGGTGAAAGAAAACCCAAAGGATCAAATAGCCTTGCTGATTGTGACAGAAAAGATCTTTTGGTGATTTCATTCTCAAAATTAAAGTCAATTTTAAAAACAAAGCAGTCAGTTAAAGAGTTCCAAATAAGTCCCAGAGTTTTAGAACAGTTTTCGGGATGAATTTCCACATTAGATTCATTAGCACTCAGGCATTCAGCTATATTATTTAAGACATGTGGAGAATTAGAACGCCACTTTCTTAAGTGAAATCCTCGGACATCTAGAATTTCCGACAATTTTTGAATTAACGCGATTGCTTCTTCATTAGATTTTGCTCCAGCCATCAAGTCATCTATTTAAAAGGAATTTTGAATTATTTTAGATATTTCAGGATTTATAATTTGAGAATCCAAGCCTATTTGATGTAAACATCTAGTAGCTAAAAATGGAGCGGATGAAGTTCCATAAGTTACAGTAGAAAGTTTGTATTCCTTAATAGTGGAATTAGGTGAATTTCTCCACACTATTTTTTGCAAATTTTGATCTTCTGAATCAATTAAAATTTGTCTATACATTTTCTTTATATCGGAAGTGAAAGCAACTTTATTTAGTCTACATCTGACAAGAATAGTAAATATATCTGGTTGCAATAATTTTCCTATCCCCAAAACTGAATTCAACGAATTAAAGTTAGGCGGTTTGCAGGATCCATCAAACACAACTCGAAATTTGGTTGTAATGCTGTCTTTCTTTTGCACAGCATGATGAGGAAGAAAGTAATCCGGTTTAGAAAAATCAAAATCTTTATTAGGTGACATATGCCCCAATTCTTCATATTCACTCATAAAACTCTTGTATTCCATTTCAAATTCTGAGTCAAATTTAAACTTCCTTTCCATAGCTAGAAGCCTAGAAATAGCCATTCCCTTTGTATCTCCTAACTGATTAATGTCCTTATAAACAGGTAATCTTACAACTAATCGACCCTGATCATTTATCCTGCAAGTCGATTTAAAATGTTTTTCACAAAATTCTTCTTCATCTGACATAAGAAACATTTTATCCGGCAACTCTTCCATTTGCCAAAATTTTTGCAAAACAGAATCAATGTTACAATCACTTTCAACGGAAATCAGATGCGATTGTGTGTACGATGATGAAATAGAATCTCTTCGAATCTGACCTGCGACAACCCATCCAAATATTGTGCTTTGCGCAATTGGTTGTCCTTTAGACCCACTAATTTTTCCATTACGAAGGATTGAGAAAAAGCAATCAGAACCTAAAATTATATCACATACTGATGGCCTTGAAAAATCTTCATCTGACAGAGTGATGCCCTTCAAATAATCTAATTCTTTAATGTTAATATTCTCAACTGGGATTTGAGAAGTAACCTTATTTAAAATAAAAGCATTAACTGTCAAACATTCTTCACTAAATCTTGACCCAATTTTTAAATTAACTGAGCCACGTGTGGTTCCTGCTTGAACCCCACTTATCCCACTTAGAGACACTCTAGCATTCTTTCTTTTTAGTCCTAAAATATTTATGACATTTTCACTGACAAAACTGGACTCCGAACCACTATCTAGTAAAGCTCTGAATAAGAAAGAATCACCCCCACTATTATACAGTAAAACCTTTGCCGTGGGAAGGAAGGTTATAAATTTGGAGTTGTTTAGACATGTGCTAGAACTAACAGGCCTTTGAGGTTCCACTGATTTATTGCGTTGCGTTTCTCCCCCTTGGCGGATGTCGTCTTCGGAGGGGTGTTTTGGGGTTTGATCGTTAGGTTCGGGTTCGGATTCTGAAACACGTGCACTATTTACTACCCTTTTAACATCTTCATGAAAGAGTGAATTATGGTTTCCTTTACATATGGTACACTTTAAATGGCTATTAGTGCAATCCTTAATTTTATGAGAATTCAAACATAAAAAGCAAAGATAGTTTCGCTTTACAAAATTCTTCCGAGCATTCAAATCCATATTTCTAAATTTAATACATTTAAACAATTTATGCATTCCCGAACATTTCAAACAATTTTTATCACTTTTATTTCTTTGAATATTTTCACATGCAACAAAATTAGACTTAGTAGGAATTTTAGTATCAGATTCATTATAAACCATTAATTCAAGCGATGAACATCTGGTATTTAAAAATTCCAAGAATTCTTCCCACGTAGGAAATTCTATTTCTGAAGTTTTCACTGACCAAAGTCTTCTTGTTTCAGGATCTAATTTTTGCAATAACAAATGAATTAGCCATGGATCTCTGCTAGATGCCTCTTCTCCTAAAGATTTTAACCCTCTCAAAACCTCATCACTCGTGTCAACTATATTTCGCAAATTCGTTGAATTGGCTTGAGAGATGCCTCTTTGTTCCAAAAATGTTTTGATTAATGCATTAATAATTTTCTTCTTCTTATCATACCTGTCCATTAATTTTCCCCATGCTTCTTCATAGGAATCATTGGACAACGGTATGTGCTTAATTAAAGAAGCGGGTTCATCAGACAACAAACCCTTTAAATACTGAAATTTTTGGCTATTGCTTAGTGAAAGCTGCTAATCAACTGTGGATACAAATAAATCCTTAAAGTTCATCCAATCTTCAAATTTACCAGAAAACACTGGAATAGTAAGTTTTGGTAAACGAAAATTCGAAATAGATTGAACTGAAGAATTTTGTGTTACAACAGAAGTAAATTGTGATGTATTAAAAACATCAATTTTATTTTGAAACTTTAATTTCAAGGAAAAATATCTATTTTCGAATTCCTCTATTTCAGAATCCTCAATAGTTAATTCTGAATCTAATTTTTCGAATTCTTTCAAAAGTTCTTCTAACTTCTGCAAACGAATCACTACTTCATTTTTTGATTCTAATTCATCTGCAGAATGTTCTAATCTAGTTAAGGAGGCCTTAACCTTGCCTCTTGCGACTTTAATTTGCGTTATGTGTTCCTTATATCTTTTCGGATCGTCCATGTTGAAAAGAAATTATATAACAAATCGTTTGCGAAACGGAACCGAAACTGAAGAAAATAATGTTCCTCGCAATTTGAGAACTTCTTATTAACTCTTCAGATGTTCTTCTCTTTAAAAACATCAAACTAATAATCAATAATAATAAGAAACAAATGAAAGAAACTTATCTGTTTCTCATGCTGACATCTCGTCGGTGCCTCCAATTTTTTATGTAGAGCTGGTTGTGTGTATTTAAGCCAAGGAAAGATGCCTTCTTGTCTCTTTTCTTATTTATTTTGCACACACACACATATAACAACACATGGACGATGACTTCACATATATAAGGTAACACATAATACTATATACAATTAAAGTAGAAATTGCCGCTAACAAAGAGCGAACGAATACTTCTTTTTGCCGCTAACAAAAGAGCGAGCGGTGCCTACTTGCACCAGTTTCACACCAACTCTCAGGGTCAAGTGATTACAAAAACAGCTTAAGTACGCTTTCCCCACATTCCAAACATACATATGGGTTAGCGCATACTGCGCCATCTATGTTCAGTATTAATCTTTACTGTATGAATACATATACAAAGAAACAAAAATACAAATAAAGTAATTAAATAAAAACAAAATATTATAAATAATAAAATCACATAAACAATCCCTATTAAGTATTTTGAAAAAACGACACAAAAACGACTGGAATTTTGTTGCATGAATTATGCCATGAACGCTGAAACTACTTTTTTTCTATACCAAAGGCAGTCATTAGTCTTCTCATCTATTTATTTATATTTGTTTCTGTAGAGTATATTCAAAAAATATAATATTAAATATAATTAAATCCTCAGATATAATTTGAAGCATATCTTAACAACTAAACGGGTATTTGAAAAAATGCAGAAAAGCAGAAAAAAACTATAAAAGCAAACGCCTATTATGATTCATTCAAGTAAAGCTGAAAAACACATCCAAGAATACCGGTTTATTGTTATAAAATAGTCTTGCATCCGATTGTGTTATTGATGAATTCTTAATTGCTGAAGTTAACCAATTCACATTTATCACTTATTACCAAAGAATTAAGCAAAACATTCAATGGTATAATGCATATAAATGTATTTAAACAGTTTTTGAATACATTTACTGCATTGAAGCGATCTCAGTAATATATACATATATATTTAAATAGCATTTGAAGAAATTCCAATAATTTATTTTCTTGTTCGAAATTCCATAATATGTAAACATAGTACAACATAGAAGAGGAAGAATCTTCTTAGATGTAGAAACCAAATTTTTTTTTAATTAAAAAAATGGCAATTTCTTTAGTTTTTGCATTATTTTTCATAAATTTAAAAAAATAAATAAATATTGTATGCTGGTAATGATTTCTAAGCTCAGTATAATTGATAAAATATTTCATTTCATGCCTGAATGCAAGAAAGAGCTCACAACTTTTTAGCTAAAAATGTGGTGCCATTTTCTTATTTAATAATTAGATAAGGCAGAGCAGATCGCACCATAAATTTGTACTGACTATTCAGAATATTTAAACTACTTATCTAAGTTCAGAGCTAATAAATTGATATATCAGCAAATCTATATAGCTGCCTAGATGCAAAATACAAATAAAAGTCCGTTGTTCTACAGACAGATCAAGTGCTATAATTATGCATTATTCATAGTTAGATGGAGCTAATGATTCAGCCTAAATGAGTGATAGTGATTTGAAACTTAAATGGAAGAAAATAAAATAACTTTTTTTAGTCTGCAAAGTTTAATTAATATGCTCCTATTATTTCTTTAAAAGTGAATTCAAAGGCGTTTTAAATCAGCAAGGATATATCACCCCGCAGAATATGAAATTCTTGGAGCAGTGGAATTACTCTGTCTGAAGCCAAAGTCACCTGAGAAATGCTTTTATCGGACATTTTGTCACCGCACTGTGGTTTCTTATCGTTTCATTCGCTTTCCATATGTGCTGGGGATTCAAAAAAGTGCATTTGATGCAGGTTTAGTATAATTACAAGTTCAATTATGTTCGAAGTTTAGAGAACCCTTTAAGAAAATCATCTAATCTAAACCCTTTAAGAAAAATCATTTGTTGAAATAAAGCTGAATAAAAATAGTAAAATACTTGTATAGATATCTTGAATTCTACCTTTTCTTCTTCTTTTTATTATTGTATCCAAATCTGAAAGATATTTTGGACGATGTTGTTCCGCTAACAAAATAATTTAAGTCACCCGCAATTTCATAATAAAATCGTTTCTGTTTGAAAAAAGACTTATTCTTAAAATTTATCACTATGCAAATATTCATAAATGGTCTATTGCTATTTCTTTCGCTTAAATAAAAAGAATGAAAAAAAATGACTATATTTATTTTAAAGAAAATCATTCACTAGAAAAACGATTCTTAAAAGCAACTCAAGCGGTCTTTTTAATGTCGTAGAAGGTAAAAGTGCTTTCTTTGCATGTTGTTGCATTTTTCTTGTCTTTCACTCTTTTGTTACAAAAGGGTACAAATTCAAAACAATAAAGTGGAAGGAACTTTATCTATTCGATATTATATTATAATTGATTTAATAGTTATAATTTTTTGAAGTAAATAAATAAATTTATAGACTTTGTAGGTATAAAATTTTAGCATAAGGATTAGATAAATGTGATCTTCATTAAATTGATCGTCATTAGTAATACAAATGAACTAGTTAATGTCATAAATTCATTCTTAAAAGACGGAAAAAAATAAAAACATTCATTTGATAAATCTCTACTAGTAATAAAGATGTGTATGTCTAGAGGTGTGTATGTGGTATAGGTTTTGGCACTCTATATACCACACCATTTGATCTAGAGTTATCAAACAAATTTTAGAGGGTGGAAATGCGCAACTTGAAGCGAAATTAAAAAAAAAAACAAAAAAAAAAAAAAAAAAAAAACGCCTGCATTTTTTCTTAATAACTTCCAAAATATTACTGTACAAATATAATTTTTACATTATTTTGAAACTCAAAACATTTTTTTAAAGATACCAAATTTGTGTCGCATATTCTTTTTACTAATGAATTTTTAAATATATTTTAAGTTTTTGTACAAAAATATATTTCATTGTTGAAACTCAATTTTTTATTGCTACTAATAGTTAATTCCATTTTCCCCATTGTTGATAATCAAAGTATATATTTTTTCACATTAGGTATATTTTTATGCAAGGCTCACTACTAATAAAATTTTTGAAATTTTGCTGGGCTGACAAATAAGTTTTAGCTTCAAAACCAATAAATATAGTAAATTTGTTAAAGCGCATCCATTTTAAAAGACTGCAGTTCTTTCTTGAGATGCAACAGGATGTATAAAGTCGTAGAAAAAAAATTAGGGAAATGCATAAAATAATGTGCAAAATATGCATGGCTTCAATACAAGCAGGAGTTATATATGTATGAATATATCAAGTTCAAACATGTTTTGCTGAAGAAGCTATTAAGGTCAAATCCCACAAAATATGCAATAGTTTTTTTTAACAACTATTAAATACGGTGAGCCAACTGGTCCCCAAATGCGGCTAATAATTAATTAACTTGACTCATATTTTATTAAGGAACACTGTACATCACGAAAGAATAATATATCAATGGGACCGTAAGTCAAGAAAAGTTTCTAGAAATATGTCGCCTCTTTCAAAAATCACATTTAGTTATTTCTGAATTGAAATGAAGATGCATTGAAAAATTTTAAATGAAATCACATTCGTGTTCAACAGTTTATTCGACACAGTTCCCTGCATTACTATAGCAAGATAGTGACATAAAGTAAAACCGTGGCAGCGAACAACGAAAGACAAAAAGGTGCCAAAATGAATTGGAAAAAATATGTTTATAAAAATTATACAAATATTATTTATATCATCTTTATAGTGGTTTCTTCTTGAATTTTAGCATTCATCTATTAATTTTAATTTCATTTTTAATATTTCACTGAATTATCTTAATAAAAGTGAAATTTATTGCACATTACCGGAATGTTTACAACCAATGCTTAAATCATTTCTGTGGTGAAGAAGCCTTGGTTTGTGCATATCAAATTTCACAGAAATGTGTCCTTTACAATCTCTAATTATTTATATTGAAAATTTCATAAGAAAATCGATATGATTTTAATATATCTTCTATCATTTGTTACGTTAAGTTAAATTAGAAACACTGTCCCAGTTCCTTTAATTGAAACGTCAAGATGAATGTATAAACTTTTAGAAGAATCAACTTCTGTTCATCTATACAGCTGCTCCTTTAACTGTAGTTTTTCCACAGGATATCGGAGAATAGTATAAAGGAAAATAATGTCATATCAATAAACATGTCAAAAATATGAGCAAATTAGAAAAATATAACAAAAGTGTATGATAGAAGACACATTCATAAACTTTGTGAAAAATGGTTCTGGATATTTTTTCCTCTCTTTTCCGAGAAAAAAGTCAATAATATTTTCCTTTTCCCGAGAAAAATGAGAGCTCTTCTTTTGTTTTCTTCCATTTTGTTGTTGATTCAAGACACGCAGTCTAGTAATTGAATTGTGTTCATCCGAGCAGCAAATCATTTTTTGAAGTAAAAATGTGTACAATGTCACTTTATTGAAACTTGAGAAATAAAATCGAGATATAATTTATTATACTTACATATACGTTGCATGAGTTTTTAAAGATATGTTAAAAAATACTCAACTTTCTTTTTCCTTTTATAACGACGAAACTTAAAATAATAAATATAAATATCGATAGGTATTTTCTCGCCTGTCATTCTCAATGAATCATGTTTTTCAAATTAAAACTATATTTCATAAACAAGGTCCTCTTTCTTCAAACTGTAAAGTGAATAAAAGATCCAAATTAAGGAAAAATGATCTAATTGAATCTGATTTTAATAATAATAAATTTACTGGAGGATTTTTTGTAACGAAAAATGTGTTACATTGTGAAGCTATTAATCATAAAGATGAGAAAAAATACATTGTTAATGCTCAAGAAAAAGACGAGACTTCATAAAATATGGAAAATAAATCAACGTAGCTACTCGTATTTCATCACCAATAGTTTATTCATGACAATCACATTACTAGTTAATACTATTTTCTATACTGAATTTTAGCACGGGAAAGGGAGATTTGCTCTCCATGTGTTCACTTTTTTCCTATTTTCTCACGTTATCATATCATTATCAACTGGCTGGTAGATCATAATTGCTCTCATTTAAATTCTTCGTATCCGTATTGTCTATTTATTTAATAAAATTCCATCGTGAAAGTCCCCATCTTCACTTTGAGTAATAGTCAAATCCATTTTTAACAAGATAAATCAAAACAAAAATATTCCTGTGAAAAAAAAAGATACCAGCATCATTCAGAAATGAAACATAAAACTCTGTTTCTGTTCTCAGTGACATATTTTATGATTTAGTTGGAACATGTTCTGTGAGTCTTCGCTTTTCTTTAAATAAAGCATTTTATTTAAAATGTCTTTAAAACAGCACTTCTCGTTTCTTTCAAAGAAACGAGAAGTGCTGTTGCTAAAATTCCTGTAATAGCGGTTTATAATGAGTTCTTTTTTATTCAGATTAAGAACTAGAAGAAAGAATTAAGAAGTCGAAGAAATTGTAGAGAATGCACTACAGAGAGCAATGTCAGATTCTAGGATGCTTGAATATTTTTCCCGTCAAATGGGTAGAATTCAGACAAGGGCATTTAAGATAATTTAGTCTTTAGAAAATAGAAAACTGGAACTAATAAAACTCATATTTCAGTTTTTCTCTATAAAAATAGTTTTTTTACAGTAAGAATTTTTAAAAAGTGCGTCTTTGAATTAAAAAGATAAGAGATTCTTTTTGAGACCACGCGGTCTGATAAGAAAAAAAATTATGCAATCTCTGAAAGGGTCCAAAACATCGTGCTTTATCAGCATCTAGAGTTAAAATTTCTTGACCATTAAAATACATCAGTTTGGAAGAGAGAAAAAAATAGTTTGACTAAAGTTACCATTTTGGTTGCGCATCTTTTGAAAGGATGATTGATCAGTTGCCGAAACTGAACAGAATTCTTTAAAATCTTTGTTTTGAATATTTTAATTATTTTACTCAAAAAAAAAAATACTCGATTCGGGTATTATTGATTGAAGCCTTTTTTTATAATTAATTGTGAAATAAAATAGAACAAAGAAATATCAAAACACTTATACAAAAAACAGAAAAAAAATTCTAAACTTTATTTTTCGAAAAAAAAAAAGAAAAAAAAAAAACTGATATTCTTCTCCATATCATCAATTTGTTTTCCAGAAAACTTAATTTTTTTAAAATTTAGTTTTATTTGTGCTATGTACATGAAGATAGAACTACGTAATCTACGTTTGTTTTGCTTCTTAATAAATTGATTCAAAATTTTGGACATTTATGAACCGGATGATCCAAAAGTCTGGAATAACTTTAAAAATTAATAATTCAGAAACAAATAAAGATAAAAATATGCGGTTTGCATCAAATAAATGGTAAAGAAACTGGATTTTGTGTGACGCAATAAAAAAATTTTGTTTTCCAATAACGGAAGGTGCAGTAGAGTCACTGATATCGGATTAAGCAAGCAGCACTAGTATAAAAAGAGCGGACTCATCAGCTAGTACAAATTGAAGGCATTGAAATGCTATCTTTAGTGGAGAAAGCCATCTTTGTTAAACTCTTTTACAAAAATGCAGAAAATTCTAATCTGGCTTTGCGAGCATATCGTAGCATGAAAGGTATGCGAGCTGGTAAAGGACCAGTGGCATGCTCTGCATTGACAAAAATGATGCAGAAATTTGAAGCAACATGTTCTTTGGCTTCACGTCCGAAGTGGCCGACCCACAGCATCTGCTACTGCTGTCTCGACAATCGAACATAGTGTTCAATCGATGTCAGCCGTTTCTGCACACGGGGAATGCAGCGCTCGAGAAGTTTCGATGCAGACAGGCTTGTCTTACGGAATACGGCTTGTCTTGTCTGCGAATAACACTGAAATGATATCAGTACAAGCTGCAGCACAACCAAGAACTGAAACCTGGCGATTTTATCCGGCGACGAGATTTTGCGAATTGGTTATTCGTTAAAATGGAACAGCAGCACGACAGGCTTCACACTGTGCTTTGGACAGATGAAGCGCATTTCACACTGACTGGCAGTGTTAACACACATAATTGTCGTGTGTGGAGCACAGAAAACCCACATGCATTTGTTGAAGAACCCCTGCATTAGCCAAAAGTGACCGTCTGGTGTGTTTTCAACGCTGATTCTTTAATCGGTAGCTTTTTTTCGAGGAAATCACCGAGAAGGGTTTAAAAACGGTTTCTGTCACTGGTGAGCGATATACAGTATTGTTGCAGAACAAGATTATTCCAGAAGTGCACAATCACATTTGTCACACAATATGTGATTGTCTGTAGTGCAGTCAGGCACTACAGACAATCGCATTTATGCAAGATGGAGCACCACCGCATATCTTTGTGCCAGTGCAACGACTGATATGTTCAAAATTTGGGGAGGATCGCATTATCAATCGAAATTTTCAAAACGTATGGCCTCCAAGATCTCCCTATCTGACACCTTGTGAATTTTGGTTATGGGGTTATTTGAAATCTCGGGTATGATCGTGTCTAGATACACATTCTGAAGTGACGGACAGGTCTGAGCCCGAATTTTCAACAGAATGTATGGACATTGGAACCTTTTACTGTCCTCAAGAAATTGAAACATGTCATCTAAAAAGTTCAGAGTTCGTCCAGTGCTAAGCCAAAAGTTATTCATATTTGTGTATAAAAGTTATTCATATAAGTTAATCACATGTTGTGTTACTGATCATATTTCTATATTATGAGACAACTAGACCGTTAAACGTTGAAGTGGTGAGTAGTGTTACGAATTAGGAATGTTGCTTCACTACAATTTAAGGAATATATTTTGCAAATATAGTACTGACTACTGAATGGAAGTTTACTCAACGACTCAGAGTCATGATGAAAAACTTGGGGACCGAATAGAAGGATCTTCTAATATTTGAGAATCTCGATGATAGCAACATTAGTACTCGAATTCCAATATTTGTTCTAGAACGCTGGGTAACTTCTCACAAAACTTATAGAGAGAACAGAAGAGACATACAGATGAGAGTGAGACAGTAGTGAGTAACTGTACTTGAATTAAATTCAAGAAAATAATTGAATGACGTTACTCTTGATTGTTGATCTCTAACGAGTGAGTTCTCCAATGAGTGCCCTTTGAAGTTTTACAATCGTTTAATAATGCTTAAGTACCTGGTGCTGCTTCTTACTATAAGTGTTGCTTTTGTATACGCTTCAGCATTGTTTTGCTTTTGTGTATTCGTGTTTTCGTAGAATAAAAGACCGTTATCTCTTATTGGACCTTTTCATCGTACATTCAGATGATGGATTTTGGATTTTTTTTTCCCGTAACACTTTGCATGTAGTTTTTATTATACATTTATTAAAATATGTAAAAAATATTAAATAAAATCAGTTTTAAAAAGTCACCAAATAGCTTTGATGGTTTTATTCAAACATTTTGTGGAAAATTCTGCAGTGTCACAACAGGCAGGTTGATTTGCAGTTCACAAATGACGATTTCAATGAATTTAAATTAAAAATAAGATGAACTAAAATGAATATAATAGTTTGAAAATTTGTAAGCGCATCTGTTTTTGCGGGCTCTTGACGCTTTAAATTTTTTTGAAAATTACAGAGATGTGTGTTCTAGATAATAATGCATTATTTAAAACGTTTCGTTGCTTAAATTTAGTTGATCACTCATTTTTGCATTATCGCATATGAAATATTTTAATCGTCAAAAAATATTAATAAAAATCGAGCTCGAGATTATAAAGTATTTCCATGTTTCAGATATCGTTGAGTCCGAAAATAAAAACTCTTTCTCATTATGTTTGTTTGTCTGCTATCTGTTTGTGAACATAATGGCACAGAGACGTTTTGAGTGAGATGGATGAAGTTCTGTGTATGGACTTACGACCCAATTTTTAAATTGACACTTTTATCAAATTTTGAATGAAATATATTTACAGAAAATCTGCCTATCTGGCTGTTCGAATACAAACAAACTCAATAACAACAAAGCGTAAAGAACCAGGTAGATATCATTTGGTACAGCAGCTTAGTATCTGTATAAATATTGCATATAGATGCCAAATATATATATATATATATATATATATATATATATATATATATATATATATATATATATATATATATATATATATATATATATTTATATAGATACTACATTTATATAGATATTATTCATATATTTCACATTTATGTATGTAAAATGTGAATCAAATTCATGAAATGCTTGACTCTCGATCTCTACTTTCGCATGCAGTCGAACGCAATCATTTTCAAGCGCATTGACTTTAATCAACGAAATTCGTTATGTTATCTTGTAACTACATTCACGTCGCATTTTGTACGAAATCGATCGGAAAAATGGCGTTCAAATGACATTTTCTCATGATATATTTAGTTAAAACAGATTCACGTCAAGGATCTATATTTTTTGAATATCGTTTATCAATGTTTTATAGAGGCCTACCGAAAGTCCGCCATTTTATACTTAGGAGAGAAGTAACAAATGTATTAGAGAGTACTCGAGAAAGTGTCGGCGAAGTCTTACGTGCAGGTTAAAATTTCATTCCATATCAAAATGACCCCTGGCAGTAAATTCGGAAAAAATAAATCATTTCATGAGTCCTTACTGCGCACTCTAAGGAATTATGAAATGCATTAAAAATGATAAAAATAAGATTTTTTACTATCTCGAAAATTTTTTTTAAAAAATGCATATAAATAATGAAACGGATGAAGAAATTTTGCATTCAAACCTGAAAAGAAAATCCTAAATGTGTGAGGCATTGGAAAAAAATTTAGTTAAGAAGGTAGCTACAATAAATATCATAAGAAATTAAATTTTAAAAAATGACATTAAAAATAAAAATTGCATTATAAATATTATTTTCTATTCTTCAGTAAGCACGCTAAAATTCTTTTCTATTTTATTTTATCTATCATGTTTCTGAAACTTATTCATATGTATAAAATATAATAATATTTAGTCTTTTCAATTTTTGTTTCTGAATTATGTTTAATATTACGTGAGGATTTCAGCATACGTGCAGGGTTATTTTTGACCTCATTCTTTCTCTCTTGTTTTGAAGTTCTAGGAATTTTCATGGTTTAACCAGTTACTTTCTATACCGTCATGGTGGAACTACAAGAAGAATATTAAAATTGCAGAAGTCCATAGAACAATATATTTCATTTTTTTATCGGTGAGTTGGTGTTGAATTGCCTCCCACGAGTACTAGCGTATCAGGTTATATTATGGATATGGCAGTGTAGAACACGAACAGCAGAAAGCCAGAGATCTTCTTGCAAATGTTTCTACTGATAATGAAAATGACGATAGCTCAGATTCGTCAGATACCTGCTGATGGAAGTCTGGAAAGGGATCATGATACTGAATTGGAATAAAACGCAGATTTTGAATATTCGAGCGAAACAGGATCAAAAATCATTTCCTGCTCTTAAAGAAAGTGGCAAGTCCTTATATAAGAGCATGATAGGAATAAACAGTCTCGAGCTTTATGTTAAAAATTCATTTTGTTCTGAGTGAGGAATGATAAAAGTGTTTTTCGAGTATATACGTAAAAATGGGGGATCAAAGGCATGAATTTTCAAAATGGTAAGTTTCAGATTCTTTTTATAAAATATTTCAAATTAAATCTGCATGTAAATGATAGATTTTCTTATTATTTTAGCATTTTTTTGCAGAAAGAAAACTATTTGCTTTAAAAATAACGAGTTTTATGTGACTGAAAGAGGGATAAATGAATTGAGCACAGGGAAAATATTAATAAAGGGACAAAGTTCAATTTCGGTTTTCCTTATTACAAATGGCATTTGTATCTTAAATAAAACATGTTTGCATGGAAAAATATTTATAATTTCTGAACATATTTTTAAAAAAATAGCTATTAAAATAAGGAGTAAATGCCTGATGATTTGAGGTCAAAATGACACCACGCCTGTGCTAATGTTAAAAAAAATATATATGTGTACTGAAGGATTTAACAATACATTCTTGAATAGACAGCATTAAAAGAGGACCTTGACCTTATTAAATGACTCCCAGCCGACCACACTGTAATGAATCAGCTTCTTCCTGGGTGACCACTGTGACATTCCTTTTTCCCACACTCGATAATGTACATTCCGGGCCATTCTTCATCAACGAAACTCCCACAGTGTTAAGTGCCTCCAGATTGCCAAATGGAAGACCCTCCTTTTAAGTACGGTCATCTGGCCATTTAGTGCTAATCCAGATAAGGAACCACACGTGCGTTTCCCAGGCAAATAAATCGTGTCTTCGAAAGGCGACAGTGTCAAACACTCCAGATGTCCTGCATTTTTCCCATGGTGGAGGGTGAATCATCAATGGACATTTTCCCACGGGCGACCAGAGACGATTCAGGTTGTTCTGAACGGTGATTGGGTAACAGGGAGTCTGAGAGGAAAATAAAAGGTGAGATTTTTCGGAAGAAGACGGAGAGAAGCTTCGTGTGAACCAAGGAGAGGAGCTTCGTGTGAACCAAGGAGGAGAAGCTTCGTGTGAATCGGACTTCTGCGTAGAATTCCACCCGAAGAAAATTCGGTGGATTCCGAGAGCTACCCCCGGAGTAGCCTAAGACGCCAACAGCCTGTTCGCTGTTCTTGTAAAGTTGTTTCCTTCGAAATAGTTCGAGGAACTATTCTTGTGTAATTTTCTTGTTGTAAATAGCATCATTCATTTAACCTAGATTAGAAAGAGTTGTTTTTATGTAATAAAGCTGTAAATAAAAAAATTTGATCATATCGCTACCTGTTTTTGGATCGAGACTTTACAACACCATATAGATGATAGCTAATTCTATCTCAGATAGCCGAGCGTAATGGTCGAATTTCTAAGAGACAGTTATGGTCACGGTGGAATGGTTTAGTGACCCTGAAGGAGAGATAAGGAGACAGGCCACTGCAATGGAGGCGAGGAAAAAAGAGACCAGTGAAAGACAGATGGACAGGCGCGTGGAGAGAAGCTCAGAATTAGTCATAATGAATATTAATGGAGATGATAACCTCTCGTTAGAAATTTATATTGTAAAGGCGAGTATTAATATTCTGCTGTTACATTTCAATATCTCAGAGGAAAACTGATAAGCAAGAATTCATAATACTTTAAAAAAAATATCAATTTCAGAAAAAAAAAAAACTAGTAAAAGTAAACGACACGAAAAAAATATCAGAAACTAATAATCTATTTTTCCATACTTTCTTTTTCAAATACTAAAGATAATTCTGATATTTGAATATGAAATGATAAAATGGTAGAATTCAAATATCTTTCTTGTGAATTACTCAAAAGAAAATCTGATTTCATTGTGAAAATATAGGATTTAGTGAAATGGCTTTCAAGATTCCATGAAAAATTTTCTCCTCAGGAAACGTTGGTATTATGGGCTTTCTCCCAATACATAATGTTCATCCTGGTTTACCGTCGAAAAATGCAGCCCAGTATTGAAATAAAAAACTCATAAAATTTGTGAAAGAACTGTTATTTGAATATTAATGCAGCATAAATATGCTAACAGGAAAATGCATGATGGTAATTTAAAGAATGCATTTGAAAAAAGAATATAGACAATTTTAGAAACGAAATCAGAAATACAAAGCCATCAGCAATATAAAATGTACCAACTGCAAATGTGTGAATGCTTTGATAAGGAATTGCGTTTTATATCATCTTTTAAGTACGAAATACTTAATTTCTATTTGCACAGCATCTAATACTTACATTTTAATTCGTTCGTGATTCTTTGTAATGAATAATTCTTAAATGAAAGAAACTTATATTGATTTGCAAAAGATTTAAGATAGAAAAAATTTCTTTGTGAGAAAAATATTGAGAAAGAATAGATTAGGGCATTTTTCTGATTTAAATTTTCTTACCGTGGTTTTATGCTTCCCATTTTCAGAATTTTTTATTATAATGATTAAGCTAACATGCTACATTTCGTTTTTTGCATTTTGATCCATTACTATTCTAAAAAAAAGCAGAGTTTAGGTAATATTAAGGAAAACATTAAATTAATTTAATACATTCGATTTGGCCTAACACTAAATGACTTGTAATTCCAGAAAATAGAAGAATTTCACTGAAATTGGCTAGTATGAGGATAATATGAATTATAATTGGGACAATTTAATAAAAACATTTCAGTTAGGTGATTTTCGTTTATTGGTTGGCTTGGGTGTTATGTTGGACTATGCTGCATAGTTTTATTAATAAAGAGATTTTTTAGCACAATTATCTTCAGTTATTTCAATTGAAATTGTTATATTAAATAAAATTAATGTTATGTTTTTATTTGAATTCATAATTTTCCTTTGATTTTTAACAAACATTTATTTTTAGTAAAAAACTATTAATTAATTCATAATTTTTAACCTTTAATGAATAACGTTGAATTATATTTTGAAAATCGTTGTGGCGCTAATTGCTAGATTAAAAAATTTGCAAATTAAGTAATTGACTCATAATTGAGTACTGAAAAAAGTACAATGTTGCATTGTGTTAAAGAACGCACAAATGAACAAAACTGAAAATCGTACTATTTCAGAAAATGAGCTATTCGCAAAAAAAAAAAAAAAAAAGGTCAGGTTAAAAAAATAAAAAAAAAAGAAGATAGAAAATTAATCTTCAAAACTGTCACTTTTGGAATGGCAAAAGCGGTGACGGTGATATCGTTTTATACAACAGAATGCTGATTGCTGACCGATATATTCGGTAAATTCCAATTGCTTTATATTTTAACTAAAGGATGAATTGGCTTTGGCCCTTTCTGGATAAAGCGCTGGATCCCACGCTGGATAAAGCTTTAACGACACATTCAAAATGCCTGCCTTTTAGCCATAGCGATGAACTCGATCTGATGTGTGAGAATATTGTTAAAAAAATGCAACTTCGTGTAGGTGCGGATGATATTCATACTGAACAAGTTCTTAAGCTCTTCAATTATTGTATTCGCTCATCATTTCCAAAATAAATGAAAATGAATAATTGCTTTAATATTTCCTGATTTTGCTTCTTTCGTGAGGTGTATGTCATCTCCGAAACCTGCAACGAAAATCTCGCTCCAAAATTGATCAGTCGTATGAGCAAATGATGCACGTTTTGCCTTTAATATCTCAGCAAATTTTACAGATAGTAGCTTGTAAATATGTCTCCTTGTCGATGAATTGAGGGAAAATGTCGACACTTATAATTGACACTTTTCCTAAAAGAGTGGTCCCTGTAAAAAATTTAATTTTTTGTAAACCTTTTTTTTCTGCAAGAGAAATATTTTAAGTCATTTGAGTGACTTATTTCATGAAACTTCACAACTGAAAGTGTACATATATATAACTGCAAAGTTTCCCTTTGAGATTCCCTCTATATAGTAAAATCGAAAAAAATATTAAAAATTATTTTCAAGTAAAAGTTCAACTTTCTTTCAGTTGTAATAAGTTATTGTACAATAAAAAACTTGTTTACTAAAGAAATAAAAATTTCTATATTAAAATTGTTTCTAATCCTGATTTGGATTCAAATGCGGTAGTACCATCTCAACCGCCTAAACCACGAGTTGCCGTGGTGCGCTCGTATGCCGTGTTTCGATTTTGCCAGGCATTGGATATTCCAGTTGAACTGGCTCCTACTGAAGTCCAGAAAACTGATGCTCCAGTAGTGAAATCATACATGATTTATAAAATGTGTTGTGGATTGAACTTGCCGGCCCGATTGGCTCCCGTCTGTGTCCCAGTGGTGGAGTCATATGAAATATATCTGTTTTGCTTGGGTCTGGATTTGCCGGTGGAATACCGACAGCGGTAAGAGGCAGTTTGACATCGAAACTGTCGATAGTCTTCGTATGTGGTTTATCATTGATCCAAAGATTGTCTGCTGCCAAATGTTCAAAGACCGTATCTGTCCGGATGCTGGTTCAAAAACTGTCACGTGCTTCTGGAAGCTATTTAATATTATTTTCTACATCAAAAACTGTTGTCTGCTGACATATAAAATTACGAAACAAGCATGTTGTCAACATCTCAATGCTGTTATTAAAAAAAAAGAAAAAAAAAAAACTTTGTGTGGCTGCAGCGATGAAGGGAGGGTTGGTGGGTGGGGAACGAGAGTAGCCCACCTCCACGTGGTGTTTCCCGGGCAACGGGGCAGTTCACTGGAACTGCAACGGCTAAGAGGCTACTCAAGCATGTAATATAAATAAATATCTTTTATTTCATCTGTTCATTTCTTAATTTTTTCATTATCTTGAAATTTTTGATAGAAAACCAACAATTAATACTTGAACATTAGTTTTTGCATTTTTAACATGTTAATGTTTATGCATATCTTTCTATATATTATTTGAGCGATATGTATTATTAAACATTATTCAAAACTCCACTGTAGGTCAAGTATTTCACCTCAAGCTAGCAAATTCAGAAAAAGTTATTTCTTGTGCTGTGGGATTACATATATCAGATTATTAGAAATATCAGATAACGTAAAAACCAGAAGTAGTGATCACTGCAAACCTTACTCACACATTCTGTAATAAAGCTGTTATTTCTTTTACTTTTCATGGCAAGGTGCACCTTGGGTAAGAACACAAATAAATTACATGTCATTGATGAATTTTAATAACGAAATATATACCATTGTGTAATATTTGTACTGAATATAATGAGGGAAAATGTATTTTCGAAGCTTTTCTTCTGATTAATTTTAAATAAAATTAGACACAAAACTACAATTGTATTCTCGAGATCACATACCGAATTCCATTTAATTCATCGTATCCATGTTGTTGTTTCTTATAGCATTTGCGATGGACAAGCCTGCTGTTTCATAGACAGCGATTTAAGCCGGCGAGGGAGCGTCTCTTGCTTTTAAGTAGCGCCAACTAGGGCCAAGAGTACGACTTAGCTACTCACGTATCACATTCTCTTGCACGACCTTTTTTTACAGGTGGGCACATTCACACATCTCATAGATAAAACAGATGAAGAACAAACATGACCGAACCGGTACTCGAACCCAGGACGCCCAGGTTACGGGGAAGACGCACTACCCCTATGCCAGGACGCCAGCGTTGTATCTATCCATTATTACGTTCAAATGCATACAAAATTACATAGAGATGGACAGTCAACTCTTTGAAAGATTTGACTCTAAATATTTTTAAAAGCTCCATTTTTAGATGCTATATATGTGTACCAAATTTTACATATATAGTTCTTTATGCGTTTTAATTGTTACCGAGCTCGTTTGCACTCGGGGCAGCTGGAATGGCACATTTCCTCTGAAGGGATTATGTTCAAAATTTTATAAATTCTACAAATGTAGTGTAAACAAATGATGTCACAGTCAGCCAAACTCACAGCCAACCAAACTCACAGCTAGTATAGAATTGAAATTTAAGTAAATTGATAGATTGACTAACAATTAAGTTCTGAAAATATTTTTTTAAAAAGTTTATAGCCTTCAATAACATCCTAAAGTACACAATTTCATATCTCGGGCACTCGAGGAAGTGAGTTAAAAATATGTAGTTAAAAGATTACTAAAATGAAGCAATGTAAGTATAAAAATAGTCATGTTATTAATATAAGAGACTCATTCCTGCATTTAATTAATGAAGGGACGATTTCAAAACTTCAAGGAACATTTTTGTAGAAGATAGGATGTCTTGAAATATGAGAAACTCTTAATTTGATAGATACACTACTTAAAGTTAGAAATTATTTTGCCCCAAAAGATCTTCCACTTAATCGAATTTTGGAACTGGAGCCCTTCAATCTCAAAGCTAAGAGTCTAGCATGAGGCCACCACACTTTTGGCAAACTATGAACAATGAAAAAGTAAGGGTTATCGCAAAGCTTTTCTTTCCAAGAGAGGTCATTATTTTTTTCGCATCTGAGTAGTAAATATCGAAAAAAAATTAGCACGAAGGTTTTTTTTTATTATGACAAGTCGATTGTTTGACTGACTTGCATACTTTTCTATTTCAGTAGTTTAGGATTATAGGGAAATGACTGTTTTATCACTTCCCCTCCCTCTTTTAATATCGATGATTCATATCTACGAACTCGTTCGAAAATATCACCTTCCCTTTCAGCATATTCCTGGCTGGTACAAATCCAATCAAAATTACTGTAGTAAGAAGTGAAGTTCTAAATATAGATTTTAAAATGCGCCTATTCAGCCTAATAAATTCATAATCCTAAAAGTAAAATGAGTTTAAGCAGTAAGTAAGCAGTTTAAATTAAGTAAGTGGTTTAAGCTGCCCAAGCGGATTAATCATGCAATGCACAAGTAACTGCAACTGTATTTAAAAAAATACAGTTGCAGTTACTCGTGCATAGCATTATTAATCCATTTGTGAAGCTTAAACTGAGACGTCATCTTGATGAGATCACCTCAAATATATAAATAATGAGTTAGCATTTGGTCGCCGAAGGTGCCTAGCATGAATAAAAATTTGCAGCATTGCATAATCTCTTTTTCAAGGTAAAAGTCAGAAAAGTTGCATTATATGTCGAATTCAAAGAAAAAGCGTAAAATAATTATATAAAAATGGGGTGCTGAAAACGGTTTAAGAAAATTTTGTGAATAAGTTGTGTAGAATATTTAAACAAAGAAAGTTGGCATCATTATTCTAATTTGAGTAGCTTGCCGTTTTCTCTTATAAATTTAGTCACATTTATTAGTCATTTTTTTGATGACGGATTGCTAAGAACACTTTCGTACAAACGATTTTCTTGTGAGAATGAAGGTGTTTTTTAAGTTCCAAAAGAGAGTTAAAAAACAAGACGCTATATAAGGAATGCCGACTTTATCTGACTTTGCCGACTTTTTCCCAAGCACAAAAGTTACCTCTTGACTATTTATTGTTCTTGTTTTCGTGTTCAGATATTAGAAGGGAAATAAAACAATATCCAATGCACTTCAAAACATATAGTTCAGTTCACTAAAATCTTAAAAACATTCATTACTTTAAAGTCTAATGACACTCAGCACCCTAAAATTTTAAGGCACAAAAAGAAAAATTTTAAACACAGTTTTAGCATCTAACCCCCCACCCCTCTAAAGATTCGAATAATTGCAGCTACCAATTCCGGTGCCTCAGGGCTATACAGGATTTCAGGCAGTGGGATAATGAGTGGTACCATTCCGAGTTTAATACGTTTGCGGCGAAAGCCGGGAAATCAAAGATATGTTTTGGCGTAAGAGGGATTTCGCAGGCAGTTATTACAGTGATGATCGTGTTTTGACCAGATGAATTTTCATGCCCTTATAGTGATATGTTCTTAATCTAGCTATATGATTATACAGGGTGCCTATAAAATAACTTTCTCTGTTTGGTGACATCTGCAACTAAAATGAATGAACTTAATGAACCCATTACAGATTGTAGAAGGCCTGGGATGATGAATCCCACAGAAAAAAAAATAATATCAAAAGTTGTCGATAGAGAAAAGGCTGATGCTGCGGGAGTTCAGTTATGAATGAATTCATGAAACTCACTGAAAATATTTTATTCTTCAACATTAAGGTTCCTTGGACGCCGTGCCACATTTTGAATATTCTGACCTTCCCTGTGTACAACATATTGATTTAACGTGCACCCAATGCCATTGAAGAACTTGATGGTTCTTTGGTGGAATCGGGTACCGAACTTAGAACCTTCAGGCACTGAACATGTGACCTTACTACAAGTCCAATCCTTCTACTTGGTAAGTTAAAACAGTGATGCTAAGACGGAAGCGGGCCGTCTTCTGGGACAAACAATATGTTTTCCCCACCCGAGGAGACTCGTTTTAACTTAAATGTTTTGAGGACTTACTTTATTAACAGATTGAAAACATTTTCATTGCCTCAAAGTGTTTGTTATTTTCTTAAAAATATTTTTTGCAGATATTAGTTAACCTCGCATAGAGGCTTTAGAACTTCCTCAGAAACATCTTCGTTGATGGCTTCTTTGTGTGAAATTGTCAGTTTCTTCGTTACCTGGATAATCTACATATGCTTTGATCTATCTTAAAAGGAAGTTTGAGACTGTATGCCTCGTTGTTGAAAGCTTAAGATTTCTTGAATTGTAAAAAAATTCGTGTGGGTTTCTATCATTTCAATTTTTTATTCATTTGCTAATCATATCCAATCTCATTCGAATTAAATAGCTCACCGCAAGTTAATTATAATTACAGGTACTCAAAACTTTTCGTGGCAAGGGAAACCATATCGTGGGTGCTCCATCATAATTAGATGCCAGTTCGCGTGTTCCTCCTAATGTTATATAACCTATGAAAATATTGCAATCTAATATTTATTCCTTCTGAACTGCTCTTAAATTTCTTTTTCCAAGGATGAATAATTTCTTTTATGAGCAACGATGAAGTGCAGAGAAGAGGACACTGCAATGAAAGGCAAAAGAAGGCTTATAATTTTCATTATCTAATATTAATTTGAAAATTACAGGAGGATTAAAGTTAAACGGACGGCACTCAGAGACTCGTATATACATTTCTACTGGACGAATCTTAATAATTACTTAGACTATAAAAGCGAGGTTTCTTTTGGAAAAAAGAATAGTCTGAAATTTGCCTTTTGATGCACTGTAATGCTTAAAACCATATGTTGATAAATAGATCATTTAGTTTTTTTCTGTAAAAGCGATTTTATGTTCAAAGAAATAATTTGCAGTTAGCATGTTGCTGACAAAGAAAAAGTGCGCATAAATCTTAAACCTCTTTTATCAAAATGCAACCAACGCTTCTCCATCCATACCGGAATAGAAAACTTTAGTAAATGACACATTATCGTAAATGCATTTAAAATCATGATGCATAAGTGAAAAAAAAATGATTCTGTGAACGTTGCACCGGAAAGAGCACGTACAGCAAAGACAGTAATCGAAGAGGAAGTTGCAGCTGCAACAGCTAAAGTTTATACAAGTTCTTCAAATGCTGCTGTAAAGGGACGCTCAGTAGCACGATTGCTGGAAATTCCACGGGCAACCGTTCACAGGATTTTCTGCAGCTGCACAGCTTCAGAATTTTCACGAAATTCTGAAGCTGTGTCCTTACAAGACGCATTTCATGCAACAATTAAAATCTCAAAATTATTCTGTGCATCTTGATTTTGCTTGACATTATCTGACGAAGATAAAGTGGAGGAGTATGGGCCATTGCATATTTTATAGATCAAAGAGACTCATTTTCACTTAGATGTTGACATGAACACACAGGCCTGCAGCATACGGGATTCCACTAATCTTCAAGCCATGTAACGACTACTGTCCCTATACGTCATGGCATGATGTGGATTCACAGTGAGTTTCATTGTTGACTTCTACGTCTTCGAGGCTTATTTGGTGAACGAATGCGTTAGACGTCAGTCACCAGTGACAGTTGTAACAGACTCCTGCAGGATCTCATTGTCCCGACGTTAAGGTAAAGAGGCTGTTTGACCAGAACAACGTTGATGCAACAGCTAATATCGATAGACATGTAAAGAATGTGATTCAAGCTTACTTCCCTAATGGTTACTAATAATTACTTTCCTATTTGCCTGGCCAGCATTTTCACCATATGTGAACCCTTGCGATTTATGGTTGTTGGGATTTCTCAAATATCGCTTTAATTAAGGATATGTAACTAATGTTGCTGATTTGAAAGCCAACATTTTTCGAAATGCCACCTTCGCTCCTATTGTAATGTTGCATATGGTCATTGACAACGTGGTAGAACATTTGCAGCACGTTGTTAACCGACAGGGTATGCACAAAGAGCTCATATTTGTGAGAATAAATAAGATTTTTTTTTATATTCTTCAATTTTTTAACTACCATTTCTCTTTTCATTTTATTATCTGTTACCATCTGTTGGCAAAATTTCGAGCTATTTTTTTCGGACGGAAACCTTGGTGCCATAGTCTTAATAAAAATACATGAAGCTTTATTAGTATCCTTTCTATAGAAATAGAGGTACGTGTTTAAGTATCGTCAGTTTCATTTTAGCTCTCGGTATGAGCGAACACTCAAATGCATAGCTGTTCAGGGTAGTTACTTGAAAGAAACCAAATACGCAAGTTCTATGCGTATTCTTCCTTCCTTTAATAAAGTAAGTTTAAGAATTTTTTGAACATAATAGTATTTACTTTAAATTTATTGCTTTTAATGAATTTCTAAAGATCGAAGAGAACCATCGTATCTATGTGCTTATTAGAAGCAAAGCTTGCTTCTCTCATTGTTATATATCTTACGGTGCATTTTCATTGTAGGACGCGGTGACAAAACTCTACATTTAAAACTTTAAATTTTCCTTTTGAGGTTGACTAGCTTTTAAAAATGAAAAGAAATGGAATTAGACCAGCTCCTTCTTGTTATCACACAACAAATATAAATGTTGTGGCACATTTGCTAACCGAAATCTTCAGATATCACAAAATCATTTAATTTTTTTTTGATCAAAACATATATTGCTTAACAAATGTAATTTTATGAGCATACAAATAATTATTTGTTTAGTATCTTTATTATAAAGTTTTATCAATAATTTCTATCCGAATCGATAATTTTTAGATAAGGAGCTTTATGTATATGTATATTAATTAATTAATTAATTATTATTTGCAAAATAAGGAAATAATGTCCTAGATAATGGCTCAACCTCACTTTCATAAAAAATAACCTATTTTGAAAAGAATCATTATTATTACAAATTATCTGAAGAAATATAGTAGATACAGACTTAAAAAGTATTGGTGAACATTTCGTGAGAGATTAAAAAAGGATTAAAGCATAAAACACGACAACTTCTTTCCTTTAGCAAAATTGGGCAAAATATATTTCCTGCCAAATTTTAATCTCAGAATTATGTATTGAAAAGATTGTTGAAATCACTACTACTAAAGTAGTGATTTCCTAGAAATGCTAAGAAAATTCTATTCTGTTTTTTTGTTATTTTTATTGCAATCTGATTAAAACTACTTAGTTACAAGTACCGATGGAAAAAAACTTCCAATAAATTAAATTCAGATAATTCTTTAAAAAATGACATTTGAATTAAAAGGAAGCATTATTCACGGAAAAAACTCCTACAGTTCTTTGAAAATAAAATTTTCATATAATACTTGTTCCAGTTGATCAAAATAGGAAAATCCCACCAACCATCTCAAACAAAATTGCTTGTGTGATTAACCATTACATGCCCGATTCCATTGTTCTTCGTGTAAATTATTCTATTTTTTTCAGCAGAGAAAGTTTGTGAATTTTCATTTTCTGCGAATCTGATATAAAAACCTTAAATTACGTTTCCTTTCTTATCGAACGAAAAGTTTGTGCAATAAAATAGAACTCTTTTATTTAACAACCCCCGTTTTCCCTCAAGACATATTTTATGTAGTTTTCTAAATTTGATTTCAAAGATTCGAATTTCTCACAAAGTTAATAATCCGAGTTAAATTATGAAAATTTCAAAAGTGTGTGTAATAATCTTTTATTAGATTATCCTGTACTTTTTTGTTCAGCCCTCAGGATAATGTGTTGTCCAAAAATTAAGTTTTCCTACGTCCTTGTTCCTTTCCATGTTTCTTTTCTTTTAAATTTAAAAGGAATTCAATTTCATAAAAATAATTTTTAAGTCGGAAATTAGAGTTATTGTGTTCAATTCAATGATTCTTCAAATGAAATTATACGTATTTACAGTTTCTTTCAAAATGAAATGTCTACATCACGAAGAATGAAAATAAATACAAACGATTTTCTCTTTACTTTCACCATTTTATGCCTTATATTAATTGTGATGTATTCTTATAATGATATGACAAAATTATTTGAATGGCTTTGTTGGTTTAGCATTACATGTTTACAGATAATTGATTGCACGAAAACATATTTGAAACTTGATATAATTAAATAAAAGTACCATCTTGAATTTTGAAATTCCATATGAAATGTTCTTGGTAAAACTTCATATTTCCTTTATAGCATTCGAGTTAAATTTAATTTAATATTTGCATTTAAGATTATTTAAGGTCATTCGATTCTTCGCATTGCTGAAAATAAAATTATTAATGGAATAAATTCTTTAATGCTGTTATGCCTTCATTTTTATATTAAATTAGCAAATTTTATCTTTAAACGTTTGTATCATTCATAGTAATTGCTTTGAGCATAGAAGTTTCTTTAAAGTGACATATTTATATGTCCAGATTAGATTTTTAAAAATTTAAGTAACATCTTTTATAAGAAAAGAAAGATTATAACGTTTTACGATATGGACTCTATTTTTAGGCAACAGGAAAAAGCCGTTTTTTCTTGAACGGAAAAGATATCATGAAAGTCAAAACATAAATATTTATATGATCTACAAAATTTATTGTTGACAGCAGGAGCAGAAATTCCTTTTTTTTTTTCATTGTGAAATTATTATTCCTAATAATTAAAAAGTATGATTAAAATCAATAAAGATATGCATGTTTATTAATTCAAATAAAGCATTGCCTTGTGATACAGGCTACATAGAATAGAAAAATCTTGATTTTTATATATTACGTTAATAACAGTATGAATGCTGATTCATAAATATGTGAAATGTAGAGTAATAGTCAACTTGCCAACTTATTTATGTTCAAAAACATCGAAAGGTTTTGAACACAAATAAAAACTCATCTAAAAGAAAGAAATGTTTAACTATTTCAGTTGGGCAGACTAGGGTTAGTTGTTACAAGGGGCAAGTTTCTGTATTCGAATTTCAAATTTAATGTTGGCTGAAACTCACTTTTCGTTCCCCGGATGGGAACTATCATTCGTGTGGCTTTCATAAGGATTTTTGGATTATATGTAGTTAATAATAATAACAATAAAATGCATGTGAAAATAATAACTATACATTATTTGCAATTTTCTTTTTAAATTTAATTCTTTTATTTGCATTAGAACCCTTAGAACAATTTCAAAGCATTCCAAAGATTCTGCAGTAAAATGAAAACTACTGGTAGTAGTTTTCATTTTACTGCAGTTTAGTGTTAGTTTAGTTGTATTAACGTTCCATTTTTAAAAGCAACACTAGGGCTATTTTGGGATGTACTTCGTAATTTCGAACCGCAGTCAGATGACGAGGATGACTCTCCAAATTTCCACACCAGCAGGAAGACATCTGGCCCCGACGAATCTAATGTGTACCAGGATGGTTTACACGACGGTTCTTTGGTGGAATCGGTTTTCAAACCTGAAAACCTTCAGTTCCGAAGCCGAGACCTTACCACCAGGTCACCGCGGCCCATTGGTAGTAACATATAGCAGCAATGGAATTTTTAAAATTAAGATAAGTAAATAAATTTGATAAATTTTATCATTTTTTAAAGATGCTTCATGGAAATGTTACATATAAATTAAACTTATAAATCGTTTTTAATTCATATTCAGAATCAATTGTATCTACGTTGTCTAAAAAAATCCCGATAGGTTTCATAGATGAACGGGAGATAAAGTTTTAACTATATGTAGAAAGTGCTTCGAAAATATATTATTGTCGTTACACTGAGGAAATATAAATTTTAGCATATCAATACGTAATTCAAAAACTAAATAAGAATTGCAGTGAACTAGAGAGAAAGTGAAAAATCTACAAGTGACTGGCTAACGGCTTTTCTAATACATGAAACCTGTTTGCATAAAAAGTACAAAGTAGAATTATGAATTTTAATAAATACATTACAGACTAGTAAATTCAAGTGGCAAGATATTTACATCTTTGTCAAGAATTCAAAAGCCGAGAAAGATAATTGCCCCCCCCCCCGGTCCCTAAAGGAAAAAAAAAAAAAAAAAACGAGGTAGTAAAGAGCCTAGCATTAGCAAAGGAATTAATTTTCTTACAAATGGTTCATGCTATTAGGGTTAATGACATCTTAGTTCCTCCTTTTTTTTAAAAATATTACTTCCTTACTTATTTTTATTATTTGTTTAAAATATTACTTCCTTACTTATTTTGATTGCTTATTTAAAAAATTACTTCCTTATTTGTTTTTATTACTTACTTTAAAGATTATTTCCTTACGTATTTTAAATATTACTTCCTTACTTATTTTGATTGCTTATTTAGAATATTACTTCCTTACTTATTTTGATTGCTTATTTAAAATATTATTTTCTGTTTAAAAAATCTAAAAAAGGTGCAGCTGTAATGACTAAATTTGTGTACTTGTAAATGCAGTTAAGTTTTTAAAAACTTCATGAAACATTTTGTAATATATACTAAAACGATCAAAGAAAATCCTGTCCTATTTCTTCTGGACAAAGTCGAGGATCATTTTGATTTACCAACACTGGATTTTGTTAAAAAATACGGAGAGGGGAAGGAACATAAAAGTCCACTCCCCACATGACGTAAGTTACAGCCATTAGAAAAGTTCTGTGTTCAGGTTTCCAAAAAAATTCACTTGTATCTTTAATTCTTCGATGAGGAATAAACTTAAAGCACTTTCTGGAAATGGCAATTCAGCTTAGTTACTGCTCATCAAAATAGCCCATGAAATCAAATGTATTATGAATAAAGTTCATAGACCTATGGTTTTTTCACAGAACGTGCAAAATAATAAAAAAAAATATTAAGATATGTTTGTTTTTATTGCTCAAGTATAGTATGTAACAAACAACTCTGTGTAATGTAATAATATACTCCACTGTGAGGCAAGTTGTTACCATAAACATATGTGTACAAAATTTGTAATACTATTGAATTATTGTAGTCTAATCAATTCTTTTTTAAAATACGATATAGACCTTCAATAATTTGAGTAGGTACTAAAAAATGTTTTAAAAAAAAGTACTTGTGGCAGATTATTTAAAAAAATTCTTAAAAAAAGTGTAACAACTAGCCCTGATCTCCACTAATTATTTTCTCACAGAATAATGATTTACTGCAGGTTTTTTTTAGTGTCAAGGAAAATTCTTGAAACACCATTTGCTCAGTCATATATGTGAATTTTTCTTCTAAGAATATCTTCACTTTCAAAGATATCCCTTTTCCTTTTAACAGAAATAATTTCGGACAATTTGATTTTTCCTTTCATTTCATCGATATTCCAAAATGAAGAATTCAGAAAATGGGGCAAACTATCGAATGAATTGTACGGAAGAGAAGAAAGAATATCTTTTTTTCCTTTTACTGAATAAGGGGTTATTTTTTTGAAGCACGAGGAGAGCACTTCTATTTTTGCTATCGTTTGATTTTAATACCGACGTCGTAGGGTTTGATTGGTTTGGAATGGTGAAAAGGCATGATCTGCATCGATCGTTCTAGGAAATATTTTCGATCGAAGGAATCGAAAAAGATTTGATACGCACGAAATTATTTTTCCGTTCTCAAAGAATGAAATTCTATTTAATACTCATTCCTTTTAATTTTGACTGTCTCTCCAGTAATTGAAAAAAAAGATTATAGATCGCGGATGAGTTTTACTGCCTTTGGTTGTGAATTGAAATTGATTTGAATTTCAATGAAATGAAGCTTAATTGACGAACCTATAATAATAATTTTTTAAATCAAAAGTTCAGAAAAGATGCTATTCATATCAAAAAAATCGTGCATTTTAATGTATGTTAGTTGTGTTCACTTCTATTAGTTTGTTATCTCAAGCAAAATGGGAGTCATTCGGAATTTAGTTACCTTTCTTATATATGAAGTTCTTTAAATGAAAAAATTAAAAAAATTATGCTTTTTTTGGTTACAAATTCAATTAGAAACATTTTTCTAATATTTCATTTTATTTTATTCAATAATTTAACACTTTCGAAAATGTGCGTTATTACATACATCGATAATGCGTTTTCACTTTAAGTACTGTAACTCTTTTAGTCCGTTGCAACTAGAAGAAATAGCAGAAAAAAACTACATATATTTTTCAAACTTTGCTAAATAATTCTTTGACTTTCAGGATTGAAAAGCGAAAAGTTGCTACCGCTGAGAGGGAAGATTCTCCATCTTACTTCTCTCCATAAGAATTCGAAAAAGTCGAACATCAAAGCGGTTATATCTTGTAAAGCAAGTCGTAAATGTGATTTTTCTTAAATATAGGTAATTAATTATCCTTTACTCCATTACTTTGGACCAAAATTTATATCTGGCATAATTTTTCTGAAATAATATATTTTACATAAAAATATCTATAAAATATGTGATTTTTTTTTCTATGATCATTTTTTTTATTTAAGGGTGTTTATAAAGATTTAATTGAAAGTTCAAAAATGTAAAAACATAAACTCTATTTATTTAAATAATAGAAATATCATACTATTTTATGCTTTGTTTTTACAGTGATGCTCTTAAAAGTTTATGAGACACAGATTTTTCTTAAAAGTTCTTTGTATTTCATTTGGAAAGAAAAAACATGTAAGAAAGATTAAAATGAAAGCTTTCTAAACTCTAAGTGGAGCAGAATCTTTTAAAAATGTAATATACATATATATATAAATAGATATATATGCATGTATGTCTAATACATATTTATATACTGTATATATATTGTTCCTTACATTTTTAAATTTAGAAATACTTTAATCAATAAAATTTTTTTAAATTTATATAATGTAGAATAATGCAGTTGTTCTAACTTTACTGTATAATAGCATCATTTTCTTATCTTCTTCTTCTTATGTATTAAGCATTATTCAAGTAAACTTTAAAGTTTCTTTTTCAATTGACATTTATTGTAATTTTCATACCGAAAATTATTCTGCCATGATATGGGTGTTCTTGAAAAGAACACCTGAGTAATTCGTATATGACTCGAGACAGCTTCTTCACAAGTTGCCGTTTTACAACGAACAGATAAAGCTTGGCCCTTACATGATGATGGAAGGTTAAGAAAAACCTCAAAAGTGTTGGTGGCGTTAAATAAGGAACATTTTTTTTATATTAGCTTCCTTAATAGATGGATTTTGTGGCTAGTATAAAACATTTTGAAACAAATAAAAAATATCACCTGCCTATTAATAAACAAAAAATATGTCGAATTAAGAAGATCTCGTAAATTATTGAAATATATTGCAAGCCATTCAAAGTAATCTTTTGACACTGCTCGCTTTTAGTGATATATGAGATCTGTCCTCTCCTGTGAGATCTGACTCAATGGCGTAAGTTGATGTTAATTACTACTAAGCTATATATGTGGAAATCTTTGCAAAGAATCGTAACAAATACTATAAACTTTGGCTTTTCCAAAATAATCATTATAACAATATTTCGTTTTCTAGAGTTCGCAATGAGAATTTATTCGAGCTTGCAATAGTACACATAGCTTTATTTAAGGGAAATGGCATCACGAGAAAGGCAAAAAAACTTTTTATGATTTTTTTGAGCTCATCCACCCAGTGACACATGATAGGGACATAGTTTGAATTCATCGGTCTGGAAATGGAAATTTGCGTACAAGAGTCTCTGTCTCTCAGATACGCTACTAAAGGACCAGAAACAGTCAAAATAGCATCTGTAGATGTAGTATCTAATTACTTGTAAATGCAATAAAGTTTGTGAAACAAATACATGCGCGTTAAATGTAACTGCTTTGCATTAATATCTGAGAGAAACTGCGCTTGATCAGCTTGACGGTGTTCAAAGCTGTCCTAATATCAAAGCAACATACATTATCGGAAAATATAATGATATTATATAATCGGAGAAATAACAATAAAATTATTATAAATTATATAGAAATGATTACACTATTTTTAAATACAAAATTTATATTTAGATACAATGTTTTATTGTACATGCTTTCACACTTTCAACAACTCTGGATTCTTAATTTAAAAGATTATGTTTTAATTTTTACGTTTACCGAAGGTTCTGCTATGTTTCGTGTTTAGAAACCTTCTATTTCAATTTGATTCAGCCCGATTTGCTTTTCTCCTCTGAAATGAAGTGTAAGAAATAATAAATAAATAAATAAAAAGGGCTAATTCATTTTTAATCACAAAACATGAAACAGTACAGCATTCCGAATGTAACTACATAATATTTATTTTTTTATACTGCAATTTTCACAATTCAATTAAATCTCTATTCCAAACACTCAAATTAAAAAAAATCATTGAAAGAGTTTCAGATTTTATTGATATTTTTATATTAAGGGACGAAGACACTCCTCACCGATGAGAATTTTTCGTTTCTCAGTTTCAGAAGGTCAAAGAAATATTTGACCAAAGTTAAAAATCTCTCTATATATACATTTCTTTCTCCTATTTACCATTTTTCGACCTATGGATTATTTCTCTTATATTAATTTTGAAATAAGATTAACGGTGCCGATTACGGCTGCAATTATTTTCCAACTTATTAAACTTATCCTGTATTTTCGAGATTTGTAATTACCTTTAAGAAATTTCTTATAGTCTGGAAACATCATAAAATTAATTTGGAAAAAAAAAGCATCCGTTCAAATGCAAAGATGATTAAAAGCTTGAAAATTTGAAAATTCTTAAAAGCAGATATTTTATAAACGTTTGACGTGTTTATACTTCATTTTAAATAAGCTTTTAAAATTAAGTTTTAGATGCATATTTTTTATTATAAAGAGAGGACTTGTAAAATAAAGTTTTTTAATTTTTTTTAATATATTATTTATTTTTTAATTGTTTTTTATTGAGAGTTCAGTAAAAATTGTTCAGTTCAAAATAAAAAACATTCTTACATAAATTTTAGTATTGACTATAATGGAAAACTTCAAGAAACACTTTGTTGTTGCATGTACGGCCTATTAGAGCAAGAGCCGCATTTGGCTATATTCTTTTCCAAGCATAAATTAAAATTAGAGTGAGCAAAATTTTTGGAATTACATACTCAAAATACGTTGAATCTTCCTCTTCAACTAAATATATATGCGTTTTCTTGCATAGTTATCCAGGGAGATTTATTACTTAAAATGTCTTTATTTCTTGTTTTATCTTTGTCGTTATCAAAATAAAGGGTAATTATTTCTCAGGTGCATGTTGAACTAATACCTTGATGGCATTTCATACTTTACCAAAAACACTTCGATGTGTCTATTCTTAACGGATTTTCTGGCATTACGACATTTAAATCCTGCAAAAGAGCTCTTTTTAGACGAATTCCTGTTATATTGGAAATGAGTCTACGGTTACATACTCATAAAAAAAAAGAGTAAATCTCTAAACACTTATTTCCACCGTAGTGGAGGATTAACATGGCTTACACCTGAGTAAAGATATTTGCCATCTCAAAAAATGAACTTGCCCTATTTCAAAAAGCGGTACAATAAACAATAAATCAAAGAATAGCTATTAGCTTAAAAAAAGAGATGAAAATTTGAAAACACGAGTATTAATAAAAAATAATTAAGGTTTCCGTACAAATGCGGCATACCTACTAAATCTATCACGGCAGATTTAATTTTTCTGTTGTCAAAATGAAAATTAGAATGGGCCTGGAGAACACATTTTAATTTTGAAATAGTTTTTATTTGCATGGTAACAAGAAGTTTGCTAGTTAAAAAATAGACTAGAAACAGATGACATTCATTTTGCGCAAAACCATTATTACATTACTTTTATCGCTACTCCGAGATTTAACCGGACACAAAGGTAATTTTTTTTATTATGAATTAAATATTTAAACTTTATGCTTTTATATTTAAAAACAAAAGTTTACTTTATATTTATCTTTAAAAAAATGTTGAAAAACTACATTTTTTGATCATAGAATTCAAACTTTACGTTTTTAACTACTTTTGGGAAACATCTGTGACTATAGTAACAGCTGTTAATCGAATTCTAATAGTTAATTTAAAAAAAGTTTTACGTGATAACATTTTATTGACTAGACTATATGTATTTCAAAAATTTAAAATTATTGAGATTTTTTTTTCAAATTACGGATTCTACAGAATTGAATAATTTTTTTGGAAATTTAAAAAGAAGAAAATATTAACTTTTGAACACTTTCTGCTTAAATATTGAAGCCCTGCCATTGTTTTGACTTTCATTAAAGTAGATCTTTACAAAGCGGAAAATTTGGCATTCTGAAGTCTCCTAACTCCGTGCCTTAACATGTCTTCAGTTTTTTTTAATTCATCTTTAATGTCGGTTTTTGGGAGGAAGAAATTTTGCGCTTTGTGACACTCAATGATAAATTCATGTTCTCCACTTATTAATTTTGTTGTAAAAAGTGAAAGAAGCAATAAAAAAGACAATAAATAGGGCTTGTATTAAATATGATAAAAAATTGGTTTGCTGTATCTTTTATTCATGTTTTCAACTGCAAAAAATTTTCGAATTTCAAGTTCTGTGAAGATAGATTTTTAAAAGTCATAATCAGAATTTTTTTTTTAATTCTACGATTCTCATTTTATATAACGTAGCACAAGATTAATTACAAGAAAAAACTTTTTTTTAATTATTAGAATACCGAGAACCATATTTCTAATCGTTTAGAATAATTGAATGTTCTTTTTCCCAACATTTCTCTAATGCCATAGCATCTGCAAAGAATAGTATGTCTTTTTACATATCTCCGAATTCTGCTGTAAGTTTTGAAGTTTGTGCTCAAAAATTCCTTTAATAACATAATTTATTAATTTTCAAAGACCTAGAATTTTAATATTTTTTTGTTTTTGTTTCAAAAGAACTGTTTAAGCTTCTTTAAGTGAAAGGAATATTCCTGCTTAGTGTTTAAAGTCCAGATTTTCAATACTCTATTTGAAGATTTAAAGAACAACTTGTAACGAATCACAGGAGATTTGGAAATATCAAATACAATGTTCTCTCTATTGCTATTTTTATGTGGTCTTTACTGTAACGTTTTTGGAAGTTCAAGAATTTTAATCAGGAATAAATTAAATTTAGTTTAAATTAGCGATTTATCGACACCTTAAGAGTGAATAAATCGTTTTTAGCGAGTAGTAGATCGTAGGACCTTGAACTATGAAATTTCTCGGTTGGTAGATGCTGACAGAGGAAATTTTAAAAAGTTTAGTTAGATTTCTGTTTATAAAAAATAAAAGTTTTTAATATTATCTCTTCCACAACTTTGGAGACTAAAATTGGACGAAAATAATTTTAAGACCATTTTAAAATGCTGAAAATTGCTTTTATAATGGTGTCAGTTTTGTTATATTTATTTAAAATTCTCAGAAATTAGTTTAATTAAAGTAATGGCTTTCGAAATATAATATTTAACTAAAAATTAGCCCTTCCAAAATATTTAAAACTTGCTTACGTATTTTTGTTACAAATTGAAGGAGAGCATCTCGCATGTTACATCATTTTTATATAATTTTACTGATTTCTAAATTTGATTTTAAAGTGACTGAAAAATTATATCACAAAATCTCAGATGCTAAAACAAATAATGGTTTTTAAGATTATCATGAATTAGCAGTTCTAATTTATTATTTTATAAGTCAATTTCAACAGAGAAAAATGGACCAATTTTGAATTCAGTATTCTTCAAATAATCAATTTTAGGAATTAACTTTCAAAATTATGTGAGATGGAACGTAAAAATAAAGGGGAGAGAGAAATTCAATTCAAATCCTTAACATTCTCTTTTTATTAGGAGCTGTCCATTAATTGCATATGTAAAGACCTGTCAAAATGTGGGGGAAATATCCATTTGAATTTTACAGAAGATCAGGTTCTCTGTTCTGACATACTGGGATTCGAAGACGACGTATGCAAATTATTCCTAGAATATTAAGAGCCATTGACTCGCAATCATGAAGATGCCAAGATGAGGTTTCCCCTTCGAATAAGTTTTGAAGGAATAAGCTCAGACATGACATCGGTTGAATGCTTCAAAATTATGAGTGACTGAGTGAAAATTTGATCGATCACTTTTAATAAAATAAGTTTGCTTTGAATTGTCACACGAATTGAATTAATTTTACACACTTAAATCGTTTTGACCATAACGTAATGTGCTAATTGGTTGTAAATGCATTGTTCCCATTACATTCGATTATTAACATCATCATTGTTTGAATCAAACATGACATGTAACATATTCATTCACAATAAACAAACTTTCGCAATTGACTACTTTCGATAGAGTCAGATATTATTTCTATTCTAATTTTAATTCACGTGTTTGTTTGAAATCATAACCCATATTTATTATCAATGCAAAATGGGTATATTTTTACGATATTGTTATAATATTGTTGGGTAGATGAAATTAGCGTGGATAAACCATGTGTTATCTAAAGTCAAAAATAACACTCGCTCAACTCGAGACTTTATTCAAGGAACTAAACCTCATATCTGTTTTTATCCACAAGACGAAATGACTCAAATCTTCCAGATTTAGAAAGATACAGAAATTACAAGAACATTCTAGAACAAAGGAGAAACAACAAAATAATTTTTAGGCAACTTGCCTGCCGTCAGAAATGCCCGAACTGTCGCTTTCAGTTCATAGCATTCGACCAATGAGCCATCCAGTCTGCGCCAGGTTAGAACAAGTTTCGTCCCAATACCTACATGTATGAGAAGGCAACATTAAGTTTTTAATAATTAAGTGATGCGACGCTAGTTTGAAAACTAGCATCACATCACAGTGCAATCCAAGTGGATTCTCGGGCTAAAATGGAGTCCATTTTTATTTATTTCTGATTTAATTTTTTCATTTTAATTTATTTTAAATCCATTATGATGCAAAATTAAAAAAAAAAAGCCATTTATGAATCTTTCTCAAAATTAAGTAATTAAAGCGCTAGCGTTCACCAGTTCAGATAAATTCCTTATTTGAACGCAGATTCATTATTTTCGTCGAAGTTGCTACGCCGTCAGTTTTCGCCTTGTTTCGAAACGGTGCATGAACCTAACGAATCACTTCGCGCCCTTTCGTTAGCGATGGAATCTTTCTTAAAAAAGTATTAAGTTTACTCGATGTTTCTTGCATTCTGAATAAAAGTTTCATTTAACGATTTCGTTCTTTTCCTTTGGAAGCTTTGTTGAAATGATATGGACAGAACATTCTTTGAAACAAATACATTTTTCATATATAGAAAGAAATATTTTGAATTTTTTACTGTGCAAAAAAGGATTATTTCTGCAAGAAATACCATTTTCTCTTAGTTGATCCATATATCAAAATCATTCTTATTCAAAAATCATCAAAGCAATTAAATTCTAATGCATAAATTCTGGTTTAAAATGGATTTGAAGGTAGGAAACTATGATATCGTTATTTCACTCTTATCGTTTCATATATAAACCCTTTATAGATCCTAATTAATCCATGGGAGTAGTTTTTCCAAAATTTTCTATCTTATTATCTAACAAGGATGAATTGGTGTTTGAGATGCGTTTTCCCCCCGTCGATTGAAGCCGAAATTTGACGCAGAACTGCAACTGCAATCACATCCCAAATTTGATATATTTAAGTCACAGCGTTTTTGAGTTATAGCGCTTCTTATCGACCGACAGACGTTCAAATCCTTGTTGGATTTTGCTCGACATTTGAAAGGTGTTTACACTATGGATGTTAAATATGCGGACCGAATTTTATACATCCAGCTCCTTTCATTTTGAAGTTGTCGTGCTGACTTATTTTTAAACAGCCGAGCAGACAGACTTTCTATAAATAGTGTTTACTCAAAATTTGGCAGAAATTTACAAATTTGGTGTAAAGACAGCATATCAACCGTCCGTCTAACCTAAAATGTTTTTGATTTATCTTTGTGATAGACAGGAATATTCCAAAAATGTGTCTTTTGAATTCAGGGAAGTCTAAAGAGTGGATATTTGTCAAAATTTGGAGTTTGAATTATTTGATGATTTCGGTGCTTTCTCTATACTTAGTATAATGAGAAAATAAAAATGTAACGATATATGAAATCTTAATTGATCTGAATGCTTCATATTTACGTTTTTCCCCCTGAAAGTGAAATTTCGGCTGTTGAATATTAAATGTGCATAATTTGAAAACGTCACGTCACTCGTCTGTCACGATTTTGAGCCAAAGACACGGATTGCAATGTTTGCATTTGGTTGTGGGCTAAACCATCCTTCGAAGAACAGCGCCAACATACAATTGCTGTCGTCAATAAAATATTAGGATGATGTCCAATCATTCGTATAATTTGTATTCCTTATGTATATTTTATTACTACTAAAGAATAATCATTCTTCAAAGTATTTAGATTAAACAGCCTTGCTGAAAATTTTATATTAATACTCTTTAAAGAGTGAATCAAGATATATAATAATTCAGTAAATTTATTATCTTCTTTTTAACAAAATTTGTAGATTTCGATAAGATACTTAATAATTGTGATCAATAATCTGAAATGTGTGAAAATGCCATTTCCTATTCCGTTAAAAATGCTGAGGTATGCGAAAGGTCTGCATCGTTCTGTTTAATGCATTTGTATTAGGAAACAGAAGATTGAATTACTTCATTCACAGTTGCATTTCGTTCGATACTAACGCAGAAAAATGATCATTTCGTACTTTTGTATTCTTGAGTACAATTTGCCCAGAGGGTGTATTAGGAACAACCATTAAGAATACCCTTCGAAAATGTCATTTAGATAATTAATAACTATTTTATTTTATCAAAAGTCTGCAATCGGAAGACTGGATTTGAATGCTAGATCCATTGAAAATAAATGTAACATGATATTTGAGATTTCATGATATATAGGTTGATATCGAGATGCCGGGATTTTATTTAAAAAACGAGATACTTTCAAGCTTTGCCTGTTCATCGGAGCCGGCCTGCGCGCGCCATCGTAACTCTCTGGAAGCTCATTTGACAAAACGAATAAGAATGCTTTTTGATTCCATTTCTTTCTAATGTAGCCATACTGTTGACAAAATTAAGCGAATATAGTTAACCTCTATATATCGAAGATTCGAGAAATATTCTACTTGTAGAAATTTGTATATATAAAAGTTTTATAATTATATTTATAAAACAGATTTTTCATTATTATGCGTAGTTCATTTTTAGCATTAAAGGAGACTTAAAAAATTAACTTTAAAAAGATATACATTTCTTTTCAAAAAGTAAATAAATAGCAAAGATCTTTCAAAACTTTCAGTTCCACTTTTGCTAAAATTTCGTAATTCATTTGCCGTATCTCTACTTTTCGTCCTATTTTCTGTGAATTTTACTAAAACAAACTTTTATTAACAAGCTTTAATTTTAGTAAATATTTCAATTAGAATGAGTTTATATTAAGCTAATATCGTAAATCTTCAAAGATCACGTATGCGCAGAAAGAAAATTGTACATACACTGAAATAATAATGAATGTAACGAATATTTACTGCTGTATATTCTGTATAACAGTAGTACGTGATGGCCATCATTGCCTTAAGCCCTACTTTAAATATCATTTTGGGAATATGGTTCATACTGCGAGAATCCTGGGAATCTTGTAAGGGCTCAATCTTTTAATAGGTTTTATCTTCCTAATGTGTTGGTAGTGACGATTTGAATGTTGAGAACATCATTATTAAAATATTTATTTTACTAAGTCATCTGATTTTCTACCAGGCTTTTCAGTAAATTTATGTCGCCTATAGTGAAGCGTGAATTCAAGCATTTAATGACAAAATGGGATTTCTCCGAGCTCAGGATATAGAATTTTGAAGAGCAATTTGAAGCTCATTCAAGTAATATGAATAATGAAATGGCCAAAATAATAAAGTATTGATTTGAAATTAGCCTGTCATCCCTGGAGATGGATTGGTATCGCTCTTTATTGTCCTTCAATAGAAAGCAACGACTCCATAACGTTTTAAATTAAATCGAATACGAAATATTTATGACGTGATTATTCAATTCCCGTTAGAACGTAATTACTTGCATTATAGTTGCGATTGAATGAACAGTACATTTTCCAGGTTTAAAGTTACTCGAAACGCTTGATTATTAAGCATTAAAATCACGAATTATAGCTTACTAGCTTGGTTTGAGTGTATTAAGCAAAACCTAAAATTAAAGTAGTTATCTTTCTAAATGATTAAGGTGTGAAAATGGTTAAACCCTTTTAAGATATGATTTTTATGAGGAAAACTTGAAAACTTGAGCATATAAATTTAATAAATTCAATATATGTTTTCCAAACAATTAATGCATAATTTTACAACGAAAATATTTTTAAAAATTATATTATTCTTTATTTCTTATAAAAATCTTTTATTTCTTATTTCAAATAATAATAGCAACAACAACAAAAAAAACCCCACGATATCTACAAAACTTTAATTTATTTAGGTAAATGTGAAGTGGCGCTCATCGATAATGAAATTTTGGAATTTTTTCCTAGAAATTCATTTTTCAGAAAATTTTTTTTAGTTATTTTATTTTTAGCAGATTTGCAGATATTGGAGATCTTCATTCCTGTTGCGAGTTTGATTCTGCTAAAAATTTTCGGTATTGAGTTTTTGTATACTTTTTTTCTTGGCGCCTTCATTGGCGCCGAAGGTTCGGCGCTAAGACCTCATTCGCAATTGAAGGATGCTTCTCAATGCTGCTGCTATTTCCACAATGTCTTTAAGAGGCAATTTGGTTTTTAATCCTCTTTTTATCAAAAGCTTTAAATATTAGCAATGAAATAAATAAAGCGTAACTAAAAGAGATAGTTGGAGAATTAATATTTATTAAAAATCATTGTCGGTGTTTCAGGCGATTTGTCCCAGTGAGTTGTTGATGTTGTTAGCCTAAGCCTTAGAACCCCGTTGTCCGTTTGTGATTCTAATAATTAGGACTTTTAGTTTTCACGAGCACTATTTCCATGACAACTATTTACGTTGTGATAGGTGTGTGGCCGGCTCATTGACTCCTTATTCGATTCGTGAGGTGACTTGTTAAGACATTTGGTGTACTGAGACTTGTCATGAACTTTATTTTAAATGCAATAATATTTAGAAAAATAAAATTGTTGACAATGAAAACTACCACAACAACAGTAATAGGTTCCAAAACTCATTGCAATTTTTTACTCCCCGTCTATCTAAACTTTTAGTGGGTGCAAAATCGCTGATAAAAATAGTGTTTACATAGTGATGATTACCTTAGAAGTTTTTGGACATAATATGAAGAACCTGGTAGTAAATCGAATTTCTTTTCAACGCTTTAGAAAAAAAACATAGAAGAAAGGAACTCAGGACAAAAGTTTAACATAACATCCATGAAATCCCAATATTTCCAGGAGAAGAGCATGGCTATTTATCAAGAAGAGGAAATGTGGGATACAACCGATTTGATTGAGGCACTTTGCTGTGATACGACAGAAATATGGATCAAATAAATAGTGCTTGCACAAATCTAGAAAGATTATTCATTCTTTCCGTCATCACATGTTTGAGTTAGTTTTGAGGGGCTGTGTCGACTCGCCGATGAATGCAATTTCAGATGCAGAAATGGCGCTTTTGAAAATACTTAGAGAAACCTGAACAGACCTCAAAAGAAAATTTACATAATTGGTTATATTGAAGTGTCTGATGATGACTGCTTAACTATTCTTGGATTTCTTAAACACACCTTTCAAACAGTAGCTAGATGATTACCCAAAATTGTTAGCATTAAATTAATATTTTTCTTAGAGATATTACGAAGATAGGAATATCATTTCATTTACTAGGAACTTTAAATCATGTTAGGTGGATGACAAAAGTAATTTATATATCCAAGATTTATCTATTTCAAGATAAGTTTCAATTGTCTGACGGCAGAAGGACTTTTTGAAGGGATTTTGTATTTTCCTGCCCTTATGTATATTCAAGCCTGGAATTTGGAAATCAAAACATTTTATGACAATTTCCTATTTATGCGTTAATGAATAAATTATTAGAATATTAATATGGTTCTTCTTATGGCAGAACATGTAATCTAAAGAAAGCGTTTCTTTGGAAAATTTGAGACCCATTGGACTGCCAAAATAAAATTACCGATGCTGCCAAAACAAAATTTTAAGTGGAAATTGCGATTTCTATAACAAAATTGGTTTAGTTATAAGGCCAATGAAGGGTTTATCACAATATTACAATTGATAGTGAACATTTGAATTAATGTTTTTGGCATCAATTGAAATCGGTATTGCTTCATAAGAACAATATATCATTATCAAATTTCTGTATTATTTTATTGTACAGTTTTACTGTATGCTAATACCCAATTTTGTACTACTGGTCTATACAGTCCCATTATTGAACCCTTAAACCATTCACTTTATTTTATGTTCATTGTGTGATTAGATAATAGAGATAATTGACAAAGAAACGACTATTTGCAAATAATCCCCCCAAAAGTGATATGAAATTGAAATAATTGCTCCACTTGGAATGCTGCTAGTGGAATAACAGAACGAATGTAGAGCATTTGCTGGAAATAACGAAACCAGATCCTCATCCTTACACCAGATGTCTTTCGTTGTTATGTTTTATTTTAGGTGCAACACATCCGCAGTTTTCTTTTGTTTGAATTAACCATCGATGCTCTGCATTCCATATAAATTTTGAAGCTAATTTCCGAGAACTAATGATGTTTTTCAATATGAATGATGTTTTATGAAAATTCCCTCTCAGATTTCATCTTATTTAGTATAAAATGCGCTTTCCTAATGAATATGAGGATTATTTTGTAATCTTAAAATTTTGCTGGGTGCTGGGAAAATGAATCTTCCGAGATGAAAAGCTGATATGCTTAAAATTCGCTTATTCATCAGTGAAATTTCCTTACAAACAGACGAGTATTACCATGATAGAGTTGCTGACGTTGGTTATTAAGGAGTTTGTCATTGCCATGATACTCAGAGAAAATTTTAAACATGAGTGCATTTTCCTCTTAGTTAAGATCTTGAATAAAATTGTTTAATGTCACACTACGATATTAAAATATTAAAGTACATCGTTTATTAAAAGTTTTGCACAACAATTTGATTTTATACTTGAGTGTTAAGAAGGGAAAGTCACAACTTTTCTTTACAGTGAAAATATAACGGGGAAAAGATGACACCAATATTTTTTACACTTAAGCATACATCAAAAAATTTCTAATAATTTCAAAATATTGCAAAAATTTTATTATATCTCTAACTTTGACTATAATGCAAATATGCACTCTCTTTTTCATTCCGTTTTACTAAATCAATGCTTGAACGCCAAAATCTGATTGTGCCATAGAACAATAAAAGGAAAATTAACTTTCATGTTATGGCAATCTCTACATATTTCCTTTCATTGTAAATAATCCCACATTTTCGGGTGGCATTTCCATTCTCACTTGCTGACACGGGGGAAGGTTTTTCAAATCGTATCACTATCAATATTTAAGACAAAACAAGCCAAAAACGTCGCCTCTAGTTACATTGTGATGTACTATCGAATCAGTTTTGTTGCTTTCAACTGATCATGAGCAAAAAGCATCCGCCTTACAGACAATAAATAAATTACAGAAAATAAATTTTTGCTTCTTTCTTTATAATTTTATTACATATATTGTTAGCTTCTATAAGAAATAGAGGATTTGCTGATGCCCATTTCTTTTTAGATATTCGTTTTGTATGAATTAAGAACCTATTTGATTTTAAACAGCACCTTGATGCTATTCTTGGATTACATATATTCTTTTGAAATATAAGTAACGTAGCATTTCAGATCGTATCATCAGAATTTTTAATCGTACCTAATACTATTTAGGATTTGGTCCAATTTAACTAATAATAGCTGTTTAGGCAAAAGTTAAGCAATTACGGTGATTTGGTGCAGTTACGAGAGCACGTTCAAGAATTATATTTTAATTTTTCTATTACATATTCCAAAATGACAAAACGGATCTATAATAAGTGTAACAGGAAACAACACAAATTGGAATCGTTTATATTATGGCATTTAATCGTTTGTGTTAAAAGAATTGTTCTGTTAAGACGTTAAGTAGATAACGCAAGGTTGAAACGAGAAAGCTCCTATTCAATACGGAATTTCTAAACCAATTCTGACGCCATTTTTATAGATGAACCGTACTGCTGTGTTCATTTCGAATATATACACACTGTATTCGAATCCAAAAGGGGTTCAATGTTTCTTTTTTCAATTATTAGCAATACTTTCATTTTTAATTTTTGGACAAAATTAAGGGAACATTTTTTTTTGTCTTTAAGAAAGTATTCGACATAAGACACAATATTTTTTATGTATATTTATGCACCTATAATTCAAGAAAGTATAAATAGTAAATGTAAAAACATCACAAATTTCCATTTTTTTTACACAAAAGAAATTTAAGATTAACTCTGTTATAGTTCAGAAATTTGCTACATTAAAGAAATACCAGTAATTGCAAGACATTAAAATTTATATTCTTTTCTATTTTTATCTCCTTATATAGACAAAGTTACTTGCTTATGACTGTATTTCCAATATGGTAAAATGTTCCTCAACCGTTGAACTGCATTTTGTACATTTTTCATTCAAGTGCGACTGAAATATGCATTTTCCTTACTTCACGCACACATTTTGAAATATATTACCCGATATTCAGAGCTGGCAATCATCTCTTTTTCTGTTTAAGAAAATTCTGCCGCTGAATTCTGTATTGCAGCAGTAGAATTTCCAAAGTATTCTAACTGCCCTTGCTCAATTTTCATTAATTTAGCTGAAGTTTCTTGAGGTGGGAGCATATATAATCTATAAATATGATTTCATATTAATGTCATACCTTTCAATAAAAACTGCTCGGCATCTCTGTGATTTTTGTTTTTAACTAAGATTTTCTGCCAGGCATAGCATGCGCGCTGTCACCATTCAAACATCAAGAATATTTGAAAATTAAGTGAGTTGACACCTGTAGGTTTTCTTGAACTTTTATAGCATGAAATAATTTTATATAAGAAGTTTAAAGCACATTTTGTAGAATTATATTAAAAGTTTTTTAGAATCTGAAATGTCAATTTTCTTGCAAAGTAAAGTGTGTTTTAAATACTAACCCGCTTATTTCTTTCTGGTATGAATGGCAAAAACATAGTATCATTCGTAAGCAGAATAAAGATGAATAACCTTTCTTGTTTTTATTCTTCAGAAATTCAGGGATAATGGAAGGTTGGTTTCTTATTGTTCCAATCACAATTATATTCCTCTTCAGTAACATCTATCCAAATGTATAAAGAAAAAAAGAAGTTGTCAGAAGTTATATAATGCCCCTTAAGACAATAATGCAAATTAAGAAGAACTCTAAGAACCTGATCTTTCTAACGTGGTTTATTTCTTCATCTTCCAAGGAGTAGTTGAACGTTCCATACGTAACTTGTTTGAATATTCCTGAGAATCTAAAATTTTAAGCCAACCGTTGCTGCGGTTTTAAGACATGCATTGCCGGAGTAGATAGTTTCTTCTGAACAAGATTAACTATTCACCAACGGTCCTACATGCACTGGGATTAAAATGTTTTGGCAATATACCCACCCATATATCCCGTACTTCCTAACCATATATCCTTTTCTCTCCTTCAAGAATGTGTTTCTCGATCCTCAAATCACAAAACTCTTAATATATGAAAGAATATTTGCTCATTTTCCTCTTTCTTTGTATCTTTTTGTACATTCATTGCATTATTTGAAGTAACTAAAAAAGTAAAAGTAAGTCTATAGAGGCACTGAATACAGAACATCAATTTCCTTGTACTTATTCCCAATCACACGTTTTCTTTCAGTATTGAGTTCACGATGACTGTTTTTTCGATTTTCTTTTTGTAATAAGCAATCTAAAAACCGACAATTCGTTATAAATTCACGAAATAGCGTTTCTAATAATTCCGGGTGAAACTTCTTATTGCTTCTAAACGTTTATGTCTAGACTTTCTGTCACCAGTATACGTTTCCAGCAATAAAATGTAACCATAAAATAAGTATATAAATACATTTATATTTATAGTATATATAAATAATAAATACATTCTTTCTTTATAAATAAATGTTTTCTTTATATCACAAAAGAGGAAAATTGTGATTTTTCTTTTTAAATCTATGCATTTTAGCATAAGAGCATAAAAGAACACGAACACAATGGGAGTGAATTTTTTTCTTTTTGAACGAATAGGTTTATGTTACAATCAAAACATAAAACGGATGTATTTCCCCGAATATCAAACTGATCACATTCATAAAGCTACACTAAATAACACAACTAAATAACTACAACCTTGAACACGGCTGCAAGGTTAAACACACACATTAAAGTTGGGAAAAAAATCAAAGAAAGGGATCAAGACCTGATTAAGCATATTCTTACATTAAAATTTTGTTTTTTTTATAAAATTACAGCAACTGATCTGAGGAAGATGATGTTTCAAATAACTGAAAAACATAAACTTCCTTAGAGTTACGACTTAGGAAATAAACTGCCGAGAAAATATTTTAAGTCAAGTTTATGAAAGACCGTCTCTCGTTATCTTTACGCATACTAGAAGCAATACTCAGTTTCAAGAGCTAGAAGCTTCCATAAAGAATGAGTTTATAAATTCTTTGTCAAGTACGAAGCAATGTTAAACGGGCACAATTTTGTCACTCATCAAATTTACATGTTAAAGAAGCTAATCTTTCGACGATTTTTTTCTTGATATAAACTATTACATTTGCTTCACTTTTACTATAGATCGGTTTTCACTCATACATCTATTTACCTTTTTAGTTCTGACATTCACTGACAGATATAATTTTAAAAAATGAATTGTTTGGACATGGAGAGTTTTAGAAATTGGAGATTCATTAAAATCTAGAGCTGTAATATTTTGACATTTACAATATTTTCTTTTTGTGCATTTCGTAGGGAAGAAAATAATACTTTCTATTAAAGGCGCTGTCTCCCATCTCCCACAATAAATTATGGACCTTGGGTAAGGCAGAAAACGCCTTGCGTGGCATTGATGTTGAATAGTTACAATAGCTTGAATTTAATGTTTTTACTGTATCTGTCGTAGCATCCGACGAATTTTTTGCCGATTATTTCTTGGTATGCGATTAATAATATTCGAAAAATCGAATTGTATTTAGACGCGTTTCCCCCACCCAATTGGAACTAAAAATTTCACTTACATAGCAAATTTACATACCGAATTCGATGTATGTAAGGCATTGGGTTTTTTGAGTAAACACGTTTACATACTTCTGAAAGTGCAGAACGGCAGACGGTCTACCCTTTGTTGGATTTGATGAGAGGTGAGATGTAAAGATGTGTTTGATAAGATGTGAAGGGTATCTGTTTATACGGAAGATGTAAAAATCTGTGTACTGAATTTTCGTTTTGTAGTTATTAAGTTAGCTTATATTAGAACCGGTGAAAAAGACTTCTAAATGGATATTGCTAAAAATCAATAAATTAGATGTAAAAACCATATACCGAATTTCAGCTGTCTAGCTCCAAGTGTTTTTGAATTATCTTTGTTACAAATAAATAGACAGATGAACTGACAGGCATTTTACAAAATTGTATTTTTCGAACTAAGGGAAGTGTAAAACATGCAGACTCGTCAAAATTTCGATTTCGAATTTTTTGACGACCGCAATGTTTTATCTATACATCGCGTAAGAGAAAGTAATAAGAATAAAATGTAGCTCTCTTAATCTCTTCTTCTATTGAAAAAAGGCCGGAGCACGCGTCTTGTCAGTCTCACTCTAGTTACGCTGCTGAACTGAGTATCAAGAGCGGCTTTTAGCCGCAATTGAAGTGGAATGTTTTAGCATGAAACTAAATATATTTTATTGAAGCAAATTATTCATTGAATACATTATTTCAATGAGCCAATCAAATTCCATGGACGATTTATAAGAGATTCAATATCACCCGACCTGAAACAATACTTTCAAAGTGTATTTTTTAGGTTCTGGTCTATCGAATCATCATCATTCGTTCTTAAGCAGAGGAGAAACTATTGGCGAATAACTTGCCTTTATTCTATTGATTTTAAAATGGATGAATACATTGTTATGTCATTTCGAGAAATTGTGAGAAATAATTGCTCTTCGACAGCTCTTCCTTAAACGAAACATATCCAAATGAGATTTCTGTTCGAGATAGAAATAAAATATTCAGATATTCGAGGGATTTACTACGAGTTCTGTGCTTGGATAATCGCATTCATTATATCTGCAAATTAGTTAGAAGGCTCTGAGTTTAAGTAATTCAGTAGTGCGATCATCAATTACATTATCCGGACTTGAGTTTAAATGATAGCTGATATTCCCGTAAAAGGGCAAAATTATATTTCAATAGAATTTGCAGATGATGATTCATTATCGAAAAACGATCGAGCTCTTATTACAATACTTTAAACTGATAAAGTCAGTAGCGACGAAAGCTGATAAATAACTCACACAATATGCCGAAGCAGATTTTCCAATTTTATAAGATTCATAGAAAAAAAAAATACAGCAATTTTTAACGATTTGTCATACATAGCGTTAATAGGTGTTTATAATCACCTTGAAACTGGAAAACTATTCATTCTCGTACAATAGTTAACATTTTATTTTGCAATTTCCATTTCAGCCCCACAAAACTGAAGATGCTTTCTCTTAGCATTTTAATAAGTTAATTATTGATTTTCAAAAGAACTTGTCTGATAAAATTTCTTGATGAATGGTGTCATTCCTTCATGAATTTAATTAACTTTTAAATAATATTTATTATTTATCTTTAGTTAGATGTAGCCTTTAAATTGAGTGAAATTTTATTTAATTATGAAGTTTTAAAAGATGGTTTAATACTGGTATACATTATCAAATGCAAAATCCCTTAGGGAATTTTATTTTCTTTGATCATGAAAATGCTTTCAGTAACAGTATAATTTTACAATCGAATTCTAATTATTTAAAATATTAAAACTAAAACACTTATTTGATTACGACATTACAAATTTTTTTGGTAATAATCCGTGCAATGCGGTCACAGAATTTTAAACATAAGATTTGGGATAATTATTTTCAATATTTAAAACTTCAGTTTTCTCTTGTTATAAAGAAGTTCAATATAATGAAGTCTGAACATGAATTTCACATATTTTACAAACAGTGACGTCTCTCTATTTATATGTAGAAGCATTCACCTTCCGAATAACCTTAAGTTAAAAAAAAGCCATGAAGAAATTTTTTTCTGGAGTTTCTAAAGTTTTCCACTCGTATCTGTTTCTGATTTTTTTAAAGCATTTTATGGTTGTTTTCGAATTTAATATTTCAAGGTAATTTGATGAGATCAAGTAATAACTTTAAATGTGAATCAAAACATTAGAAAAAATATTGATTAAGAGTATTTTCATTTTTATAAAGTGGTTCAAGAAAATTATTCAAAGAAAAGAAAGAAAGCATCCTTGTATGGTTTGTTCTAAAACAGAATGCACGCACTATATTGAGTAAGTTCATCTAATATGTAAACAAGCTGACAAGAAATTAATTTTAACTGTGATTATATGATTGGAAATTTGAAGCAAATATAATTAATGACCTGAATGATTATTGATTTCCTAAATTTTATGATCACTGCTAAATTCTGAATATTATATGGCACTCATCTGCATAAGATGCATGAAAATTTTTTCTGAGCGGTATTGAAAATGCAGCTCATTAAGATAGAAAAATATCATTCAAATTTTAGAAATTAACTTCGAGCCTTTAAAGGAAAAAGGAAATTTAATGCCGAAGCATAAAAATTTTCCTAAATCTCTCACTGATAAATAAACTCTGACTGAACTGAAAATCGAGCATTTTTGATACAAGCTTACTGCGAGTTGAAGTTAAAAATTGTCCTAAAATGAAATACGGTATTCGTTACAATACTAGTGCCCAATATGTTTTTGTTTTGAAAGTTTTATGTTTGTTTTCTGCTTTTTTTTTTTTTAACTCGAGACATACTTTTTTGAGTTTTGCAATGTTTATCTAGGAGTGCGGTATCAGTATTACTGACAACTTAATCAGATAACTGCCTTCGCTCAGAAAACCAGAGCATAAAAAAAATGTAAATGCTGATATCTTGCCAGATAATGCCTGCTGCTGGAAAAATCCACGAAGAGTGACTTATCACGAAACAATGGAATCCGTGTCTATTAATAGTAAAAACGAATGCTCGTGTGTTTACCTGCCGTTACACAACAGACAGTGACGGCTCGTCAGTTCAGAAAGTAGAAGTGTTTTTAAAAGAGATTGATATTTAAAAAAGTTACTTTGTTCATAAGCAGTATAAGAGTTTTAATTTGAAACCAGTTTTTGGCATTGCAAAACTGGTAATATAGCATAAATTCCTTGTCATTTTGCCATAGAAAATCATGTGAATGGTGAAGGAACTGTTGGTTCAGGGTATGATAGTCTTACTATTTTTTTCCAAACCACTCACTTCTATTTTCACATATAACGTATTTCACATATTCTTCTATAACATATGTTCAAAAATGAAAATCAATAAATAATAAACAACGCTAATCTTTTTTACATAATTAATAGTAACTGGCACCTTCTTATACAAATGTTCATTTGAATAAAATTTATGAGATGGGGCTTTGTTCGAGGAGTTATCTTTAACAAAAAAAAAAAAATATTATCAATGAATAATAACGTTTTTGTGCAGACATCAAAAATTGACACCAACACTCATAAAAACCAATAAGAGATTTAAAAAAAAAATCTAAGATAACGAAAGAGAATTTTGGATGTAGGAACCCCTTCGTCACTCTCCAAGCCGGGGCAGTTCTGCTTGTAGCTGTGATTCCTTTGATTCGAAAGGATTGCGTTTATCTCCAAATTAATCATTGCTTTTGTCGTGAACTTTCATGAATTGCTCGCAAATCAGCCCTGCTTTCCTCTTGCTTGTTGATTCATTTCTCGACTTGTTTCCTATATCTTTGTTTCTTTTTTGTCGATCATCGAATTGCCAGAATGAAAAAATAAATGAGCAGCATCGAACTCTCAGAGCAGAAAAGGATGCCATTTAGTTGAATAATAAAATTTCAGTTAAAAAAATAATTGCAGATGGTGCTTCTTTAATGATTTTTGAATTGAACTTCCCCCCATAACATCCTAATATACTATTGCAAAGAAAAAAAAATTAGTTTTTACATTATTTTAAAGTTTAAATAATGATCCAGCTCAGGTGTCGTCCTCGTCATCTGATCGCGGTTCAAAATGACGAGGTCCGTCCCAAAATAGCCCTAGTGTTGCTTCAAACGGGACGTTAATATAACTAAACCAAACTTTCCGGTTACATAATTTTAGGTGTCAGAACTTTTTGACGATCAGCTGATTCTCGTGAAATATTTCTTTCCTGGCTGTTTGACTAATGATACAGAATGTGCAACTACCTAAAATTGCACTTTTGTTCCTTGATAATCTTGAAAAATAAGAATTTCACAGAAATTGATATTTATGCCGAAATGATTTTTTTTATGCCTGCTTTCAAATAAACCACAATGCTTAGACATAAAGATTGGATTTATTTTATCCTGCTAAATCTAATGCCAAGTTTTGGTGAGTTATTGCTTAAAAATATTCAGATTTGGCGGCGGCTATGCAGAGTTTTGAATTCTATTGATAGAATTATTTGAAAGAAAGCTATTTTTCAAGATTTTACAAACAATAAATTCTGTAGCATATTAAAATTTATTTTGATTTTTCTTACTCAGAAATGTGTATAAAAATATGAATTATTGCAAAATTGTAACGGAATGAAAAATCAGAAATCAGAAATCAAACAAAAAAGGAATTCTATTAACACATTATAAAAAATATTTATTTTTAGCTAGAGGAGAAAAAAAACTTTTCCTATATAAAGCATATCAAATGAAATGTAAAGCCCTTCATTCAAGACTTGAGATGATAGACACATTTTACAAAATGTATCAGATTAAATTGTTGGTAACTGAAAATATACTTTGAAATTATAGTAATTCATATATTTCATATATTAAAGAAAGTAAACTATCTTATTTTTTAAATTTTTGCAGCAATGTTTATAAAATAAATGAATAAAAACCACTAAACCACTAGTCGCTGTGCTTTATCTCTGTATGGTGTGGTCTGTAGACGCCCTCTGATGCCTTCTACAGATCGCATTTTTTGACCTATAGCTACGAAATTTGGTGCGCACGTACCTCCTAGATATTCAATACATGGGATATTTTGAATATCTAGGAGCGATATTTTTGTAATTTTATTAAGAATTTAATTAATTAAAAACTAGAAAAATGTTTAATGATTTTTCCTGATAATTTCTGAAAATATTATAACACAGAAACAAATTTCACATATCTTCAAAATTTAAAAAATATATTTTGAACAATATCAATTTAATAGTCGTACAAATCATTCTTTAGTTTTGCTAATTTTTAAAAATAATTTTTGGTTTGACTTGTAACTATGGCTTAAAATGTTGTCTTAAAATTCAAACTGTTTTCACAATTTCATCAAATATTTAATCGCTTAATTTTGTTCATATTTGAAAGCTAAAAATGAAGAATAATAGTATGTACTACCAAAACCACTCTATTGAAAAATAACAATGCTTTATAAAACTACATCTATCCGTTCAATTAAAGTAGGATGACAGATCATTGAGCAGTGAAAGTATGAATAAATTTATATTCAACAAAATTTAAAAACAGATTCTTTCCCAATGGGAGAGTAATTATTTTGCAATATTTTTCACTAAAAGATGGAATATAATTTACTTTGAACAGAGAATCTACTATACTCTTATATGCAAAATTTTTAAAATTTATTTTCATGTAAAATACATTTCTAAAATCTAAAAGCATTTCATTTTAGATTTCTGTTCACTGAATATTTCTCAAAAACATAGATATATATTTGATCCCTTTAGCGTTATTCACAATTTATTTTTCAGTACAAAATATGTTACCTCACAGTAGAAAAATCTGAAATCATTGTCACTTCAACGGAACAAATGTAACAGTCTGGAGTTATTTTGCCTTCATCCCGCAGAAATTCTTGTGACATGACTTTTAGGCATTTCAGAAGTCAGTGGATGCTCTGTTTTATTTACTATACGTCCATCCTATCTTTAGGCAAAAATATCCATTTTGCTCACACTTATTTTTTGCGAACACATCAATCTGATTTTTTGTCATCTAGTGTTGCCATATTTTTAGAACGAAAATAAGAAAAAAGATGTTTTTGTTTTATTCTCTAGAGGTATAAAAAGCAAAACAAATTGAATATTAACAATATTTCGATTCATTTTTATCCCTTTTGTTCACATTCTAAAGCAAGAATATTTCACAAAATTCTGTTTCTTTTCTATAAAATATCGATTTTCTATAGCTTATTTTCTTTTTTTTTCTCATTTTATACATGTGATTTCTATTGTTGCCACATCTGTAACTTCAATTTGTTTCACAATTTCATATTGGAGAAGAAAAGGAAAACTTTCTTGCTAAGAAAGGAAAGTAAGAACTTCATAAAAGGGACTCAGTCATTTTTATCATTTTGATCGACGTTTTCTTTGACATTTTGATTTGATTTTAAGCGATTTATTTCGTTGCTGATGTTGCATCTTTCTTTACTTATACTTTACTTTTTTGATCTTTTCATTGTTTATATTTAATTAATTGCGAAGAAGATGTATACGGTATTGTAAAAGTTTTGCAATGTTCTCAAATATTGTTATAATGTGAAACATTGCGAATAGATATTGGTAAAAACGTAAAAATATTTTAGAATATCAGGATGATACTATGAGTTTATCAGTGCGCCATTGTATTATTTCATGAACATTTTATTGCCCGTTCTCTTTATGGATCAATTTCTGAGATTATTTTTTTTCCCACTGAGTTTTGTATTTATAATTATTTTATGGGAACTGGAACCAAATTAATACTGTTTAGGTTTAGTTAAAAAAAATACAATTTTCAAACTGCATAATATCAATCTACTGACTGCGGCAAGCGAAGTCCGCATTCTCCTTTCGAAATTTCAGCATTGCAACAGTGGGAGGATTCCAGATGCCGAAAGATACAAAACAAGCGTATGAGGTTTTTAGTACGTTTTTGAACCCACAATATTCCAATCTTACGCTACATTTTTATCCTCTCTTTTTAACTTTCATAAGAACATTTAATTTAATTAGATAAAAACTGAATTAGTGGACCAACCTCACTATTTTCATTCGCATTCAAATGACGAGAGCGGTTCCTGAGCCGATATTTCCATATTTGAAGTCCCAAACAACACATAGAATAAGTCATTCGATCTCAATGGATTAAACATGCACAAGAATCATAAAAACCATTTCATTTTGAAGCGACGCGAGGGTAATTTGAAAGTGTAAAAACCATTTTTCTTTATTTTAAGATTTGCTCAGAGAATGAAGACGTTTCTGCAGATGGAAGCCCTCATCTTGCAATACTGTGGTTACATTCACGAGAGGGCATTTGACGAATTTAAATCTCATCAGATCAGCATATATAGCTGAAATTTCTTAAAATATCTATTCCAGAAGATTTTGATACCATACAGCTGTCTTTAGTAAGAAGTTAATATCAGAGGATTCCTTGCCTTCAATATAGATTTTTTTTAATTCTTTTCTTTTTTTCATATTGATGTATTGTATCTCAAATGATAACATATCAATTCAGTCACAAAATATAAATTCATTTCTAATTCAGAAATCAATTTTTTTCCACTCATACTGATGTTCAGATACCAAATTGTTTCAATGGATATTCAATTATTCACAAATGAAACAGACTAAATAGATTTTTATTTCGATTTTTAAAATGTTATGGTCAAGATCAAAATTAAATTACATCTGTTAAAAATAATCTAAATGGTATTTAACCAGCATCAAAATGAAAATGAGTAATGTTAGTTGTTTCTTTGTGAAAATGTTCATATAAAAATACAAGAATTCATTTAATATAAATTTAATTTTTTCCGATTTTTCAGATATTAGTTTTATTATTCTTTAAATTCTATACTGAAAACATTTCTAATAAAAACTCTTTTTCTTGTCAACAGATTTTTTTTAGTTGATAAATGAAATGTTTTGCAATTAATGCAATTATTATACAATCTTCTCAATAAATTAAAATACAATAATTGTAAGCTTTTGAATCACTACAATTGTTAAAAATACACAAGATAAATAACGTTCCAATATGAAATTAAATATTTTCCTCAAGATATTCATGTATAAATTGAGGAATATTGAGCAAACGTTGCTGATAAAAACTTTTTTAATTTCTTTGGAATCAGATCCTGATATTTAAATAACTTTAGTGTATAAAAATGAATAGTTAAGTTGAAGACAAAAGTCATATTTTAAGAAAATTCAATATTGTTTTCAATTTTTCTGAAAATTACATTAACAAAATTAAAATAATGTATTAGATAGAATTCTTTGCATTAGTAACTTGATCTGCTCTCTTAAGGAATATCTCTATGTATAATTCAACAACTTTTAATAATTGTTGTGTATTTGCTTTCTGTCAATAGTATGTGTTGCCACATGAATGTAATTATTGTCACACAGTTCTGTTTTTATCATACTTTTTTTCTATTCATGCACTGTCAGTATATATTTCATTGTTTCATATGCTTACTATATGGAATGCTTGTATTTTATATCTTCTATTTTGTATCCTTTAAAATTTAAAATGTATAATTTAAGCAATGTCTGCAAGAAAATTTCGTTAGCAGAACAGAGAAACCAAGTCAAAAATCTAAGAAACTCTCAACCCTCTTTCTTCCTTATGAATAATTTATGACGATCTCAGACTTTTATTGGAATTTATTCTTGCTTCAAAACCAGCTGTTGCCACTGAAATAAATCACCATACGGGAAAAAAGCAAGACAATTTTGTGTCTATCCGTCGATACTTTCTGTTTTATCTCTCATCACTTTGAAATTTGCTTTGTTAAAGTTTTATTAAATCTAACGATATGAAAATGGCTCTCCTTTTTGTTTAAATTTTCTTTAAGACCTACCTTGTTGAGAAAATGTCAAAAGTATTCGAATTTTTTTTCTTTCATTAATAAAATTCTTCACTCATACATATTTTTATTCAATTAAATATTTTCTTTGAGAATGTTTGGAATTAATTTGAAGATTAAGAAATTATAAGTTTTATTGATTTGGAGACAAGATTGCTTTAAATGTAAAATATTTCAATTCAATTTCTTCAAAGAGATTATCAGTGAAAAGGTTTTGTTACGATTTAGTAGAATATATTAAAAGCACAATAGAATGAAATTTAAAATCAATGAAGAAATTGTGCTTAACAAATTATCTTTAAAGCATTCTTTGAAAAACACAATTGTAAGTTATTAGCAAAACATAATAAAATGCTTATAGTATACACTTATTTTAATTTAAACTTATGAAATTTAACTTATATGCTTTCGATATAGAGCTTATATACTTTGATCGATATATATATATATATATATATATATATATATATATATATATATATATATATAATTATTATTATTATTAAAGGGAGTATATTTTAAACATAATGTAGTTTACTGTGAACAAAATTGAATCGCACTACTCAGTCAGAATGAATGTTAATATAGATTCATTTAGAACATAAATTGAAGCATAAATGCTTGTTTGAAATTCTAAATAATGTAAATGTGTATAAAAGCAGAGCGAAATGCTCTAGAATCATTATTTAATTATAATAAAATCTATTTAATAACACTATTTTAAGAAAAACAATATTATAAGTAGTTTATTTGGATTATTCTACCGGAGATCATTTTAGATTGGTCAATGTGCTTGCTGTCGAAAGATGTGATAGCAAAATTAAACTTGATACATTTCTCAAGTTAAACATAAACTCAGCATAGTGTTGCAAAATTTTTTATCACCAAAATGTTTTAGAAGGCCGAGATGAGCATTCAATCAATAACACGAAATGGAGCGTGGATCAAACATCTATGAAATTTAAAAATGATTTCAGAACAAAAGTTATTTTCTCATCAAAAACTTTCTTTAAGTTATCCTTTTAAAAAGTATATATGTACACATTATTGTAGAGATCAGCGAGAGAAGTGGAATTTGGAACCAGAGTATTTAATTTGCATTTAGAATTTCAATATTTCTCAATTATTAATTAAGATGACAAAAACAAATAAATTTCGTGGCTTTCCGACTCGTGAGCATCCAACATACAACTGGCCATTCGAAAAACATGGATTTTTTAAGTTCAAAGCAATCAGTTGATTTTATGGCAATCGGACTAACGGTACGGCAGTGCACAAAATACGAACAAACAAAAATTCATTTTTATATATTAGATTCCATTTGACAAAATATTTTCGGAATCTTTCTTATTATTTTCTCATCATTTTTTTATTTTCAAAACAATTAATTTATAATTATTTTTTATACTGAAGTTTCCTTCACTTACTTTCAATGCTACGAGGAATTTGAAACCAAATATGTATTACCGAGTATTCAATACAATGTTCTAGGTATATTTGATTATCAGATTTTTTCCAACATATCTAGCATAAAAATTCAAAAGAAAGAAATCCTTGTTAAAAGAGAATAAAGAAATCACACAGTAATGATCCGCTTATATTTTTTGTATTCGGAAGCACCAAAAAAGAACCTAATTCATTCTCTTCCTAAGCATTCGGTATTTTTTATTTCAAGCGGATGGTAATAGGAAGAAATATTTGCTTAAAGTATTCCGTTGGAGAAAATTTGCATTAAAACGCATTTTAAATTCGAAATAAAAAAAGGCACGCAAACGTAACAAGGCACAGAAAACTGTGGAAAATGAGCCGGATCTTTCAAAATTTGAATTTTCCCAAGGAAGAGAGGGACCTTTATTTTCGATAAATAATTGTTGCTTTGTTTTGCGACATTCTCGTTTTATGCTAAGAAAAAATAAGTCTCACTTTTATGGCCTGAGTTTGTCGTTTCTTTTTTTGTAAACGGTAACTGTAAGATTGGTTGGTTTATTCGGGTTTAATGGGGTAACTGTAAGAGATATTGCAAGGTTTTATTTGTAAAAGCATTAGCAATTTATCTTCGAACTTGGCCTTCTAAGTAAGAGAAGATGATTTCTTCGATCCTGATTATTAAACGTTGTAAAATATTTCTTCTAATGTATCCTGAAAAATTGGGCTACATTATTTCAAAATTAATATCAGACATAATTTTTAGAATGACTGAATACCATCAAAAAGAGAAACACGTATTAAAAAAAAATCCTAACTTATCTTAACTCCTTTCAACTTATTAATGCTACAATATGCATTTCATTATTTCAAGATGCTTATAAACATTTTTTGATGAAAATATTGCAGAAAATGTGTGATGACTTGAAGTAAAATTTTTAGAAGTTGACTTCCATATCAAATATATTCAATATAAAAAAATGTATGCATAAAATTAGAATCGAATAATACATCTTTTATTTAGAATTCCCTTTAAACCATACTTCAAGTAATGGCAACTCAGAAATTTAATTGTAATCCTGTAAGACACGCCTTTTGGAAGAGCCTCTTTGTTATTGACTTATGAGGAGTTTAGTTTTTATATATTCTTCAAAAAAGTGGTATTTGTAATATAGGGAGGACAAAAAGTCAATAAAAAATTTAAAAATTTATAAAACCTGAAAAAATATCCAAAATAAAAAACGGTTTGCAAGTTTAGCATTGATAGGTCAAGGGATTTTTTTTTAAATAAGAAATTTTTTTTAAAAAAGGCCGACAGATGGCGCTGGCACGAACAACTTAGTTGGAAATATGCAAATGAGACAAGCGATTATAAATACTTAATCTCTTGATCCAAAATCAGTTCTCCGTTACATGTCATGTAAGTGAACAAGGAATGAGCGACTGTTGCACTGCGTAAATTCCGAGTTCAGAAAAGTGTGAAAACAGGAATAGAGCCTTTAACAGTGGCAGGCCTCATGAAGCTTCTTCAGCGATTTGAGGGAACCGGATCGCTGGAGGATCGTGTAAGGTCTGGACGACCAAGTCTAATGAAGACACATTCGGAGCGCGTTGCAGCCGAAATCTAAACATTAGCTTCCGAAATCATGGCAGGGATTAGCAGTGCACAGGTAGCTGGTAGACGCTTGGGATATCCACCATCCACGATACGCAACATTCTTCATGGAGTTCTTAATCATTATCCATACAAATTACAATCTTGCCATGAACTTTGCGAAATGGGGTCTTTAACATATTGTAGATAGATGAAGCTCATTTTTCACACCGTGGCTCCAACATTAGCAGACGTTGCAAGTTTCTATGACCTCCTCGATCTTCAGATCTGACACTAGCAGACTTTTGGCTACGGGAAAATTTAAAATTCCGTGTGTATCGATTTCGTCTATCGAATCAGCCGCAACATGCATGCGAATCGAGTGCAACATGTCATGCATACAGCCGGATATGTTGCAATCTACCGTTTCTGGATTTGTGACACGCCTGCAATGCGTCATGACGTGTGTTGGTGGACATGTTGAACAAATATTCCAATCATAAATGATTTGATAACATTATTTTTGTTATTTCGTGTCTATTCTTTCACTTATGTACGAAACACCACCTATCGGCTGTTTATAGAATTAATTTTTTCCCCTTATCTCAACAAAAATCCCATGACTTATCGATGCTAAACCTGAAAACCGCTTTTTATTTTGCTTAATTTTCCAAGTGTTATAAATTTTTATAGTTTTTTCGGACTTTTCGCTCACCCTGTGAAATTATTTGTTGAGGTATTTTATCATTTTCATTGATTCTTCATTTGCGATAGATATCAAAAGGTTGGCGGCTAAGAAAAGATATTTTGTTAAGATCTGTGACGTGAAATAAAATTGTAGAGAAATTTTTAAATATTTAAAAAAATATTTCAAAATTCCTCTCTAAGTCATAATTAATAACTATGGGAGGAGAAGTATGTTAAATTCTAAGGATGTACGAACCAACTTTGAATACATTGTGCCATAATTATGTTTAGAAATGTAAACTTGTGCTAAAAATTCTAAACTGAGCTTGACAAAGAACTACATAAAACTAGAAAAGAAAATTTCAATGCCAATATGTAAAAAAACAATTGAATGCAAATAATAAAATTACAGTGCAATGTAAAATTGGTAAATAAAACCCTCCTCTAACAGATTAAAGAGCCTGATAAAGAAAGTGTAAATATTGGATTTTGGGTAAAACAAATAAAAACTTTGGATAAAATTTAAAAGAAGAGAAAACAGTTTCCTGTTTAAGAAACAATTTTTATATTGTTTCTTTGAAACATTACGTCTTTCTTAACCGGAAATACTGAAAAAAAATACTGAAAGTTGTTCAGAATAAAAAGAAAAAAACATCTTAAAAAATCAAATGCTAATACAACGCGAGTTTTTTTTTTTTTTTTTTTTTTTAAATATGGAGTTAGGTTGATATTAAGCCTTTGTTTACACCAAAGTTTTTGGGAATCACGACACTTGAATTGATCTTCTCTGTTATTGGAAGTGCTTTATTTTCTATTATTCGATATAATAAATAAATCAGTATGATCTATTAATTAATTGCCTCGCAGTTTTTAATAAATTCGTTTGCAATTTCAAATTTCAAAAATGATGTAATAACATTATTTAGCTGCATCTTATAGCATTTTACTTACAGTTTATTGTTTCTACATATACAGTGTAAATAATTAATTCAAAATTTCAACCTATTTTCCAATGTAATTTTATATTTTCGTGATTTTTAATAATTTTTCGAATATAATTTTAATATTTGAACATGCAATTAGCAAAGTCAACTAAGAAATGCACTTAAGAACACTTTCTAATTCAGATGTCTGCATCGTGAAGTAATTATTCCTCATGATATCACTTTTCTAATTAACTTCCCAATCGCTTTACGATGCCGCGGGCAATGAATGAAAACTAAACAGAAAACAGAAACTCAGGAGCAATCAATGACTCGCTTTGATAAAACAAACGGGCCGATTAAACTTCAACGTACAAGTTTCTTCGTTGATTCGTTAACTAACAATTTATGATTTTATATCAGAACTCAATAAATGTTTTTCTTTTCTTTTTTTTAGCAATTTTAAAATTATCTATCATTTGAACTGACGCTTCAATAAAAAGTAAGACACACAGCTTTAAAATTTCAATAACATTAAACAGTTATTTACTAAATTTTAACGAAGCACTTCAGCTTCAAAAATTAAAAAGAAAATTGCTCATGTTTTCAAATTTACTCTGTTATTAAAAGTTTTTCTAATAAATCGATGCATTTATCTAGGTTTTTCACAGGTCGAAGAAGGAAAGTTTTTGACTTTTATTGAAGGGTATTCGAAATAGTGAAAGAAAAAGAAAGAAACGGCCTAACATTCTCCCTTGAGATGCCTTTTCTTAAAACTGTGTCACAACATTCCTTTCCAAGTCATTCTTGCAAAACTCTTGAGGAAAATAGCGAAAGTTTCCTTTTCTGAAGAGACTGTAATTGTTCGGAAAGAACAATTGAAAATTTTTTCCCGTTAACCTTTTCCGATTTTGAACGTGCTTGACGACGTGCTTTCGAGCGTTTTCCTTAAAAAAATACTTTTAGTGTTAGAAACTCCAGACATGTTCTATTTTAACCCTTCTTTACATGGTTTCTTCTTTTTTTAAAAAAATAAATCATGGTGATATAATTCATACTCTAGAGTGAAGAAAACAGGTTTAAAAAATTCTAGTATAAATATATACTATAAAATAATTTTAAAAAAAGCAACATGAAGGAAATATCTATCATTATGCAAATTTACATGCTAATCTTCGTTGCCCCTCTATTCTAAATTTCTCCACTCATTATCGCTTTTATTAGCAAAAGATTAGTTATAAAAAAATATTCAAGAAATCACACATTTCTTCCAACCACAATAAACAGTGTATGAGAAGTTCAAGCCCACTAGAATAGCTGTGACATTTGATTTTTTTTTGACAGCTCCGTTCCTTATTACGCAATAGTCGCAAAAAAAGTTGCCAGCAATAACCAATTTACAGTACACCTTTATTGAGTACAATTTTTGGTTTACTAAATGTTATGATGGAAATATCCATCATTATGCAAAGAAGGGTTAAAGATTTGCTTTAAGAATTTTTTTTTAATCTTAAAACTAAATTTTGAATCAGTTTCTATTTAAAAAAAATTTAATTGACATATATTTAAACTAGTAATAAAACTGACTTTAGATTTTTCCTTTTCATAGGTGTAAAATAATAAGTATAACTGAAAATATAATTACATATTAAATTAAAACACTTATTTCGAGTAACAATTATTTAATTTATCTCTATTCCGTTGATGCATTATAGACTAGTTATTTTTGGTGATCAGTGGGCTAGCCGAGATTTTCTGTTAGGTTTAATTTGAAATAATTTCTTATGCCTAAATTAATATTTATGATTCCATCAAAGAATATATTTTTAAACATCCAATTGTTTAATAGAATAGCATTTGCTCTTTTCATTTCGTATATGAACCATCCTAATAAAGTCTAGTTCCATAACATCATATCGTTTAAGAAATGAAATTGCCCAGAACATTTATTTTTTTCTAACTTCAGTATTATTGCAACTCCACTTTCTTATTCGTCACATAAACTATATAGATGTCGAAGCAGAGCAATAGAACGTTTTCATTAGAAAACATCCAGAAATCTTCTGCTTTAGCTTTCAACAATAAAAAAAGCAAGCAATTAAGTATAAACAATGGAAAAGTAAGTAAGTTAAGTAAAAAAATGGAAAGGTTGTATTTCAAGATAATATTACCATTTGATGGAAATCCGTCAAATTTGCAAGATTATTAAATTGGTATTACGTAAAAAGATAGTTTTTAAGGTTTAAAATGAAGTAAAAATCATTTTTATGCAATAGTATTTTCGGAAACCATGGATGAAAAACGCCAAAGTATCTCTTCATTTTTAATTAATTAAAATTCTAATTAACATTTCAAAAAATCATTCCTAGAAGTACATGCTCACACTTCAAAGTATAAATGTTTAGGAATTCTAAATCAAACAGTCTGACTTGTAGAATGCCATGCATTGATTTTCATTTTGAGGAGTTTTAATAACAAATGATTTCTCCTTAAAACATGTATTCTGATAATTCATTTATGAACATCAAAGAAGCCTATTTAGTCTAAACATACTTAGCCTCGAAGATAATTTTAAAATATTCGATATAATCAGCTCGTTTTTTAAACTCGATGATTATTAATGTATTTTATGCAGTTTTAAACTGTAAAACTGAAATAGATAAGGAACGAACAAAATAGAGATTGAAGAATATTCACTGTATAATGCAACAAATTTAGCATAAATCAGCATTTGATTCGAATGCTTGAGATTTATGCAGTTTTATTACGTTAATAGAGTTGTATATGCTTGTAAAAGAGAAGAGAATTCTTTTCACAAAAAGATAAATTTATGCATAGCAGAATGAATGATTTAGTGGATGTGGCTTTTTCATAAAGGGTAAGTCATTTTTATTGGCTAATGGAATTCAAATGACCTACAGATCATCGCTTGACTTAGCAAATGTTCAACCAGAAAAAATTTAAGCTTTTTAAATGAGCTAAAAATATCATTTATAATCGGTTATTTTTTCTGAATTGGCAAAATTATGGAGGGATATGTTATTATAAAGTAGGGAAAGAATGAATGCACCATTCTTTTCAGAAATTTGATCTTTCTATTACACATTTGTTTTTTCTCTTAAATAATTTTTTGTCTTTCTTGTGAAGCTTTAAAATGTTAAATAACATAAATGCTTCTTTTATATGTAATTGTTTAAAAAATTGTGATAAATTCATTTTTCCTACATAAAAAGTTCGCATAGAGTGGTGATTTGATCTTCATGACTTTGATGAATTTTAAAATTTTAGACCTCCATAAATAAATAAATAAGTAAATATTTAAGTATAAAATAAGTAAATAAATAAAAAAAATTCTAATAAATTTCATAATACAATTTAATATATATTCTGTATAAAAAAATTGCGACAGTCTTTCAGCTACAATCTCTGATCACACCATCTTTTTAAAATTTCATATGAAAGATGATGGGCCCTAGATATGTCCACTTTCTCCCACAACAATTTGATATACAGCGCAAAAAATTTATTAACACTAAATTAGCTTTGGAAAATTTATTAAAATTCAAGAAAAAGTTGCAGTTATTATTAAATTTTTTTTGTAAATTTTATACTGACGTAAATATGATTTTAGTACAATACAAAAATACTTTAAAAAATGAGGAAAACCACCAAAATTTGGCTCAATTCAAAATCTGATTAAAATTTTAAGTAACTCCTTGTTTAGTAAACTACTACTCAAGAAGCAACTAAGGTAATTAAATATTGGAGATTCGGTATTTAAGGTATTGCTCAGAGTTGAAGGTTGTTAATGTATATCATTAAATAAATGATCGTAAGTCTTGAAACTGAATTTTAATTGTTTCATTTGGTTTGTAAAAATAAATTAGAAAAATAAATAATAAGTTGTTAATAATAGAATTATAGAAATAATAGAATATTTAAAAATATTTGAATCCGAAAATCTGAACGGTGAACCGAACATACCTGAAAATTATGGCAATTTTTTTTAAAAAAAATTTCCTGTCTGGTTTATTTCGCCTTCTTTAATTGTAGCAACAAACGCATCGTGTTCTTCATGACTTTTAAATCGCATCATTTACAGAGAGGCCATTCGTTCATTTTCCCTCTATCTGTCTCTTTGCAACTCTTTATAGAACTAATTATTATATAAAAACTTTTTTCTATGATCGAATTTAGCATCACACAATTTTCAGATGGCTTACCAGTCAAAAATATTCTTCATTTTAAAATCAGTATTATTTTTCTTTTACTTTTTAGGGAAGATTTAGGCATAAAGGCGCTTCTTATTATGAATAATTAAAGTTGATAGTATTCTAACACTTTGAAATAGAAAGTTTCCATAAACATCTTTTAGAAGTATTGAATTATGTCTTTTCTTATGGTGATTGATCACTGTATTACTCAATTTCATAATTTTGAAATTTTCTCCTCCTAAATTTCTTAAGGGAACGATTTCACACCATTTCACGCAAAATATGTTTTATTTAATGATGCCATCTAAATGCTATTCTACTTTTTCAAGAATTTCTTCAAATTTTAAATTTTAAAATAATACTAATAATTAATACGTAAGAGATGCAATTATTTTTGTTCATCATAGTGACGTAATTCGTAAAAAGTTACTAAAATGGCCTATTAATATAAAAAGAGGGATGAAACGTAGATAAATAATTGAAAATCAATGAAATTTTTTTCATTGAAGGGAAATGTTAAATTAAGTCCTTTTTGTGGAATTTTTCAAAATAAGCGATGAAAATGAATGTATTTTTAAGAAATCTCCCTTTTCCCAGCAGGTTAAAATTTGGGAAGTCTTTTGCATTTTGGTGTCTCTCACACACATGAACAAAAAATGAAAATCTAACGTGATACTGTTTATGTAAATTTAATATAACTAACCACACATTGTGTCACTGACCATGCGGGAGGTGAAAATCATTCAAATCGCTCAGCAGGAAAAATAAACACTTCAAAATTTTTCAAACACTTTCTTCTTGAGCAACAATTCTCCATTTAGAAAGGAATTTTTCAAAATTATAGTCATATTTTCATTAATTAAAAATCAGTCAAATTCTGAATAAATGGAACATTTTATTGCACAAAAACCCTTTTTACATCAGTTTTAAAAACAAAAAAAATTATCTTTGGACTGACATCTGTTTTTTTTACATGCCGCTCTTCCCCTTATTTTGAATAATCTTTTTCAAAATTTATTTTAAAAATAACTTTGTAATAAATCCTTTCTTTTGTATAACCACATACAACAAGATAACCCTGACTGTGAATGATCAGCTCGAATATTTTTTAATATTTCTCCTGCAACTAATCAAAAATAAATATTAGATGTTTCAGTTCATTATACCCTAATACTTTGATGCATTTTAAAACTTTGCATATCTTTTATACGTGGTATGCTTTCAAATAGGCACTCTACCTACAGACTGTGTGATGTAAAAATGTATACGCATAAAATTAAGTGGATGAGGCAATCATGTAAGACAAAGACAAAAACATATGAATATAACCAAAAATATAATATCGTTATGATATTTCGAATTATATATTCCCATCCCCTTTCATTTTTTTTCTTTTAATGACATTAACACTTATAGTTGTGATAATATTCTGCTCTATGAAACATGGTGTTTCGTAAAACACACATAAATTCTTTCATACCTAACAGTTTTTGCCCAATAGTGTGGTATAAATTTGACTTATTTCTTTTGGAAATGTATTTTTGTAAATTTCGCTTCGAAAAGATTAAACAAAATATTTTTTCAAAGTAAAATCGGGCCGTTATATCATACTTTGCCATATTATTAAGTATCTGTTATGCGGCTCACATGTTACATATTTAAGCCGTCTGTAAATCGTATTAGATAATAAAAATTTCCCAATCTAAGATTTGGAATTCTAGTGTTTAACAGAATGGTGTAAAAGATAAGTATACAAAATAAACAAATTTTCAAAGGAATAGACAATTATTACTTTACTTTACGAACTTTACGAAAGAGAACAACAAATATTATTGCTTAGTTTGTTGCTTCAGTTCATACAACTCTATGTATGCACGTTGAATATAAAAATCTTGCAACTTGTCCACCCTATTTCTCGAAGAGAATGAATACGAAGTCTCATTAAATAATCTATTCATGCGCACAATAAACTAAAAGCTATCAAAAAATTAATTTTTGTATTGATAAAACAATTCGAATAATTTACATTTTCTATAAAAATCTGTGAAGAATTTTTAAAATTCTTCTAATGACAATTCAAGAAATATTCGACATAAAAAATAACTTTTAATAATTGATATTCTTCTACTGTGACTTAGTAAGATATATATATTAAAAATAGCTTTTTGTTAGAAGAAAGAAAAAAAATTTAGTCATGTTTTTCCCCCCATTTGATAAAGAAAGTCGAATAAATATGTAATGTGTTTATTATGTTTTTTACGCAGTTGTCCTCTTATTGGATAATAAGATGCGCCACTCTTCGAAATTCTCTTTCATTCGATCATTTGGTTAAGATGGCAGCTTTATGAAAGCACTAAAAAAAAAGAGAGAAAAACTTTCATAAAAAAGAATTAAAAAAATTGTTTAAAATTTTTGAGATTGACTTCATTACAGCTCGAGAAAAATATTTTCCAGTTACTTAGCTTTTCAATTCAGATGGTGGTTACCAAAAATTAAAAACGATATTCATTTATTCATGAACATGCACCATTTTTCATGTTCTTCGCAGCTAACGATCCAGCCACAGAAATAGCTCTTTAATCATTCTAATGATTATGGTAGTGAAATATTTCAGTCCACAAAATATGTAAAAATAAATGATCTGAAACATTTTACTAATGTTTTTCGAATAGTACTTGACTTTTTTTAATAGTTAAACGAATCTCAAAGAACTGCATTTCACGAATGGAATTGATCTTCATAGTATATGTCAGGAATATCTGTTACAAAGAAAGATACCTGGAACTATTTCATTTTTATATGGCAAGTGAAAGATGTGTCGATTCCCGAGAGTAATCTCAAACAGAACTTCAAATCAATGCAAGCGTGCAGACTGCCAGCTCTATCCACGTCTCCACCGACTTATGCTTCTGTTCCATGTATAAAGGACGGAAAAAAGATGTATGCTTGCAAAATAATGATTTTTAAACAAATACAGAGATGGTACCTATATTATTATAATATCCCAGTCAATTCAATCATGTCCTTACATGAGCATAGTGCCCCTTTTTCGCTTGCATGAGCTCACAAACCTCTCAACTTCTTTGCATATTTATATGGCGCATTTTGGATTTAGCTTCGATGTTTAGGAAATAAAATTGAGTTCATTTTCTTTAAGTTTATTGAAAGATTCCAGTATTTTATAACAATAACAATACTGAAATAAATATCATAGACTAAAATTCAAATGATCTATTTTGTTTCGTTTCTCAGTTATCGAATTCATACGGGAAGGAATAGACAGACGGATTCATTATTATAAAGTTTGATCGAAAATTTCTTACAGATCTACAATTGTATCATTAAAAACACATGTAAAATTTCACTCATCTAGTTTTTTGCGTCTTTGATTTGTCTATTTCAAATGCTTACACATAGATACACAGAAGTTTTCCCTTTGACGGATTTTGCAGAAAATATGACATCATTTCGAAATTACGTAAGAACGATACGATAAACCAAGCCACCTTTCTCGACCAGTTTGTTCATTCAGACTATTTTTTAGGCTATTAAATAATTAGCATGGAATGCATTTAAAAAATATTTCATCTGCTATTAGATATGAGTGAAAAATGTTAATTCTATTGAATTAGCTTCCAGCAAAATAAAAAGTGTATGTATTGCGAAATAAAAGCGAAAATAAAACTCCTACTACGGAGATAATGATTGGCAACTGCACGCGATTGAATGTTTTGATGGATGATTTTATATTTCATCGTAACATTTAAAAACGTTATTTCAGATAGTGTATCATATTGAATAAATATTATTAATGCTAAAGGAATAAATTGTAAGAAATGGAATTAGTATTATTAGAAAAATAATTTTTGGGTATTAAGATAATAAAGATTATTTTTAAGACAATTCTTTTGAAAGGCATGAAGACCAATTTCTGTTTGCAAGTCACAGTGATTATCTTTAAGGCAACGGTTAAGCCCATTTTTACGCTCGATTAAATATTTTGTTGGAAACCTGTTTCTTGATTTCTTTTATATATCTTCTTTCCTCTGACGCAACCCATACTCTCCAGATTATTTCTAATAATATTTCGCAGCTCTATTCGAAGGGCTAAATCCAATTTAGCTGTAAAAAGTTTAAAGAAGTTTGAAATTCTTATGATAGTTTGTTTACATTTAATTGTTGCCATTCGACAATAAGTAATAAAACGATTTCTGCGCCCCGATAGTTAGCATTCATTCTTTTAGCCTATTGCGTTTCTGAGTTATTGTGTTGTTGTTTTCGTTTGTTGGAGTTTTGGAGCATAAGAGCCAATACTGACTAAACTGCGCCATGCTTACGATTAAAAGAGACGGTAATAGTTAAAAGATATAAATCAGACTCTAGTCACTAAATATATTTAAAAAATGAGATAAGAATAAAATTATGTTGCGCAAGTAAGAAAGAACTGTTCAATATCAAATTAAAAAGAAGATAAAAATAATGAAAACAAAGCAAGGAGTTACATATAAAAAATTCAGTATTCTTTAAAAAGGCCAAATCATTTGGATAGTATAACACACCTACCATGCAAGTTCAGAGACATTGAATAAAAAAAGTTCTGTAATGAGAATTAAAAGATGAATAAAAGACCAACTAAAATATGTTTCAATACCAACTAAAGTATGGCATTTGAGACAAATCGGTGCTCTTTCACAGAAAAGGAGATGGCGGTGCGTGAAGTGAATGTGGACGATATGGAGGCGAATCAACTTCACATCAACCTCTCGTAAAGGGAGAATCGACCACGAAGAATGGAGAGTTGGACGGAATGTAGCTTGTTGTTGATCTGAGGCACCAAATCTTCTGTCAAATAAAATAGAAATAATTAATAATGGACTTTCTCATGTCACAATATGGAAGTCCTTGCTTCAGAACGCATGTAACCTGTCAGCAGCAGAGTCTTCCGTTTCATTTTTGGAAATACCCACATGGCATCCAACAAAATATGACATTGAAATCTCTATCGTGTAAGGGTGGAACAAAATTCAGACAGCAGTTGTAAGTTGAACAAAATTCGGATTATGATAATGAGAGAGTGCTTCCAAAGCTCTCATACTGTCAGTATAAATTATAAAATGACGCCGAGTAGAAGACCAGATTTTCCGATGAGCAGAAAATTGCCACGAACTCAACTGTAAATACCAAGTAAGAGTTCTGCAGACGATAGCTCAGTTTATCAGACGGCCTTTTTTACTTTCTGACATACGAAGTATATAGAAAGTATTGCAATCGTCAAAAAATTTGAATTCGAGTATTTTTTTATGAATCACCACATTTCAGACTACCCTATGTCCGAAAAACAAAATTTTTCAAAGAAATATTTATTTTACTATACCTTTCCTTGCTCTAACTACTACCTTTATACTCTCCAATTTTATATACATTCTTTGCATGTGAACTATTATTACTATATAATTCAGAGTAAAGTTTAAAAAATTATAAAGTGACAGGCGAATCCAGGCGAAAACATTTTTATGCTTTGGAATAGAATTTAGAATCTCCTTTAAAGTTTTAAAAGAGAGGATTCAAATTTTTTTTAATTCATAAATGTATTGAAATAAGAACTGAGATTGAATTTAGCTAAGAGGAAATTTATCAAACACATTTTAAAAATTGACTGATGCTCTTTATAACAAAGATGAATAATTTCCAAATAATTTCTAAAGTGAAATATGCATTTCAAGTTTAATGCATAAGGAATCTGTATTGTAATAAATTAGCAATGAATTGATGGACTATGATTGCATATTGCCTTAAGTTCCATAGTTATTTCAGGGTATTAAAAATATTTATTAAAAGAGTTAAATTTATTTACGAGGTAATCGCTAAATAAATTGATTCCTTATTTTTCGTGATCATCCACTTCCAAAAGTGATTGTATTCAGTCTCCGAAAGCCGCGCTCTTTCTGAAGAATCGCGAATCGACGCAGTTTTCGGCCCTCCACCCGGCCCTGGTAGTCGCAGGTACGCATGTGCCCAATCAGCCCCGCTACTCCCCCAAGGAAAACCCACTTCCGAAACAAAACTAGAACGCGTGGAAACTCTAGGTCAGTAGTCACATCGGTCTCGGATTCGTGTCACGGTGGAAAGAAAAGAGAGCAGACGATTTCAGAAAAAAACTTTTCCACTGTGACCATATTTCATTTATTTGGATTTTTTTTTTATAGAAATGAAATATGAGAGTGACAGTCCATTTTTAATGTTCAAAAATTATGATTATTTAATTTTTTGCTGAATGATCAAACGGCTGTTACTAAAGAATTTTCAAGTCTGCTTTGAGCGTCAGGAAAAATGGTAAGTAATGGCTCTATTTTTGATTTTTAAAGTAAATTTCAATTGTTATTTAAAATTTTGATTATATATTTATAGCTACATGATTCGTGATTATTATTTTTAGATTTAAAGTGGATGATACTATTTTAGATTTATATCTTTATAGCTTATACTTTCTGAATATCAGTTGATGGAATTATCAACAATTTTTTTAAGTATTTGCAAGAATATGATATTATTTTGGGAATAAGTTTGATGACAGGCAAAGGGTACTGCCGCAAGAAAAATTTTCTTTAATTAAAATGTATTTTATGAACATAAAAAAAATGTCATACTATGGTTTGTCTATTTTCAAAGTATTTCGAAGCTATGGTTTTAAAATCGGGAAAGTATTATGAAATGCTAATGAGTCAGCAGAATTTGTTTTTTGGTAAAATATGGAATATTTTATACTCATTTAGAGATCTGATGCTTTACATAACAGATGTTCAACTCTGTTCGGGTATTATTTTAAAATTCAGCAAGAGAAATTTAGGATTGAAAATGTTTTAGTACAATATTTTTTCATTATGGATCAATAGATGAATGATTTTCGGCTCTGAATTATAATTCCATTGCTTAATCACAGAAACAATCTGAATCTTTTTCTTGATAGATTCTGAAGTTATCAGTAGAGTTATAGCAATATGATAAATATTGTTATTGCTATTTACTTGTGAACTAAATAACGTTGACGTATGGTAACTCGAAAGTGCTACAGCATCCTGATGGCAAATTCTCGAATTTGGAGCTATGGTTTGGATCCGGTGAATATTAAATAAGTCCTAATTAAATACTCTCTTCTTGCTGCTGTTCTTAGGGGTGGATTTCAGCAATTTCAAAGCAGGCAAAAAATAGTTGTGAATCCCCTCTCTCTATCTAGTGTTCCACATTTCGCCTGGGATAATCACTGCACTACTTTGCAGATCAAATAGATTTTGAAGTTTTCAGAGTTTTGATGCAAGAGGAGTGTGGCGCCTATGCGGAAGATAGCCATTGACTGTAGGGAAGTTTAAAGAAAGAGTTTTGATAAAGGATTGTTGTCGCCATCTGGCCAATAGCCATAATGTCTAGTTCTATTCTTAAATTATTCTGCTATTGCTATGAATTGCGGTATTAACATATTAATTTACTGAATAATTTGAAATTTGATTCAATCCTTCAATGTTGGTCTTGAATCTTATCTATAAGGATACTCTATATATTGTTTCCAGTTAATTTAATTTTATTTTTAGCCATCAGCAGTCTTAGCTACAAATTATTATCAATATTTTTCTTGTCATTATTTATAATTCTTGCAGTTATTTTTGTTCATAATGATGCTCAACATATACAAAACATCTTTATTATCTTACTCATTCTCTCAAATCAACAGTCCTTCATCATTCAATGAAATTGTTTGAATTATGACAAAAACTGAATTGTTGTTTTTGTTTTTTATCTTGCCTTTAGAGTCATAACATAACACATATAATGCAATAATAATAAATTAAACTTTCCAATATATATTTGAATATTGTATCAAATTAATTTGGAAAGTGTTTCAATTTTGAAACCTTATGCATTTTGCTTACATTTTTAAAACATTTTAAATATAAGGACGAAAATGAATTTCACAGTAAAAAATGTAGGGCTTCATAAAAGATATGAAAAGTTACGAACAGAAATTTTTCTAAGCTGGAAGAAAAACATATTTTAAATGAAATTAAAGTGAGGTAAATTAGAAATTCTGTATCTGTATTAAAAAGAATAGGGTTTGGAATCTAATAGAACAAAATGGAAGAAAATCATAATTCTTAAAGAAATAATTCGTTACGCCATTTTATACACAATATTTACAGAAATAAATGTGATGCATATATATATTATGGCTTTCTGTCACGTTTTCCTGTGGTAAATTGATATGATGAAAATTAGATTAATTAATAATTGCTCCTGTTTTGTGTTAGAGTATACGGATATTGAATGCATTTAATGGATCGTTTTCAGAGTTATTTTTTGTAAACAGTAGTGGAAGTAGCCTATTTTTTGTTTTCCAAATTGCTGTTTTATTTTACACATTAAAATCTCTTTCTCAAAATCGACTCTTGGGAAATGTCTTTCCATTCTATTACCTTGATACTTGGCCGAACAGATTAAAAGATCGGAAAATAATCCTAAATTTTCTATTAATGTTGGAAAATGCGAACATCTTCTGATCTAAGGAGTAATCTTCATATCCCAAAATGTGGCATTATCGTAGTAAGTTCTGAAAAACGAGAATGTCGAGACGGGGGAGCAACCGGTCATTATCGCATTATCAAAGTAACTGGTAACATCTTGACAAGTGCTCGCAAACGGCGTTTTCAGTGTCTGTTGATACGAAAAACATCTAAAAAAAATAGAAAATTGAGAAGAAATATAACTATCTTTAAAAGAAAGATGGCGCAAAATTATTATGACACAACAGTCAAAATTTTTACATTCGAGTTCACATCTTGGAGTTTTAAGATGCTACTTGGAATTCACAAAATAGGACCTTAAAACTTTGATTTTGGATACTTGCAACCCTGTTTATTTTTATAAATATTTCTCTTTTTCTTTAATTATATAAAAAAATATGGAATCAAGGGAGCCTGTTTAGTATATTTCCAAGATATAATGAAGTCTAACTTTGAAAGAAAAATTAAAAAATGGCGAACATTTTCTTCATCAAAAACTTAAACATATATTTAGGATATTATGCACATTACAAAATTAATAGGATTGCATTTTATATCGATACTTCAACTATCCGAATTTTTCAATTTATATCCGAATGTTTCTTTTTTTTTTCTAAACAATAAGAATTGTGGCTTTTCAAAAAAGTTTTACGTCGACTGAGCGAACTATTTTGCTCCTTCGTTAATACTTTTTATTCCTGGATGAAAGCCCGTTTCTCCTTCGAAATCAAAAGCAAACAAAATGCAGTGAACCAATTGATGTCATAATTAGAAATGGGTCTTTTTTAGAATTAGTTTTTAATCAATTAATTCAATAATTAACCTAAAGGAAAAATAGTGGTCTGAAAGTTACTGTTTTTTACAATCCCTGGAGAAGTTTTCTAAATGTACCCTTGACGATCAAATTCTTACCTTTGTTAACATATAAAAGATCGTATATTTTTAATCACAGCACTTCATTAGCTTATTTTTCAGGAAAAGAAACATTTGTTCTTATATTTAATAAATCGAGTATAAGTAGAAAAATATATTCAACCGATATGGATACTTATATTTTCATAATGTATTAATGCAGTATAAAAATAAGTATTCGTTAATATAAAATTTCTTTATAAAAAGTTAAAAAATAATAAAAATAAAAATATATGCTCTTTATTTGAATCAAATTTAAGCAATTATGCTTCGCGTTAAAAAATTTTTTAATGTAACGGAACTTTTTATTTCACAATCTTATACGAAAAGAAATTTGTTACCAAATAATGGCCACAGTTTTACGTTTTTTAATTATTACTCTTTTTAAAAGTTTATCTTTTTCGCTCAAATATCATCCTTAAGTTAATTGCAGCATAAAAGCTATTCTTATTCAAATATTTGTTGATGATATACTGAGAATCAAATACCCTTTCTTTTACATCATCAAGGCAAGTCTGAAAGTTAAATTAAAATCGTCGAAAAGAAAATGGAAATAGCGCCGCTACTCTGATGTATGAAAAACGAAATTTCGTCATTTACCGCCATCACGCTGGCTTTCCCGATCTGCATTCCAGATCACCGACTTTATCTCGATTTTTCTCGCTTTTTTAATCCTCATCCATTTTATTCATCTGAAAATCCTCCCATATTTCAATTCCTTCTTCTCCGGAGGGTTTCCCTCACTTCATTCTGGTGTATCGACGAAACTCTTACGCCTCCCCCCACCTTTTGGCTAAATGTCGAAATTTTTGCCAGATGATTCTTCTCCCGACCGACCCTCGAATCTTCTCTTGCTGGATTAAAAAGGGAGGAAATCCACCCTCATGTCGAAAGTGCTCCTTAAAGGCGATTACGGGTTTAAGGGATTTGAGATACCTCCAATGGGTCAGGATATATTTATGTAATTACCTCTCATGTAAGGGCGCTGAGCGCTTAGAAAATCGAAAGCTGCCTTTTATTTCCATTAGTATATGAAGCAGGATTCTGATTCGGTTTGATTTTAATAAGTAAATGAATTTAACCAAATTCCATTCTTGATATAACTGAAATTCTGTTTAAGTAATTAACTCTGATAGAAAGTAAATGAAATAACAAAATTAATTTTTATTTTATTTTATCATATATGGAGCATAAGAAAATAAGGATTGTAATTGGCAAATAAATCCATTCCGAGATTTCGCAAAATTCCTGTATTCTTATGTCTGAAAAAAAAATAAAATCCGACTTAGGTTTATTGGTCTGTCAGTATACACAGTTCTTCATTTAAAAAAATGACTTTATTTTTTTTTAAATTTCAAAATTAACATTTTGTTTATTACTTTCGTATATGCAATAATACTTTAGTATTTTCAACTGAATGTTAACTGAAATATAAGCAAGCTATGATACATCGAACTTGCAGATCTGATTAATAATATCGATATACTGGATATATAAATATAAACCCGTCTTTTTTGAAATTAAAATCGATACTTGTTTGTAATTAAAAATAAATATTGATTTATTCAAAGTATGTTTTTTTCGAAATTAAAACATTTTCCCACCTTTGGAGCATTAAAAGAATGCCACAAAGAACAAAGGCAGATTGTTTAAATGCAATCCAGTTATCAAACCTGATAACAGGATTGAGTGATCACATAATGTCTGTTTTGAAAAATTCTTTGGAGCTGAGCCTATCACAAGCAATAAAAATCTGCTTGGAGCGAAATGAATAGAAGTCGGCAGGAGCAACATCTGGTGAATACGATGGGTAAGACAACACATTTTATCAAAACGATTGTAAAGTTCTTTTACTGTCTGGGAAATATGTGGACAAAATTATCGTGTAGGGAAACAACCTTGTTTTGTGTTTCGCCGTATTCTGGGCGTTTCTCCTACAGTATTTTATTCAAGTTTATAAATTGTTACTTGTATTGTTAGCCATTGAGGGTTTGATTGGGTTGCAATAGTTCAAAATAAATCTTGTATTTTGTTATGCTCATTGTCATGTGTGTTGAAATCAACATTTTTCAATCTCCGAAAACATTTTTGGTAAGTTGTTCCAAGGGTCCTATTTACCACAAAATTCCAACAAAGGCGGATGTGTTACATAATGTAACTTAACTTCTCGCAAATACTGTTTGTATGGCACAAATTCCTATATGTTTTCCAAATTTAAGAATATATTTATATGTTAAATCAGAAGTCAAATATCAGTTCTTACATTATTGTCAAACCTTCCAATCACAAATTTAGTTAAAGGACATTGGAATTTATACACTCAATATATCACCTTAAATTCCATTTCAGATAAAAAAAAAGGATATTTTTATATAAATAAGTTAGCAAGTTTCAGAACAAAAAACACTGAGAATTCTGACAGACTATAAAAAGCAAAAAAAATCTATGACAGAAATATCTGTTATTGAACAAATGAATGAAATTTTTTGTAACCATACAAAAATATAGGATTTTTATTAAGTTTATAATATTTTTTTGAAAAGGAAGTAATAATAAAAAATTATTAAATGCCTCAATGAAAAATATTTAAAAGACTTTCCATCTGATTTTTACTAGAGAAAACGCTATTAATGAAAGAGTTTTTTTTTCGCAATGAGATAAAAATTACTGTTTTATCTAGAACAAGAACATAATTTAAATTAATTTTTTTAGGAAAATCCTTTCAAAATAAAAATTAATAATATACTAAATAGCATATTTTTCTATTGATGGAAAAGAAATGCCGTAAAATTGCTATAAATAAATTTAGCGTTATTATATTAAAAGTAAAAATTAACTTATGAAATTCTGATTATCGTTACTCACGAAAAAAATTCCTTTCATTACATAACCAAGATGAAATTTCACGAAAAGGAACAATGTGCGAAATTTTAAATCAAAGGGAAAAAAAGCCCGAGAAGAAAAAGGGCGTTAAATACTGAATGAAGGAAACTATTGAAAAGCATTATGATAACAGTGTTAAGAAATAATGACGAATCGAAATAGAAATAGACGACTTAATAGAAAACTTTCGTTTGCATTCTAAAAGTATTTTTCATCCCTCTAGGGGGCACCTTTTGTCATTCCTAGTTTTTTTTTCCCTTTTTTGCAAATAGTTTTGCGAAAATGCGTTAAAAATGAAATGTGGTTTGATGAATTGCGCTGCATCATTTTTTTTTTTTGTAGCTTACCGGTTCTTAATATTTATCTAATGTGCCTTGGGACACAAAATTCTTTGGAAAGTTGCTTTTTCCTGAAAGAATACTCTCTATACCAGAAGTATTTCATCAAAAATAAAAGTTTTTCTTTTGTTGCCTACTCCATTTATGTTATTTGCTGCTTTTATTTTGTTGCAAAGATGTTTGTGAATATTTCAACTGTGTTTTTCCTTCTTCATACAAATGTCTTTTGAATTATTTTTCAAAAAAGCTGGTTTTTTTTGTTTTTTTTTTTCAGAGAAGTATTAACCTATAATAAGCTGCAAGTTATCAAATTGTTTTGAAAGACACCAGTGACACTCGATGTAAAATGATTTTTCTTCGAATGTTAAAAAGATGAAATTTAAAGAACTCCAGCAAGTGGTCTCCTTTTTATGTGATAATGAATGTCTGGCATAAACATACAATACGAAGGTTCCTATGGATGGCTATAAATTCCCTCGATATCGAGATGTGGAGGTGATGAATGATAAGTACCCCATCAAGCTTAAAAAGAAATGCAAAGGATTGTCAGCACGCCGATGAGACTATGAACGGCTTGAGGGATTCGTTTTGCTACATTATAAGTTTAAGGCTTTCTCCTTTTTCTTAAGGGGAAAGTTTCTTATTTACATTTTATTACTGTTAATGAGTTTTTGATAAATATATATAATGAGATTTTATAAATAGATGACTGCGTGTCCCATCTTGTAAACACATTTATAATAAACTTTTAATATGACCTCGTCCAAGTTATTTAGGCTATAAAGGGTAGAATAGAAAAATAAGTTTCAATACAAAAATAATAAATATGTCATTAATAAATGGATATAAAGTATATTTTATGAACAGAGGAAAAAAATTTTAAATATTAGGGCATTGAATCTTTATTCTTCATTGATTACAGTGGATAGTTTAATATAGTTTATTTAGTTAAATGGTTTTAAAATAAATACGTAAATAAAGAAGATTCGAACTTCCAATCCAAAGTAATTTGGAGATATTTCAAGTTTAATGAACTGCATTCATTATATTCTATAGAGAACGATGATTTTGTTTTTAAAATCCGGTAGATTTAAAAATGTACCTTTGTATAAATTCCTCACCTCTGCCAGGGATTCATTGAATAAATTAAGATTCAAAGCGTTGTTGTCAAATGATCCTTGCAAAGATGAAAATCTTAATAAGACTTATTTTCAGTAACCGCATGCAATACTTTAAAAAATGTTTAAGATTTTTTCTTTTATTTCACCGAATATTTATCCAAACTTTGACGAAAAGAAACAAACACACATCAACTTTTATCACTGCTTTAGAATTTAACTTTTTTATATCTAAATTAGAATGATATTGAAGGTTCAAAAATCGCTGAAAATCACTGGATGTAAAAAAAATAATTTAGAGTGAATCAATGGTGATAATTTAATTAAAAATAAAACTTTAATAGTTTAAAATATTTTGATAATTTAAAAAAATCAAATTATTAGAAATTTAAAGACATTTGTAAACGGACAGCAACAATAAATTCAAAAAAATTGTAATTCAGAATCAGAATTTTCGAGATATCGATCAAAATTTCGATATCAAAAAAAAAAAAAAAAAAAGAGAGAGAGAGAAAAAAAAAGGAAAATTTCTCTATTCGTTCCAGAAAAATTTGTTATAAAAGTATTATCTTATTCTAAATTCAATTGCATTAGGAGATCTAAAATTTTTCAAAGATTAAGAATATTTATTTATAGTTTTAGTTGTCTGGCGTGCGTATTATTTAATTTAATTCCCAATAAAGAATTATCAATTCGAAGAAAAACAATTTTAATATTGGATATTAATTTCTGCAAATGAGAATGTTTTTAATGAATAATCGGATTTATAAAATCTGAAATCAAAGTTTCATTAGTGTTTGATTATGAAGCCTTCTTTAAGCGAACCTTAATTAAACTGGAGAAGAACAGAAAAATGGAAATAAAAATTATCATAATTTAATTTTGTATAGCACATTAGTCTCTTTTACTATACATAATGGATTTTTTCCTCGTTTGTGTATAATTATTAATTATATTTATTCACATTAATAGTAATGAATAGTACATTTAAAGCTAGAAAAAAGTAAATAGATTCGGTACCACAACTAAAACGTGATATTTCACAATACAAATTTTTATTTTATGGAAAATTTGTTCAACTACTCAAAATATAATATGTAGTAGAAATTTTGCACTCAGAAACATGTTTCTGAAATTAATGAAATATTTTTGCAAAGTTAAATGAAACGTTAGATAAAAAAGAAGTCTAGAAACGTCGTATTACAAAGAGCATTTAAACGATGTTCAATATTAACCTACGTATCATATCAATTGTTATTACATATATTATGTGATAAAATATTAAATATTTAACAACTTTGTTAAAAAATATTTGAATTCAGTTCTTGAATTTACATAAAAAATACTCTTTAGCTAAAAAAAAGTAGAGGATTATTAAACATTTTTTGAATTTAAAATATTTAATAATTATCAATTAAAAAGTAGCTTTCCTCCCAGGGAAATAAAAAAAAAAAATGCTATATTCACAAAGAGGTATATCCAAGAAATTCTTTAGAGAGAAAAATATTGGAATTCATTTTGAAAGATAAATTTTCATTAACAGTTCCTTGACTAATTTTTTTAAAAATATTCTAGAACATTTTTTTGCTACTTTAGTTAAAAGAATTTTTTAACTATTGCAATGAATTTTGATTCACAGTAGATTTACATTTCGACGATGAAATAAAAATTCTCTAATAATTTGCTATAATTCCCTTGCAACATAATCACGCCTGAAAAAGAAAAAAATGCAGTTACATTTTCTTTTATTTTCGTTTGTATCTGTCTGTCCGGTTGTATGCATCAATCATATACGAAGCGTGGCAATTATATCCAAATACTATAATAACAAATTACTCTATTACTCTTTATTAAATGAAAGATTTTTTCTTTAAATTTCAAATTAATTTGGAATTCCGAGCCATTTACTTGAAGAGGTGACATTTATAATAGAAATATTAACGAAGCTTTCTGTTTATTTTTACTTACTTTTAACATAAATACTTCACTTAACTAGAATTCTTCAAAATTAATTACAGAAATTTTTATAATAATCTATGCTAATGATTAAACCAGTGGAAGCAGTTGGACACTGAGTACTGGATCTAAAATCAAGCATTTTAAATTTTAAAAAAGTACAAAATGAAATAAATTAATTGCTTAGATTTTGCGCTTGTTTGTTTTGAAGGGACAGAAAAAATTTATTATTTCAAATATGATGAGTAGAAAAACTTTTATGCGATCATATGACCTTAAAACAGAATAATAAATATTAACAAAATTATTGCTTCATTTGTTACATTTTGAAAGCTACTTCTCATGTAATACTGATTCTATTTCAGAAATTTCGTGAAAGTTTAAATCACGTAGGTTGGTTCTTGTTTTGAAGTTCTGAATGATCTGAAACGTGTGGGCCAAATGAAAAGAATCAAGTGTGTAGTGCTTGTCAAGTGAAAAATATCTATCACGAGAAGAAATTTCTTTTGTATCGCATTGTTTGATGCATCGCAACAACGCTTACATTTTCAGTCTGAAATCTCACCATTTGTAGTTTGCAAATTTAAGAGATGAATATAGCGAGAAAATAAAATAAAACGACGTCACGAAATCGAAAGTCTTTTCACTGTCTTCAAAACTGCAGCCTGCTTCCTGCACACACACACACACACACACACACACACACACACACACACACACACACACACATATATATATATATATATATATATATATATATATATATATATTCCATTAACATGCCATAGATCCTAATCTATTCCTAAAGCTTCGCAACAAGAAATAAAATATCGGACTTGATGCAGACGCGATCTCGAATTGTGAAGTAAATAAAACAATAGATGTTTGCCAAAGGTGAATACAAGATTGAAGAGCGGCCTTATATTTCTGAATTAAACAAAGAGTTATGAAAGAAATACAGTTTCTAATTCCGAATGATGGGGATGATTTTGTTTTACTTTTCTAACTTATTCTTAAGATAAAGAACTGAAAATTATTAAGAAAAGTCTCTGTTCTGGGCTTCTCTATGTGATATTATATATTTATAAAAATGCCATACCAAAGGAAATTCCGTTTTTTTATAATGAGCATCAGACAATCTCTATTCTACTCTTTTTTAATACTCCCTTATACGACCGTTGCTCAAAGTCCAAGAACTCTTTTTTTTAAAAAAAAATATAGTGCGAGAAATCCCCAATTCTTTTTCTCAGAATCATCTGGAATTGAATGCTAATCGTTTCCTCTTCAACTGACATTCATTTAATTTACTTTCTCTTTCTCTTTTGTAGCCACTCTTCCTTTCTTTTATCTTAACGCGGAGTTTTCTTAGCGCATATGTTGTACTAAATTAGTTTATAGACATCGACTTTCTGTAAACTATCCTATTTATATTTAGGATAGTATGCATAGTTTATTGTCATAAACTTCTATCGGAACTCTCCAAATTTAAACTCTCCAAACATGAAGTTATATGTCAATAAATTATTTATTAATATTACAATGACGTTTATGAGATATTTAGGGGTTTGTCATAGACTGCTCGTAAATGTGAAGCGAACATTACAGCGAAAGTACAAGAGTAATCTAAAAAAGTAAATAATAGAAAGGAAAAAGTTTTTTTTTTTAATTAAAGCATTTGATGTCAAATGCTGGAATTCATTCATTATCTTCTTCATCTAACGCAGAAGTAACTGAAAACACACGGATATTATAGACACACATTATCGCTTCTTTTAATCATATAATCACTATAGTAATTCTTACGACACAAATAAAGAGGCGAAACGAATTTTTCCTCAACATTCAATTCAAATAAAAAAAATACTGTTGACTATCATTTAACGGGTTTTTTCCACAAATAAAATGTTTTACTATAAAATTAAATGGATAGAAGAAAAGGTCTTTGAAAGCAGACTTCGAATTAAAATGTAACATTCATTTTCTATCACTGTTTATGCGAAACAATTTATGCATAAGAATGGAAATATCTCATAAAATTAGGGATTTTTATAGAAAAAGAAATTGCCTTCTTCGTAAACATAAGTCTAGTGAACATAATGTAATCGCTTATCTATCAGAAATGTAAGACAGTGTTTTATGCATGTTTCTTATATGTACAATACACAGACACTCTTTGTATCCATTTTTTGTTTAATGGCAATGTCTCATTTATGGGAGCATTTTACATGCATGGAGTAGATAAAAATATAAGGAATACAAGTAATTGAAAGAATAATAAGATTGCACTGAAATGAACCCCTTCACTGCTTTGTTTCTTTTTTAAGCTAATGAATGACGTCTTCCGTTTCATGAGGTGTTTTCATGAAGAGGTAGAATACATGAGGTGTTTACGGATTATCTAAATATTATTTATAATGAATTATAAAGCTTGTAAATGATTTAATTTTTACTTATAATTTTGTGAGGCGAAAATTTGATGTCTCAGAAACAAATCAAAGTTTAGAAATTTATCTCTGCTTGGTTTTTCAGTTCACCATACTGACACGTATTAAGAATAGTTAATGTCGAGAAAGAAAAAAATTGTCCAAAGTAAATTTTATGAACAGGAATTAATCCCAAACTAACTATGCGTCATTTTGAAGCCCATGCCAAGATAAATATTCTCATTATATATTCCTCTTTTTTTTGGAAAAAAATTTGTTATCTTAGATTAAACTAAGTTTAAAAAATTCTAATTAAAAGAGTAATGCGCCAATGAAAATGTTACTCAGTATGCTTGTGTCACGCTGATCTCATTAAAAGGGTTCAAATGACATCTAATTACATTCATTAGCGTTAAACAGTTTAACTAAACATTTTTCTCCCTTCGTTTGGGATGCAGTTTTCGAGTATTAATTGGAAGATTAAAATAAAACAGAATTTTAAAAAAATTCATTCTATGAGAATATTAAAATTTTGACCGGCCTAGCAATAGAAGAAAAATGTTTCACCTTCAGAAACTAATTATTTTAACAAATTTTTCTATAAACTCTCGAAGTAGCAAGAAAATCATAAAAAGCGATGTTGATGCAAATAAGAATTGTCCTATAAATTCTAGTACCGCGGATTTCATACGACTTAATGACTGCACGTATTCAAACGAAAAGAAAGAAAAAAAATCATCCATGCGCTTTCTTCAGGGTTTCGTCTAGATTTTTGAAATTCGGTATTCGTTCTTATAATTACATTTAATGAGAGTTTCCTAATGAATGAGCGTCCTATATTTCTTAAAGCCATTTCCACGAACTTTTTAATTTCGCATCAGACGCTGATTATTTTATGTAAACTGTACTACATTCATTGAGCTGAAAGAGATAATCAGTTTAAGAGTCTGCATTCATTGCAGCTACATTAAATTTTAATCGGTTTGAACCATTAAAACTGTTTCAAACAGTTATTATCATCACATTTTTTTGTCAGGTTGGAAAATGTGGATGCAGTTTTCAATTTTTCTTAATTTTGTATCTTATAAATAATTTTTTCCAATTTAAATGACTGCAAATGATTAAACTGCGGATGTAAATTTTTGATTGTGAATTCTAATGATAAAAACTGACTGTTTAGGCTATAAGGAAACAGCCATAGCCCTTTGTCACATAATAGATTGACGAGAATTTGACGATACATTTCTCGAGCAATAACCATAAAACATTGTGAGCAATTCAATGCAATTCGATAATACGAATCCTTCTGAATCATTCGTTCTAAAAATATTTGAGTATATTCTAACTTCAGATCTTAAAACTGCAATTTTGAAACGTTTGTTAATGGATGTATAAAGTAAAGTGTTTATCATAGGAGAGAGATTTGTAAATGGAGAAGAAATTTATTAAGTTTTATTATAAATATTAGTTAAAATTTCTTTACTGAAGTCAATAGCATTCTTGAATTAATAAAATTGTAGGCGCAAGATGAACGGATATTGAGATTTCTAGAATACTGGCCCCTATACTCACTTTGCTCGATATTTAAATATTCACTTCCCATTATTAGTATTATTATTATCACTAATTGTAATATTTTTGATTTTGTATAAAATATTATAATATATAAAATCCTTTTAACGTCTGACATTTTTGTTAATCAAAATGAGAATACTGGTTGAATCCAACGGTCTTTGAAAACCACCCATATCTAATGTTCTACACGAGTTATTAATGTTTGTTATAATTTTTAAAGTCTTAGTTCAAAAATGCTGAAGTAAAAAAGATTTAAAAGAAAAGATATCAAAAAGCATGACTCTTTAATTGATAGATAACATTTAATTCAATAATTGATATAAATTATAATAAACTCGATAATTGATAGAAAAGCACATAAATAAGATAAATTAATAATTGTTTTCTGATATAAATTGTTAATCGTCTGCTTTCTAATATCCCTTTAAATGTTCCTTTGGAATTCTGATGGTGTGCCGTGACAACAATTTTTCATATGGATTCATGTTTTACAAACATAAAAATAATGTTACAAACTATATTTAAAATTACTTTTTAAAAATCTATTTAAGTAAGAGAAACAAATTGTATGAAAAAGAAATTTGTTTATTTCTTTTTCAGAGAACATTCTATGTCTATTTGCGATCTTTATTTGAAATGGAAATATCAAATTTGACGAATATGCATTCATGTTATTTTTCAAGTTTTAAATAAGATTAAAATGTGACCGATATCTGAGCGTCTGTAACTTATGGAAATATTATTTTTATATAATTTAAAAAAATTTAAAATATTTAGTGATAGCAATTCAGTTGGAATGCAATTCTTTCTCATAATATGATAATGTTTTGTATAATTTTAAACAAAATTTTATATTGTTGTTATGAAATTTATACCTTTTTCTTTTGTTGCTATTACATAAAGGCGTGAATTTCATCTGTTTTTGAAAAAAAAATGAAGAAAGATTCTGTTTATGTAGATGAAGAAAAAGAAATTGAAACTACCCGCATTGAGAAAAACAATGTGCAATTAGAACATCGATGCAGTCACCGCGGTGTATCATGTTGTTAATGGCACTGTGACGTCATGATACTTAATTCTGTTGAAAGGATCGTATTTATAAGAAACAAAAAAAAAGTGTTAGTCTATTAACGCTACTTAAATGTCTACCGCCTTTAATCTACGATTATATATACTTTGTTGATGGAATCTTGAACTTCAAGTAACAAATGAGCGATTTTTAAAAAAATCAAATACAACCAAACGAGCCAACTTATCTCTGAAGGTAATTTGCTGGTTTTACAATAAAATCATAAAAAATGCGTTTTAAAGAGTTCTAATTTAAAATGTTTCTAATCAGGACTTTAAAAGCAGTGCTTCTAAAAATTGTTTTACTCATCATCCTTATTAATTTAGGGTAAAATATTTTTGCTGCAAAAATTTTCTACAACGTTGAATGAAAAATTAAAAATTTAAATAAGAATGAATGAAAGGAAATTAAATGAAAAATATTTATTTTGAAAATTTTAACGGAACAGTCCTAAAAGATTCCTTAAACTTTCAATTTTCGTTTCGATTTGGTTTCTCTCGCATAAGTTAACCCTTTCTAAGGCCATGTGAAGTATGTTTCCCACCAAATTCATCAATGTTTAAATGAAATTATGTAGGTTGGCATAAGATATCATATATTTTATGATAAGACAAAATACTAAATGATTCATTTTTTTATCTCACACAAAATGCTATATCTTAATTTGTAACTTAGTTATTAATTAACAAAATTAATTAATACACCAAATTAAATTTATCTAATAAGCTAAATGAATCACTTTTCTTAAGTCGATCTCAATCCTAAAAATGTTTCAAAATACCGTGATTAAAAAAATATGGCCTTTTAAAGGGTTAAAGCAGAATGGCCTTTTAAAGGGCGAAGCAGAAAGCAATAAATGTATTTCTCACATTTTCTATCCCAAAACATAGAAAAGGTGGGAAAGGATGTGATCAACAATCTGGTGAGAAATTGCTGAATATGATTTTATTGATAGACAATGAATAACCCCACAGTTTGAAAATGCTTTAAACTTTTTTAGATGAATATTTGCAGACTAATTTCTTTAAGCGTTGTAGTAGAAATAGATTCGAAATTGAAACCAAATTAAAAAAAAAAAACTTATCAGATTTAGAAAGGGAAGAATAAATAATGATGGATGTTTCTACAACAATTAATATTTGAGAACAAATTTCTGTTAATTTAATGAGTGTCCGAGAAATTTTTCCTAATAGCATTTTCCGTTGTGAACGATCATTTTCAGTTTTATTAAAAGGTGAAACGACTTCTGGCTTTGCGTTCATTTCCTAATTTCTACTTTTAAGTTATTTACTCAGAAAATGTAAAATCAATTTACTGCTCAGCAAGATGTTATGTTTATAACATAATCAAAAATTTTAATTAAAAGTAAGTGAAAGGGACCAAAAACAGTTTCCGAGACGTGATTTGCAATCAGCGTTCCGAAACGAGCCTTCTGCCTTCATAAACATAGTTTTCAATTAACTTTCAAACGAAACAGCTCATTTTGTATTGATTCATTTGTCTATTTTCAGGAGAAGTTTGTTACTCGGTGATTTTAAGGTGCACAAGTTCTCCGGACTGATGATTATCGTTAGGTTCGGTTTGCAATTTTCTTCTGTGCGACAATTAAAGTAAAGTAGAGTGAAGAAGGAGTACAACACTTTATCATTGCAGCTAAGTTTGCTCTTTTATTAAAATACGTCATAAGATAACTGCATTGCAAATGAAGACGGGGTTTACCAAAAACATGGAAATTAATACACCAGTATGCAAGCATAAAAAAGAAAACATAGTTAAAAAATTTTATTTGTAACATTTATTCCTTCTTTTATAAGCTAAGTATCCTAAATTGTAAAAATTTCAAATTTCAAAATTGTAAAATTCAGCGAGAATGAAATATTTTTAATGATGTGCTCAATTAACAATTGCTATTTCGTTTTATTCAGGAAAATCATTAATCTATAGAATTTAATTTAAATCGTTGTTTGTATTTTTTCAATAAATTGAGATTGAAATAAACAGTAAAACTTATTATAAAACTGAATAATAAAAATGGTTGTATATTTAGGAAAAAAGAGATAATGGTGATTGCTCCTTTACGTTTCGAATTCGTAATTTTAAAAGAAATTCCTTCACCAAACAAAATGAAATTTTCTTAAGCAATAAGAGTAGAACGCAATACCGAATATGTAGATTAAATCGAATGATCGAATATATAAAATTTTTTAAGGAAATGAATAAGGAGAGAGAAAAAAAAATGTAGATTTCAAGACAACAGTTTTTAGAGTCGGTAATTGTGGTTTCCGGCTAAATGCGATATGTGTCTGAAGTCGAATTTTCACTTTTCGAAGACACGTGATACAGCTAAAAGTATGTGAAGTCTCTGTTAGAAAATTTCAAAGAGAGTCGAAAAATGTATTTATTCGATCCCAGAGATAACATTCGCTTAATGCAAGATTAATATTGCAATTCTGGAAAAATTCCTCTTTCAATATAAGTGCTTTCTTTTGTCAGGGAAGAAAAAGGAAGGAAGTTTGTGCTTTTATTTACTCCCTGATAATAATAAACTGTTAAATGAATTTAATAAGACAGAATTACTGAATGTATTTAAAAAAGAATTTTTGATCTTGACCTGTGTAATCATTTGCAGGTAGTAAACAAATTAAATACAGAAAGGAAATATGCAAATTATGTCTTCGAATAAATGAAATTTAGCTTTACCTTAGTAAACTGCCTAAATGGTTGAAGGTCAAACCAGAGAGCTAAAACTACCGGATTGGCCTATAAACGATTCATTTCTATTGATAGAAAAAAACAACCTTTTGAAAACAACACCTACTCCTTTTTTTCTTATCTTAACGCAGGTCAACACTTTATAAATATTAGCTATGGCTTTTGTTGTTTGTTAAAGAAATTATTACCTAAAAAAATCCAACGCTAAAAATTTTATTCCCATTTTGTAATACATTTTATTATGCTCAGCTTAAATGCAGGAACTATTAAATTTTCGCATAAAGTGATGGTGCTGTACTAATTCCCACACTTTTTAAATAAACGAAATGTTAATGTAAAACGTTAGTTGAATTTTTTTCAAAAATTAGTTATTGTGTTAAACTAATTTTTCATCAATAAATGATTTTATAAATCTGAAAAGATCGTCGAAATATGAGAGTTTCAGAACAATTGAATGTTTATGTAAGGTAAATTAAACTATTTTACTAAGAAAAATTAATTTTCTTATATTGATAAATATTCGCGATACTCAAAAATGTATAAAACATTTATTTAAATCATAAAAGAAGGTTACTTTGCAAGTTGAAATCTTTTGGCATGAGAACCAGTACTAGTTAAACTGCGCCAAATATAATTAAGCTTAGAACGAGGCCCATAATAAGAATAACAGACAGAACAATTACCATAGTCTGGACATTTTACATGTTTTAAGTCGCATTTAAGACAGCTCATCATTTCTTTCCTCAATTTATCCTCATTTCTTTTCACATCCACTTGCATGTTCCTCCGATTCCAGACGGACTTTAAGAAAGCGTCTGCAGTGACCCTCGGCTAATGGCCAGCGATCGCCATCTGCGGCAGATCGCGAGTCTGTTCTGTTTCTCGCTCCGGCTGCTGGTTCAAGCGGTACGAGCAGTGCTGATGCTAAATGATAGCCTTTGTCGAATAATAGGACGTTGCCGGGTATTTATCACTTCACCTCCCGTTCAAAATATCCGAAATGAAAGAATCCGGATTGTGGAATTAATGCTTTATTTTAATGGTGACAACGGAACGAAGAATGTTTGAAAGTGCTGTAAGCAATCGGAAAGCAAACTTTCTCGATTTTATATGATGATTAATAAATCCTGAAAATTATTTACTAACCACATATAGCCACAAATAATGCTACACATATATATCTTTCAAAATTATATTTGAAGGCTTCAATTCAAGTATATTTTATATTTTATACATCTATATGAAAAAAAAGGATGAAATTTTGCTTGCATTTGGAACAGACAAAATGAAACTGTCTCTTAAAATAAATAGTTATTTTTGAAACATTTGTAGGGAATGGATTATTCCCTGTTTCAGCCTTTATTTTATTGTGGTAATAAACATGCGCTCCTTCGTTAAAAATTAAAAAAACAAAACAAAACATAATAATATGTTACTTTTTTTGTGGTTACTTGAAAAGAAATAGAACAGTAGTACATTTTGACCACAATATTCATAATGTTTCCCAAAGTTTTTAGTTTTTCCCTAAATAATAGAAGCACAAATAACTGATAAACATACTGCTTTTTCTACTTTAAACTTAGTAAATTACCTTGCTAAAGGTTTTAAAAGAAATAATTTTGTCATAAAAACAGCTACATGCCTTCAAAAAGTTAATTTATGTGTGGTGTCGTACCTATTTTCTTTTCTTTTCGCGTTTGCATTGTCTAAAAAATCTAGCTATCTAAATTTATTGCCAATTACATAAATTTATTAACTCACTTTAAAGATTACACCTTTCTCTAAGTAGTAATTTACAAAACGTTTTTTGGTTTCTATAAAATTGTTCACTTGTCATTATTTTATTCTGGAGTAAAGGTAATACAAGAAGGTGAGTACAAAAGGGTAATAAGCGCTTTTGTACTCATCAATAGTATGAATTTTGTTTGTAAATTTATTTCCTCCCTTTCATTTTTTCATAAGTGAATCTGTTTCGATTCTCTCTAATTGCCTGCTTTATTCAAGTTATTTTTATAGCAAATTACAGAACCTTAAGAAACTTTACAGAGTATTATTCCTCCGAAATACATATAATCACTTTGTTTCATGAAGCCAGATGAATTCAAAAGGTTTGTGAAGATTATATGAAAAATTTATGATAATAGGATAAAAGTACCACTACTTTTAACGATTATTATAAAACTTTAATAGTTCCTAAATTATCTCCTTTGAAAGCAGTATTCGAACGTGGTGAACGTTTTTACATATTTCTATAAAAATAGTTAACTAATAAATAAAAAAAAATAACTTAATTTCTTTACATGAATGAAATCAAAACAATATCTAAATATTTAAAATAATTGGCACTATTACTCAGAACTCTATCAAAAATGATAAAAAAGAATTAAAAAATATGCCTTGCTCCTATCTTCCTGGCAGCAACGTGAAAAGGATATTCACACTTCCATCCTTCGTGGATCGATATATGTGCAGAGAATCGGGCAACGATCACTTTTTACACCTTCTGCCATATATGCAGAGAAGAAATACTCTGCATCCCTCTGAGTAAATTATCATTCAAGTAATAAGGATCAACCATTCGGTTGGTGAAGTGGAACGGTGCTTTCATAAATTATTGTTCCCATCTGATACGTTTTCTACAAGACTTTTGGGAAGAAAAAATACGACTCCATCCAAAAATGTGGTACATATTTTAATATTATTTTGTCCGAATATATAATGTGTACTTAGAAGTTGCAATTTAAATGAAGTAGGTTAAATTTAGTGAAAGTATATACTTAATGATAGCGTATTCAAGATTATTTTTTCTGAAGTGGGATTTGGCTTCTTCCAAGGCATTCTGGGAACACGTTATGTTTATTAATATGATTAAAATTAATATTTATTTGTTTATTAGTATAAGAATTGAATGAGAATTTTCTCCTCGAGTCAACATACTGAACTTCTTCCATATTTGTAATGTTACAGAAACGCTATCAACAGTTTGCCTAATTCTTTATACATGTTTTGAACAGATTCAATGAGCTCATTACTCGTATTTGGAAAAGTTTTATTCTACAAATATTTTATACAACTGGAGAATCTTATATCTAGGATGTTTGGAGATTACTTGATGAGTACCATTCAAATAGAATAGACCAACCTCTTTCTGAACCTCCAGCAAAATGATCTTCAATATTATTCTAGGAAGGAGGCTTTGTGTTACCTAGTTGCACCTATATAGCATTTTTTTCGCATTACTAATGAGAAATTAAAAGTTAATTTCTAAAATTACATTCTCTAGGATTATATAGAGACCTTTCTCTAATTGTAATAATATTTACAATGCACCACTGCCAGTTCATTACTTTGGTTTGGCATTCCTTCTTTACAACCAAATATTAATTTCCTGAAAATCTTTCATTTTCTTATAATGACGGGTATTAATTTATTTTGCACGAAGCACGATATTTCATTGATTTTAAAAGAACGCATGATAAATGAAATCTGTTATTTTTTTTTAAAATTGTAACAACTGCACTGCTAAACTTCTTCAATAGTTTTCAATATATTAAAATGTATACCATATTTTTGGATTAAGAATGTATAAAGTACTGATACTATTTCTTGCGTTTTATTTAATATATTTTTTAAAAGAAAAAAGTTAGGGGGAGAGAAGAATTACCAAATCCTTAGAAATAACAAAAAATTATCATCAAAATTTGAAATTTATCAAAAAAAATTAGATCAAACGTATACATAGGTAGCATTTAAAAAAAAAGAAGTTTTAAGGAAAATGAATTGTCATAAATACATCAAAAACTTTATTTCCTCACTTCTTTCAATTCTCCTCTTTATCTAATCAAACCTTTATTCCAAATTTAGAAAAATATATTAATATAAGAGTAGAAGTACTGAGAAACTCATATCTGTTTTTGAACTTTTCCCTTATCTAAATTCTATTTCTATTATTCTTCCGTTCCTTTCTTTTTTATTTATACAAAAGAATATGATAGGTGTTATTTATGAAATATTAAACAGCATGCCAAACATCTGTTAAAAATATTTACATTTATTTTTGAATCGGTAGATTTTTAGCAGATTTTTAATTTTCGGAAAGAAAATTTATAGTTTTTTTTTTTTTTACTTCTTGACGTGAAATACTCCTTTCTGTAAAAAAAGGCCTTTGCTGGTAGACTGGTAGAATTTAAAATATGAATTGCGTTTCATTAAAAAAAGTAAATCTATCGAAATTTTTTAGAACCATACGGTTCAAATTTTTTTAAAATCTATATCTAATTATTTTATTTTATTATTAATTGTAATAGGAACATGCGTTTTATCATTGCATTATTTATGTATTTTTTCTAATTTAAATAATCTAATAGCTCTATAAAACTTTTAAAAAAAGCTAGATCAAAAGAGTATTTTCATTTTACACTTATTTATGTCCAGTCACGAATATTTAAGAAATAATTTTATTCTTTTTTTTTTCCGGAAATAAAAAGTGCTCTTGAAGGGTCGATTGAAAAAGTTTGATATTGAAAAGCGCATTCAACTTCTTTTCTTTCGCTCGAACTGTCTATCAAAATATTGCAAAGTGCAGCTTACTTCTGTTAAAATAGCATTTTTGTATTTGAGAAATGTGAAATATGAAGTTTTTCCTTCAATTCAAGAAATGTCTACTTTCCCTGTTGCAGAGAAAAAATATTTTATGGTTCAATTGTTCGTTCTATCACATTGGTTTTTTTTTTTTTTTTTTTTTTTTTTTGCAACTTCAAAGAAGTCTTTTTGATTCCATTTCACTGAATAAAATTTTTCTTATAATGAATCTTTTTAATCTTTTCTCAGTGCTCCAACCAATGGATAAGATTCTTTTTGAAACATCCTGCTTTCAATGCATTTTTCCCGTTGTTTTTATAGTTATCTATGCTATAGAAGCTGACACGGTTTTTCACAGTAGCAGTTTTGCATCTTTTGAAAAGTGTAGACTCCTAAAATTATCCTTTTATTCGAATTTTAGCCTAATAAATTTATTTGGGCCGAATAGGCACATTTTAAAATCTATATTTAGAACGCCATTCCTTACTCCAGTCATTTTAATTGGATTCATACCAACGACGATCATGGTGTATGGAGGGTGATTTTTTCGAACGAGTTCGTAGAAATGAGTCATCGATATCAAAATATCGAAGGGATAGGATGAAACAGTCATTTAACTCTAATTCCCAAACTACTGAAATAAAAATCATGCAAGTCAATCAAACAATCGACTCGTCATAATGAGCAACTTTCGTGCAATTGCTTTCGATATTTACTATTTAGTAGTTTAAAATTAATTACCTTTCTCGCAGACAAAAGCGCGAAAGGCCTCATAGTGGAGCCTTAGCTGCAGGGCTCCAGTTCTAAAATTCGATAAAGTGGAAGATCTTCTGTAGCAAAATAATTTCTAACTTTCAGTCGTGTGTCTCTAAATTGAGAGTTTTCCATGTTTTAAGTCATCAGATCTTCTACAAATATGTTCCTTGAAGTTTTGAGATCGTCTTTTCATAAATTAAATGCACGAATAAGTCTCTTACATTAACAACGTAACTATTTTTTATATTTAAACTGATTTGTTTCATGTTAGTAATCATTTAATACATTTTTAATTCACCTCCACGAGTGGCAGAGATACGAAATGAAGTATTTCGGATGTCATCGAAGGCAAGAGATTTAAAAAAAAATATTTTCAGAACTTACTTATCAGTTAATATATAAATTTATTTACATTTCAATTCTATACTAGCTGCACCATCTGGCTGTGAGTTTGATTTTAGGTAGACATAAAAAAAAGGGCATTCCAATGCAGTTAAAAAATTCATTTTTGTTTCTTTTCTCTTTCACATACACACACATATTCATGTTTATTATTATAACTTTGGAGAACAGCTGGGTCGCTGTGTTCATGGTAGTTAAAATGCTCAATTAAATATTTTATAAAAATTGGTCTATTAATTACTTTCTTCGGCAAAATATATTTAAGTTCCAAATTTTGATAGTCATATAACTCACGCTTTTATAGATACTATATCCCATTCCGTTAAGAGTACTACGGATTTCTCTAATTTTCGATCAATTCTCGCAAAATTAGAACTTTGAAGTACAAAAGATGTGACAATTTAATCATAAAAGATTTTTTGCTTAAATTAAACATTTTTTTTAAATATGAGAATAGAAAATAAATTCATTCGGTACTGAAGTCTTATTTGAACTAAAGAATATTTTTTTATGATTTATGCAAAATCTCAAAGAATTCTTCAGTAAAAATTTCTCTTATTCAACATAAAATTCAGTTTTTAGCTTTAATTTCAAAAGGATTAATTTCATCAATCTTGTAGAAAGTACAATCACTGATTTGCATGGCATCTTAAAGTTGTTCAAAGAATTAATCTACGATCTCGCAATTTTATAAGCTAGTCATATTCAAATTTTCGCAACTCCCCCATTTTTAGTCGCAATAGAATGGACCTTTCGTTTTATTTAAAATCATAGGGTCTCCAAGTCATTTCACTAATTAGGACCAAAAAAACGTGGATCTATAAAAACAATAAAATTTTTAATTCATCAGTACATAGATAGAAAAAAAAAATTTTATTTTGACTTTCTTGAATGCGATGTCATGCAAAGAGAAAATATTATAATCGTCAAGAATTTCAAACTCTAGAGTTTGACAGATCTTCAAGAAAAACACATTTTTGGAAATATAACTGCCTGTTTCTCTGTTTATACGTCTCAAAACTTGATAAAAAATAGTTTTGAGAAAGATGGATGGAATTCAGTATATGGACTTAAAACCACATTTGTAGAATTTTATACGATTTGGAACGTAATCCAGGCAGATGAAACCTGCCATTCCAGCTATCCCGAGAGCAAATGAGCTCAATAACTACAAAACATAAAGGACTAGATGTATAAAATTTGGTACACATATATAGCATCTAAAAATGTAACTTCTAATAAGATTTAGAGTCAAATCTTTCAAAGAGTTGACCGTCTATCTCTATGTATTTTTGTATGCATTTGAACGCAATAATTCTTGAATAAAGTGATTTAAATGAAATTCGGTATGCGATCTCGCGAATACAATTGTACTTTTGTGTCTCATTTTATTTAAAATTCGTCAAAAGAAAAGCTTCGAAAATAAATCTTCCCACATTATATTCAGTACAAATATTAGATTCACCGCAATGATAGACATTTCCTTATTAAAATTTGCCAAGGACATGCAAGTTATTTATGGTCCTGCTTAAGGTGCACGTAGTTATGCAGGGTGAGAGAAATACCAGCTTTATTAGAGAACGCGTGAGTATGTTTTGCAGTGACCACTGTCTGTGCTTGTTAAGTTGTCTGGTATTTCTAATAATCTGATATATATAAGCCCACAGCCCTAGAAGTATCTTTTTCTGAATTTTCCACATTGAGATGAAATATTCGACCTATAGTGAACTTTTGAGAAATGTTTAATGATATACATATCGCTCGAATTATATATAGAAAGTATGCATAAATGTTTAGACGTTAAAAATGCAGAAACTGATGTTTACGAACTGATAATTGGTTTCCTATCAAAAAAAATTCAAGATCATGAAAAAAATTTAAAAGGATATCTGCGCAGTCTTTTAATAGACGAAATAAAAAAATCTTTATTTAAAAATCTTTTCACGCTTGAGTAGCCTCTTAGCCGTTGCAGTTCCAGTGAACTGCACCGTTGCCCGGGGAACACCACGAGGAGGTGGGCTACTCTCGTTCCCCACCCGACAACCCTCCCTTCATCGCTGCAGCCACAGAAAGTTTTTTTTTTTAAATAATGGCATTGAGATGTTGATAACATGCTTGTTTCTTAACTTTATATGATAGCCGACGACAGTTTTTGATGTTGAAAATGACATTAAGCAGCTCCCAGAACCACGTGACAGTTTTTGAATCAGCCTCCGGAGCAATCTTTGAATATTTCGCAACAGAAAATTTATGGATCAGTCATAAACAGTAGTCTGAGACAGTCTGGATCTTAAACTGACTATAGCCACTGTCGGTATTCCACCGGCAACTCCAGAGCCAAGCAAAGTTGATAGATGGCATATGACTCCACAACTGGGACACCGATGGGAGCCAATCGGGCCGGCAAGTTCAATCCACAACACATCTTATAAATCATGTATGATTTCACTACTGGAACATCAGCTTTCTGGACTTGAGTAGAAGCCAGTTCAGCTGGAATGTCCAATGCCTGGCAAAATCGAAACACGGCATACGAGCGCACCACGGCAACTCGTGGTTCAGGCGGTTGAGATGGTACTACTGCATTTGAACTCAAATCAGGATCAGAAGCAAAATCCCCAGAAGATGGTAAACGGGGAAATAGGGAATATTTTATCAATTCCCAAATAGTCACAAAAACGATGAGTCCACCGACGGCCGTAGCCACAGTGAAACAGTCAAGAAACGCACTAAGCATTGCTCAGAAGAAGAAAAAGTCGCACAACAATCGATTGCAGAACAGTAAATGAATTTTAGTAGAAAGCAATAGTGTATGCTTTCATTGTTCCTTCTGCTGCATTGTTTGCAATTTGTAATTTTGTTGAGTTTTTAAACAGTTACAATGCTGTTCACAAAAATAACAAAAGTAACTGTTGAAATAGTTTTAGTTCGATAATAATTGAAATGCGACGATAATTATTACCATCTTAACAATCGAATAAATGACAATAACCACGTTCAGGAATTTCGTTGGGGGCAACAAGAGAAATATATTATCTAAATGAATTATATGATATAAATATAAATTTTTATTGCAAGTATGATTAGTTATTAGAGTTTTTATGGGAAGTTTATCCAATTTATCGACAACGCGACTAAAAAATGAAAATAACACTTCTATTTCACTTAATATAAGTAGGAATTTAAACCTCTTTCCCTAATATTCAGATGGACATATGAAATACAATTGAAATAATTGAAAAATAATGACATATTTTGTAAATTTTAATAAAGAAACTAGTATATCTTTAGTAATAAATTTTTTCATAGTGCAATAACTTCTTACAACTGAAATAAAGCTTAACTTTTACCTGAATTTTTTTTTCGATTTTACCGTATACAGAGAGTCTCTAAAAATTAAAAGTAACATTATTCCTTATATATTGCAGTTATATATGCATACCTGCAGATGCGAAATTTCTTGAAATAAGTTACTCAAACGACTTAAAATATTTTTTTTTCTAAAAAAAAAAAAAAAAAATCGATTTTTTTTTAACAAAATTTTCCCCTTTTAAAAATGTCGAAGAGTAAAGCATTTTCCCTCAATTCATCGACAAGGAGACATATTTCCACGTTACTGTCTGTAAAATTTGCCCAGATATTAAAAGGCAAATGTATTGATTTGCATCATCTGTCCATACATCTGATCAGTTTTTGAGCGAGACTTTTGAAGGTTAAGAATTAATAAGCTTGGCTTCCAGAGTCCTGTACCATTTTTTTTCTCTTAATTCTGGAACTAACAGTTGCATTGAAACCCTGACTTGCATTGAATCTGTATAGCCGAGTTACTTTTATTAGCAAATTGAACAGATTCATTCACACACGTTCATTTTTATTACTATATGGTTTATTTTCCTAGATTTTTTTTAAAAAAATCCAAATGATTTCACATTATATCATTTGCAATCTATTCAATTTTTATTTAAATTTTTGTAAATTAAAGTATCAGAATCCTTTATATATGTGTCTCATTTATTTTGATTTTACATTCTCGTATACGAAGTACAAAGAAAGAGAAGGAAAGATAATCGTAAAAAATATTTGAACTCCAATTATCCCTTTTCATATCTTTCCGAGTGCAACATATATATATATATATATATATATATATATATATAATTGTGTCTATTGTAAATAAAATCTGATTTAAATGTTATACCATATTTATCAACCCTTGACCATAGGTCGGTTTGTATTTCCACCTGCACGTTATTTAGTTGCAGTGATTTAAATAAGTGAAATTTGGTACGTGATCTGGTGACAGCCAATTGCAGTTCTATTTCAATTTTGGTTCCAATCGGTTGGACAAAGGTATTCCAAACATGTTCTATTTTTTTAAACTTATCTAGCGCTTTCAACTTGAATTATAAAATTCAGATTCCTGCCATTTCTTATAACTGCCTGTGCAAATTGGTACTTTATAGTTACACAGTATATTAATATCATAAAAATTTGCCCAAAAATTTTAAACGAAAGCAAAAATTAAAATCACATGGAATTCACTATCATAATTTACGGTGAAATAAAATGGTGCAAGGTAACATGGAATGAGAGAAATTAGGTGTAAAGACGGAGAGGGGAGTGTCTTCTCTTTACGGGGTTATTGAAAATAGGTCTAACCATTCGCAGATGTTTTCTGACAAGCTCATTATAACTCTCACCGTAAGGTGCGAAAAATTTCATGTAATATCCTACAATATTCGGAGTTCAATGCAGCCATTTTCCGTTTGGTAATAAGGTATGTATATTATTTAAATACATTTTCAAAAATCCATATATTTTGGAAATATTCAGTTTGACGATTCAAGTATTAATTTCCTTAAGATTCAGCAAATCAAAATTCATACATCACCTCAAGGTCGATCTTTCTACCTATTTCAAAAATTATACCTGAACATAAAAGAAAATTCCCAGAAGAAAAAAAAATCAAATAAAATTCCAATATCGTTTATGTTAAGTTACTTTGTTTTAGTAGCAAAGTTAGATTAAAATGGAAAAAAAATGCTTAATTCAGAAAAAAAAATGTTTATATATATATATATATATCATATATGGTTAACTTTTGGTTTTGGGGAAAGGAGCATAAAATGAATTACTTATTAGCTAATAAATAAGAAAATTTGCCTTTTCATTTGCATTCCACAATCATTCAGAAGAATTGGTTGCACGATTTTGATCAGAAAATATGCACGTAGTGGTATCGCTTTGTCACATTGTAATTTAAAATTTTAATTATATAAATTAGCTTTTAATTATACATTTCTATTTTCTTTTTTTATTCTGATAAAGACATACAATTCACCGTTAATTGTTAGGAAAGCTATATCTCTATAATAAAGCCATCGGGTCAGAAAATATGACTCGTTTTAAGCATTTACATTTATGTATGTACATTTATGAAAACCATAACTCAAATTCAGAGCTCTACTCCGAAATATTTTGACATGACAGTGTTTTAGATTTGATTGTCTTATCTTTACAAAAGCTGTCCATATTTATAGAAATGGACAAAATGAACTCAGCTGAATCATTACTTTACGGTTGTTTGAGAAAGTATATCTTTATTAAATCAAAAATATTACATTCAATAAAAAAATACATGTTAATGTATTTAACATAAAAAATAGGTTTTTTTTCCTAAATTCGTTTGATCATTTTCTTCCTTTAGAATACATTATACTATAAAATGTTTACATACATTTTAGGATTTATTCTTCCGAATTTCTCCATAAAGGCTGAACGAATTGCCTTTGAACTTTGCCCATATAAGCACGTGTTTAAAGTCACATTTTACAATTAATATTCACATTTTGATCCATCCAAAGTCCACGAGAAAAAAATTCTTTTACACCATCTTTCTCAAGAAGCCGAAAATGATACGCAATCTTTATAGAAGAATTTGCTTAATGTGGGCAATTCTAAGTTTCTCAAAAATATACAGTTTTTTTTAAAAAAATTAAATAATTTTTGCCTTTTTTTAATCAAACTACTCAGAAATTTACAATTTCTGACAATAATTTGTCGAAGCATTATATTAAAAATCGAAACAAATACTTTTTACATTCAAAGAAATATGTGGGTTTATAGTAATTAGATTTCGATTGCGTGTGTGCAAAACACAGCATATTTTTTTCTTTTGCGATTTGCAACCAGATATGAAATGTACTTATAAAAAAATTTCAATTGAATACCGTTAGGATTTAAAACTAGCACTTTATTGGCACTGCAGCAAGCTGTTGAATTTTAATTGCTTTCTAAGAGAAGAAAAAGTGATGAGACTTTTCTAAAATTATTTCTTAAATTTGAATCTTCGAATAGATATTTTCAATTTTATAGAGGTTAAAATATGTTAACTATTCTTGCATATTAATAAAATAATTACGCAGTTCCAGTAAATTAAATATTATAAATAACAATAAATATTATTCCATTATTCACATTATTTTGCAAATATTACAATTGTAAAACTATATAATTTAATATATGTTGTAAATCCTATATAACTAAAAGAATCCGGATGCCTTTATGTTTTGCTTATCTTTAAATGCCGTAATATGAAGTGGGACCTTATTTTGTAGCAATAACGGCTGCTACTGTAAAAAACGAATGCCCGTTAATTTTTGAAATGTTTCTGCAAGAATTACATGTTATTTTTGTGGAAAAGATCGTCTATGTTCTATATTATATAAACTTAGAGTATCTATCACACCTATTTTCCTTTATTTCTAATCTGTAATGTATTTGTGGAAAATTCTATTTTCATGCATATTATATCAAATGTCATACATTCAAAATGTTCATGTTATATGGCATACTTTAAAACTTTTATATCGATATATCAAAATGAAAATGGATTCGCTGTGAATATTGAATCTTTATTCACATATTGCGTTAATGTTTGGTTATTTTATTCAAAATTGCTTTTGCTAAGGACAGTAAATTGTGGTAATGGTAAGTTGTGTAAATAATTCTGTGGATATCACAACTTATTTTCTATTTCTGTTGGAAATAAATAAAGAACTAAGAGTTTTAATGTTGTTTTATAACGGAATCATCACATATCTGTATTATATTCTATGTGAGGAGTAATCTTTACTTATAAAAAATATAATTTATGTGCGACTCAAATTCCGATGACTTTCGTTTCCGAAGAAATCCCAGTTCCTTTTAAATCGGATAATTCAAATTCACTATACATCTTTCAGCGGGGCGACAGTACTCCATTTCATTCCTTAGCTCATCCATTTAGACCGGATTTTTCATGACAACTTCACTCCCCTCATTCTCGATGAATATTTTACTAACTTCAACAGCCGACTTTTCTTATAACAAAATTTTTGTAAATACGTTTATGAATACTATTGGAATAATTATAAGCCATTTTTAAATCCTAATTGTCATATTCATAGCATCATAATTTTGTGCCAATATTTCATATCTCGCAAAACCTTCCACAAATAAATTAATAAAATTTGGAATAAATTCTTAAAATATTTTTAAATCAACCAAAGGAAAAAAAACTATTAGGAAAACATAATTATTTAGAAAGCTAAAAGGATGAAATGGAAGAATTTTTTTTCTGAAATCATCATTTATTTTACTAAATAATAATTATTATCTGTAACACGCATTGCAATAGATAAAAGTGACATCTATAAAATATTCAATTTGTAGCATATATGTAAATCTTAACAAAGAAGATTCCAATGCTACAATTTTTTAAAATTAACTAGGAATTGATATGCAACATATTAAAATGAGTTCAATTTTGCAATAACAAAGTACATACACTTTTGTACCCACTGGTGAATGACTAGGATCGAGAATGTAAAGAATGTATGCAGTTTCTTGGGAAACAGTACAACGTCAATTGAGGTAATGAGATACGCAATATAAACCGGAGTGCGTAAGCTTCTACGCAGTTTAAGTACCCGGAGCTTTTACGAAGTCGTAGATGTTAAGCAGGAAGCACTACTGCACCCCTTGGCTGAGTGTAGAAGAGCTTCTTATCTTTATATTAATCCCGTACATGTGACTAGTCATACTGCTCGTTAATTGGGACGATGTTGATGACGTGGACAGATTCCGGTTACTCAGGACAAGTTACGAGCTCTACATCAGGTAGAGAAGGTTATATTCCAGTTCCATTAACAAAATTGTGGGGATAGGGGCGAGATAATTAAAAGTTTATGGTCAGACTGAGCTCTACTCGTGGAGCAAATTGCATGAAGATCTAGAGATTATGAGTGTTTGGGTTCTTCCCTCTGGAGATTTACAATTAGATCAGCAAACAGGTAATTGCAGGTAGATTAGACACTAAAGATGGGTAGCGACAGCACTGGGTGTCCGAATAAATTATTTTGGCTGATAAGATATATATAGGCACCTGGAAGACAGGAATAGTAGGAGGTAATGCATTGCTCTCTAAAAATCAATTCTGCGAGGATATAATCTCAGATTAACAGGAGGCAGGGATTAGCCTTTGTCTACTGGTTTCCTAAAAGCTTAGGTAGGTGCCAATTAGATTCGGGACCATAGAAAGTAATAGAATCAGCAGTATTGAAAAGATGGGATTACAAGTAGAGTTATCATAGAATAACTACTCCGGCCTGCCAGAAGGCACAAGAAGAAAACTTAAATGATCGGACCGCCGCAACAGCAACACTGGTGGGAACCGGGGTTGAGTCCTGAGGGCCATTACCTGCCAAGGTACAACTCTTCCCTAAGGAAGTACGTCCCGTCATCGTTAGGAGGTAGACAACCCCTATCTTTTTGTATATTCACAAGGGTGGCGAGAACCAACCACCATGCCGGAAACTTCTCATCCTTAATTACGAGGTGCCCTCCCCACGTAGGTCTTAAAGTAAAATAAGATAGACACGTATTGCTGGGTCTAAACTCGGTTTTCCGAGATGTGAGGTGCCGATGTTGACACGTGTTGTCAAGATTCAATCTAATCAATGTAGATCAGGGCCAACCAACCTGAACAAGAAAGGGATCTTCAAGGAGGAGGATGGCGGTGGGAACGGGATTGTTTTTATATACTGTGAGGGAGGAGAATCTGACTTCTCTAAAGTAACAACTAAATTCAAAGGAATGGGTCAGTTGTGCAGTTGGGTAACTAGATACACACCAGTTCTCCACAATGAATCCTACTTTTGCTGCTTGTTTTGCGATGGTAGGACGCACATTTTCCTCTTGGCTTGGATAATATCTGCCTTCCGACATTTCTTATGTAATCTAAATATCAAGTTACTTAGAAATAACGAATAAAAAAAGAATGTATGAAAAATTTTGGAAATTTCCCAATTCTAATTCCTAAATATTAATCCCTAAAATTCCCCAATCCAGTTTCAAAATTAAAACTCATATGTATACAAGAAAAAGGAAAAATATGGAAAAAAATATTTTGGATCTCTCCCTGTGTAATGAAATATATTCAATGACACATCGTTACAATGATTTTCCAGTATCATAACGCTGATTGTTTCCTTATAATACACCATGTCACCAAACCCAAATAAAAATAGCACTAAATAATTACCAAATGTCTCGAAATGTGAGAAAATTTTCTAAATTCAAATCTCCCTAGTTTTCCATTTTATTTTAAATTTCCAAAAGGAATAAAGGAATCAACCGGATTTTCTTTAAATGAGACTTCCTAAAAAATGTTTAAAACAATTCTTATTTAAATGTATGATCACAGCATTTTCTCTTAAAGTAAACCCGTTACATTTTTGCTTTTTAGTGTAGCCCTGATTTTTTAGCAGGGTTTTAACGGCGCTGCTCTTTTTTTAAACTCTCTTAGCTTTGACAATCACGAGCAGTGGCTTTACAGCAATTCGAGGGGGAGTTGATCTGTAAGAAGAGAGACCGTGTGGATACTTTGCCAATGAATACATGCTAACAACATCTGACAAGTGCCATTTAACAAGTCTGCACAAAGAGCATCAAACGGCATGTCTTAATTCACCGAGATAGGAATAGAGAAATCCTAAGCGTGTTTCTTACATTTTTTCTTTAGGATTTCTCTTTCCTTGATTCTCTCTATTAAACTCTATATTTCGAGTTTTAACTTTTTTTGTCTTATCAGTTTTGGGTTTTAAAAAACGAATGTCCTCCTCAATGACTGTACCGTTTATCGGGAGGACTTAAAAGAGAAAGAGCGTTAGCTTAAAAAAGTGAAACAGGACATAGAAATGAACAAATAGAAATAAAAAGTGCATTCCAATTTCTGAGGAGAGATAATATTGAAGACCATTGGATTTCATCCTTTTGCTCGCTCGTTAAACATTTTTCATTTCCCCTCTTGTTTAATTAACGAAATGGAAGGTCTTAAGGTGAAAGAAACAAGAAAACAAGGAAAAACCAAATGAAGGAACTATTTAGTTATATATATGGAAATGTTCATAGAAACACAACTGTTTGAACTCATTACTAATATAATAATCATTATCAGATAAATAATTTTTTTTTTCATAAAACTCACATGAAAAATTTTGACTGAATAATTATGCCTCTGTTTACATTTTCAGGTTATTAAAATATATTTTAATCCCTCCACAATGATAAAAAATAATACGAATCTGTAATATCGTTTCCCTGTGCAGTTGATCAAGGAAATGTGTTTTACAGAGAATTTTAGCGGATTCAGATTGACTTATGAGATCCATGACCCTGCTCCTGGCGAGTTGTCTTGGCAACTACTCTGTTCGGCGCTAAGATGCGAGATTCTTCTAGATCTTCCGATATATTAATTAGGGACTCTATAAAATAGCACACAAAAGAAATGATAGTTGAGTGAATTCTCTCTTGTAGTTTTAATCTCCAGTGAGTTCTCTCTGAGTGCTTGTGCTGTTGAGATGATCTAATAATGATTTGTTGCTTGCGTGTATACGATTTATTTTTAAATGTGCTTTCTTTGTACTGGTTTCAGCGATATTTCTTTATATTGTTGTTGTGTGTGGATTAAAGCATTGTCATTCGTTAATAAGCTTGGTCATTTAGCTATACATTCATCAGGTGGAATTTCCTTAAGACAATTAAAACATAATTAGCCCCATGATGATAAAAATAGCAGAATATTTTTTTTTTTATTTTGATCCCCCTTTTTTCGAATAAAGTTTCATTTCAAGAACAACTTAGCAATTCATCGACTCAAAAAGGAATCTGAATACATTCATTGTGTTCACATCCATTCTTAATTACAGAAAATGAAAATGTGTTAAGAAAATTCCACCATTTTTTCTTAAAATTAACAAAATAAACTTAACAAATTAAAGCCGTTTAATAGAATGTTGCATTTTGTTAAATATTCAATCGCTTGATATTCGTTATTATATGTATAGATAATCAAATAGGAAAAAAAATGTCGATTCAATTTATTTCGACATTTGAAGAAAAATTTAGTTTAATCCTAATGCTTCACACATTCAAAGCTTAGCTAACGAATGTATAAATGAAAGATTCTGATTTCATTGTTTATCAAGGACATTGCAATCACTGGACTCTCCTATCAAGTTTCTGGTTACAGAATCGGAAGTTCCTGCTTGAAACTTGATTTCGGAACGTTCCGTAGTACATATGGATCTGATGCGAATTAAATCTGACACTCCTACTGTATTGACCTGAAAATGTATAAACGAAAGTGTCAGATGAGTCATTCCTCCTCGTCATCTGTTAACAGTTCAAAATGTTGAGATATATCCGCATATTGTCTTATTTATTGCTTCAGAACTTAACATTAATATTACTAAAAAAATTACGATTGAGAAACACTGGTGAAAATATTTACAAAATATCTAGATCTCTCGAGAAAAACGTATTATTCAAAAAACAGAGCATTAATTCTAAATTCTTCAAAATATTGAATGTTGAAGAGCAAACTATCATATAAAGTCCGTTTCCTCATTTTTTGATGCTCTAGAATGGATGCTAAGACAAATTATCTAGAAAATACTGATATGTAATAAAAGAATGCTACTGAATTTCACTCAAAGTTTTAGAAATATTGGACATATCATTTTCGAAACTCTTTTTTAAACTCTGGTTAAAACTTTACAGCCACGCGATGAGAGAAAAGGAAAATCTCTATCAATCCGAGTTATTCGAGAAAAAACTTAATACATAAATGATTTTCGGACCCATCGATTGGATTCGGATCGACCCAGAGGATACATTTTCAGTGCAGGGTTTGCGTGATGAATAATAATAAACAGTGCGATAAATATGTGCAGCAGTTGGATGTCGAAATGGATTAAACGGTTTCTGGTATTTCCATATATTTTAATTTCAATACCTGAAATCCACTAAAAAGTCATAATGAAAATGTGAGCAAAGACTATTTTCTTAAAATACACGAAAAAGATGAGTATTTACTAAGTAAAATTTCATAAATAAAAATAAAATGTTTTTCGTCCTGCAATGATTTCTTTAAAATAAAGTATTAAAGTAGCTTTCACCCGAACGGAATGACCGAAGACCTTCTGCTTCATCAAAATGAATGATCTGACTTCGCGATACGAATCTTAGGCATTGTATTTGGAAAAATTATGGACGGACGATCCTATGAGTCGGGACCCTTCTAGATGATGACATCTAAGGGGGAATGTCGTTTTCTTTGCCTGCCTTCCCTCCTTTTCTTTATTTGAACTACTTTTTCTGTTTCTCGTAAAACTTTTATCTCCCAAGAATGAACTTATCAAAGAAACATTATCATTCAACTAAATATTTCATAAAATCGTCGTATTCTTCGGGGAGAAAATAATAACTCCTTGAAGACGATTAGGAAGTAACAATTTATATTCTTACGAACAGAAAGAAAAAGATTCGCCACCGCGAAAAAGAATAAAAAGCAATGATCAGTAGTTAGTTGATATATCTTGATTTATCCAGTTAGAGGATGGATAATGAATCATTTATGACATTTCGATTGTATGAAAGATGAAATAATTATTTTTGAGTAAGTGGATTTCGTATTATTTTGAAAACTATTTAATGTAACAAAATAAACGAAATATTTATGAAGCGTAGTGAGTTAATATTGAAAACATCTTAATGTCAGTTCCAAAATTTATTCTCAAAAAAAAAAAAATCTGAATTTTATAAAAACAACCAAACAAAAAGTTATTGTTTTATTTATTCAATAGTAAGAGGAGAATGGTATATGTATTTTAAAATATTCACATATTTTTAAGCTAAAATCTAGAAAGAATGAATGAAATAAATGAATATAATAATTTCGAAGACAAATTTAAATATCATAGACTGAAGATAAAATATTACAAGCTGTTTATTCGATATTTTGTAGGCAATAAAATTTTTTGGGACAATTTGATAACACTGCAATTAAAAAATTTCTGCTTTAAACTTATTTCTAACAAATGTTTTAACATTTTTATGCAACATTTATATTATTCCCTCAAGTGTAAAACCAAATAAAATCTTGCAATAACAATTGATCATTCAATTTCAAATTTTGATTATCACACTTTTTGTTGAATGATTATTCTACGCTAAATTTTATACCAAAATTGTTCAGGAACATTGCTTTTTTCCCCCAAACAGCGAAAAAAAAAATTGTGCAGAATAATTGGGTTTTAGAAAGGATGGTTAAGCAATGCATTCTGAAATATAAATAATTAGATAAATTTCAAAATCGAAAAGCTATGATGCTCTTGAAGAGCATCCCGTGAACATGAATATATCTATATTTATCACTTTATTTGCTTCTGTTTAGTTCTTTTAAATATCCCAATGCAACTTTAGATTACCTCTTTAACAGCAATCGGAAGCGCATTTTCTCTTCCAAAATTTATTTCATTCAGAAAAGAAAACAACTCTTCCTTGAAATCAAAATAAAATAATTCTCTCTTTAAAATATAGCTGACATTTAAAATATAGCTGACTGACTCTATAAAAAATAGCTGACATTCGTATATTGTTTGGATGTCGTTTACAGTAAATATTTGAGAAATTAATTTTAATGAAGCTTTAAAAAATATAACAATTTTATAGAACGCCAAAATGGCAAGTAGCAAAATAAATACTTTATTCTTTTTTCAAGAAAATTCTTTATTATATTCATGTAATAAAAAAATGCTTAAAAATTTTTAAAACCGGCGATAGGGCTGATCATAAATGAATATATTAAATCATTTCATCATCGATCATAAACGATGTGCATAGAACATTATAATTAAATTATATCATGATTATTGCCATATGATTATTATAGTTGCGATGCATATTAACAATTACGTGTAGCACAGCAGAGCTATTTACAATTTCAAATAACAACCAAACGTTAACTTAATTTTTTCGTAAAAGGTAAAGTGAAACAAGAACTTACAAGATTAAATATTACCAATTTGAATTTTATGTTTGCTAAATTCTTTATTTCATTTTTTGAAATTTTTAAAACTAAATTTTAACTCGTTTCATGTTTGTGAAAATGGAATTATGTAATAAATTTTACGGTTTATTTCTGATGTGTTCGTTTTAATGCACAATGTACAGTGGCAATATATTCTTTTAATACCTTCAGATTTCGATAATGATTTATTTAGATGATCAAATTTAATTTTGATCCCCTTTATGGGTCACCATTTAATTGTAATCTTAAGAAAATGAATTTCAAAAATAAAAGAAGCACACAATAATTTAGATAGGAAAATTCTATTATTAATTACGCTGATAGAATAGTGATTATAAAAATGATTCTAACCAAATATTTGTTTCATTCGCTTCACATGTCTATAGAAAGGCATATGATCTAGATTTAGTTTATTCGATAAATTCTGCCATTTTTCTCCTTTTGTATTTTATAAAAAAGTGTTTTAAGTCTAAACAGTATGTCTACTATGTCCTAAAAGAAAAATATTGAAAATTTCGGTGATAATCGATTTTAGAGATAAAATGTTTAGACTGTCATTTAGTAATATTTATATTGAATGTAGTGGAAGGCGCGACACAAATACGCGAAAGTGTCCGGTAATTATTTATTTCATTGTTCTTTATTGTGATATATGGGATTTTACAATTAATTCTATTGAAGAACTTTTAGCACAACACGATAGATTTAAAAAAAAAAAAGAAAAAAAAATGGTGTCGAAGCACTACATAGCAGTTTGCTTTTATTTATTTCATTTATTTACCCGTTTGCTTTTGGTGAAACGTATAGAAATTTAGTTTTGTATTAAAAAGAATTAAGTATCAAGACTTAAAATAGAGCACGGAATGATGAAAAGAAAGAGCATCTTAGCAACATAGTGCATTCAGAACATAAACCCACTGATATTAAAGATGTTCTCATTAAATTCCCCGACTGAGAACAGAACGGTGGGAGGAAAAAGCTGCTTTGTGACAGTGGATTCTCATCTGCAAAAATAAACAAAGAGAGCGCGAATTTAAAATATTTAATATACCCCACCCACATAAGTCTGATTCTGTAATTTATTGAGGTGTTTTCATGTCAGAGATAACGTCCAAAAGTGAGTTCAGCATTATTCAACTTTTTAGTATGCAAAGCTGTATCTTCTGACGCCATTCATAACAAACAGTTTGAATAGCTTTCTTGATCTATTCGCTGTATTTCTCTTGCCACAATTTTCCAATATGCTTTTTTACTGAATAAGAATTTAAAATGTTTCTGAATAGGAACTCATTCTAGTTTTCCCTGTTTCTGTTATTCTTTCAAACTTTCTTAAAAGAGTATTTCTTGCTTTCTCTAGGCATAAGTTGAAGTCTTGATTATATTTATAAATCGAAGTGGGCTCCAATATATTTTCTGTAAAAAAAATAGCATTCTGTACTTGTAGCTAAAAAAAAAGTATTTTTTTTGCGAAATTTTTATACTACGTTGGAACGAATGCTTTATTTGCAAGAATATATTTTCAACTCGAATGATTCGGGACACTTCTACAGGTATTTTTCAAATGATCGAACAGGTCAGTTCTACATAGGAACAGCAGGATGCATGTATTTAAATAATCTATATCGGCACTGATAATATAAAAGTGGTCATTTCAACTTATTTCTTCTATAACTTTTGATGAATTTAAATTTACTTTTGTCACCTCTGTCTTTCTTTCCATATATTTATGTATACAATGTTTTCATTTTGATCAACGTATATTATTTTTTCTCACTAAAATTTAAATTTAAAAACGCTTTCAATTCCCGAATTCCACGCCTCTCGGAATAATAATAGCAACATTAGCTATCTTATTTGCCGTCTTAGCAATTTTTAGTTCCGACTCCGGCGTTATTCCCGAAAACGGGAAGTTCCATTTCTGAACTGTGAAAATGTCACGATCTTGCTCTTCCTTCCCTTTTTTTGTTTCATATTCTTACCAAATGACTTTGTACCTCATTCCTCTTTAGCGATCGCGACTCGGACTCGCGGGCAATAATATCGAAAGCTCTATCTGCATATCTGCTTTCATTTTTCAAGTTAATTCATTTCCATTGAATTGTTTAAATTTTAATAAATATTTTCATACACGGTCTGAAATGGAGGGGTTTTTTAATTGCGATAAAATTCAAACATTGATAAATTAAATAAAATTCCTCAAACCATTTAATCGAGGACTTTTGCTATTAGAAAAATAAGTATAAAAAATTGTTTTCTTAGAGCATTTACGTCAAAGAAGTATTTTCTTCCGTTTTTATTTCCTATATATGTTTAGCATATATGTGCATTTTAATATATATGTTTATGATATAGTATTTGCTTTTATATGTGGACTTTTTAATTTGGACACGCAATCATTTAGAGTAGTCTTATTCCATTAAATACATGTTTTTCAGTCTTATCAAACAACAAAGTGAAATTTTAAGTGAATAATTCCACATTAATAGATTAAAAACAAAAAATATATATTATTCCTCTTGAATAAATTGGTTTCAGAAGACGAATACAAATGTAATATTTCTGAAACTTGGTTTTCCCACTGTCATATTTTTGCTTACTTCACTAATAATAAGTATACATTGAAATTATAAAGTGGAAAATTTTTAATCAACGAAACTAAACTCTTCAATAAACGGGATTTTCTATTTGAATTCTCTCTCAAGAACGAAATATGATTCTCACATATCTCATTTTTCAATTTAGTGCAAAAAAGGTGATAGTTTTTCATATTATACATGAATACCTCGAATTGGATGTAGTTATGTAAGGGCGAGTTAACTTTTATTTCATAGATGATAAATTCACTATTTCACACTGTACCAAAACATGAAGAGATATTTGCAGAAATTGAACGTTATGAAATACCTTGTTCAAATGACAATTATTTATACGTTAATTAATTTTGAAAAATGCAGTTGTACAATTTTGTCTGTGAATTTTGAGAAAGAAAACGAATCACTTAATATGGCCTTGAAGTTGGTTTCTAGCGGTATAAATGTGTCCAGGAGAGGAGAAAAACTCCCCTTTCACCTTGGAGTTTTTCAGGAGGAGTGGGGGCTTTTTCATACGTTTTCAGAAGATTTGCGCTATGTAGAAAATAATATGGATTTTATGATCTTTAAAATGTTTTGAAACTAATGCTATAAACTATTGAAAATATCTAATACACTTAAATTAATAAAGTCCTTTTATTTATCGATCTCTTTCCAATTTTTTAATATTTTTTAACAAAGAAGCTTTTTTTTTTTCAGAAATTAAGTTATTATTTTAATGAATCCTTTATAAAACATTTAATTAATTTTAAATATTAATCTGAAACTTGCTGTACATTGTTGAACTTACTGAAACTTGATAAAAAGTTGATTTATCAACCTTGGTTACAAGTTATTTCAATTCCGTTGGAACTCGTCTTGTTATGATGTTTATTTTTTAGATCATATTTTGCAATATCATATCATTAAGAGATCTAAAAATGGGGATGTGACATAGCATAGTTTATGTATCACCTGATTTGTTTGAGATAAAATATACGTTGCGATTCGCACTAAGATTATCGACATTTTCGTGATATTGTTCTCAAAACAACATGATAATCTTTAGTTTGCATAATCCCACCAACAGTTTCATTTTGCACAAGTCAGAATAAGAGATACATTTTTATTTAATGATATATTTTGAAATATTTTGTTATTTTACCCTAGCACCAGATTTAATGAATGTTCTAAACTATTTTTACCAATAAAATTGCGGATTATAAGTTGTGAACGGAATGTAAAAATTCTTGTGCCGACTAATGCAGAATTCTAATTCTAATGCAATATTCATTTTTCTAACGAATTTATTCCAATATCTATTCACGCAATTTGGAAATTTATTTAAATCAGCCCATTATCTTTACAAGACAGCATACATTTTCTCACCAATTCGAGAATTTTCATTAACATTCTTCACATTTTATTCAACAAACGTACATTTTGAAATCCATACATATCAATAGAAGTATGCAAATTAATTTATTTAAGTTATTCATTTTTAGAATCAACCAAGGGTGAAATGGATGTTTCAATTTAATTATTGATATATTATTCAATAACTAAATCTTAATAATTCAAAAAGTGTTGTCTTCACTCCGTTGATGAGTTTAGGTTACCTCGAGTCGTTATAGACATTGCCTTCGGAATAATTACCACAAATAGCTCCAGCGAATGAATGAAATAATTTCCCCGTTGTATGTCTATTAATATTTAAAAATCCGAGTTGAAGATTAAAGTCGAATTGTCAATTCTGTACGAAAGTCTTTCGACTCATTAAGCATTCAGTGGAGGCACTCCAAATTCTTGAAAGTTTCTAAACAAATGATGGGAACTCTAAATATTTATTTCATCTTCTCCTTATTTACTTAGGGATAGATTTTTCAGTAGCTCCCGGAAGTTTGTTATCAATTTGTCTCCTGGAATTTTTGAAAAGTAATTTAAAATGTTCTGACAGAAGTATTTCAAGCAATTTTAATTTAAACTCGTGTAAATATTTACTGGCATTGAATAATCATTCTCTAAAATTGAACAAAAATGTATTTTATTAGGAAACTTAAATATAGAATTAAAAAAAAATAATTTAACATTCAAGTCTTTATAACTTTAAATTGTAAATATAATGTACTCTAAAAATACATTTTACTCATTTGAATTACCATGCGGTGATACTCATATCGAATAAAGTGTTATTAAAACAATAAGTTAACTGATAGTAAAACTCTTAAGAGTTATCGTTGAGTATTCACTAGTTTAAGTATTCGCAAGCGTAAAAAAATTGTAACATTCTAGAGCATTAGTATTCCATTTTTACAGATATAATATAATATTGTTTAAAAATACCATATAATAAATTCTTTTAATTGGAAATTTGGATTTGAAATCATAAATGCATGACTTTTTTATAAATGAAAATTGGGCTTTTATTTGCAATTAAAAAAAATTACAGATCTTTATATTGTAATTCAAAATAATAGCAAAGGAATCTATTGAAGCAAATGATGACCATCGAAATGGTGACTACAATTAATTTGCAGCTTCTTTGTTTTTCCAATATTATTTTATTCCGTGAAATATTTAAAATGGAAAAAAAAATTCACCAATTTTCAAAGTTATTGCACAGAAAAAATAAGAAACATAAAACTCCTCAATGTTAAAATCAAAAATGTTCTTGCTGTTTCAAACATTAATTAAAAGAACTCATTGCTAATTTATGTTCAACCTATTTCCAATACTTTTTAATTAATATAATACCTCGATTTTTGATAACGTGTTCTAACGTCTATCCATTGACAACTACTTTATCTTAAAGAATGGAATATAATATGGTTGAATGCATACTGATATCATATTATGCTGCGTGAAATAATTTATCTTCAGTCAAAAGATGTTGAATTCTTCGTAAACGATATCATGTTGTTACTCAATGTAGATAATCAAATTCTTAAGAGATGACACGTTTTTAATAAAAAGAGGTTGCCGAATCCTTTAGAAACACTGTATGACACTTCTTGAGGAGGAGTCTTTTATGATTATTTTGAGGAAGCATGAGAAAGCGGATACAGGAAAGAAGTGTACGTACTTGAGAAGAGTCATTCTCTGACTGGAGATGTTGGTCACATTTCAAACATGTTTGTGTAAATATTGTTCATATTAAAATTAAAAAAAAAACTTGAAATAAATTAATTATTTTATTAAAAGAATCTAAAGACAAAGCAGTCTAGAAAACAAACAATTCGCACTACTGAAATCCATCGACGATGTAGGATGAAAAGCGAACGTGGCATCTGTAGATCTCTATATATATTTAATCTGGAATTTTTTTTCTATCGAAACCTTTTAAACAGACCTTTTCACAGTCTAGAATGAATGGTCATAGCTGAATTGCTCTTACCACGATCGGAGATCCTCCCCTTCGCTGCAAATGAGATTTCATGACTAGAAATATGCAACCCCGCATAAACCCAATAAGAATGAAATACGAAATGCACAAAATAATGAAACCAACGCACATGTTTAATCGTTATTTTTAGAACGAAGTAATTTTCAAATACGCATGCTTTTCAATCGCCAAATAAGTTATTGCTCATACAGGAAACACGCTAGTTGAGCCCGAATAGAGAAAGCGATTTTTACGGAAAATGCTAGAAGAATTGGCATTATTATTTGTGCATGAAGATCCGAATTTCATGGGAGCAATTCAATCTACATCTGCATTCAGATTTTCTGAACACACGTTCTCTTTTCAATAGGATATCGATAAAACCGCGACATTTATTCAGCATTAAAATTTTCTGATTCGATTATTATTAAAGTGTGTGCTGCGTAAAATTTCCTTTTATGATTCGATTTTTAAAATATTAAAAGATAAATTCTTAATTTTTAAATGGATATTGAACAGATAAATTATTACATGCATTAAATTGTTTCAAATGTGTGACTGTCATTTGGCAGACATTAAAATTTTGGAATTAAATTAAACCGAGTCAGGTTTTGAAAAATAACAAACGTAGTTCTTACCTTAGTATATGATGTTTATATGTTAGCAATTCAAAAGATGGATTAGGAATTGTTAGGGAAAATTGAAAGAATTATAAGCTGAGCCACAGAGGAATTGCTATTCGTACCTATTCGTTGCTATTCGTACAAGTTAGAATTTTGCGAACTTACAGAAATGAAAGATCAATCAATAACAATTGTAAACTCTCTTGACGATCCTTTACATTCAAAAAAAAGTTTCGAGTTAGTTTCAGTTCTTTTATAAACATCTCTAAAACAATTACATTTCTTTGAAATGAAAAGTTAGAAAAAAGAAACATGGCAATGTCTCTCTGTACTTAAAGTTTAAATGACTCTTTAAGAAAATAAATAGTAGTTTTAGATTAATGATGTAAGAGATGAACCGAGTGCCTTTGGATTTTCTGGAAGTTTATAGGACACCAAAGTTTTGACAAATGATTGGAGTACTCTTTACACAACTTTATCGTTCGTCTGAGAACGAATAAAAGCTCTCCTTTCTCATCCGATATAACAATACAAAAGGACGTCGAGACAATTTGAGAGGACATTTCATTCTAACAATTCATTCTTTTGCTCGTTCTATAATTCATGTGCTTAAAGAAACTCCAATTACAATTTTCTGGACACAAATTATACATCAATTAAAAAGAAAAAGAAAAAAAAAAAAATTGTAAACATCGCAAACTTAGAAAAACTTAAAAAAAATAATTAAGGATATAAAAATTTTAGCATGCCAACACTGACGATTGATGACTTTTTGAAAGAATTTACCACAGAAGAAAAAATATAGTCTGGATTTCAAGTAAAGGAAATATACATATTTTGAAATAATATGTAATATATAACTTGCAAGAATTTTGTTAAGAAATGAAACAAAAATAATGTGCTCATGCTAATATTTTACATAAAAAACAAATCGGAAATATGCTTGAAATAAAAAAAATATTGGAACATATTTTAAAACGTTATCAATAGCATTATTCATAATCTATAGCATATAAAGCCCCCCCCCCACTTATTAAATGAACTCATTCTAGGAGTTTAAAGCAAATGTCATTTAGAATGAAATATTTGGCTTTATTTTGATAGATATTCTGAATATTTTGTAAAGAGTTTGACATTGTGAATATTAAAAATCATGTCTTTCACTCATAAAAATTTGAAAGTGCTATGACCTCCTTAAGTTTAATAATAAGGGAAGTGATAGCATTTAAGTTTAATAACGTTTTTAATTCAATTTTATAAATATGCATTGTACTCACAAAACACTTTTTCATCATTTGAACAGATTGGACTTGTGGTCGCCATATAAATTGTGAAAGTGCTTCAGCGAAGTATGTATAAACTTCCAGAATGGATAGAGTTCTCACAGATGCATTTTAATCATGAATATGTGTTGGACGGATATGTTCATAACGTTGGATAATCTCATACTACTCGAAAGCATGGAATAAATGCTTGTGAAGACATTCCCATGGACAATTTTATAGGTTTGTTTGAGCGCCATGACTGATGGAATTTATCTGTAGTCATTTTGACATAATACAAAGGGAAAAAGTCGACGTCAATGCTGTCCATAATCGGCAATTTTTTGGGGCCGTGTCGAAATGTTTATATGCGAAAAGGAAAATGTTTTAAGTATGTGAGCCAACATCCCTCAAGAGCTGCGTCTCTCCGTTCGGTTTCAGTATCCTGGAATTTTCGCTGTCGCATCCGTCAATACTCATACGCAGCATTTGGACGGTGATGGGTAAGAATTGCGAATTCACTTTCACGATTGTCAAATCATTTTACGGTCATTTTATTTATCTATTGCGATTATCTGAAGCTTTTTAACTCCATTCATGTCTATAGAGAAAAAAATAGTATCGCCACTGTTTAAGGTATTCTCTAAAAACTTCCAGAAGGGTTTTGAGTACGACGGTGAAAGGCATGAGCTACAATTCAAGGATCTTGCCTGTATTTCACATATATATCTCCAGTTATAAATGTATCGCATATTATTATTTTAAGTATGCTCTTTTATTGTACGCACAGCGAAACCTCCTGGCACAATGAGACACGGCGATTGTTTTTTTGCACTTGCGTTTCTTTATGGTTTCGATCTGTATTTTATCAACCTATTCTTGTCAGAAGTTGATGTGAAACCAGTCTGTATTGTGAAGATATTGAAGGAAAATTTTAAGAAAATTACCTTAATATTTGAAAAACATAATATGGAAAGGAGAAAAATTGTATTACATCGTCCTTTTTTATATTTAAAATAACAAAATAGTTAAATTATTCAAAATTAAGATAAAAATAAGGTATTATCACGTTATTTTTAAATATTATATATGTATTAGTATATGGTCTTTAGAATAGTTGTGAAATATTCGTCCAAAAATGTTTACATAATATTTAAGCTAAAAATTTTTATTAAATATGTTTTTACCATTTTCGACACAGTTTTTTTTCCTTATTTGTAGATCATGTCCCCCTCCCCTTTATATATTCATTTCTTCCTTTCTTTGTAAACTTACAAAATATAAAGTCAACGTTGTATCATGAAATGTTAAATCAATTACTGAAATGCAGTAAAAGATGCATATCAGGGAGACTTTTTTAAAAGTCTTTTATTTTATGGTTTTTAGCTTAGCTTAGAAACAACCATTATCCTGTTAGCTTAACATAGAAAAAAACCATTATCCTATTATAGCTTGAGTTCCTCACCTCGAGTAGCAAACAGCTTTGCTACTCGACGACAACGAGGGCGAGCAGGATCTAATCAGCCGCCACGTTCAGGCAGTCCTTTTCGAAAGATGCGGGCCTTGATTACGAAAGGCGTTGCTTTGATGAATGGCTCTCTAATAACACACTTCGAAAACTGCCTGCCTGTGCAACAACTTTTATCTGTTAATGTTCTCAGGAGACATTGCTCTAATCTTATTGAAGTGACTGGTACCAGAACATAAATATTTTGATACATATTGTAGTATAAGGTGATGTTTAAGAAAAATATTCTGGATGTATCTTATACTATAGAAAGTAATTAACTGTTTCCTGTCAAATAGGAATTTAAACTATTTACTTAATTACTATATAATATATGGTTTTAAATTATTTCTCTAACAATATTACATTGTATGAAGTTTATTAACAATAACAAATTAACAGAAGTGACTAATGACATGAAATAACATAATTCTAGGATGTTTGATTTGTAATTTATCTTTGTCACAATTATTTAAATTTTTTTATCAAAGCTACCCAAATTTATATTTAAAAAAAAATTATATCATCGATACAACGTTAAACTTACGAGTCTGCCGCTATAAATTATCCCAGTTCAATCGCATCTCAAAAGCATTAAAAGGATCAAAACAGAACAGTGACATAATTTGAGCAAAACTATTTAAATATTAAAAAAAAAAATAATAAGTTGTTAGCTTCATATGTTTCTTATTTAAAACACTTTAAAAATGAAATATATTTTCAGTTATTAACTTTATAACTTATTGCATGCTAACTAATAATATTTGATATTTTGTTGCGCGTCAAGTTAAAAAAAGTAGCAAACCGCCAGTATAATAAAAGATTGTGTTGCATTTTTTATAAACCTTTGAAGATTCTAATAAAATGTTTATAGCAGAAATGTAGTTTTTTTTTGTTTTTGTCCAGGGAAAATAGTTAGTTCTGAAGTAAAAATCTCTGTTATTGTCCTTATTTCTTGTTCTTCCGCTACATACTTCTAAAAGAAGAATATTTACATTATTATTTTTAAAGAATGAATTCATATATGTGTAAATTTTTTGTTTAGAATGGTTTTAGATATATTTCTATGTCAGAAGATGAAATTATCTATCGGCACCGATAAAGTCTCTTAAATGAGTCATTTACTCCTTTGTGTCTTTCTGCTTCAGCCCATTATTCATACACGAAATATAAGACTATATCAAGATAACAGACTCATAAATTCGCTTCTACTTGACTCACCTTCTATACACACATTCATCCTAAGATGTCTGCAGTTAACTTTTTCATGTTACAAAACTTCCTCCATTCTCTCTCCACCTTCATTTCTTGACGCTCTATCGCTGTCACGAGAATCTAAAAATGCACGAGTTTAGTTTAGTTATATTAACGTCCTCTTTTTTTATAGCCACACAAGGGCTATTTTGGGACGGACATCGTTATCTTGAACCGCTGTCAGATGACGAGGACAACGCCTGATCTAGCGCACCCTCTCCAAGCTTCCACACCGGACCAGCGAGAAGACATTTGGCCCCGGAGGATTTAATGTGCGCCAAATTTAGTGGCTGTTCTTCGGTGGAATCGGGTCTGGAACCTGAAACCAACCAGACCTTACCTCCAGGCCTCTGCGGCCTACTGAAAATGCCCGAATGAACAGCATAATGAAAATGCATCTTAGTAAAGTGCACTCGCAACATTAGGCTCGATTCACCACTAGATATTTATTTTAATTTAAATTTCAAAAAATACTTTGCTTCATCACAAACTGAAACCGAGTATACTACGTTAGATGTAAGAAAAGTGCCTTATTCATTTTTGTTGGTCTGGTTTTATTCGAGACTAACAGGTAACAAGGAATGTTAACAACAGAAATAACACGTAAGACGTTTTATATCAAAACATGCAAAAATTCTGAGAACATAATTTTTTCAAGAACATAAATATCATTTCAATTTTCAGATGAAGGTAATAGATTTTGAGAGATCTTCGATCATCATAACAATCTATTAAAAATATTACTTCGTTAGATTTAAGAAAACCGAACAAAAAGGTATCTTAGATTAAAAGTTTTATGCAAGAAATTTAGAGACTGATTTGTTTCCTAAAAAATTGCTACGAGTGTTGAAAAATGTTTAAGAAATGATCTCAAGCGTAAAAACTAATTAGAATATTGTTTGCTTTTTCATCCCGGTATCATTAAAAAAAAAAAAACAACCGTAAGCAATTTTATTACGTTTTATGCTTAGATTTTTTTTTTTTTTGCTAAATTTTTACTGGGATTTTCAAAGTTTAAAAAATATTTTCACTTAAGAAGAAATTTTCTGATTTCTTAATGAAAAACATTGACTAGACTTTTTCCATACTTCTTTCTAAATCGTGAAATTATTATTTCCCATTTAATTTATGATGGTGTTGATGACCCTCCAATAAAATTGTACATTAGGAATTATTATAATATATAAAACATTTAAATGCTATTATTTATATTTTTCATTGTGATATTTTAATTTTTTGTGATTTTTTTGATATATGAAGTATGGGTAGAGTGAATATTTTAATCTTTAAAGCCTATCATAGAAAAAAAAATTATTTCTTTTTTGCTTTTATTCCTTTTTATTCATGTATGAGAGTATCACGATACCAAGCGATGCAAAGATCTCAAAGGATGAAATCTATAATATGATATTTTTATTGCTTTATAGAATACATCACCATTTATCACCAATTCATAATGAGAAAGGAGTCATTTACTTATTTTTCGTCACTATGCTATCAAACTGGGTAAAAACACAGTTATATTTACAAAAAGACTTGAATCTGCATTCATTAACACCATAAAGCCTGTAGCATATGATGAGACTTTTAACGACTCATTCGCCAATATTTGTAATCTACGCAAATAAAAATCATCCACTCTTAAAGATAGCATAAAATAAATGTCAAAAATCAAAACAACCCATCCATCTAGTAATACTTTATTTTTGCAAGTTAACGCATTAAATCAAGGAATTATGAAAGAGATAAAGGAAGCTTTCTAAAAAATCTGCTGCACTAATAATTAGTAGATAAAGATTGAATTATTTATTTCTAACAGAAGGCATCGTCCAGATTAATATTATTTTTTTTATCTCAAAATGAAAATGACTGCAGGGCGTATCCTTAATAATATTCAATCAGTTGCCAAATAGTCGCGACCCCCACATTCTTTGTGGTAAGGAACGCAAGAGTCTCAAGCCAGAACTTCAGCAAAAGAGCCCATAGACGCAAGATGAACATTTTTTCCATGAAGGACAACGGACTGCATTTGTTAAACACATTAACACATTAAACTATCGAAAGGCAAACATCTTCTAGTTGGTATGTTTTTAAAATATAGAAAAGGAGTTTCTGGCCTTCAAATACTTCTCGCCATTTATCTATGGTTTAAAATATTGCGATCCATTTCAAAATAACTACCGGATTTTTTCAAAATAGGAAGTAAATCTAACTGGGGTTCATTCATAACGGGAAAAGAACATAAAGATTATACTTAGATTCTTCATAGATTATAGATCATTTTTAATGAGGCTAAATCACTTTCATTCCTACTTTTAAAAATCCGGGAATATATTTAAAAGCTTAAAAATATATTTTCTTCAACAATTCATAAACCAAAATAATTTTCTTCAACAACGCAATATTTTTTAGGAAGAAAAATGTCGTCATCATCTAAGGCTGACGATACAAAAAAAAAAAAAAAAAAAAAAAAAATTGCAATTGTAAATATATTTTTCATCTACATGAATGATTCAAATGCTGTCATTTAGTTTGATTTACTTTTTGAATATCTAATTTAATTATCAGTTAAGTTCCATATATTATCACGGAATGTGCATATTAAACTTCCAGGGAATGCGTGATCAAAGATTTAAACTCGTTATAATGAATGATGATAATTAACAAACAATGGTCATTGCTTCCACGAATCTATCATAGTTATCCGTTAATTATAGAAAAAAATGATGGCTTAGATTCAATAAATAATTATTCACTTGACAGTTTATTGCTCAGCAGGCCTTCAAGTATACATAATGTGTGTTTCGCTGAGTTATCAATTAAATTTACTTACACAAAAAGAAAAAAAAAAAATTGAAACTTCAAAACCATGGTTTAGTTGGTTTAGTCCATAGGTTCCCAAAGTGGTCCAGGTGGACCCCCAGGGGTCCATAGGTGACCACACGGGGGCCCACGTAGACGTGAAAAGAAAACAGGGGTTCACAAGTTGTAAGTAGGGGTCCACGAAAAATTTTCTGGTTTTCATAATAAAGAACACAAATTTTGACTTGGATTTACCTCTCAACGTAGGCAGGTAGAATCATTTACTAGGTAGGTACTCAAAAATATTCGAGACTCAGTTCAAACACAGAATTGAATAGAACAATAGATAATAGTACAAGTGTACACCACATGTCGAGACTTGCAAAGAAATTGCGAGAAAATTTTTGATAGCGTTTCCCTCGTCATATCTTGTCGAAAGAAGTTTTAGTGCCGTTACCAACCTGTTAACAAAAAAAAGGAGCAGATTGAACATCACAGAACGGGGAGATTTGAGATTACTTCTTACAAAACTGAAGCCAAATATTGATAATTTGCTGTCAATTCATCAAGTACACCCATCTCATTAAAAGTATGACTATTTTTTATTGTGGATTTACATTTCAGAGTTCATTGTTGATTTTTTGTCAATTGTTGATTGTTTGTAATAATAAATGTTTATAATTTTCCATAACCACAAGTATTAATTTTAATAAATAGGACACAAGAAAATGTGCTACTTTTTTCTTCTTCTTAACACCCCCAATTTAGGGTGATATTTTTTAGGAGTTTTGGGAATGCAGTAGAAATGTAGCAGCAGGGGGTCTACCGAAAATAGTCAAACTTTGAAAGTGGTCCACGAGAAAAAAAAGTTTGGGAACCTCTGGTTCAGTCCTTGTTTTAGTTGCGAGCTTGATAATAGTGGCTTTTGGGATAAGAACACTAGAATTAAGTATTTGAGGAGAAGATAAAAGTTGTCTGATAGTACTGTTCAGAGTACTTTTTTACCACGCTATTGGTAGAGCTTGTGTGCGGAGATTTCGTAGGATGAAGTGGGAAGACCTGTTTACAGCTTTCAAACATTATCATGCCATTCGAGAGAATTAAGATGTGATTTTATTAGTATGGGTTGATAATGCATCCTAAAAGGTTTGGGTAATCTGTAGTGTCTATGCCAGAAAATAATATATCAGATGCCATCCATGTCAGAGGATGTTTAGCAGGATCACACATAAAATAAGTTATATATTTGAATTAGATCATAAAAATCTCAGAAACGAGCTAATATGAAAAAGAAAAAAAAAGAACGGTTTTAAAACAATACCAGAGGACTTATCAAATCTTTGACTCTTATCGTAAATCTATTACAGGTGAAACTCTTTTTTATAAAAGCGTTGACAAGAATTCAGAAATTGCAAGCATATTTCTTTAAAACACAGTATAATAGATATTATTTTATCCACCTTGCGAAACACTAACTATGATTTGATGTCTGGAGGATATAAAAGAGAAATTTACTAAACAATCTCGTTTTGCAGTATTAATAGTAAGATTTGAATCTTTGCAGAGAAATCTCATATTTGTAAACTAAAAGTTAGACCATATTTCATTACATCCTACGACTTAATGAATTCACAATTAATTCTTATATCATCTGACTCTATAGTTCGAAAACATGCGGATGGACATTTTATGCTTCTCATTGGTGATTCGATATATCGCAATTTTCTGGCTAATGCCTACTTCAGTTGTCACACCATACTCAGATTCATTGGTTAACGAGAGAGTAAAAGGTAATTTGCTACTCACGGAAATTTGACGATAATGTGAAAATAAACAACGAACCAACGAAAAATGTATGCAGAGGTATGCAAATACAGGGAATCAAATATGATTACTGTATTTTAACTGGGATATAATTTTTTAGCCAATATACATGCTTCAAAATGTATATATATTTTTTATTGAATCTATTTCTGATAACTTTCGCTTTCAAGATTTATCAGATTTATATTTGGGGGTTGTTCCCGTTAGGAATTTGCAACTTGAGTTGAATGCTTGAGAACCTCTATGCTGGTTTCCTTTCGGCCAACCCACACGGCACATTACATCTTTTCTTGTAAAAAAAATCTTGTTTCGGATTAAACAGCACACCTAGTGATGAACCTGCTGATTTATTTTAACAAGGAAAGAAAGAAATGATAATTGGCCAATTGCATTTGGAATAGAAACCAGAAAATTGCAATAGAATCTGCAATAGAAAGTTGAAGAAACTACACAACTTTAAAAATATAAATAATTTGGGAAAAAAAGCATTTTCGGTTGCTATTTATTGACTAAGTTTTGAAAAATTATTGCAAATGATAATTATGTTATAACAACATGCAATATTGAAAGTGTTCTCCTCACTTATTTGGGAAGATAAGTTGATTTTTCATACCTGTCAATGCAGAACCCTATATTCACAATCTTGGAAACTCCCTATGAGAAAGGATTCCTCAAATCAATATAAAAATTGCAATGCAGGCAGTAATCACCTGAAATATCGAGATCGAATTTATTGGGGGCTTTTTGGGGGTAGAAGTAGAAAATCATTTTCATTCTCTATCGCGAATTCATTTTAAAGAATTCCAATCGAAAGTTTGGGGCAAAAATTTTCCTCTTCTTGAATCTATATTTATTTCGAATGGTTGATTGATTTCCTTTCGATTTGAAGATTTCTATATTCTTTGAGAAAAAATGAAAATCGTTTAGAAAGAGTAAAATACAGAGTGAAGGTGAAAAATGAACTAAAACAAATCGTGCTAAAATAGCTACATATTCTTAGGCAAGATTCGTATATATTCGTATATGCATGTGTTTTATCTTATTTTTTAAAATTGTAGCTACCAAATTGCCTTTTATTCTCAATAGGATATGTGTTTATTCCATGTTAGAAAATCATTAAAATCATTTAGAGAAAAATAAAAATGTATAAGATAAAGAACAAGTTTCAGTTTATTTTACAAGGAAATAGAATTTTCTAACGTGAGCCAAACATATTTTTTTATTTCTATTTTAGGACTTTTATTAAATATTTTTACTCTATTTTTTGTGCATAATCTTAGTACATAGAATGTTTCAGAGGTATTTGTTTTATTTTGTTTCTTCGTCTCAATAAAAGAAAAATTTCTTCACTTGGAGCAAACTAATGACCTCAAAAATATCTTCTGATCTTATTTTTAATCCAATGCAAAAAATGTCTTTAATCATTCGCCATTTAAGCATATTGGTAGATGGAAATTTCTTCAGATGTTAAATTTATAAAGTTTTTTAGATAAAATTACATTTCGGATTTAAGGTTTGGAGAATAAATCGAAGAAATAAAATCTTTTAGATTTTTATTTGCCTTTATTTTTGAAGTTTTCTTACATGTTTTAAATAGAAAATTTGAATGACATGAAACATACCAGAATGAATGAACAAACCAAAATAGATATTGTTTTGCTTTAAGAAATCTCCAAATATATTTTATTTTACATCACCATGAAATTGTACTCAAACATTACATAAAGGGACTATTCTCATACAGGGAATATCGATCTCATGGGCGCATATTTCTAATTCTTGAGTCGTTTGCTTCCGATTTTCTCCCGGAAACTGATATTTTACCACTACAGAAGTGAAAAACTAGTGGTAGGAGGAACAAAACAGTTTCGTTTCATTATAGAACATGATTTTCTTTATTAAAGGCAATCAAGAAACATCGGGAAATTGTACAGTGCTTGCATTCAAAGCTGTCGAGTTATATCAAAATTAATGTAAAGTTTAGACAAACTTTAGATTAATTTAGTAATATTATTTAGACAACTATTAGATTAATTAGCTTTATATTATTATGAATTTGTAATATCCCTTTCCTACGTGATAATGCCTCTGATAAATAAGACAGTTTTGCAGATATAGGAATGGCTACTGAATGGATGACGAGGCAATGACGTCTGGCATTGGCGAAAAATTTAATGACTCTTTCATGACTTTGCTATAAATAGGGTGACGTTGTAGACAAAATTTAAGTACCTGGAATATTCGGGAATTTTGGCGATATCTCAATTAGGAATGAAGTTTCAGTATCTTTATAGAAACTAGCCTTGTGACAGATACTACAAAACCGAGAAACAGAACTGTAATCCGTAGTAAAGAGTCGAATTGAGAGTAGTCATTTAAGGTAAGTTCAAACAAATAGTCGCAGTAATAATTGTATAGAGAGAAAGTAGTTGAGTTCTTTCTGAACGCTTTATGCTGTTACAAACGTTTAATAGCGATCTGCTGTTTGTGTGCTGCTGTATTTTGTTTTCTTTTCCACAATTTGGCTGTGCTTACTACTATGTAGTTATATTCTCGTGAAGAATGAAGCATCGTTATTTGTTATCGAGTCTAATGAACTTTTCATCTCCCCCCCAGACACAAACCGGTTTTTCGATTTTCTATAATAGTATATCTAAATTTCAAATCTAATTTTACATGTTAAATAAATTGAGAAAAATGAAAGAACGCGGCTGCAGTAACTCAAAATTTTGAAGTACTCAAAGCGAGTTATAAAATAAATTTTTATTTCGAATGTTTCGTAAATACATGCTCTTACTTCTGAAAGGATATACGCTAATTTTTTTCAAAAAATTCACACACAAAAACATTCATAACATTTTGCATGCGTTATATTAAAAAAAGTCTTTGATATTTTCTATAAATATAAATAATCAGTTTTTTTATTCGAATAATATTGAATTATTTTTAGAATTACTCATCTAGAATTCTTAATCTAATTTCTGAATTAAGAACAGTTAAACAGCATTGTCAAAATGAATGCAGTGCTTTAAGGTATCCGAACACTTTCGGAGCACTTTTTTAGAGAAAAATAGTGTAGACATACTTTAACCATATTTCTGGGTTTAAGACTATTCTAAAGGAGTAATAGGATGTCAATATTTGAAATAAACATTAAAACGTTTTGAAAATTGGCGTCTAATACCATAAATTTAAGCAAATTCTTTAAAAACTTCAAATTGGCTACACCAAAAACTGCTACTCTCACCCGAACAAAGTTTATATCAAAATAAACTACATAGCTTTTCTCTAGGGAATGAACTACAATCGTACTGTTATAATTATAAATAAAAATTTTAGAAACAGTCGAAGATTTTTCATGAAATTTTTAGTAAATTTATGGCATTATTCAAACAATTGGCTGTAAATTAAAAACAATATTTACTCAATCTAAATTTGTTTAGTTCATTCCCTAGAAAATAGTATAAAGACACAGTCCACCAAATTTCATAATAATATGATAATTATATTTTCAATTATTTGATTTGAAGTAAGCAAAAAATAAGTAAAAAACCGATTTCGAGAAAAATACATTTAAAGTATACAGTAACATGTTTTAATAATAAATTATATGTGTACATACTTTAAATTTACCACATTTATAGGTTACACCTTTTTCCTTCTCAGCTTTTAATAATTTTTCTTTTTTAATCATTTTTTTCTGGCAATTTTAGCATTTGGCAGTGAATGCCACCTAGATTCATTTATTCTGCCTTTGTCGAGCTCAGCAAATGCTCTCACTGCATTTGCACTAGGATACACTCCAATAACCTTAAGGATATTTAGTAATCCTATAAAACCTTCATTAAAATATATTACAGACTTAAATGCCCCTAATATGAGGGTTCGGAGCTCAACCGAGACATCTTCCACAAAGACATCTTCACAACAAAGACATCTTCCACAAAACACCGCTGAAACTCTTATTGGCATTTTGCATTTTGCCTTTCAAAACATTGTCCGTGTTTAAAACTAAGTTAAAGTTTATACAAATTTTTAACATGTTTTTGGCTTTTTAAATCGGTACTTCCGGTTATTTAAATGTCCACTTCCGGTTTATCGATCATTACGAAAATATTAATATCTTGCATTCTAATTAACGTAGAGATAAAAGTAAGTCTGTTTTGGATAGCTCAAAGAGTGATCTATCCAATAAAAGAATTTTTTCAAAATGTCATTTTTCGCGGAAATGGACCTTTTCAAAGTTTTCGGTTACATTAAAAACATTGAAAATAAATAATTTACAAAGAAATTAAATTTTGATATTCTTATGATTTAAAACTTGGTAAATAAATACCATTATTATAATTATAAACTTTGTTTCAATATTTCCGATTTTCTTAAGAATTTTACAATTTATTCGCTCGTCTTGTATTATATAGATAAAATATCTTTAAAGATGAAACCATACAGCTTTATTTTTTGTGTACCATTAAGCAATACAATGTATTTCAATTTTTTGTTCTATCGTTATAAAGCTTTCCACATCAATGAAAACAAGTTTATATAAATAATAAAAATTTGGTTTTCGTGATAACTATCTGAATAAAAGATGAATTCATGCACGTGACAGAGCGATAGAACTTAGCATGATTCCATACCAAATAGTAATTATCAATACATCCAGGTGAATCCGGAATTTTGTGTGACAAAATATTTTGCTCAGATCATTGATTTGATGGATAATAGAAATAATATATTTTTATTATTGAATTGTATAACATTTTTTGAATAAAATAGATTTGAGCGAAATCAACTGATTTTTTAAAGAATCTCTTAATTATTAGGTATCAGGAAAATGATGTCCCTGAATGTGAGCGTTCAACTCTTATTCATGCTGAAGAAATCATCCAGTGTCATGCCGAACATAGACTTGAAAAAATTCTAGCTCTTTTAACTGATATTTCATTCATTACATTGAAATAAATTGTTTCGATTGATTTAATCTTTTCTTACCGATAAAAACAGCACGGTGCATTTACATAAAAGTAAAATGCAATTTTACGGAAATGTTAAAAAAAAGGCCTCTGGTTGAGTCTGCATTATGGAAGTGTGAGACTTCATTTATTAGGCATTCTATAAATAGTCTGGAATCTTCAAGTATCGGAAACTTCAATTTCGAAGTCATCTTATCATTGCCTTCTTAGTTTTTTTTTCCTACTTATTTGGTAGAAGCTCCAGAATACCTGGAGCTAAATGCAAATATTCGGAACGTTACTGAAAAGAATACTTAAAGACCTCAGCCGCTACTGAATAAATTCCGTACGCTTTTACTGAAAATTTGATTACTCTTGGTAAGCTAGAAAATAAATGTCATTTACAGAGGAAAAAAATCAGGTCATAGAAATTTTTTATATAAATTGAGTAAACATTGATAAAATAAAAGGACAGAATATAAAAATGGATCATTCTTTTAACATTTCATCGAAAAATTTTGACTTTTTTTTTTACTGTAAAGCATTGTAAAAACTACAAAGTAAATTTCAAAACTTCCATTTATTTTAATGAAAATAGTGAACAAAATTCGGAAATGTGTCAATATTACTAAAAGTTTTGTAATTTTAAAATAATAAAAAAGATTTCGAAACAATTACATTAAAAAAATGTTTATATTTTCGTGAATTGAGTTTTTCATATTTTTTTTAATTATTAAGTCATTTCTAAAGGTCATAGGTGTTCTTACATTGGAATAGTTTATTCTTCGAAAAAAACAAAAATGGTAATAAAAACAAGACCATGCATCAACCCATTCCATAAAAGGTGCATTCCATTGCCAAAAATACAAAAATACCACCCATTATCCTCTAGTGAAGCGAACCTTCATCCAACAGTTTTTTTATTCTCCTATCATAAGAGCCATTGAATGGACAACTAAATTACTTTTTGAAAGATTACAGATAATATTATAAACGTAGATGTTTTTAAATATCATTGTATTAGTTAACAGCTTTATGATAAAAGATTTTGTAAATAGTCACCTGAGCAGCAATAAAATAGAGTGATTGTAAATAAATAAATAAATAGTTTCTCTTTAATCAAACGCTCTTGATCGTTATCCTGCGAGTCATCATGTTGTTGAATCCTCTGTTGAAGCCAGAGACAAAGAATTCACCCATTCTTTCTTCAAGTACTTACTGTTAAAGTACCGAATAGTTTAACAGAACCGACCGCAAAGACATCGAGATCATTCTTGTCCCAAAAGAAATCCTAATGTCACCGCAAGCAATTACGTTTCTTTGGAGATACATGACATTTCAAACGTTTTTTCGTGTACTTCTGTTGGATATTGACGAACAAAAAACCAGAATGACTGCAGCCATTCAAGCCTTAAGACTGATAATGAAGTGCTAGTTAAATTTGGACAGTGGAAAATGATACCTGAGACTAATGCCAGTTGCATTGAATATTTATAAATGAATACTATTTAATAATTTGTGTGGTTATTTTCGAAGTAATTGTTTCACCAAAATGACAGTTTTTGTATTTTCTGAATATGTCTTTTCAAATTTTGGATAGTTTTTGTAATTGTTGCCTCTTTTCAAAAATATGACTACGTATGTTTAGGCTTTATTTACTTATTTATTAATATGTTCATATTTCTTAAGCATTTGAGATGACCTACAAGTATCTTTTGTATTCTTGTTTTGTGTATATTTTTATCTTTTTAAATGATTTTTTTTTTTTTTTTTTTTTTGCGTTGGGTAAGTTTTTCAAGAATTCGCGTAGTACAAATTCTTGGTAAGAAGAATCCAACAAAAGCAATCGAATATGCTTTAATTTTTTATCTTTTATTTATTCATGTGAAATAAAATACGATTATAAGAAGCCTTTTTCTATCGAATGACACATTTTTCTATCTTTTACCAGGTAAATGAGTGTGGAATCTGAAGGAACATTGTCTCAATGCCAAGATGCGGTTTGTTTTCCATCAATCCGCTTTATTTTGGCTGATTCAATCTTTCATTCTTCTGGAAGTTTCTCCGTAAGTAATTCTTTCTGTTTATATCCTTTTATGCATTTTTGGCCATAGAAACATTTTCGTAGAATTCAAATTTGAATGAAAAAAGGATCCAAATAAATGGGTGATTTTAATGTTCATTTGTTATTTTCATCACAAAAATATTGTAATTGTTAATTAAATAAATGTAAAATATTTCAAAATAGGAATTCAAAATCTTTTATGCTTGTTGTAACGATTCCGCGGCAGTACCTTTTAAATTAGAAGTTATTATTAATAACCCTTCTAAACGTATTTTAATATAAAACCAATTCCTATGAACAATAGAGAATACAATAGAGGAATGAGTGAAAAATATTATTTACAAGTATTGTTTTCTTATAGTGATTTTTTTAAGATATTCATTTTTCAGCTGTATAAATCATATAACTTTTGTCCTGGGACATTTATCGGTTAAGAATATTAATGGGTAAGGAATTTGGTTCCAAAGAATTTGGCTAAGAATTATCTATCTTGTGATTTCATCGTCTAAAAGTTTTCTTTAAGAGGTTGAATTAAATCATTTTCTATATTATTACCAGCAGCACATTTTTCTTACTGAAGCTTAAAAATGTGAAGGGAAATGATGCTATTGAATCATTTTTACAAATTAAAAAAATAATTGTTTTGAAACTATTTTGGGATGGGACAATTATGCTCATTTTAAGCTTTTTACAATTCAAATCAGTCATGGATTATATAAGTGAGAGTTAATGTATTAAGAATGACAAATTTAATATCGTCTCTTTATTTTCACTGACTATAAATGACTTGCTAATCATTTTGATTACACATGCTTTACGATTATTACGTATTATGATCCAGTACATTATTGCGATCAAATACTACGTACGTTATTCAAAAGTCACATAATTGAAAAAAAACATTATCTAAAGATAAATATAATGCAAAGAAGAACGCGAATTTTAAAAATAGCTCTTCGCTACTTCAATCTGATTTTTTTAAAAATATAATACAATTATGTTTCGATAGATTATAATTACTGTTGCAAAATATGACACAGTTACAATACATTTAAAACGAAGATCAGAGGATTCATTTTCATTTCGAATTTAAAAATCAAAAAATCATTTGCACCTACTTGAGGAGTTGAAATGAAGATGCAACAATGAATATTACAAGAGACATCAGATGGGTTGGCATCTTTTCCTGCAGTCATCTACTCGATGAGCTCTCCCGTCTCACTCACAGCAGGTACGGCCCAAACAAATATTCTTCGAAATCATCTTTCCATACGTTGTCTGTATCATTCTGTCCGGTATCGGCATGCAAATGCCAATTATACACAACTCTCTCTTCAAAACAGAACTTCCTTCACGTGGCCAATCTTGAAAGATCCATTTGCTGCAAGAACTTTTGTATTATTGTTATAATCCCTTTAAAGGTCGTATTTTGTGCTTCCTATCGAATTTCCCCATGCACAAGCGATCTGTCTCTGTATAATGGATCTACTTAAAAATTTAGGACGCCTAACGACATTTGACTCCCCCAGGAACATTCAGCGTATAGGCAGGTTCCGACGAGTTGGCGGGTATGGCGAAATAATTGCGTAACATCAGATGAGTTTCATTTGATGTATTTAAACGTTGGTTTAATCGATCTAGGTGTATTCTGATGTTTAACAACACACAATTGAAAGCTATAGTTTTTATTATAACTTACTATGTTTCCATTACCTTTACACTTGTCTCATACTTTCTTCTTATCAGCAAATACACTCGTCTTTCTAAGGTCGAAGGTCAGTCGCCAACTCGATTGAACCAAGCTGTATACTGAACATGTTAATGAACCTTTCCCTGAACTGAACATCTCTCACCTTTTTTTTCGCGTAAGATTCATTTTCATCATTTATTATTATTATTATTATTTCGCAGGTTCCAGAGCTTAGACTTTAACACCATTCTTCCCCCGACTCCTGAAGAGTACGACAACCTGCAGCCGCCGAAAGGAAACGGTAATTATGATGCTCATATTATGTAAAACGAAAATCCTATTCCCCCCCCCCCTAATCCTTCATGCAGCATCTAATTAACAAGGATTCAATTTTTATTTTTGTTAAAAACCAATACTAGAGAATTATTTTATTTTTTTGAAATAACGCAACAATGAATGTTGAAATGTACATTTATTCCTATACCATCCATTCGAATGAGGCAAATACAATTATTTCCATTCAATGCTTGTTGAATGTTGAAATATAAATAAAGATATTTGTAACATCTTTTAGTGTTAGACTGCCATAACAATTTTTAGTAATAATGTGCTTTTACTAATGACATTTTGAAATATTAATTATATTCTTTTGTTTTTAATTCGAATTCGTAGTTGTGTTTCATTTCTTAGAACTTGTTGACTATGTGCACAACGTAGACTGAACAAATTCAAGTACATCAGTCATAGAGAGTATTATTATTAATTAAAAAAATGAAAAATTGTATGCATGAAAAATTAAATTTGTTTAGTAAAAATTTAGAAGTAGCCATTCAGTTTTTCATCGAATGACTGCCAATATAGTGTGGAAAAAGTGCATTTGGACAAAAAAAAATCATTTTTTTAATTTTAAATTTTTTAATAATATAATTATTATTTAATCGATTCATCTAATAAAAATTTCATTTAATGTACGTGGTGCTCTCTGATAGTAAATTTGAAAAAAATATAATTATTGATACTTATAAAAAATAAATAATGATTTAAAGAATAAAAGTAAATTAAAATATTTCAAAACTACTTTTTAGCATAATAGTAAAAATGTTTTTTAAAACTATTTTTATTTTAAAGTTATATAATTAGTATTTTGACATTCGTTAGTGCATTTTTATCTAAAATACAGATTTGAAACAAATTATGTTATTATCAATTTATGACGTGCATATATGTTAAAGGTAGGATGTTTAAACTTTATATGAGCGAAAAAATGACGATTCATTATGTTTTCAAATATGTATAAAGAGTTTATGACTTTCTTTACGTTTTAGAACATGTTACATTAGTTTTTAACAGCTTTAATATTAAACAGTGGGCGCCATACTGTTGTATAATCTATGCTACGTGGAAATTAAAAATGCGTTTTTCTATTTACTACACAGGGAAAATTAAAATAATTGCATCCATTATAAATGGAATCTCCTAACCTAACTTCCTCCATAACTCCATACCTAACTTTCTTCTGAATAATAATATCTAGAAAAATAAACGGAATCTCTTTCTGCTTCATACTAAACACGTTTCTCAAAATTTCTTCTTATAAATTAAAATTGCCTTATATATCTTATTTGGTCCTATGAACATCCATTCATACAACAGTTCATTTCGAATCAGATGCTATGAAGCATGCCCTCCGCCACTGATGTGTGTTCGATTGCCCCAAATAGCTATCTCAATTTTTTCAATTGTATCTTCGCTTTATTGCATCGAGTCGTCAACTCCGTCTTCATTGCTTCCAATGGGAACGAAATAAAAATAAGTAAAATGATTGTTTCATAAAGGAGAGAAATAATAATTGTATGAATGTCACTGGTCATAATGGCATGAGTATTATCTATGTGACGACAGTATGCTACATCAGAAAAAGATTTTTGTACGCAAACTGTAATCCTTCTCATTAAATTATTTTTTTAATTTAATAAAGTTGTATTAAATTTTTCTCTACTATTGTTTACAATGAAATTATAATATTTGCTATTGATGTCATTGATGTGAAAAATCCTGCATATTTTACAAAAAAAAAAAAAAAAAAAAAACTTTTTTATCTGTTTTTTATTTAACGATTTATTAAAAGCAAGTATTAGTTGAAAATTAGTAACACGAATATTATATGAGAATACAGATTTAAGTCTCGAATGATACTAAAATTGCTTTTGAATAAATGCCTACTTGCGTAAGTTGGTGTTTTCGAATCTCATGCTATATTGGCACACTTTCAATCAACTATGATGATAAAGCAGGAGAGAAGTTACTTTTAACGCAAAAGCTTTGCTATCAAGTAAGAAATCAAACATCTTTTAAAGTGATGATCCATGTTCAACTCAATACTGCCAATTCTTTTTAAGTTGTCTATTAATAGAACTGAATTTGAAGTATTTAATAAGAAGTAGTTAAGTATTTAAATAAGAAGAAGTTAAAATTTACCCTTATCTGTGTTATGCAAAAATAATTAATATTATTGAAATAAGCCTCCATTATCCCGACAGGTGACATACATTTCCTGTTAAATAAAATAATTCATGCATTTGAAACTATGCGATTTATTGGATGGATATCATCAATTAAGTTTTATTATCAGTTCCTGCTCTTCTTTTTTACAATTTAATATGAAGTCGAGTTCATTTTAAGATGTTCTTCATTTTAACATTATTGATATGAAATTCTTTTATATATGTATAAAATCATCAATTGTTTCATGCTGTTTGGCACATGAGACCTTGTAGTCTTCAAAATCATTCGCATGAAATAAATGCGAAAATAAAAAGGCCAGAAGAATATCCAAATTTTTCTGCCATAACAAATGCGATGCCAGCACAGTAAATGCATTTTTCGAAATGTAACTGTGCAACATAAGCGATAGCAATAACTTTACAATTTTCAGGATTTTTTTTGGAGTGGTCAGTATCAACATCTGCTAAGTGTGTTCATTCAATGCACCTTAGCTTTGAGGATATGGCAACTCGTACCAGTTTTTTTATTATTATTATTATTAACTCGGCAATAATTCTAATTATTGCTTGAATACTATACTCGCTTCAGAATTTTTTAAAGAGGAACATCAAAAGAATATTTTGAATACTTTTAAGACATTTTTATCGATGTTGATCCAATAGACTTGAACGTAAAATACATAGGAATAATCAGTAAAGATTTGATTTATAATAGCATCTATATGTGGAAATGGGAAGTCCGAAGGGAAACTCTCTGTATTCTTACGATAGAATTTGATCTACATTTCCATCAGAATTATTTTTGCAAGCATTACCAGCATAGGAAATTTGAGAAATATGATATGCGAACTAGGTTCGTTGTTGCTGCTTATTTCAAGGGTAAATTAATTGTCGACCACACCGGATGGCAAACTGGATTGGTTAGAAGAGCTGGAGTTAACGCGAATTCTATAACTCCGTTAGGGTTTAAATTAGCATACTTAGCTTCAGGTGGTGACTGCAAAGGATTAAACGCCACTTAACGAAGCGCGTCTCTGTCAACCTGCTGCCATGTTTGAAATACAACACACATATTATGTAGGTGAAAATCGGGCTTTCTATTTTCATTGAATAATAGCACTTTCGAAGATTTATTTGAAATTGAATATATTTATTTATTTAATACAAACTTGCAACTCCATTATTATTATATAGACTTAAATATCACACAACATATGCTAAACTTAAAACTACATATTTATAAAAAATAAGACAATCACCTTTTTGAAATTAATTTTGAATTTAATGAACAAATGAAACATATTTTTTAAGTGGAAAAATTTTCAATGAAGAAATTTAAATTAAATTGAAAATTACATTTTAATGAATTCATTACTATTAAAAATTCTAAACTTTTCTTTATTTTTAACTAACTGAATGGGGCGATTAGCTGATTCGTTGCATTTACTGGTTGTGAAGAATTTCAAAACAAATATTTTATGTTGCTTGCTGTTAATGGCTGTCTGGGCAAAGTATTTTGGAACTTTGAATGTCAAAAATCATAAAATTCGTATTATTTCAGAAGTTTTACATTGTTTACTTCTCTATTCTACGCATCCCATTTATTTCCAGTCATTTTATTAAAAAATAGAGCTTCACTTTAAAATAGAAGTGGTCAACCCATAAAATAACTTTTTTGCTGAAACGAAATCTATTCCTTAAAAATATAAGGATAGGAAGATGAATGCACACAAACTTAAATGTTAAATAAAACATTAAAGTTTGTGAACATTATAGGATATGTTTCACCATTCATGTAATCTCTCAAAAAATTATTTAATCGAAATTTCTCAAATTCAGCAATAGGTTCAGAGCACCACAAAAAAAGTAGCCAATTTTTTTGCTATAAGAATGATAATATATTTTCATACAATCCATTACATTACAGGAAAGAGCAGCAATGTTGAAAATACCTTTTTAAAACTTCTATCATTGCTTACTTGAAAAATCAAAATTTGATTGTCATTCTAACAAAATTCCAAAAATTTTATTAAAAGCATAGTTTAAAGAGAAAATATTTACACACCATGGAAAAATAAGCAGCATCCACCTACTTTCATCATTATACAGGGTCGAAGTAGCTGAGGGTTTTTTTTTTAATGATATATTATGGCAATTGACCGAGGTTTGAGGTCTTCCGTTAAAAAGGTCGCTTCACCGCGTCCAACCAGTGATCTCATTAAGCATCTGTTTTTAATAATAGAACTTAGGCTGAGCAGGAGCTTATCTTTCTGGATACCACGATCTTCAAAATGAGAAGAGAAACTCTTGAGGAAGTATTTATAGTAACAATGAAAGTAGGTTGAGTTTTATTGCAAGAATGAGCCTATTGTTATAAAATCTGCATAAAACCTTTTAGAGAAATAACTAAAGTAGAGAAAAATTGTACGGCATATAAATGGGTATCCTTGAACAGATATCTTTTTTTTTTTTTTTTTAATTTTAAGATGGAGTAAAATTTATTTTTGTGGCGTATATATTTTCAGTGGAAAGTTGGAAAACGTGAAAAATTCCTCGGATAATATATGTATATATGAGTCAGTTTGATAGTTCTCTGTTTTTTGTTCTGTCCTATAGTACACCAACACATACTCATTTTACTTTATTATTAATATAGTTTTTAGAATGCTTTACATAACTGAGATTAAATAATGAATAATTGGGCAAAATCTTAGTAAATGGTAACAAATAAAATACTTTTTTAAAAAATTTCTAAAATTATAAGTTTATAAATATTATTTTATATGATTTTTCGTTAGACTAAAGTTAATAAATTTCCGATATGCTCTGATATAGTAATGTAAGCAATCACAATATTTTGTGAAATTTATATGAAGGAAAGAATGTAAAAAACTCGAGCTTTAAACTTTAAAACACTTCGCTGAGAAGATTTGAAGAAAATGGAATTATCTTCTGGTATGTTCAAATATTTGAACCCTTATTTACATTGAAGAAATAAAATACATCTCTTGCAGCGATCCGAATGAACTATTTTCCTTTCAGGCCAGTGTGGGATGCGACCATTAAAAATAAGTTTTATCTCAAACTAGGAAGAACAGTACTGAAGAGCTGCAAGTAAAAGACATTTTACAACTGAACATTTTTACTTTTCTAACACTTGCTTATTTTCAAATCAATAAAACATCCAATAGTAAAATACATCTTTACAAAATAGATTTCATGCTTTTATAATATTCTTGATTTTCAACAAAAAGTAGTTATCGGGGATTTTGTGTGTGTGTGTGTGTGTATATAAAGAAAGTGTATCAACAAAAACTGTTTTAATACATTAGAGTTTACAACTATAAATTTTTATATAAATGTTATAAAAAAATCAATTTGTTCTTCGTAACTGAGGCTCTTCGTTTCAGATTTAATTTTAAATAAATTTAATTTTACTCATAAAAATAACTTCTACCAAAGATCAAAAATTCTGTTGAATACTGAATTTACTTATATGGTCTGAAGACAATAAATACATTTAGCTCTCATTTGTTTTCTGAAAATACTTGATGAAAACTACGATTGCAAAGTGTTTTCTGTCTTTCAGAGCAAACCCCGACCATTGTTCGGTTTCATGTTACAGTGCTCAGTATAGATTCAATAGACGAAGGATCAATGGTAAGTTTTTAATTTCGTAAATTATGAATTATCATAAAGTCTTATATTTATCAGAAATTTAAAATTTTATCAATTTATAACTTTTTAACTTAGTTCTAAAATTTTATAACTTTTCTTGTTAGGTTGTATATTATATTTTCCGGCTTTTTATTTTTATCAGATTGTTCGGAATATCTCCACCAAATTTTGGGATTAATTGAAAAGATTTCTTTTTGTACTACCGATGAGTTTATTTAACAGTCTAAGCATGATTTTATTTTAGAATCATTGGCCATCCTTTGGAATCATTTGCCATCCTTCATTCACTCACACTAACAGCGAATCCAAAGATTTTTACTAAAAGCTATTCAAGATAGTGTTCACAGTCCTCCCCCAGCCCTCCAAAAAAATTCTGATTTTACAAATTTTGCAAAAAACGGGACTGATTCTTCTTCGAAAGTGAAGACGTCAACACTATATACGGAGGATTCCCAAAATGATTATTCCAACTTACCCCGAGGCACGCAGAAAAATCTGAATAACCGAACAGCCTCAATAATATTGGCGAGAACTGAGGTTGACTTCCAGTGATTATGGACTTCCAGTGACACGGTACAACCTCTCCCATAGGATGCCCGTCATCGGTAGGAGTTAGCCAGCCCTACACCCTTTGTATCCATACTCACCTGGGTGGAGAGAACCAATCACCATACCGCAAATGTCTCACCCCCATGTCTGAGAGCGTCCCTCGGTGGGTCATGGAGGGAACTTAAAACAAACCAGGTAAACTCCAATATGTTCCGCCAGTTGGCCAAAAATACGTGACATAGCATTATCCTATTGTAAGGCTAACACTTTACAATTGCTTAATTCTGAGAACTTCTGATCAATGGTTTAATTACCTCTGTTTAACCGAATATATTGTTAGGTTAGGCAGTAGTATCTCGTAATAGTCATTACCCTTACAGTCACACTAGTAGTACTTCCTGGGATGGGATACCTTCAGGGTAGGTGATGGAAGTTCATTCGAATAATATCAAGACAGTTTTAGATAATCATTGCTACAGAGGATCTTTTTACATTTTGCCTTTCAATATCTTCATGAATTTCAAGCACGAAGCTCTTTCGTTATGTTTGTATAATAAATCACTCTTGCAGATATGGACCATATAGAGTTTTTGCCTTTAACTTATGATACATCCAAATATCAACTTACCTTCCGAAGCCAAGTCCTCTTAAATTCCCAATAAATCGTTACATGCAAAGTTTTCTTGTTTTGCTAATCCAGAGGAAATAAGTTGGTTATTTGCGATCAGCACTTTAATTTTGTAGTCATTGACTGCGGATGTTCTACTGGAATACTTTAAAAGTGAATCCGCGATTTCGCAACTGTTTGTGTCCAGTTCTTTCATTGAGAATAATCTCTGCAAACAGCGCATATTGTTTTCACTTATTCAAAATCATTTCTACCTTTGCGGTAGCAAAAAAGCATTTCATACTGAAAATACAGCAACTTAGCGTCGCTAAGTTGCTGTCATCAACTTTTTTGCGTTGAGACAGAATTGGAGTCTTAAAACAAGCTATCGGGAATTTTTTCAACAGCCAAGTTAAATTGATTTATTATAGACCAAAGCTAAAGAAAATTATTCTTCGTAGAATATTGGTTTACTAACATGTCGATGTAATTGCTTTATTAATACAATTAATTTGTTGAACAAGTTTATACAAAATTTATTTATTTGATGTTTGAAAAAGCGATATGCTGTGCCCCTCTGTTCATTTGCGACATGACTTTCAGATAGTGCTATTAGTTCTTTTATTGCTTATTATTTTAATAAATAAATAATCTCTTGCCAAGTGGTGACAATAGTTAATAATTCGCACTCGCCCTTCATTTAAAATTTGCACGCAAGTATTTTTGCCGTACTCCTTCACAACTTCTTTCTAAGCGCTTTGTAGCCGCAATCTTACGCTTTCAAAATATCTTAAATATAATATAAATATTAGAACATGATCTTTAAATCAAACCTCATTTTATTCATTAAATTTTTCCCAGCATAAAAATAGCTTTTAGAATAACTAGCTTAACCAGTAATAGCTAATTGTGAATGGACTCAGCATATACTTTCAATTACCGCATCATGATTATCGGTGAGATTCTTTAGTTAATTATATATATTTTACTAAATTATATATATTTTCCCAGCATAAAAATAGCTTTTAGAATAACTAGCTTAACCAGTAATAGCTAATTGTGAATGGACTCAGCATATACTTTCAATTACCGCATCATGATTATCGGTGAGATTCTTTAGTTAATTATAAATATTTTACTAAATTATATATATTTTCCCAGCATAAAAATAGCTTTTAGAATAACTAGCTTAACCAGTAATAGCTAATTGTGAATGGACTCAGCATATACTTTCAATTACCGCATCATGATTATCGGTGAGATTCTTTAGTTAATTATATATATTTTACTAAATTATATATATTTTCCCAGCATAAAAATAGCTTTTAGAATAACTAGCTTAACCAGTAATAGCTAATTGTGAATGGACTCAGCATATACTTTCAATTACCGCATCATGATTATCGGTGAGATTCTTTAGTTAATTATATATATTTTACTAAATTATATATATTTTCCCAGCATAAAAATAGCTTTTAGAATAACTAGCTTAACCAGTAATAGCTAATTGTGAATGGACTCAGCATATACTTTCAATTACCGCATCATGATTATCGGTGAGATTCTTTAGTTAATTATATATATTTTACTAAATTATATATATTTTCCCAGCATAAAAATAGCTTTTAGAATAACTAGCTTAACCAGTAATAGCTAATTGTGAATGGACTCAGCATATACTTTCAATTACCGCATCATGATTATCGGTGAGATTCTTTAGTTAATTATATATATTTTACTAAATTATATATATTTTCCCAGCATAAAAATAGCTTTTAGAATAACTAGCTTAACCAGTAATAGCTAATTGTGAATGGACTCAGCATATACTTTCAATTACCGCATCATGATTATCGGTGAGATTCTTTAGTTAATTATATATATTTTACTAAATTATATATATTTTCCCAGCATAAAAATAGCTTTTAGAATAACTAGCTTAACCAGTAATAGCTAATTGTGAATGGACTCAGCATATACTTTCAATTACCGCATCATGATTATCGGTGAGATTCTTTAGTTAATTATATATATTTTACTAAATTATATATATTTTCCCAGCATAAAAATAGCTTTTAGAATAACTAGCTTAACCAGTAATAGCTAATTGTGAATGGACTCAGCATATACTTTCAATTACCGCATCATGATTATCGGTGAGATTCTTTAGTTAATTATATATATTTTACTAAATTATATATATTTTCCCAGCATAAAAATAGCTTTTAGAATAACTAGCTTAACCAGTAATAGCTAATTGTGAAGGGACTCAGCATATACTTTCAATTACCGCATCATGATTATCGGTGAGATTCTTTAGTTAATTATATATATTTTACTAAATTATATATATTTTCCCAGCATAAAAATAGCTTTTAGAATAACTAGCTTAACCAGTAATAGCTAATTGTGAATGGACTCAGCATATACTTTCAATTACCGCATCATGATTATCGGTGAGATTCTTTAGTTAATTATATATATTTTACTAAATTATATATATTTTCCCAGCATAAAAATAGCTTTTAGAATAACTAGCTTAACCAGTAATAGCTAATTGTGAATGGACTCAGCATATACTTTCAATTACCGCATCATGATTATCGGTGAGATTCTTTAGTTAATTATATATATTTTACTAAATTATATATATTTTCCCAGCATAAAAATAGCTTTTAGAATAACTAGCTTAACCAGTAATAGCTAATTGTGAATGGACTCAGCATATACTTTCAATTACCGCATCATGATTATCGGTGAGATTCTTTAGTTAATTATATATATTTTACTAAATTATATATATTTTCCCAGCATAAAAATAGCTTTTAGAATAACTAGCTTAACCAGTAATAGCTAATTGTGAATGGACTCAGCATATACTTTCAATTACCGCATCATGATTATCGGTGAGATTCTTTAATTAATTATATATATTTTACTAAATTATATATATTTTCCCAGCATAAAAATAGCTTTTAGAATAACTAGCTTAACCAGTAATAGCTAATTGTGAATGGACTCAGCATATACTTTCAATTACCGCATCATGATTATCGGTGAGATTCTTTAGTTAATTATATATATTTTACTAAATTATATATATTTTCCCAGCATAAAAATAGCTTTTAGAATAACTAGCTTAACCAGTAATAGCTAATTGTGAATGGACTCAGCATATACTTTCAATTACCGCATCATGATTATCGGTGAGATTCTTTAGTTAATTATATATATTTTACTAAATTATATATATTTTCCCAGTATAAAAATAGCTTTTAGAATAACTAGCTTAACCAGTAATAGCTAATTGTGAATGGACTCAGCATATACTTTCAATTACCGCATCATGATTATCGGTGAGATTCTTTAGTTAATTATATATATTTTACTAAATTATATATATTTTCCCAGCATAAAAATAGCTTTTAGAATAACTAGCTTAACCAGTAATAGCTAATTGTGAATGGACTCAGCATATACTTTCAATTACCGCATCATGATTATCGGTGAGATTCTTTAGTTAATTATATATATTTTACTAAATTATATATATTTTCCCAGCATAAAAATAGCTTTTAGAATAACTAGCTTAACCAGTAATAGCTAATTGTGAATGGACTCAGCATATACTTTCAATTACCGCATCATGATTATCGGTGAGATTCTTTAGTTAATTATATATATTTTACTAAATTATATATATTTTCCCAGCATAAAAATAGCTTTTAGAATAACTAGCTTAACCAGTAATAGCTAATTGTGAAGGGACTCAGCATATACTTTCAATTACCGCATCATGATTATCGGTGAGATTCTTTAGTTAATTATATATATTTTACTAAATTATATATATTTTCCCAGCATAAAAATAGCTTTTAGAATAACTAGCTTAACCAGTAATAGCTAATTGTGAATGGACTCAGCATATACTTTCAATTACCGCATCATGATTATCGGTGAGATTCTTTAATTAATTATATATATTTTACTAAATTATATATATTTTCCCAGCATAAAAATAGCTTTTAGAATAACTAGCTTAACCAGTAATAGCTAATTGTGAATGGACTCAGCATATACTTTCAATTACCGCATCATGATTATCGGTGAGATTCTTTAGTTAATTATATATATTTTACTAAATTATATATATTTTCCCAGCATAAAAATAGCTTTTAGAATAACTAGCTTAACCAGTAATAGCTAATTGTGAATGGACTCAGCATATACTTTCAATTACCGCATCATGATTATCGGTGAGATTCTTTAGTTAATTATATATATTTTACTAAATTATATATATTTTCCCAGCATAAAAATAGCTTTTAGAATAACTAGCTTAACCAGTAATAGCTAATTGTGAATGGACTCAGCATATACTTTCAATTACCGCATCATGATTATCGGTGAGATTCTTTAGTTAATTATATATATTTTACTAAATTATATATATTTTCCCAGCATAAAAATAGCTTTTAGAATAACTAGCTTAACCAGTAATAGCTAATTGTGAATGGACTCAGCATATACTTTCAATTACCGCATCATGATTATCGGTGAGATTCTTTAGTTAATTATATATATTTTACTAAATTATATATATTTTCCCAGCATAAAAATAGCTTTTAGAATAACTAGCTTAACCAGTAATAGCTAATTGTGAATGGACTCAGCATATACTTTCAATTACCGCATCATGATTATCGGTGAGATTCTTTAGTTAATTATATATATTTTACTAAATTATATATATTTTCCCAGCATAAAAATAGCTTTTAGAATAACTAGCTTAACCAGTAATAGCTAATTGTGAATGGACTCAGCATATACTTTCAATTACCGCATCATGATTATCGGTGAGATTCTTTAGTTAATTATATATATTTTACTAAATTATATATATTTTCCCAGCATAAAAATAGCTTTTAGAATAACTAGCTTAACCAGTAATAGCTAATTGTGAATGGACTCAGCATATACTTTCAATTACCGCATCATGATTATCGGTGAGATTCTTTAGTTAATTATAAATATTTTACTAAATTATATATATTTTCCCAGCATAAAAATAGCTTTTAGAATAACTAGCTTAACCAGTAATAGCTAATTGTGAATGGACTCAGCATATACTTTCAATTACCGCATCATGATTATCGGTGAGATTCTTTAGTTAATTATATATATTTTACTAAATTATATATATTTTCCCAGCATAAAAATAGCTTTTAGAATAACTAGCTTAACCAGTAATAGCTAATTGTGAATGGACTCAGCATATACTTTCAATTACCGCATCATGATTATCGGTGAGATTCTTTAGTTAATTATATATATTTTACTAAATTATATATATTTTCCCAGCATAAAAATAGCTTTTAGAATAACTAGCTTAACCGGTAATAGCTAATTGTGAATGGACTCAGCATATACTTTCAATTACCGCATCATGATTATCGGTGAGATTCTTTAGTTAATTATATATATTTTACTAAATTATATATATTTTCCCAGCATAAAAATAGCTTTTAGAATAACTAGCTTAACCAGTAATAGCTAATTGTGAATGGACTCAGCATATACTTTCAATTACCGCATCATGATTATCGGTGAGATTCTTTAGTTAATTATATATATTTTACTAAATTATATATATTTTCCCAGCATAAAAATAGCTTTTAGAATAACTAGCTTAACCAGTAATAGCTAATTGTGAATGGACTCAGCATATACTTTCAATTACCGCATCATGATTATCGGTGAGATTCTTTAGTTAATTATAAATATTTTACTAAATTATATATATTTTCCCAGCATAAAAATAGCTTTTAGAATAACTAGCTTAACCAGTAATAGCTAATTGTGAATGGACTCAGCATATACTTTCAATTACCGCATCATGATTATCGGTGAGATTCTTTAGTTAATTATATATATTTTACTAAATTATATATATTTTCCCAGCATAAAAATAGCTTTTAGAATAACTAGCTTAACCAGTAATAGCTAATTGTGAATGGACTCAGCATATACTTTCAATTACCGCATCATGATTATCGGTGAGATTCTTTAGTTAATTATATATATTTTACTAAATTATATATATTTTCCCAGCATAAAAATAGCTTTTAGAATAACTAGCTTAACCAGTAATAGCTAATTGTGAATGGACTCAGCATATACTTTCAATTACCGCATCATGATTATCGGTGAGATTCTTTAGTTAATTATATATATTTTACTAAATTATATATATTTTCCCAGCATAAAAATAGCTTTTAGAATAACTAGCTTAACCAGTAATAGCTAATTGTTAATGGACTCAGCATATACTTTCAATTACCGCATCATGATTATCGGTGAGATTCTTTAGTTAATTATATATATTTTACTAAATTATATATATTTTCCAAGCATAAAAATAGCTTTTAGAATAACTAGCTTAACCAGTAATAGCTAATTGTGAATGGACTCAGCATATACTTTCAATTACCGCATCATGATTATCGGTGAGATTCTTTAGTTAATTATACATATTTTACTAAATTATATATATTTTCCCAGCATAAAAATAGCTTTTAGAATAACTAGCTTAACCAGTAATAGCTAATTGTGAATGGACTCAGCATATACTTTCAATTACCGCATCATGATTATCGGTGAGATTCTTTAGTTAATTATATATATTTTACTAAATTATATATATTTTCCCAGCATAAAAATAGCTTTTAGAATAACTAGCTTAACCAGTAATAGCTAATTGTGAATGGACTCAGCATATACTTTCAATTACCGCATCATGATTATCGGTGAGATTCTTTAGTTAATTATATATATTTTACTAAATTATATATATTTTCCCAGCATAAAAATAGCTTTTAGAATAACTAGCTTAACCAGTAATAGCTAATTGTGAATGGACTCAGCATATACTTTCAATTACCGCATCATGATTATCGGTGAGATTCTTTAGTTAATTATATATATTTTACTAAATTATATATATTTTCCCAGCATAAAAATAGCTTTTAGAATAACTAGCTTAACCAGTAATAGCTAATTGTGAATGGACTCAGCATATACTTTCAATTACCGCATCATGATTATCGGTGAGATTCTTTAGTTAATTATATATATTTTACTAAATTATATATATTTTCCCAGCATAAAAATAGCTTTTAGAATAACTAGCTTAACCAGTAATAGCTAATTGTGAATGGACTCAGCATATACTTTCAATTACCGCATCATGATTATCGGTGAGATTCTTTAGTTAATTATATATATTTTACTAAATTATATATATTTTCCCAGCATAAAAATAGCTTTTAGAATAACTAGCTTAACCAGTAATAGCTAATTGTGAATGGACTCAGCATATACTTTCAATTACCGCATCATGATTATCGGTGAGATTCTTTAGTTAATTATATATATTTTACTAAATTATATATATTTTCCCAGCATAAAAATAGCTTTTAGAATAACTAGCTTAACCAGTAATAGCTAATTGTGAATGGACTCAGCATATACTTTCAATTACCGCATCATGATTATCGGTGAGATTCTTTAGTTAATTATATATATTTTACTAAATTATATATATTTTCCCAGCATAAAAATAGCTTTTAGAATAACTAGCTTAACCAGTAATAGCTAATTGTGAATGGACTCAGCATATACTTTCAATTACCGCATCATGATTATCGGTGAGATTCTTTAGTTAATTATATATATTTTACTAAATTATATATATTTTCCCAGCATAAAAATAGCTTTTAGAATAACTAGCTTAACCAGTAATAGCTAATTGTGAATGGACTCAGCATATACTTTCAATTACCGCATCATGATTATCGGTGAGATTCTTTAGTTAATTATATATATTTTACTAAATTATATATATTTTCCCAGCATAAAAATAGCTTTTAGAATAACTAGCTTAACCAGTAATAGCTAATTGTGAATGGACTCAGCATATACTTTCAATTACCGCATCATGATTATCGGGGAGATTCTTTAGTTAAATATATATATTTTACTAAATTATATATATTTTCCCAGCATAAAAATAGCTTTTAGAATAACTAGCTTAACCAGTAATAGCTAATTGTGAATGGACTCAGCATATACTTTCAATTACCGCATCATGATTATCGGTGAGATTCTTTAGTTAATTATATATATTTTACTAAATTATATATATTTTCCCAGCATAAAAATAGCTTTTAGAATAACTAGCTTAACCAGTAATAGCTAATTGTGAATGGACTCAGCATATACTTTCAATTACCGCATCATGATTATCGGTGAGATTCTTTAGTTAATTATATATATTTTACTAAATTATATATATTTTCCCAGCATAAAAATAGCTTTTAGAATAACTAGCTTAACCAGTAATAGCTAATTGTGAATGGACTCAGCATATACTTTCAATTACCGCATCATGATTATCGGTGAGATTCTTTAGTTAATTATATATATTTTACTAAATTATATATATTTTCCCAGCATAAAAATAGCTTTTAGAATAACTAGCTTAACCAGTAATAGCTAATTGTGAATGGACTCAGCATATACTTTCAATTACCGCATCATGATTATCGGTGAGATTCTTTAGTTAATTATATATATTTTACTAAATTATATATATTTTCCCAGCATAAAAATAGCTTTTAGAATAACTAGCTTAACCAGTAATAGCTAATTGTGAATGGACTCAGCATATACTTTCAATTACCGCATCATGATTATCGGTGAGATTCTTTAGTTAATTATATATATTTTACTAAATTATATATATTTTCCCAGCATAAAAATAGCTTTTAGAATAACTAGCTTAACCAGTAATGGCTAATTGTGAATGGACTCAGCATATACTTTCAATTACCGCATCATGATTATCGGTGAGATTCTTTAGTTAATTATATATATTTTACTAAATTATATATATTTTCCCAGCATAAAAATAGCTTTTAGAATAACTAGCTTAACCAGTAATAGCTAATTGTGAATGGACTCAGCATATACTTTCAATTACCGCATCATGATTATCGGTGAGATTCTTTAGTTAATTATATATATTTTACTAAATTATATACGATAAAAGTGCAATGAAACAAATGAATCAGAATTGACAAAAAATTGTCTAACTTAAAATTAAAAGAAAAATCCTTTCTAGATAAGCGAACAATTGTGGATTTAATTCTTTCAGCAGAATTTTACCGAGGTGCGTTTTGCAAATGTATTAAAATAGAGAATCAAAATCTGGTATTTCCTTATTCCGAGCAACCAGTGAAATCTCTGAACATTTCCTCCAGACGTACGTCGCCGACATCTTCATGTCGCAGAGCTGGAAGGACGACCGCCTGCAGCTGCCGGAGAACATGACGTCCAAGTATCGCCTCCTGCCCATCAGCTGGCTCAAGAAGATGTGGCGACCGGACTCTTTCTTCAAGAACGCGAAGCGGGTCACCTTCCAAGAGATGACCATTCCAAACCACTACATTTGGCTCTACAGCGACAAGACCATTCTGTACATGGTCAAGTGAGTATCTTCTTTGCTTTATTCGCCAAAGAAAGTTTTACAAAATGTATGAATTATTGTTCGACTTTTATTTAGTCGAATTGTAAACTGGATTTTTGTCAGATTTTCCACATAGAAAAATATTCCTATTTTTAAAAGTCAAGTACTTTGATTTAGAATAGTATCAGAATGATAATTTAAAAAATAGGTGATGAAAGTTAAATTAAAAAAATAAAAAAAATCTTATTTTTTTTAATAGCAAGTTTTTGAAAAAAGATTAAATAGGAGAGATTGCGAATGTATTGGTCATTGATAAATGCATTCAGACTTAATAATTAAGACAAAATGTTAACTTCAAATTCAATTTTCATCATTTTTTTTCAAATCGATCATTATTATACCATTTTAAGTGAAAGAGAGACATTTTTAAAGTAGTGTTATTTTTAGGTTGGCTATTTCTAATTGGTAAAAAGTACTTACAGATATGTTTCGACATTTTTAATTTTTTTTTTTAACAAAAATGCTTTTTTAAAAAATAATACATATGTATATCTGAAATTTTTGTCATTTATTCTTTTCTTCTTAACATGTACTGAAGTAAAATTTCAAAAAAGTAGCTCATATTAAAAAAAAGGAAAAATATTTTAACAAATTTGCAATTTTTTAATAATTTACTTTGGACCCGATTAAGCTGTTATAATATTAGAGCACTCATTTTTAGATCTTTTTAATGTTAATTATTTTTTAATTTATATTTTCCCATTCAGTTTATTGTTTTTTTACAAAAATTGATGTTCAAAATTCCATTCCATTTTTTATCGTATTGAATCATATCTCTGAAACCTTCATATAGAAATCTGCAAGAAAATTTAAGCATAAAGCTGAATTATCTGCTTTCAGTATGAAAAAAGATAAAATGTATAAAAAGAACAAAAAAGTACAAAGACATGAGAGTGTTAATTAACTAAAATTTAAATAAAAAAAGATTCCGTTATTTTTTTACTTTACTTAAGAATGCTTCATTTGGAAATTCGAAAAACATGTTACGCCCAATATGTTATGAAAAGAAAGTTTTCAAATTCGTAGAAATTCAAAATTTACTCGCATAACTAAATGAAACATTACGAAAAGGTTTTCCTCTCTTGCACTGTATCATTCGAGAAAGCAAGTAGAAATTTCAAAGAAAACCTAACTTAGACTCCGGAACATCGTAACACAATAATTTTTTTGGTTGGATTCGCTTGCTTCAATATTATTTTAAAACATACACTCTTAATTATAATAGCGATAACAAGCATACAAAATATATATATATATATATATATATATATATATATATATATATATATATATATATATATATATATGATACTAGGGTGATTGTGTACATGTAATTAAAGTGCTATAATTAAATATACTTAAAATATATTTAAAAAATAACTAAATATAAGGAAAGTATTTCACAGTGATAAAATTTGCATCACTGAAAAGTAAAAGTTTTAACGTTTAAAGACACATTTTTTGTGTGCAATAATAGGCTATGTAGCTTTTGAGAAAAAACGCTAAATTATCTATACACTCTTAATTAAAAGTTTTATAAAAATGCTGAAAACTCCTTTGTGGACGAGCACCTTCTATTCAAGCAGTCCTGCGGGCTAAACTGGCTGTTCTGCAGAGAGCCTTGGAAGAATTTTTGCATCCTTCATCGCGCAGTAGATAGATTATCATAAACCAATAAACACTATCATGTACAAAACAAAGAAGAGTATTATATGTTAAATTCTAAAGAATTATATTTCATTCGAAATATTTTGATTCATGGATTTCTCATAGCCGAAAAGTAAATTTGAAGTTTCGGATATATGATTAAAACTACTCATCTTCGCACATATGATGGTCAGTGTAATATATACTATCTTCAAATCAGTGTTTATCATCAATAGACTTTTGTTAACGTTATATAAGTTTTATAACATCTTATATTTTCAAAAGACAAAGAAATAATTTTGTTGGTAAAGAGAACTCAGATATGCGTCTAACTAAACTTCAATGGAACGAAACGGTGTGCTTATTAAAAACAATTTCTATTCAAACGAAATTCATATAAATTTATATTATTTATTTTCCTATCAAAAATTTCCATTGCAGATTGACCCTAGAACTGTCTTGTGCCATGAAGTTCGAAGCTTACCCCCACGATACGCAGACTTGTTCCTTGAAAATGGAGAGCTGTAAGTTGAAGTCGACGTTCATGTTTCTAAATGCTTTAAATAAATCGATTTTAATGCACTCCTTTAATTTAAAAGCCCAGTGTTATATAAGCACGAAAAGGTACTAAGATATTCATTTTACTTGTACACGCACAAAAATTGCTCATGTCCGGTGGCTAGACGGTTTTACTCACTATTTATATATTAAGAATATTGAATCAAACTTGGAAAGTCATCTTTAATACGCGTTTTAATGAAATAAATTATGTTTAAAGTTCTCTCTCTTTTTATTTTGAAGCTCAATTAGTGTTAATATCCCGTAAAATTCCAGGTGTAAAATGTGCGCCCAGGATGGTTAAGTAGCATGTGAATGATTAGCATCGAAACATTATTTGTAGATACATAAAAGAAGTCACATGAAATAAAAATTACTATATGACGAGAAACTGAACTGAATTAATTAATTAATACTTTTTACAAACTATTAGGCAACATAAAAATATCTCGGTATCTTGATTAACTTGATTAATAATGAGGTTCAAAAGCAGTTATTTGTTCAAACCAAAATTTGATTCTACCTGCTAGGGGAAGAAATCTATCTTTGTAGTGCCTTAAATTTAAGTATTTTAGTATTTTTAAACCATTTATAAATTCAAAATCAATGTATTTGAAAAGGAAATAAACCAATTAGCTGTGTGAATCTTGACTCATTCCAAATCATTTAGTTTATTTATTCATTTTAATGAATTATTTTAATAACTTTTACCCTTTCCTAATACAATGTAACAAGCACTATTAAATACATAATAACCTAAGAAATCCAAGTAGATATTCGTAAAGAAAAGGAAGAATTTAAGTTTGAGAAGCACTAATGAACATTTTAATAAAAATCAAAACTAACATATAATATATTTTATTTCAGTGCATTAAACATTTCACGTAAAATGTATTAAAAGTAACTAGTATTGTCCTTGAGAGATCTCATATGCTTGAAGAGTATTTTAGATTGTCGATGATATGTATATCCATCAGACACGCAATTGTTTAACTGATGCCATTCTCGGACGAATAAGGGTGCCAAACATTTCTCACCACCCTGTTTCCAGTCAACTCTTGGCCTTTAGCCTAAGAAAAATAACAAGGCAAGAATGGAGACTTCGAAGTCCGTGTTTAGGAAATTGCCCGAACAAAGTATGAAGTATAGAGTTGAAACAAGCGGAAGTAGTCCCCTGTGAAATTTCTCGTATACTCTCTAATAAAGATCTTATCCCAGAGAACGCTTTGTATGACACTATTATCCACCGTTTGGTGTGAATTTGGTGCTTTTACTGAATCCCTGAATCGATTCATCCCTGGCATGTACTTAAAAATATCCGAAAATCGAATTTGGGTTTCAGACTCATTTTTCCGTTACCGATTCATAGCAAAATTTGAAACAGAGTTATATACCAAGTCTGATATGTTGAAATAATTACGTTTATGAGTTCTCGTGTGTAAATGGTCTGAAAATAAAGACAGAAAAACGGTGGATCCTTCGTTGGATCTGACTCGAAATTTGATGGATGTAAATCTGCAGATTTTAAATATGTGTGCGAATTTTCCACCCTTGGTACTTAACTTATATTCGAGCATAACATAACATAACGCCATCCTGTGCCCCTGGTGCCTGTAACATTGAAAAACTGGACAGGCAGACTTCCTCTGAACAGACTTGGCTCAACATTTGATAGAAATCTACAAATGTATTGCACATTTCATCCCTGTAGCTCGAAACGTTTTTGTGCTGTTTTTGTTCCTGACAGACAGACAAAATGTCGAAAAAAGTTTCGAATTCAGAGATGTCTAAAACATAGAGATTAATAAAAAGCTCAAGTTTCGATTTTTTTTTTTTTTTTTTTTTTTTTTACTGTTACAATTCTTTCTCTATACTTTGTACACGAGAAAGTAATAAAAGTGAATGGGTTGAATTATAGCTAAAATTAGTCAACCATTTTTTTCGTTACGCGATGATTCAGCTCTAAATGTAATAATTTTTCCCCGTAGTGTCCTACACCACCGACGACCTCATCTTCGACTGGGAGTCCGAAGTTCCGCTAGTGGTGGAACCGACCATCGAGCTTCCGCAGCATATTCTGGTGGATACCAAACTCGGAGACTGCATGCAGCAGTATTCAACTGGTAAGGAAATCTTTTTCATCTAACAGAGGAATAAACGACAATGAGACGGCAAATCACACAGTAAGTGAAATAGTTCAGTTGGTACCATTTGGGAATCGAATGGAAAATGAGCACAGTCGATATAATATTGTTATACTGGGTTCCTTTCGATTTGTTAAGTGATGAAGAAACACAATCAACAGGCCTCAGTAACAAACGAAGGCTTTTATTGACAAGAAGGCAAGTATACACAGACAACAAATGCACAGCCGAGGCGTACACAAGCAACACAGAGTAACACACTTCATCAAACAGTAGCCCACAAGTAGTAATCAGTAGTAATCAGTAGTAATAACAACCACAGCACACAAAGAGGCCAGACAGAATTCAACAGGAAGAGGGATTTTTCGTATTTACTCTCCTCGGTCTCTCAAAACGTTTGCAATTCTCCACTGTCTTGCTTTAGCTGTATCCAACTGCCTATTCACTACTACATGACTGGCTTCTCCACACACGACTCGATGCTGCTTCTAGAACAAATTCCAGAACTCTGCACACAGCACAATTCAGCAATCGCTCGAGCTCCACACAACGCTTGCTTTTCGCTGGACTGATCCAATTCATTCGGTGTTGACTCTCTATGCGACTCTAAACCTCTCGACGACTCTAATCACAATAGTCTTCAGCTTAGATTGTTAGCCTTTTATAGTTTCCAGAGCAAGGCAGAGAAGATTTTGGAACAATCAAGTATATCTCGGCTCCTATGATTTCTATCACTAAAATTCTGCAAGATTCCAATATTATCTATTTTGTCGCCAAAAGGGCTTGCAATTTGCCGCTACGGCCTGGGATCACTGATTTGAAATCGATCAACATCCAACAGAGCTGTTAATAAAACAGTCTTTCCAGTGATTGAACTAACTGTGTTAGGAAAAAACATTACAGATTCATAATATTATATAATACAATTAAATATCTATTTAATGCGTTTTGATATTTCTTCTCTTTAATGTTTTCTTGGCTGATATAATTTAATTTTATAACTTACAATTTATGGATATTGCGAAAATATTTCAAAATCTTGATTTTTAAAAATTAGTTTTTTATGTGTATTAATCATTGGGGAGATCCGTTGAACTTATCTAATTAAAATATTTAAAAAGAATTTCACTAAATACACTTGCGCTTATAAGTAATTCAATTTGTAAGTTTTCCTGTTTTAACAAGAAGTCGCTAGACAAATTCAAAACGTTTTCACAAAGATTCCTAAAAGCTTCATAAAATACTCCTATTATAAAAGCAGTAGAGTTATCATGAATAATAATCTAAGCCACAAATAAACAGTGGAAGTTCCTGCTCACGACTTTCTCGTATGCAAACACAATACTTCGTATTTCGTTCTAAGTAATTCAGTAAAAATAAATAAAATAAAATAACATTTTGATTGTTTTTGCGCATATTATACAGATTTGTGACGTTGGCGAAAAGACCACGTATCGAATTCCATGTGTCAAATCCATGTGTGTTCCATGCTTTGGAGTAGCTTAAATAGTCGCAAATATATAAATCGAGAGACGTTCCAGTATTCGAAAATCTAAAAACTCAACCTCATTTCTAATGATAAATCTGTAGCTTATCGTATTTATTATATGTTTTTCAGAGTTTTGTGTTATCGTACGCATGAACATTCAAACATGGACTCGTTAATAAGATGTATTTCGGCAGATCAGTAGACAGTCTTAAAAGGGATTTTTTTTCAAACAAAAAAAGAACTGAAAAGGGGAAATGTCTCCAAATGTCGACGACCATTTTTTCTTGACAAAATTAATTTTTCTCCTTTATAATATCTATACGAAAAAATAAAAATCATTCAAAAGGCTCATTTCTTCAAGTTAATAGCTAATACAATTTTTAAAGCAAAAATTATTTCTTTATACTAGAAATCTCGATTGTTATTGTCGTTATTGTACCATAGTTGCTTTGACGGGCTCCTGTTTGGAGGCCTGGGTTTTTTCTGTGGGCTTAAAATTATTGCATGTTCAATTTTCAATTAAGGATAAATCAAACTGCTACAACGCAAAGCACTTCAATGCAATAAATCCATACATATGGGAAAATATTCATATGAAATGAAATTGTGCATCAAAAGCATAAAATCAATTCTTAAGATCTTTCCAAAATGGTTAAAGAAAAAAACAACTGAAGAGCAGATGAACCTATCGACAAGAAAGTGAAATAAAAATAGTAATTGATAAGAGGCCTCTATTCTCAAGGTACTATCGCCGATGCAGCGAAAAATTGCAATGGGCGCTTGCAGAACGTGGAGCTTGTTAACATCATAAAAGGATGTCGTACTAAAAGGGACGTGCTTTACTGGAGGAATTTAAAAAATTTCAAATATGCGTCTGAATCGTATCAATGGATATTGGTACGATGGGTTACCATTCTAATTATTTAAATTTCATTATTTATGCATAAATAGGAAACAAATGCATATACATTTACTGTTTCAAACAAAAAATTTTTTAAAAACAATCTTGAAATGCAAAAGCTATCTTATGCTTAATATGAGTTTTTTTAAGGTGCTGTCTGACATCGAATCGTTATTTCCTTGTTATATTAATTCATACTATACGAGAGTACGTTGTGCGTCCATTCGCTTTATTAGAAAATTTATACTAAATTTACACTAATTTTTTTAATTTGCACTTATTAAAAAATTAAAATAAGAAATTGAAATAAATCAAGTTGGAATGCGAATATTTCAGATTTTTTTACAGCTACAGAAACTTTAGATTTGAACCAAACATTTTATGATAAATGAAATTTTTAATAAAAGAGTTTCTAAAAATGGCCCTTATTGTGAAATCAATAAAATAGAGTGTCTATGATTGTAACTATTCTTCCATCAAATCATGTCAAAATTATTTCCATTTGAAAAAATTTGTATTGACTTTTTCGACTATTTTTTTTTATTTATTTTATTTATTCATTTATTTTGGTATAAAGCAATTACCAAAAAAAGTTGTGTCAGCAGAAAACTTGAGGAAAAACTATTTTCGATAAATTATTCGTTTCCTTTAAGTAAGCTTGATTCATTCCGAACACGAATGGCAGCAGACTAATGAAGTTATTTTAACTAATAAAATACACAGTAACCTTGGCGGAAAAATGTCTAAATACACTACAACCCGTTAAATTAGCAAAAATAAGCAGATTCATCTTTCTTAGCATCCACAGCTTCCAAGAACAAGAATGATAAAAATAAGTTATTCGCTAGAACGCCAAAGAAAGTTAAATACCAACGTAACCTCTTTTTTTTTTTTTTTTTTTTTGACAAGAGTATTTTTGTTTGCCTTTTAATCCTCTTGAACTGTTGATTGCGAGAGTGTTTGCAATCATTGAAGTAACGACTAGCTATTATATAATTATTTTTAATTGGAAACGTTTCGTAATACTATTTAAGCTATTTAGTAAAATGATACGAACCAAACATTAAGAGAAAGAAGTTGCCCTGAGTAAGTGAATGAATGAAAAGAAATAGAATATTCAGAACAAGTCAATGAAATCGTTTCTAAATTTTCGGGATTCTTTTTATCCAAATGGAATGAAACAAAGTTTTTAGTTCATGTTTCTTTTAACAATCTTATGAAAGTCAGTTGAAATTTATTGATGTAAATACTTCAGCACGTCCATTATAAGTTCCTATATCCGAGATGCGAAGATAGGCTTGTTTTCTAACTGATATAGAAAACTCCATTGAAGAAAATAAAGTAAACAGTTTCCCCCCATCTAACAAGAAATCATTCCATGCCTTTGCGGATAAAAGCGATTCTTTAAACAGCTGGATGGCACGGAGATTCTTTATTTTCATACATTTAGAGGTCACGTGAGATACAAGTAAAATGAAATGCACAAATGCAAGAAAAATCAGTCAGTTAATAAGCGATCACACACAAGAAATTTGCAAATCACAATTTTTAAATCAAAGAAGATACCAATCCATCAAAATACTGAAGATATTCAAGATACATGATATGAAAAAAGGAAACGGTTCATTGAAATCTTCAACATATGTCACTTATTTATCAAAAAGTTTATAAAATATTTATATGGTGTCTATATTATTGCATATTTCAGGATAGACTATCACGCTATTTGTCATTTTATAGAAAAAATACCATACAATAAATATTTCTTAGAAATGTCAAGTTACTTATATAGTAATCTTTACGTAGCAGATACGTGGATGATATGGCAAGAAAAAAATGCTCGGTCTTATAAATTAAATGATACAAGAATCTGCTTTGCACCTATCCCGAAATTGTTTAAGTATTTTTATAGTACGGATTCTAAATAAGATTGCAGAATTCCAGATTTGAGAGAACAATACAGTCATGCAAAACTTGTTGTCACTCGTAAAGACTATGAAAAAAATATGTAGTGAAAATCTCATATTTTATAGGGAAAAACAAATAAAGGATTCATCTGGAAGGTTTATAATAACATTTATTCTTTTGACAATGCATGAAGATAAACATTTTTTTTTTTCCTGCTAAGTGTACTTCAATTTTTTAAAGTACTCATGACTTCCTTGATTCTTGAGAACTTTAAAGGAGCACATTTTTCATTTTACCATGTTCCCACAGTCAAACTACAGGAAAATTTAAGCAAAAAATGTTATAGGAATGGTATTATTTAAGTATACTCTGATCCCCGCCAAACAATCTAACTGCTGAAACAAACAAAAGATTGATGGAGGCAGAGGAGAAGCCCCCCTCTCTCCATCGTCCTCGAATGTCGCTTGTTTACGCATGAATCCCGTCATTTTAAAGGGTTGCTCATTTCCTCAAGAGGATTTTTTTCCCAACACGCCGAGTTACAGCAGAAAGTTACCCGTAATTTGTTTATGCAATACACCACATTAACTGTAATTAGGTATCAATTAGAGAGCACTAAGAGCCGATTTCGATACATCCCTGGAGATGATGGGGGGTTGCTGGCCTACTATAGATCAGTGATGTTAATGCTGTCCCAGAAAACTTCTGAATTTTATCATTTATGCACTATAAGAAGAGACATGGTTCATCGTGTAATTAAATGTTCGTTTATTTAATAAATTCAATGAAATTTTTGACATTTGAAAGGTCTTGCGAAATTCGAATTCTGCATCTGATGATTTTTCGTTGTTCTTAATTTTCTAATATGATCCCAATTCTCATTAATCTTTAGAATATCTTAGTGGAGGTCAAAATAATGAAATGAAGTAGTTTTAAAAACTGAAGTGCGCTTGTGACATTTGATTTGTAAAAAAAAATTATTTTTTTAATTGATTTTCAAAAATATTTTTTATACAATGAAAAGCAATGATATTTTTTTGATAAAAATAAACGAGTTCAATGTGTATATTTAATGATGAGATGCACTTTTTTAAAAGGTACTTTATATAGTATATATTACAAGATTTACATAGAGACGACAGAAAACTTAACATTTTGCAACTTGGGTTAGGGACGTTCAAAACTTGCTTTAAAGTGCTGCTCCTTATATTGCTGAAAATCAAGACGTCGTTAAAAATTTTAGCATTTTTGGGACAGAAAAAATAGCATTTTAACGTAAATATTTTTGTTTCTCCTAAAAAATTCCTTATACAGAAACGAATGAATTCCTGGCTATGAAATGTCCTCATTGTGGTTGACGATATTACTGAGTATCCTAAATAAGACCCATAAAACTTCATAGCTTAGAAATAATCTCGCAATTTGTTGTAAACTCTTGATAATCTTTTCTTGTACGATTACGACCTACTTATTTAGTGTTTCAAATACGCAAGTAATATCAAAGTTGTAATTCCTGATTTTGTACTATACTGTTTTCGAAACGTAACTTTAAAATTTACAAACACTAAAATGAATTTGTATATATTGCATGTTCGCACAGGGAACTTCACTTGCATCGAGGTGATGTTCACACTGGAACGCCGCTTGGGGTACTACCTTTTTCACACCTACATCCCGACCTGTCTCATCGTCATCATGTCCTGGATCTCGTTCTGGATCCGGGCCGACGCCGTCCCGGCCAGGGTCACCCTCTGCGTCACATCCTTGCTCACCCTGGCCACTCAGCACGCCCAGTCCCAGAAGTCCTTGCCGCCCGTCTCCTACATCAAGGCCATCGACATATTCATGTCCACCTGCACTCTCTTCGTCTTCTCCTCGCTCATGGAGTACGCAATCGTCAACATCGTCATGGGACAAGCGGAGGAGAGGGAGCGAATGACCACCAACCTGCTCAATGACGTGCAGCTCATTCGATTAGAGGTAAGTTCCAAGAAACAGGTCAAAGATCCTTGATCTGATTTCAAATGAAGGAGGTTCGAAGAATATGGCTGCACTTTCAAAAACTGATTACAAATAAAGGAACAAAGATAACTTACCATTTTTATGTTTCATTCAGAAAATAACAAGGTTTTTCTTTTGCAATGTTTTATTGCGCGATTTCAATGTTCGCACCATTAGTCGCTCGCAACGCTCTGAGTCTATACGAGATTTCAATCCACATTCCATGATGCATTGCAGGATCAACATTCTGAATGATCGCTGTAATTCGACTTTTCAATAATCAGTGTCACGAACTGGAGATTGGTAAACAATTTTTTAAACTGGTAGATAACATTTATTTTGGACTGCCCCTTGCTTCCTCCAGAAGAGCGTGAGAATTTTCTAATCCTCACATTCGAGCATTGTGTCGGTTAACGATACCTGATATATGAAATGTTGCCTCACTTAAAAATATTAAGCATTGTAAAAAACTTCCATCAGTCTCTATTTTTTTGTAGCATTTCTTCTGCAAATGTTCGACGTCAAGACTTATCATCAGGCTCATTTAACAATTGTTTATATGCATAAAGTCGTAATCTTTTATGCATTACATCATGCAAAATTGATCTCTGTTATTGTAATTGCTGGGCTGCGCGGTGAATCGATTTACGAGGACTGCGATGAAAGCATTCTTCAATTCGTGTCATGTCATCACAGTTTCTGCTAGCAGGGTCAGAGTTTGTTTTTGACTATACGCCATCATAAATCTCTCGTGCCACTATTAAATTGTGGATCTTGAAGGTGGACTTGGATTGTAAGTAGCCTGGAATTTACGCTATATTGTGTTGCAGATTTAAATTCGATAAACCATGCAACAACTTACACTTGTTCTTGCGGGAATTTTAGAAACGGGAATATTGCAAACGTTGACGTAGCCCATTTTGTTTACATTTTATCAAAAAAAAAAAGCTTTCATTTTTTTATAGATCGTAAAAAAACCATAAGAGAAAATCTGTCTTTGTATATTTTTAATTCATTTTTGAAAGTGCAGCCATACTTATCGGGCCTCCTGTACCGTGTGGCTGGCGAAGACGGAAGGGAGGGGGATACATACATATGAAAAAGAATACTTTTCGAACTGCACTTTAATGGATGCTCTGCATGAAATCTTATGGAAAGAGGATTTTTTACCAAAGTATGTTTCTATGATATATCGCATTATCATCATTAAATGTGTCAAAATATGTGGCATGAGTTATCGAGAAAAATCTCAGGGTGTGGGGTGATTAAAGGTTGTTATCAACATTATTTACCAAAAGCTTGGTTCGAAGCGTTTATTAATTACCGGGCATTAAATTCCTTCAAAAAAGTTAATGGCAATCATAAAAATAATATTTAATTATAAGAATTTTTTTTTCAGAAGAACCAATTGAAACTGTTTCTTTTCATAAATAAACATTTGGCTAATTTAGTGACCAATTCGAGAAGCATAGCAATTTCGAGAAGTATTGTAACTTTTTGAAAACAGATGTGGGGGTTTGAAAATCTGGTTATATTCTTTCGAATTTTGAGAAAGAATCTCGATATGGTTTCAGTCATTTTCAGCCTAAATTTAAATTTGGATTGATTTAAAATGGTTTATATAACTATAACAGATTGCGGGTATTTTTCCTTCGAAACCATCTGATGCTATTGAGCATGAAAAGCCTTCTGGGCGCAATTTGTAGGCAACCGCTCAATTGCAAACGCTGCCGTTACAGCATCATAGTTTTGAGATGAGTGTTATAAAATACATCAATTATTCAATCTATATAATTTTAGATTTATTTATAGAATTTTTTAACTTTCATTTTTACTTCAGGGCATTATAAAATTCACCAAAAACTTAAATTTTGTCAACCACTGTTGTTAAAAAAAACATTAAATAATACAACTAAATTTAATTCAGAGTAGATAAAATTTCAAATATCTTGTAATCTAAAAGTATTCTCGGGATGCTGCTCTAAAATTCCCTCCTAAAAAAGGAAATTCTGTATAACCAGGAAATTATTTTACCCAGCTTTTCAGATATTTTGCAGATGAGAGGGCTGGTTTTTTATTTCTCTGGAGTTTGACTGCTTTTTCATCCTCTCAACATCAATAAATCTAGCGATCAGATATGGAGTGAAACACTAGTATAGAAAAATAAATTTATATCAGCTTAATTGAAAGTAGTCATACAGTGAATAAAAAAAAGGACAAGTAATCATATACGGTACTCAATCTAATAGGACCCCATTAGCTGATCCCTTTATCTTTAGAGGTAAGCATATATATTTACAAAAATTATTACCTAAGTATTTATTACAATTCCCGGTATTTAAGTTAACATTAAGTTGACTTTCCCATTAATGCTAATTCATAAAATATTTCTTGACACATTAATTTAACTGATTCAGTAATGAAGCTCCAAATGCCTATTATTTATACAATGTTAGACTGCCTCGAGGAAGATTTCCTAATCAAAGGACATTTTTTTCTCTAGGATGTCTTTGACTGGTTTAAAATAATGAAATTAAAAACTTCACTTCTCTGTAAGTTTTATACACTAAAAAATTAATAAGTGAACATATATATATTAGAAAGTCTCGCTACTACTCGCTTTCGCTCGCCAAATCAAATATTGTCTTCTAATCATGTTTATCCTCAGGGGTTCTCTAAGAGATTGATTCCTTCCCACCAGACAACAAAAGTAAATGGAAACAACCTGTTTTAAAAATATCATGAACAAAGAAGCTCAGTTTCAAATTTATAAAAAAGAAATATCTTAGTTAAATTCAGAAGAAATCTCATCATAGTTTTAATTTTTTCGGCAGAAATAAAGAAATAAAACATGAAATTTTAAAAAAAATTAAACAAATTAAATAAAAACTTTCTTAAAACCAGTAAAAGATACTTACTAATACAATAATTCATGTTATTAAATTTTTACGAAGGTCATCTTAAAAAATAATGTTTTTCATGCTACCTACTTTAGCCTAGATTCTAATTCCAGTTCTAGATTTCGCTCTGGGAAGTGTTAGACAACTCACCGTGTGAAAATATTGTTCGTTGATCATTAATTTCTTTCTTTGATTTAATTTATCATTAAAAAATTTAATTTAAGCTCAGTCTTCCTTCGATGTTTTTCTTCATCTGATATCGCTTGGCACCCTATTACTATTTAAAAAAAACATTTTACAGTTGACATGTGCATTTTCTTAGGTATTCAGACTATTTCTAAATCATAAATGGAATATTTCCGTTAATCGAAAAAGGTAAACAAACTAGAAAACTATTTATTAATGTTGCTACAAATGGTGTGTCTAAAAGAAGAATTAACAAATAATATTGTTTTAAATTCCTTTGCTGTTAATTTGGTTTCAATTAAAGCTTTATTTTTCCTTTTTTGCCACCATTTCACTATGGTGTACTATGGTGTAATGTCTACTATGGTGTAATAATAATTTTCTTTGAATATTTCAAACAATGCCGCCAAACCAAACCTCAAATGAAATACGTCAGGTGACATCCATTAATCAAAAAGCAAATAAAACACAATGTTTACATAATATATATATATATACACTGGTGTGCAAAACTTAAGCAAGAAGTCCTTTTTTTGGTCATAACTCCACGAGAAATCATCTGAGAAACATGAAATTCAAAAATGAGAGACAGCATTTTGTTATTAAACGATGACGAAAACATAGTTGCGCAAAAATGAATGCATATAGTATGGAATCAAACAAAAAAAAAAAGGTTTTATTGAACTAATAATATCACTACAGATGATTGTCTGTCCAGGAGGAAGAACAACAAGCAGATAATCCTTAGTATGGGATATGTACTCCCCTTACTGTAATGGTTGCTTCGCACCGTCTCTCCACACTCAGCACCAGATCGTCTAACAGTTTTTGAGGTAAGAGTACCCATTCCTCAATCAGCATCAGCAGACCGGTGTGGTCGTGCACTATCATCCATAAAAACGAACTCTGGTCAAATATTACCTCGAAACAGACGCCCATGGCGAAGGATCACCTCCTTACAATAGCGATATCCGGTTACAGAACCTTTGTCGAAAACGTGGAGCTTAGTCCACCCGTTCAGCAATTATGCCTCCCTAATGGCAACTCCAGGACCACTTTAGCGGTCTTTTCCTGTGATGTTAAGGGGGTGAAACCGTGTCCCGGCCTCTCTCTAACAGGCTTTGAGAATCACTTGGGGCACTGAAAGGATTCTCATCCGTAAAGAGTACATGACTCCATTGATGAGATCTCCAGTTTTTGTGCTCTTTACACCACTCTAAAAGGTGCCACAGATAGACAACTTTCAAAGGTATGCAGCGTTCAAGACGGTGGGTGAATAGGCCACCTTTGTGAAGGCTTCTGGCCACAGTAAACCGCGACACTTGTCGTCATGTTGCTGTACACAGTTGGTGAGCAATGGTGCTTGCTGACTGACATTGGGTTCTTTTCGCCTACAGGACGATATATTGGTCATCCACTGCAGTTCTTTCCCTAGGGTGGCCACCACCAACCTTTCTAACAACTGTATCTATGGTTTGGAAGGCTTTTCAAGGCGTGCGAAACGTCAGTTTTGTTGATTCCGAACTCTTCAATTATGTATGTAGTTAGTGTGGCTCAGAGATAAAGTATGAGCTTGCAAAGCACTAGGTCGAGGATTCGAATTCCAGCCAAGCGTCATTATATTAAAGGTTGAACTTTCCCAAGCAGCAAAAGATCGTTGGCCAACCATTGGCCAAGCATCGCCCCACGGAACGAGCGAGATTGGGGCGAGATCGCCTCCGATCTCGCCCCGACATTGATCATGTCCCCCGGCGGTTCGCCGCGCGATGGTCGCCCCGACTTGTTTTCGTCGAATTCGCCGATCCTTTGGCGACTTGTTATTATCACGGGTGACGTTATACCAAGCATTTCGCGACCTGTTTTATCAATGGGCGACCCAATACCAATCATTTCCCCATGTGTTTTAACAATCGGCGACCCAATACCAATAATTTCCCCATGTGTTTTATCAATGGGCGACCCAATACCAATCATTTCCCCATGTATTTTAGCAATGGGCAACCAAATACCAATCATTAGGCAATTTATTTCTGAACACTTGATGGTGTCAAATTGAAATATTAGTTTAATGGTTATTCAATTTTCTCAAACTCTAGAAACTAGTGTCATAATATTTAAAACTATCATACTTTCAAAATTTTGTCAAAAGACTGAAAATACGAGATATTTTGAATAGTTTACTTTTCTTTTTTACCTATTAATAATAGTGTTTGTTACTTATTTTGATAAATTTAAAATTCCATAAAATACTTGATTTTGATAAAAAAATTCATGGAAAATGTCATACTAACAATTCTTCCAACTTTTTTTAACTATTATTATAGCATAGATTTTACCACAATCTTACCCTATAAAATGTTTAAATGACATTTTTTTACTGCTCTTTAAAAAAATAAACAAATGTTAAAATTATCTGAAATAATTTTAAATTTGATCCCCTGAACATCTATCTACATATAAGATTTATTTCCTTCATTCCTATTTATTTTCATTGTTTAATGGATGGGAAGAAATAACATAATCATAGTTTCAATTATGTAATTAATCAGTATGATTTTAACTGATATTAGAAATTTAAAAGTAGATGTATTATATATATTGCCTATATCATCTGTTTTTAAAAGCTATTTTATAAAAATTCGAAACTAAAATATATATAATTCTTATTAAAAAAATATTTTTTTTTACTATACACACTTTTATATTGCTTAATGTGAGTAATAAACAAATAATTCCTAAAGAATAATGAATAAAACACAAATTCCTATTTTAACACCCTAAAATTTAATGCATTGGTTAAAAATAGTTTAAAACACTAAATTATATAATTCCTATTATATGTTTCTTCAATAGAAAATATTTTACAAGCACAAATTAATAAGTTACTTTAAATTTCTAATATTTTCATAATTTATGTTTAGTGAGGTTTAGATTTGTCGCAAAATAACCAAATTTGATCTATGATTAACTCTGAATATTTGAAAAATATGTTTCACAAAAATTCCATGCACAAAAATACAACACTTCTTTCACTTATACGAAATCTTATTTATTATTAACTTACAAAGTTACTTTATAGTGTAGAAATTTTATACCTCCTTACAAATGTTAGTGTTAGCTAATGTCCAATTGATAACATTTTACAAGCACAAATTAACAATTTACTTCAAATTTCTAATCTTTTTAAATCTATGATTAGTTTGGTTTTGTTTCAGGGCACAAGAACCAAATTTGATCTATGATTCTCTGAATATTTCACAAAAGCTCCATACCTAAAAATGTAAACACTACTTTCAATTATACAAAATTTCTTTAGACAAATATTTTTTTAATTATTATTTTCCCCTCTTTATCTTTAGGAGAAAAGAAAAACAACTATGCAAAACAATTTATTTACAAAGACCTTCATTAAATAATATTTTAGAAATACAAAGTAAAATAATAATTTACTTGAAATTTTTTACTGAATTTTCTGTAATGACTTATACACCCAAGCAAAATCCTGAAACTATGACTTATAATTTACAAGAATAAATAATATTGACACAAAGTCATTTATAAAAAATTTATTTAAACTTTATTTATTATGTAATACTTGAAGAGTTTGAAATTTCTATAAATCCACACACATTTATATAAATATTATATATATGTATAACTGAATCTTCAGCTACATATAAAGAATTATACATTTATTTATACATTTCATTTTTCCTTTTTGATTACATTTGATGAACCTAGAAAACAATTATAATAGTAATTGAGATTTCGCTTCATTTAAAAGTACAAATAAAACATTTGTTGACAATTGGAGATGAGTAATTAACAAGCGAAAGTCTTATAGAACTTCATAAGCATAATATTTTTGTTCTGATACTGGACTGTGTAAGCAAACTTTATAATAATGTTTAGGAAAATAAAAAATAAAAACTCTAATGGGAGTAAAATTTATGTTACTGCTTTATGAAATGTGAAATAATTTGAAACTATTCATATAAGAGTACTCAAAAGTGCCTGCATAATCTCAAGTTTTAAAGATTTTTTTTATTTTTTGAAGTTTAAAATAAATACATTCTGCTAAACTTTTTTTTAGCCTCATGTCAAAATAAAAATAATTACACAAATGTTATTTCAATACCAAAATATAAAAATGTTATTTAATACTTTATTAAACTTCTTTCATAGAAAAATTGTAAATGAAAAGGAAAATTAACTAAGCTAAATAGAATTAAAATCACTTGAATTGTCAGTCTGAAAAAATTATAAGGTTGCCATTAAAAAAAAATTATTCAAATTATATAGAAAAATAAAAGTTGTACAAAACAAAATTTATGCCTTTCTAATTAAGGCAAATAAGTTTTCAGATAAAAAAAAAATCAGAAATTAAAATTTACCTACTTGTTATTCAAGCCTATCACATTGCAACATTTTGAAGTTTTACTACATTTTTCACGAAAAGACATTACATATTTTGGCACTTTAACACATACATCTGATAAATCCTTGATTGCTTCCACTGCTCTGAGTAATTGCAACTGACCAGAGAGAAATTTTGTGATTTGGAATATCTTCAATTCTAAACAAGTTCTTAAGATATAAAGTGAATTGGGACATATAATTGTCTCTCATATAATTGTTTTAAATTTCCTTCTGATGTTCCAAGTAGGTAGAAACCATACTCCGTCACATTAATTATAACTTCCAATATTTTGCTCTTTTTTGAAGTCAGGAATAGAAACTTGCACAGTAGTTTCCAAAAAAATAGTGAGAAAAATTTTTTTGTTTATATTTATAGATCAATTTTAAAATTTATTTTATCTTTAATTGCATTTTCAGTTTTGAAACAAAGGTTGCACAAAATTTTTATTTCATTGAATGAGAGATGTATTTCATACTTTGCCAGGTTGTCATTTGGCATTCTATAGAATGCTTAGAAAATGTATGAAATACAAATTGTTTCATACATTACTGGCTTGTTTTAGGCATTATATACAATGCTTGGGCATTCTATAGAATACTGGATTTCATATTTTGCTGGTAATACATATAAAGAATTATACATATACTTTTCTTCAAATTCACTCTTCTTTTTGCAGATTTGATGAACCTAAAAAACATATTCCTTAATTAGAATAATGATTGAGCTTTCACTTCTTTTAAAAGTACAAATAAAATATTTGTTGACAATTGGAGATATGTAATTAAGGAGTAAAAGTCTTATAGAACTTTATAAGCTTGATAATGTTTTCAATCTGATAATGAACTATATAGGCAAATATTATAATAATGTTTAGGACAATAGAGAAAAATAATATAAACTAATGGGTGTAAAATTTATGTTACTATTTCATGAAAGGTGAAATAATTATAAACTATTCACATAAGAGTATTGAAATATAACTACATAATTGCAAGTTTTAAAGATTTTTTTTTTGAAATTTACAATAAATATATTCTGCTAATCTATTTTTTTAGCCTTATGTCGAAATAAAAATAATAACACAAATGTTATTGCAAAACCAAAACATAAGAACGCAATTTAATATTTTTTTTTAACTTTTTTCATTAGAAATTGTTGTTAACAAAAGGAAAGGCATTGTAAATGAAATGGAAAAATATCTGCAATAATTTAAGAACACACACACAAAAAAAGATAAGAAATAAAATCACTTGAAAAGAATACAAACAAGAAAAGAAATGATAATGGTCGCTTACGCCTAACGCTAATAATATCACGTGCAACTCCATGTTTCAGGTAAGCAACAAGTTCAAACGGCTTCAACAAAAATAAAATTTTTTATTCACTATTTAGAATAAATAATATATTATTTACAAATATATAATAATAAATACTTTACACTTACCAAGTTTCTTGAAATGACAGTACGTTGCTGGTTGAATTTCAAAATCCAATACACGCCAGGTGATTCATGGGAAATTTCTAAAAAAATATGTTCGCATAGCGCCGCCTAGGAAAAACAACTTTTCCGACATCGAGGCGACTATGGGCCGATTGCTCTGAGCCGGTCTTTTTCACTAAATCGCCGTAGGAGTTCGCCCCGATGAAAAAGCGATCTTCAGAGGCGACAGAAAAAAATATGGTCAGAATCCGATGTCGCGCCAATGCAAAGGTGACATTGGCAAAATACGGGCGGTGTATATCAGATGGATGCGATGCTTGGCCAATCGTTTAGCGACTTCTCTTGCTGCTTGGGTTAATTTAAATTTCTTGTTATTCATTTGGTAATGTTCTAAAACTTTCTATAAACTTCTGTATAATTCTAGATTGTTTTGTAAAGGTATAAATTCTGAGTTCCACAGAATTTATACCTTTACAATACCTTTCAGTTCTTCTCTTGGATGTTACGAGTTGCTTAAAGCCAATAAACTTGATATAATGTTACTTTGTGACCTGTTATTCTTTGCATCTTTGTGACAATATGTATAGAAGTGTGTGTGTGCGTTATTCAATTAAAATTGAAGAAATCTGTTTATTCAGTTTTCGCCTACACTGGCCTTTTAATAATCTAATCAAATTATATTCGCTGTGTTTGAATACTATTGTAAAATAAGAACCAATTTATTTCCTTTTCTCTTGCAGGGCTCCAGTCGAATGCCGAACGGAACCAAAATGGGCCGATCGTCCTCTCTGCGTCGTCGGTCGGAGTCTCTGGAAAGACGGGCCCTCAAGATAGACAAGTTCTCACGAATTGTCTTTCCGCTTTTGTTCGTCATCCTCAACGTAGCTTACTGGTCCTACTATCTTAGATAATGACACGACTCTCATCACTCCTTCAAAGAGGCTAATATCACTTTCGAGCGCAGTCTGAATATTGCCAAAAATTTCTACTTCATCAGTGCCGGAAAAGAAAATTTATTAATACTTCAAATTAGCTTTTTTGCTAGTTTGTTCTGTAAGCAAATTGTTTTATTCGTTAAAAAAATCTATAATTTATCTGTAAAAATTTTTTTTTTCCTTTTTTTAGTTATAGAATTTTGAATAGGTTGTAATTGTATATTTTAATAATTCGTCAAAATCAATGACGTTAGATAATTCAGTATAATATTTATTGCTGAAATGCTAATGTTATAGATGCCATAACTACTCAACCGCATTTCCACTCTATTAAATAAAGCTGTCACTTTTGTTGGATAGAAGCTGTCAGGTTTTATATGGAGGCTTCATTTCTTTCATTTATCTACAGTTAAATATCGAGAATTAAATTATAATTAATATTCATTACGTAGATATTAATTGAATCAATAAAATTAATTTTACACTTATTAATTTGGCAGCAGTACTTATTTAAATTATTAAATGTACAAAGAACCGTAAAAAATAGCTCATACATTTTAGTTGATAAAACATGCAGAGTAAAATTTTGTAAGGAGTTGGGGTTTGTTTTTGGAAATATCGCTCAATATATGATCTTTGCTACACTGTTTCCATGACATAAATCAGGTTGATTATTTCCTCATTTATCCATACATTCAGTAATCTCCTTTTCATGCCTAAGCTATTTCCAAGAAAATAAGCCTTCACGCTCGACAGGTAGAAATATGGTGTCGATAGATGAGACTGCATGAGGATATAGCATCAATGTTCCTTCCCAGTTATTCCAGATGGCCAATCTTCTGAATTACCATTTTGTTATGATTCAGCTTAATATCCCTTGGGGTAACTGCGGTCTTTTTTTGTTATAAGATACACTGCCAAGGGTGAACAGTCTTTCTTTTCATAATAGTCGTTCCCATTTCAAAAGCGTATGAAAATCACTTCTTGCGAATCCCCAAAAATGACTGCTATCGAATAATTGCTGACCTGCTAAGATGCGGCATCTTCCAACACGAAAGTCGTAAATGCTTGCTTTCAGGAACTGTGAAGAGAAATTCGAACCCCGCACTTGGCATAGCAGGATGTTCATGCTAATTAACCCTAGGTGTTTTCTGGCGATGAAAGCAACAAAATTATAGATGTAAATGAAATGGTAAAAGACCGCTGTTTTTGCTCATTAAATTGATGAATACGAAGATCTTTGTATGATTAATAATAAAAATAATCAAGCATTTAAGAGCATATATTTAGTCAGGAAAAATGTACAAATAAATGTGAAAATAAGTTTGCAATTGATTTTATTTTGAATTTTAATTTTTAATTATTTAATAGTGTAACTGTTTAATAGGTGAGTATAGTCAGAGTGATATTGCCTCTGTGTAAAAATAACTTCCGTCACTCAATTTTCATTCTATGACCAAAACTGCGCATCTTCGCTTCCTTCATGGTGCCAAAAAGATGGATCAAAGAACTCAATTTTTATACATCCAACTTTGTACGGACTGCGAAGAAGAACATTCTTATTTTAGAATAAGACTAACTGGTAGTATTTTTGTCTGTGGAACTGAAACATTTCTATGAAGCACGGATGTGTACGATTAACAGTAATGTAGTGAGAATTTTTGATGTGATGTTTTTTAATCAATCCTTTTCTGCGTAGATTGTACTTAGATAGTTTCATTCGAGATTGTTCAATAGTTTTATATTATTTTGTTTTATCTCACTATTTTAGAAGTTCTATTGATTGAGAAAAAAAAAATAACTGATTTATTTTTAATTAAAAATAACAATAATGAATAATAGACTCATCAATGCAATAAACATTCTTATTTTAGAATAAGACTAACTGGTAGTATTTTTGTCTGTGGAACTGAAACATTTCTATGAAGCACGGATGTGTACGATTAACAGTAATGTAGTGAGAATTTTTGATGTGATGTTTTTTAATCAATCCTTTTCTGCGTAGATTGTACTTAGATAGTTTCATTCGAGATTGTTCAATAGTTTTATATTATTTTGTTTTATCTCACTATTTTAGAAGTTCTATTGATTGAGAAAAAAAATAACTGATTTATTTTTAATTAAAAATAACAATAATGAATAATAGACTCATCAATGCAATAAAAATCATTACTTTTTAAAAAATTTATATTGTAAATTAAATTATAGAAAGAAAATAAATGGAAATAACCAAGTAAATATGACTTTTTTCTAACATTTTAATTCCTGGATCATTTTAAACAGATGTAAGATATAATTTTCTTTAAACTTCAGATATCAATCACGTTGATGTACAAAGGATATAACGAACAATGATTAAATTTCTTTAAGATTTTATTTAAATTTTAATTCTAATTCTGAATATTATAATGAATAATCAACCAGACCGTTTAATTTGAATTTGTGAAGTATATAGTATCTGAATCAACGGTTCTTTATTTTTCGATTTGAGAATAGTTTCGTTGCTATGGTGTTAATGCAAAATTTCAACAGAGTGTTAAAAAATTATTCCCTCCCCTCCAAAAAAAAAAAAAAAAAAAAAAAACAAGATAGCATAAATGGCAAAATATTCCATGATTTTCACTTTTGAGAGAGATAATTTTTAGCATCAATTAATTTAACAAACATAATAACCATTTCATAAAATTTTCTGCACTTCAATGTCTCACCGCCTTTAATGAGGCTTTCAATGCAATTTCTTAATATGCCTTGATTGTTAAAGCAAAGAAACAAGTCAGAAACAGCAGGGTGCCCTAAGACGGTATGCAAGCTTTGGATATCTATTATAAGAATAATTAATAATACGCAGCAAAATTTAATTTTTAAAATTAATAAACAAATTTGCACTTATCTCAGTGTGTGGGCTATCCTCAATGGAATGATAGTTAACAAAATTTAGAACAAGGAGATATTCATTCAGATTTCCGGATTTCTTTTTTTTGCAGAAACCTTCTATGCATTCCATTTATAATACAAGATCAGCTACAATAGAAGTTTGCATTGGGTTTTGAATGAACCCAAATGCCAATTGATATAATTGATGATGTTTATAATTCCATATGCTGGCTGGTAATAGCGTGCCTAAGAAAGAATGACTATGAATTTGAGCATTTCAATAACTTTTTAGAACTTAGCATTGGTGCTTTAATATCTTCCAAAACCAAAAAGAAAATGAATGATCATCCAGGAGTGAGAATCTCACTTCAGTGAGTTCTGGAAATCAAGAAGTTTAAACGCAGAAAAAAAAAATTAAAATTTCTAATCGGATCTTACATTGATTGTTTTCGTTGATATTTATAAATAATTGATATTTTATAGCTGAGGAAAAAGTAATAGAATTTTTACAGTGTGTCATATTCTTAGCAAAACCCATAAGAAATACTTGCTGTAATAAATTGCAAACAAAATTAGAATATTCTTCGATACGATATGATGCGGCCCTCACAGAGATATCCTACAGGCTTATTTTTTCAGTTATAAATTCATATTTTATTATGTGTTTGTGTGATTCTTGCATATTTTTCATAAAGCTGGTTAAAGGATGGTTTTGCATAACTTAACTGTGATAATTCTTTGTGATGTAAAATACATTGTATCTTGAAAATTTAATGTGATATTTTATTTCTTTGTTAGTATTTGACAATGTGGTGGTTTTAATTTATTTTAATTGAAAAGTTACATGTGAAAGCATGAATTGTTCAATGGTGCCAATAAAATGTAAAATAAAAATCAAAAGTTATTTTTTATGCCTTTCACAAAACGGCTTTACAAACACATTCCGAATGTTTTGAACTGTGAAAATGACAATATTTTTAAATAATTATCGCATTATTTCTTTATCTTAATTTTAACTTCAACACAAACTACTTAAAATTTTTTAAAAGAAATGCAGAATGTTAAAACATGACTTTATTTGGTATTTATTTCATTCTCCATATGCAAGGGAAAAAACTTTATTATTATTTAGAAAAATTGTTAATAATATACTCAAGTGTCTTGAAAATTAATCAGATTTTTAAAAGACTATTTTTAAGAGAAGTTTTTTTTTATCTTCCCTTTTATTAGTTTATATTGTAAATATTCAATTTGAGGGCTTATTAAATAAGTGATTCATATAAACAGAATAAGGAATTTCTTACTGTTTTAAATATAAAAAAATTGCTGCATAAAATAATGAAAACAATATGACAGACAGATTATTATCCGTTAAAAAAAGGGACTCTCATTCGCTTGGTATTCTGGTATTGGACTCTCATTCTTAGTTGTATGAACAGTTTCATTGGACACATTGCAAAATTTATTCAGGCAGAACAGAATAAAACACATGTTCAGATAGAAATATAAAGTTCAGAAATGCGAATTGCTAAAGACTACAAGTTTCTCCAGCGAGGGCTGAAATATATGATGCTGAAATTAACTCTGCACAAGCTAACTTTATATAATCAGATGATCTTAATGTTGTCAGTGGTGAGAACAATTTTGAAATATTTCTCAATGGCCGCTCCACGTCATGTTAAGAAGATTTTAAGCTGAATCTTAAACCAATTAATAAAGAAATGAGAATAGTCGACTCGAAGCTGGGAAACATAGTAGAAATGGTGTACTAAAGATGATTAAATGAATCGCGAATCGATAGGATTTCTGAGGGAAAAACGCTTGATGATTTCGTAATCGTACCTCGATCTGAAAGGCCGATTATATCTGTGATTAGATGATTACCAGAAGTGCTAGAGTAGATAAAATTAAGAATGCACTCGGAAACGATTGTTTGTTTAATGTAATAAAAGTTGTACAGTTAATTCATTTTAAAACAAAGAATCCACTACCTCTACCTACCAACTGGAAAATAATAGAGGAATATGGATAATATGGACTGTTCGCTCCTTTTTGTGCTTATGGATAAAAATAGAGATATTTCTACTTAAAACTGATAACATTCCATTTGTTGCCTTTAAGACCACAGTGGTATTGTACTTGCCGCAGTTTCCAGTTAATATTAATGTTGTATCAACTGTCATTATTTGGTTACCATTAATAAATTTCTAATTCTTATAAACGATGTTTACGTTTAAAAATTCCATTCAGAGGATGATTTAAAACATTTATGACTATCATCAAATATCATAAAAAATATAACCACTTTTTTTTCCAATTTCTTAGTATTTTACTCATTTGTTTTCCTCCTTAAATAACAGAATTATTAAAAAACCAAATGTTTTGTATCGGAGTTCTCCAAAACTAGTAAGTTCTAGAAGTAGAATAACCTTAACAACAAAACCACGAATAAAGAGAGTTCTTAAATAATTCAGTACTTTAGTATAAGCAATATATGTTTTCATATTTCATACAAAATTCAGGAGAGAAACGCATAAATATATAAAAGGCTCGTCATACTTGCTTTCATAGAGATCGTTCCACCTCCTTCTCTATGGAGCCGTAAATAGAGAATAAAAAATTCTGAAGAATGATAGAACTTCTTTCAGCCAGAAAAAAATATATCAGTGAAGAAAGCGTTCCGTTTATGCAGTAAAAGTTTGCCGATGAAAGCCTAAAGAATGACATCATGTGGACACTTAAGTGACAGAAGTTCAAATATTTTTTTTCTGCCTTAAGTTTTTAAAGCAAATTTGCTCTCATTTTATAAAAGGAAGTTTTCTAAAGTTTTTTTGACATCCTTGAGTGCATAACGCTTCATTGGCACAAAGGAAAAAATAACTTTGCACAGAAATTCAGAAATTATATTCAGGGCTTAATTTATCAAAATATGCTGTTCTGAATTTCGGAATGAAATGTTTATTAAAATGACTTTCACTCAGTGCCGAGATTTGAAGGTGATTGATATATCATTTTCTTTTTTCATTAACCATAGAATTACAACTCAACAGTAACGAGTTAATTTTATGAAATGGGGAGTTGAAAAAATATAAATGTGATTTTCGTTCTTTATTTGGTGGCAAGATTCTTCTCCTATATTCTTCTCCTATACTAGCAATGCATCCTTTCATACCGCAAGCGATGATGCAATGGAACGAAATTCTCCGTGGAGTAATTGGAGATCGTGCATATTAGATATGCAAGGATATTCTACTGTTACAGCAGCTATGCAATCATTTAGTACTTTTTTTGCAACATATTAGTTTGTACTGTCAATGTTATTCATTCTTTTTGGAATTTTATTAACATTTTTTCTAAATCTTTCTCCTATAAAAATATAAGTCAAAAAGTGTTGACTTATATTTGACTTTGGGTTGTTTCTTCCTTTTTCATTATATTGTTGATATGTCACTTAATTTTACTGGCAATTAAAAAAATTCAAGAACATAGGGTTTTGGTATAATTTATAAGAATAGAACAAAATCTCAAAAAAATTCAATGAGCTCTTTTTCATATTTGCATTGTAAATTGCTTCTTTTTATTGAAATTGTCACTTGCACCTAAATTTTTAATTTATTCATTTTTACAAATAAATTCTTCTGCTTTTAATACAAGCTTCGAAAATTTCAATCATGAAAAGAGGCTTGCAACGTGATGACTGATTTTTATATTGCTTGGTGTATTGATTTTAAATAAGGCATTCATTTTTATTAGTAACATAAGAACTTTTCAAAAAAATGTGCTTGAATATAAAACTTTCCTTCACTGAACTTTTGTTTCCAATGCCTTCCTACGAGACCAATACTCTTCGATTCAGAGATTTTTCTTATCCCAATTGTCTCACAAGATGCAAGAGTGCCTTGCTTGTTGCCAAGAAACATGGAAAGGGCTTTTGGCTACTTTGTATCGTTCATCCTTTATCTTTATATTTCAATTTCGTGTATATCAAGCCTAAATTCTTCTAAATTTCCTTTAGTTATACAGGATGCCTCAATGGCACTGAAGTGTACTCTGCCATTATGCAAAAATGTTGCTTTGGGCTTCTTTTTGAAGAGTCAATAAAAAGTGTTTGTTCGCGCCATACTGTATATTTTATAACTCCATCAATCCAGAGACATTGCTGCAGTAAACCGAAGTCACTATCCTGTCAAAAGTAATACTGAATAAAAATTGTTTCTCTCTTTTTAAACCCAGAGAAAAAAAGTTCCAGGAGGCAATAAATTCTTTTCTTTTAGAATAGACTCATAAGATCTATTTTGAAGTGAAACCTGTTCAAATAAATCTTCTTCCATTTTGAACACATTATTATTTAAAAATTGTTTTTTATTCGCTCTAAGACTACCTAAAATATATTGCTTATATCAAAATATATGTGTATATGAAAACCAAAATTTTCAGTTTATGAAAAAAAAAAAAAATAGTACGTAATGGTATTTTGTGACTATTTTTCAGAAAATCAGCATTGGAATACTTCATAAGTGATTTTGAACCGTATAAATCTAAAATAAGAATTCAATTAAAAAAATAGCTCTGATAATGATATTTAAGTTATTTATTTTTAGTAATGAATATATATGAAATCATAACACAAGAAGATGTATTCAAAATGAAAAACGCAGGATATTGTTACAAATCTGTAATGTTCCTTCCCAGGACAGGTAATTCCGTCGTAAGAAAGATTACGGTCAGCTCTATTGGATGCTGACCGGATGTCGAATGAATAATCTCCGGGCTTGGCGACAAACTTAGTAATTATTTGGCGACTTGGCGACGAATTTGACGACTTTGGGGACAAGATGGATGATTCTAGAAACTTCTGGAATTTTGGCGAAAGGACCAATGAGAAGCGAGCTATCCTTGATTGTTGGAGAACCTACTCTGTCCTCTTCCGGAAGCTATATAAGACCGGCTGTCCAAGCCAAAGTCAGTCGTACAGTTAGAGTTGGATCAGTGAAGCAAGGCGCGAACGTTGAGTGGTTCTTAAGTTATTAAGATATATAATTAATTATACGATTGAGCCGTGTGACAAGTCTTGAAGACAAGCATTGAAGCAGCATCGAGTCACGTGCTGAGTTGTCAGTTCTATAATACTGAGTCGACATTGGGTACAGCTAAGGCAAAGAGACATTGGAGAATGACAAACGTTTGCAGAGACTTTAGTGAATAGCTACGTAGAACCTCTCCTCCTGCTGAGTTCTGTCTGGCCGCTTTGTGTATTGTGGTTATTGTTTACAACCGAATATTACTTGTTGGCTATTGTTTGATGTAATTTCTGCTGTGCGTTGCTTGTGCACGTCTCGGCTGAGTATTTGTTGTCTGTGTATTCGTGTTAATAAACGGTGTTATTTGTTGTTGCTGATTGTGTTACACCATACACCCACAACAAGCGAACCCTTCGTTGATTTTCCAATATTTAATTATCTATTTGACGATCTTAGAAGAGTAGAAAATATAGAAATGGTAACTGCAACAATATTCAAATTCATGTACATTGTTAATTTTTAAATACAAAATACATTCTCTGAATATGACAGTAATTGGAATAAATCATATAGATAAACATGATAAACATTTCTGCATTTTTCATGTTAGCTGAATGCATGCTCTTAACATGTGATATGACATCATGTTCTTTTCCGTTCAATAAAATTCACAAGGAATTCTAATATTAAATTTTTGCAATTCATTTGGCATCTCCGAAAGCGGAAAAAATAGAGAGTCTGATAGAGTTGTTCTGCAATGAAAGAAGTTACTACTGTAAAGAATTGAGAAACAAAAATGGATTGCGGCGTAGATATTGCCTAAATTATTAAAAAGTAGCAATATGAGGATAAATAAAGTACATTATATATAGAATTAAATTAATTCATTGAAACGTTATACATTATTATATTATATTTCAGTTAAAATAAAAACGATTACTGTTTTATGGTCAGTACTATATGCAAACGTTTCAGGTAAAAGGAAATGAACAACCATGAAATATAACCATAATTTACACAAAAAAATTGAGGTGCTGAGAAATATAAATATATTAAGTATTCGAACAGATATGAATTGAATGATACATAAATAATTACTAAATTATATCACAATTTTACAACAAATTAAGAAATTCAATAATTAATTTTATAAAAAATGGGTATATCATCATGTATTAAATAACAATGTTACAATTATATAGCATACTATTTTTTAGATAAGGAAATTATTAAATGCAGGATTTTTCTTCATTTTCAAAAACATTTTTTTATATTGTTCATTCAATAATTTGTACATATTTGCAATATTAATGTAAAAATAGTGAATAACAATTTAGAAAATCATTAATGCTATAAATATCCATATAAATGCATTTTGCTAATTTAAGTCGATATTAAAATCAATAACCTTATCAATTAGTAATACGAATTCTATACTCATGATAAAATAAGAATAATTAATTGGTTCACATATTTATCTGAGAAAAAGTCAATAGAATTTTAAACGTTTCTGAAAAATATTGGGTATAAAATATCTAATATTTATCAAAAGTTTAATGTGATAGAAAACAACCAGAAAAGTTTTGGAATTTATAGCATTTCTACGTATCTTAATTATTTTTCATGGAAACATTTTTGCTCTAAATCTTACGCACATTTTTCCTCCAATCGCAACTCTAAAACAAATAAAATTTCCAAGATAAATATCTTCAAAATTATGAATGGAGTCGAAATTCTCATAAAGAAAACTTTGAATCTTAAGGAAAAGAAATAAAAGTGATGTCGACTAAAAATCACTATAAGATATCACTAATAAACTTTAATTGGATATTTTCGAACATTTCTGAATCACCAATAGCATTTTTTTTTTTTTGCTTTGATAAAATAAATAATTATCAAGATTTACGGTATTTATCATTTGACAGTTTCTGAAAATGCATAGCTTTCAGTAATTTATTTAAAAATGCAAATTCGTCACAAAATGGATCGTTGTTAAATGAGTGGATATGTCTATGAAATTTCCGAAAATTTAAAATTCAGGAACTAAAGCTATAATAAAATCTAAAAAGAAAGCACGCTAATATCGATAATTGCATTCCATCTCAAAGAAAGAAAAGAAGGCGTAAGAACTTTAATCCATTCTTATTCTTTCGCCAGAAAGTATTTCTTTTTTTCCATCCAAAGTAAATGGAAGCTCCTTTTTATTGTCATCCCCGTGTGACTAATTTTCAGGATCCAATATTAAAAGCAAATGGCAAAAAAAAAAAAAAAAGAGTTCTTCAGATGACTGGCGAAATAAATAAAAAAATGGTATCCAATTAAGAAAGAATCTTTCTTTATTTCGGTACTTTAAGTTCATCCATTCGATAGTTCCCGCCATTTGATACATTTTTCACGATTCAATAGAACGCCAACGAAATGATGGAAGGGATTAAACTGTCCAAAATTATTTCTGGCAAAAAAAAAGATTATTGTTTCTGGAAAAGCATCGAGAGTAAAGGATCAAAGGCGGAAAGATTACGCGAATGGTTGAACTAATGATAATTCAAGAATATTTTTAGAGCTCAAAAATATTTCGAGCTATCAGTGTGAGAGATTTTGAAAAAGGGTAGGAATTTTTTTCACCTAAAATTATGTTATAGAAGTATCTAAATATCTAGAAAGAAATTCTAAAGAAGATATTTAATATTATTGGAATACATTATCCTTCTTTAGAATGCAAAATTTACGTTATAAAGCTGTGAAATATTTTTTGTGCAATATTTTCATTTACTATGGACTTTTTAAAATGTATTAATCTGTTTTAATGCAGAAATTACTCTTCTACCAAGTTAATTTAATATAATAAACTAAAAAAAACGAAGGCTTTATATGTTAAAGAATGTTTTTAGCTTACCCAGAATTATTTATTATTCAATTTCTTTTACATAAATTACGATGCATATTATTTCATGTTACATTTTAATTTTTTTGTAAACGCAATTCTATTTATAATATCGCCTAATCCTTCCTCTAGTGGTAAGTAAAAAGCATGAAATGCCATTATAGCGTAATGATAATGATAATAAGCAAAGTTTGTTCTTTAGTTCTCCTAAAATACTGATTCATTCTTTTTTTCTTTTTTTTGTCTAAATAATTTATTAATGTATAATAAAATAAAACAAATTCTGGCAAAAAAACAGATGATAAAACAACATAATTGTTAAATGAAATGGTGATTATTGAAAAGTTATTCGTATTTTATATGATTAAATTTTTCAGTATTATTTTTAGAAATATTCTTTTAAATATGGTTTTAATATAGCTTTATAACCATAGTTGATTCATATCTCAAAAAATTCTCTGTTCAGTTTGCGTGCAGCTGCAATTCAGGAGACATTTGATTTCCTTCTAAACAAAATAAGCTTATTTAGAACTTTTTTAAGATTAATCAGTAAATTAAAATCTTTTAAAGGCAGATAACGGCATTTATTAATATAGCAAGTAAAAGCAAAAAGTTGTATTTTCTATTTGAAGGATTTGATTTGCTTGCGTTTTTGTTGAGCCGTGATATTGACCATGCGGCGCAATCTATTTGAAGGAATCACTATAGACTGATGATTTCTTGAAATGAGAAAGGATCATTTTATTTTCCGTCACATATTATATCGTTCCGGAATAAATATTAAACTGTATCTTCGACTGAAAGGATAAAATATTCACAAAACATCCAATGAAATGATAAAAATGACTTGCGTATCCGATAACAAATTTAGTAAGTGATACTCCAAGTATTGTTTTATTTGAAACACAAATTGTACCTTTCAAGTATGACTTAACCTAATGATTTATGAATCCATTTTAAAGTACAAATTGAAGTACATTGTACGTAAAACATTAGTCCTCTTTTACACATCATCTTTCCACTAAATGACGGATTCAGTGGATTTAACTAATTTTTCATTAAAAAATCGTTTAAACAAAGCGCATCTACAATATTTTTTTATGGGTTGTGGATACAAATGGAAAGCAACTGAGCTTATATGTATTATGAAATCGCCAAATATTGCTGAAGCATAGCATCTTTTCGAAAAAAAAAAAAAAAACTCAGCGTTTGAAGTGTTTTGGGTAATTACTCAAAATTCCAGAAAAAGAAACAGCGGATTGCAATTTTTGAAATGCATTCAAGCCTTAATAGCTAAAAAAACGAAGCAAATTATCTTACTGACTTTTAAAAGTCAATTGCAAATTGGAGTTCCAAGTGCCAAAAACTACAGCGGAAAATAAATTTTTACAGCGCCTAGTTCGCAGTCTCCATCCATTTGAAGAGAATAAGAGCAAACTTCTTCAATATCGTGAGTTGTTTAATCACTTCCGTTCACTTTAGTGAAAACAGAAAACAGCCGATCGATAGAAGCGATATATTTTGGTGGTGATCACCGATCCAATCAACCTTAAAGCAAAGGCATTAAATTTTGAAGTGGCGGAAAAAGAAGAAAAAGCCTCCGTGTGCTTTCAAAAGTGGAAAAACCATTCGATATTCTTCCATTTAGTCTGGTTCATTGACTGCCGTCTGAACAGTTCTGCACGATTACTTAAATTTGCAAAGAATGAAAAATCGCATAAAAGTGGCCAAAATGATGTTTTTTTTTTTTTTTTTTTTTTTTTTTTTTTGTGCAGAGAAGAAGAAGATGCGCATCTATTTCTAGAAAAATATTCATGGGAGGGATGAAACTAATGATAGCCAAGAGAAATACTAGTGAAAATAAAAAAACTGAAATGAAACAACAGTAAGGAGGGGATATCATAATCAATTTGCAAACAGTTGTGTTTTCATCACTCAAAAAGTTTTACTAGAAAGACCGGAATCGCAAGGGAATTCAGATTCTCCTTAATAAAAGGAAAGAATGGTTTTATCCCATTACATAGTTCAAAACTCATGTTTTTGTCAATGATATTTCTATTATTTCAGAGTAAATTTGCAGTGCTGATTATGAATTTCCAGTGTTTGTGTAAGATTGGATTCAGTTTTCGATACGATGCGAAAATGAAATTTTAATAACAATATGCTCGTATCAGTAAAATCGCAATGAAGCTGCAAAAATGAAAGTTAATAATAAAATTAAAGCAACGTAATAAATCAATTTAATTCTAAATAATAAAATGAATCAATATATAATTTAGAAGATAAATCAGAATAGAATTCACGGGAAATCTGCATCCATTGTGAGTTAAAGGATAAAATTAAAAACAATATAAACGAATGAAATAAAAATTTAAATTTCAAAGGGAAAACTTCTGTAGAAAAGGTACATGATGCTGCTACATTTGACCCAATAAAATGAACATTAAACTAGTTGGTTGAATAAATGGATCAAAAAGTGTTTCTTGTTTTAATGTGCAGTGAAAATGTCGCGTTGAACATTGCAACATTAATCTTTCATCACATGAATCTCTCAATTTTTTAATAAAGTTTTTAAAGTTATTTTAATATTCTGAAATCTTTTTTATTCCTGCTGATTAAAAGCACACAGACTGTCTGGAAATTTGTCCGAAATGGATTAAAAATACACTTCGTGTACAACTTTTCACGAACTTCTAAGCCTATTTAACACAATTCTTTATATTTCTCAAGTGTGTGGTTATCCAAAAAAACTCTTAGTAACTAAGACCAATTGGTTGACTGAGTATCAATTATAGAAGAAGAAAATTTTGAATATTTAAAGATATCACGAATTTAAGAGACATTAAAAATATCTGCTCGTAGCTTTTAATTGTGCAGCCCAGAAAACGTTTTACATGTGTATTGGATTCAATTACTTTCCCTACTAAGAGTCCAAATGAATGACTTCATTAGCCAAGTTTCATGTGACATGGTGCGAGAACTATTTCGTCTTCATTTATCAGTGGCATCCTGATACTATTCGCTGTTCTGAACAAATAAAATATTGATTTTCTGGATAAAAGAAATTTCTGCAAGTCTACTTTAACATCTCATTCATCATTAAGTTATACAGAATAAGAAATTTGTAGAGAAGAGTAGTGTTTGCTATTGTATTATAGCACGCATTTTAAATTTTTAGACAAAATGCTTGTACAAAATTTTCCATTTTTCAAGTTTATATTCTAAGCCAAAATGAAAACGAAGCTGAAGAGTGTTACATACAGCTTTCTACATTTACTAATGTCTGGAACAAATACTCCTTTTCTAGAAGCTGTTATTTCAACATCAGGCTTCAGGCAATTTTTCTTTAATCTAGACAAAATTTAAGCCTTGCTTTAAAAGACTGAATTCTCATATCAAATCTACTAGTTTTGCGTGAACTGTTGTGGGATTAACAAACATATTTTATATTCTTTTAAATTCAGAGTTTTTTCGTGTCTTTGGTAAAAGTATGTCTGGTAATAATATGAGACTTATATAGAATTAGCTTCATTGGGGCTCGTCTAACTAATAACGAATCGAAATTATCCCACTGATTTGTCCAGTAATAATTGAACCTTCATACCCACAAGACAAGTAATTAGTAGCTATCTAATATAATTGGTATGCCAAATTATAAAATTTTCTTTTGCTATTTTCTCCTTTTTTTAAATGCTTTATGAAATTATTATTTTAGATACCAGGTTTAACCCATAAATTTTAATATCTTACAAAGAAAATTTATATATATATATATATATATATATATATATATATATATATATATATATATATATATATGTACGTACGTACGTATGTATATATACATACAAAAATTAAAATCAACATCGTGAATTAGTGGCCATAGAAATCTTTGAATGTCTTAGTTCAAAAGCTAGAGTCAATTCAATTTAGAAAAAATAACTTCAATTGTTTGAAATCATTAGTTTCAAGGTATTATGAAACCGCTAAAATTCTTTGTCAAGTGAAAAACTATTAATGAACTGCATTATGAGAAAGTACTTTTGCGGAGTTCGGTTTCATCTTTAAATGAAAAAGAGTAAGCGGCTTAGACAGTAAAGAGATAATACTATTAATATCGGAGCCAAAAGATAAGTCTTCTAAAAAGGTTCGAGAGAAAGTTGACAAAAACTATGAGAAATGATTAAATTTTCTGAAAAAATTAATGTTGGTTAAAAAAACTTGAAAGTCACAGGTTACAAAAAAAAAGTTACTCGTTATATTTAATCGATTTTATAATAAACAAATATCATGTCTAAAATCAAAAGTAACAAAAAAATTATTTTAAAGCCTGTTTCAAATTTTCTCTTTCATTTCTGAGAAAAAGCTATTTTTCAGTAGTTTGAAGAATAACGGAAATAACGATGACTAAAATGAAAACCGTATAAAATTTTATTTTGGGCGAATTAATTTTCACTTATAAAGGATCAATATACGTAAAGGAAATGTTTAAAAACATAACCTAGAAAACTGTCAGCTGTTATATAGTTTACGTAAAGACTATATATAGTTTATAAAAGGTAATGAAGAAAAGAGAAAAAAATTAATAGTTTTGAGTTCTAAAACAAGCTCTAAAATTTTTTGAGCTCTAAATTAAGCCCAGAATGGTGTATACATAAGAACATTTTGATCTCAAAATAAGTTTATTATAATACGAAAAAAGATAATATTTTTGTCACAGAATGTTTATCATTTAATTCTTATCTAAATAAAAATATGGACATAAAAGAACCCTTAAAGATATTTCTATATTAGTTCAAAAAGTTTCATTTCATCACTTCGTACATTATTTATTACATAAGCGTAATAAAAATGAAAGCATTTAGTTTTGAAAACCAACTTTGTTCATTTTTTTCAAGCAGTTAACGATTAAAACGATAAAAATATATAAAACTTCGAAAAATTTTATATATTTTTAAAAATTTTTAATCACGAAATGAAACAGTTCCTTTTTGTATCGAATGAATAATTTTGTTATTCGTTTAATATTTTTTATCCGTTTAAGATAGAACATTTTGAAATCCATCTTAGATTTTAATAAGAATAGAAGCCTTTTAATTTGTTTGTCTGTTTTAAATGAACTCTCATTCTTCCACTATCTCTGGTGATTCTAGTAAAATCATTTTTTTATGTAGATGACGGCACAAGTACTTTTTATCTGCCTTAAAAAAAATACTAAAAGCAAACACAGAATTCTAGAAACTTCGTTAGGCTAAAAGCACGTAGAGATAACCTGTAAGAAAAAAAAAGTTTCGAAACTCTTACCTCAAAAAACCAGTGTATATAAGCATACCTTCTGTCACACAGGCGCTATCTAGGTACTCCGGTTGGCTGATGGTCACGTAATTCAATGGCTAGTCACGTAAAACTAAATATTGATCAGCAAAAACACAGACAATCATTTTAGAACAAAAATACCGCTGCAAGCACCGATTGAGGAAAAAAAGGTATTGGGAAGATAAAAATAAAAGGGTTTTTACTCGCGGTGCCTTTTGCTAATAAATGTGCTCCCCACCCCACCCCACCTCACCCCTGACATTTCTTTACTAACATGGTTATGACTGACGACTTTCCTACTTATCTAATGCTCATAGCAATTCGAATGGTAAATCTTTTACAAAAACTTTATTTGTACACATCCACCTCGTTCATGCTGCGATAACAGAATTCATGTCAATTTTTCATGTATTAACATTAAAGAAATAAAGTTACAGAGTATTTTCGGAAATTTTTATGGATGTTCATTGTTAAACATTAATATAAATTCTTCAGATATGTGTGTCTTGTTTTCAAGGAAATTTTCCGTGGAAATGAGACTTTAAGCTTCTAAAAAGGAGTTACGGGATACAGCATGCCAGGAAACTATTTTTTTTTCATGTTGTTTCATAATTTCGAAGTATAAAGATTGATGAAAGAATATTAAATCATTTTAGAATGAAAAGTAATTTTTTTAATGAAATCCGAATTCAGAATAGCAGCTCAAACAAATTAAATTAATCAAACGAGAATTACATATGTTTCTATTTAAAGCTGTAAATTCGGATATTAAATTGAAATGAATTAAAGTATTACAACTTTAGTCTGGAAAGGCTATCTTTGATTAATAAATAAGACCCATTTCACTAAATATGCAAAGAAACGAGAAAAATATAACGATGAATTTTTTAACAAACTATTACCGATTGGATTTTGATTTTAAAGCTGTGAAAAAAGGGAAAGAAAAAATTTTGTAGGCTAAAATAAAAATATCTATATTTAATTCAAAAAGAAACAAAAGAAATTCTACTTTTCGACGAGGAATTAAAAGAAATTCGTTTCAAATGTATTCAAGTTTCCTAATTTTCGATATTTATATAATGAGCTTTAAAGTCCTTTTTCTAAATATTACTTGACTTTTTTTCATGTTTATAAAAACGTGAATGAATTCTGAAATTCTGAAAGTTTGTTAGTTATGGATAACAATAGTATGTTTTCATATTTTCAAAAGCTAATTTTGAATTAATTGCTTTACTTTTTAGCTTTAATTGTGAGAGACGCTACTTACTTTTTAATTTTTGTCTTTGATTTTTAAATTTTTTATGCAATATGTTAATAAAAAACTTTCTATTAATAAGCTTTTTATTTTTGTTATTTATGTAAAGAAATGCTTGTGTATGCATTTGCGAAAATTTTAGTTCGATTCAAATGTTTGAGAAATAAATGGTTGAAATATTCTAATCCCATTCTGTCATTGGGTTGGAATCTTGTTTATTTTTTTTTCTCTGCGTTTTCAGATTTATTGGAAAGATTTATTATTAGATTTATTAGAGCCAGTTTGGGAAATTTTAATAAATGTGGTCATATATATTCATATATATATATATATATATATATATATATATATATATATATATATATATATATATATATATATATATATATATATATGGATTGCTAACTTGCGGATGCATGCATTTTCATTAATTATTTTTACAAGCAAAAAAGAACCAAAACAGTAAAGTGCCAAAAGAGAAAATGTTCGTATTCGCAAAAAAAAAAAAAAAAAAAAAAAAAAAAACATGTTTACCTTAACTCTGAGACATTGACCCTAACGAATCCCTTGCGCAGTTGTTTGAATGAATAGGTGGACCCCAGGCGTTTTCGCTTTATAAGGCACTGACAGTTTGATGCTTTAACACTGAAAATGGTATTTAAATTATTTTAGTACTTATATGATTTTAGCTTTCTTAGTCTTCCATTTTTCACAAATATTTTAAAATATTTAGAGGACTGTAAAAGTGTTTAAAAATTTTTTATTTAATAAAAGTTACACATTTTTTCCATAAAAGGAAATCAATCAGCTTCATTTCTAAAAAGTAAAGCACTGCATATTCTTTAAATCAAAAGATTAGAATTTTCATTTGTATTTAACTATAGAAGAGTTGAAGAATGAAGATTTTTCACTCTTCATTTTATTTGGAGTAAATATGAAAAATGACATAGAAGAGATTATCTTTAATAATCAGTTTCAAATAGCAGGTTATTGTTGTAGATTATTCCAAAATTATTAGAAGGTATCATGGTATTTAGAAATAGTTTGCGTGCAAAAATTCATCCTTGGATAGAGCGTTTTACACATCTTCGTCCATTTCCTTTATTCCTGAGGAGAATGCCACTGGAAATCATATTTCCAAATGCACTCGTAGAGGGACGACATAGAACATGAAAACAAACCTCAACAATACACACGCTATTTTGTATTTTCTTTAAATTAAACGAATGATTCGTTTACTCATAATAACCTTAGTTCATAAAATCACGCTTGACAGGAAACAAGGTTAGAAAAATATATAACAAATGCAAAAAACATAAACTAATCAAATTTTTGATTGATATGCAAGGAGCAATCTCTTTTAACATGAGTATCACTTGCGCTACTTTGACGTAAGTCTATTAAGCAGAACTCAAACTCGCTTATCCCATATTCATCTGTTGCCCATTCAAATTAAAATCTATCTATCAACAAGAAATCACTTCCCAAAGATTTCTTTTCAATATATTGCCTTGAAAGTTAACATTTTAATAATTTGATACTTTTGAATTCTAAAAATGTGACTTTAAATCAATCACTTATTATTTTCAAATTTTAATTGATCCAAAACGACTCTCCAAAAACACAGCACATTCATTAATATTTCAGCTAAGACAAGTTACAATTTTCAAATTAATTAAATTTTTAAATGTGTTTCAATTAAATTAAATTAATTGAAATACATTTAAAAAGAGATATCAATAATAAATTCTCTTTTGGTGCCTGACAGTGCTTCACGCCAAATAATATATGCAGACACTTTCAAGTAGAAAGAAATTATTAATAGAACGACACATAATAACGAGACTTTGTGCATTTTTTTGAAGTCAATTATAATAAAAAAATGACGTTCCTAAATTTTTTAACGTAATCAGAAATTTGTTATGAAAACTGTTTGATGAGGTAATATATTAATAGATTCAGACATTTTACGATCACCGTTGTATCAAAATTTATTTCTGAGATCTTGAATTGTTTTCAAAATAATATATTAGTCAAAAACGGAATTAAAACACTTTGGAGATTTCATAATGATTACACAATTTTTTAGACGGAAAACACATGATTTCAAAATTATATATACTCTTTGAAATTTAGAAAACACTCTACTAATAAAACTGACAAAATGAACTTACAAATAAATAAATTATAATAAAATTAACGGTTTTGAAATGCGGATTGATCAGTTGTACATTTTTTCTTTAAACTTTTAATGGAGTACAAGAATTTAAGTTGACAAAAAAAATGAAAAGCAGAGGTAAAAAAAGGAAAAATATTTCAATAATAATAATTTTTTATGTTCCCAATAGATTTTACAAGTAACGAAATAAAGTCTTCAAATAATTTTCTTGTTCTTCTGCTTTTTTTTTTTTCAATTTATTTTCTCTCCATTGTAATATGTCTTCCAAGGCATTTTAAAACGAGATATTACATTCAGATTTTTCAAATGTATTTTATTATTAAAATTCTTCAGAAATTTTCATGCTTAAGCATTTGAAGAACTTGCATTCTGATAGCTGACAGATGCCATTTTGTTACATATATGTTTTTTTAAAATTTATTATTATAAAACTATTAAGTTATTTCGAATTAATTCATGAAATTGTAATGGAATGTATATGTTAATCAATTCATTACAACTACTCTGATATTTAATGGAATGCAACAGATCTTCACAATCTAATGCATATTTATTTAATGCAATAGATTCTGTGAATGGATGCATATTTTATGCCTTTTTACTTATCGCATATTCTCAGATCTACATCTTACCCTCAGATAAACATTTCAAGATAATGATAAATCCTACTTTCAGCACTGCTCAAATTAGATCGCTTCATTTATCTTCTTACAGGATCAAATCAAAATAAATTAATGAAAATTCGGGAAAATTTTGAAAACAGAAAAAAGCTCAAATGTCGATAATTTTTATAAACGGTATTCATTTCAAAGAATCAATAAAGAGAATCTATTCAAGAGAGCGATCAAAAGGAGTCAAATAAAATTCACAAATATTCCCACTTTCGTCTTTTCTGATCATTGCTATAAAAATAGAGGTTTCTATGGAGATCAAGGCATTTATCTTTCCGATCATTTTCTCTATTAGTTAAATATTTCCTTCAACAGGCCCAGTGAGGCCTTTTTTTTATTTTTAAAAGCTATCTGAAGGTTAGAGAATAATTTCCAAAACTTTTCTTTTCTCAACTAATTTTTTAGATGAACGATTTCACAGCTTTATATCAACCTGGAATCAATCGTGATTTCAAGGAAGAAATTGAATTTTCTCACATGTAAGCCATCCGCGATCAAAAAATATACTTACCATGAATCAGTATATCTGCTTTTCCATAATAACTGCTAAGTACACATTAAAAAATTTTTTACAGCACTATTTGACATCGACATTCCGTTTTCAATTGTAAACTGTCTTTTCGATTCTTTTAAGCAAATTAGCAAGGAGTTACATTTTCATTTGTCCTCTTAATCATTTGAAAAACTTTCAAAAGGACGAGCAACTCAATTAAATTCTGAAATGCTATTTTTAAAATCCCTGCTGAGCCAATACGCTGAACCAAATTCGAAACGAAAGAACCTTTAAAATTTTATCTTCATTTATCAAAAAAATTATTTAAAAAGTAACTAATATTTTTCAATATTCATTCAGATGTATTATTATGAAAAATTCATTGTGAATTCGCGAATCAATCTTGATTAAGCGAGAGGGCAATTAGAAAATGATACCGAAATTAATTGTAAACGGAAGGTAAAAAGAAAATAGAGTAAGAATACATGAAAAAAAAATTGTGCATAAAGGATGCATTTTTTTACTATGGCTAATCGCAGAAGATAGACTATTGCTTTCCATGCAGATTTAATGAAGTAATTTCTCTAATATTTGATTCTCAAATCCACACTTGTTAATAGTTGCCATCTTAATTGGAAACGGCAAGGATCCTGGGCTGCAGTTCCTATGTTATTAAATATACAGATGACTTCGTTAAAAGAGAAGAACTGAAATCATCGCCATAAATTCTCTTTCTATTATTATAAACTTTAACTAATGATTATTAAATTAAAATTATCTTTTACTCTGCATTAAAGAAACATTTTGATCCTGCACATTATTCATAATAAAAAAATATATTTTCAATCAAAAAAATCAGAAATTTTTAAAATGACTAGATGATCTGAGTTTGTAGTGAAACTCATTATGTTCAACTAATTGTCTCAGTGTGAAGAAAGGTCGCGGATTCACTCCATTTTCTTAAACGAATTAATAAAATACGAAATTTTAATAATTAAAAATGTAAGACCTGCTGAACTACAATAAAATAAAGAAGAATTCTCTTATCCAAAATTTGCTATACGTGAAATAAGGTTTTATTTTTGTGATTATTGGCATTTTAGCAGCATATAAGTAAGTCCTTAGAATATTTTTATTTTCTTGTATATGAAGCATACTAAGTGACGTGTGATCCTAAGACACACACACAAAAAAAAACCCGACTTAGAGGTTTTGACGAATTTTTACGTTTCGGATCATCCTTAGTAATATGCATATATGTGGGGAAAGGCAACGACCAGCATTAATATATGAAATTTATTTATTGAGATAAAAGTACAAAGGACAAAACATTACTAACATAGAACACATAAAGATACATGAGCGTGAGCTGTACGTCTTACAGAATCACTACCCAACTCTCGTCTGCCAATAATGGCGGGAAAGCATCATGTGATACATGACGCAACATGGCCATCATTACGCCATACAGGCAATGAGATCTGTTAACAGTTCCCACATATATATATTACTCAGAATATATATATGTTATGCAAACACCATTATTGAAAATTGCAATGAGTTAGGTAAATGAATATTGTTTTGAGACCCTGAAAGTAAAATTTGTAATTATTAGTCAAATTTTTATTTCATCCGTCCGGCCTCTAAAATACATTCACGGATTTCTTCACTTTACTGCGACTGCAAAAAGAAAACGTGCATGTACAGGAAAATATAAATCTGAGTAATCGTGCCATTCGTAGTTTTTGCTCTAGGTCCATGATTTTTGTAGTTTTTATGGTAATTTATTATATAACAAGTATGTGATAGAATTCCCGCTGATTAATCTCTTTTATTATTTTGGAACATTTAGGACACTATTCGTTTTTAATTCCTTGTATCGGGTGAACTCATGTCATTGTTTCGCCTGAAAATAAATCTAGAACATACCAAGTTCTAGATCAGAAAATCAGGCCGGTTTATTTCATAAAACACCGAAATAACATTTGAAATTAGAAGTGAATAACATTTAAGACTCGTTCCAACAGATATTTAGATGCTCTTTTCGCAGTTACGGTAGGAATTGTTAAAGGAATTCCCCCATTACGTGTAATTTATTGCACCCAATTCCTCGATGTCCTCTTTTTGAAGAGAATTCTATTACTTCAGAAACCAATTTGAGAAGAGTTCCCGGCACAGACCGTTAAGTAAACGTTCGAAATGTTTCCTTTGGCTGCCGAACAATTACCGTCCCCGAATTAATGGGAGGTCTACTTTCGCAGCATTGATACCAATCTAATAACCAGCAAATGGTTTTACATCTGTTCGTAAATGAGCCTGAACTGCATAAAGAGAAGTAATTTGGATCCCCGGGCTCTTTGACAGAAGAAATAAAGGCAGCTATTTAGCAGTGATAACATTTCTAGACGTGAATTTAAAATTTGAGAAGACATTCAAAGCACATCAATGAATAGTTAAATTCAATGAAGACTCGTTGAGATTTTGTTTACTATTCTGGACGTTACTGAAATTTTGTAGATAACAGCTGTAAACATCCGCCTGCATTTGTCCTAAATGATGTTTTTCCAAAGGAAAATGTTAATAATTTGATCTTTAAATTACGGTAGAAAAAATTTTTTCAAATAGTCTATTAAAGATAATTATTTGGCAGAATAACGTGAAAACGCATTTTTCCTGCAGCAGAAGGAAATGCGTTTGGCACCATTTCATCGTTTATTATGTTATTATATTACCAGATATTCTCTCTTAAGCATTTTATCTTATTATTTTCCGTGATAAAGTCGCCATTTGGTATCACACCAGTGGTGATAAAATGAGGGAAAGCAATAAAATTATTTATTAGGGTATTAGACCTTTTCATTCAGAATTTCATCAAGAATGATTCAAGTTCTACTGTACTAATAGTAAGTGAATTTCTCATTGCAAAAGTTTATTCAAATAGTAAAATATTAATACTAACCTTTTGTGCGAACCTTTTATATTAAATGGACTGTGTTATTCAGTAAATCAAATTCTCATATGTAAATTTTGATAAAAAATCTTTACTTTAATATCAATATTTTTAAAGTCAAAATAATTGATAATATGAAATATTCTGCCACTTAAGAAAACGCTATATATATATATATATATATATATATATATATAACGGTTTTCTAATTCTTAGATTCAATCTCTTAAGCATTTTTAAGACTTTGGCCTCTAATGAATAATTATCAATTAATAACTATTCTAAAATTTTGAAATATATGACAGTTTTAGTTTCGTCATTTGGCATATAATAATGAAATAAGAAACAACAAACTTATCACGTAATATAAAATCTTATTCAGTAAACTCAATCTAAAAACTGTAAAAAAAAGAAGGGAAAAAATAATACTACAAATGAAATCATTAAAAATTGCGGTTAATTAAAAAAATCAAACAGTTAAAGGAATTTCAACAATTTTAAAAGACTATATTTAATTACTGCACTTGCATATTAAAAAAAATTCGCGTGCATTTGTGTTTCTGTGAGTATAATGCTCCGTTATCATAGAGTAAGATTGAAATTCGATCCTCGGACTCACTTTTGCTCTCTCAGTTGCTTTTGATTGTTCGGCATTCCTTTCCCCAACATCTTTCTCCATAATCTTAACTGTTTTTTTCAAAAAAAAAAAAAAATCTCGCATCATGCATTTTATAATTATCTCAAGTCTTATCTTTTTTTCTGAATGCAGCTGAAGATCAATAAACTGAAACAAAACTCTATCAAAATGGTGATGATATTGAAATTTTTGATTTTACTTCCCGTATTAAAAGTAAAAATTAAAATGTCCGCAGAAAGCAATTTAATATTAACATTCGCATAGGTTCCAGGATGGTGTATGCTAATTGTAGAAATAGGCTTAATATTTCGACAAAAAATATGGTACTGATAATTGTTATGTTTGTATTAAATTTTAATTAAAAAAATAGAGAAAAACAGAACGACAATGAAATGGATGTTGGTTTAATGCGTCTGTTTTGAATTTTAAGTTGATGTAAAAATGCTTTTTGTTAAGAAATAGGCTGCTCAAAGTTTATGACCTAAAAATGCGTCATTTTCAACCTCATTTCACTCTCTTCAGAAACTAGAAGAAACTTTTAAAATGAGCAGTTTATTTTTTTATGTGTTAAGAAAAACATGCATGCCGAATTTCGTTTGAATTTGTTAAGGAATATAAAATTAAATAAAGTGTCTGGATTTCTTACCTATATTTTATAATGTCTTCCAAAATCTCTTTAATTATCGAATAATTTTAAATATAGTTAATTTTTGATAAGAAAACTTTTGAGGAGTAGTAAATATAAATGTCGACCAAACGAAACATTTTCATTCATTGCAGCTTATTCATTTTTTTCTAATTCTTTTAAACTGAAAAGCAACTCTCAAAAAGTGTTGAAAGAATTTCAAACGTAATCTCTGAGAACAATTCTATTTTGCTGCGATAATCAACAGCACTCATTTAATGGTGGAAATTTATGTCATGTCTTAAAAAATTAAAAGCCAAAATCGTGGATATTAATGCCCAGAAACATCACTATCGATGATAAAGTGCTTGAAAACTGCTCATAGAAATTTTTTTAAATTTGTGACAACAAAAAGATCGAGTTATTCATTACTCAATTAATTAGATTTCCTTTCTTTCTTTTTGCTTTTAATTAAAAACAAAGCGGGGGTAAGATGTTTTCAGGTTTTATAATCCCTAAGCTAAAAGCACGTCAATCACGTTCTGAATGAATCATCTACCTCCTGTTCTGACGTCGCTGTCTTCAGAAGAGAATGTTGATTTAGATGCCATTGTATGTATAAATCGGGATTGAATTTGCAAAGCTTGTCATTCATTAACAGCAATAATCTCAACCACAATGGAGTTATATCCTCCCTTGCCTGATCAAACGAATGATCGTTGCAACATCGTTAAGTTAAATTAAAACATAATAAGTAAACGCATTTAATTCAAAGAAACTATAAAACGACTCAATGTTTTAACTGAACAAAGCAAAGAGAAGACTTAAATGCACACATCTGACACTCAAAACACTGATAAATACTTTCAATGCTTCTTAAGAATTTTATATCTATATCTATATCTATCTATCTATCTATCTATCTATCTATATATATATATATATATATATATATATATATATATACCGGGTGTCCCATAAATTTGTAAATAATTTAAAAATTCATAAAAATTGAAGGAATGAGTATATTTTAATGCGGCTTGCGAAACTGTTATTCTCATAAAGAGGGATTTTTTTTCCATACAAAAAAAAAGTTCAACAATTTGTCGATAGAGGGCGCTAAACACAAGCAAAACATACAATTCTACGGGAAAAATACTTTTATTTGCATGCAAGCAATTGTTTACATGCGTATCACATCAGTACTACAGTACTTGTTCTATGTGTCCGCCATCACCACAAATAACAGTTTGGAAGCGGGAGACAACACTGGTAACTGCATCATACAGCATATCCGGATGAATGCATGAGATTTCGTGGCGAATGGCTTCCTTTAGCTGCACTAACGAAGTTGGCCAATGGCGGTACACCCGAGACTTAAGGTAATCCCATAGCCAAAAATCAAGGGGTGTTAAATCTGGTGAGCGTGGGGGCCATTCATGTGTAAAGTGACGGCTGATTATCTTCAGTAAAAGTTCTTCTCAAAAATGCCTTCACTTCGGTGTCAATGTGAGGAGGTGCCCCATCTTGCATGAATGTCACTGTGTCAAGGACATCGTGTTCCAATAAGGACGGTATCACTGCCTTCGGTAACATTTCCAAGTAACTTGTTCCATTAACTGAACATGTCTTCCATCCTGCTTTTTCACAGGGCTTTTCAAAGAAAAAAGGGCCTACAATAATGGATGCAGTGAAACCACACCAAACAGTAACCCGTGGTGAATGCAGGGGCTTCTCAGTGTAAGCATGTGGATTCTCATGTGCCCATATTCTACAGTTATGGGCATTAACTGTTCCATGCGAAGCAAAATGAGCCTCATCTGTCCACAATATTTTCAGCAGCCATCGCGGATCATCTTCAAATTTCGCCGAAGCCCAATTTGAGAATTCCAATCTCTTAGCTGTATCATTTGGTAAGAGCTGATGTAGCGATTGAAATTTGTATGGGTACAATTGCAATATACCATGAAGGATACGGTACACCGAAGTCTTTGGTATACCAGTTATTCGTGCCACTTCTCGTGCGCTACTGACTGCACTTAGACTGTTCCCTTAGCGTGTCCATTTGCGAAGAGACATCGGGGGTACGGACTGTTGTTAAACGATGTGCACCACTGCGTGGCCGATGACACAAACTTCCAGTTTCTTCGAAACGGCGTACTAGGGAAGCAAGTCCAGCAGGAGTGATCGGACCTGAACCTTTTTTCAATCTTTTCTGGGCTTCAGCCGCCGATTCGTTGCTGACATAAAACAACTTTACCAATAGTGCTTTATCCATCAGTGTCAACATCTTAATACAAACCTTATGCAAACCTTTAGAAATGATGTGTCAATCGCTCACTCTGCCTTTCATAAGACTTTAATTTGCATATTTCCACTAATTTGCTTGTGTGCAGCGCCCTCTATTGACAAATTTTTGAATTATTTTTTTTTTCCTGCATCAAAAAAAATCCCCTTTCATGAGAATAATAGTTTCGCAAACCACATTCAAATATACCCAGTCCTTCAATTTATATATATATATATATATATATATATATATATATATATATATATATATATATATATATATATATATATATATATATATATATATATATATATATATATATATATATATATATATATATATACGAATTAGCTTTTATCACGTTCCTGAAGTATCATTATTCACTATCTTGGAAACAACTACTCATCAAAAAAGGGGGGGGATTAAAGAATAAAAAGATTTATTTTTCTCCTTATTGAAAATATGGTTTAGCAAATGCTGTTTAAGTAAGCTTAATATTATTTAGTTGCCAAACATTTAATAACAAGAAGGAATGTCTTTATCTAAAATAAGATTTTTCCAAGCAAATTACTGAGATTTTGTTATCATGCGATTTTTTTTAAAGAATTGCAGCCTTTCATTTTCGATATTTTTTGAAAAGATAAGAAAGAAAACTGAATATTTAAAGTTCCAGAAACTCAATTTGTGTATTAAGCAATATTGGAATATGAATCGCTATGTTTAGAATTTACATATTTCGAGTCTTTCATACTTTTTCCATTCTAGAAACTTTCTACTGCTTTATGAATAGATAAATCCTAGACCGCATGGAAGGAAATGGGAGCTGGAAGAAAAGTTTTCCCATTCGTTAAATATTAAATGATAAACTGAATATAAATAATAATTAATATTTAAATCATTGAAATTCCAAATCGATTATATAATAAAAATAAATTTGTTTGTATGCTAAAAAAAACTACAAAATGGTTTTTAATTTAAATTAAATATCTTATTCAAAAGCACTGTTTTGTAAAACTAATCGCGCGCTTCTTTTATAAAAATGTTTCGAGGAAATCTATATTTATTCTGTAAATAATAATATAAATAGTATTTTCATAATTGAATTTTATAGAACCATAACTGACCGAACTATCATTTTGCAAATTTTGGAGTCGCTTCTAAAATTACATTAAAATGATAACACCGTGATCGTTCTGGAGGAATCGATTATTCCACTTTCCTCATCGATTCACTCCTCTTTCCTTCCGGCTGTCTATTCGGTTGCTAAAACTTTCCTCGTCATCGTTCTCCTCAAGATGAGCCGCGGAAGGGTTACTGAAAGGATGGCATTCATGCCATCGGACATCGACTTGACGCACGCAATCTTCGCCGCTTCATTATCGCCTTTTACCTGCATTTAATCGCAATCCGTCACCTCCTGGTACGGGAGATTTGCCTTGGAAGATCCGGTCCTTGATTTGGGAAGTCGACAGATTACATTTGTAGTATGTCAGTTACAAATCGATATTAAAATAATTTGAGTAATGGTTATTGTCACTATAAAATCTCTGATCAGATAAGAAAAAAATTAGAATTCAACATTATGCCAAAAGTCAATTTTAAATAAAATAGAAAAAAGGCATTCAGAGAAAGAAAGTTATTGAACTTATCTAATTCTTATTTAACAGAATTTTATTACTGTTAAGTGAATATAAAAACGAATGGTTTGAAACATCCTAGAAGAAAAGTATTCGAAAAGTGGTTTGATAAACAACTCTATGTCAGAGATCTGTACACAGATTATTGTTCTAACAGTCATTCATTCAGGAAAAATGAAATTCGATGATGACGAACCCAAATGCTTATCTGTTAAGAGAAAAATAAAAAGTTATTAGAAAATAAATTGTCAATAAAAAGAAAGTACGATGCATTACATCTCTTAGCATTAAATGGAAAGAGATTGAGTCACTAAAGTAATGACCATTATTATTCTAAAATATATTTAAAATTACTTAAATTTCATAGAAAGGTGAAAGAAACGAATTGTACAGAAAATAAGTTGGTATCATCGGACAACTGATTTAAAGCTCCTGTAAAAAGGTTTTTTTTGTACGGCCGCACGTGCCTCATTTGGTGCCGAAGTTTTTTTAAACAGATTTTATGCATATAATACAGATGTAGAAAAAAAGACCTTATTTTTTTTCATCGCCAAGTATTTGTAAGGTATGGCAATAGTGCCATTTATGTCAATGCATTCAATTATATTTGGTTTATAAGTACTAAAAGGGGAAAAAATACTTAAGCATATTTAAAAATTGGAAATGAAGAGTATAAAAAAACCCTCAAAATGAAAAGTTATTTTGCCTTACTCTAAAAGCATGCATTTTTTTAGTCTATATTCTTTAATAAACTTTCTTATATATATGTAATGATATTTTAACTCTAATTTCAATTTAATTAATTTTCAAGATTTTATCTTAATGAAGCCCATAGTAACTTCATTCTAAATTATTCTCTTATTTCGTGATTCAATTCCACTTTGTTTACGTAATTAATTCAAGAGAAGCTTTGTTAAATTGCTGAATCAGCTAAAATCTAACTTTCCCACACTGCGAGTGAAGAGGGAAAATACCGCTGATGAGGCAAATTCTTTTTTAAAATCTCCCTGTGTTTCTCCTACCTTCTCCGCGCGTGTAACAAAAATCCCTATCGAAATCTCGTAATATATTAGAACTGTAAAGAAATATTTTCTCTATCAAAATCATAGGTTATATAAGACCAGGGACAAAATGTCCAAGAGCTTTTTCCTCATTCCTCTTTGTGTCGTTCTGTGTGCTCATCGCTTGTACATATGCTTGCTTCTTCAAAATGAAATAAAACGACGTCACGAAATTAAAAGTATCTTCACTGTCTTCAAACTGCATCATGCTTCACAACAAATAATGTTACATATATATATATTTATATATATAAGAGAGAGAGATCGTTTAATAAATAAGAGAACATTTTGGAATGAATTTATAATGGGCTGATTTAAATTTTGCGATTGGTAATAAAACACTGATTGCAACAAAAAACAGATGAGATTCGTGCTTTCTGATTTGTTTTATTTGTAATATCCGTGAAATAAGAATTATTCATATGATTTAAAGAGTATTGGAAATTTCAGGTTTTAGTTACCAGTATTCATTTCAGATTTCTTTTACTCTCAATATTCAAAGTTAGTATATACTGATGAAAAACTTTCAAGAATGGCTTCATTAACCGAAGCTTTATATGCAGTAAAGCCAAGGTAATACTCTCATCGGATTAAGAACTCACTAATGGCATTTTTTTCTCCCCAATAACTATGCTTTTTCTAGTAAGTCATATTTTTCTTATAGGATGGTCTTCTTTGGTTTTGTTTCCAACAAATACATGAAATAAGTATATTTCGTGCACTTCTCTTACAGTATAAGTAAAGAGTTATTCCTTATTAAGTCCACATAAATAACCGTTAATGTTCGTGAGACTTAATTACCAAAGGAGATGCAGCTTATTGTTTTTCATTCATCACAATACATTCTGGATAATTCAGATAAGTGAGCTCCAGTTACCCAAGAAGTAAGTACTTACAGTATTCGGCAAATGAAGACCTAATGGTTGGACTTCTGTTCAGATTAAAAGGTTTTTGCAGCACGCTATCTACCGATACTACATCCGATGCATACCGATGTAGCACTCAGCTTATAAAAATTATTTTTTTTAAAAAAAAAATCCTGCTTTGAATTCTACTATTAATAAAAATAAATGGGTCTCTCTCTCTCTCTATATATATATATATAAATGTGTGTGTGTGTACGTGTGTGTATATATCTATGTATGTGTGTGTCTGCGTATCTATGTGTGCGTTACTCTAAAGGTTTGACTTAGAGTTGTCAAAATCGGCACATTTGTACTTGGAAAGTGGAAATATGAACCACGAAACGACTTTTTAAAAATTTTAATTAGAAATTGAATTAAATAAAATCTAAGCGAAATATTGTTACTTTTCTACCATAACTTCCAAAAATATTACATTGCAAGAAGAGTTATACGCCATCTTATAGTTCAAAATATGCCAATATACTTTCCAATAATACTCATTTAATATTCATGCAAATTTGTTCTGAATCTAATCAATTTTTTTTTACTTAGATTTCAAAGATTTTGCCCCGAATTTAAATCTTACCATTTGCATTTTTGCTCTGCAATTCGAACCTTTTTTCCTGTTTCATTAAATATTTAATCACTTGATTTTCTTCCATTGTTGAAAGCTAAAGAAAAAGGATTTTACTTAATATCAACACATTTTACAAAATAAATAAAAAAAGTTAAATTACAACACTGCGAAAGTTGTAAGATAGAAAAAGTGGACAATTTTGTTTTTGTTATTTTTTTATAACGCTATGCTGCTATAAGAAAGAAGAAAAAAAATTCTTACATAGATTCTGTTGTGCACGCAATGATCAGAATATATAACTTAAATGTCTTACTGGTTTCAGGGAATCATTTACATGAAATTATATCTGAATGATGTAAAGGAAATAGATTATAACTAATACATCCAATGAACCAGCGGTCACTATAGGCTACTAGTCTTAAATAACAAGCTTATATCTGTGTTACACTGGAATGATTTAGAGACGCTCATTAAAGGGATCAAATATTACCAGAAACGATTCTTGAAAAAATAAATTATTTTCATTTTATAAGAATAAAGATAATTATATTCTATGTGTTTTCCCATTTATGATTATTTTTCCCTGACTTGATTCCTATCCCAGTTCTTAACAATGCCGCGGAAATTAATCAAGTCTTCTGACGCAATTCATTCTGTCGTCATGTCAACAACTTCACAGCCATGGCTATCCCCGCGCTTTGGAAACCTCAGCTTGGCGTGACAATTCTTGCCAAGTAAGAAGTCTATATGCAACAGATTATTATCATGCGATGAAAAGAAGTGTGTGGAAACGGGGAGTTTCTGTGACAGATCTTTGTTTTGCCTGAAGACGATCGTCGGAAAGTTTCACTTTTGTATTACAGACATTCTCACTACTCGAGACCAAGCCGAAATGTTTCAAAAAGAAAAATGTTTAATAACATTTTTGTGTGGCACCAATAGTTGAACTCACCAACTTTGCCAACTCGTCATCCGTCAATTAAAATGAAAGTGAAAAAAAAGAAGAAGAAATTGCGCAATAGAATGTAAGAAATCCATTGAATAATTATGATTTTGATGCAATTTTGAGAAAAATATTATAGCCCTAAAAGTGACAAAAATATGAATGCAAGATCTAAATTTTGTGTGACGCTTGCCATTAAAAAGATTTCAGTTTGTCTTTTTAAACATAGAGAGGAAGCGCCATTTATAGTTACTGGAATTTTTCTGCCGGCCAGCAAACTACATTTGGAATCGTAAAGTTTTTTTTTTCCAGTTAACATAAAGTATTAGTTTATATTTAAGAGTGATTTTTTAAGTTCATTTCTTTCTTCATTGTTCAATTCAATTTTAAACATTTCATTCAATTCAATTTTAATCATTTTCTTTCTTCATTGTTTCTTTGAATGCATCGAATGAATTGAAAAAAATGGTGATGAGTTTTCTTATTAATTTTATTTTTATTTAAAAAAGTATTTTAAATAAAAAAAAGTTTCATCTTTTTTTTTTTCATTTCTAAGTTTTTATTAATGAAACAAAAGTATCTATTATTTTTACAATCTTTCAGAGATTAAAGAACATAAATAGCAATTTATCTTTAAAACTATTAACAATTAAAAAGGTAAAAAAAAATATGTTTCTTTTTTTTTCAAACAAAACATTTGAATGTGTGCTGGCGTAGCATATTCGTGCATAATTTATTTTATTTTCCGTGCATACATAAGTTATTTATTTTTAAATGGATTATTTTCTTAGAATTAATTCAAAAAAGCAACTGTTTCGACAAGAACTTTTCATCACTTTTTTTCTTACGCAAATGAAAAATAATAAATAAATCAGAAACAACATTAGAATCCAATGCTTAAAGTATAAGAATAATATAAATAAAAATACATTAACGTGAAGCATTTTGTTTTCTTTTCATTTTCAGGTTTCAATTTTTATTTATATAGAATGGAATCTCAAATGGCTCACTTTCTTGTTTGATCATAAATCAACAGTTAAATGACAAGGATTTTAAAAATGAACTATGTCATTATCTTTCCTCTTAATTTAATTTTAATTTTTCTGTCGCCGCATATTATGTTGTTTCAAAATAACTTTAGAATTTGAAACAGATCAATCGGTGAAGACAAAATCAAGCCCGACATTTTCATAATATCCGACCACTGTAAGGATGTGTGATACATTACAACCTAATTTCCATTCAAGGCCATTTTGAGTGCAATCATCTGGCCCTTTAAGCGACAATTTACCATACCAAAATTATGTGTTCCATCCTGAAACAGTTATCATGTAGATCGAAATGGGGCGTTCATTCTGTCTAAATTGAGTTTAAGTGATATTAAGCGTCCAGATTGAAGCCATTGCTTATCAGAAATATTCTCCACATAAAGAAATTGTTTTCGAGGGTATTAAAGAATCGATGTTGCTTATAACATTGAATTCAACATACAATTTCAGGTTGTATGCTTTGTGGGCCCAGTGGGCTATCATCCTTGAGAGATGTACTCTAAAAACTGCACCAATAGAAATAGAGGCAATTTTTATGCTTCTACTTTTTCTTATTCAAAAATCCTTTCGGCCCGTATAAGAAATAAAATGTATGTTCACTATTTAGCCATTTTTTTGAATAACTAGTTTATCATATCTATGATAATAAGATTGTTTGTGTACTAACACAAATGTATTTTATTTAGAACATCGAATTACAGATTCGCTAGAACCTTTCATTCAAGAATTTTCTGCTTTAAAGTCACACGCGAAAAATGTGAACAAATTTAATACGTGGGAGAAATTTCATAGAAGTTACAAACAGTTTACAAAAACACAATTGGCCGAATGCTTAGGTAAAATTATTGCATTTGAGCGATAACAAGATCGTTGATTTTCACTGCTAACTTTAAATATTGGCCTTTAACATTATATTTGATAAGGTAAGTTTAACACTATTCTTATTTATATTTCATTTCTATCTGCTTTTTATAATTATTTGCTTCGAAAGGCACATTCATTCTGCAATCCGAATAAAATCAGATGCTATAAATCAAAAACGTTTCCCTTCCCATTTCGGGAAATCTTAAACCAACTAGTACTCCATCAAATCAATGGTGTTACAATTTTTATTTATTCATCTTTTCTGGTCCTCTTCTCTAAGGGAGCATAGAGATTGCTTAGTAGGGGTTGAAACATTTGTTTTAAATCTATATTAGGTAACTGATAATTTTAAGGAAAATGAATGAGCAAAATTGAAATAAATCCTCGCCTCCATCTTAAAACAAAATTAATTTTTTCAGACCACGAAGTGATATCGTTCAGTACCTTGTGTTGAAGAATTTACATGGAATAACAGTTTTTTTCTCTTTGGAACTTCAGCAGCATGTCAGGGACTCATTTTGTATCTGTATATGTGTCACGTGATGGTATTTATATATAAATGTTTAAAAATTGTTCAGAGTTATATTTTTTTGTGTTTCCATTGGTTATTGCAGATTTATATTCTGAAACATCAAGTCATTAGTAATTCCAAATGTCTTCCCAAAAAAGTAAAAAGTAATTCTCTTTCATTTGAAAAACAAATAAAATTCATTTAAAGTCGTTCACTCATTCATCAAAGTTGCTTCCTTCTTCAATTTATACGCTTTCTTAAATATTTTTATTTTATTTTAATTCCTTTTTTATCATCCATTTTGGAAATAAACGAAGCAAAATTTCACTGAACAAAATAAAATTTTCTATCTGCTGTAATCATGCTGTGATGATCCGAAATATTCATCTTCGAAAATTTGACAAATATCTCTTGCGGTTAGGAGATTTAAAAGAACATTCATCAGAGGCTCAGTTTGAACGTGACTCACGTTTCTTTTAATCATTTTGAAGAAGGAGCTATCCAGTGGAAAATTTCTCTCAAGATTTATCGCGAGTTCGAAGATATCATTCACAAAACGAAAAAAGGCAGCGCTTAAATCCCAATCGATAACAAAGGAGACGGTGATCTATTCTGCCCAGCTGTGAAATTAATTGCCGTGGCGAGGCTTGCATCGGAGAGGCGAAAAAGAAGTTCGTTGACCTACTTAGAAATTATAAATTTCCTTTAAAGGTAATAATGATGCTCATTAAAATACCAAATCTCTTTAAAAGACTTTGTAAAAATATTAGCGCACTGACAGGTGCTAAATATTCTGCATAAACGATAGACTAATCATTAACAGTTTTAAAATAATGTCCTCACATAATGCCGTACATATTTGCTGCATTCAGGGAATATCCACTAAAGTAAATATTTCAATAGTGAATCCTCTTGGTGGAAACATCACTCGTAATAATGACGTAATAGTTGACATGAAATAGAAACTGGGTGACATTTAAAGTACATTAAAATGCAAGAAATATAAATAAAGTACAAGCGGAAGCTTTAAAATAATGATCTTCAAACTACTAGGGATTATTCAATTTGATTTAGCTAGATTAAAGTTTAGTATAGGAACCACTGGAGGACCGTTTTAAGACATTCCTCTTCAATTTTAAATTTCAGTTGGATGGCATAACTGATACATTGTTGCAGCAAAACCCGTTTCCAGTTTGCTCGCCGACCAACAAGAATCACAGATTAGGGCACATCTCAATTAGAGGTATGAGAAAATAATATTAGTGAAACGATTTAAAAAGAAACTATTTGTTGGACCTGAATCTAAGTAAAGCGCATTCTGTTGATGCAAATATGAAATTCGGTATTAAAAACAGTTAAAAATATTTTTATTTCTCGATTCAATTGAAATGGGACAAATTCGGTAAAAATGGATGGAGTGCAAAACACATTTAAAACATATCTCTTTACTAACAGATTTTTCAATAACGGTTAGAGTAATTTCCAGATAATTCACCAATCGAATGAAGAATGATTTGAAGATACTGAGACGATGAACAAAACACTGATATTTTCTATTCTGTTAATTTGAACATTTCTTTGTTCCTCTAGTTTTCAAACCTTAAGTAACTCTTTACATTTTTATGAAACCCTGCAAAAAAACAAATTGAAAGACATAAAATTACTATTACATAGACACGTTGTGATATTGTGATACTTAAAAGACGAATGACGTTTAATTAGAAAAAATGAATGGGACGCACATGTTAAAGGACGAAGGAGAAAAGGGCTTTATTGACAAAATGTGGAAAATTCAGAATTGAGCCTGGGGGAGAAGGAGATAAACAAACATATGTCCTTTTGTAATGGACATGACTTCCCCTGGTTTCAATGATTGCGTGACACCATTTTTTCATACTCCAGCAATTTTTTATGTGAGTGGGACATTGGGAAATAAACATCCAAATGACTTGTCTGTTGGTCTTCAAAGAATAAGATCGTGCCACAGATATCTTTAAAAGGCAGCTCAAATATGATTGCCGGATTTAAATCAGGAGAGAAACCAATCTATTCCACGAATATCTCAACTTTTCAGAAGCTCATAAACAGCTAAAGACCTGTGTTGATCGTGCGTTATTTCCATAAAGTCTAGATTTGTGATATTTCAGATCAGACCCACTTAGAGAGAAAAACTTCATCACATTAACGATGCCCGTCGAACCGAGGATTCTTTGATCGGAGTTCTGATGAAAATGAAGAGCTCAGTACTTCCATTCATCATCATGCCAACATAACAAATAGACTAGGACCACCCCAATAACCTTTTCCCATGATGTTAATGGGATGAAAATATGTCCTTGCTCTTTCTAAATTAAATGGCGTCGTTTGTAAAGTTAAAAAGATTCTCAGAGATGCCCAGGCTTTATGTTTGTTCACAACTGTAAATGGCAACTCCGATGGTCCGCTGACAATGATATGTGGGATTACGAAAACCCGACAAATAGTTTAATATTTTACAGTCCTCTGCCCACGGTATGCCTGAATACCCGTCCTGAAGTAACCTCTCACAGGTGCTAAATAAGTGTTGTCCACTGTTTGAGTTTTCTTTTTCGGCCAGAACGGCATCATAATTGTCAGCAACTATCATTATTTTCTTTGGCCGTCCTTTTCCAACGTTTCTAATAACCATACTGTACTTACAAACGCTTTCCAACTGCATGAAATAACACTTTTGTCAAATTCAATTTCCCGACAATATTTATCAAACTACAATTTTCTTCCTCTTTTTCAATGACTATCATATGTAAAGAAGTATCAAGGATTTCTTGCAGTCAGAACGTAAGATAACACTTTTATTTGCAGTGGATGTCTGGAAAATGTCTGGAAATAGGGCTTTCCTTCTACTTTTAAAATTTTACTGTACTGCTCGCATGGGCACCGCGCATTACGTGTGCCTTGCCATTACCTGTAACATTATGGTTGAGATACTTGCAAGTGCATCTTCTCTTTACCGAGTTGGGTTTTCCTAATAAAGATCACAAGGCTACAAAGAACTCCATTCTACTATTCTACAGCTGTATCATAAAAAATTACTTTGCTGTTTAAATTTTGCACACTAATGAACATATTTATCAATCAATCAATTAATTTAATTTAAGTTGTATAGAGTAAGCAATCTAAGAGTGATTTTTTTAAAAAAAAATTCCATAATATGTATAAATCTCTATAATATGGCGGATGTATGTAGGTGTTGGCTCTCTGTAGACCAGATCGTTTGTCCTACAACTACCAAATATGGATCATATTGTTATCTTAGAGAATGGAAATTAAACTGAATTTTGACGCTTTTCCGCAACAACTTCCGAAAATGTTACTTTACAAAAATTTTACATCTTTTTAAAATACAAAAAAAAAAATGTTTTTTCAATGATATGAGTTTAATAGTCGTGGGAATTTATTTCTGCATTCTGCCGATTTTTTTAAAAATATCTTTTATGTTTAATTTCCAATATTAGGCAGTTCTTAGTATGAAGCAAAAGCAAAAAAAAAAAACAAAAAAAAACTGAAAAATAAAAAAGGCCTTTTTAGTAAAATAATAACAATATTTTTTTTTAAATTGTTTCTACACTTTTTTTAATTATGAGGGAAGGAAACGTGAATGCATGACAATAAATTAAGTTTTGGGGAAAAGGGGGAAGTTTATTAGTTTAGTTACATTAACGTTCCATTTTTTAAAGTATTAGTAAGGCTATTTTGGAACGGACCTCGTCATTTTGAACCATGATCAGATGACGACACCTGAGATGGCATGCCCTTTTCAAACTTCTACATCACACCAGCGGGAGGACGTTTGGTCCCGATAGATTTAACGTGCACCAGGCCCGCTTGTACGACGGTTCTTTGGGTTCCAAACCTGAAACCCTCAGACCACCACGGCCTTGGCAAATAGGGGGGGGGGAGAATAAAATCTGAATTTCACTAACATAATACAAAAGCAACAAAAATCTATCTTTATTCATTTTTTTTCTATTAATTCAAAACATATACTTAAATGTACTAGTTTTCAAAAGCGGTGTATCCGAAAAAATTTTAATGAAAATTAAAATTATTCTAACGTTATTAGCAAAATTCAAGCATTCATTTTGGGTTTCCAACAACTTAAGTAAGTTTCTTTAAGTTACTTGATAGTAAAAAAATTATCATACTTCGGACTAGTTATATTTTTGCCAAGAATTTAGAGATGCAATTTCAATAATTCATTATTTCGAAACCATTCATCAAACGCACGGAATTCCAACAAATAAAACTGAATAATTAAAACAACAACATCCATTTAAGTGCAGGAACATCTCTCAAAGTAACATTTAATTTCATGATCACAAATTCAGAAATAATAATACTACAGAAGGAATTTTAAAAAAAATCAAATCGAAGAGATACAGAATTTAATAACATCTTCAAATACTGTATCATTCGTAGGCACAGTGTTTGAGAGCAACGGTTTATTACAGATATATTAACTACAGATTAAAATTCGTATAATCAATATTTTCAATTTTTGGAATGAAGACTATGTCTTTGTTGCTATGGTTATCATTTTATATGAATGACTCAAAAAAGAAAAGTTATTTGAAGTGAAATAACTTCTTTTAAGTATAGATATGCTATACTTAATTAAGAAAGGGAAAGAATACTTAAGAAATGAAAAAAAAAAAAATGTTTTCCCTCTATCTGAATTAACTTTTATATGCTTCTGATATTTTTTAAACAAAGTGGAGTAGAATACTCAGGCCTCTAGTGAGGCATTGTGATACATCATAGCTTAATGTTAAATGAATGACTTAATACATTGTCATTTTGGACAAAAAAATGAAGAAGCCTCTATACCAGTACTCAATGTACTTAAATATTTTTTATAAGAATAAAATCTCCAGCAAGCTCATTTTATGTGAATTTCAATCCATTTTGTTGGCTAAGTGAATGATCTCTTTTAATGTTTTTTTTTCCTTGCATGTTTACACGAGGAGATTTAAAATAATTAAGAAAATGCGTTTTGAATCGGAAATACTATTAAAAAACCTTTCTTCTATTAGTTTTGCGGTTTTTGGTAAGTATTTTTTCTATTCTAGCAAGTTTATTTTATATATTCTTGTTTGTGCATTTCAACTGATTCTAAAAATTACATAATTTGCTGTTTTTCGTTTTTGATTCGTTTAGAAAAATAATTTTTGTAAGCTTCACTTTAGAACTTCATTAAGTGATATTTTAAAAATTTTTTAAGCTTCATTTTCCTCTTCCATCAGGAAATCACAATTTGCTATTACTTTACAAACAATAAACAAGTGGTTAAAAAAAGTAAAGGGATTAACCGTCATTTCCTGCGTATATTCGAAGGATTATCTGCTTTAAAAAAACATCCAGGAAAATAGTCACTAATAATCTGCTGCCGGGGATCATTTATAATCCGCTAATTACACGGCGGTGCGAATCATCTGTTGAATTTTCGTTTTGATAGGACTAAAAGTAGCTCCTTCGGATTATACGCAGCCGCGGATAATGCGCAAAAATTTACGAACCCTTCACTACTAATACGTGATGCGAAGCAAGAATGAAAAAAAAAAAAATAAAAAAAAAAAACAGGGTGAAGAAAACAGTTAACAGTAAACACTTTTTGAATTCTCCTGTCGTCCTATTTTTATCGATTAAGAGGAATAAAATCGTTAACCGTTTCCTTTGATTTTAACAAAAAAAAAATATTTTCAAACTTTTCTTATAATTACCAATTTTGTAAGCCCTAATACCTTTTTAATAGTTTGTTTGAGCTTTATTTTAGCAACTGGCGTAACAAAGGGAGTTTTAAAGATTCAAAGTTTTATTTTAATAATTTTTAACTGTACTCATTGTTTAATTTGCTTACAAAAGTATGTTTAGCAATCTAAATTTAATAGTTTAGTGCGTTTCTAAAATGGTGCTACAAGCTATAACATGTAACTGTTACAAATGTGTAGTTACGCTGCATTTATTGAAGGAGGAGGAATTTTCCTATCTAGCAACTATTTTCCCATCGAAACATTCTAGAATTCTCCACCGAATTAAACGCGAGATCCGGCGTTTCTACGGTTTCCTTTGCTCTAGAATGTTGCGACATTCACGCCTGAGATAGAACTAAATGCTGCATTAATATATGCAAGCGTGAACTGGATTTATATTGTTACAGTGCAAACATTTCTGAGAGCTAAATAATGTGTTCGTTCCGGTACGTTCAGAGACATTCAATGCTTCGACTGATTTCATTGAAAACGTAATGAAGGGTACAGTATTGGAACAAAAACCATGATTAAAATCTTTGTAGATGTCATTTTAATAAAACGGGTTCGTATGTGCACGAAAATATAGACAGATAGCCGGATTTCTACAAAAATAGGGTAGAATATATTTTGATAAAAAAGACTATGTTCCAAAGTCTTCTATTGAGATTGCTGCGATTTTGAGTTCAGATAAAATTTTAAAAACTGTATTTCAGATTCAAAGGAACCCACAACAGAAATTCATCAAAATTCTGATAAATAAAGTAATGAAACGAGTAATATGATCAACTAGTCGCCTTTAGTGACCAGCTGGTTCACCAAGAGTATTGGTTAAGCTTCATTTCAGATAAATCTTTTAGATATGATTTAATGTCTATGATTCTTCCCAATTATCAGACATTGTGTTGTTTTGATTATCTTGCATATGCTCTGTCCATTGCGTACGCGAATCATTCTGGTGACGAACAGTACCAAGATATCACATCGCTGTTAAAAACGCAAATGTCCGCTTCATCTAACTTTCAACTTTCGTGCCAGTGTAACTTCATTTTTTATTCGACTTACGCAGATATTAAAAAAATTCATTTCCTTCGTTTCAGCAATGGAATAAAATCTAGCGATTAAATATTTGATGAAATAATAAAACTGGTTTAAGGCAGTAATGTAACTGTTGTTAGAAATTGAAATTGCTATGCGTATATTGCTATATATATATATATATATATATATATATATATATATATATATATATATATATATATATATATATATATATATATATATATATATATATATATATATATATATATATATATATATATATATATATATATATATATAAGAAGTTAACAATGAAACACGCCAAAATTCAGTTAATTTTTTATTAATTAAACTTCGAGATGCACATTCCCACCTTCCCATGTATATATGTGCACAATTTCATCAAGTTTGGTCGAATGGTCTGATTTGTAGAGTCATTTTTATTATTATTTCCCATTCATCTTTATTAATAGTGAAGATGAAACATTAGTGAAGATTCCTTGTCCATCTTTATTATTAGTGAAGATTCCTTGTCATTGGCAAAAATGGAGAAAACATGAAGGTTTTTTTAGTATAAAATAAATTGCACAAATATACTACTCTTCGATACAGACAATTTTGAAAATCTCTCTCATCCGCCACAGCACACGGTGGCAATGGCTTAGAGTACAATCTGGGACTAGAGGGAAATTTACTGAAAAACCGTTTTGCCGTTGTGTAGGCTAAATTCATCAAAGGTCAAAAGTCCTCCTTCTAACAAGGAATGAGAAAGTTTGCAAACAGAGAGAGATCCGCTTAGTCATCATCTAGCCTCATCAAAATCACGGTACTCGTTTCAAAGTATACTTTTTGTAGTTCCAAAAAGAAGCTTTCATTTAGCTAAAAAAACTAAATCTCCTCTAGACATTCCATTCGCATTCATAAAAATTCAATGAGGGTTTAATGCTTTCATGAATTCAAAGATTTAATTCAATTGTTAATGACGCATTTGACGAGGATGGTCTCTCAGCTGGTTAGCTTTCTTCTGCGCGGTTCCTTAAAATCAGTTATCGATAATCACAGACATTCGAGGATAAACGAAATTTCTACTTCATTTACCAATGTCCTGAAGTCGAAAAACACATCCGATCCCTTGGATCGACACACCTAATGTGAATGAATTCCCTTCATTTTTCACTTAAATTTGCATATTTTTATTTCTAAAAGAATACTAAGTGACGAGCAAATTTCCTTCAGAAATTGTGAATAGCAGTCAAAAAGGGATTCAATGAATATTTTCCTATTTTCAAGGTCATTAACATGTCTATACTGAATGTAACCATTTTTATTAACCATTTTTAATTTTCGAAAATTATTTAGAATTTAAGAAATCTTGGGGATACTCTTACAACATTAGGACATAGATTAATATTATAGAGATAATTTTTAAAAAAGGGACAGAAAGATCGATTCGTTTTATATGAGATGTGCCGAGCCAAACAAAGGGTTATTCATTATTTTAAACAATGAAAACTTTAAACTTGACAGACTTCCTGAGTCGGAAGACTAAACGATCGCCAAATATCCTGCAGCTTTAAAAACTATTCGATGATATTTAGAAAATTTAAATTGGGCTTTTTTCTGAAGTTATTTATCAAAAGATGTCCCTTTCATATATTGAGAAGAAATCAAGATACAGTATAACGACAGAATCATTTATTTGTTTTATGCATTCATTCCTCCTTTATCTAGTTAAAATACTTTTTGTGGAATGATAACACACGTAAATAAAAAGGAAGAAAAAGCGAAGTGGCATATGTTAATGAACGAGCTTTACATTTCAACTAAAGAACAAAAAATATCTGAAAAACACTGGTTCAGATTTTTTTTTATATCTCATGAATAGATTATTTTTTTACTAAAAAAAGGCCACCCCAGAACCATTTTTCACTTCTGTTGCCGTGGTCTTTTGCTTCCATTCACCGACATCAACATTCCTAAACAGAAAAGTCACATCAATTCGATGGATTTCTAACTTTTTTTGTTCCGAATGCGTCTTGTTTCTCTTGCTCTCTAAACTCGCTTCTTTTCCCATTCTTTCTATTTGCTTTTTCCGATACCGGTTGAGTTGTTTCGGGACATTTTTCCGTTCGTTCCTTGAATGTCATTGAAAAGTTGTCGGCTGCTTAAAAAATGATCCTACAGAAAGTCAGGGCTTTTATTTGTATTTTTGTTTGTCTATGTCATGCGTCCATTTTCTTTCCTTCAACCCTCTTTTTTACTTTCTCTTATATGTAGTATAGAGAAGGTACTGTAATTATCAAAAAATTCAAACTCGACATTTTGAGGAATTTCTAAATGTTAGATCTCTCCGAGTTCGAAAGGCACATTTTTGGTATTATATTTGTCCGTCTGTGACAAAGAAAACTCAAAAATGCTTTGAATGAGACGGATAAAAATTGGTATACGGTCTCTACATCAAATTTACAAATTCCATAAAACTGAGCGAAATCCGTTGTGTGGAAATCTGTCTGTCCGGCTGTTCGAATACAAATTAACACGTTAATTACAAAACGGAGAGAGATAGATGGATAAAATACGTCGCTAAAATACGTTCGCTGGTGTGGTATGAAAGTTAGGAGTGGGGATGCCAGCTCAGGGGTCATCCTCGCCATCTGACCATGGTTCAAAACGACGAATCCCGGGTCAAAATAGCCCTAGTGTTGCTTTAAAACGAGACGTTAATATAACTAAGCTAAACTAGCAATATCAAATAAAAAAGTCAGATTTATGCATTCATGAAATAGAGTAGAGGAGTAAAATTTTCTACTAGGCGAGTAGAGGTAAGGAAGATTAGTTTTCTTACAGAAGGAAATCAGTATTACCAGTATAAGAAAAATCAGTATAAGAAAAAAAAAGGTTTAAGAAGGATTTCTAGAATTCGCGGAGTTTCAAAGTAAATTTGCGGATACATATAAAAAGTTTAACGTATATTTAGTTATCAAATAAAAAAAAACCAGGACATTAAACGCTTACTGTTAAACTAACATTCATTCATTATTTTTTTTATCAGCTGAATGTTTTTTTTTCTCGTTATTGAGTCTTGTTATCAAGTTTCACGCTTTTCTGTTGAAGGGCTCCTGTTATTAGCCCTTTACACTTGGAAAAGTAATGCAATTCATAATTATCCACCTTCAATTTGGCAAGGACTTGTTTATTGTGTCAAAAAATAAATAGATATTATTGTTTTAAGCTGAATCCCCCCCCCAAATGAATCGAAATCTTCTTACAGGTATTTTTAATAATTCAAATTTAAAAATAAATAAATAAATAAAATATCAAAATGATCCACCTTCTTGAATGGTGCCTGAGTGAAACCCTCAGTGCAAAGGATTTATAGCTCTGCAAAGGGAATAATTATGGACACCCTTTAACTCGACAAAACCATGGTTAAATGATGCGAGTGCGAAAATTTCCAGTTAAACATTTTTCGTAATATTTATACAATAAATATAATTTCAATTAAATGAAGTTCATCTTGTGCAAAATATCCACTGTTATTATGGCTCAATTTTTAATTTCTAAGCATTTTGATGTAGACACATATTTTAAGCTAAAAGAAAAACCGAAATAAAAGCTCATTTTTTGTGTTATTTGAATTCACTTAAAAATTTGGCTTAAAAATAGCGGAATCTAAATTTTTATAAAGTCCTTCGATCCCATCAGTCATATTGAGCAAAATATTTTTAATAAGTAGCATTTTCATCAGTAAAAGTTCTATTCTTTTGTACCCACATCTGGCAGGGTAGTAAATCCTCAAATAACACTGTTTGAGAGGAATTTAGAACATTTTCATGTCCACCTCTATGAAAATGCGTAAATCAACTTGCTGTATTTCTTAGAGGTGGTCATAGATTGGTTTAGTGTAAGGAAATTCGAAGATTCCTAAATCGATTAGTTTGGTCACAGAGGAGTTAAAACTTTGGGTTTAAAATGTTTGTATACTGAAACAGTTTTATTAAATATAACTAATGTGAAGGGAAAACAACTAATTATTTAAATTTCACAATTTTTTCAAAAGTTTATTTTTTACTCAAGAAAGATAAAGTAAAATTTTTTTTGTGTTTTATAGAGTATTTTCAGACGGGAAATAGACATCTGTATTCAGCATTAAGAAATGAGCTGTTGGGCTGCGAGAAGAATGAATACCCTGAATATGAAACTCATTTGATATGATGAAGTTTAATTTATGATTTCCCTCTTATCATTTGATATGTCTAACCTCCCCCCCACCGGAACTATGCTTTCGTTGCATCTGTTATTGTACATAAAATGATTTATCTGATTTTACAATCTCTAATAGGAAATGGAATTTCAGAGAAATGTGGCCAAATCCTTTGTGTCCATGCATCTTGCACAAATTCTGAAGCAAAGGGCAACGTTATTTCTCATTCATGCAGTTATAGCTCGTCCTTATTTTCGAGATGAGAATAATGGGAAATAGGAAATATGAGCAATTTGCAAGGACCAAGGCAGTGCGCTCAGTCCAAACAACCCATTCATTATCGACTCACGTGCAGCGAGGGGGTAATCGTAGGAGGCCAACTGAATAGTAGTAATTAAGTGGAACAATTCGTGAAATCCTACTGGCATACAAATGGAAATGGTAATTTGATCTATATCAAAGATCTAAATGAGACTGAACTGATTTTCTGAAAGTACATACTTCAGTTTCTTGTAAATTTAGCATTATAAAAATCGATTGACTTTTAAGGATATTACTTTAAAATAAGTGTCGTGTCAAAGCTTTAAAAATTAATCCAGAGTATAAATTAAACTTTATAAAAACTAAATTGTCCTAGATTTTCTGATACTTCTGGTCTATCTGAGATTAAAACGCTAAATCGGTTTCCGAACTTGCGGAAATTTCCAATTCAGTGAGTTTCGCCACAGCACGACTGTACAATTTAGTACGTTCACTGCTTGTCTTCTAAAGAGGGACTTAACTCGGGAACTTTGAGAAACAACATTTTGCTCAGGAAGAAGGAAACTACACGAATTTTCCACTTCATGTCAATTCAAAGATATTTCAACAGGCTCTGAGATTTAACATTCTCTAGGTTTCGATATACATCAAAATTTCGGAATCATTTCATTTCACAATCATCCTGGGGGATTATTTATGGAAGAGTTCGAATAGTCTATGCTTTTCCCATCTAGAATGTCAAGGACATATGGAAAGCTGCAATAAACTCCATTTAGGACGAAGTGGATAAATTATGACTGTTTTCCTTATCCCTGAAAAAAAATTAAACCTGCCTTCAATAAGATTGATTTACACATCAGATTTTAACAGCAAAATCATCAGCAATAAAACGAAAAGAAGCGATTAGTGGCGTGAAGGGCACTGAAAGCGTTCGCGAACTGCACAAATACATCACCTGACATCTCGATTAAACACAGAGCAGTAACAAGAATAGGCAATCGTTGCGGAAGTCTAAATATGTATCGAAAAACGCTAATGATGGACTTACAATTCGTTTTTGTTCCAAAAGATAAATCCATAAGTCCATCTGGACCAGGCATCGTTATCAACCATTTTCTTAAATATGCAATCCTGTTATCTTTATGTACGAAAAATAGAATGAAAGAAATCATTGTGTACATTCATGAAAGCAATCGTGAAGAATTCAAACTTGACATTTTGATGAATTTTCATGTTTTAGACATCTCTCAGTCCCAAAAGTACTCTCTGAATTATGTCTATACTTAAATGTAATAACTTGAAATTACTATACATCAGATGAATGAAAACATTTATTTTTATTCTATATATCGGCTTATATATCTGAATATACGCGAACGACTGAAAAATGCAATGACTTAATAAAATACACAATGCAATCTTTTCCGCATACCTGATCAAGGCAGTCAAAAAGAAAAAAAAAGAATAAAACACTGTTTCGATTTTATTTATTGCGTTCAAAACGCGATATATTTTTCGAATGCACAAAAAAATTTTAGAAAAGAATATTGTCACTGACTCTTTATAGAAGTTTGCTGTAGAAAGGAATTATTCGCTGTTCTGTGACAAGAGTTAGGTCTGAAATTATTTTCGATGTTGCTATTTGAAATGAATAGTAGTAGTTGCCGAATACATTCCTAATCTGAACTACACCTCCGAATGAATACTGTACCAATGTACTAATACATGTCATCAGCAAAGTGTTACGTGATATAACTCTTACTAATCACAGCATAAACATTGTAATTAAGAAAAACTTTTGCCTTTTAGTTTGTTTTTGTAAAAAATATCAACTTTCTACTGTCTTCACTTTTCATATTATCATATTTTCCCTTTCTCTTTTACTTTTAGGCTCCCCGTCATACAAGGTAGGATTCATTCATTTTTGACACTCTTGTATTCATTCAATTTATCATTAAAGGATGAGTATTTTGAATCTGATTTGCTAAAATTTTTAAGCTCGATTATATGAAAGCATAGCAGACATTCTATCCATTAATAAATTCCATGCTTCTAAATCAGGAATATTGGAGAAAAATAAAAAAAAATATTTTTAATAATAATAGTAGTAGTAATAAATACTATAAGAGTAAATTTTGGTTGCAAATACCAATTTTCTGGAGAATTTCGTATATTATCTGTCACTTTACTTTCAAAGTCTCTCTTTCTTTTCAAAAGCACCATCGTCGTCTTCACAGTAAAAATATACAAGTTTTATGGGGGTTCATTCACTTTATTAAAACAGTTCTTGTCTTTTTTTTTTTTTTTTTTTTTTACTTAGAAAATTATTTCTAAACCTGTCAGAAGTCAGCCATTGGGGCCTGTTTTATTGCTGTTGAAGTCCCTCACCCAACACTTAAGTCATTAAGAATCTTTTAGAAGCTCTATATCATCCCTCCCCCTCTCAAGGAGGAAAAATGATTCACTCGAAAATTGAATGCCTGATTAACGAAGTGTTTTAAAGAAGCATATATTCTTACCACGGGCATCTAATTGAAGCAGGAAAATCATTGAAAGCGATTTTTCCAGTTTTTCAGCTGTCACGATGTTGTTGCTGTCCGACGCAACTGTTAAGAGTAGGTTAAAAGAATCTAAGAAACGCATCTGTCATCTATAGACAAAACCGATATCCACATCTAAGAAAGATTAACGATTAATGGCTTTCTGTCGCATGAAATATTAATGTATTAAACGACGTTTTTCGGCATTCTTCCTTTAGCTGAGTTTTATCCTATTCCTCTAATTCCTGCTTCATATGAAGCTCCTAACTTCTATGTATGTCATCAAGGGTCAGCTGTCTTTTCCTTCTATCCATTTTCGAAAGAAATAAATAAAATTCACAAAACATTCGCTGTGAGGGAATTGAAATTTTTATGGCAGGTCAGTAGTTCTGGCAAGCGAACTCTGTCGCAATTCTCCAGTCAGAACTACCGAACCTATTTCGATAATCTTAGTTTCATATGAAAGGTCATAATCCCTTGATATGTCATCGAATGTCGTCACCACTCTCCAGTTTTGAAGGAAATTGAAAAACAAAATTTCATTGCGCATTCTTTACGGGGAAAACCTGCGATAGAGTTCACCAGCCCTAACCACTGAACCGATTTCAAAAAATGTTATTTCATATGAATATTCATGATTTCTTGATGTTTCATTAATAATTGTTTACCCACTTCCTTACCAATTCAAGAAATTTTGCAAAATGAAACTTTGACACAATCTTCAGCCTGAACAATCGGAATGAGTGCGCCACTTTGAAATACAGCCAATAAACCTGCATACTCCGACAGTACTGTGCATCGTTTATGTAACCGCAGACAATTTTTTAATTATACTTTTGTTCTGATAAGGTATAATTTATAAAATTTGGCTGAAATGACTAAATTAATTTTTATTACTGTTATTTATTATTATTTTATAAATTAAATTATTAATTATTTTAGATTAGTTATAATTATTTCAACTTATTTTATAATTCAATTCATTTTATTTTCTTAGGGTGATCATATCACTGACATTAAAATAGTCATTTCGATAAATTTTAATAAAATAAATGTTATCAAAATAAAAAATGCACTATTTTAAATTATGATTGCATAATAATAGCAAAGCATTTTGCCGGGGTTTGCTACGCTTAAAAAGTGGATAAGTTAATTAACTTCCAAAATTGGCCCCGTTGCTGAATTTGAGGACTATCTAAATTTTATTTTTCAATATTTCTGAAATTGAATGTAAAGAAAACAGACGACTCTTGATGACATATTGGGGTATCGTGAACTTTCATAAAAATTTGAAATTGGCAAAATAGATACATTAGATATTTTACTTCGTTACTGTAACTGAAAAACTCTGTTAAGGGTTTCCTGAACAAAGAATGAGTAGTAAATAAAATATTTTTGAAATTTTTCTCGGAAATGGATGATGTTTCGTTACTGATTTGATATGAAATTTATATGACCATAGGTAATATTAATTTAATATGAAATAAAAATTTGTGAAGCTGATTCAGCTTATATAGTTAGGAGAATGGTTCTTTTATTTATTTATTTGTTTATTATTTATTTTTTTGTCAATTATTTTAAACATTCGATGTGTGACAACTGATTACCCCAGATATTAGAAAATCTGTAACAAGTAAACAACTATGAAAAAAGTAAATCAACTTTTTACAGTTCTACCTTTAGGATATTATCCTTAAAATAGAACTGTGACATGTGACTGTGTGTGAACTGTGGAAAGATATGATAAATCTACTGAAATGCACTCCTCCAATTAAATATGATATTATAAAAATCTACGATCAACTCAACATTTAAATAAAATATAGTTGACGAAAAATACATGATTTAAGCTTCTGGAAAATTGACTTCAGCAAACTAATAATAATAATCATTGTAAAATCTTTAATAAAAAATGTACCATAATAAAGTTTCTCATCAATAAAATTCTGTTTGAAGACTGAATTTGAGGTTTTTATTTTTTTTCATTTACAAAATAGATTAACTCATTCTGTCATGCCAAAATGTCAATAATAACAACGATCCTTCAAAAGAGAGTCTATTTTATGCATCTTATACTCTGTTAAATAAAAACTCCTTCTGCCATAATACATTCTGCAAGGTTTATTTGAATTTGTATTTAAAATACATTTTTTAAAGAACTATATTATATTATCATTCACCATTTTCTGTTCTATGGAATGAATCGATTTGAAAAGTGGATGCCAAAAGTAAATACATTTTTTTCTCATTTCTTTAAATCTAGAATCGAGACACTTTAATCCTTCCAAAATAGATTTGAGAAAGTGTTTCATAATAACCATGCGATTGAAAAGATTTGGTAATAAAAGTAAAGAAAATTCCGCTCGAAATATTATGAAATCGCTACAATTCTGAAATGAATCATGCATATTGAAGAGAAAATCTAATAAAATTAAATAATGAAATGAACTTTATATAACATATAGTTTTTTAATCAAAAATGAAGTAATTATTATTTCAAAACGATGTTCAAAAGTATAGTTACAATGCTTTTTAATAATTTTAAATGAGCAAATATTAAACCATTAAGAGCCGGCATACATTTTACGATTCAAGAATGTTTCTTACTTCGAATGGATCATAACATTTTTTAACTACAAACATTTGGGCTGATAATAAAAAGATATAAACCAACTCTAGATATTTGCCAATGCCAGTGTTGCTTACATCTCTCGAAGTTATTTTAATTTCATGTAAATTGAATTGGTTTTGCAGCAATTTAAACTATTTTCTTTGTCTATTCATTTTTAATTATATAAGAGTAAGTGTTTACTTTAAAATTAGTAAAAGAATAAGTGTTTTATTTCGATCTAATAATTCTTTTTTGATCTAATAAATATTTTAATGCATTTAAAGCTGTTAGCGTTTGAAAAACAAAAGTAAAAGAGAAATTTGAACACTTATCCGGAAATTTGCAATAAATCGAAAAAAGAATGCACGTTGTCATCAGAAAAAAGTATTTGTTTCAAAAGTATTGCAATGAAATTGTTATATTTAATTATATAAAATAAATACTATAATGATCCCTCAAACTAATACTATTCTGAAATAATGACACACGGCACGTAAGTAAAAGGTAATTACATTTGTTTTATTTTCCAACTGCTTGTAAACCACTCTTGAATGCTCAAAGGAACGACATTTTCTAATGAGTCATTCGTGAAATGACCCTTTGATGTACTGAAAAGAAAGATAACAATTTTTGTGTCGGGCGTTTTGAACGTTCCTTCCCACTAATGAACGTTTTAAGCTCATTTTTACATTCCGTCGTTAAACAGGAAGGAAATAAATCGCACTCCACTATCGATTTCTAGAGAAAAGGATGCGAATATCGATTATCATTTACGTTCATATTATTCTTTTAAATAGCACAGCCATTATCTTTATCGGGAAATCCTGACAATGATATTATGTCTGTACTTATGCATCATTCTTCTGATTGTTTGCAGATACGTCTTGCTTTTATCCGATCCATTAAAAATTTTTACCAAGAATTGCGAAGAAAGAAATAGTTTCGAGTAGAGAGAAACACGTGAAATTTCATCAAAGATTTTATAGTTTTGTTAAGTTTACTTAAAATAATGCCACACTTCGTTGTTTTGAACTACTCACTTTACATAACGAGTGGGAGTTTCATCTAAGACAGATATTAAGGGAATTATGATTCATAAAAGACGGATGATCCTCGGTCAAATTTAGTGACCATGAGCAATCGCCCGTTTTTAAGAAAAATGAGAGCTATTTTTAAACTTTTCATCGATTTCATAAGCAGCACGCAAGTGAATATGTGACGCCCGTGCTACGTGCATCACATATTTCGTCGAACTACAAGCCATTTTAAATTTTAAATTCTGCCGAACATACCAGGTCTTTTTTTTTTTTTTTGAAAATACATAATGGATTCCAAAAGGAAACAAAGTAGTATATTTGACCCCCGATCGACTCCGTTATAAAAGGTGATAAAATAATTGCATGCACCGACACAACATTTCTTTTTAACAAAACGATCCTATAAAGATTTATTCTTTGAATAAATGTGGTTCATTCGAATAAATGGGGAATTTAAATAAGGAAACTTATTCTTCAAAAACAGAAAATCTCATTTATGATACATTTTTCTGTAAACCAAACCTTACGATGAATTTTTTCATATATTAAAAATTTATAAAACTTTTTGAATTTTTCTGAAGAGTTGAAATTAAGAGGATGCTATCATAAAAGGTATCACAATATGAACGAATTAATTCTTTTAGCATGTTATGTTTAGAAATTAATTATTTTTCATTTTTTAGAAAATACCGCATAAGAGTAATTAAATGGCGATGTATAAAAAATGAGATCTTCCCTGTTCCATAACATTATTTGCTTTCTTTTCATTTCTGAAATAAATGCAAAAGAAAGTTTCTTTTGAAGAAATTTTATTTAACTTGCTTTATTTTTGTAAAGATGGAAATTTAAAATTGATTTTTCATTCACTTTCAAAAATAATTATGAATTTAAGTTTTGTATATTTATGTGTTTTTTAAAACAATGCAATATTTTACTATATTTAACACACAATTATTAGTTAATTTCTTAATTTGTTCTATTTTTTTAATCCAGTAAGTAGTTCCACAATGATATTCAGAAAAAAAGTATTGAATTAAAAAATTGATGAATGAAAAAGCTACAGTTCCTTCTTCTCATTTTTAACTAAATTTAAATTTTAATTAAATACTAATAGAAAATCATTCATTTTGATAAAAATATAGCATTCATTTCACAGTTCCAATTGAAATAAAGACGATAGTTAAATTTTTAAAAAATGAAGTCTTTTTTGGGTTAATTAAAATGTGTTTATCGCAGTATCGAGCATAGCTCTCGAACCAATAAACCTTAAAAGCAACCAAACTAAACGCCTTTATTAAATTTCTCACAATTATGATTCATATTAATCTCATACGAGCCTATTTCTACAGAAATTCTTCTGTTTTATTAAATACATTTGTGGAATTATAATCATTGAATTTGAGTTCAAATAGATCGTATTAAATTAATTTAATGATTTCCAGAATATTGCATTAGCTCTTAGTTTTGTGTGCTGCTTGTTTTAGAATCGTATTGAAAAATGAGAAGAAGGAACTGTAGCATGTATGCTCTATTATTATAATAAAAGATTTTGAAAATAGAAAAAACATAATCATGTGCTAAAAAGATCTAAAATCTAAAAAATACAATAATATTTCCACTGTCAAACTTTTTTCCCTAGAGAAATATTTTTTTACTCTTTTAAATCTTCTGTAAATCAAAATAAATGTTTTTCATGTGAGATTTATTTCACTTAAAAAGTGTCATGACAATTATTATATTTTTTTTCTATTTGAGAATTGAGATAACCAGAATGATTTTGAAATGTAAATATTAGCTGTTGAGAAAATAGAAAGTGTCTTCGTGTTTTGAGGATGAAATTCAATGCATTAAAATATTTGTGCTTCGTACATTTTATTTTGCAGAAGGCTTTGTGTTTCTGATTTCATTCCTAAAATTATCTGTTTTCTTTTGCCAAATATATTTTACGAATCATCTCGCATTACCCTAACCAAATTAGCATATTTATGCCAGAATAAATATTCAAATACCCATTCCTTTCAAATTTTATGTGTTCTTATTTCACCACTGGGCTGCAATTCTTTGACGGTAAATCAGGATTAACATTATATATTTATTGGGAGAAGGCTAATCATACCAATGGTACCTGAAATAAAGGTCTTTTGCAGAATGGTTTGAAAAATCACTTCACTAAATTCTACACATTCACGATGGAATCAGATTCTTCTTTGAATAATTCAAAAGATCGATATTCGAATTCCAACATTTCGCCACTTCATATCCAAGATAAGAATTATTTTTAGTACTTAAAAAAAGAAGGGGAGGGGGGTAATAGATCACTTGTTTTTGATATTTTTTTCGTCTCATTTATTTTTACTAGTTCTTTTCTGAAACCGCAAGAAATTAAAAAAAAAACATTATGAATTTTTGCATATCAAATGTAACAGCAGAGTATTAATATTCGCCTTTACAATATCCATTTCTAACGGGAGGTTATCATCTCCATTAATATTCATCATGGCAAATTCTGAGCTTCTCTCCACGCGCCTGTCCATCTGTCTTTCACTGGTCTCTTTTTCCTCGCCTCCATTGCAGTGGCCTGTCTCCTTATCTCTCCTTCAGGGTCACTAAACCATTCCACCGTGACCATAACTGTCTCTTAGAAATTCGACCATTACGCTCGGCTATCTGAGATAAGAGAATTAGCTACCATCTATATGGTGTGGTTGGCTGGGAGTCATTTAATAAGGTCAAGGTCGTTTTTTAATGCTGTCTATTCAAGAATGTATTGTTAAATCCTTCACAACTAGCATCTTTTTTTTTTTAATAACTTGATTAATTTGATCTCAAATCGTCAGGGTCTTTGCTTTTTATCTTATTGGTTATTTGTATAAAAATGAAATAGGTTGAGAGAGTATAATTATTTTTATATGCAATTATGTTATATTTGAGACGCAAATGCGATTTTTAATAAGAAAAACTGATATTGAACTAAATTCCTTTACCATTTATTTATTCCATACCTTTTTTTATATCTATTCCCTTTCTCCCTGTTCCATTCATATAAAACATTATTTCATAAGTAAATAGCTTTCCCCGTGCATAAAAATTGAAAAAAAATAAGTAAATTTATAATTTGCATTTGAAATTTTGTCAGAAAAGAATCTTAAACTTACAATTTTGAAAATTCATGCCTTTAATCTTCCATTTTTATGTATATACTCGAAAAACACTTTTATCATTCCACATTCAGAACAAAATGAATTTTTAACATAAAGTTCGAGACAATTTATTCGTATCATGCTCTTATATAAGGATTTGCTACTTTCTTTAAGAGCAGGAAAGGATTTTCGATCCTGTTTCTCTCGAATATTCAAAATCTGCGTTCTATTCCAATTCAGTATCATGATCCCTTTCCAGACTTTCATCAGCAGGTATCTGAGCTATCATCCTTTTCATTATCAATAAAAACATTTGCGAGAAGATCTCTGGATTCCTACAGGGCCACGGTGGCCTAGTGGTAAGGTCTCGGTTTTGGAACCGGAGGTTTCCGTAGCCGAGACCGCTCCGGAGGGTTGAAGGTTCGAAACCTGATTTCGCCGAAGAACCGTCGTGTAAGCGGGTCTGGTGCACATTGAATCTGTCGAAGTCGAACGCTTCCCGCTGGAGTGGTGTGGAAGTTTGGAGAGGAGGGAGGGTGTGAATTCAGGCGTCACCCTCGTCATCTGAGCACCGTTCAAAATGACGTGGTCCGTCTCAAAATAGCCATAATGTTACTTCAGAACGGGAGGTTAATATAAGCAAACTAAATTCTGGATTTCTGCTGCTCGTATCCGTCATAACCGCAGTAATAAAAGAATCTAAAAACTAGTACATCTAGGGTGTCGATTTGACTCTAACACTTCAATTAAAAAAAATCGATTTTCTTTTGACAATTACAATACTTCATAGACGAGAAATTACAAATGACTGATTAACTAAAAATTAAGTTGCAAAACTTTTTAAATAATGCATTATTAGTTAGAATACACAGCTCTGTCATATTCGAGAAGTATAATGCATTAAGAATGCGTAAAAATGTTTGCACTTCAAACAATAATATAAATTTTATTTTATCTTACTTTTTAATTTAAACATACTGAAATCATAACTTGTGAACTGGAAAACAGCATTCCTATTGCAACGCTTCAGAATTTTTTCATGCAACATTTGAATAAAAATAAACTGAATTTTTAAATCTCATTTTTTTATTTACTCGTCTCAATTTATTAAAATCTTAATGAGAGTCGATTTATCCTACCATTTTACTGAAACTAAAATTCATTATTAAACCAAAATGTTACCGAAAATAAAATTCATTATTAAAATAATGAAAGCAAAAATCAGATATTTTGAAAATGAGTAACATCGGATATTTTCTTTTCTGTAAGCTGAACCGAAGATTGATTAAAACAGTTGTTAAAAATTCGATCCCTTTCTCAGCACATAAGTTACGGAGTTCGTTTCACGCGACAATTAAAACTTGATTATCGTGAAATCAATAATCTTTTTGAATAATTACGGTAGCCGAAAGCTTGAGATAAGAAATAAATTTAATGCCTGATCACTCTCATGATGTAACCCAATATTTCATGGCGATAAAGATAAAAATTTTATAAAAACCTTTAACTTTATCTCTTTGCATTTAAGAAATGTTTTCTCCGTTGAATTAAAACTATCAGATTATTCATTTCGATTTTTTTACGTATTTTAATAAAATAATGCACAATAAATAGTAGAAAAAAAGTGTTACGGAGAGATCCGAAATCCGTCTTGTAGATGTACGATGAAATGGTCCAACAAGCTCTATAAGGGATAACGACGCTTTATTCTACGAAAACATGAATACAAAAAAAGGCAAAACTATGCCGAAACGTACAAAAAAACAACACTTGTAGTAAGCAGCAGCACCATGTAACTAAGCACTATTAAAGAAACGTAAAAAGCGCAAAGCGTACTCGCTGGTGAACTTGATCGTTAGGAATCAACAATCAAGAGCATCTTCTTTCAACTGTTTGCTTGAACCTAATTCAAGTACTCTTACTCATTACTGACTCACTCTCCGCTGTGTGTCTCTGCAGTGCTGTCTATAAGTTTCGTGAGACGTTATCGAACGTTCTAGAACAAATAATGGAATTCGAGTACTAATGGGACTATCACCAAGATTCTCGAATAGTATGATCCTTCATTTTTGTCGCCACGTTTTTCGCAGTGGCTGTGAGTTGCTGACTAAACATCCATTCAGTAGCCATTACTATATTTGCAAACTATATACCTTACTAAAAAACTTATTGTGTAGTGAAGCAACATTACTCATTCGTATCACTGCTCTCCACTTCAAAAGTTGGCTGTCCGGTGGTCTCATAATACAGAAATATGTTTAGTAACATAGCATGGAATGAGTCGAATACGAATAACTTTTGGCTTGGCATTTGACAAACTCTGAACTTTGTAGACGACATGTTTCAATTTCTTGAAGGCAGTAAAAGGTTCCAATATCCATACATTCTGTTGAAAATTCTCCGTCAGACCTCTCCTTCACTTTGGGTGGTGCATATAGACAAAATCATTCTCCTTACAATGCAAGGAATCCAAAGGGGCCAAGTATCTTTCTGTGAAAGATTTTCGAAAGCGAATTCTGGTCAAGATGACCATGCTGTTGAATTCATTTTTTTTATCGGAATCGATTTGATATCTAAGTCTTCCAAGAGCGCTTTTTGGATTTTATTCGAAGGCCAGAGATCCACCGCTGTAGTCGTTAGTGTTTTCAAAGAAATATCTTTATCCATCTCGGACATCTTCTCTGCATTTGAGTAGAGTTTTCAGCTCTCACTTCAGGGGCTTTCAGAGAGAGCGTCTGCTTCTTCGTTAGCGCTGTACATTGTTCAAGAACAAAAGAATTTCCTTGTCTTCTGTTCGCGTTATGTTTTTTTTTCCAAATTCAGAATAAAGTGAAATTTTTGCAGAAAGTACAGATCGAAAATATAAGAATCATCAATTCCAGTTAAGTAAATGCTAAGTTGAAAGCAGCCTCATCCATATTCGATTAAAACGTCTGTCTTCTTGTTATCTTATTATCAACAACAGTCTTAAAAGAAATGCTATTGGGCGTATGCATAAGTTCACACTTTCAATTCGTGGACAAGTCCGCTCTAAATATAGTTACATTAGCACTGGTGTCTACTAACATCGAACGCTGTTTGTATTACCAACAGTATTGGTCAATGCTTAAGTATTTGGACGTCCTGGAAACAATGGCGTTAACCAGATGATTAACTCTTTCCATAAAATGTTTAGCCTCACTTCGAACATTTTTCCTTATCTTATCAACCATGTAAATAAGTTGTTAATATATAATTACATCACTGTTGCCGATTAAGTTTTTTTTTATTCGAAGGGATGATCTTTTATTGAAAACACGATACTCCAATTAAGATTTTTTTAAAATTAGATAAAAATGTGTATGATTTGATTATTTTTTATACTCTTTTGTTAAGATGTGTTAATTTTCTTAGTTATAAAATTTATATACATTTATTTAAAAAATCGGCAATTTTTGTAGTTCAGATGTTATTCAGTACTTTTTTTTTAATCCTACAGAAATCTTCTACCTCAATGAAGTGCATCTGAAGCTCATCTGCGGGCGGACGCAGAACCGTTTGCGAGTTATTAGATTTGCATCATTTGAGTCTCATTAACGGAGGAAGTACACTTGCCGAATCCGCAAATCAAATGTTTATTTAAGTACGTTGCATTGGAACCTCTCTCCTAATAGCTTCTTGTCGTAAACGTATTTAGAGCATAAAATCCACTTAAATGGACCATCTTAGTTCGTATGGGTATAAATAATATATTTCACAAAACGTCAGAATCTAACCTCGTTCGCTTTTTACAGATCATCGAGTAAACTCTAATTTATAAGCATTGCAAATTAGAAATATTAAAATTGCACTAGACTTTCAGTTTAATCCTAAAAATAAGTATTCTTATATAGAAATAATATTTTGTAAAGCGAATAGTAGAAGCATTAAAGAGTTTTCACATTTTGAAAAAAAAGACTGTCAACAAAATGGAAATACATAAATATTTTATTCGATTGCAATTTTAAAATTATATTAAATCTTGCTTATCAAGATAATTATAAAATTGCTAAAACAGTTACATTTTATTCTTCTTCAGAGTTTGGACAAGCCATCTAAATTGTTAACGAGATCGTTTTCTTGAAAAACTTTATAAAAGAAAAAAATTCTTGAAGACGGAATTGAGTAGAGACAACATTATATGAGAATCAAGTCTGGAGATCTCAATTGCATGATATCAACTGTTTTTTCTTTTAATGTTCTCAAAACACTATGCAGATTTTGAGTTAAGTTTCGTTCATTTGATCTGATTGATATTTTTTTATTTTTTATTTTTGCTTAGTTTTCAAAAAGATAAGAACAAAATTTTGGAATATCTTCTTTAAAAATAATAATCATGTTTTATATCAATAATATGTAGAACTAATTTTTAATTAATTAATAAATTAATTTTTATTTATCTATCTACTTATAAAATTTTCTGATTTTTTTTTTTTTTTTGGTATAAAACTTTTCAAGAATAAACATGATTTTTGTAACAGAAACTTTATCGTAACTCAATGCTTAATGTTCTTAAAATATGTCTTTTTTTTATGAATTATTCAATAATATACCTAGGAATTCTTCGTCACTTTTGTAAGTTTATTATTTGGAGAAGTATTTTTCATTTTATTTTCTAGTAAATGATTTTCATAAAACAATTCATTTCATTTTATAATACGAATCTATAAAGTGTGATGGATATATTTTATTTTAATAAATTAGAGTTTTCATTACTATTTTAATTGTTACTGCGGTATTACTTCATTTTGCAATAATTGCTTGGAATTTTAGATTTTTTTAAAAAGAAAAGACTCTAAATCTGACAAAAATATGAGTGCTTTTCCTGGACATACTTCATTTTGTGTCTAATAGAACATTGATCTTTTTTTTTAATTAATAATGTCACACATTTTATACTTTAACTTGAACAAAAATAGGGATATTTCTTATGTTTTTTGGTAGCTGAAGGCTTTCTTCGCTAAAAAAACACATTATTATTGTGTTTGGAGTTCGCGAAATGCAAGTGTGAGTCCGGACGTCGAGTAAATCTTCTCTCGTGGATCCGCAAATCATTTTACTTGTATTCATTGTACGCTCAATTGTATTCATCTAAATCGAAATTCAGCCAATCCGACGTGTTGCTTTTCATACATTTTCAGATTTCAGTTTCTTAACTTTACTCTAATCCATCACTTTTATTCTCGTTTCAAACAGTTTACATTAAATAAGGTAAAATCCAAGATTATGTATTCTTGCATAATACACATTTCATTCGTTATTAAATACAAAAATATAGATACTTTAATAAACTGTGTACTGGAAAGAGTGAACATTCAAGAGACAGAAATATAGCTTTCAAATATTGTGTATTTCAAACATAGAGAACATAAATGAAGGGAACCCTCCCGAAGGAGAAGATCCCAACATGTCATCAGGGGTATCGGTGCTAGATGGTTGTAATCTTATTGAACAGGAATTCAATTGGATGATGGAACGCGTTTCAAAGGCCCACTGCTTCACTCTCCATCATCATGGCGATGACAAGCAAATAATCCAACACCTGCGAATAATATCCTCCTTGTTATGGAAATGGGAGTGCTGTAAGTGAGATAACGATACTTTGTAGATTTCGTAAGTTTCTACCGACGTTTTATACTTTTTGAATTTTAGAAACTTGAACTTTTTAAGACTACTCATTTAATATTGAAAGGAAGCTACTGATCATTTCTCAATCATTCTGTCCTTCTTGCGCTGATGATATGACAAATAGAAGCTAAAACTATTGGTTGCTCAAAGAAAATAAAAGAAAAAATTAAATATGACGACTGTAACTTTTGCCATGTGAAAAGTTCCTACACATTTTGCTCACTAATATTGAAGGATAATAAAAGCATAAGCGAATGTTTCAGGACTATTATATGATTCATAATTTGTTAACAAGCAGCATGAAAATATTTGCATCCCGTTTAGCACCGGAAGTATCGGCTGACAAGTAAATGTACCCAGTGGGAGTGGCCTTCCTTAAAAATGATCTCGAGTTCTCTACTAAAGATATGATAATCCCAGCCAACCCCCATCCCCATGGAATTATATACCTTGATCAAGACCGTGATTTTATATTTCATTTTTAGATTTCACATTTTAAAGATTTGTACTTCATAGGATAGCGAAGGAAACTGGATGTGAATTTTGTACTCTTTTCATTTTCAACCAAATTTGAACACTGAAACAGCCATTTAACAAGAAGATTATATAAAAAATTGCATTTATTTAAATAACTGCGTTTTTGAGTCATCACCTTTACGTGTATTCAAAAATTAGGAGAGACAGACGGCCAACTTTCTGATAAATATATTTGCAAAATGCATTAGAGATTGATAATTTAGATGAAACAGTGTACCAAATTTCATTTATCTAAGTGGTTGAGATTTTGAGTCATTGAATTGACACGCATGCAGAAGTACGAACAGACAAACAAACGGTCAGCGCTTATCGTATTTCGTTCCAAAATTGGTCTACATCTGTACTTTAAAGGCTAAATATGTGTATGAAATTTTTCTTATTACATTCTCCCCATTTTTTTTTTTTTGTTGTTGTTGTCGCGTTTTTCATGCATGCAAAGTATCGGGGGATAGTGGACCAAACTCTAGTTGGATTGGATTTAAAATTTGATCAAACTCTACACTGTAGAGGCTAAATCTAAAAACTGAATTTTACGCATCTAGCTCTTTTTTATTTCATGCTATCAGGTTCGCCTGTACTCAGATAAAAAGACTTTTTCCTGAATGGATTTTAATCAAAATTCGACTGAAATCCTCAAATGATATGTCAAGACAATACATCAAGCTTCATTTTTCTATCTCAAATGGATTGTGAGTCACTCTCCTTGCAGGTAAATAATAATTTCAAATAAGTTTTTTAAGGTATTTTTCAGATTCGGGAAGTTTTTAAACCTATATATAAGTTTCAAGTTCTCATTTTTTGACACGCATGCAGCATGCACGCATGATTATAATGCTTTCTCTTTGTAGACTTCCTGTACGAGAAAATAAAAGAATAAGGTGAATGCTTATGAAGTTGTAGTGGAGAGTCAGAAAATTCCACCTGTCAAACAGAGAGAAGAAAATGACAAGAATAATTGAGCTGAGTTTTGACAATGCTTGCTTTTATTACATAATTAGCCGCCTTTGACGACCCGTTGATTCGCTGGAATGAACAGGTGTTGAAAATTTCAAACATTTTTCAACAAAATATTTCTAAACTTCACGTTTTAACAGAAGTAAAACTAGCATTATTTAAAACGCTTTGCGCAATTCACTGGTGGCACTTTAAAATGTTTACACCTGATTCTGAGCTTAAACCTTCATTTTAAAGGCAACAAAATATTAAAAAAAATATTAAAAGCATGCCTTATACTAAAACCTACTCAACATGGGAAAATAAGCGAAATCTTCATATCGTGAACACGATACGGCAGAATAAAAGGCAGGATTGAATATTAGTTGCAAAAGAATTCGAAAGGCTTGAGTTTCACTTTAACAGTGAAATATTTTAATGTAAAATACGATTGAAATATTTTTAAAATAATAAAAATAGAAAGAAGCAACACTGATTTTCATCTCACCTCGGGATTGAGAAACTGTATGAAAATGCAATAAAATGCTCGGTGAAGTCAGGAAATATAAATGGTAAGCAGTGAATATCGGAATCTCTAATTTCCTTTTTTTAATGTAATTTTAAACTAAATGACTATGTTTAAAGTTTAGTAAATAAAGAATAATCATTCATTAACCTTCTCATTTGATTATTTTTTATTTTTAACAATTTTTACCTTCTTTACATTTACTTTTAATGTAATAAATAAATATGCCGCTATGAATCTCCTCGTTAGAAAGAGAACAATCGAGTATCTCGACATTTCTTTTGCTGCACCGACAACCGTTTATTTAATCATAAGAATTACTTTCCCTTCAGATGCCAGAAATGGGCCGGAGCAAATGCTTTCCTATTTATGCAGTTATACTCATCTGTTTTAATTATTCGGATGAATGTTCAGTATTCGCACTTAGAATTAACTCTCGTTCCAAGTGTCGCTTTCTCAAATGAAGGAACAATAACAGGAAATCGGATCTCAAACAGTGGATAAATTATTTGCCAACTGAAATTCTCAATTTCTAGTTTATTAAATATCGAATCTAAACCTTCAACAGTAGAAATGCAGATATCGGCAGGAAAAAGTAGCCCTTTCAATGCTTATTGAGTCTCGTCATTCCTTCACGATCATTTAGATTAGATAAACGCAAATAATCATAAACAATACTACGCTCATATAAACTTAACTTATAAACAATACTACACTCCTATTATATTTACAAACTCCACACAAATTAGATTTGAAATGTGTGATAAAATGTATCCTGTGGGCAAAATACAATTATTTTTACAATAATCATCAGCCAAAATGCTATTCAAAGCATTATTTATTTGTAAAGCAATTTTTTTTTTCATATCGTACCTGCATAATTTAAAAATTGCACCGCTATGCTGAGAGCCATTTGTGTAATGCATCTTGTATATTGTTTTATCATAGATTATGTTTTGTGCAAATCGGAAATAGGGTAAAATTGCCATTTGAACATTTTTTTGTCTTATAATTCATTTATATGTCTAAAAAAGGAATTATTGATTCTTATTGTCAATTCTACTAGTAAAGGATTAAACAATAAAGTAATGAATATGCTTCATTTGTTATGCTTTAATACTCATAAGTGGTTGTATTTCAAAAAGATTGAACCTTTTGTTTTTCTCATCCAGATCAAATAATCCATTTAGGTTTCTATTGTTGTACATAATAAACAGAATAAACGGATTAGAAGGTCTTGAAAATGACTAATTGCTTAAAATTCGTTAGACTTACACATATACTTATCAGACTCATATTTCATGCAAAACTTAGTTGATCGGAACAAAATTTGATAAAATTAGAGAATTATGTCTTTATGGAAGAAAAAACAATGGCAGAAGTTAAAATATTCATCATTCTCAGAAATGTTTGAAATTTGTTTTTGAATATAACAGACATTTTTCTAGGTGATTTACCCTCAGTTAGGTTGATAGCAACTAGTTTGGGGGAATGGTTTGAATTCGAATCAGATGACGGTATCAGATACCTGAGCCGGCACTCTCTTTTCAAGCTTTCGCAGCATCCTAGGGGCGTTTAACCAGCAAAGAAAAGTTTCAGCAAGGACCAGTCTGACATAAACGGAACATTTTCAATTAGATATGATCTCACATTTTGCTCCGATAGAGGAGTTCTCCAACCAGACACTCGAAGTTCTTTTCTTCTAGAATCTAAAAAATATCATCTCTATTTCTAAATCAATAAATAATTAAGATAGAAAAGGAGTGCTTTGATTGAACGCTATAAAAACTTGAAGATTATTCAACATCTAGTATGCAAACTATTAGATAATAAAGACAGCCTATCAACAAGTCAAAATCACGCAGACGAGAATGACCAGAAACTTCATCGTAATGATCTGAAGTATAGATAGAAAAAAAGCACAGAAATGACAAGCCAATAAAGAGTGTAGGCTTTATAGTTTAGTGTATTTTACTCCTGCACAATACTTGCAGACATCCGGATTCACAGAATTGTGTATGCTTTGCACTGGTGCCACATGAAGGAATGAAAATGGCCGAAAACACTCGTCCTTTTCTGCAGTGGTCCTGTGGATTCATGCATTCATCATTTGGGGATTCGTAGTTTGTTGCCTATTATTCAATCGCAGTCGCAAACTTAAATGGCCAGTGGTGAAGTCTAATCACTGGTTCGACGAACAGCATTCTCCAGTTCATTCGACTGATGTTTTAAATCAGATTGCCCAATCAGATTTTGACTTGCTTTTGTTTTTCCAGACTCTCCTAACGTCTCAAAAGGGGAATTTAAATTATCTTGCATAAACTGAATGCATCACTTAAAATAAAAAAAGAATCTCACGATTTTTCAGAGGCAGGCGATTATAACTAGGGAATTCCAAATTCGTCTTTATTAATATGCAAAAATAGAAAATATATTTTTTTCTGATTTCTGATTTTATTATATTCTTGTGAAAGCTAAATTAGCCTGCATTCAGTTTCTCTTTCTGAAGTGTAAAGATATTGTTGTAGATTTTTCACATAAAAATAATTTTATATTTTCACAACATTTGCTAAATTTATTATAAAGTTACTGAAGCTAATTTTAAGATTTCCACTTGAGCTAGCAATATTTTCTTTCTTTGAATAAGATAAATTACATGCTTTCAGAAATAACAATCATTTTAAGTAAATTATTCATGGATATTATTTTTGTACTTAAATACTTTAATTTTAATGAATCTATTAGTTCCCCTCTTTGCGTTTTTTATGCTTCAGGTATTTAATTTCCAGGAGAGAAAGTTCCTAAATTTAAAAAAAAAATTCTTACCTAGGATACTGTAAATATAGTACCAGATTTTTTTTTCCATATCCAAAAAAAATATTAATAATATGATATAAATTTCTCTGTAGAAGAATGATAGTTAATGATACACACAAAAAAGAAATTGTCTACTCTAATTAAATTAAAATTTCTGCTTTCATGGAGATTTTTTTCTTGACAAACTTTGAAAACGATAAAAACAGAAGTAAATTAAATAACTTTTAGACCGCGATTAACTATGCAAAGATGGTGCTAATCCTCCGTTAAATATGTGCTTTCTGAAATTAAGAATTAGAAACATTTTTGAATATTTTTTTCGCTTGTGAATTTCTGATTAAAAAAAACTATTGATGAGAAAAAAATAAAATATAGAATAAATAGCTTTATTTGATTTTTATTGTATGAAATAGGATAAAAAAATTTGTCTAATCTCTCCCAAAACCACAATGTAATGTTTAATTTTAATAAACAGAAATTAATTCATTCAATGCCGCATTTGCCAAAATACTGTTTATAATTGCTTATTCAAAGTGAACAAAATAAGAGTCAAAGATTTTTTGAAAAAATAACGTAAAATAAAGATTTGGAAAGGAATTCTGTTAATATCTTCCGATAACAATAATAATTTCTTTTCTTTTGCAAGCAAAATGAGAATGTCAGTATTAAAAGTAAATAATGACAGATTTAATAGAAACAGTTCCTGAAATTCAACTTTTTATGTACTGAGAGGCAGATTTGTTATTTCAATATTTTCATCTTTTTGAGACTTTTATTTGTAATTCATTTTTATAAATGTTCGGAAATCTTGAAATCAATTTATTTCTCTATCAGGTGGGATCATTTGTAAACAATTAATATTTGCTTAATTTATTTCATAAATTTATATTACGGTTCTAATAATTTTGAAGTAGCGTAATATGAACGTGTATACATTAATGTCCAAAATTTTGAATCATTTTATTAGAAAATAAAAGAAATGTAGATTACGTCATTCCATCTTCATGAACGTAACACAAGTAAAGCTGAATTTAAAAAAGTCAGAACCCAGCTTCTTCAAAACAAACTGATAATGCGGAGAAGAATCTCATAATTTTCCCAAATACAAAGTTTAGAATTTTTTTCTGTTTTTTGGATAGGTGTTTTGATATTTCTTTGTTCGATTTTATTTCACAATTAATTATAAAAAAAGCTTGAATTAATACAACGCGAATCGAGATTTTTTGGATAAAATATTCAAAACAAAGATTTTAAAGAATTCTGTCGAGTTTTGGCAACTAACCAATCATCCTCTCAAAAGATGCGCAACCAAAATGGCAACTTTTGTCAAGCTATTTTTTCTCTGTTTCAAAGGGATGTACTTTAATGGTAAAGAAATTTTAGCTCTAAATGCTGATTAAACATGATGTTTTGGACCTTTTCAGAGACTGCATTTTTTTTTTCTTTCTTTTCTTCATCAGACCGTGTGGTCTCAAAGAGAATCTCTCACTTTTTAATTCAATGACGCACACTTTAATAATTCTTACTGTAAAAAAAATATTTTTATTGAGAAAAACTGAAATATGAGTTTTAATAGTTCCAGTTTTCTATTTTCTAAAGACTAAATTATCTTAAATGCCCTTGTCTGAATTCTATCCATTTGACGGGAAAAAATATTCAAGCATCCTAGAATCTGACATTGCTCTCTGTAGTGCATTCTCTACAATTTCTCTTCCACTTCTTAATCTGAATAAAGAAGAACTCATTATAAACCGCTATTACAGGAATTTTAGCAACAGTACTTCCCATTTCTTTGAAGCGGCTTTGGAATGTCAGATTTTTCTTCTTTTTTTTTAATTATTCAGTGAAATGATGATGGCACAGATATAAGTGGAATATTTTTCTTCCAGAGATCATAATGATACTTGTAATCTGTAAAACGTCGGAAGTATTTTTTACATGAAGAGGCTCTGGCAAAAAATCAGCTGATGCCAAAAAAGTAAAGCCAACAAGCAGTTCATTAGGTGCAAAAATCAGAATTATATATAGATTCTTTACGAAGCAGCACTCACTGCTTGGCAGCAAATACGTTAATGTAAACATCCATTGTAAATGTTAATACATTGATTGTAATATCTCCAGCATTTAAGTTTCCGTTTCTTTGAATGTTTCCTTTCCGAGAAGATACCTTTGTCTTACCTTACAGATACTATACAATTTTTCCCTCAGTTTGAGGCACTAAATCGAGAAACTTTTAAAAACGGCAAAACTCGGGGAGATTAACTGTGTTGTCTCGAATGATTTGCCTGTGTCTTTGCACTTATTCTGGCCATCAGATCAGTATGAGTCTCACAGACAAAAGCGATTGACACAGTGCCTTAACTTATAGTGCAATTTCAGATACAGGTGGATACATTTTCACACAATCTTCAATATGTATCTTATCGTAATACAGAATAAACTTCTAAAATGGGTTGAAAATTTTTAAAAAAATCAGAGATACGAAACGGAAATTGTCATATAACCATAACAGGTTATTTGAGTAACAAGTATTGGTAATATTTTATTGATATTTCTCTTCAAATTAATAGTTTTAATTATATCATTTTTATATCTGTTATTCTATATTATTAAATCCTTTCATTAAATGCTATTAAGAGTTTCAATAATTCAATATCGGACACTATTAAGAATTTCACTTTTTTTTTACACATCATCTTTTATGGTGAAATGACTTATGCAAAGGACTTGCCTACAAATATCAATGGCACGTTCTCACACAAAACATCAGCAACACTTTTCAACTAAGATTGGCCGGAAATAAGGCATTTTTAATTTATAGCTCAAAAGATAATGAATGTACTAACTGCACAGATGGATTTTTCAATTGATTTCGGCATTAAATCTGTTTATGTACTGAAATATTTGTTTCATGGTTAAATTAATTACTCACCCATCAGCCTTCTTTTTGCTTCAAAAGTGAATCCCATTTTAAGGTTCACACAGACGAAAAGAAGATATCTCAGGCATATATATATATATATATATATGTATGCCATTTTTAACATGAAAATTCTTTCGAGCTTTTTATCAGAATAATAGTTATTGTAAATAATGCTGCTTAGGTGTTTGAAAATTTATGATTTCTTTTAAAAGATTATTTGCAATAGAAACAAATGCCTACTTCGTTGAAATAAATTGAACAAGTGTTGTACAGAATATAGATAATTAACTTGCTATACATAATGTACATTTCCCACTTCAGCAGACATTTGATTTTTCCTCCTGATGTGAAAACATTTTTTTTTCTTTCTGCAAGATTTGGAATGATTCCGAAATTAAAGTAGCACCTCTTAGCATCTTTATTCTATCCAAATGTTAATTCTAATCTTTGATTTATGTTCTACTAGCCGCCAATCTTAATGTTCGTTAAAATTTTAATAATTAAATATTTTATGCAATTTCTACTTTAATAGCTTCTTCATCAAAATATTTTAAAACTTCAAATTTTGATTATCATATAATTCATTCATAATATTATAAAGGCCTTCAGTCATAACAAAATATGTATCTCTCTCATTTTCTGTTAGCACCCGTAGAATTTATGCTTTAAATTAAAGTGGAAAGAATTAATCTTCAATTAATATAATAATATTTTTTACTGAAACAAAGCATTTTTTATAATCTGATTACTGAAAATAGAGTCACTCAGCGTTTAAACTTTATGGGCACTAAAGAATATCTTTTTTAATTTATGTAATATCTCAAGAGTTGATCAACAAAATTTTCTTAGATTCATTATGAGCAGATCGATTCATTAACAATGTTTAAATTTAAATGCAACAAACACTAAGAAAATAAAACGAATCGTTTAAAATAAACGGTGGAAAACAGGTTTTAAAAAAAACTACTTAAAAAACGATGTACTTAAAACTATAAGCATATACAAAAAATATATAACTAACATAAATACAATTTACTTACAAAAGCATGGAACTAACCCAAAAATAATTTAAATCATCCATTGATAACGTTGTCATGGCAACAATCAGAACAGAATGCGCATGCGTGAATTTTCTTCGCCGGTTACATAACGCAAATACGTGATTTTTTTCTACGCCAGTTGGGGTAACGCTATGCGGATTAGAAATTTTTAATTTCCTTTATTCGGTTTTATTTTAATTCAAAAGTACTTCAGAATGAATATGAAAGATCGATTCATTAACAATGTTTAATTTTAAATGCCTCAAACATTAAGAAAATAAACAGAATCGATTGAAATAATCCCCCGAAAAATTTTAACCGTAGCCTCTTTACTGTTGGGAGAAAAAAAATCTGAAGCCTTTGTCGGAAAGTGGAAGATTTTTGGCGGAAAAGTTGGCGGTGGGGAAAATGGAAGATTTTTTTGGCGGGAAAGTTAGTTTTTAATTAATAATTAAAATTCTAATTAAAAATTCGAAAAAAGGAACCCCAGGTTCACATTCCCAACCTCCAAGGTATGCACGTACCAAATTTGGTAGCTGTATGTCAAACGGTCTGGCCTGTAGAGCGCCAACACACACACACACACACACACACATTGAGCTTTATTATAAGTACAAGCCGCCTTTGGCGACCAGCCGGTTTGCCAATCTTAATGTTCGTTAAAATTTTAATAATTAAATATTTTATGCAATTCCAACTTTAATAGATTCTTCAGCAAAATATTTTAAAACTTCAAATTTTGATAGTCATATAATTCACTCATAATATTATAAAGGCCTTCAGTCATAACGTGATATGTATCTCTCTAATTTTCTGTTACCCCTCGTAGAATTTATGCTTTAAATTAAAGTGGAAAGAATTAATCTTCAATTAATATAATAATATTTTTTACTGAAACAAAGCATTTTTTTAATAATATGATTACTGATAATAGAGTCACTGAGCGTTTAAACTTTATGGGCACTAAAGAATATCTTTCTTAATTTATGTATTATCTCAAGAATTTGTCAACAAAATTTTCTCAGATTCATCATGAACAGATCGATTCATTAACAATGTTTAATTTTAAATGCATCAAACACTAAGAAAATAAAATGAATCGTTTAAAATAATCTGTCGAAAACAGGTTTAAAAAAACTACTTAAAAAACGATGTACTTAAAACTATAAGCATAAATAAAAAAATATATAACTAACATAAATACAATTTAATTACAAAAGCATGCAACTAACCTAAAAATAATTCAAATAATTGAAAACAGGTTAAAAAAAACTACTTAAAAAACGATGTACTTAAAACTATAAGCATATACCAAAAATATATAACTAACATAAATACAATTTACTTACAAAAGCATACAACTAACCTAAAAGTAATTTAAATCGTCCGTTGATAATGGTTGCCATACCAACAATCAGAACACAGTGCGCATGCGTGAATTTTCTTCGCCTTTTACGGTAACGCAAATGCGTGAATTTTTCTACGCCAGTTGGGGTAACGCTATGCAGATTATACATTTTTAATTTCCTTTATTCTGTGTTATTTTAATTCAAAAGTACTTCAGAATGAATCTGAAACATGGATTAATTAACAATGTTTAATTTTAAATGCATAAAACATTAAGAAAATAAACAGAATCGTTTGAAATAATCCGCCGTAAAATATTAACCGTAGCCTTATTACTGTTGGGAGAAAAAAAAATAAAGCCTTACTCATTTGGCGGTTTAGAAAATGGAAGAGTTTTTTGGCGAAAAAGTTGGCGGTGGGGAAAATGGAAGATTTTTTTGGCGGGAAAGTTAGTTTTTAATTAATAATTAAAATTCTAATTAAAATTTCAAAAAAAGGGACCCCAGGTGCACATTCCCGACCTCTAAGGTATACATGTACCAAATTTGGTAGCTTTATGTCAAATGGCCTGGCCTGTAGAGCGCCAACACACACACACACACACATTGAGCTTTATTATAAGTATAGATAAACACACATGTAATGTTAAAAAACGAAATGCATAGCACTACGACAGACATGAATCCTGTAAGTACGAGTGAATCGAATAAATTACTTTAAAGACATTTTAAATAAAATGCCGTATTTAAAGAAAAGCGACTACTCACAGAACATGGTCCAACTAAGTCATAAAATATGTCACTGAGAACAGAAACAGAGTTTTATGTTTCATTTCTGAATGATGCGGGTCACAGGAATATGTTTGTTTTGATTTATCTTGTTAAAAATGGATTTGACTATTACTCAAAGTGAAGATGGGGACTTCCACAATGGAATTTTATTAAATAAATAGACAATACGGATACGAAGAATTTAAATGAGAGCAATTATGATCTACCAGTCAGTTGATAATGATATGATAACGTGCGAAAATAGGAAAAAAGTGAACACATGGAGAGCAAATCTCCCTTTCACGTGCTAAAATTCAGTATTGAAAATAGTATTAACTAGTAATGTGATTGTCATGAATCAACTATTGGTGATGAAATACGAGTAGCTACGTGGATTTATTTTTCATATTTTATGAAGTCTCGTTTTTTTCTTGAGTATTAACAATGCCTTTTTTTCCCATCTTTAAGATTAATAGCTTCACTATGTAACACATTTTTCGTTACAAAAAATCCGCCAGTAAATTTATTATTATTAAAATCAGATTCAATTAGATCATTTTTCCTTAATTTGAATCTTTTATTCATTTTACACTTTGAAGGAAGAGAACCTTGTTTATGAAATATAGTTTTAATTTGAAGACCATGATTTATTGAGAATGACAGGCGAGAAAATACCAAACGATATTTATATTTATTATTTTAAGTTTCGTCGTTTTAAAAGAAAAAAGAAAGTTGAGTATCTATTTCAACATATCTTGAAAAACTCGTGCAACGGAAATATAAGTATTATAAATTATATCTCGTTTTTATTTTTTATGTTTCTGTAAAATGAACAGAAATTTACTTACACATTTTTACTTCAGGAAATGATTTACTGATACAATGATCGCAATTGAATTACTAGACTGTGCGTTTTGCATCAACAATGGTCATTTATGGTCATTTTACATTAGAAAAAAATTCACGAAGAAATTTATTATTATTAAACACAGATTCAATTAGATATTTTTTGAGAGTGAGATGTCATAAATGAAACAACTGGATGCAAGTCAAATCTTTAACAATAAACTAATATTGTTGGATGTTTTATTTAAGGTTTATTTGAATACTCCGTAACAGACTTTTACTTTTGTAGTTCTCTTATGCTTTTCTACATTTTTCTTTCAAATATCCGTTTAGTTGTTAAGACATGGCTCGAAATAAAGGGTGATTATAATTAAAGTTATGATTTCAAAAATCGATAATTTTAAAACTACTGGTCAGAATGACTTGAGCTTAGCAGAACAATCGTGAGGCAATGGAATTTTGTTTGGCAAAGGAAAAAAATAGCTCCAATATGCGCCGATAGATAGCGCTGTCAGGGTTCATATTGCCTGGAGAATCACTTATACGTGACATGAGTACCGCAAGCATAGCTGCTTTAAAAATGGAGAGCACCAACTCTTTGCCTGAATGCTTCATCATCACTCTGACTATGGAGGTCTATCACTCTCTCTTGAAGGTTTTGTAAGAACGATGACTGTGCACTTACAGCTATCACGAATTTTCGGACATTAAAATCCAAAAAATCGGGTCCAATAACCACAAATGGTCTGCGAAAAATGATTGCTAAATTCGAAAAGACCGGTTCATTTGACGCTAAACGGGGTAGAGGAAAGAAATCAGTTTCGGCTGTGGCAGTGGAACATGTGACTACAGCATTACGAATAACAGTGATGCTAGAATCAGCAGTACACGGGGAGTTCGCCGAATGCTGGATATGCCGATCAGTACAGTGCTTAAAGTTCTACGGAACATCTTGCGCTGTTATCCGGACAAGATAACTCAGGTGCAACAGGTGCTACCTGCTGACTGGAAGCATGTGAATCTTTTGAACTACGATTTCTTGCCTGGATGTAAATGGACAACGGATGGCCATGGAACATTCTATGGTCTGACAAAGTCCACTTCCATTTGCACTGTTCTGTAAATACGCAAAATTGCAGGATATGGGCGACAGAGAATCCGTTCCAGAATAACCATTTCATCTTCAATTTGAAAAGGTCACTGTGTGGTGCGGAATGATGGCAGCGTTTATCGTCAGTCCGTTTTTCTTCGAGGAGATCACACCTGCAGGTCCCGTTACTGACAAGCGGTATGAAGCACTTTTGCGTAACCATGTCCTTCCGGCACTTCAGCAGCGTCAGTGTGTGGATTGCACAATATTCATGCAAGATGACGCTCCTCCACCCATTGTTATTCCTGTAAAGCACATGATGGGTGCTCATTTCTGAGAGGATAGGAAGGCGCCATTTTCCAACAACGTGGCGGGCCTTATTCCTCCAACTCAAACCCGTGTGATTTCTGACTTTGGCGGTACCTGAAGAATGTTGTTTACAGCGGGCGGATTGCGAATATATCAGACTTGAAAGTAAGCATCACACACCGCATCCATTATATCAGTACAGATACTCTCCGATCCGTTGTGGAGCATGCCGTTTTGCGTTTCCAATTAGTAGCGGAACGAGACGGAGAACATATTGAACAACTTATGCTTTAACCGCCCATCAGTAAAGTGTTTGTCCCATGAAGCTCTTTTTTTTTCTTTTTTCATTATCACTGTTGTCGCTATAAACATGTATTCTTGTCTTATCGCTAATAAATTTATAGTTAACCCCTGAACTCTATTGTTTCCTTTTGGACAATATTCCTGTATTTAACGAATCCATTTTTGGTCTTTCCCCTGACATTGCCATTTGTTGGAACACTTTAGAAATATTCTTTTTTTCATCGCCAAATAAAATTCCAGTGCCTTACATTTGTTCTGAAGAATATCAAGTCATTCTAACCAGTAGTTTTAAAATTATCGATTTTTGAAAACGTAACCTTAATTATAATCACACTGTATATCTGAGTATCTAATCTCTCTAAACTGAAAATCCTTAACAGAAACAGATATGAATAAGTAGGGGAGAAGTCGAGTGTCTACATTTGGTATAGAAAAGAGATTAACGTTCATTGCATAAGTCATGCAGCGAAATTCCAGTCGCTTCTTATTCGTTTTTCAAGGCCTTCCTTCCGAGCTGATTATATTTCATTAAGCGACTAATCTTTCTGACGTCCTTTCTCGCATTCACAGTTTACCATGCGAGATGAAATTCTGAAGTATATTTGTATTAAAATTAAGGCGGTTATCTGGTATTGAATTGAATCACTGACGGAAAAATAAGGCTCAAATTTCTGTGTTCTCCTTGGTATTTTGTGTTTCTTATTTGTTTGTCATCTAGTTTGCTTTTCATTTTGTAATTGTATATAGTAAAATCAAACATAATGAAAACGATTTAATTTGTATGTTTTAACTACTTACACACTCTCGTAATTCGGCCGTGTTCATTTTATAAAGAAAAAAAACCAATGAAATGGCGATTTTCTAGTTTAATTTTATTTCAGTGTCCCCTTTTCCAGGGATATAGTTATTCTGAACTGTTATCAGATGATGAAGACAACTCCGAAGCTGGCATTCCCCCCACTTCAAACTTCCACATCACACTGGAGGTAGACATTTGGCCCCAATGGATAAAGCATGCACCAAACCCCCTTACACGACGGTTCTTCGATAGAATCGGGTCTCGAATGCAACATTCCGGTCCCGAAATAAGAATTTACCACCAGGCTACTGTGACCTCCGTGATTTTCGAGATTAAATTTGGAATGCTATTTAATTCAAGGCCGTATATTTATAATTCGTAAGTCGTGTATTGCTTATTTGTTGTCTGACACTATACCATCGAATTCGTGTATAATTGATTTATTGTGATTTGTTTATTCTTTATGATTAGAAATCATTTCAATTCACATAACCCTATAATAATGTATTCTGCATCTTTTGGTTTACAGGATTTTTCATTTAATAAATTTTACTGTATATTAGTTCAGTTTAGAATTAAGTCCCGACACCATCACTGGGGCTATGCCAGGCTGATGGACGTTTATATTCGGGATCTGAGGATCGCATGTTCGAGACCTGATTCCACCGAATATGAGTTGTATAAACGATATCTATAGATATTAAGACTGAATTTAAGTCCCAAGCTAATCCTTCTATGGGGATTTCAGGTGTGCTTGGAGGAGGTGATGCTGGATATTTTCAGATATTTTCTCTTCATGAAAACGAGAAGATTTATAACGCAATTGTCTTTTTAAGCTTTGAACCCTCGAATATTGATCTGAAATGTACTTTCTAATGCGTCTGATGTATGAGCTACAAATCTTAGAAATCGTCTCTTCATCCAATACCAGAAGAGTTTCAAAAAGTCTTTTTCATAAAACAATGTCTGATTCCAATTCAATAATCGATATTTCAAAACCGACAATAGTTGTGTTAAATTATAGCTCATCCAACTAAGAAAATCCGGACGTTGATTAGCATAACATTTTTGAAACGCTCAGTAGGCTAGTCTAAGGTCCCGCAGCATTACAAGATGGTAGTCATCAACTGTTCATAACTCACTCATATTTAGCCGTAATAGAATGGACTTTCTTTCTATTAAAATGTCAGTGCCTCAAAATTAATTTACTAATTAGAGCTCTCAAGACTAAGGTATAAGTATAAAAATATAAAATTGTTAATTCACTAGAATAACGATTGAATAAGATAAAAGCATTTTTACTTTTTATTATATATACGTAGAGAAAATATTTTAATCTCCACCGAAAAACACATTGTTAGTCTATCTGTCTCAGAACATAATAAAAAAAATCTCTTGAATAGTATATTAACAAATATTTCCCTATATTAATGGAATTTCGTAAATTTTGAACGTAATCCATTCAGAGGAAATCTGCCTTTCCAGCTGTCTCAAATACAAACGAATTCGATAACTACAAAATATAAAGTACTCTATGTAGGAAATTTCGTACACAGATTTAGCATGTAAATGTAGATTTTAATCAGATTTAGAATACAAATCTGTCAAAGTGTTGATTGTCTCTATCTGTGTATTTTTGCATGCATGCTAACACAATAGTTCATAAATACAATTAGTTAAAGGAAATTCGTTATGTGATCTCACTAATACAATTGCAGTTTTGTGCCAAATTTTGGTTACAATTAGAGGTAAAAAAAAGTGTCGAAAATACATCTTCCTGCATTATATTCAGTACAAATGTTGAATTAACACCAAAGATCTATGTTTCCTTATTAAAATTCGCCAATGACATGCAAGTTATGTGTGGTCCTACCTAAGTAGTTATGCAGGGTGAGAAGAATACCAGCTTTATTGGAGAACGTGCGAGTGATTCTCCATTCGGGTTTTTATGTTGTCTGGTGTTTCGAACAATCTGGTATATGTAGGCCTACAGCCCAGAAATCATTTTTCCAAAATTGTTATCTAGAAGCGCAGTTATAGTAAGATTTGAATAATCTATAAGCATGCATATATCACGATGTGATGTGTAGAAAGATGTGTATGTCAACCCATAATCTTTAACGTGTTGAAAAATTCAGAAACGAATGCTCAAAATATAATTTTTGGTTTATAGTACAAAAAATCAAAATAATGAAAAAAATTATATCTGTTGAGATTTAACAGACGATATAAAAGATTTTTATTTATATTTCACGTTTCAGTAGCCTCTTAGCCGTTGCAGTTCCAATGAACTGCATCGTTGCCCGGGGAACACCACGTGGAGGTGGGCTACTCCCGTTCCCCACCCACCAACCCTCCCTTCATCGCTGCCGCCAACAAAAGTTTTTTTTTTTTTTTTTTTTTTTTTAAATAACTGCATTGAGATGTTGACAACATGCTTGTTTCATAACTTTATATGACAGTCTACCACAGTTTTGATGTCGAAAATAATATTAAATAGATTCCAGAAGCACGTGACAGTTTTTGAACCAGCATCCAGAGCAGACAACGGTCTTTGAACATTTGGCAACAGACAAGCTTTGGATCAGTGATAAACCATATATGGATACTGTCGACAGTTTCGATGTTAAACTGCCGCTTAGCGCTGTCGGTATTCCACCGGCAAATCCAGAGCCAAGCAAAGTTGATAGATGGCATATGACTCCACAACTGGGACACCAATGGGAGCCAATCGGGCCGGCAAGTTCAATCCATAACACATTTTATAAATCATGTATGATTTCACTACTGGAACATCAGCTTTCTGGACTTGAGTAGGAGCCATTTCAGCTGGAATGTCCAATGCCTGGCAAAATCGAAACACGGCATACGAGCGCACCACGGCAACTCGTGGTTCAGGCGGTTGAGATGGTACTACCGCATTTGAATCCAAATCAGGATCAGAAACAAAATCCCCGGAAGATGGTAAACGGGGAAATAGGGAACATTTTATCAATTCCCAAATAGTCACAAAAACGATGAGTCCACCGACGGCCGTAGCCACAGTAAAACAGTCAAGAAAAGCACTAAGCATTGCTCAGAAGAAGAAAAAGTCGCACAACTATCGGTTGCAGAACAGTAAATGAATTTTCGTAGAAAGAAACAGTGTATGTTTCATTTTTCCTTCTGCTGCATTGTTTGCAATTTGTAATTTTGTTGAGTTTTTAAACAGTTACAGTGCTGTTCACAAAAATAACAAAAGTAACTGTTGAAATAGTTTTAGTTCGATAATAATTGAAATGCGATGCTAATTGTTACTATCTTAACAATCGAATAATCGCCAATAATGACGTACAGGAATTACGATGGGGGCTGAGAGTAAAAGTTATTATCTAAAGCAATTATTTAGATATAAATATAAATATTTATGGCAAATAGACTTAGTCATTAGAGTCTCCGTACTCAGTTAAAATTAATCTAGTTTATCGATATTACGAGCAAAAAAAAAAAAAAAAAACGAAAAAATTTCTATTTTATCTTATATGAGTAGGAAATTATACATCTTTCCCTAAGTCGTAGATGGACATAGGAACATACATGTACTAGGTAACGAAGAAGAGTGAAAAGCAAAAGAAAGTGGAATTTTGTATTAAACTGAAAAAGAATTACATGTATTGTAAATTTTAATACGGCAATTTGTATTTCATTATTAACCAATTCTTTCTTTGGTTAGTTACTTATTACAACTGAATGAAAGCCCAACTTTTACTTGAAAATAACATTTTTCATTTTTTGTCCTATACAGGGAGCCTCAAAAAAGTGAAACAAGCATCCGTTATTGCCATTATGCATAATCTTTCAATCACGAAGTTTCATAAAATTAATCACTCAAATGTTTTAAAATATTTGTCTTTTAAAGAGAAAAATAATAGAAGTTCCCAAAAAATGCAATTTTTATACAGCCCCCATTGTGGAAAAATGTCGATGAGTAAAATATTTTTCCTCAATTCATCAACAAGGAGATAAATTTTCATACTTCTATCTGTGAAATTTGCCGGGATATTAAAAGGCCAATGCATTGACTTGCATCGTTTGCTCATGCGTCTGATCAATTTTTAAGCGATATTTTCATTGTAGGTTTGGGGGGATAATATGCATGTCACGTAAGTTTCTTAGAAAAGCAAAATTTGGAAATATTAATGCAGTTATTAATTTTTATTATTTTTTTTAAAAAAAGATCATTTATTAAAGTGCTTAAGAACTTGTTTAGTATGAATATCTACCGCAACAAAATGAAGTTGCATTCTTTCAGCAATATTCTCGCATGTGAGATCGAGTTCATCACTGATGACTAAAAGGCAGGCATTTTGAATTCGCCTTTGAAAAATTTATCGAACGTCTGCAGAAAAAGACAGTTTATCCATTAGTTAAAATGTTAATTCAGTTAAAACTTACTAAATGTATCTGTCACCAATCAGTGATCTGTTATAAAAAATGGAATCACCGTCACCGCCTTTACTTTTCGAAAGTGACATTCTTGAAAATTAAAGTTTCTATCTCGATTTTTTTTTAAACCTAGCTTAAATTTTTTTAAAAAATAGCTTACTTTTTTTATTAATTTCAGAATTATTTTCTTCATATTTTTTCCACCCTTTGAATTCTCTGGAACATACAAAAGCACTTTCTCTTTCAATATGATAATGTTATAAGAGGGCATATTATCTGTAAATTGCATGCGATATATTTGATGGAAGTGTCCCTACGAACCCACAGTATGGCAGACAGTTGTACAGTTATCGAAATCGCCACTTAGTTACTTCTTTTTAGTTAGTGATCACCAACAAAAATTTATCTCAACATTTTAATTTTATACTAATCAAAGGTTCAATGAGGGTTTTTTTTTTCTTTTCTCATTTACATCTGAACATATCAATGCGCAGAACCTAATTCTGCACTACTTTAATAAAAAATGAGAAACGGTTTTTTAATAAAGTCAGTTTTATTTCAGAATCAATTCTTTTTTAATTTTTCCAAATTTTGTTCACACTTAAAAATATGTTTGTAATAATATTCATTATTATTTTATAAATTACTTATTACCTGCAAATTTTGCGATAGTATTAAATTTGTGCATGTAGAAAATTGACAAGAAATTTTAGAATAGAATGAAGATACACGAATCAGGCGGAAAGCATTATCATTCTGTGATGTGTCAAAGTTGGACGTATTTCCATTGAATTTTAAAATCACAGAAATGTTTTTCTAAATCAATTTGTAAGTAGACGTATCACCTTCAGATGTAAGAAATGTTTCATTCCTTTTATTTGATTCATTTAGAAGTTGACAGACTGTTGGAATGGTTTGTATAGTATCATGACATTTATATTTAACTTTTAAATATAATTTTTTTGTCATAAGATAAACTAGAGATAACATCCTCCCTTCGACTTTGCCGGCGTACATCCACAAAATGGCACTCTGCTGTGTGCAGTTTCATCTTATACTAAGAAAACGAAATATGCATTTCGATTTTTTTTTCATTAGAGAATTTGAGTCCAAAATTCGATGTTGATTTACAGTTCTGATGTCTTCATTATGTATCAGAGTTCATTCATCTAGTTCGAAAATTTCTAATATTTCATATGTATGTCCAGTTGAAGACAGTAAATGTACAGAAAAGACTGCAAGTATGGACTGAATGTATTTATCTTTTATTCAGAGTTGCAACCTAGTGGATATAAGATGAAAAGTTTCTTTTTGAGCCATCCCATTTAATACGTATGTGCAATTTTTTTTTTGTTAGTTTTACCTGTGTTATTGAAATTGTTATGATTTTTCACAGCGAGCAATTTTGTATCGTTTGGACAGTGTAGCCTTCTGTAAGTCATCCTTCGATTTTACTTCTAGATTTATGAATTTTTTGGGGCTGATTGAGCACATTTTAAAGTTTATATTTAAAACATGAAGTAACTTCTAACCACATAAATTTTAATTAGATTTGTAGCAGGTAGGAACATATCTTAAGGAGAGTAATATTTTCGGTCAAAGTTCCAAGATGTTTCATTGATATCACAAGAGGGAGGTTCCGTAATGATGCTCTGAAACTTCCGTTTCCTTCTAATTTTATAAGCCGATAAGCACATATATTTCGATAATGTAGGGAACTATATGTTATTACAAGATGTTTAGTGTTCAGGAACTGATCATTCCTCTGCATTGTAATGCCACACACATGTATATGACTTCTTGCTTTTTTTAGCTCTTCAATAATTTTTTCCTTTGTCATATTGAGTAATACATCTCAGTGGATAACTTCTTTGATGAATTTAATGTTGGATGCATACTAACTAAAGCGGAAAACCTTGACAAAGATTTCAAATCTTCAATTTGCTTGGCTTGTTTGGAAGATTCAACTTCGATCAATAGCGTTACCAAATCAAAGTTTCATTATGAATTTCACCCCGCCAACACTTCCAGATAAACACCAGAAACAAAGGGAAGCCACAAATTATTTTTTATTTTTCCAATTTCCTTTTATTAAAGAAAATATGTACAAGAGCATTGCATTACCCATTGAAGGGAGTACGTTTGGATTGCCCATATAACATTGATAGAATTTCGACAGTATTACCAACAAATGGAAGCAGTCACTTCCGGTTTTATACATTCCCAGCCTTGGCACTTACCTTAGTACTTTCCATAACATTACCTTCGAAACTACCTCAGAGAACCGTGACTAACCTTAAGGCCAAGTCCAAGAGTGTGATCCCTCTGCTTTATCCTAACCATTCATGAGGTTAACTACCAGTCGATTGATGTACTGGGGGCCACACTGTACCATCCGTTTAATGAGTTACCAAACATGGACTAGGACATAGATTTTCTGTTGTCCATAAGAAGCAGGAAACAAACAGAGCAATGACGGCTTCTCATGGAGAACTCTCTCGCTTGCCGTTGAGATATGGGGAAAAGTAGCAAAACGCAGAAGAAGCGAACAGACTGGAAGGGATTCAATATCGCTGGTAGTCTCAAGATGGAAGCATCCTGAGTCTCGCTTACGCAACAGGAGCGTCTAAGAAGGACTTCTAGACGGGAGAATGTATTTTACTTTTGATGCGAAAAGTAACGAGTCGTGCAAGGTTATCAACTTCTCCAAAACGCACTGTTAATACCAACTAATATATATTATGAACTTCATAAACCAACCTTTCTATTTGAAACACTTGTTCTCATTATAATGACAACTAATCCATGTTACAGATTTGAATATATTTGATTTCAATTAATTCAACGTGACCATTTCTTTGAAAGTAATTTTTTTAATGGACTTACTTTTAAAGTTGTCAGAGACTTCGACGAATGATTCTGTTTTATATTTATGGGTCTACCTATCGCAACTCCCGACAACAATACCAATTACATCCCAACTCTTCACCTCCATATACAGAAGCCATATTTAATACATATACATACCATATACCATATACATACCATATACTCCATATACATACCATATTTAAGCAGAATTGTAAAAAAAACCCTTTTCCCTTTCTTTTTATTTCAAAAATTCGATTGTTGAAGTTACTATTACCAACTGAATTGAGTTAGTTGGGGTTTTCTTCCTTTTTTTCTGTTTCTCTTCTTTACTATTCTTTTCTTTAAAAAGGAAACGTGTAAACTATTTTAGTACTTCCTTCGATACATTTACAGATACTATAGAACAATCTAATTGCACCGCTGGGTCAAATGAACTCGCGTGAGGTAAAATAGAGCGATGTAAGAGGTCTAAGACTGGAACGTGCAAATAGCTTTGTTTTTTCAGTAGAGTCTCATACCTCCTTTTATCACTTCTTTGATTAGTTATTGGAAATTTACTTTCATTGTTCTCGCTTTAACTGAATCGTAATTGTGGTTTGTTTACCGTTTGCATTTAAAACTTCGCTTTTATATTATTTCATAATAATAACTTTGTTTTGATATTTTTATTTCTACTTTATAATAAGATGTTTTGCGATTTTAACATATTTTAAAGATTTTGCAACCAGTTAAACTTTTATTAAAAAAGATTAAATTTTAATAAATAAACACTTTTGTTTCTAGTTTATTTAGAAATGAAATGCTCTCTTGCAAATAATAAATAGAATTTTCATCCATTATATATTCAGTTATACATCTCATAACATTTATAACTGAAATTTAAATTCACTGAAAACGTCAAGCAAATTTCAGCAATAAATTTTGCATCCATTACATTTTGATTTTCTCTTTTAAAATAAAACAAAGGTGTTTATAGTTGAAAACCTATTAAGTAAAAATTTCTGTCGAAATTGTAATTTATTTACTAATATTACTAAAGGCATATTTTACAATAAAAAATTTTTAAAAAATAGACTTTTTGATATATTTAAAAATAATATTCTGTATGCTAAAAGATTCTCTTTAAAACATATAATTCAAAATTGAGCAATATTTTGGCGAGAAAATCATCAGTCTTCTTGTGTGAAGGTATGATCTCAACGAGAAAAAGAAACCTAAGCTTAAATGTTCATATTTGTCAAAAAGAAATGAAGCACAATAAAACATATCTCGAGAGACATATGCGCGTAAAAAGCTGTGTATAAAATTCATAAATATTATGGCTTACTTATGATTAAATTAAAATTAATGAAACCATATTAAAAATCGCTCCCTACGTTATTTAAATAAGAGTGGAATTTCAGACAAATTTGCGGACCATTTAAGAAAAGAAAAACCATAAAATTTGGAGCTGAAATTCTCTCTGAAATATATAACAAACAACTTGCTTTTCATTTTTTTTTCAATCCCCTCTTTGGTTGATTGAGGTAGCGGAAACCTTTCAGGTAAGAAATGTTTAGGTGCATCTAATGATTTTTTGTTGTTGTTGTTTCTACTTTCTTGCGCGGTCATAGAATAGAAGTACGTTATAAGAAATATGGTACAATTTTTTAATACAATATGCAGCTCAAAATATTTTATTTATTTCATCTGTATTCCTTACTAAGAATTCATAACAATCGAAAAATGTTTGAGCAAACAACTTTGCAACGATTTTGATAAATGCTTCAAAATTGAGATGGCATCATTACATTTTTCAAAGATCCAAGGAATCGCATTTATAGGAAAGCTTTCTTAATAATTTCCATGAAATTTTAGTCTTTCTACATGAAAGAAGAGATCAGAATTGACGAGAGGGGTACAGTTTTGAAACTTAAAAAATATTCGTAAATGTTTCTAAATTTAAAAAAGGAGAGAACATTATTTTGAAGATTAGGTTTATTGAACACCATTCGTCTTATTATATTACAACATTTTGTTTCAAAAAGGAAGATCTTTCCCTATTATTGATTAAAACTGTAATTCAACTTCAATCAATAAATTTATTTTTGATTTAAATTAAGGAACACAAAGGGAAGCTACGGTTGTAGATTCTTTTCTAATACCTGATTTTAATAAGATACATCGCCTTGAAGCTTGTCGATGGTTTACAAAGAAAATGCAACATAATAACGTAATTTGACTATTTAATCGTATTTTCTTTCTGGATGCAGGGAAAATCAGAAATCTCAATTGTTGCTTGCTAAAAAAATTTTTTCTTCCTTTTGTAATATTTAATCATGTATTACTGCTTACTAATCAATATTTTACATGTTTGATGCTAAAGTTATTATTTTGAAACAATAAATGAATTGCATTTGCAAACAAATGATAATTTTTGTATTCAGTACCAAACAAAATTTGGGAATAGATCGAGTTTTGTTCAACTCCTGAAGATGGAAATCAACTAATGTTAAGAGAGTTACGCTAATGCTGGCTGGTTGAGTTACCATTAATCAAACTAAAGCGGTAGGTTTTGTATAGTATAAAGCATTCCTCATAAAAAGGCACAGTTCCGAGAAACTTGTAGTTCTACAAAAAATTATCCATCAAAAACAAAAACAAAATGCCAAACAAATATATTTTACTAATGATTGCCTCCGTTAACCGAAATGTTTGGCATTCATTTGTTTTGAATACTCAATACAAATTCACAGAATTAATATTTTTGGATGAAACAATATCTTTGTTTAGTTATTGTGAGTGACTCAATAAATACTGACATGCATAAAATATCTTCTAAAAGGAATATGTATATGTGCAATGATATTAAAATCTGAAAAGTAAGCTGGTTAATAGTTTCGAATAAACATTTATTTTTGTGTGAATTCATCTATAGCAGGAACTCAGTTTTGTCTGGAATTATTGTCTACGAGAATCTTTTTTCAATCGCACTTCGGAAATTGTGTGTTAGAATTTCCAGTGAGTGATGTTCGCTGATCACTGTATGCTCATCATAATTGTGGAGCTCAGCCCCAATCAGCTCAATGCCGACATCGATGGGAGCCCCAAGACTGTTGGAACAATCTCCGTTTAATGTTGCAGAAATGACACCTGATACCTACCTCACTAAATACCAGATGACAATCATAATCTTTCGTCACAGTAAGAAGATTTGTAGCGGTACTACAACGTGCAACTAAAAACTGACATTTGCCACGAGGTTCAAATCAAATTGATAGTGCCGTTTTGTGGTTATTTTTGATCTCGGCAAGTATGCAAATTAACGACTCCTTCAGTCTCATGCGCACGCTCTCTACACGCTTAAGCTCGCGAAGCAAGAAGAGAAAAAAGAAAAAGAAAAACGCTGCCGCGACCGGAACGGTGCTGACTGAATCTTTCAGCGTTTTTTCACTAATCTCGCAATTGTACAAAGTCTTGTAAATATGTTGTAATTAAATTTTCTTTAACTTAAACCTTGTTTTCTTAGCTCTAGCATATTTTAAATTAGGCAGGCAAATTTGTAGGTTAGGTAATTGAAATTAGCACTAACCCACAGACTCTTACCTGTGAAAAGAGAGCCACCTCATTATTCATTTATTCAGTCTTTAAACTCTTTACTCCATTGTAAACGCCGCCACCGACGTCAGTGAATGGTTTGAAACTTGCGGGATGACAAGCAACGGGCTCACTTTATGGAGACATCGGACCTCAATGCACCGTCCCACTTGACCTCGGATACTTCATATACACTTGTTGGTAAAGATTTATTCTTGATTGTAAAGCAGGGTAACGATCATCTATTATTGCCTGCTTCATCGAACAACGAATTTACTCATAGAAGTGCTTTCTAATCATCGTAATAATGATTAGGAAAGTTCTCCATGCTCTGGCCACAACGATAAGAGAGGAGCCAAACACCTCCCTATTATACTCGTCCTATTACTTCTCTGCTTTAACGCAATTTTTTATTTAGCAAAATGGACGAGATGGGTTTTTTCTATCCGTATTAAACATGGGCTTGCGGAAAATTTCTTTCATATTCTTACATATTTCTTTCAGTTGCAAACAGCTATACGCATCGCTCTTCGCCAGAGGATTTGTGAGGTTTGCCATGTAAATATAATATTTTTCCTCGTTCACTTATTTTCTTTTTCTAGCTGTTATGAGCCTCAAACCTCATTATAAATATATATATTTTTTATATTAACACTTTCTTTTTAAGTTGCTCTGTCTGACAGCGGACAAGATAGTTCACAAACATGATAAATTTTAGAATCTCGTATTTTTACCAACATTTTAATTCTATTATATATAATTTTGGACGAATTCGAATCGAAGACAAACTAGAATATTTTCTTTTCTTTATTGGAAACCTACTTTTAGAGATTATTTTTGAAATGATCATTGGAAAATGAAATTTAACAGAAAAATTCATTTACAGTGTTCCTAAATCATTCATTGACATATCATTCCTTCCCTAAGTCACAGTTTCAGGGTGACTGTGAAAGGTGAATACGTTCAATTTATTTTCTTGTTTAAATGAAAAAAGAAGTTTCTTGAATTTACAAAATTAATATATTTTTATCGAAGGAAACTGCTTTTTACAATTAATAGCGAACATTTGCGGATCTAACTTCTAAAAATCGAAATAGCATTCATAGCAAAGAAAAATTCAAACTTACTTTTTTTATATTCACTTGAATAATTCATGTGAATCCTTAATACTTCATATTATAGAAATTCTTTTTCAACTTCGTGACCATCTGTTGTCAGATAAATAAATCATCCAAAAACTAAGAGGGCACTATTTCGTATTTTTTATTTAGTTTAGAAGTATTCAAAACCTTACTATGAATGGTTAGGTTTTTCCTTATATTATAGAAAATGAATCTTATTACGGCTTTAAACTCTTTATCTATTTTTAATTTAATGCTTTCAGAATATTCATTATTTGTCGATTTAATTGAAGATTTTAATTCCTATAAGTTTTAAATATGTGTAGATAAAATGTTTGGTGTCAAAATCTATATTATGAAAGAATCTTGCCCTTTTTCCGAATATTGTAAAGCATATCATAAAATTATTTTTTCTCTTCAAGTTTAATACAATAAATGCAATAATACAAATAGTATTATTTTGAAGATAATAGTGAGTAGGACATTTATTTAGCACTTTATTTCCTAAATTAAATAGAACAAAAGGAATCATCAATTAATTCAGGATTACTAAACAGCGTAATTTTTTTAAAAAAATGTCTTACTCTCAATTGTTCATGTATTGAGGAAGTAAAATGTCTTATTGTATTTAGAATTCAAGTGTGTCCAAGTTTTCTTTTCTTTGTCTTTCTTTATTTTTCTTTCATTCTTTCAATTACTTCATTAAAGTTCAAAAAAAAACCTAAGACATCTTTGTCTTGAAAGTTTCATAAAATTTTAGGATGCATTAAAGCTATTTTACTTACTTAATTTGAAATTCAGTAAAGAAAAAAAAGTCATGTGTCATTTTTTCAGATGTTTTTAAGTGAACAAAACTTTTTTGTACCAATTGGTTTCTCAATTGTTTGTTTTTATTGCAAATTTTTTTTCTTAAACAAGCTAAAATTCATATTATGTTTTATATTTTGACTCTTAGAAATTTTTTAAGCATAATTATTAAAAATAAAATATATAATTATTCAAATCAATACATTCTTCTGACACAAGAAAACTTTATTTCAATATCCCCAATGCGATCGTCGACGGATAGGGTACATTAAAATGACGTCAGATAAACTTTCACCGCATTTACATTTTAAATTATTTTCTTTAGAATTTATTGGCCAGGAAACATGGTTTCACGTAAACTCAGAAAAGCATATATTTTACGGTATAAATAGAGGAAATGTCAAAAAATAAGCGTTTAAAATAAGCAAACATTTATTCAAATGCCAAAGAGAGGCTAAAAAATAAGTGTTTAAAATAAACAATCAATTATTCAAATGCCAAGGAAAGGTTCACAAATATATTGCTCTAAACATCAAGCGAGTATAAGTTTTTATTTATTCGTTTTCCGTAGGCAGCCAAGAATGAAATATACGTAGAATTTCAAAACGTTTCCTGACAAATAGCCCCAGCAAATATGTGCATGCAGATGCTTAAAATGTTCTCGGTTGTGAGTTATAGCCTTAATCAAAATGCTTTACTTGTCTTTCAGTCAATAGTTGTTCAAATAAATGTATTTGAATGAAAGGATGTCATAGAATACTTAACTCATTTGTTTATCTTTAATTCCACCATTCTGGCTGTGTCAATAAGTGTTAAAGTTCTAAATGGTTTAAAATTTAATTTGGTGTCTTGCCTAATGATTAAATGAAATATCTGGAGAAAAAAGAAAAACAGGTACAAATGCTGAGATATTGCACAAATAGCGTGTTATTGTCTCATTCTCTTATTTCATCTTTGTTGATAAATAAGCAGTTGCATATATTTTTGACCATAAATGTCAACATTAATAGAATCTATTGACTCGCACAATTACTTTACGATTCTTATTTCTCTCTTTGCACTTATCTATTCCTTTTTACTATCGCTAAATGAGAATTGAGTGGTAACATCTTATATCGTGTAATCTTCATTCGTGCATCTTCTTGACTTATGATGAAAATAAGCACTGTATTTTCAAATGGGAGCACTGCAAAAGAAGGCAAAATTGATTTCATTAATAGATACTCACATATTTTAAAACGCCTTCATTTATTTTGTCAGTTCCAAAATTCTTACCATACAAATGAGACGAGCACTTCACCATAAATTCTTAAATTACGCGTTTACCGACAGACAAAGACTCCACGTAAACATTTTTCCACTTTAGAACATTATACTCTATTATTCTTTTTTCGTAGTATCATTTGATGTTTCGATTTTGTTGTGTTCTACTCTTAAGGCAAGACTCTTAACAGATAATGATATTCACGTTTAAATTCTGCGCTCGTTTTATTCTCTTATCTTTCTTGTATTCTATGCAAAGATTAGGTTTGAACGGAGTAGTTTTTTGTTCTTCAGACAGTTTTTACTCTAAAGTGTTATAATATGTATTTGACAGTCTCAACCCTTCTTAAATAGCTGAAGATCCGTCAGATGGGGAATCATTAGAAAAGTGTACCTTCTCTTTCTAGTATCTCACTAGGCGTATAGGAAGCACTCCGTTCCTTTCAGCATTTCAATTATTCTCGTATTCTTTACTTACAAATAATGGATTTTCTGCATCAGTGTGCACAGTGTGGTAGAAAAGTGCCTGAAAATCGAGTATTTTAATTTTAAAAAATGGATAACCCTGATAAGTGTCAACAATTATTATCAATAAGAATATGATTCATTGAGCTGATCAGTTTTTACATCCTAAATGTTTCAAATATGAAATTCAGTGTGCCATAAAATACTATTTTTTTAACTATATATCCCCCCCCCTTTTTTTGTGTGCTTATTTTGAATTTTATTAAAAAAAATTCTAATTTCTAAAACTCAATTATTTAATATAATTGCTTGGAAAAGAAATGAAAATTATGATTAAATGATTGAAATATTAATGAATGAAAGATTTTCAAATGATATGCAAACTGCTCTGAGTGTAGGGGTGCATGAAGAGTTAAGTACTTTTTGCAGATTCTTATTTAAAAAAAAAAAAAAAATAAGAAAACGATAAGATTTTACTCATTTACTAGGGGCATAATTTAAACATATTTCTACTACTTTTTGAACTTTAAAATAGGAAACTGCATATTAAATGGGCTGCAAAAGGCTTTACTACTTTACTTTACTACTTGTTATAAAAGTCATGTCTATTTTTTTTATCCATTCCGTTAAAAAAAAAAATCCTCTGATATGCTTTGGCACTCAATTAAGATTGTCGCCTTCCACTCTAGTTCGCATTGAATACGATCGAGGCATTTACAGTGCAAGATTGATTGCAACAGGTGCACTTGCCTATCAATAATAACAGCATTTTACTTGTATTGTTCGCCAACGAATGATAAAACCTTCCGCTCTTTTGCGCGTGCCTCAGGATGGGTTTAATTCGTCAAAATAAGGGTGAGGGGAAAGATGAAAAGAGGGCACGTTTACATTTAACAATAAACTGGGATTACTCACGCACTTATGAGGCGTAAATATTGCAAATAATTAGCAATATTGTCAAAAAATTCACAATAATATATTTTAGAGCACTTTTTATTTACTGTAAGCAGAATAAACATTAAATTTTAATGAATAGATGGAAAATTTTATCTCAAGATTAAGTTAAAATTTGGTGACGTACTTTTTTTGGAAAATAATAATGATATTTTTTTATGTTAAAAGGCTTTTTTTTTTATATATTATTGAATTTTTTGACAATATTTTGAGATAATCGCGAGTTACTCTATTTAAAACATTTTTTTTTATTTATTTAAGGTGTTGCTGTAAATATGGAATGTCTTAAGAATATTATAAATGTTATTTTTAAATGGTATGTTTAAAAATATTATTAATAACGATTTTCTTACTTAAGAATATTATTATTTTAATTATATTACATGAAATAATTCGGAAAATTTAAACCAGCACTTAAGTTTGGCATATAAACAATCAATGTGCAATTTTTAATTAAAATAAAATAATTTGGTCAGACACACATGTGAAAAAAAATTGAATGAAAAGTTTCTAATAGAGCGAAAATCAAGGTCAAAGAATGACGAAGAATTCCGGAAATGTGCTCATCCTTCCGCGTCTCGCACCTTAATGAGATAGAATCGTCGAAAAGGGGTAGTCTCAGAATACTAAAAAGAACAGTGTAAGGCAATTTATTCTGCAGCAATTCAGCTGCAATTTATTCTGCGGCAGTTCCATGAATGAGTACTTTTTGCAACTTCACCTGACTAAAATGAAAGATCCATTTCAATGGCAAATAAAATTAATTTTTCATAAATAAATATTTCACACAACCATTCATTAATTCATTACACAAATTACTAATTGTCAAATATTTTTTGGGTCGCAGTTAATCCTACGGCGAAAAGAAAATCATTTGGAAGTCGTCATTCGGTTTCACAAACATTAACTTGATGATAATCAACGTTATAGTCAACTCTGCTTTACAATGTTTTTTGTCAAGAATATATTTACTAAATTGTTCATTTTCATCCGATTAAAAGAAAAATAATTAGAAAGCATCTTATGCAGGATTATTATTATTATCAGCCATTAAATAGTTGTACATTTCTTGCAAAAAACGATAGCATGAAAAATATTTGAATATAATATTGCTCTATGTGACCTTCCTTGGTCAAAAAGCATCAAAACCCATGTGATAATTCCTTTCATACTAGCTACTGCGAAGCATGCTCTCAAGCATACCCGCAAACATGTTCTGTATGTGCTGATTTATACTTTTTTGGAAATATTTCTTGGATTTATTCTAATTGGATTATGTGACACGGATTATGTGACTTGGATTTATTCTATCACAACACCTCCTTTGAGTGCTAAAGAGAAGATTCCATGGAGAAGATGACATGAGGAGATAGAGAATGCTTTATCTTTCTCTTACGGTATTTATACCCGAACAGTAGCAACAACATGCGCGCGTTCAATATTAAAAAATAATTTCGTCTTCATTTTTATTCATTCATTTTTTGATTTTCATTTCTCTAACTGTGAATTTTAAAATGCTTTTTTAAAACATTTGCATAAAGAAGGGAAAAAATCAAAGAAACATTATTAAGATTATAAGCAAAATATGCTCGCACCAAATGAAAAGAATTAATAAAAATTCCCGATTATTTCTACCATTCATTAAAAGAATTTTTTTTAAAAGAGGCGTACATTCGACAAATAAGTCACACATTCCAGAACCTTTGAAATAAAAATTCAATCATAACAAAACAGAAGCAATTTTGTTAAAGGCGTGAATTTTTTGAGAGGAAAAAGTACTTTGAATAAATCTAAGACTAATTTTAAAATAAGCCGCTGTACTTGTGGCTTCTCTTAAGTCTTTTTGCTGTATATGTATGTAAAAAATAATTAAATACATGTACTTATAAGACATACAAAAAAGAAAATTGTTAAAAGTTATACTTAAATTATATTTGAAACTTGGTTAAAAATGAGAAAAAATTTGTATGGTAATGAAATTGATGTTAATATATACTTTTTTTAATTGTAAGATGGTATAAAAATAATTTTTTTGCTGTTACTTATTCAAAAGTTATGGTGGAAGAACCAAAATTCTATTAACCTTCATTCTAACCGTCCTTTAAAGGAGTGTAGAACTTTTTAATCGTTCAGTTAATCCTTCCATGTTTTAAGCAATATCTGTGCTGAATTTCATTGGAATCGCCAAAGCGCGGGGAATTATTGAAAGATCAAATAAACAAACATTCAGTTTTATATAGATAAATTATACGACATTTTTACACCGTTATTTAAATGGATATGAGTGCAACTGTTAATATCTGTTTAATATGGTTATTGTTTATCATCATTTGAAGGATGGAAATTAAATTCATAAGACGATAATAATTGCTGATAGTTTTAGTGGATTTTTTTTCCATCAATGCATATATTCTTGAGCAAATGTATTCGCAATTATCCATGTATTCGCTTACATATCCATGAAAATTAAATATTTCATGTGTATTTAAGATGGACCCTCCACCAGAATTTCTTGTATTAAAGAATTAATATTTAATGAATTTTTCATTGATGTAATATCCTGTTGATTTTCAGTCGCAAAAATAAAATTATTTCCACAAAAAAAAAAATTTAAAAAAAATTAAGAAACATAATCAATAATATTCAATCAATGACTTAAGAAGCGGGAATTTTTTATTCATCGTATTCTACTTCAGGAATGCAAAAGATGATGCATCTGCTATCGAAACTGCTTAGATCCATTACGAAGAAAGTTTTTCGATTTCATGGATAAGTGTCTTTAGCGAAGACTCTGTGAGGGTAAATAGAATGCGTTTTCAATCTCCCCTTCATTGATAAAGTGAGCTTTTGTTTTAAATCAGCAACACATCTTCCGTTTTTTTTAAATTATTTTTATCTCTTATCGGGAGCAAAGATTGCTTTCGATCGGTAAAGAGAGAGAAACGCATTTAGATGAACTGTCCAAACACGTTTCTCAAAAGACATCGGCTTTTCGCACAGATATTTCACATAAACTATCGAGTTAAAAAAACAACCATGGTTTAAAAAATAGCTTATTAATTTAAAGTGCAAAACAATAAGATGTATAATTAAGTTTTTTCTCTATATATCGTGGGTTTTAAATCCTAAGAAATTTTAAGAATCCTCAATATTGATTTTTTATGAATATTAGCATTATTCATTTATAGAATTTTGAAAAGTAATTCCGAAACAGGATGAACATGAAAGTATAAAATTATTCATTTGTTTGTAATCATTAGGTACGCTGTAATAGTATTGATTTAACGAATTTTAATGAGTGTTATTAAATGGTATGTTATAATTTCAACCTTTTAGATAATATCAACTCAGTGATGTTTAACCCCAATGGACACAAAGGCCTCTTACATGAAATCTTTTATTGGTCTCTTTTTCCTTTTTCTAAAGTTAAAACTCTTCTCAATCGTTTCCTCGAGCTCCACACTCATGTTTAGAATAAGTTCTTAAAAGCAATCCGTGCTTTACTTTCATGTATTACATTTTCCGCTTTTTCTGAAAGAAGTAGACAGGAAATATCGGGAACAGGGAGATTATTTCTGAAACAAAAAAGCATCCTATTATCATCATTCTTATTTTTGAATCATTTTAATTGAAACTGTTTCTGTTGAATTTTGAACTAGAAAAGAAAAACAGTTGGGCGCAGCATAAATTACATATTGGTTCTTGTGCCATAAAACCTCAAACCAACCACCCGGGTAGCACAGCTTATTGTACTATATTATTCAATATTTTGCAATATTATACAATATTGCGAATATTGTTTAATATCATACAATATTGTACAATATATGCATGCTACTAGGACAACTAACCAATGGAATTGAAAAAAGGAAACAATCTATCAATGTATTTCCTCGACAATATGATTAAAAGATAACACTGCCATTATTTGATGTCCTATGGTTAATATTCAGCGATAGCCGCTGTATTCGAAACTAAACACTTCGTTTTCCCACTTCATTAAAATTCTTTTTGAATTCCATGTTCGGTTTTGAGGAAAGGAACATAAACACGGGAAATTTCATTTGTGCAAGATATTAAATATCAAGCTAAATTTCTTCAAATATTTAGAATGCATTCCTGTCGAGAAAAGTTCGTTTTCGATTGTCATTCATTTCAGAATATCTCAAATTCCTTTTGCGTTTGCTGCGATAAACAGGAAAAGAAATTCCTGCTCCAAAGCAGAAAGAAAGCGTTTCGGTCATATTTTAAACTCGAACTAGAGTACATTTTTTTAAAGATATATTGCTATTCTTTGATAATTTTGCAATCAGTATGCCAAAACATGTGCTCCTTTTCCTTTTTTCCCCACTTCTCTTCCGACTGCCGCTGCGATATTCCCATTCATTTTTATTTTATTCTTGATTTTGTTTTTACCTTAGCATTTCTACTTCTCGAATTCTTTAATAAATACTGTTAATATTATTTGTCTATTAGATATTTACTTTACGTAAATACTTCTTACCCTGATAGTTTTTATACGCAATTTGATGTGGCTGAGTCATTACTTACAAGAAATAAAATAATTCAATGAAAAATTAAAACATTGCTATTTGTTTAATACTGAGATAGCATTAGAAAGGCATAAAAAGGTACAAGAAAGCTAAGTTCATTCATAGGTGCCAGGGGACTGAATTTATTAGGAATACATTCACGGATAAATGCGTCTGTAATGGCTTACGCATCCACAGAGATGAAAGCAAATGCGGCCATGACAGTACTCTTTTTTTCTTTTGGATAACGTTAGCTAACTTTCGCAAGTCAAGAATCTTATCCAAACTTATTTTCTCCTCGATTTACAGCCGAGCTTCTTTGCTACTGGCAGGTAGTAAATCAGACTATCATATTTTCATTTTAAATAGCTCTAAAAATTGAACACAAATTACAAATTTTCAGTTTATGCACATATAATCAATATGAATAATATAAAATTGTTACTGGAAATAAAAAAACAATCTGGCCTACATTTTATTCTGAATTTTTTTTCTTTTTTGTATGAGTGTGTCGTCGCAGTTTCGAAACATTCTAAATTGGAAAGAATGTTTGCAAGAGCAAACCAACTGATTTTATCGTTTGCATTTAAAATTAATTTTAATTTAAAAATTCCTTAAATGAATAAAAATGACTCTTTTCGATTTTTAAATTAAAATGTCTTTAGCAATTGTAATTTAAAAATTCATTGCCGTTTTAAAAAATGTCAATACGAAGAGAAATTGATAACAGTAATATTTGTTACAGATTATTATAAACACTTATAGATTGCAGTCGAAAAAAACAATTAAAAAATTACTTTCTCACTTTCGTTATATTAACTAAAATATAACTTATTCAGTAGTATAGTCAAAAATTAATTATTTTCTGTTTTTGGAGCAATTTATGATTAATATCACACAAATGAGATCCTTCATTAAAATTTTTAGCGATTTTTCAATTGATGGCAAATATAGAGCATTCGATAATCTGATATTTCAATACTTATAATTTTTTTAAATGTAAAGCCTTGCGATAAAATCATTCTGAAATGAAATTTTATTCAATGTATCGGATAAATGTAATAGATTGAATTCTCCTGTAACATTGTTCGATTGTTCCATGACATATCGCAATTGTTCCAGGCGAAATCAAAACGTTTCACGTTCAAAATAATACGATCGAAATATTGAAATCGTAGGAGAAGCGTCTGAATTTGTGAACCCATGCTGTGAGAAAAATACATCATTAAATGCCCCTTGCCATTTTGCGACAAACTATCAAAATGATATGTTGTAGGTTGGAAGACTCTATTTCATTTTCTTAAAAGTAGTTTATTAAACATAAAACTGAGCTTTAAAAACAAAACTTTATTTTGGGTTCTTTTCTCTCATGGCCCTTTAACCGACAGAAAAATATCAATAGTTTAAAAGATTTTGGACCTCAAAAAAAAGAAACTCAGTAAAGCAAGACCGATGAAAAATTCATATTTCTATCTGGAAAAGTTTTGTGATGTAAATGGCCAACAGAATTCTGCAAGGTAGTCACAAAACGTCTGTAGGGGATCCGTTGTAAGAGTCATTCGTATTTTGAGACATCTTTCAAAAAATATGAGATAAACTAAAGAGAGCAGAGTAGGGATATTTCTTTACAATGGCAAAACGTATTATATATTCGAAGAGATGTGAAAGATTCGCTGACTTTTCAGGAAACTACTTTATTCTTAAGAAGATTCTTCATTCGAAAAGTTTTTACACTTTTCATGATTCTGTAATTTGGTAGTTGCAGGAAGATGATTTTCCAGACACATGTTTAACGCTTGATTTACAGAGCGAGATTGCTTAACTTTATTGAAGATTTCATAGATATATATGTTTGTATATAATTGCATTATGAAATACGTGCCAATATATTTACCAAGATTACCTTAATTTCGTATTTTCGAGTAGGAGTCATTTGACTCGTAAAGGATTTTATGTTTATTTGTTAAAGATCTGAAATATTTGTTGGTCATAAAGAAATTTCTCAATAAATTCTAATGCCTAAGTTTTCTAGTTCATTTATTCAATCAACTGCTACGCTGTTTTTTTTTGTTTTGTTAATGTAACGATCTATCGTTAGAGTACTGCTATAAGAATAATTATGCCAAATAAAAAAGTTAAAGTGTTCTGTAGAAAATGTATTTTACAAGCAAATCATATATGCTCAAAGGTTTTATTTCAATAACGCGTTTTCACATCAAATGGTTTATTAAAATTAGAATATTATTTTTCATTGACCATCATTTTAGTTTATTAATAAATATGATTTATTTTATTAAAATAGAAAGATAATCAACAACAGTAAATGCAGTCATAAAACTATCCATGTGCACTTAAGTGAGATTCGAAAGAATTGGAAGTGTTAGACATAAAATCCTCCACTTGCTCGTAAAATTCCAAACAAAAATGTCACTTTCAATGTTTGATAAAATAAAAGGTATGTTATTTAATTAGATAGTCTTTATTGGCATGTATAAAATCTCTTGAGAAATATCTAGAATTGCATTATTTACTACAACTTTGCAATAATTATTTTTTATTTCATCTTTTTGTTATTGCGATTTTGTTGTTTTTTGCAATAACATCAGGAACGAATTGTCTGATTCATAAAACATGCTTATACCTCTTAATTTTTTTTCAAATTCCAATAAGCTCAGTTTGATTGTTTCCAAGCTTGATTATCGGTTTTTAATTTTCCTTCATAAGTATAGCAATTTGCCCATGTTGCCATCTATACCCACATTGCCATCTAGTTATCTTGTTGACAAGATAACTAGAGTAATTTTGTTTGGATTTTAACCGACTTGGATTGGTTTGGTTATATTAACGTCCCGTTTGAACACTAGAGCTGTTTTAACCGACTTGGAAGAAATGTAAAAAACTTGGATGATTTCATAGACGGATCATCTAGTTCAAAGGGGGTGGAAATGGTGGGGATTGAAATTTTGCTATAACTTCCCTAATATTGAAGACAGAAAATTAATTCCTTAATTTTCTTAAAAATTAAATTATTAATTATTCTAATTAGCGTCTTGTTAAGACGAACTAAAAAGTTCTGTTTAAAGTTTTTCGACATCTACAATTGCTTTGGAGGTAGGGGGACAAAAAAGTGATTTTCATCCCCCCCTTTTTTATTGTTTCTAAAATCAATCAACAATCCTATTTATGTTGTGAATTTCGAAAAAAAAATGAAATAAAACTTCTAGATTTATTTTATTTCCAGCCTTGAAGTTGCTTAAACGCACGTGGAAAAAAGATTGAATAAAACTAATTAAATAAAAAATAAAGAAGGAGAAAGATTTAATTAAAATGGATCTGCTTAAAAATTTCAATAAACTGCGTGTTTACAAGTTCTTCTAAATATATATTTTTTTTAATTAACCTCATTATTCCGGAGTTTTTGTTCATTGGATGGTACTTTTGTTTGGGAAGTTACTCATAATATACTTTATTAAAAGTATTGCAACAATTATTATCTGTATAATTGTTAAAAGTATTGTAAAAAAAGGAGAGAACGTTTAACTTTTTAATTATGTCTTTCTCCTACAGCCATCAATCGCTAACAATAAAAAAAATTCTAAAAAAATATTGTACAAGGGTATCATCCTAAGGAAAAAAATACTTTATGAGATTGAAATTATGATTTTTAAAAAATTTATGAGAAAATAATACGCAGAATTCCAATGATTTATCCTATTATTTATTTGTCCATCTCTTATTTATTTTCGCCTTGAGATTTAGTTCGTCACTTCAAAAGTAACTGAATTTTGACCCATTTTTTACCAGTTCATTCTTAATTAAATGGTGTCAGAGGAAACATACATATTCTATATTCATGTCAGGAATGGAATCTGAATCTCTAAAATTTATTCAGCACAAAATGACAATCCCAGCAGCATAAATAAGTGAATGATACTATTGAGCAGAAATAAGTGAATGATAATTACTGGCTTCTTATCCCACTCTATTCATTTCATGTCGTCTACACCCCTCATTGGAAGATCTCAAAATTCTTTGAGGAACTATTTCTTTAACGTTCGGGTATAATATTCTTCTTTAAGGGAAATAAAGATTTTACATTCAATTATAAACAAAATGACTTCAATTCGGGAAACCCTTCAATGTGTTCTTTGACGTTCTGAATATAAAATGACCATTATTGTTCAATATCAATTTTGAATTTTATGAATGACTGAGGTTTCAACACTCAAAGTTAGGATCATAAATGCTATGCCTTTGTGACAACCGAAAGGCTCGACTAAACTTGGTGAGAATTGGAATGACACCTTGATATTCTTGCGCTGACATTGAAATTTACTTAAGTATCAAAGTATCAGGATAAAGTACCAAAGTTACTCTAATATTATATTATTCAACATTCAACAATAATATATAATACTTCGAATGTTATTTAATACTGTACAATATATGGGTGTAATAATGTTCAATGCTGTACAATATATGGGTTCTACTAGAGTAAGTGGATTTAATAAGATCTTTATAAACATTTTTACAATATATCAAAAAAAAATAATTTTGACAATAATCTATTTAGTTTAATAATAATAGTTTTTACGATAATAAATTTTACAATAATAATAATTTTTTAATCATGTAAAGAAAAATTTATTTTGATCATCCTGTACATTTCAGTAATCAGAGAAATGGTTTCTACATTATTAAACTATTTTCTTAGAGGATGCAAAGATGCCAATTTTTCTAGTTCCCTTAATGAAAACTTGTTCCAGTAGATCCTTTGAAATAAAACATGAAGTAAAATAAATCATGAATTTGAAATTAATATTTTGTTATTAAAATTTAACTTTGGCATAACTTTTAAAAATTTTAGGCACTTCAGAATTTCCGCTGACACTATTGCTGAAAGGGCATTCAGTTTTCCTTGGTGTACACAAAAATTTTCCTAAATGCCCAAAATATTTTACTTTATTGTTGTGCTACAAGGGTATTTAAATCTAACATATTCTTTTATTAGATTCTTATACTTTATGCGAGAAATGAGCTCTTCAGCATTAGCAATGACCCCATATCATCCAACCAATCCACTTTCCTAGTAAATGCATTGTAGTAAGATCATTTAGATTTTTTTATTTCTGAAAATTCTGATATGTTAATTGAAAGTGAGATTTCAAAAAGAATTCGAAGAATAATTGATTTTTGTTGAATACACTCGGATTACTAAAAGGAAGTTTGTGGTAGATCTCCCCGTAAAAACATGAAATGTGTGCAGTAAAATGTTTGAAATCTGAAATTTCACTTTAGAAATGATATAAATGAAGTTCCTACGAGGAGTCACTTTAGCTGCAAACTTTTCCGAAAGGATATCTACTTTGTCACCCTTAAAGTTGCTGAATAAACCATATTTCTTCATATTAAAAAAATATTCTCGAATTTCTGTATTCAAAAAATACTTGATTGCCATTTTTTATTGCTATTTCTCACTGTATATTTCCTAATTTTCTTTTTAATTTTAATTAATTGTGGAATTTTCACATACTGTAATTATTTATTTGAAATTTATATTTTCAGCAAAAATAAGACTTGAATTGTGGTTATTATTTAGAAGAAACCACTTTTATAGCGAAAGTTATCTTTTTAATTTCTTTCATTATGTTTAAAGAAAGAATAATGTGAATTGAAAATAATTTTTTAATACATATGCTAAATTATTTTAGTTAAATATTCTTATGACTTCCTTTTAAAAATCGGATAATACTTGAAATATAAATGAATAAGGAATTTCATAAATTTAGATTAGTAAAAATTTAAATGTTCCATTTTAGAAAACAGTTTTTGAAATGTAATGGCATTTGAGATATATTACAAAATGAAAATCTTGGAAAAACGCGTGCCTGAATGCATTTCAAATAAATTCATAAAAATGCGAAAAAAAACAATCTAATCAGTCACTGACTTTGTGGAAACAAGCACTTTGCGTTGAAATAATTTAAGAAAAACTTATATAAATAATTAGAAACTTCTAGTAATATTATTTCTTTCCAATGACAAAGATTACAGATAAAATTTCACAATTCTTTGTTTTCTAGAAAGTATTTATTTCATGACCTACTTTATTATGTTTTTAAAAATATTTTTTAATATTTTTTTATCAAGTCTTTTAGCGTTTTTGTTCAAACAAATATAGAAATCTGATTCTTTTAAACAAGTAAATAGATACAACTCGTTGAATAATATTAAATTTATTTCAGGATTGATTTTCAATTTTACTATTATATAAAAATGAAAATAAAGCGAAATTTTCCTGCCTTGTTTTCTGAATTCACATGCTAACAAATAGCATCTGTTAGAATGTTATTATTTTAATCTATTATTAAGAATGTTATAAAAATTTAAATTCCTCTATTCTTTCAAAGAGATATATAATGTTTCATTTGGGGAGTTGACTCATTTCTTCAGTATATGTATGTTTATGTATATGGAATATAGACATTGTCTCCAAGTTTACAGAACTTTCACAGTTAAAATGGCAGTAGTACTTTAATACTTAATAAATGTGACATCTCATATCAAATATGGAGTTATCGCTAAAATATTGATATTTATTAAGTTTCATTAGCATGCTTTATTGCTATTTTTGTGTTTAATCGAATAAATTGATTTCTATATTCATAAGTTTCTATGCAAAAGCAGTTCTGATTCTTTCCTTTTATACTATCATAATGTGCATTTAAATATTAAGCAAAAGATAAAATTATAAATAATAATAAAATACACTCTGCTAAAATTTAAATTGAATATTCAGCAGGTGTATATATAAATTTTTATTGTTTTATAATTTTTAATTTTGCTTTTGGTTTTGAATAACTTTTTGAGGCTATAGATTATTAAAGAGGCTAATTATTCATTAACATTCTTTTATTTTCACATATATATATATATATGTGTGTGTGTGTGTGTGTGTGTGTGTGTGTGTGTGTGTGTGTGTGTGTGTAGGATTTTTGTATTATTTTAATAACTTTTAAGTAATTTTTGGTATTTAATTTCTCACCATCCTTTTTTAAAAATAGAAACATTCTTTTAACTTGAAATGACTGTTGGATTAGTTTGATATGTTAAGAAAATATATTCAAATTATTATTTCTGATTAAACATAAGTTGTTATATAAACTAAAGATTGTTTTATAAAAATCCAATCTAAAAAATAATTATTTTTAAAAACATCTTCAAAAAGACTCTTAAATCTTTGTATATATATATATATATATAAATTTTTAATCAAAAGGCAGTTTCGAAGACAGTGAAGTTTTATTTCATCCCGGAGAGGCACGCATTAGGTGCAAGCAGGAGCGATGAGTACACACACAACACAGAACGACACAGAGCGAAAAGAACAAATGAGGGAAAGCTGAACACTTTATCCCTGGTCTTATATAACATGAGATTTCTGACACGTGTCGATTCTGATAGGAATTTCTCACACGTGTCGCCCTTGACAAGGAAAACAGAAGGATTCTTTAAAAGAATCTGTTTACATCAGCGATTCTCTATCCCTTCACTCGGCACGTGGGAACCATTGACGCAGTCATTTTTACAAAGCTTCAGTTAAATTAATTGAAAAAGTGGAATGGGATCAGGAAATAAGAGAATATTTTAGAATGACTTTGACATGGGCTGAATTAGGCTAAAAAATTAGGAAATTAATTAGGATTAAATTAAATTTTAAAATATCATTACACACACACGCACACACACACACACACACATATATATATATATAGTTACAAACGTGTAATTTTGCTTCCCAGCACGCATAGTGTCATCATAAGAAAGACTGATTTACAGTCATACGTATTGGATGCTGCCGGATGCCTAGCCAGTGATCCAGAGCTTGGCGGCAAAATGGTTAATACTCGAAACTTCGAAAATTTTGTCGATCAGCCCATTAGGAACCGAGATACGCCTGCTTGGTCTAGAAGCTTCTAGCCCCGTCTCCCGGGAATTATAAAAGGCGGCACTCTCAAGATGGGTGTTGTCGTGTTCCGTCGTCGTGAATTGAAGCAAAGTAACGAGTCTTCCAGAGAATAGCGAAGCAACGACGAATTACCAGCGATGTGTGGAGCGAGTACTGAACTGTTGTGTGCCGAATCCTGTTGTCTACTAGGGAGGCAGCATTGTATATTGTGTGTAGTAGCCAGTTGTGAGAAGTGGTGAGTCGGCAGCTAAAGCGAGAGAAGACAGCGAGAAGTTCAGCCGATGGAGAGACCGTAGAGCGAAGCTCCGAGGAACCCCTCTCCTTCTGGATTCTGTTTGGCCGCTTCGTGTGCTGTAGACGATTACTACTTGTGGGCTACTATCTGCTGTAGTGTGCTATTGTGTGCTGTCCTTTGTTCGTCTCTGCTGTAAATATTTGTCGTCTGTGTATTCGTCTTCTTTGTGTTCGCATAAATCGCATTGATAAATATCGCATTTTTATCGCATAAATTATGATATATCTCTGTTTTCCTTATTTTACTTGTTAATAAATTATTCTTGCTTGTTTAGTAAAATTTCATGCAATGTGTATTTATATTTTCAGTTAAACTGGTTGTTTTTTATATATGAAATTGGATATGTATATGCTAGAAATTATAGACGGTATTGCTTTTGTATTATCTTCTAAATATTATACTACATCAAAATAGAAAAAATACGAGGAGTCGAAAGATTGTATAATATTATGAATGGTAGTAATTTACACATAGAAATACTAGGAAATATATTTAATTTTCGAATTAATTCATACATGTATAAAATGTACTAAATATCAGTAATTGTTAGCTATCCAATTGTACTGATACTACAGACTGACAAAAAATGTAGATATCATTTGCTTTATAAATTTATGTTTTTAAGACTCACGGACTGCTCTCTTTCCGCCTTTTGTAGCCATTATTAAGTTATTATTATTGCATAACTTTTGCTGATAAAAAGAAATCGAGAAATCGATTATGAATATTGATGAAACTCAAGGCTAACATTTCGTCGTAACCCTATTCTCGACATAAAATTGACTTTTTGAAATTATAATTATATTAATTCAAATGACAATTAATATTTTAATAAATTTGTATGAGTCCATGTATTTTGTTTTAAGCAAAATGTAAAACTTCATGATAAAATATGTTTTATTTGATTCTAGAAATCAGACAACAAGTATTCATTTTATGTTAATATGAATATTTCATTTTTCTAATAAAGAGGATTTTTTATTGATATCTTTCATTTGTCTTTTTTCTAAAAGATTTCATATACGTAATCTGTTACGCCAAATATACCATAGTTAATAAGCTGTGCTTCGAAATTTATATATTCTGCTATGCTTTATTTGATTTGTGAAATTGAATGGCAGTAATACTGTGTTTCAAGCTTAATTCACCTCACTTCATGAAGCATTTAAATGTGCATCTCAGTTTCCAAACATCAGCACTTTTAAAAACATGTCGACAATAGAGCAAATATCATGACATCCTCTCATTCAAAGAGTAGAAACCAAAGAGCAAGAGAAATACTTAGCATCCTCCTTTCAAAATCAACGGTAAAAATCTCATGGGTAGAAGCGCATACAGGCAACATAGACAATGAAAACGCAGACCAACTGGCGAAGGACGTAACGCGAAATGGGCGATTTTATATGCAAACAAAGCTTCCTAAACCACATATAAAAGACCTCCTCCGGAAAAAACATGCTAGAGGATTGGCAAATATATTGGGGCAATGGTGATACAGGCAGAAAGGTTTTTAATATCCTGCCATCAGTTAACCTTCATCCCACTCACTGGACCAGAGAGGATATTATTTTCTTCTCAGAACATGGCCTTCTTCCTGCCCACCTCAAAAATCTGTCGGAGGGTGGATCAGTGCAGTTGTGGTGGGATTGGCACGGCACTTCATTATGCTACGGAATGCATCCTCACAATCTCTTGGCACATGAAAAAACCATCACCAAGCCATGAACAAGAATGGTTGAAAAGAGTCGCCAGCAACTTCCTCGCCAGGCAAAAAAATCCATAGGATAATTAAATTTATCAGTGAAAATAGAAATCTATTCTTGCCTCCCAAGCTCTGAACATCAAGTGACATGCTCACAAGGTATGGGGGGGGGGGGAGAAGCACCACAGTTTCTTCCTATTCATATGCATTCATAAATATCTTTCAAACAGAGATTTTCTTTGTTACCGTTAACCAAATCATTTTTTATTAGATTTTCATAACTGCATCCTCATTTGCTATGTCATGATAACAAGTGAACACAGAATTCATGCGCTTTTTCATACACAATATCTTTCTGCATATTATTATTGCAGATAATTTTTCTATAATATTTTAAAATAGAAAAGCTTTATTTTATTATAATTTCTTTAATGTTTGTAAATTCAGTAAGTAGTTATATTTATTTTTTTCTGTAAATATTTTGGCATTAAATAAAATTCTCATAACATGCCCATCAAACAGTTCAGTGACCAGAATGGTTACGGATAAGGTGGTATGAGATGCTGTTCTATTCTGCTATGCTTTATTAAAGATTTTACTTCTGTATTTCTTTTAATCATTCACATTTGTATTTTTTCGCAGAATCAGCCTTTGATAACTAATAACCATAAATTTTTGTAAAAGAAAAGGATGCTTCAATGCACATATGTGTTGATACATTAAAATATCCATTTATAAGATCGATTTCTTATATCAAACGATTTCATTCACAAAATCATTTTATTTTTACATCTTTACATTTTCAAACTTCTCCTTGTCATTTCACCCATTTCTTTATAGCCTCCTTGATCGAAAATGGCATAGAAGTAAATCTAGCACACAAGGCAATTCCGGTAATGCTCATAATGTCCACTTTAATCGACTATGAGGAGATTACCAGTCTGTTTCACTTTGGTCAAAAAAGATTTTACTGTGGTAGATTTCGGGATATCTTTTGATCGACGAATCTATTAGAATAAAAAAAATTTTATTGTGAAACCAGTTCCAAGTTCATTCTATTAGGAAATGTACTATCCTAATTGTTGTATATGGTGAAGAAATTTTGGCTGTTGGATACTGAAAAGCTATTATTGCTGATCGATGCATTTAGTAAAATAAATTTGTTTCTTATATTTAAAAAGTTGTTAACTCGATTGCAGCAGAATTTGGATTCTTGAATTGCTTAATAAACAAACGTCTTGTTGAGGATTTTCTTCTTTTTTTTTTTTTGAGTTTTAAATAAATGATGAAATTATATCTAAATGCAAAATGCGTGATAATATAGTATCGAAAGGCAGGGCATAGAGAAAAAAGCTACAACTTCATATTCAAAACTATTCCAAGCATTATTATAAAATAAATGAGAAAAGCACTTTAATGTGCAAAGAATGATTTATTGGCCCCAAAAGTTGTCCACTACATTAAAAGAAAATTAAGAGGAATGAATCACCAAAGAATGATAGAAGATGCATAATGGAACTATATTTGTTACAACCGTGGTTTACGGGTTCTGAAAGTTTCTTATGCTCTGGTTATTGGAATAAAATATACTCATTTCATACGAGTTAAAATCATTTTATTAACACAAAACACAGGACAGAGACATTCACTAACACATGAAGGGAACACGAACATAACTTGGCCGTAGCGTTTTTAACATCGGATTTATATTATACAGTACACTCCCGATTATCCGCGGAATTGGGTGGCGGGGCCGCCGCGAATAACAAAAATCGCGGATAATCCGAAAAAAGCTAAAAACGGGTATAGGAAAAGAGAAAACAGTCATTCCAACTTTGAAAAATCGTTTTATGTACAGTTAAACGTAAAATAAACATCAGGAAATGTTTAAGTAACGCTTAATATTTTAGTATATCACTCAAAACTAACCTAAAATGCGTTTTGTTAATGAAAACAGAAAAGTGCATTGTACTTACGAGAGGCGTCAAGGATACACAGAAAAATTAATACATATGTACTGTTTTAATACTGTAATGCATTATGTAATTACAAAAGCATAACTGTAAAACTGCACCTTTTTGAAAAAATCAATCAAAAAAAAAAAACTTAGTGCGGCAAGCGCGGATAATCGGGAGTCTACTGTACTAAAACTCTGACATCATACAGTGATGTAATGGAAGACCAACCAGAGATCGCTGCATCACATTCCTTCTAATTCTCTCTTACTTACGTAAGATGATGATGTCACAGGTGTTATCAAGCACAAATTCGTGAATAAGAAATAATACAATGGCATCGCAACAGTATTGTTAAGCATTCCAAAAAATTTAAAAGGGAATATAAATATCCATGAAGACTTTTCTTACTTCAGATATTGGTCGGATGTTTTGGCCGATTCTGTGTGAAGAATCTCAACTTTTTCTAATGAAATATGAGTTAAGCAATGACTTTATATATTATAATATCATTCTTTTTTACAAAACGTTTTACTGATTCTTATACTGAAATATGAAAGTTTGTTCTGATTGGAATTTGAATGCAACTGAGCGTTCTGATAGATTGTGATAATGACGTTAGAAAGAACCTAAAAATTGCAAATATGTCATCTTAATGTGTTTTTTACTGCTATTGCATTTAATAATGACATATGCATTATTTTCTCTAGGATCTATAAAAGTTCTTTTTGGAATAATTCAAAGAACTGCTTGTCATTTATCTTCATCTTTTTCTAGATGATTCCTTTTCTTATTCTTCATTTTTTTCTATATATAAATTAATAAACATATCATTCAAAAGAAAAAAAATTGATCCAGATTTATCAACACTATGAAACAGATCATTTTACTTTTGAGTTATCGTGTTTACATATTTATGAACATACAGTCCAAAAGAGAGGCAACTCCTAAACGGATTTGCTTCCAAATTTCATAGATATCTATACTTTACATGTGAAATTTGAGTACCAAATTTCATCCATCGAGCTGACTTTTTTTATTGTAGTTATCATATTGATTTATATTCGGATAGCATGATTCCTCTGAATGGAGTTTGCTCAAAATTGGATCGAAATCCACACATTTGGTGTGTGCATCAAATTTTATCAGTTTGGCTCAAAATGTTTTTTGAATTATCTTTGAGACAAGCTGAGTAGGGATGAGGTGGCCTGGAGGTAAGTTTTTGGCTCCAGATCTGGAGGGTTTCAAGTTCGAAACCGATTCCATCAAATAATCGTCGTATAAGCGGATTTGGTGCACGCTAAAATTCGTTGGGGCCAAACGACTTCCCACTTATGTGGCGTGGGAGTGTGGAGACGGGTGTGCCAGCTCAGGTGTCGTCCTTGTCATATGACCGCGGCTCAAAATCACGAGGTCTGTCCTAAATTAGCCCTAGTGTTGTTTTTAAACGGTACCTTAATACAACTGAACCAAATTAAACTAAGGCACGAAACAAAATGCCAAAATTGCATTTTCTAAACTTAAGGAGGTCAAAATCTGGAGTTCGATTTTTTTTGATGAATACAATATTTCATATACGAGAAAGTTAGAGGCTTCCTTCATCGAATCGGCAGGTAACTTAAGAAATCTGCATCATGAAATTTCGTATATCGTTTTCCAAAATAAATAGTCCTGAAAGTATTTCGTATGAAAATAGTTATTGAACTGAAATTCATTTGAAAATATCATTAAACTGTATTCTGTTTAAAGAAATTTTGCGCTTAAAACGAATGTTCCTTAAATTTACTGAATTATTCCTGTAACCTCAAAATGAAAACCACTTTATTCGCCAGTGCTGCAGTTACCCATGGCATATTCGTGCAGCTCAATGCGCCGCCATTTTCCATTCGTTCTTAATTGGTTATTGGAAAGACGCGCGCACTTGTGGTTATTCGTTGTTACTTTCTCATACACGAAGTGGACAAATTGTTTCCTAGAAAAAAAAATTTGACTTTCGAATTTGCACGAATCTCCTCGTTTATAAATCTAAGCAGGCAATTTCGGAATTAGATCGCAAGGAAAATAGATTTGAGATGATATTCGACATCCGGTCTTTTCACTAAAATTGAAACCAAATGTTGAAAAGAATCTGTCCATAATGTGCGTCTGACACTATGTGTAACTCGATAACGCCAATACGCAATAAAATAGAAGGATGACAGATGACGTTTTAAAATACTGAATTTTGGGCTAAATCTGTAAACGGAGTTTTGCTGTCAGTTTAATATTGTGTATGTGAATGCGATATCTCTCAAAGGAAACGCTTTAGACAGACAAAATTTGGCAGAAAGTGTTAAAAACAAAAGCTCTGTAAGACTGCATCAAATATTGAAAAAAAAAAATCTGAGAGAAAAAAAATTCTTTTTTAAATAGAATGCCCCTGATTAAATGAGTTATATTTTTTTCAGCCATTCATGATTTAAATGAAAATAGATCTAATTTCAATTCCATATTATATCGAAAATCGAATGTGTAGATATTTCCTTTTCCTTCATTTATTGCCAAGTCCTTAAATGGAATATTCCATTTGTCATAGCTTCTTTTGCTCCATTTATAAACTGATGAAACTCTTTGCCTTATTTACACAGATAATTTTTTTGTCAATATAAAGGATTTACTTCAATTTTTCAATATAAAAGATCTACCAAATATTTTTCAAAATGGAATGCTTAAACTTGCAAGGCTACTAACTGCCACAAAAATAACCCTCAGCTTTTGGGAAATAGTAACGTTTTCTTAAACACAATCATTGGTAAACTACTACTCTTAAAGAAGTGCTTCAATAAAACTATTCATTTGAATTAAGGTTATAGGCACTTTTTAATGCACTGCCATTTACTTAGCATAAATGTAATGAGTAGTACATGCCTTATATAGAGAGAGAGACATTTGTATGTGGAATTGTCTTTATTTTATACTAGCCACCTCTGGTGATCAGCTGGTTCGCCAGGATGAATGCTCGCTAAAATTTTCAATTAAATATTTTATGTAACTTGGTCTCTTAATAGCTTCTACAGCAAAGTACTTTTAAACTTCAAATTTTGATAATAATATGACTCACTCAAATTATTATGAATGCCGTAAGCCACTCTGTCCATTGTACTATGCATCTCCTTCTAATTTTCTGTCATCCGGTCCGGTTTTTCTGTTTTATAAATTTCGCGGTATTGTGGCTTCTATCTTTTCATTCATCTCGTAAAAAGCATACATTAAACAAAATCCTTCCTCTTTAGCTTTCTACAATGAAAGAAAACTCCGCAATCAGATTGTAAAGGAAACAAGGATAGCGATATGAACTTCAGGAAATGGTGTAATATATTGTTGGAAATAAAAAAAAATTTAATTTCCAAAATTTAACAAAATTTCTCACGCTTATTCAATTTATATCATTAAAAAGACAATTTTTATATTTTAAAACAATTCAAAATTCATTTTTATGCCGTAATATTTTCGAACTTATTTGCTGAAAAGCGTTAACATTTCTCCTAATTAATTAAAATTCTGATTATTTTTTTTTTTTAAAATCATTCTGTGGTGCATGTGCCAAATTTGGTAGCTATAGGTCAAATGGTCTGGTCTGTATAGTGCCAACCCCCTCCCCCCCACACACACATTCGTCTTTATTATTAGTACAGATATAAATAAAAAGAATTTGGAGCATGGTTTTTATTTCTTAGCGTGATTTTCTTGCTACCTAATGAAAAATATTTTAAAACAAAAATATAAATAAAGAAACTTCTTATACTCAACTAAATCATAATTCTAGACGCATAAGTGTGAAACGGTACTCCGCTGTGTATGTAGTTCCTTAATGTATATTTCAGACACCAAAGGAAAATCTTGACAATGTTTTGGAGAGAAATGGTTAAATACGACAGAATGTTACTTTGTCTTGTCGAAAAAGATAGATCAAGTGATTTTAGAGCCTAATACAGCAAACCCAATCATGATTTGTAGCTGAAGGAAAGATTTAGTATCTCATGGGTTTCCAGATGTTCGAATTTCTCAATTTGGATATTTTAATATCCATTCAAATGTAAATAAGCCTCATCGTTAAATGAAGTAACGCTTAAAATTTCAGAGGGATCTTTATAAAGTGTTCCTCCTGTGGGCCATTCATGTTTTATTCAATTCGACAAAGTCAATAGCAGAATGTCTTTTTGTACATCGACAGTGTGATTGAATGAAGCTGCTTCTCTAGTGAAAATACTAGTCCTATTTATGCACGAGTTAGCGTGACTTTAATTAAAAACAAATTTTTAAAAAAATTGTGAAAATAAATGAAAAATGGATTGGAATCTAACTGATAGATTAAGATGAAGTCATTTTGAGGCTCTTAAATTGGCATAAAAATTACTTGTTAAACTAATGGAGTTTTAAAATTATTATCCGAAAAATATCAAACAAAAAAGTTAAAAAGTAACAATGATTAACCTTCAACTGAAAAGATATTTCAAATATTTTAAGAAATTGTTCGGAATATTTCGGATATTCTTTTTAACTATATCTTAAAACCTACTCTTATATAAAAATAAACGAAAAGTTCTTTTTTTTTAATTCTTTGCTGTTTTTTGATTGGATATATTTAGTAAAATTAGAAATGTTTTTATGATGTATTTCAGAAAAATAAGAGAGTATCCTCTCTTGTAGCATTTCGACTTTAATTTATTGACAATAAATTTTTTAAGCGCCTTTTACAATATATGAAAATAATGAAACTTGAAAATTTATTTAGATTATAATATATATAATTGCCTTTTGTATAAATATTTTGCTGAGTACCTTGAGATTACTTTTCGTTGCATAATTATTTTGAATTGAAATTTCAGTTTTCTCTTTTGCTCAAAATTTTTTAGTAAATTATTTTTATGGAATTTTTCAGTAAAATGAATGAATAAATACATCTCTTTTCAGTTAACTTGAAAGTGAATTTAAGCTCTTTTCTTGATGCCATTAGTTTACTGAACACACTAACTTCTTTTAGAATTCTTTTGACTAAATTTTGAGACTTTTCTTTGTCATAGAATAAAACAGGCATTTACTGGGTATAAGAAAAAAAGTTCTTTAATACTAACTAATCGAATAAACTTTTTGTAAAATAATTTGGTTAAGAATTTAATCGTTGCTGAAGAAATTTTTGAAAATCAAAAATGTAATGTTATGCAACTTTTTAAATTTATTGCTTGTATTTATTCCTCCTTTGCTACGCAGTCTCGCTTTTCTTTTTCTTTCTTTTTTGCCTGGAATTTAAATGAAGATGACTTCTCGCCCATTCTTGACATCATCGAAAACTCATAAATAAAAAAAGAAAAGAAATAGTTAAAAAAAACCTGATAACTTTGAGATAAAAAAAATTATGGCTCTTCTGAAGAAAAAAAAGTCGTCTGCGAATTGTTGATATGTCACATATGATCGTCTCCCTCTCTCTATCTATCTTGTTTGTTTTGATGAAGTTTCGAATAATTTTTTTCTCTCGTATAACGAAGTTACATGCAGTTCTCTCTCCCACCCTACCTTTGTTCCATTGCGTGGTTTTTTGCGTCGAAATTACTGACTTCAATAAAAGTAAAATAAAATAAAGTTTGTGTTGCTTCGATAGCAATTTTTAAACTTTTGTTTTTCCTTAAATTCAGTTTATTTTTCTCTCTTTCTTTTTAAATCAATCTCTCCTCCCTCCTTTTTCTCCATCGTACCTTTTTCTCTGCTCAAGCTTTGTTTCTAACCTGAATGACGTAGAAATTTTATATTTTATTTCCCGAACTTTTTTTAAATTAAATAATTACCGTCAAAGAATCTGCTGGTTTTTTTTAAATGATTTTTCTAGAAGTTAAGGTTAGATTGGTATGGTATGGTATTTTGAGATTTAATGGCGCAATAGCCAAATATGGCTATACTGCGCCAAACAAATGATATTAAAAAAGTCACGTACAATTCAGTCATACAGTTTAAAATTATAATATCTCGTGATCAAATGAAAGGCACCCAATAATGAATAAACAGTATCAGCGTTTTTAAAAATGCAAATTACATCCCAGAAAGAAAATTTTTCCAAAAATGTTAAAAGATTAAAATATCAATGAAATTTAAAAGGTGAAAATGCATCCCTCATAACATTAAAACAAGTACAATAAATTACAAAAACAAGTGAAAAGAAAAAAACAATCATTGCAATCTTTCGATTCCATGTTTTTTCAAGTACTTATTATGTATAGGGGTATTTAAAGGTTCACTGTAAAAAATTTTAAGATCAATCCATTTAACTTGACATTCTTGAGGACTTTATTTAAAAATAGTTTTATCAACTGTGATGGAATCGATAGAAGGTTCCGGAGCAAGTGGTGTTTCATCAATTGTTTCATGGACGTTGTATTCTATTTCGCTGTGAGTGTTTTGACTGGGCTTATTAATGGTCTGCGAAGAGCTAAAATTAGGCATAGATTGGAAGGCTTGTCGAGGTGAAGTTTTTCAGAATTTAGAATATGACCGTTTCAGAATATGAATATGACCGTATTTATAATTTTGTTCGTAATCATTTTTATATTTTTTCTTATAAGTAACGGTTTTAAACTTATACAGATCGTGTGGAATTTCACTAGATGGGACATTAAACGTTTCACGTTCATGATCAGTTGGCCGAGGAACAATATTACTATTGACAGATACTGGCAGTGACGTTATAACAGCGGATTCGGGAGCATTATCACTAAGCATTTTGTTTAATTTGTTTTGAGTCAGATCAGTTGCAAACAGTTTTTTAATAGCAGAAGAGTAGTTAGTACCAGATACAGGAGTTTGAGATTTAACAATTTTACGAGCTTCAGAATAAGAAATTTGTTTTTAATTTTTTGTACTAATTATTTCTTTTTCTAGTTGCCATGCAGGACAATTCCGAGAAAAGGAACTATGTACACCTTTGCAATTCAAGCATTTTTCCTCAGATGTGCATTCCATCGTGACCTACTTCCGCACAGCGGAGGCAAGTTAGTGTCCCGCGGCAAGAAGTTCTTGTTGGCACTTATAATAACGAAGTGGGTTCGGAATATATGGTCGAACCAACAGGCGCATGTACCCCGCCTTAATGTACTCGGGTAATTTGGAAAAACTAAAAGTAAGAATCAGATGCTTGGTATTTAGGAGCTGGCCATTCCTCCGTATAGAGATACACCGTACATGGCTGACCCCTTGTCCTTGCAAATCTTTGGTTATTTCTTCTATGGGTACATTGAACAGCTCCCCGCAAGAAATAACGCCTTTGGAGGAGTTCAGTGAAGAATGTGAAGAAACAATGACTGGTATATTTTCTAATGATTTTAATTTCATAATTTGTACAGATTGTTTACGAGATTGTACTTCTACCAGCAAATCGCCAGATCGAAGTTTTTAGTACTTTTAACTTCACCAATATTGCCAGTTATACCTCTTTCAACAAGAAACGGAGAGACAGAATGAAATGTATCATTTGTAGCAGATGATCTTTTGATAATGAAAAACGTTGGAAAATTAGGTACTGTTGGAAAGGTAGAAACATTTTGTTGCCCACTTAAGGGAGCAGGTTTGCGTTTGCCCATACGATACTGATGAAATTTCAGGCCCGACGACACCACCCACCACAGCGCCCAACAAGGGAAGGCAGCCACCGGCTCTGGCCATTCCCAGCCTCGATGCTTACCTTAGTGCTAGCACAGAGTTACCCTCGGGGAAAGTGACCACCCTTAACGCCAAGCCCAAGGAGTAACCCCTTCGCTTGATCCCAAGCAGACTAGCCACTCAGGTGACTAACTACCAGCCGATTGATGCACAGGGGACCACAGTGCACCACCCGTCTTTCTAATGGGTCGCCACGCACGGCCAACACTTGGGGTTTTGGCTGTCCATGAGAAGCAAGAAGCAAACATAGCGGCAACAGCTTCTCATGGGTAACTCCCTTGCTTGCAATCGAGGGAAGGAAAATATCAAGCAAACAGCAGACGGCGTAGGGGAGAGGAAACATAAAGGGAGTACCATGCCTGGGAACCTCGGGATTGGGACACCCGTACCCACCTAAAGAAGGTGGGCCCCTGAGGGTGTTAAGGTTAGAAATCTATCCATATATATATTGGTCATACAACATGGCTCGTTTAAGATCAAATGCTTGAACTGCTCCTTATTTTAATTATAACATTATACGGAACAAATTACATTCCTTTAAAGACTCAAGATAAAAGATGAAAGTAACAGACAAAAAAACTGCTGTAGATGAAGATTATTGCCCTATATACGCTAGTTATTCTTATAAATGAAAAGGATTTTATATTTCAATAAAATAATTTAATTGATATTCAAATGCTAATTCATTATAATTCATTCATTACAAATCATGCATTTAAAAAAATCAGACAAACTTTTCGTATGTTTTTAGATATTGCCACGTGTGTATATGTGTGTGTGTGTGTGATGATATATCTTAATTTAATTTAAATCTTAATTTTTTTTATTTAAATTAGACCATACTATTTTAAAATATTCTATTGTGTGCTATTCAGGGTCACCTTGAAGCGAGGAAATAAAAAAGAAGTTGAATAATCAGGTATATGTAAGCCTACAGTCCTAGAAATAATTTTTTCAAAATCTGTTAGCGAGAGATGCAATATCCAATTTATAGTAAGATTTGAATAATCTATAAGCATGCATGTCTCACGATGAAATGAGAAGAAAAAAGGTATGCCAAGCCATAAACATTAACCTGTTGAAAAATTCAGAAACGAATACTAAAAATTAATTTTTGGTTTATTGTCAAAAAATTCAAGATATTGAAAAAAAATTAAAAAATGATATATACGCAATTTTGACCACGTGATATAAAATATCTTTATTTATATTTCACGTTTAAGTAGCCTCTTAGCCGTTGCAGTTCCAGTGAACTGCACCGTTGCCCGGGGAACACCACGTGAAGGTGGGCTACTCTCGTTCCCCACCCGGCACCTCTCCCTTCTTCGCTGCAGCCGACAATTTTTTTTTTTTTTTTCTTTTTTTAATAACAGCATTGAGATGTTGATAACATGCTTGTTTCATAATTTTATATGACAGTCTACCACAGTTTTTGATGTAGAAAATAATATTAAGCAGCTTCCAGAAGTAATGACAGTTTTTAAACCCGCATCCGAAGCAGACAACGGTCTTTGAACATTTGGCAACAGACAATCTTTGGATCAGTGATAAACCATATAAGGAGACTGTCGACAGTTTTGATGTTAAACTGCCTCTTACCGCTGTCGGTATTCAACCGGCAAATCCAGAGCCAAGCAAAACAGATAGATCTCATGAGACTCCACAACTGGGACACCAATGGGAGCCAATCGGGCCGGCAAGTTCAATCCACAACACATTTTATAAACCATGTATGATTTCACTACTGGAACATCAGCTTTCTGGACTTCAGCAGCAACCAGTTCAGCTGGAATGTCCAATGCCTGACAAAATCGAAACACGGCATACGAGCGCACCACAGCAACTCGCGGTTCAAGCGAAAGAGATGGTATTTCCGCATTAGGATCCAAATCATGATCAGAAACAAAATCCCCAGAAGATGGTAAGTGGGGAAATAAAGAATATTTTATCAATTCCCAAATACTCGCTAAAACGATGAGACCACCGACGGCCGTAGCCACAGTGAAACAATCAAGAAATGCACTAAACATTGCTCAGAAGAAGAAAAAGTCGCACAACGATCGGTTGAAAAATAGTAAATAAATTTTAACAGAAAGCAACAGTGTATGTTTTCATTGTTCCTTCTGCTACATTGTTTGCATCTTGTAATTTTGTTGAGCATTGAAACAGTTACAGTGCTGTTCACAACAATAACAGAAGTGACTGTTGAAATAGTTTTTGTTCGATAACAACTGAAATGCGATGCTAATTGTTACATTCTTAACAATCGAAAAAATGCCAATAATCACGCACAGAAATTTCGATGAGGTCTGAAGGTGAAAGTTATTATCTAAAGGAATTATTTGGATATAAATATAAATATTTATTGCAAATAGACTTAGTCATTAGAGACTCCGTGGGCAGACTAAAATTCATCTAATTTATCGGCCTTATGAGTGTTAAAAAAAAATTCTATTTCACCTTATACGAGTAGGAACTGAAGCATCTTTCCCAAAGTCGTAGTTGGACATAGGAACATACAAGTATTAGGTAACGGAGAAGAGTAGAAAGCAAAAGAAAGTGGAATTTAATGTTAAATTGAAAAATAATTATATATTTTGTAAATTTTAGCACAGCAATTTGTATTTCATTATTTACCAATTTTTTCATTGGACAATAACTTATGACAACTGAATGAAAGCCCAACTTTTACTAGAAAATAACATTTTTCTTTTTTTTACCGTATACAGGTAGCCTTAAAAAAGTGAAACAAGCATCCATTTCCTTAACAAATGTTATTGTATGTATACTTTGAATCACAAAGTTTCATCAAATAAATTATTCAAATATTTAAAAATATTTGTCTTTTATAGAGAAAAATAAAGAAATTTTTTTAAAAAATTAATTTTTATACAGCCGCCTGGAGAAAAAGTGCCAATGAATAAAATGTTTTTCTTCCACTTATCTACAAGGAGATAAAATTTCATGGTTCCTTGTGTAAAATGTGTCGAGGTATTAAAATCAGGTACATTGATTTGCATCGTTTCTTCTCAAAAGTCTGATCAATTTTTAAGCGAGATTTTCGTTGCAGGTTTCAGGGAGAATATACATGTTCCGTAAGTTTCATAGAAAGGCAGAATTCGGAAATATGAATGCAATTATTAATTTTCATTAATTTTTTTTAAAATAATCATTAATTAAAGTATTTAAGAATTTGTTCAGTATGAGTATCTACCGCAACTACAGAAAGTTTCATTCTTTTAACAATACTCTCACATGTAAGATCGAGTTCATTACCAATGGCTAAAAAACAAGCATTTTCGATTCGAAATTTAAAAATTTATCGAACGTCTGCAGAAAATTGGTAATGAACACAATTCATTCCTAAAGTTAAAATGTTAATTCAGTTAAAACTTACTGAATATATCGATCAGCATTCTGTTGTATAAAATGGAACCCACATCATTGCCTTTGCCTTTCCGAAAGTGACAAGTTTGAAGATGAATGTTTCTATCTATATTTTTTTTAAACCTAGCCTACATTTTTTTTGGCAAGTAGCTTCTTTTATTTTTATTAATTTCAGAATTATGTTCTTAAAGTTTTTCTGCTTTTTGAATTTTCTGGAGCATTCAAAAGTTTTTTCTGTTTCAGTATGATAATTATATAGGTGAACATATTATCCATATACTATATGATGGAAGTATTCCTAAAACCCCACAATATGATAGACAGTTGTACAGTTATCGAAATCGTCACTTACTTATTTCCTTTTAATTGGTGATCATCAACGAAATTTTATCTCACCATTTTAATTTAATATGAATCAAAGGTTTGATGAATTTTTTTTCATTTTCATTGGAAAATATCAACGCACAAAACCTAATTCTAGGTTTTGAAAACAGGTTTTTTAATAATGTCAGCTTTATTTCAAAATCACTTCTTTTCTAATTTTTACAAGTTTTGTTCGCACTTAAAAATATATTGTAAAATGATATTCATTATTATTTAATAAACTACTTATTACCTACAAATTTTGTAATGTTATTAAATTTGTGCGTGTATAAAATTAGGAGCAAATTTCAGAATAAAATAAAGGTAGACGAATCAGGTCTTAAGTATTGTCATCTTGTGATGTGTCAAACTTGAGGTTTTCATATACATTAAATTTTGAATTCCCAGAAATATTTTTTTCTCCTTCAGTTTCTAATTAAACGTAACACCTTCAGATGTAGGAAATGTTTCATCCCTTTTATTTGATTCATTTAGGAGTTGACAGACTGCTGGCGGAGATTTTATCGAATCATAACATTGACATTTAACTTTTAACTATAATTTTAAGTCATAAGATATACTAGGGATAATATCCTCCTTTCGACTTTGTCGCTTACATCCACAAAATAACACATTGTTGTGCGTAGTTTCATCTTATACTTAGGTAACGAGCTGTGAATTTTAGACTTTTTTCAATCGAGAATTTCGATTACAAATTTGATGTTGATCACAGTTCTGATAGATTTTATTCATCTAGTTCGAACATTTCAAAAAATTGCGAACAGGCTACAATAAATGTGCAGAAAATACTGCAAGTGTGGACTGAATCTATTTATCCTCTGCTCAACACTACAATCTGTTGTTGTTTCTTATGGCACTTGCCACGGACAAGCCCGCTGTTCAAAGACAGTCGATTTAAGCTTAAAGGGGGAGCGCCTTTTGTTTTTATCGTAGAGCCAACTTGGGTCAAGAGTGCGACTTGACTACTCACGCGTCTCTCATTCGCTTGCACAACCCCTTTTTACAGAAGGGCACATTCACACATCTCACAGATAGAACAGGAAGAACCACCATGCCCAAACCGGGACTCGAACCCGTGACGCCCAGATCACGGGGAAGATGCGCTACCCCTATGCCAAGACGCCGGCAAACTACAATCTTGTGGATCTAAGGTGACAAGTTTATTTTTGATATGTCTTATTTTAGGTGTTCCGAAGTAATGATTTACTGTCTGCTTCTATTGCGAGTTTCTACAAATGCCATTCTTTATGTGCATTTCAGTTGAGTTTCTTCTACCTGTGCTTCCTTTTTTCTTGTGGAATAAAGCGCTGCTTACTATATTAAACCTCTAAACTAGACTAAAGCTGTGAACACTGGAAGGTTTTACCGAAATAACTGAATTAAATCACAAAATTAAAGCTAATGTAGCTTTTAAATAACAAAAAAATCTTGTTTTATAAAAGTTTCTTACTTTGCTTATTTCTTATTTGCTTTCAATGTGAATTATTATAGAGACAGCAGAAATAAACTTTACAGGTTATCAAGAGGTTCTCTACTAAATCAGTTCTCTTTGCCTGTAAGATTTCCGGTTTGAATGCATGAAAGAAATGATGTTCGGCTATAATATATGAGTTAATTTCTATTTCTTTAACCTTTTTTTTAAATAGAAAAGTAATGATTAAATACTAAATTCTTCTTAGTTAGATATTAAAGTTAAAAATTTTAGATTATTTAAAGCAAAGTTCATTTTCATGGGTATATTATTTAGAAAAATCTTCAATGATGTTAATCGTTGAGTAGACGAGCCAAAGCAACATGATTCTTTTTTCCTCAATATCTCCAAGAGTGTTCGGCTCGAGATTCGGGGGAAAATCCGATCAGGTTTATGTGTCAGAAACACGACAGAAAATATCGGAAACGAAGTGTGTCCAACGCAATTTTCTCGGTGCACTTCGTCTGAGTTATGGGACATAAATATTTCTTACCGAATTCGGCGCTTCTCATTCGTAAATTCCAACAGCCTTCATCCCCCCCCCCCCTAGCTGCAGAAGGCGACGTAAACCGAAGATGACGCATAACACCATTCGCACATCTCGGAAGTGCCCCCCACCAGCACGTGATTCGATCCGCATCACGTGCTATTTTCCAGGTAAATCTACCTCTGATCCATCAGACAGATTGTTCCTGTCGTGGAACAGGGGGATGGCGGCAGTTATGGAGAAAAAGAAACGACCCGTAGTTGATCGGATGCTATGGATGATGCATGTCATTACGATGATCGCCTCACGTCAGAGATGTGCGCGCCATGATGTATCCATTTTATTGTTTCGGTATAGATTTTCTGGTGAAGAAAAGCTCGGCTCTAAAGCTTACGATGGAGGTTGAAATGATGAAAATGCTGATTTTGCGATTTTTTTTTTTTTTTCAAATGTATATTTGAAGAAATGCAAACATTTTAGTGTCCGACCATCGGATACAATCCCTTAAATGTTTGCGTAAAATTATATTTTATTCATATTTTTTTTAATAATTTTGAGTTCTGTAAAAGCAGTCACAGTTATTAGCGGCGTATTTTGCGATGCGAAGCCTATCTTTTAATAAAATAAAAAATTTAGTTTTGCTTTTCAACCCATTTTTAACTTAATAAAAGTGTTATTTATTTATTTAGATAATTCTTCATTTTATTAATTATTCGAAAATATTATTTATTTATTTATTAAGACTCCTTGTTGAGCAAAAACCATGTTATTATGATCAGATGTTAAATTTTTTAAAAATAATTAACTGAATGTTTTGAAATCAATGAAAACCTGAGCAATTACATTTGACAAAGAATTATTATCCTAATATTTTATAATTGATAAAGTGCTTTATTTTTCTCAAATTTATTAACTTGGTAATTTGACTAAAACATTTCAAATGAACTGCTTGCGGCCCGATCTCAACCCGGCGATGATAGGTTGCTGTCTAATCGAAAATCCAGCGCTGTTTATTAGTATATTATGTATTAATTTATTTATTTTTAGTTTATACATTTTTTATTATGTTTATTTTTTATATTTAAAATCCTAATGAAATGAAAGAATGTAATTTTGAAACATATATTGTACTTGTTTCATGCTTTGAAAGATGGAATTTGATAATAGATAGATTAAAGTGTACTAGGTTTTTAAAATTCTCTACACTTTTTCTGCTTCAACAATATACTATTTTAATTTTTTTTTTTACAAAAAAAATTCTATATTATTTATTTTAAGTTTAATGTTTTAAGTTAATTAGCATATTCAATTTTTGATTCCACCCAAATGGCGATAGCTGTCAATGCCATTGAGAATATTGCTTTGGAAATTCTATATTATTTATAATTATGAATTTTAAATTAAAATATAAGAAATATAGAAAATAATTAGAAGGATTAAGTTTTTAGTTTTACTATATTAATAAAAGTTTGTTTGAAAAAACTCTTCTTATCGCTATTTACTTATCATTGATTTATGTTTCTTGAACTCAGAAAAAAACGTTATCAACTCATATATAAAGAATATTTCATGAGCGTTTTAAATTATTTTGACATGTAATATAATTTTATTTATTTATTTATTTCGTTTTTGAATCAAAGATGCGTTTACTTAAAATTTTGGATCAAACTTGCGTGTTTTCAAAATCAGATACATAAATTTAATATAAATCAATTTAATTAGTTCAGATAAACAATGAGATAAGAAATGATAAGATTTCTTATCTCTTTCATTAAAAACGAGGTAAGAAAGAAGGGACACAATAAAGATCAAATATGAATACAGATTATGCCATTAACGTGGCACCAAATTGGTAGTTGACAAATATATTTGCTATTTCTATTGTTAAATACGTGGCGCGGTTCATTAAACATATTTAACCCTTTGCATTCGAAAAAGTAATTCGATGCATAATTATTCTCCTAATGTAAAGACTTGTTTACTGCTCCGAAAAATAAATGGTTGTATTATATAGAATTGTTTTAAGTTGAATTCTCTCGTTTAATTAATTTGGATCTTCTTATTAATCTGCAGGCTTTCTAACAATATGCTTGCATGTTAACTGTTATTACACTACAAAAGCGGTAAAGGCCATCACCATTGCAAAGCGACCTGTCCAAACAGATTTCTTTGTTCAAGAATTTAGAGACAATAAACAAAAATGAATGTTGTGTCTGCAGTTGATCGAAGTCGTGCCACAGGGAATTTCAAATTCGAGGACATACGAACACGATTTTCCAGTAACGTAAGGCCTTGTATTCTCAAAATAAATGGGCTACTACAGGCTATCTAAATGGAAAGTTCATTCCAATTCTAATTCCTATCTAAAGTCTGACTTTAAATAATTTTTTAACAAATTTTGAATGCTGGCATTTTCCGTCGACTACCGATTTTTTCTTCATGAAACTTGTGTATGGAATTTTTGAGAATCGCCAAGAAACAGATTTCAAAAGGCAGAATATATCACTGCATACGGTACTCTGATTTGGAAGTAGCTAGACTAAAAATGCAGTTAATGCAGAGGTTCTTGCTAGTTAAAACATTGATTCAATTTAGTTAATTTGTTTGTTTCAGGATGCATATTACAAAAAAAAAAAAAAAAAAAAAAAATTATGCTACCGCATGATAAAATAAATACAAAAAAAGGAAATGATGCACGAAATACAAATAATTAAGAGGAAATAAAAGAAAACAAATTATTTATTGTTTATTTTTGATTCATTATGTACATACGCTACGCTATACACGAGTTTAAATTTGAGAAGTTTAAAAGTCTAACTTAAAACATTGAAAGACATATATAAAACATCAAGGTCTTCACTATATAAACTCAAAAAAATAACAAATTTTGTATAAAAAAAAATGTACAATTTAATTAAACAATCTGTAATATTTTTCTGTTCTTCATGATTATTTCCCCCACGAAAAATTCGTTTTAGTATTTCAGATCAATCTATCATTCAATTAAAAAATTTATTTAAAAAATAACAGGTAATAAATATTTCTACGGGACTCCTACAATGAATAAAATAAATTTTATGTAGTCAAATAGAAGGTGTATTCAATAATAAAAAAAAATTTTCAAACGCTACTTATATAAAACAATTAAATCAAATAACTATAGTTGCACTTGCTCAAGAAGTATTCAACTATTTTTATAGTATAGATCCAAAAGATTACTAGAATATTCCAGATTTAAACGGATAATGCAGGAATACAAAATATTTTTAAATATTTATAACCTTCTTTTCAAACATTAATGAGTTCACCTACCGAAAGTCAGGTCCATTTAAACCTTGCAAAGTAGAAAGTTATAAGATGAAAAGTCTATTACAAGTATTGTTTATCTCCCAGAAGAAATTATTTCAGTTTCTTGTTTGCATCTTTACAACAACATAACATAAGTTTATATTCAAATTGATTAAAGATTTAGCCAAACATGGGGAATATTTAGATTAAAAACCGAAAATCGAACAGAAGAAAAACGAAAAGAGACATTCAAAACTCTAGTTCGTAAAATGACAGCGATCTAAGCTTGATTTAATTGCTTTATCTTCATTGGCGTAGTTGCATCAGCAGTTCCATACGTTCTGTGCAGGGTGATTTTTAAATCACACAAGTTACAAAACAAAAAAAACACGGTTTTAAAACATTATTATTACACTACTATGCTCTAGTATTTTAAAACTTGTTTAAAAGCATTATTTAGTAATAACTTGAAAAATGTAATATTCATTTTCACTTCGTAGCAAGAGAATTTTTTTAAATTTCCAGATGGATTATACCCAAGTTTATTGCTTTATTGCATACAGTCATGTAAAGGAAAAGTATTGTAAAGCTGTCTTTATGTATAATCTTGACAAATGTATTAAAATTAAAGAAAATTAATTAGAATCGCCGAAATGGTATTATTTTATTTTAAAGTAGCATAAAAAAAATTTTTCAGTGATAAAATGCTCAGCAGTTATTGCAGGAAAACATTATAGTTTTAATTTGTTTTAATTAATTAAAAATCTAATTAAAAAATTTTAATTCCTATTACCAAAGAAGTGACTATGTGCTCTAAATAGTATCTCTAAGATTAACAACCTGCCCTATTGAATGTTTTGAATAATTTCTGTATCAAGTATTATGCAATTTACAGAGAGAACGCCAGCTTAAAAATATTTTCATGTTCCTAAATATATAAAATAATTATTTTTTATAAAAGTTTCCTGATCGTAATTTCATTTAATTCTATTTCCTTCACATTCATCTTCTAGATACATTTTGTATAAATTTTGAGCGCAAGTCTTATCATTTTTTAATCGCCTATAAAGTTAACAGGCCTAACTTAAAAATATTTATAAACTATTTATTCAAAGTATTATTCAATTTTTGTTGCAGTTAAATAGGTTTAATGGAAATAATGAAATGAAAATAATGTGGTGCAATGTTTATGAGCAAAAATAAATAAACCTTAAAATAATCAGCTATAATAATCCAACTGATAAGAGCTCTCACACTGTTTCACAAGTTTTTTTTTTTTTTTCATTTTAAAATAAAATGAACCTGAAATGCATTTTATTTTCATTTACATCAACTGTAATTAAGTTACTTTTGTTTGTTAATTGATGCAAATGCAATCAATCCTTGGTGTGAAAGTGACTCAGAAAATGTAGAATAATTGGAGAGTTTTATAAGAACACAATTGCTCTAAAAGTCGCATTCAGAGCCAATTCATATTACACAATAATGCAATAATAGGAAATTAATTCGATAGTTATGTAATAAAAAATAGTAACATTGTTATACCTTTATTTAGTATATAATTTACATTTGTGTAGCTATTAAAACTATTTTTAAAAAAGGACGTTTTCGCACAAAAATAAATTTTAACGTAGGAAAACGGATACTATTGGTATTAGTCAAGTAATAATTTAAAAGAAATTTTAATTAACTAATTCTATAAAAATTACATTCTTTAAGTAAAAATGGGTTCCTCACATGCAAGAGAGGGAACCGCACACAGACTGAAGAAAAACTCCGGAAATACTCTGCTTCCGATGTCAGGGGTTGCCAGAATGTTCACTTAAGGCAGAGATCTGTCATCCCATCCGGTGATGCATTACAGTTCTGATGCTACAGACTTCCCCTCTGACTTCGCTGTCGTCCCGACAAGAAGCCAACAAGAGAAGTTTATAAAGTTCAGTTCTTTTTGGGCGACCTCTTCTACGCAGAGGATGTACAGGTTTACTGTTGGCGTGACACTTAAAGCTGAAGAATGGTATGTTCCAAGTGGGACATTTGGGTTGTTGAGGTCTGCAACTTCGTAATTAGTCAAGGAGCGTTGGGTCGTTACGATGTAAGGTCCATCACGTCGTGGTGTAAACTTTGCAGATTTTTTATTTGCTTTGTTGCTCTTCTGATGAGTAGTTACCCATACTCAGTCCCCAGGTGCATAAGACACAGCATTTCTGCTCTTCTTCTCCGCATATTTTTTGTGTTGATCTTGCTTTTTCTCCACACGATCTTTTATCTCCTGGTGTAGATTGGAAAATTTTCGCAAGTATGGTGTTATTTCAGCAACGAAGTTATTGCTGTGTATAACAGAGCGCAGATCATGCTTGACGTCATCTGCTGTGCTCATCTCTCTTCCAAATTGAAGAAACGCAGCAGAATACCCTGTTGAGCTGCATTTTGCAGAGTTCACGGAAAATCGGATAGCTGGTAGTTTTTCTGCCCAGGCGGTATGAGGGCTGTTCTCAACTAGGATTGCAATTCTGGGTTTTAAGTTACGGTTCTTTCCCTCGACCGGGTTTGCTTGAAGACAGTATACTGGAGTCCGACATTGATCAATGTCCAGTAAATTACATATCTGCTACATGACAGCACTTACGAATTGGGTTCAATTATCAGAGATGAGACGTCTTGGTAGCCCGTATCTCAAAATAACCTCTTCTAGCCATGTTATTTCGACTCTTGCACTGTAGCATCCCTTAAGGCAAAGAGTTCTATCCCTTTTGTGGCCGTGTCTTCTATGATGAATATCCACTTCTTCCCATCTGATGTTTCTGGGAGAGGGCCGAGAAGGTCGATTGCTAAAGTTTCGAATCGTTGGGAATAAGCTGGGATCCTTAATAGTCCAGCGGGTTTCTGATTTTCAGCTTTATACCTACTACATTTGGAGCATTTCTTGACGTAGTCTGAGATAAAGGATCTCATTCACGACCAGTAATATCTTTTTGAAATCCGTTGATATGTCCCTTCTTCATCATAGTGACCAGCAGTCGGGGCATCATGATATGCTTTCAAAATGGCATCCCATTCTTGTTTTGGGACTACCAACTGAGCTTCTCGAAGTCAGTTTCAGGTGCGTATCTGTACAACACTCCTTGGGACATAAGATATCCTCGACTCGTCCAATTGAGGAAGTTCTCGTCTTTGAGTTTTGCTCGAAGGTTTCTATAATTTTCCAATCGGCATCTTTAAGTTGTTCCTCTCGTATGTCACTCGACGACCTGGTGGGGAGGTCCACCATAATAGCACAGCACTCACATCATGGTTACACGCCGGTCGAGACAACATATCTGCCACCGCATTAACTTTTCCAGGAACGTATTCAAACTTCAAGTTAAATGACTGTATTTGTAGAGCCCATCAAGCAAGACGTCCTATAGGTGTTTCCAGACTGAATAATCATTTCAGAGGTTGATGGTCGGAAACAACTCGGATTTCAGCACTCTCTATGTATCCTCGGAATTTCCCCAATGCCCAGACCACAGCTAGAGCTTCTCGTTCTGTGGTTGAGTAATTTCTTTCAGCCGGTATAAGAAGACTGGCGTACTAGATTGGGTGTTGTTCCGACACAAAATATGAAAATAATTTATTATTTCGTAAATGAAATCCGTTTAGGAGCTTTCCGGTCCTATTCTATGCTTGCTGAAAAGTTGTCGAAACGTCTCTGGTGCCATCTTGAACCTCTTATGCAAAAGCCTTTTTATGTGGTCGAAGTCCTGAGTAACTTCGGTTTCCCGAGCCAACAGTCGTGCAATATCACTTGGTAACAAACCGATGAGGTGAGATGCCCAAAACTCCTTCGGTACTTCTTCACGTTGAGCCTGTCGCTCAAAGAGAATGAGATAAAGACTGATGTCGTTGTTACTAGGATCGAATCAATGGATCAGGGTTTGTAGATCCCATTTGGGTCTTGAAACCAATGGCTCTGAACTTGACTCTGTAATCGGTTTGTGATAGACTTGTATTGTGCTGCATTCTTAACTTCTGCAACCTGAACTCCATCTCATCCTTGCGTTTCCTTTCCTCGAATTCCAACTCAAGTCTTTTCGATCTCTCCCTTTCTTCTGTTTCGGCCCTTGCTCTTACTTTTTCTTCTTCGACCCTTGCCTTTCGCTCCTCTGCGATGGCGCGAAGAAGTTCTTTAACATATTTCTCTTCATAGTTAACAGATTCCAAAATGACATCCTTCAAAATAATCTTCATCTCTTTGCTACCCAGAGTCACACCCAACTCTGTAGCCAATGTGACCAGGTCTTCACGTGTTGCTCTAGCTAGAAAACCATGTTGCAGTTCAGTTTAATACGTGAGTCTGTCACAGATGTTCTCAAAATGTTTTAATAGTTCCTTACATATATTTTAAATTTTAAAAAAATTATTAATTAAATATTTCAAATTGCTAACACCTGAAAATGAACCTTTTGACTTGAATAAAAAGTTCACTACTAGTTTATATAATGACAGAATTGGTAATTAAATTGGCATACACAAATCAATTAAACTAAATTCTAATTAATTAAATCGTCATGATCCTACTCACTTAATTACTCATAATTAAACATATTGTCAACAACAATATTTAGTAGCGATCATAATTTTATCCAAATATATATCACCAATTTCTTTCAATTATTTAAATTGATAGATAATAGATAGATAAAGATAATAAATATATCTTAACTAATAGATAAAGTTAAATATATCTTAACCAACATCACTTTATATTTAACATTAATTATTTTCTACAACTAAACACAAATAGTAATCAAAATTCTAGTATATTTCATTAGCTATTCAATATTTATATAATAAATCTTATTTAATAAATAAATTTAATTACATAGTAATCAATCTCCTTCAGATTATCAATTAGATATAATTCAATACCATAAATCACATCAAATTATCCTTCATCATAGGCATACAGTAATCATAATTTATCTCAAGAACATTTCATAAGTTTTCCAAATTTATTTGCAAATACAATTAATTATTAATCAAATTTAAACTTAATATTAACAATTTAATTATAGCTACCGAGATTCATGAATATAAACCACATTAAAGTGTAGCTGAATCACAAAATAGAAAAGTTAACAACATTTGTAAACAGTTACAACATTTATAGTGGCAACAGTTTAATCCTCAAATTAAACATAAAGTTACAAAATTTTTAGTGGCAACATTGGAACATCCATCATCTTGGAATGTTAGAAACGAAAGCAATTGCATTGCATATGAAATACAAAAAAGAAAAAAAAATTAAAACACTTGCTTCATTTAAAATAAGATTTTTTTTCTTTTTTCCTTAAAATAACAATATATGAACTTAAAAATAATCAAGGCATAAATTCAAAACTCTACTTATTCATTTTCTGTTAAGAGAACACATGAACATACCAATGTCAGAAACGAAAGTAATTGCATTGCATACGAAGTACAAAATTTTTTAAACACTTAATTCATTCAAAATTAGATTTTTCCTTAAAATAACAATTTATGAACTTATAAAATAATCAAAGCATAAATTCACAATTCTAGCAATTCATTTCCTACTAAGAGAATACACGATCATACAGAAAACAAACAAATGAACTTATCGAAAAAAACTAATAAATTTATCTGAGAGATACGGGATATATCTGGTATTGTACATTCCATGCGAAGCAGTATAGTTGATCAGGTTGATCAAGACTTCAAAATTCAGGTTGAATCCTTTCCGTAAAGGTACAGACGACCGTCTTTTTCCCTAAAACAAAACTGAGCCGTGTGTCACGAACAGCACTTCCACTTCTTCTGAGACAACTCAACTCCTGGAATTCCTGAAAACAAATCCGAAACTTTTTTTCGGCGAACTTTGCGATGTGTGATGTTACAGCTCCATCACATATGTTTATACTAAAAATCATGTATATAATTCTGTAAATAATTTCAACTAATTAATAATATGTATTAGTATTTTTTAGATTGGCTCTCTTCAGTGTTGATGACTGATTGGTTTAATTTAATAGCAACTCGCATTAATGTCGATTCGTACGCTCGATGTGACTTCATTTCAGAGCGAAAAGAGTGATTGCAGGCGAGGTGGGTAATCTATGTTCATTTTCATTGCTCATCAGTTTTCGATTGCCACATAATTTGGCGCTCGAACAAGGACGCTGGAATTGAGTCATAATATATGTTTCGATAACTCAAAAAGGATTTTGTTGGAACTCTTGCTGTTTAAATATTTAACTGACTCATTAAATAAATATTTGAAATACGTATATTAAAAGAAAGTGATTCGAATATTTTGAATATCTAATGAGAATATATATCTACTTTGATTGAAACAGTAAGCGAACATTGATAAAATAGAACAGAATATTTTAAAAACGATATTATTTAAGAAATTGCTCTATTGATAAAGTTGAACTGAATATATTTGATATAATTTGGATTAGAGTAGTTTGATACAATTTTAGAGAATACAGTATTTAATAATGATCTAGAATGGTTAAATTTATTCGATTCTGATAACCCTGAATTGTGCATTTCTTTATGAATAGAATTTGTTGAATTGAATATTACATTTTATTATTGAAAATAATAGTATTGACAGTTTTATTAGCATTTAAGTTAGTATATTAACATTAAAAATGAAAACGTTAATTAAACTGAGAGGCTCTTATCGTGGCTGTTTTACTAAATTTACTGAAAAATTGGAATTATTTTTGAAAACGAAAGTAGATGATTCCGATTTGTATTTTAGTAACTTGAGTCAGTTAACCGAAAAATATTTGAAAATTCAAAACTTAGATAAAGATATACTTGATTTAATCAAGAGTGATGTTACGTGTACCGAGAGAAGCAAATGTGAAGAAATCGAAAGTGCCGAATCTTATGAAGATAAATTCATATATTTTAAAACGAAACTAGAACGCTGCATAAATAGATCTGACAGCGAAATTGGTGCACATTCAATTTGTGAAAAAGTAATTTTAAGTTGCGCAAGATTGGATTGCAAAAATTTGATGGGACTTTAAAGGACTGGTTATCTTTCTGGGGATTATTTAAAAAAATAGATTCAGATCCTGATATTTCGAATGAAGATAAATATCAGTACTTGATACAGTCAACCCTTAAAGGTTCAAGAGCTAGAGAGGTAGTTGAGTCTTTTCTCCCCAAGGCTGAAAACTATGTTCAAGCCATCAAATATTTAAAAACGCGTTTCGGAAGAGAGGATGTCTTAGTGGAGGTCTATGTAGAGGAACTTTTGAGCTTGGTATTAAATAATGCTCTGAATAATGAACATAAATTTCTGTTAAACGACAGAATCGAAACTCAGCTAAAATCTTTGCAGATGCTAGGTGTAACTAGTGATAAGTATGAGTCCATCCTTTACCCTTTGGTCGAGTCGTGTTTAGCTCTTGGTCTTTTACGAATTTGGGAACGACATTTGTCTTCGATAAGATTTAAATCAGATTGCAAATTTAACAAGTTAATGAAATTCCTTGGAAATGAAATGGAGGGTGAAGAGAAGATTAACTTAGCCAAAATTGGGTTTGGGCTAGAACATAAGAACAAGAAAAATCAAGCAGTTAAGTCTTCTTTTAATCGCAATAAAAATATTGCCATGGGCATGGAATTCTATAGCTCAGTACAAAGCAATACAGCCTCGAAGAATTAGCTGTGATAAGAATCGTGTGCGTGCATTTCACAAGCTGCATGGTCTCGCGTACAGGATGCCAATTTATAGGTATTAGTCAAGTAATAATTTAAAAGAAATTTTTATTAATTCTACAAAAATTACATTCTTTAAGTAAACATGGATTCCTCACATACAAACAAAGGAACCGCAGAAGAAAAACTCCGAAAATACTCTTCTGCCGTCAGGGGTTGCCAGAATGTTCGCTTAAGGCAGAGATCTGTCATCCCATCCGGTGATGCATTACAGTTTTGGTGCTACAGTACCTTATCAGGGAAAAGACAGTTTATTGTTCAATAACATACGCATTAAATAAAACAAAAATAAAATTGAATTCAAAAATTAGAATTATTTTCTTTATAAATTTAAATATTAGTAATAAAAATTATGGAATCAATAAATTTATTATTCTTATACATAATTTGAATGAAAATATTCTATATATAAAAGGGATGAATAACATAAAAGGATGAAGAAGTACTTTAAACACATTATTTAAGAAATTTTCACTCCTTATAATATTTGAACTTCCCAATCGTAACTTGGAAGAAGTCTGCTGCTCCAGATATAATATTGGACTCGAATTCATAAGTATGGATACTTAAAGGAACCGAATACCTACTCGGTACTGCATGTAAACAATGAATTGGCGATCATTTGGCGCGCTTCTAAAATTGCAATAACTGTTCATTAAACATTGATTGGCATATGCAAAATGGGGGAGCTGAGCTTTGCATTACAGCATTCTGTTAACCCATTTAATTAATCAGTTTGTGTAGGCTTAAAGGAAAACGATGTAAGTTGTAGTTATTTCATATCCATTTCTCGTTTATATTTCTAAAAGTTTTGATCGTTTCTTATCAGAGAAGTACTTACTAAATTTGCCAAGCTGAGTGATAATAATTTTAAATATATTTCGCCGCTCAAAAAATGAAAAAAGAGCAGCGAATGTAAGTAGCATTTTTCTGTTTAAATAATTAATAGTAAAATTAAGTATACATAATGCAACTCGTTTCAAGATGAGGGACTCAGGTTGATCCCATTGCCAAGTTTTGGCAATATTTAAGATGGACGCTAATCTAGAATGTCTTATTTGTGTTAAATATTACATAAAAATTAATTTCATTATTTAAACATTTTAATATGAAAGCAACTACTTTGGCCTTCTTACACCTTTTTATCATTTGCTAAAGAATTTTAGGAAAGGGATAATGACTGATTCTCCACACCATATAGCTCCCACTATCCAAACGAACCCTGGAAAATTTTGTAACAATATTAATAACTTGCATAAAAAGGAAAGAATAACATATACATAAAAAAAAGGTAAGTGAAGAAAGGGAAGGAATTATGAGAACTGTTAAGGCATGTACCAGATATTTTGAAACAGGAAAAGAATAATTATTTTATGGTATAATATCTTATGTCTGGGTGTGATGTAGTACATTTTGTAGTGAACGCCCTTACTTAAGGTCTAAAAAAAATGGCATCTACTCAAATTTTTTGCATTTTATTCCGAAAAGATAAACAATCACATTACTAGAAAAGCATTGATTTGATATTTTTTGAAAGCATTGGCTGTTTTGTTTTTTGAGTTCATATCTGATATTTTTTTAAAAACTGTATTTGGGGCCGCGGTGGCCTGGTGGTAAGGTCTCGACTTCGGAACCGCAGGGTTTCAGGTTCGTGACCCGATTCCACCGAAGCACCGTCGTGTAAGAGGGTCTGTTGCACGTTAAATCCGTCATGACCAAACGTCCTCCTACTGGTGTGGAGAGGGGGGTGCCAGCTCAGGTGTCGTCCTCGTCATCTGACCGTGGTTGACAGGATCATAGATAATAATTTCATATATAATACTTAAAAGGATCATACAAAACAATTATTCTATATATAATACTTAAAAGGTAAATACATAATAGTAATTTACTTCCAGAAATTTCGTTTTCGTCTTCTTACATATTGTAACGCATCGTCTCTTTATATACGTTTGAAGTGTAATCTATTTTTTTCTCTCTCTCTTCGCCTTAGCATTTATTTTAAAAAGAGGAAAAGAAATCGTGATCTCAAAACAACTTGAAAGACTTTGTTTTCCATTACATTTTAACGATTTTTTATTCCTGTGAGCGAATCCATTTGCGAAGTTGAGATACTCCCCAAAGAACACGAAAATCGTATTGATATAAATGCTTTTGGTTATTGCTACATATTTTAAAAACTATTTGAGGGGAACAGATAAAATTTGGTTTAATGATATGTTTAGATCTTGCTTCTTCCATTGACATCAAAATTTTTACGAGTTTTGTTTGTTTTCACTTTACGAGTCAGATTTTTAACTTAGAAAGTTAAAAATTAATTAAAAATATAAAATTTCCTTACATACTTTCAAAATTTTATAATCTTTCTTTTATTGTGTTGCAATTTTACTGCATGATAAAAATTATTTTCAAAGATTCATTATTTCTTGAAATACATTGGAAAAAAAACCCGAATTCTTATTTAACATTAAAAAATTTAAATTTTGAATAGTTTGGAATTCATCAACTGTTTATCCAAATTACATAATATTGTATTTAACTGAGCTGTTTTAATTTAGAGAATTAAGATACGTATTCGAAATTGAATTTTACTATTCGAAAAAAAAAATTGAATTTGTGAAAATCTAAATATGGAGAAAATTTCTTTTATGAAGAAGTATTTTATACACTATAGGGAACGTATTTCTACAGAAATCAGCTTTTATAGTTATATTATATAGTAATTAGCCGACGTCCTGGCATAGGAGTAATGTGTTTTCCACATGATCTGAACAACCCGGGTTCGAATCCCGTTTCGGGCATGGTTGTTCTTCATCTGTGTTCTATCTGTGAGGTGTGTGAATGTGCCCCCCTGTAAAAAGGGGTTGTGCAAGCGAATGTGTGTGTGAGTTTCATATGAGCTAGAAGTCAGACTTCTGCCCTCGGGTGCTCAGGGGTCTTTACCCTCAGAAGCTACTGCAACCCCGTTCCATGGTAACGCGGACACGACATCATCATCATCATGTGGTAATTGGTTTCGGAATAAGTATCCGGATACCTTTAACGTTCTGTTTTACACAGTAAACCAGTACGTACAAGATTTTTTTTTAAAAAAAAATAATAGAATTTTCTTTCCGATCCCCCTATTTTAATCTTTCTTCTGCATTGTCACAATTTTCAAGATAAATAATTAATATTTTGTTTATTATAAAAAGTTATGGAAATTTGGAAGTTTCCTATTGAACGAAATTGAGTGGCGCCATTTCTTTAATAAGTTTTTTTTAGCAGTTGGTATGGAACAAATTTTAAAATAAACTTTCGTAATCCATGGAACAGAACACTACTTGCGAGACTGCTTGCTATTTAAATAAAGTCTATAATGCTCTTAGAATTAATTATTTGTAGAAAGAAATTGCAATTCGTATTATCATGCTAATTGAACCCTTCATATTTGGGACATTCTTTTCTAATTCAGTTGATTACGATTATTTTTAAATGCTACAGTTCTGTTTTTACTTTCTCGAATGCGAAATATGCATAATATTGCAATCGTCAAAAAATTCGAGCTCCGTATTTTGATGAATCTCCGTCTTTCAGACTACCCTAAATCCGTTTAACATATTTTTGGAATTTATCTATTGCTCTATCTATCTGTGAGTACTGTAACTCAAATACATTTTGAGCTAAATGGAGGAAATTTAGTATATAGATTTCATACCAATTTTTTAGATTTGTAGCAAATTTTAACCGAAATCCATTAAGAGGAAGTTTGTTTATTCGGCTCTCCCAATACAAGTGAGCACGATATTAACAAAACGTAAAATGCAAGATGCATAAAATTTGGCCCAAAGGTTAAATCTAAAGGTAGATCTGTATCGAATTTGGAACGAAATGTGTCAAAAGATGGACCGTCTGTAGACCGACAGACGGTCCATATTTTCACTTGCATGTAACCGTAATAACCGTAATTTCACTTGCATGTAAATGCAATAACTCAAAAACGCAACGACTTAAGTAAATGAAATTTAATATGTGAGCGTGTGATTTCAATTACAGTTCTATGTCGAATTCTGGTTCCAGTCGGGCGAAAAAAAAACGCCCAAAATACATATTCGATTTTCTGATACTGATGTATAAGTCACATCCTTAGTAATCCTTCAATGGAAAAAGAAAGGTAAAAAATTGCCCCAGATCGTACACTAGATTCGCGCCAAAGATGGATATTTTATGACTATTGCTTTCCAGCGCCATTTAAATGGTATATAATTAGTATATTAGTTTCTTTACTTATGCACAATTTACTTACTAAACGCACAACTCTTTATGCGTGGGATTCTGAAAATTAAATTCTGACCGTTAGTGGTATTCACAGCTCTGCCCGGGATCCATAATCTGCTTCGCAGAATGAGGAAGGTAGCACCTTTATTAGAGAGTACACAAAAAGGTTTTAAGGAGACCACTCCTACTGATAATCTTTGGAAGCTTTTGTAATTTTAAAAAATTGTCAAATATCGAAATTTAGTTTTAATTTGATTTGAAAAAATGCATAAATTGTTGTATATTTTTTAGATCCCAAAGATGCATTGTGAGAGACCTTGAAGAATTATATACATTCGAAGTGTGTCTTAACATTGAGAATAGTTGCAGAATTGCCACATTCTTCTGGCGAAAAAATGACAACTCTATTAAGCCGACATTCTACAGATACAGGTTCGACATGAAATCCTGCGTTCGAAATGGAAAAAAAAAAATAATTTAATAGAGGTGTTTTAAATTTTATTTATGGTGAACATTTTATAATTATACTCTACAAAAATATTTGATGCTTAAAACTCGGGTAGTAAAGCGTGTTTTCGGGTATTAAATTCAGAAATACGTCTTTTTTACACAATTGAAAATTACTTTTATGCAATATAAGCAACAAAAATGCTATTTGGAACGAACTTTTCACCTCAAATACATTTGGGAACTGAAACTAAAAGAAATTTCTAATCTTGTGATTAATGAATTGGATTTTTTTCAGAAGATATTTTCTAATCATCTATTCAATGGAAAAATTATATACTTGTAATTTGTGTCTTCAAACATTTTCACAAGAATCTGACTTCAAGACGCATTTAGGGACACATACAAAAACGAAGCCTTTTCAATGTGACGTGTGTCATAAAGCTTTTGCTCACTCGCAGAGTTTAAAAATACACTTGCGGACGCATACGAAGGAGAAACCGTTTGCATGCAACGTATGTAGTCAGGCATTTTCTGACAAGTCAAATATGAGGACGCATTTATTGACTCATACAAAAGAAAAACCGCATGCGTGCAGCATTTGTGATGAAGCGTTTATACAGCGGACTCATTTGAATGGTCATTTGCGGACTCATACAAAAGAGAAACCGTTTGTTTGTAAAGTATGTAACAAAGCATTTTCTGAAAAGTCGAATTTAAAGATGCATTTATTGACTCATACTAATGAGAAACCGTATGCTTGTAATATTTGCAATCGGGCTTTTTCGCAACGGTCTCATTTAAATGGCCATTTAAAGACGCATACAAGAGAGAAACCATTTGCTTGTGACATATGCAATAAGGTATTTTCTTACAAGTCAAATTTAAAAGCACATTTGCTCACTCATGCAAAAGAGAAGCCCTATGGCTGCAATATTTGAAATCAAGTGTTTTCTCAGTGAGATCATTTAAATGCCCATTCGCGAACACATATGAAAGAAAAACCGTTTGCTTGTAACTCTTGTGTGAAATCGTTTTCTAGGAAACCTAATTTGCAGGCACATTTGCTGACTCATATAAATGAAAAACCTTATGCGTGCACCATTTGCAATCAAGCTTTTTTCCAGCGTTCGCATTTAAATAGACATTTACAGTCTCATGCAAAAGAGAAGCCATATATTTGCGACATTTGTAATAAAACATTTTCTTATCGTCATCATTTAAATGCTCATTTACGGATACATACGAAAGAGAAGCCACATGTATGTGACATCTGCTACAAAGCATTTTCTGAAAAATCATATTTGAAGGTACATTTACGTACGCATACGAAAGAGAAACCTCATGCATGTGCTGTGTGTAGTAAAAGATTTTCTGAAAAGTCGTATTTAAAAATTCATGTACGGACGCATACGAAGGAAAAACCATATACATGTAGCATTTGTAATAGAGCATTTTCTTTGCAGCAGCATTTAAAAATACATCTACGAACACATACGAAAGAGAAACCGTATGTATGTGACATTTGTAATAAAACATTTTCTCACCAGGTCAGTTTAAAAATCCATTTACGGACGCATACTAATGAAAAACCGTTTGCATATGTGTAATAAAACTTTTTCCGATAAATCATATTTAAAGATACATTTACGGTCACATGAGAAACAGAAATTATTTGCATGTGATATTTGTAGTAAAACCTTTTCTTACCAGGCGAGTTTAAAAGTACATTTACGGAAGCATACAAAAGATAATTCCTTTGTATACGACGCATGTAACTATGCATGTTCTGATAAATCGGATTTATAGTCAGATTTTATTACACAAATTTTTTACACTATATTGTTAAATCTTTTTGTATTTTGTATTTATTAATCTTCTTTTGTTATTACAAATTTGCTGTACAGTTGTGGAGAAACGCATATGTTTTATTACAAATATTTCAAGAATACGAAAAACAAGCAATAATTTATGTGAAGCGAAATTAAAAAACACTTTTGCAAACCCTCACGAAAGAGAAAGTGATTGCAAGTCTCGTTTGCAATGAAAAAGTTTTTGGAGACTAGTAGTGACTAAAGTGAAACTAGTAGACTAATTTGGAGACATTATCTAGTGATAGCGGTTTCCTCACAGCATTTCACCATGCATACTTAAGAGAAACAATATCAATGTGAAATATTTTATTCATTTTTTTTTCAAATATATCATTTGTACAACATAATATATTGTTTAGAATGAAATAATTTATAAATAAGTAAAGTTTTGTTTTGGAAAACTGAATTGCATCGCTGTTTAGATCATTGCATTGCTTATATTCATTGCAGTTCTCTGAAGATACATTCAGAGACACACATTAAATGGAAACCAAATTTCTTCTGCTGATTTTCGACATGATGAAGGCGAATTAAAAGATTTCTCTCATTGTAGCGGTAACAGCGATAGAGGGGAAGGCCCCTTATTGACTAATGAAGATATATTAATTAATTTGGTTGATAAATTATGCATGCAATATTCCAGCTGGGCAGCCAAACTACGCCCAAATGAGCTCCAAAGAAAATGGTGAGCACACCTGAAAATGGGTTCAATGTCTGTGAAATAACATCAATATTTGTCAAGTTCAAAAGGAACTAATAAGCAAATCTTTTCAAAAACTCGGAGCAAAAGATTAGCTGGTCCGACATTCGTTCATATATCTCGTAATCATCCGTAATGCAAGACATCAACTACTACCTAGAGAAAGCCAGGGGTGAGTTTGATTCCATTTCTTGCGTGAACTGGATTGCCGAATGCATGTAGAGGCAACTATGAATGTTCTAGCCGCCCTAAAATTTATCTTTAAACTGAAATAAAATAAACAAATGCAAAAATCAGGAAGATAAAATTTTTACTTCATCTCCTAGAAAAAGAAGAGCTACACAAAATTTGTCCTGAAAAAATTTTGCCGTTACCTAGCATATATTCTCTCTTCTTGAAAACTTACCCAGCGAAAAAGATAATAGAGAAAACCACTCTTAAACGAATGCCCGTTATGTTTCACATAAAAAACAATTGGAACTTGCATTTGCAAGAAATAAACCGAAATTTCTAAGGTACCACTTCGAACTTAGCCAATAGCTACATCAAAATCCACCCAATAGATGACATCGCACATAAAAAATTACTGATCTTCATGAAAGAAACGCGGAATTTTATATTACTCAACCTTCTGATGAACGACCTCTAAAAGTAATAATAAGAGGTCTTCCAACTGAGACTGTCTTACTGAATATTAAAAATGAACTAGAATTTTTAGGATTCTTCATAATCGAAGTCGTTCATATTCGACAACAACGGGAGAAAGCTTCATTCCCAATTTTCCACATTGAAATTAATCAAACATTGGCTGAAAAATTTTATAAAATCAATACTCTGTTCTACTTATGAATCACAGTTGAAAAATTCCGCAAAAAACTGCTCACACAATGCTGGAAATGTAACTATTTCCACCAAGCATCCAATTGCCAAATCAAGACCAGGTGTTTAAAATGCGGCAGAGAGCATCGCGCTAAAGACTGCAAAATTATAGAATTACCTGAACCCAAATGCATTAATTGTGTAAAATCGGCTACGCTACATCTTGGATGTGGAGCGAAAACGTCCCCAAACCAAAACAAATAACTGCTCCTATAACTAGTATTCTCACCAACGCAGCCGCCTCATTTTTCAATCTAAATAGTCTAATCCTAATCAAATTTTCTCTCAAATATTCAAAAACACATAAAGCAACTCATAACTCAACTATCGGTAAATAGGAACAACAGATGGCGCTACGAAACGCCAGTGCACTTGAAAACCTGAACACTAATTATCAAAATGAATCATCCGATTTTCTTGGAATGACAGATTTATTTCAAGCAAGGCGCGTAGCGTACTAACAGATACATAAGCAGTTTCCAGACACTTTTGCACTTCTCTTCAACCTCTAAAATGGAAACAACTGCGAAGAAACATTCAATATCCTGCGCAGTGAGATAACCAAAATGAGTTAGTAATTTATTTCTTTTAATCTGACATTTGTGTTCTGGAACGCAAACGAAACTTTGCTTGTTAGGCTCGGAATTTATAACTAAGCACAGCCATTCTGTTACAAGATCTAACATCATTCTATTACAAGAGCCCACCCGAGACTTTCCCAATTCATCCACTTCACTCACTGCAATTTTTACAAAACGTACAGACCTAATTAAAGCATTAATTATTTTAGCAGTATAACAATTCTAAGTAAAAACTGTATTCCCGCTATCGTCTTACCCTATTATTGTTTTCTCTATCCACATTCCACTTCACTTTTTGCGTAAAAAATCTTGATGTAGTTCGGCTCTTACTACATTTTTGGCCAAGACATTAACACACATAACGTTAAATACGTTTCACACAAAATGACTACTCGCGAAAAAAACTTAAAATCATTTGCTGCCAAAGCTGGACTTCATATCATAGCCTAGTTCTGAATATGTCATATATACTCTTGTAGCACCTCTTTTTCCCCTTGAGCAGAGAGCGCCCTCTCGTGGCGTTTTACAGAAACCCCTTGTGGCGTTTACAGACAAGCAGTTGAACGGGAGACCTGCATTCTGAGGTCGGGTTTTTTTTCTATGGATTTTGCGCTAAAACCGAATGCTTTCGGTTGGAAATGGTGGAATCCCTCCACCATACTTTTTACTTTAACTTACTTGTTTGTTTGTTTTTGTTTTTTTTGTCAATTTTGTAGTGTAGCTGTGTTTGTGCAGATTAAAAATATTGTATTTAAAAACCGGGCTGTTCAGTAGAAAGTAGGAACACACTCACTATACTCTTTCATTACTTATGATTTTGTTATTATTATTATTTACATACGGAATTTCTTCAGTCCCAGAAATGATTTCAGACCATAATTTGTTGATATTTCCATTTCAACACGCAAACCAGATAAGGCTTTTAAAACAAAATTGAACAACTTTCTGAGGCATTTTTTCAAGACTTCCTCCTCCCACACATCTCAAACATAAAGGGCCTGGACACAGTTATTGAAGAATTCACACATAATGTCATAAGAGTTTCAAAGCAATTTTAGAAAATGTGAACTTGAGACCATTAACATGAATAGTAACCTAAAAGAAATGTTTAAATCTGAAAACAAAGCGTATAAAAACTAGCAAAATTTTAGAGATCCCAATCATAAAAGAATATACAACAAATTATATAGGAAAGCAAAAGCCTTGATAAACAAATTAAAATAAAGTTCTTTCTTCATCCCACTGGAGAAAGTGGCGGCTGCTCTGTCGACACTGTTGAAAATTCTTCGTCCAGTTGGAGAAAGTAGCAGCTTCGCTGCCCAGACTACGTCATATCATTTCGTTTTCCAGATGGAAGCTGCACACTTTCACTGTTAAGCTGTCTGCACATGGAAGAGTTTTGAAATTAAAAATGACCACGAATTGAAATTTTGTAATATTTGAATGCCATGCAAAGTGCAGACTGGAAAAAACTTTACATTTCATTAAAGATAGTTGAAATAAATATATTTTCATATGATTAGATATGACGCAGTTAATCAATTCGCATTATATTTGTAATTTTTTTCTTCTGTGACATTTCTAAACAAATATTTTGGAACTGATTATTCAATTTAATGAGAAGTCATCATTATTCATGGTAACTGATTTCAGATATGTTGAAGGAATTATAAAGATTCACATTTTGCTGTCATATAGTTTGCTCTATCGTACTATGTTCCCTAATAAATGCAAAAGATCTTTCTTCTGTGACATCTTATTTAACATTTTAATATGACATAAAAATATAGGAAAGTTTAGATTGACATATTCATATGAATTATATGATGAGTTTTTATAAATCTTATGTTGTTAAATATGTCTCTTTAATAAAAGGACACGGTGATGTAATGTTGAGTTTTAACTATGGAATTTATTTACATATTTCTCTATTTTTGTATATGTATATTAAATTAAATCACTTTTGAGTAGATCATTACGGCAAAGCTATACTTTGAATGCCACTGTGAATGTTATTAAATATAGTAAAGATAAAAAGTAAGAAGTGACATTTTATGAAAAAATAGATTTGCAAAATTTTATTGTATTAAGTTTACAGCATTGTTTACTTAAAAAATTTTACTGTAAAAAGTTCTATATATTTCTGTTTATCTCTTTTATGTTTATAGCTTGTATGGTAAAAAAAAAATTAATTAAATCGTATTTTATTTATTAGTTTTGATATATTGAATTGAAATATCTTTTTACAGCTGAATTTTCTATGCGCATGCTAAAAATTGTAGTTTACTTTGCAAGAATACCTTCTATCATATCTCCAATTACTTCGTATTGTTTTTTAATCAGATCGGTAAGTAGGAAAAAAACCCTAAATAATGTATAACACTTTCAATTATTAGTTTACTCGTAGAAATAACACACAAAGAAGTTTCGTATCTCTTCAGAGCGATCCCGAATTCATGGTACAAACTTTCAGGAGATGATATATGGCACTATAGCGATCTTTTATTAACATTCATTTATTTGTATAAAGTGAAAAAAGTAATTAAAAGAGATAAAACAAATATAAATACGTATAGATATAAAAAAAATTGCTTTAGAGAAATTCATTCTCCACCATTTACTGAAAAAAGAATGTATCAAAATTCTTATATTTAAGCAAACTATCAAAAACTTTGGCAGGCAGTTCTTGTTTTGAAGAAAACTTTATTTTTTCCTTTTTTTTTAATACTGAAATCTTAATTTCCATAAACTAAAAACTTTAAATAGTTTTGGGAATATAGTTTTTAATGCTGCATGTATTTGAAAGCTTTTTTTTAAACTTATTTTCATAATTTATTCAATTTTTATTTATGAATAAGATTGCTTTCTTTTGGTCTTCAAATAATAAATTCGAAATGTGAAAAAAAGTCATTAAATTAAAAAGGCAATCTATAATTAGCTGTAGAAGTTAATTAAGAAGAAATTAGCTGTAGACACAATGTTTAGATCCAGTCAAACGTACAGTCACCATAAAGCCCCGTTCCGATGACTACCCACCTTGAATCTGGCACATTTTCCCTTCTTACCCTTCTCTTGTGGTTTTCTGGATTTCTTTGATGTCTGTTTATTTTACCAACAATTTGCGGGAAGCTCCCGACAGACTTCCACAGACTGGGGTGGTCATACACTGGGTCAGTTGGCAGATTTACGACCCATTCCGTAAAGCCACAGGACGTCGGAACGCGGCTTAATCGGGACACGATTTTCTAGGTTTCCCTACTCAATGGATAAGAGCCACTTGCAAACCAATAGATCGCGGGTTCGAATCTCAAATGATGTGAAAAATGCAAATGCTGCAAATTTAAATTTTAAAAAAATAATCGCAAGTGTTAAAAAATTACGACTTTTTTTTTTCCATGCTCCAAAAGATAAATACAATAATTTTAAGAATATTTATAGCATTGGGAATTATTATACAGTACAGAATATTGAACAATACGGTTTTTCCGGTATTGACAAGGAGAATGCAGGGAAAACTGTACTATACAATATTGGAACCTGTTTTTATATAGAAAAAAAAACTGATCAATGCAACAAAAGTCTTATGCTTTTTCAGTATTGTAAAGGGAATCAAGGAAAGAAAAGGACCTAAAAAAGAAATAAGGACAATTTGGATTAATATGAGATAAAGGCTGAATTTCAAAGTTATTTTTTTAAATTTTGAAGATTTATAGAAGATTTGCATAAATAGGACTAGTAATTTACATCAACAGATAATTTGCTATAATTGTAGATTTTTTATTCATAAACCCTTTTTGTCAGTCGCAGATTTTGTCTTGTTCGTAAAAGTTAATTTGGAATGGTCTTGAATAGTTTCGAAATTTCACTGAGAAAAAAAAATTTAAAGCTTCGTAGTTTTTAATAATTTTTAGTGAAATTTGATTATTCAATAGAATTTCAAAATGGATAGGGATGTTTTTGCATTCGAAGGATTGTGTGATGTAGATAAGTATGTAAATTCTGTCGAATAAGCTTTATGGTTTTTGATACTGTATATAATGGCGGTGTGAAGTTATTGAAAAACACCGTTAAAAGTATGTTTTGCAAAATGCAACGAAAAAGAGTATATTTAATCAAGAAATTGAATGTTTCAATTTAAATATCTTATTAATTATTTGAGTATATTGCATCAAAATTTTTATATGATTACTTTTATGCTATGATTTCGATATATATGCATGAACATAACCTATTTTTATTCGTTTTTATGTACAGTATCCATAAGAAAGGAAAAAGATAATTTAAGCAAAAGATGGTGCGACTTTCAGTCATTTACTTGCATACTATTGTTATCGAAATATGTGGAAAACGGTGTTGTAAAAAATATATCAATTTATTTATCAATATTTATTACATCTGCTTCAAAGCAATATCTTTTGACTAGAATGCATTTCTACTTACATTTGTCCCATCTTCTAGACATGCTTTAAAGTCATTTTCGAAAATCCTTTCACTGTAAAAAGTGAGCATTCCTTTCTTAAGTTAATAAACTCAAAATGATGCTAATAAACTGGCAGTTTCAACGCATTTCAAACAATACATAACAGATTGTGTCATATCTGGGTAATAAGTAGCAATTGGGTTCATTATTTTTCTTTTTGTCAAAAATTTAAGAATAATAATGACATTAAGAGAACCCGCTTTATCGAAATGCAAAACCCACGAGTTATCTCGTCAGTTCGTTTTGTCTTAGGAACTTGTTAAAACGATTCGATTTGGAAATTTGGGATTGAATGATGATCCCTAAGCATCAATTGTCTGATCTGATCCATGACTAGATGGAATGGATGGTCTACCAGAGCATGATTAAACCACAACGGATTCTCTCTCTCTCTCTTTTTTTTTTTTTTTTTTTTTTTTTTTAATTTTGCATTATTCAAATGCTATGTTTTTGATAAAAATTACATTTAAAGGCATACTGAAGCGTTCCAAATACTTTTGTCGCAAAGATTGCATTGCGGAAACAAATTTTAATGTGAGTTATTCGCTCAATTATATTCGCCATTTCCGTTGACTACTTCCGTTCACTCGTAATTAAGTTGCTGGATGTCTGTATTCGCCAAAACATTTTATAAAAGTCAGCAAATCACCTCTAGAGTGCAACTGTTTTCAATGAAGCGTCTCCAATGCTTTTTTATCTCAACAATATAATTTCAATAAAAAGTATTATATGTACTGATAAGAATTTTCCAATTTGCTGTATATAATTTCAGCAAAAAAAATTATATGCATAAATACTTATCAATTCAATGTTGCTTTATTTTGATGCATCTTTTTAATTTTGAAATTATTTTCAACCCTTATTGTTTTAAATATTTGAATGATGTATCACAATACCTCATCTTCTTAAATAATGCTGTATTTACTTCATTTATATCTACAGAAAAAAAAAACTCAAAATAATTTAAGAATCGCTTGAAAATACATGAAGCAGAAAAAAGACTATAGAATGAAATAATTATTTTCTCATATAAATCCTTTTTTTTTCGGCTTTTTGAAAATATTGAACTAGAATTATGCCTGTTTTTAAAGAATCACTACCATTAGCAATTTATACTAGTTGAAATAGCTAGGCAGCTGCATTTTAGTTTAAAAATTGGATTCTAAACCTAAGGCCTGTTTTAAACTGACATCAAGAAATTCGTCACATGGATGAAAAGTTTGGAGTTTCAACCATGGAATGAATCCACTGAATCTTGATCGACGTTACGGAGTTCTTCTCAAACTTCAGATCTCGCATCTCTGGCATACTTATCCATCAAATGAATCAAATCAAACATAATAATGAATGGGGAAAAGGAAGGCTTTATAAAAAGGCTTAGTTAAAGAAATAAATTTAAATGTCTGTAGTTGTTGTTGTTATTTCTAATGGCACTTGTCATAGACAAGCCCACTGACTTTAGAAGTCAGTGATTTTAAGCCAAGGGTGCGTGTCTGGTTTTTTCAGTAGCGCTATCTGGGGCCAAGGGTACGACTGAACTACACACACGTCACAGCCCTTTTTACGGGGCGGACTTCATTCATATATTTCATTCACTCATCCACAGTAAATGTCTGTGATAATTGCTACGAAGAAACAATTCTACTAAAATAACAAAACAAAAAAAATCCAATATTTTTTTGTTATTTAACATATATTCGGAATGAAATGTGCCGCTTTTAGACAGAAAAAAAAATATATTTAATCTTAAATATTAAAAATAGTACACACAGAAAGAAAAAATTAGAAATAATTAAATTTAAAATGCGAAAATAAATCATGCTATATTTTTATCGAACTTTTGTGTTTATAGTCCATAGAAGGGATGATGTTTAAAAAAAACGGCTAAAAGAATTTAATTAAACTATACCTATTAATACCGAAATTGTCTTCAGTTTTGTTTACTGATTGAAAGTAACTAAGTTGTGACTTTAAAGATAGTTGCATGTATTATACGTTTGAAGCTAGTAATACATGCATTATATTAAGAAAATTAGTTTTAGTTCAATGACCATTATTTTTTGAAAATATTTTATTTAAAACAGTTTGATCCATTTCTCGTTTTTAAAATAATATTTAAGATTAACATTGTTATTTTGATAGATAACGAGGATGACACTTGAGCTGACGCGCAACTTTCCAAGAACAAGCCCACTTCCACGACGGATGACCGGAGGAATCGGGCTCGCATCCCCGATCTCCGACCCTAGACTTCACCATCAACCCATTGCAGCCCTCAAAAAAATGCAGCTCCTTACATCAATTAAGATTTTTTTTTAAAAAATATTCTATTAAATGATACCAATCAGTATTCAATCTGGATCACATCTTCATGACTATTGTTGTGAATACAATTAAAGTTAAATAGCATTTCATGGTTGACATCAACATATTTCAAAGATATTGATCATATATCCCAAAAATAAGTTTACTTCTTTAATAAACTACAATAATGAAATATTCCCAATATTTAATTAGAAGTGCGTATTTAAATTAACTTAAAATATAATAGCTTAGCTTATAAAGTTCTTAAATATCAAGTGTAATAATCATTTTCAACAACATTTAATGCTTACCAATTTGAATGTAAATACATATGCATAAACTTAACCAAATATTTAAATGTTAGAACAGTAAATCCATTCATACGAAACATTTGATTCAATGAAAATCGATATTTTGTCAGTAAAATATTATTTTATTTTTTAAAAAAATTGAAGACAACAGTATTTAAAACAGGGTACATTTATTATAATGAAATATTCTTTTCATTTCACATTCCAGTGATGCTACGAAAAAAATGATACAAACAAAAAGTATGCAAGAAAAAAAATTACAAAATAAAAAATACAGCAAAATGCAATTTAGCTCATAAACATTCAGTCAAACTGCAATATTGTTATCGATAAAATACAAAGTCGCAAGTTCCCAGTAACTAATTCTTGCACTCTATTTCAGATCAATATCAAAAGGATTGTAAATATCTGCATTTTAAGAGATACACTGTAAAATCAAAATAAATCCAAGATTCCGAAGATAAATTCAGAAACTTTCTCTCCTGTCGTTGGAAAAAAAATTACTCATTAATTTTGCGTAAGAATAAGAATGGAATAAGTAAATAAATTCTTAATCATCTATAAGTAAAAACAAACTGAATTTCATTGAAATACCATGATTAGCTTAATTAAATTTTATTTTCTAGTTGTAAAAGAGCTGTGAGACAAAGCAGGTTTAAGATTTAAAAATTTTTTCTCCCTTGTTCCCATCATGTTTATTGCCTTTCCTTAAGAATTCTTGCCATAAAATGATTACGGAGATTTTGGAGAGAGATTTTACAAAGATACAAAGCACTTATCACAGATGTGTAATGAAGAAAAAGTACTAAAATGCCCTCGTATGACAGAAGTTTACATTTCTTCTGCTCTGATGACAAAATAGTTTTAAAACTTTCTCTTTCACTACCATTTCCGATTATTTCCACCTCCGTATGCACCTTTACCTCCTCCATTTCCGAGTCCTCCATGAAAATTTCCATCCCCTTTACCCGCGACAACGGCAATATGCTGTACTACTGGCACATTTTGCACAATAGGCACATGTTTTACAACTTTAACATTTTTAACAACTGGAACAATAATTACTTTTTCATGTTCTCCTCCATGATGTCCTTCCCCATGTCCGCCTTGGCCAGATCCATGTCCACCTCCTAACCACCCATTATTGCCTCCATGTCCACCATAGCCTCCATGTGCACTGTGGACTCCATGTCCGCCATGACTGGCGCCATGTCCACCGTGGCCAATACCGTGTCCACCTCCTAACCATCCATGATTGCCTCCTAGCCCAACATGGCCACTTCCGAGACCTTTATGCCCGCTGTGGCCAATACCGTGTCCACCTCCTAACCATCCATGATTGCCTCCTAGCCCAACATGGCCACTTCCGAGACCTTTATGCCCGCTGTGGCCAATACCGTGACTTCCACCATGGCCACTTCCGTGTCCACCGTGACCTCCACCATGTCCACCTCCAATTCCTGCCGATATGACATGGCCAGCATATTGTCCAACTTCATGGATGATGAGTACTTTTCCAGCTCTTCCATCACCACCTGTGTGCCCTTCTTGACCCTTGCTGAATCTGCCTTCAGGTTTGGGGAATGTGTGGTCATGGCCCCTAAATCTCTTTTCTATTTTCCTCGTTTGCTCTCCGTGGGCTGAATAAAGGCTCATCAGCAATATTAATGCAATTACCTACAAAAAGAATAAAATTTTAAATAATATCCATCTGATTAGCTATTGTTTTAACAGGATATACTGTTCTCGTTTACTCTGTGTACTATTTTTTTATGTTAAAAAAATCTAATTATTTTCCATCCTCCAAAATTGCTAGTTTATTTGCAAATATTTCATCTTTGAACTGAATCAGATTTCTTTTTATTCCTTTGAGAGACAAAATATATTCACAAAGAATATTGACTGTGCAAACTTAAGCAAGAAATCATTTTTCATGTTTTTGATACCATGATCATAATTTGAGTCAATTTCTTTCAAAGATAAATGCTTAAAATTTTATGGACCACCTGTTGCCTGTTTTTCTAGAAATATGAATGATTTCCTTGGCAAAATTTAAATATATTTCTTTAAGCATTTCTACTTGTATGATTTCTAAAAACACATGCAGGAGATTTCTAGTACATTTCAAAAACAAGACAAATTGAAAATCATATCTGACTTAAAACATGTTATTTCTCATATCTGTTTAATTTTACACTTCTCGACTTATTTATTATTTCAGATGTGCTGTTTCTACATCCAAGGAAATAATTTGTAAATGATTTTTTTATAGATGTGTTCCAAAAGTGAAAAGAAATTTTGTATTTACTTGATTTTTCTTCAACTTTTTCATCTGTACAAAACTAATAATTAACATTGAGTTTTAACACAAAATGCCATTTAGAATTAACTAAGACTGAAAAGAAAAGTTTTTTAATTTAGATAGTTAATTACATTTGTTATTCGATGAAATTAATTAATTTAATTAAAGAGCGGACCAATTTTTTTTTAAGTACACTCTTCAGTTGATAAACGAAAAATGCATTTTTTTTAAATTAACATCATATATGGTAACGTAACTATATATTTTTTAGAGACCACTGAAGAATCAGAAGAATTATTTGAACTTTCGACAGCTTTGGTTTTAAAGCTCTAATCAAAATTATAAATATTTTTATTATATTTTATAAATATCAAAATTTTTATATTTATATATTTGTAATTTTTTTTTTTGGACAATGGACAGAGCAGATGTCAAGTCGCATGAAATGAATCTAATGCAATGCATCTCTTTTACCAAGTTGAAAGAAAAGGAAGTTAACGTAGTGACTCTTATCTAATCAATACTTGATTCTTAAATTCCTCAGAATCATATTTCGTTTCCTTTTTGTAAAATTGTTATTAATCCTCAAAATTTCTTTTTTAAAAATAGTCGTTTTTCTTGAAAAACAAAACTTGTTTTTTAATTTTCTGTGATATAAAGTAAATTATTAATATTTGCTTAAAATTATAAATTTTTAGAATCTCTTGGCAGGAATATAAGAAAACAGACTATTTTCCTCGATTATAATGGGTACAGATATGTTAAACAATTTTGTAGCTGAAAACCATGAATATTTTTGTTTTACATCTGTGGCTTCCGCTTATACAGCTTTAATTAAAGCTAAGCATGTTCATTTACAATGGTATGCAAAACTTAAGCAACTACATAATTTTCAGATAAAAAGCTATGACACTGTCGAAATGGGAATGTTTCGATCTGAACAGTTACAATTCAAACTATTAGAAAGGCGATTCATATGTAAATATCAGTCGCAAGACACCACAGTTGATTTGAGCATTATTCAGTGCACGTGGACCCAGATTGCAGTCACAAGAAAGATAAAAAAAAAGCACTATTAAAAATATTCGCTGTAAAATCAATTGAATTCATTTTCATAAAGAAAAATGGAACTCCTTAGAAGCCTTTATGATGATCGACAAACTTGAAGACGGACTCAGTGTGGCGCGTGTTAACCAAGAGTTTGAAATCAACCGAAGTTTCGTTTCATGAACTACAAAATTCTCCCATGCAGAAGGTTCATTTGTGAAAATAGTTGGTGGTGATCGGCAAGGTGAGGAACCGATGAAGAATAGTTATACATCTCTGCTTGCTAAAAAGTAAATTATAGCAATCACCGAAAAACATTACACAATAGCTGCAGACTGCAAGGGGCGTACAAGTGTCGCGGATTTGTGCTGCCAAAACCTTCCATATAAATCACGCTTATACGCCCACGGTCCAGAATCCTGCACTCCACTGACAGCTGTCCAAAGGTGCTGCCGTTTAGAACGGTGCAAAGAGCGAAAAGACTGGACATCTCGTCAGGGGAATCACTTCTTCACAGATGAGAGTCGTTTCATAGATAAAAATACTCTCAGTACAAAATATACAGAGATAGATTTTTAAAAAATATTTTTATCCCCTAAACAACAACAAAAAATGAACATCAATGGGATTCTAGCACGATCATTCTGTGGAGACATTGGAACGAATGAGATTTGATGGAATGATTACTACTGTTAGAAAAGATTCTCTCCTTGTTGTAAAGTGCCATTTGGACGAAATTCATTTTTCGCCAAGTCATCATAACTGTGCTATTGAGAAGGTTCTTTAAAACGAAAATATCTCTAAAATGGTGGCTAGCGTATTCTCATGACTTGAATTATACTGGTCTGTGAAATGCTTTTTATCAAGATGAGATCCGCTGGAAAACAACAAAAATCAATATTCTTTCAGAAGTAAGTTCTTTTACCTCAACAAAAGAGCGGTACAAAGCAGTCATTCAAGTTAGGGACGGATTAAAATTTATTAAGGAATGTCTGTTTGTTTTTTCTAAATCCGGTCATCACTTTCGTTTCTCTTTCTTTAAAGTCTTTTGAAGAACAATGAATGATTATTTCTGAATGATTATTCTAAAAAATGATTATTTCTGAAATTTTGCACACCAAAACAGGATTCCTTATAAAAATTGAGAAATTGAGTAAAAATTTTTGGAATGCAAAATATTTTTCCTTTTAATTTTTATTTTGAAACATTGTGAGGGGCCGTTGAGGAAAATTTCCGTGAATGTGTGCAAAAATCAGTCATGGGGGGAAACAATTACATTTAAAACCGTAGTAACTAAAACTCTACTCTTTAATGAGTATTTTTCTAAAACATCTTTAATTTTTTAAAAGAAACAGAGAAAAACCAATTTAGGAAATCAAAAATACAATTTTTTTTTTCAAAAAAAAAATGTAAAAAATGCCGTGTTTATCAAAGCGTTCTACAATTTTATACAAGTCTGGTCCATTCATGTCCATCCAATTCTTGTGAAGTAAGGCGCACCAATTCAGTTTTTGAATTTATTACGAATCTTATAGTAAAAATAATAAAAAAAGACAGTATAGTGAAACAAATTTGAGATTAGATATTACGTAATAACTATCTCATGCGCTCAAAATTTGGTCATATGAATGTGCCGCTGTGAATTGATTTCACTTGTTTACGCCTATTATTATATTTAATATGAATGATAAATTTTATCTTTTCTGCGATTTATCTGAGGGAATCAGAGTGTAACAAATGGAATTAGACAATGATCAAATGATTGCCATTTCAGAATACTATATGCTGGAAAAAATTTCAAATGTATTTCTCATGCTATGAATTCTTGAAACGAATTTTCAGGCAAAGTGATGCTTTAAAACGGATGAACTAAAAATTAAATTATAAGATTTTAATTCTTTTTAAATATTATTATCTCACGCGACAAAACTCATATTTATACTATTCACTTCATCAAAGAAAGTCTTACCTTCATATCCATTCCTCCTATACTACTTACGCCAATCAGTTTTGTAGAGAAGAATACGATTGCTACAATTAAATGCGAAACTGAGTGTAGTGTTCTCAGGACAGAGCACTCGCCTTTTATATTGCACAAAGCTATGACAATATTAATAATATGCGCAATGATCCATTTCCTTCTGGTCCCCGTCCTAAACCACCGCGAGATTACTGACAGCTACAGACTCATCTTCTTTTCTTCAAAACGAAACTTAAAAGATGTTAATTTATTATGGAAAGTATTTTCTTCCTTTTTTAATCGACGATTTTCACTGAGTGGGTGGATTCACTTTCACTAAATGCGGGCAGGAAGTTTTGAATATGCCAATTTGTTCCGCAAGATTAAAATAATTTCGAATGAATAATGTTATTCACACTTATAGAGAACAATTATACAATATTCTTAGGGCGCTACAGTTTTCCCAAGAAAATCAACTTTCCTCATTTTTAACACTAACTTCGAACAGGGATTCAGAAATATGGAATATATCGATACAGCTTTTGACAAATTCCTAGAAACATGTGTGCTAACCATTCAATATAATGAAATTAATAACACCATACCTAAAGAGAGTTTCATATTTTCATAACAATCGTTTTTGAAGGGTTTTTATAATTAAGTTTAAACAATTAATTAATAAAACTCAATATTTTTATTTCAAGAAGCTTTTGTTTAGGGCTGATTTAGTTGCATTCCGAAGCTTTGTTTATATTAAAATCCTGTTTTTAAAGTATTACTTCAACTATTTTGGTTCGGTTCGCGTAATATTCAATCATGGACAGATGACGAGGACGACATTTCAACTGGTATTATATCTCTAAGCTTCCACTTTTCACCCGAGAAAGCATTTGGGCCCTACTGAATTATCAGTCACTAAACCCACATATACGGTGGTTTTGGTCAAACTGGAGGCTTCCGGCCAGGAGTCGAGACCTTACCACCAGCCATCGAAGCTTCATATCAAGTAAAAGAACATTTGTTCAGCAAAGAATGCGTAATGAAATAAAAAAAAGTACCTTTTCATTAATATGTTTTAAATATAGATTCAAATTTAAAAACTATTTTTCTTGAATTCCTACTCTCATTTTTAGATATTTAAATAACTTTTTAAAAGAAAATCAAAGAAATCGTTCAGGTAGGTACAATTCCGATTCTAAAAGTAAGAAAGATGTCTTTTTACAAATAGATAATTGATCTCTTTCCTTTATTTGAACTTCTTCATCGATAAAAGTGACAAAATTTATTTGATTTCAGATTAAAGTCTTTATGCTCTTTGAATAAAAAGTAGAGTATGGAAGAATACAAGAAATAATGATTTTTAATAAATGCATTTTATGATAAAAGTATATTGATCTGTGTAAAAGTTGTTTAAACTTTCCGTTGAAGTATCTATAGTAAATTCAGAAAATTTATTTTTGCTTCTAGGAGGAACAGGAAACATAACGAAGACATATTTAACAAGTAAATTTAATTTTTAAAAACATAAAATGGAAAGCTTTAATTTTTAAGATGAATGCAGTAAGCTTACAGTTACGTAAGTAATTAATGGGTTGATATGTCTAAAAATAAGCAAAAACAATTGATTCAAAATCACTGGCATGATCTTTCCGAAACTTTCTTTCGTACTATCCAATAAAGGTCACAGCCTCATGACCCCCCGCCTATTAAACTGTGGACCTTTGATAAAGCCACAAATGCCTTGCATTGCATTGGAAAACAATAATTACCGAATATAGAGCTTTGTCATGAATCTAGCATTCTTACTGAATCTATCATGCGAATTTGTATTTTGGATTCGCTTTTTCCGACCTATTGAAACAAAATTTGACATAGAATTACAGATATATTTACATCATATTACAGAATTTCATTGATTTAATATCTTGCATTTACATGAATGTGAAAGTACAGATCAAAATTTTATATTCCCTTTATTTTTTGAGAAAAACAAAGACTTTCTCTTTCAAAATGACATAATTTTAAAAGCACGTAGTTCAGAACCTAAATATAATTTTTGGAATCTAATGGACGTATCTAAATTTTAAAAAAGTTGCATATCATTTAACATCGTTTTTCGGCTCTATCTACCTGTGCGAGCCTGCATTTTCAACAATGAATATAATTTTAGATTTATGAAGACATTGATTTAAAATGTACCGTGTTGGGACTTTGGTATTGGGACTTTTCTGCACAGGTCATAAAAATTCAATTTAACTAAATGTTGATGCATAAATATAAAAAAAAATACTTTTATCTTAAATATAGCAGATTTTTTTCTTTTCTTTTAAAATACACCGCTAAATATACCAAGAATATTTCGAAGTCATGGCAGCTCTCTGAATCCTTCATTCAGAGTCAAAATATGCCAAATATAAATAAAAAACGAAAATCAATAAACAGTAAAAGTAAATCTAAAATTTTAAAATTCTGTTCCAAAAAATACACCTGAACTTAACTATTGCAGCCATGGGCGATGGATTAAAGATAATTGGATCATTTAGATATAGATTTCAGTTAATGAATAACACATAAATCAATAACAAAATTTAATAGCTGATAAATTTCTAATTAAAAGACAAATGCATCCGTAACTTTAGAATTTCCGATAATCAAATATATAATTTATTCACACATAAAGTAACAAACCTAATATAGTTATGAAATTGCATAAAATCTCATACTTAAACACGGTATACGAGGTAGTAACGTACTTGATCTGAACTTTCACGTTAAGCAGGATATTTAAAATAACTTTTCTTCACAATGCGGTAATTGGATGTAAATTCATAATAACCGCCGGTTAAAATTGTTATTTAAAAATATTTCTACCAGATATTTTAAATTTAATTCGTTTTTTTTTTGTTGTTGTTGTTTGTTTGTTTTGTTTTATAGTTTTCTTACTAGGTCCGTAGTTTTTAAGGTAAATAATTAGTAAATCAGTAATTATTTAAACATTCTCGAATAGCGATTATTCCTTAAACTTTTCTCGTAATTATTAGAAAAAATGAGATGTGATTCGAAAAAATTTATTTTTTAGTGTACAGTTTCAGGGAAAGAATTCTGAATTTCACTGTTCTGTATGGAAGTACTATACGCAAAAACATTATCGTATAATACGTACTGCATTCATTGAGATGAAACTCGCAAATATCGTATCATTTAGTGATCAGAATAGTGAGAGAGTAATTACAACACTTAACTGTGATTCCAACAGATTTATTCTACATCTTCAGTATTTTAACATTTTAAAGAAACCACCCTTCTCCCGGCTGAACGAAATAATTTTTCAATTGAATTAGTAAAATTGATTCTTAAATCTCATCGAAAATTTATAAGAATTTGAAGCTTACAAAGGCTTCTAAATTCCCCAAAATTGTTAGATTTAAAAAAAATTCAAGTAGATATTTCAAAAGTAACATTTATATTACGAAACCCTTTCTTTGTCAGCGGAATCGGGTTTCATATCCAGATCCCTCCGATTCTGAAGCTGAGAATTACCCTATCCTTATTTAAGGCAAAAGGAAGAGGTGTTTATAGGATGAGATATTTTCAAATAATGAATTTGCCTTTATAACGTCGCCCCTCCGCCCCCCCAAAAAAACCAGTAAAATCCCGTTACATCACCAGCTTTTTTTTCTAGCAACACAGTGGAAACATCGCGTGCACTTGAAAGCTTTGGGTAAGTCGTAAAATTCTTTCAAGACGAAATAAAAGTAGTTTTACGCAACACACATGCCATGAATGCAGCGTGAAGAAGCGTTTATTGTATGGCAAGAAAGAAACACTAGAAAAAGACGTTTTAGTCAATAAAAGGGGAATTATTTTTGTTTACATTTCGTGAAGAGGCAAAAAGAGTCCTACTTATTCGTAGAATGTGTTCACCGCTACTTAGAGTTGAGCACGCAACCGATTTTTATACTCACAAAACAATTTTTTAAGATCTTTCTTACTATAAATAAAGCGCCGTTTTTAACATTTTTATTTAGAATTTAGAAAGACTGCCCCTTCTCTAAAAAATAACTGTCTTGTTGCAACTACGGAATGAGTAGCTTTATAACATAAAACCGAAAAAAACTGCTGCTATAACGAGAAAAAAAATGAGATAAATACGATTTGTTGCAATCGATTAATGTGACTTAACACAATGGACAGATGCATTGAACTGACATCTGTATCGAAAAAAGAAAACCTTTTTCAGAATTTTAAATTTGTACTTTTAAAAAGGAAAAAAGATTTCCAAATTTTAAAAACATTGCATTAATCTCTGATAAATTCTGAAAGAAAGAATGTCAAATGTGCACGTGTAAGATTGAAAATATGCCTGGAATATTGCATTTCTGAAAGACACAACAGATTAGGCTTCTTGTATACATACTATTAATTTAATATAAAATTCTTTAAGATAATGTCTCAGAGACGCGATGGAGTTTATTTCCTGCCCTTAGAATTAAACGCAATGACGCATGCCACCTACCATCTAAAGGTAAGCAAATTATAAATGTAACATATTAAAAAATTAATATAAATATATATATTAAAAGGACTAAGAAGAAAAGGTCAACCCTTTTAAAAATTGAGATTTGGATCTTTCCCGAACTTAGTTTTTTCCTACAGTACTTTGATAAGGTATGAATGCTTCTAATTGTTTTTCGAGTGCATGTCTAAGCAAATTTTTTCATCTTAGAAAGGTCGCAAATTTTATTCATATGAACTTTCACATTTTATAATAGTCATAAACAGAATTATGGATTACACGTTCCAGGATTGATTTTTTTTAATTGCATTCTACTTTTTAATAAAAGAATAATCGGTGGCAAAGAATTATTCAAATATTTTCATTCAAGATACAATTAAAGATGCAAGATGAGAAGACAAATAATTTATCAGGACATTTGAAAGCCAACTTCCATACTTTTGATTCAAATGTTATATGCTTTCATTTAAAATTGTGTGTCGTGAAATATCGGAAAATTCCTGAATTAAATTGTAGAAGAAAGAAACAGAATGACTGTTGTTGTTTATTCTTTTCATCAATCGTCTTGACGTAGAGCAAAGAAATAAATTGATAATCTAACAAGTCATTGATCAATGCGTTCTAAAGAAAGTTTAACAAAAAAGTTTTTTATTAAATGTCAGGGTTCTTTTTGTTGTTGTTTGTTTTGTTTTACTTAATTTTTAAGCATCACGGCTGCTTAAATAAGTCATTATTTTTCCTTCAATGTTGTCACAAGAAATATACATATGAAATACAAGATAAGAATCATATCTATTTTCTGCAGTGTGGTATTTGAGAGCAAATAATAAGCACGAAAAATAATGAAGCTCCGAATTATCCCTGATTGTAATGAAACGACGCAATGAATCTGCCATAAGCAAAAATAAATATCGTTTCAATATTGTGTAAAGGAGCATAATCGACCTGTTCAACACTTTTGGTCGCTAAATATAGTATTCATTTTTTAAAGAAATTTAAAGAATATAATTTCAAAATGGAATTGTTTGGATGCAATCTTAGATGTGCAAAAGAAACCTTCTCCAAGCAGACTGTGCTATCACTGCTGTTATATTAAGGCCGCTACTTGTCACTGATTATTGCGAACTTTTTTTCTAATTTATTTATGTTTATGCAAACAGCTTAGCTTATTTTTAAGGTATTTTCGGCTCCTTTTGCAGTTGAGTCGTTACTGCGATATAAGTTTTATTACTCAAAGATAAAGGAATTTTAAAAATTCTCGCTTCTTTGAAAAATGTTTGTTTCAAGAATCGATTCATCAGGAGAGATTGAAAATTTCTCCTTCATTCGGAAATGTAATACTTTTTTATATGGCTAAGCGAGTTAATTTTTGAATAATCGAACACATTTTGGGCACTTATTTATTAATTAACGATGAAAGCCAAAAACTCGACATGTAGCACCAAAACCAAATTGATGTTGCAACCCTATCAGCGCTCTTCTAACTTACGAGAAGAAAAGAAGCATCTGTTTATGCTCGTTATACAAAGTTTAAGGGAAGAAAATCGTTTTGTCTTTAAAGTTTTTTTGTTGTTTATTTGTTTGTTTTTTGCTTTCGCTAACAAATCGTCAATCTTTCACCGTTAATTAATAAATACCAAATTTTGTTTCAAAACATAACGAGCTCTAAGCTCTAATGTATTTTTTATACCATATAAGTCACAAGAAAAATAATTGTGGCAATGCAAGGGCAATATTCTAGAAAAAAATTTTCTCATAACATTAATTATTTGGAATCCGATGACAGAACATATAAAATAGCGATAAAAATGATTTGCAAAACATTGTTAACCCATAAGTAATATCTAAACAGTTTTTAAAATCGCCAGATGAAGTTACGTTCGAAGCATTTATGTGTTTCTACTACAACTGCTTGTAAATTATTTGCATTAATTTAAATCTCATTTGTTTTAAAGATTTCGTAGTGATTCGATGAACATGTGAAATTAGTATTTGAATGATGATCACTTTGAACTAATTTTGTCAACGCATAATATTCTTCCTCAAAGCATTGAATAATTAGAGCAGTCGTCGCTTTCATCTACACTCATGTCCATAAATTAAGGGCAATTCTGAATCACTCGGAAATCGAAATCTAAAGTAAAAATTTCACCTGTAGAATTATCACCCACATTTTCGAGAATAATAGGCAAATTACAGAATGCCATCATCTACGAAAGGGCTGTACAGAAAATGGTAGCAAAGAAGTAAAATTGTTTACAAGCGTTTTGCAAGCCGCTCAGTGCCATAATCGAATAGTTGACATAGAGGACGATGATTTCTTACGTGGTAGAATTATCGACCGTCTGGAATGTGGACGTTTGTACTAAGAGGGAAGTATCTGCAGAACTTGAAATCGTCCAAAGTGAAATCTCTAGGCTTTGTTAATGATTCCAAGGTGATGGAAATGTTAGTAGATGTTACAATACAGGTTGCCCCTGAGCTACAACGCCGAACGAAGACCAGTATTTGGGAGTAATTGCCAAATAAAAAGCAGATGGGGCACAGCATCAGACTTATCTCATTAGCTGGTCATTTTCAACCACGAGTAGGACAGTTTCAAGGCAGACAGTGTACAGACGATTGGGACATATTGGTCTATATACTCGCAAGCTGGTAAGATGTGTTCCGCTGACGATAATTCACTGTCGCTAGCAGTTAGCCTAAAGTAAAGACCGTGCAATCGTCACAGTGGACTTATGTGATGTTTCCTGGCGAATCCAGGTTTAGCTTGCAGTCTGATTCACATTGGACATCCATTTGGAGAATACCGGATTCCCATTACCACCAAAAGAACATCATTGACGACACCGTTATGGTAATGCAAGATTGCTCGTTTGGGGTGAAATGATACTGGGCTCCAGAAAGAATCTGTATGTTCAAATCGGAACCACTACAGGCCAAATTTATCGAAACATCATACCGCAACAACATGTACGTTTGTTTAGGAGTGACATGGGCGCAGAATTTGTGTTTATGGAGGGCAATGCCCGTCCTCACCGTACAAACATCGTAAACGAATACCTTCGATCGGAGGATATCACCCGTATGGACTGGCCAGCATTCTCACCTAACTTTAATCCGATAGAGCATGTGTGGGACATATTTGGCCGACGAGTCTCAGACCGTCAACCACCTCCTACATGTGTGCTGGAACTTCAGAGAGCATTACTGAGTGGAGTAATCGTCCCCAAGATCAGCTCTATAATTTGATAGCATGCCTAAGAGTTGTACGGATTGTATTTCATCACCTGGGAGACAAACAATGTATTAACCACCATACCAATCATGTAAAATTAAGTTTTTGTAAGTTAGATATTTTTTGTAGCTGCTCCAGGGAGAAAAATCATAATTTTTATGAATGGTATCATACATACACCATCTTTTTCTATTCTTTATCTTTTGTTTAATAAATGAGCTTTATAAATAAGTCATGTTTGTTTGGTTTCTGAGCCTTTATTTTCTGGAGCTGGCATTATTGTTAATTTCTGGAGGGATGTAATTTTCAGCACGAGGAGTTTTCAGCATAACTCTGCAGAACATTTGCTGATTAACATTTCATTTGTTAACATTTCATTTTTACATAAATAGAAAATATTTTAATTATCAAAATAAGATGTTGACGAATTTTCGCGTTCGAGACCTCTATCGTATTGTGAATCCGGTAGTTCAGAAACGAAAAAAGTTAGGCAAATCAGACAGATACATGAAATTCAACATTTGATTTCATCTACAGAATAGTAAACATGATTTAAATTTAAGAACAAAAAATTTCGAAATATTCATGATCTGTCGATCTATACATTCACACATATGTGAGCGTAATTACTCATAAAACATCAAAAAAAATTCTATAAGAAAAATAAGAGAAAATTTGGTATGAGAACATTATACTATAACTATAAATCTGTAAGAAATTTTGAACCCAAACTGCCGAAATTAAAGTGCCTCAAGTCGACATTATGTTTCTTTCATACAAAAGGAACCACAAATAAGTGAAAGTCGTAAATACAATTTAGCAAAAAAAGTACATTTTTTTTTAACTCAAAGCAACTCATGCACAAACGTATGGATACCTTACCTACAACTTGTGGAACTCAACATTTAAACATTTAAAAAATATTTTAGAATTACCATCCGAAATTTTAAAGAACGAACAAGGATTGCTTAGAATATAAATGAAAAGTGTTTCGAATTAAAGAACTGATTCATGGATTAGAATATAGTGGACTAAATTCGAAACATAAACAGAAATTCAGTATTCAGAAATGAGTGAAGGTAAACTGCTGTTAGGGTTTATTTATCCAATAATAAGTTGTGAAATGTAATACCTGTTATATTACTTTATTATATGAGAAAATTTAAAGAAGAATGCTTTTGTGAGAAGGTAAAAGGCCTGATAAAATAATAAATACATAATTCGCATTGTGAACCCGGTAATTCAGAAACGAAAAATGTTAGGCAAATGAAAATTGGTATGGGGTCTTTACTTCGAAATTAAATATTTCAGTTGAATTTTAGTTAGTAGTTAATAAGGTTAAAATGATAGTTAAGAAGGGATAGTTTAAAATAAAAGGACATTAGAGACATAAGCCAAAAACAAACTCATTACCCAAGCGCAATGAATTCAACAAACATTATCAGTTTGTTGAATTCATTTGTCAAAAACAATATAACACTGTCGGTTTGACAAGTCTTCTTGACTAGAGTTCGAAAGAGTTATTCAGAATCTTCCTCCTCCGAAACAAAACTAATGGCGCCTGAATTAGGATGATGTGAGTGGTTCCATCTCACTACTTCCATTTTCCCTAACAATTTTTTCAGCATTTAACATTGATTTATGCAAATATTTTATTCGCAATAAAGCATCATAAATATTTAACAAAGGTAAAATATTTGAGATTTTTAAGAAATAAATATTTAAGAAGGTAATGTAAATGTAAGCGCGCCCTAAAACATTTAAACTTAGAACTGTAATAGGACTTTTTCTCTATGTAGCGAACAACATTTGTATATTAAAAAAAAAAAAAAAAAAAAAAAAAACTTACGCTGCTTAGCTTAAAAATGAAATGTCACATGCAAATTCCTAGTTCTGTAATTTATTGCCAAAGATTACATTTTTTCAGGGGTAATGTTCTGAAATAAGCAAAATATTTTCTTTCTCTTCGGTTGCAGAGCAGCTGTTTGTGAGAAGCACTCTTTTTGCATAAAGAATAATGCTAATCGCAATTCACCACTTTGCTATGTTTTAATATATTGGAGGAAATCAATTGTGTCATTTCTGAAAATAACTTTTTGATCAATATATATAACAAAATAAAAAATGAAATTCAAATGTAATTTGATGTTTCTTTGCATATTTTGTGTAAAAAAAAATATTTGATATACATATTTAAATATGGATGCAGCAATGAATATAAATAAGAATAAGAGATGCATTTCTTTCTGAAATATTTTCAACATGAATTTCAGTGAAGCAGTTATCCAAGTACAGATTATCAACTGCATGAGAACCCTAAGACGTCACAGACAATCCCTTCGGCAATTCGTTAGCACACTGAAATGTAGGATCACGTTCTTATTTTACTACCTGCAGATGCATAGAGAATTTCAAAACTGATGCATCATTGTTAATAATAATAATAATAATACAGTTTATGGGAATCTGCTCCGGTCATTTAAAATCGTTACTCAAAACTCAAGTAAATAAGAATTTCGTTGTTCATTATTTCTTGCAAGTCATTTTTTTAAACCTTAAATCATTAAAATGTAGTGTGTTTCAAATCGAAATTTCTTAAGAGTCAAACTTGCGCGTTTTATTTTAAGAACTCTTCTACTGGCCTGAATTTTTTCATCTCCCTCAAATGTCATAGAACACGTCGTGGAGTGACTGCGAATTTTCTAAATAAATTTTTACTGTCAGATTTTTTATTGTAATATATTTGATTTAATTTTTCACTTGAAAGTAAAACCATGCTGAATGTGGCCATGATACCTCCATAACCACACTTAAACTTTCAAGCGTTGATATTTTTTAACAGTTCGACTTATATTCTTTTTAAAATTGTATTACATTTACAAAATATTTGCATTTCTTCCTTTCTCTCAAAATCCAATATTTTTCTGGAATGAAAAAACAGAAAAAGAATTGCATGAAAACCATTGAAAAAATATTATGTAGAAAAAATATAATTAATATTTTCTTTTTTTTTTAGTACTGATTAATGTAGCCACAACTCTTTAAAACCAAAAGGAAAAATTACAAAATTGTTTTTGTTTTTGTTTTTTTGCCTCTTGACATATTTTAAAACACTTCTTAAAAATGTTTTCACTATATTTTTATTTAACTATTTGCTTTCCAATTGAACAACTGTATTATAATGTAGCTATACTGAATGAATATCGTAGAACGAGATGAGAGCCTATCGCCACTTTTTTTACTTGTTTTAACTACAGGGGTGGAAAAAAAGACAGAGCCAGCTATAATTTTCCGATATTTAATAAATTTTATGTTATTATATATTAAATCTTTTAAGGAATTAAATATCTAGCAAAAAAAAGTTTATTTTTTCAGTAAAAGTTTCATAATTTTTTTTTAATATTTGTACAGAGCGAAGCTTGAAAACAATATAGGGCGACTTAGTTTTTTTATACTATTCTGAATTTATTTTTGCTTTGAATCAGTTATTAGAAGGTACAAAGAGCTTACCCAAATGATTTTAGTCTATTAGAATTCAATTATAAAAACAAACAATTTTATTAAAAAAAATTTTTAACTGCGGATATTAATTTTATTAACGCAAATGATGTTGTTTATTCTCACCACATGTTTTGATAGTAAAAGTTGTATTATTCTTTTGATGAAAATATTCTTTGCTCTTCGTTGTTATATTGTGTTATTTTACTTCTCTTATTTTTATAACTACTTATTTTATAAACATTATTTCTGTTTTCGGCCAAAAGCATTTTTGATAAAAATCATAATATTTTCTCAGTTATGGGAAGAGGAAAAAACTTGTGTGAAGAAGAATGAGGTCGGATTCTTAACTTCAAAAAATGTGGTTTGTTTTCCAGAGAAACTGCGAACGGTTTAGACGCTCAAAAAATGTTGTAAATAACTTTTTGAAAACTCCTGACTGCTGTGCTTCATATGATTTAGATCTGGTAGAAAACCGTCTCTATCGAATCGATTCAATGAATCAAGTCCATCCTCAACATCCATCTACCACTTAAATTAAAAAAGAATCACAGTTGTCTTTTTAGACAAGAACTGTGCATAATATATTTTTTAAATACTCGCATGTAAAATTTATTCAAATGAGAAAACAGCCTCCATCAACAAAACTACTCATGATTTATCGTGTAGAATGGGCGAAGCAGCATTGATATAACTCGGAACTCTATTTTCGTTTTCAAAAAAGTTTTAGTGCTGTATTGTTTCGAATCAATTATTGCATTTTAAAAAACAACAACCTAGACACATACGGATTCGACAACAGATGGCAAATGTTTGGTAAATAATCTACATATACAATTTTTATTTGTGGCTGTGAAATACATAATATGGGAATAGATTTTCGATTGTATAATTACTTTCCACTTAATGTTTTAAGCAAAAAAATATATATATTGCTGAGAAAAGGTAAGCTTGTTAAGAATTCAAAACTGTAGATTAATTTATTTTGATTTTCCTCAAATGAATACATCATATTTTATAAAGAAATTTTGAAAGGCTTTAAGAAATATGCTTTACTCATGACAAGCAATCATAATTTACATATTCATGAATGTCATAAACATCTCAATAGAAATAAATACTTCTTTGAAGAATGGGACTAACGTTTTCATGAGCAGTCATTCCCTATCCAATCACTGGTGCTGAAATATTTCAGATTCCTGACAGCTATCATTTCATTTCATTTCGCCCTCACTCATTAGTCATAGCAAGTACCGCATCCGACGTCCAACGAAACGTTTCAATCAGCGTTTTGTGAATGAAAAGGATCATGACTCCAGTTTCGGAGCCATTCATATTCAGAGTCGGTTGAAACTGTGACCGTAGTTTTGTATCGTGATGTGTAGCCTGATTAGGTATTCAGTCTAGAAGTTCTGGAGCAAGGAACTGAGAACTCTGATATTTGTTTTGATCTCTTCCGATATGAATAGATGAGAATGCTTCAAAGAACTTGCGAAAGTTGGTTCGTCGATATTCAAGAACACAGCGGCAAACATTTCGAGAGTAGAATTTTAAACATCTTTGGTTTAAATTCTTTTAAACATCAACTAACTTTCCCTAGTTAGATTAAATCGAGAATTCGGGATGCAATATCAAAAACAAAATAATTTTTAAAAGCCTACATGTGTCTTTGTAAAATGTGTTAAACTTTTAGTATTTCTGAGTTTGGAGGTTTCAATTTGAAGAACCGTTTGTTGTAAATAACTGCTTCAAAAACTGTTAAAAATTATGCATTGAATATAATAACCGAGTTTTTTTAATGTAATTTTTTAAAAATTAAAACAACAAAACTTAAATAAATTTCATTAGCTATTTTCCAGTTGTCTCTGGAAAATGTGTTCGCAAATCTTTTTGTAATGACACTTATTATTTTTTGACATTTTATTTGACTTTTAATAGCAATTGGGTATTTCGTAAGAAATATGTTTATAAGCTAATTATCTGTTTATATGTCAGTGTGCACGCCAACAAAATAACTCAAAAACGTGAGAATAAACGTATGAAATTTGGCATCTGCATATATATATATATATATATATATATATATATATATATATATATATATATATATATATATATATATATATATATAATTATATAATATATATATTAAATATTATATCATAATATAAAATATATATTAAATTATGATTCCATTAAGGAATGAAATGTTAGTTTATCTGTATATATAACTTGAAAAGTAACGGTTAGACAAATTAAATTTGAAATACTGAAACCAAAATTGTACATCTGTATCAAGTTGGGATCCAATCGAAAAATTGGAAAAGCTTCAAAATTCATACTGGATTTACTTCATCAAACTGCGAAGCTTAACATAAAAACGAGTTCTGCTTTTTAAAGTCGAGAAAAGTCGAGAGGAGAGTTACGTTCCAGATTATTTAACGTCTCATAGCTTTTAGATAACTTAGGAAATGAAATTTCAAAAATCTCCTTTTGAAACAGAGAGGAGAGTCAATACTATTCCAATCATTGGAAGATCATATCTATGGTGTCCTTATTCTTTCTTTAGCTGTTAATGGTTCTTCCTACAGATAAACATAGCGAAGACATATGGAATTATAGATTTAGCCAGGGATTAAAACGTCTATAGCATGTTAGAAGAATGAAGCCTTTCAGTAGCATATTAGACGTAGATGTTTTCTAATATGCTACTGATGAGGTGACCCTGCATATCCAGACAAATTCATGAGATTAGACTCACGATAAAGGGCAACTCACCGCTGTCTCCTGTTGGTCAAAGCGACCTTGCAAAGTATTGGTTGTTCCTGAAATGGTGGTAGATTACCAATTTGGAAAGCCTTCGGGGGAATTGAGCCACATTTGTGCTTCTCTTGAAAAGTTAGCGATTTACCAGTCTCTATATAAAGGAAAATATTTTACTGGTGAAGAATCTGTGCCACGCGCAAGCTAAGATGTAAAGAGAAAAAAATGCACAGTTGAAATAATAATAAGGCGGTCCAAATACAACTAGCTTCACAAATCAATAATTCTCATCTCTGGAGTATGGTATAGTACTCGTTCAATGTTCTTAAAAGCCCCTGGGATGCGAAATATTTGAGTGTCATTGACATTTACCCGAAATTACTTCATATCGCTTCAAACAATATCTCTCGAACGATGCGTGGGAGTGAAAAGGTAATTAGATCATCAGACAGGTGTGAAACACGCGTTCTGGTTTTCAGATCGGGAGGGGAGTTGCACGAGGCAATTTGTGTTTTCCTACTCGGCCTTCTAGAAATAATTGAAACATCTGCTATTAATGCTGCAAGCCATCCTGCAGCACTCCGGGAGAAGCTTATTCAGTGAATGAGATGAGAGTGAGGGCGAGAGATGTTTCTAGTTTAATTTTAGAATGAATTAGAGCGATCTAAAGAAAAAAAAGCTATTCTCGATCAATGGGAAACAAAAGTGAAGTGCATCGACTTTTTAAAAAAAGCAATATTCTGAATAATTCAGAAGTAAAATCTTTAGATTACTCTAATTTATGGAATTTATTCTGAACAATTCAAAAGAAGCATCTTTAAGAACCAATAATTCATGTAAAAATGGAGACGGACATCGTATGCAAACACGATAGAAATGAAACCAGGTTTTTAAAAATCCAAAATTAGAACTCATTGGAACAATAATTTATAATTTAAAACCCAAATGTTTCTACAGTTGTTGAATTCCATGCTAAGCAAGATGAAACTTTGGTATGAGTAATGATTTGCAAATATATAACGAATCCCGTCGATATAAAGTTCAGCTACTTGACGAGAAACTGTATCTTTTCACAGTTGTGGGCAACATTTTTGTCGCTCATGTTTATTTATACTGCCAGAAATTAGATTTGATATTTAAAAAAGAGTGGACCCTTGGTCCATACATACGCTCCTGGCTTGTCAATTGCTGGCTTTTCTAAATAAAGTATCACTCTATCAAATGTAGTGCCAACTGGTGGTTTATATCTGGTTATAAGCTTTTTTGTTAATAAATTCAGGATTTGGAATAAAAAATAGTTCGATGTCATGACCATTCCTTCTGCGCAAAAGGCATCTTTGTATCCTTATCCAGTTTGGGAACAGAGATGGGCGACTGGAGGCTGGGCTCACAACCACTGTTGCTGTTGCCAGGGGCTTGAAATAAGCTGGACTGGATGATAGGCGAAACCTTTTTTACCTTTGCGTGAATAAAACGATTCAGTTCCATCTGGGAAGACGAACGTGTATTTTTAAAATAATATTTATTAAGACGAACACACTTTTAGAATAAACATTCACAGCACAACTCACAGCCAATAATATGTATTTTTTAGAATCGTTTGTAAATACAGACAGCTTGATATGTGCATTCTGATCATTCTATTTCTCTATAATGCGGCATTGCATTCTAACAATTTGGTTTTGACAAAGCACAGCTTAAGAAATTTGAGCATTCCTTAGTACGAAGTTTTGTGTCAACTTCTTTATGTCTGTGTTGCCTTGGTTTTCCTCAGAAAAATTTCAACACGTGGGAAGAAGGGGCACGCACACGCACACCGAGAGAGAGAGGGAGAGATACAGATATCAAATCTGTAATATCTAAGTTCGTCAATGAACTAATAACGTTCCTTTTGGAGCTTTCAGTGTTCAAGTGTAACGTAATAGAAAACGACTCGTTTTGTAGTTGTACCGTTGCACACAGTAACAAAGTCGAATTTTTTGATAATTTTAATATCTTCTCTTTATATTCTTGTTTAAGAGAAAGTAAATATCGGTTTAAAAGTGCGAGATGATTATTCGCCACTCTATTACAAGCAAAATAGGAAGAAAAAAAGTTTTCGACAATTTTAAAAAGATTGAAAACATTAAAATATCAACATTTGATACAATCGTAGATATTTAAATGCTTTTTTTTTTTAATTTAGATTGCGAAAGAAAATTATGAAAATTGAAAACTTTGTTTCGTAATTAATTATTATTTAAATTTTAAAAAGTCGATTTTTGCTTTGTGTGATTAATAGCAAAGTATATATTCATTATCCTATGTAGGATAGTGACAAAAACATGGCATAAGGCTGGGAAATTCCAAAAAAATAAATAAATAAACTATGTGATTTAGTTTACATATTTCTGAATAAAATTAAACCGTCTTTTTAATGCTTAGCATGATAATTATTTAGATTTCTGAAAGAAAACAAAATAATGCATATGGTTTATCTTAAATATTTCCGAATAAAACTAAACTGTCTTAATAATGCTTAGTATGTTAATTATTTACATTTTACGAAAATTTATCCCTATAGTAAATATCAAAGATGATATAAAACTTATAGAATACTGACGCTTGACGCCTCGCTTCAAAAATATGGCTTCATATGTCTTAAATCACGAGGTTATCTGAGCGAATCTCCGTTGTTACTTTCTCAACAAGAGTAGCAAATCGAAACCCTTATCGGCATAAAAAGTAAGTTAAGGAAAAAACATTCATCGGAAGAGGAAAATTTCTTTTCCTGGATGGCTTTAAAAATGCTACTTATTGGCAGATACCTGTCAGAGAAGAAAATCGATCCTTTAAGTTCCGCTTACGAACTCACCAAAGAGATTGTGTTGCGAAAAAGAAATATTAGCCTTAAAGATAATAAAGGAAAAACTGAGATTTATGTAGCGAACTAGTTAAACGATCGCGTTTGTAGAGACTTTGCATTAAACAACCATTTTGAAGCGTTTTAGGATGAGTAAACTTCCAAGGATAAACATTTAAAAGCAAGATTAAATTATTGAGTAAAAAATGCAGCTTCTGAAAATGGTATGTGTATAAAAGTAAAAATAGGATAGATAGAACAGAATAAGTAACCAGTCACAGCGTGTACAGGGTGCGGTCTCTAATAGGGGTGAAATAGCAAACTTCTAAATTGTTAAAGATAGGCATATAATTTCAGTTTGGAAAAATTCCTATTCAAAAAGTGTACAGCTGAAAAAAATAGTCAAATCCAAGAAGAACAGCTAACTCAAGCAAAAATATAAAACAAAGTGAAAATCAAAAGTTGTAGCAGCTGCATTACTCTATCTTCTCTTTTGGATACCTGATTAGGTACGCATCCCATAGTGCATTACGAATGTAATTAAAATGAAATGATAGGATGTTCTGTTAAGGTGTACACGCGTTAAGTCTTGTCTTGCCTTTTGTGTTTGTGCTCATTAAATTTTGTGTAATCATTAAAAAAACGTCCCCGTAAACATACGCCCTCTTGCTTCCACTGCACGGATCATCATGATCTTCATTCCACCACAAAGAAGAAAAGTGGCTAAAAACCTTAAATAAAATGATAGAAAAATATAAAGCGCAGACTAAAGGAATGCTCAAGTAATTGTAATCCGAGGAACCCTTTGGAAATAAATTATAAATTAGTGGTAAAGGTAGATATAAAATTAAAAACAGAGAGCGATCACGTATTTTATGTACTAGTTAAAGGAATTCCCTTTAACCCTTTATTTATCGAATTACTTTTTCCATCAATTTTTCAAATTTATTTCTGAACCATTAATTAAGTTTTGGTACAGAATAAACCCAGAAAGAAGAAATTTTTTTTAATTATTTAAAATAATTTAATTAATTAAATAAATAATAATTTTTAAAAAAAATTAATGTTATTTTTAGTTGACATTTGCTGCTTTCTATTGGAAGTACATTCTTCGTGTTTTTTAAAATACTGTTATAAAAAATAGTCATATTGCGTAGATATCTGCCGGATTTAAACGGTACTTTAAAGTACCGTCATTAAATGAAGGGTTAAGTTAGAAAAAAACAAAGAATTGCCAGCTCAGCAGTTTCTTGGATGATATTGTAGAATCCTTCTCCGACAGTTAAAAATACATCTATTATAATTTTTTGAGAGACACACACAAAAAAAATATTTTAAAGGAACAATTTATACTCGTGCTATGGTTAAAGTAAAAATTCCGGTTAATATGATTACTATTCGGTTATTATTATTAATAACGGATAAGAAAATCTGTTTAGCATTAATATTTATCAGTTATTATTAATATGAAGATAGTTAATATTAAAAATAATAGATTAATAGAGCCGAGTTTATTATTTATATACAAACGGAACGTATATAAACAGTTATAGAAGTATAGAAACTGAGACGCTGCCAGATTGCTATGGAAATTATCCAATGAATTTAGTGTCATTGTTTGTTATCTGCTACTTAAAATGTTATATGTTAAAGTCCATATTAACTTGTTTTCAGTCTTTTGACTCATCCATTAAACATATTTTAAATCTTTGCGTAGATTTTTAACGGCTAAATTTTATTATAAAATATTTATAATATAAGTTTTTTTTTTAAATTAATTTCTTGTAGTTGCTTCATTTTGAAACTAATTCTCAGAAGCAACAGAAATGAAGTAAAACGTAGAATTGTGTGAAAAAAAATCAACAATTATGTCTTCTCAAAAATATGATGACTGAATTTTTTGTTTCCTATTGTCTGAAAGGTTAATGAAGACATAATTATTAACACTTTCCTGTTTTTTATTAGAGTCTTCAGGCAATTCATCATCCTTGAAAATTAGTTTTAAAAATTTCTATTACGCGTGTAATATTTATCATTATACAGTAAAACTCCCGAAAAATGAAACTCCCAGAAGATTTTTTTAATGCTGCTTTTATTTCGTAGAAAATATTGAGCAAACTAGTTGTGAGTCAGTTAATGAACTTTTTATACTTTCCATTTCCCTGCTGTAAATATAAACTTCATTGCTGACATTTTAATATTCTAAGCCAATTTGGATGGAAAAAGAAATTTTTATGGAAATTGAAAATCTCTCCAAGACGTCATTAAGGGTATTCACGTGAGAGTTGAAGGGGAAGATAAAAAATAATTTTCTCCAAACAGAAAATGAAACATGAATATTTTGATTGGGTTGTTCACTTTCTTCTTGAGATTTTGGAAGGTTTCCTTATCATAAATAGATTAACATTTCAAACTTAGTGATATTCCCTGTTTATAGATACCCGGTGGCGTATCTAAATAAAACAGTCTAAATGTCAAAACAAGCATTTTTATTTTTAACAACATGTTCCTCTATAAAGAAGTCCTAAAATTAAGACTGTAACACAACCTAAATAATTAATTTATGAAATATCTTAAAACTATTAAGAGCTATTCATCCTAATCCGATGGCCATCTATTAATTAATTACTTTAATTTCATTACGTTAACTAGCTTTGATTTATTAACTTATTTAATTTTTGAACACCAAAAGCATTCATTATTACAAAGGGCAAATAAATAAATTGTAAAATTTTATAAAAAATCGCATAAAAATGTGTCACTATTTAAATTTAATTTTAGTGCATGAACAAAATGAAAGTTTTATAAATTTTTTGTCACTAAACAAGTTTGCCCTTTACACCGAACTGTTAAAAATTCATTAAACAGAATAACTTATTAAAAGTTCAGAAAATTTTTAAGATTATTTATTCTTTTGATCAAGTGAAATATAATTTAAACAATAATAATGACATGTTACTAAACAGCTTATAAAATACACACTTAAAAAAATACACAATTGAACAATAAATGAACTGCAGCAGTTGCGTTTTCTTTATCCTAAAATGAATTACCATATTTTGAGATACACTACTAAATGTATCTAAAAAATAAAAGAGAGAAAGAGTATCATTTCTGAGGCCATTTATATTCTTAAAATATACATCGAATTGCAAATGAAATTCTGAAATAAAAAGGATTATAATCTCATAATAACACACATAGAAGAAAAAAAAGAACTGTGGCATTCAAAAGCAGGAATATTTTTCAAAAGATTAAATTACCAGTGAAAAAATATTTAATATACACAGTACCCTCTTCAATGATGGCTCAGTACGTGATTTGTAAACCATTAAACATGTCTATTATTTATAAGTTAGATTAGATTAAAGATCTTGAATTGCTATAATACATTATCATAAATGTTCCTTCATTACATATCTTAGGTTGTTTGAGTAAATAAAAGAATTGTTGAAATAATTATTATGCCTCAAATTTTAAATAGTCCCTCGGTTCTATTAGTGAAATTGAGTAAAACTTTCTTTGCGCACTAATATTTTAAACAAACAAAAACACAGCTTCTCAAGCTGACCGAGTTTTAAAGCCTTAAATATAGCAATTGTGGAGGATGTAAAACCATTTCATTGGTTGATTTGAAGAAGATGCACGAAACAATTTACTACACATTTTCGAAGAGACCGTTCATTGACAAAAATGACAAATTCAGAGCTTCCTCATTCGAGAATTTTGGTTCACAAAAGAATGGATTTTTAAAAAATGTTAATGCATCAAAAATATTTTGTAAACATGATTAATAAAACCCAGAAAATGTGTAAAGATTTAATGTTCGATTTTTTTTTCAAGCAGTCATTTGTTGCCTTAAACAGCATAAAATATAATTCTTCCCTTCATTTAGGCATTATTCTTCAATTTTTTTTTGTATGTCTGGTATTAAAATAGATTTTTTTTTAAATTTAAATCCACAATTTGGGTATGGACGATCATTTTTATGTACTGCTGCATCCTTTCTCTGCTAATTGCTTAATCCCTTCTCGTAAATCCCTTTTGATCCATTTCCTCTCATTATCCATCTTAAGGATCAGCTTAAGGAAAGAATTAGCGGAATTTCTCTCAATCCGCCATTAAATGGCGATTCATCTGTCTAGAGAACGGAATGAGGATTATCATTTCAACTGCCATTTTGAGATTTGAAATGAGTCGGAAATTCATCTCAGTGATATCCGAGATGCGCATCTATCTATAGGCAGCGAAACTACGCTGGAATGGTGGAAACTGAATGAGTGAATGTAATATCTATCTATCGTCACGCGCTACTGCTGTCGGAAATGTTAAAAGTCACAGAATTTTATACAAAATATTTGTAAGAAGCAATGAAAAGAAGGCTTTCTTTTCTTTATCTATAATAGTTTTGTACATAAAATCTGTAAAAATGCAGTAGCGGTTTCCACTTAGGTGGATTAGCAGCTGGCTGGAGACGTTGGGTTGAGGATAAAAAAAATTATTAGCGAATAAATTTATGAACGAGACAAATTCTAAGAATTAAAAACATGTTATGATGCTATTTACACTTTATCAAGTAGGTCTTGTCAGGTCCCTACCTGTTTTATGACATTCATACAGTGTTACAATATTCATAAACACCAAACATTTACAAAGTAAAATGCCAATTGTGTATAGGAGATGCTGAGACATGAATCAAAATAAATAAAACTGTACGTATTTCCGAAAAGTTCTATAAAATAAAAACAATTCATCTCAAATAAATCATTTAACCTTTGATTCATTTCACTTTTAATCGAAATTTAACTTTTCGATTTTAATGTGTCAAAATCTTTAACTGAATTGCCCAATTTATTAAAAGAAGGGCTCTGTCATTTATACTGCTTAGGAGGACAAAAATGCTTAAATTTGCAAATAGAAAAGTGTAAATATATAACGCGTCAAATGGATGACGTTGTACATATGTCTCAATAGCATTAAGAAGACCGTGAACTAATTTCTGATTTTAAAATGTTGTAAATTAAGAATCATTTCCTGAATTACTTAAAATTTAAACGAGAATACACCTGAAGTATTAGAATTGTGCTTGTTTAAGAAAAAAATGTTCAAAACCTTCATGATTTTTGGCGCTTTAAAAGGGAAGAAAACTCATGATGGAAAAATCACACTCTGGAATAGAACTCGTCTAACATAGAAATATTGTCAACAGAAAGGAAATGAACAATTTTATTGTAAGAAACAATAATACTTACGTACAGAGGCAACATTTTCGACAAAATCAAAAACAGAAAGTTCTAAAATAAACATCCACGATTTTTCCCCCAAGATTCAATATGCTATCATTTTTAAAGGAACTTTTTTTCTTCCCAAACAAAATCGCATCACTTCAAGTTCAATTTCCGGTCATTCTGAAGGATGATTATTAATTTACAGTATGTTAAAATTCAGAACTTTAGTTATGATATAATAATATATAGCAGTTTCATTTTAATCATGGGTCATTAGCTAATTTCTAACACTGAGAGACAGACATGCTCTTATATGAATTGGAAAAATATTCTAAATGATGTAAAGAATTAGATTTTATGTTGTTTGAATAGATAAATATTCTGTAGAAAAAGAGTTACAAAGTTTATATCTTTTTTTTATTCGCCATGCAAAAATATTTTTAGTGCGCTCACATATTAAGCGAGCAAACAAACAAGCAAAAAAAAATTAAACCACTCTTATTATGACTAAAATTGCCTGAGCTCTGAATTTCCTATAAATTTCGAAGAAGTGCAAAGGATTAGATTGGCAGACTTTTCTTGAGGCAGCTGTTGAAATGATCTATAATTGTCTAACATAATGATATTCAAATCTTCATAAATCTCGCAGTTTTTATCGTAAGTGTGCGATTGTTTTAGTTCAAAATGTTATTCAGACTATATGAAATTTAATTTCTTTTATTCCTTCAGAACTGCACTTATCGATTTAAAAAATAGAAGATAATTCTTTTCGTCCTTTATAGGTTTTTTTTTTTTTTCTGACTAGAAGTTTATGCCTATTTTTAACGGTTTAGAAATCAGTCTACACACAATCAACATCCTGAACGATGAATATACCATTATGCCTATGTGTAATCAGCTCCACAGATAACTTAGAAGGTCTGAAATTGTTGTCAACCACGGGCAATTCTTGAAGCACACAATGCTGCAATTGTTGAAATGATATGATTGAAGGGTATCTTGTATTTTCTTCATAATGTGCTGTTGTTCAATTTATTAGTAAATGTTAATTTTATAAATAGAATCTTTCATAAAACAACCAGCATCTTCACTCGTTGACTGATGTAGTTATGATGGGGTTCCTCACCTATGGAATATGTAATTCATCGCTTCCAATTAGGTCATTGGTGAACTAACATATTAAATCGCTAGCATTCATTTAAACACATTTATCCTCTAGATTTTTTTTTCTTCATCATTTGCTATAATTTTTGAGATAGGAGATTACCAATTATTCAAACAGGAGGTCCCTCTCATGCGAAACAAGATAATATGAATTATTTCACAGTAAAAATATCAAAATTTTGTACAATATTGTTTACGGGTATCTAGAATATTTCTGCATAGACCAACCTATGCATCAGTTTTTATTAATGTAGTAAATTTTCTTTATATTAAAATGAGTGCCAGTAAGGGAAGCATGTATAAGTTTTTAGCGCTAAATGTTCAATGAGTTCTTTTCCTTTTTGCGTAGGATGTTATGTCAGATATATAAAATATTAAAGGCATAAAAATAAATAAAAGCAAAAAGACATCTCATATATACCCATCTTTCAGGTTCGAAACTCGATTCTACCGAAGAACCGTCGTGTAAGCGGGTCTGGTGCACGTTAAATCCTTCGGGGGCCAAACGTCCTCCCGCTGGTGTAGTCGGGAAGTTAGGAGGGAGGAGGTGGGGGCCATCTCAGATTTCATCCTTGTCCTGCCCACAGTTCAAAATTTTACGAGGTTCGTCCCAAAATAGCTTTAGCGTTGCCTTAAAAATGGGACATTTATATAATTAAACTAAACTAAACATATATACCCAACTTTAAGAATCAGCTATTCTGATTCAAGGAGACCTATAGAGTAATGTTAAATATAAAGATTCAAGTATAAATGTGGTTTTATCCTGGATTTTCCTAGATGCAGCTAGTTAAAGGAAAATAAATTTTATTAAAACGGAATCGCTTATGTCCAGGTATCCTGATTATTGCCCAGGATATCTGAGCAGATAATTTATTGTAAATTTATTGATATTTATTGTAAATTTGATAAAAAATCAAATTTACTTTAAAATATTTCTAACAGAGCTTCAAAATTAAGCTATTTTGTTTTGTTTGATAAAAATTGATTTTTTTGCAATTATTAGAATTTTTCTAAAACGCACGTCTTTGTTAATTCACTGTTTTAATTTCAATAAAAATCACCGTTGTTATGTATGTTCTCCATCTCCTCTTAAAACAACAGTGCCTCATTCATCCAAAATTTGCACGTATATTATTTAAATGCCAGAAAAAATGCAGTCAACTTTTCAAAGAACGAAGGTTAATTAAACATTTATTAATTAGAAATTAATTGAAGATTGGTCGTTCTTTCACCATCAGTTTGAAGAAAATTATTTATGAATGTTATTAATAAGTTTAATATTTTTATAAATTTTTAATAAATATCTGAGTCGGCGCAGACGGTTTTTAATTCAATTTATAAGCGAAAAAATCATCTGACCAATCATTTCCTAAAAATCATCTGATTCAATTGATATTCTCTTTTTAATTTAAAAGTTTTTCTTACGATAAAAGAATATTATGCATTGCAATATTTTTTCATAAAAGTTATTGTGAAGTTAAAAATGTTAGATATGAAAGCCTTTTAATTCAGAGCAACACGGAGCATACAAGTTGTATTTTCTAAAACGTCCATTAAATGGGTATAAGAAAAATTATAACATATTCAAAGCAGGTTAAAGATTTTCCTTAAAGTGAGGTTTTCAAGAAAGAAGTTTATAATGAAGTGCCCAAAAGATCATTAAATAAAGATTAAGATTTTAAAAATGAATAAATATGACGCTTTACTTAATGTAAGATGCATTTATGCGGAGGGGGTGGATTCTAAATGACAGAGAGTTATTTTCTTCTTTGGAAACATAAAATATAAAAACCGCTATTTAATAGACATGTCATTATTTCCCGACATCATTTTGGAAACTTGCCGGAATAGCCCCCTTCTAGCAATATCCAGGCTTTTGTGTTTATGATTTTTAATATTTCTTGTAAAAAATATAGCATAATTTTATTTTAAGAAAGAGCTGATTTTTTTAAATAAGTTAATTAGTCAGAAATGGGTGTTATGATTTTGAAAGTCAGGATATTCCTAAGGGCTAAAATACTACTCAAAAATTGAAAAGTTGGTACCCATTTTCCTTTGAACTAGGTTTCGCTCTTTATTTATGACTAGCGCCGTTGGCTACCAGCCGGTTCGCCAATCTTTATGCTCTTTAAAATTTTAATAATTAAATATTTTATGTAATTCCTACTTTAATAGCTTCTTCATTAAAATATTTTAAAACTTCAAATTTCAATTCACTCAGAATATTATAAAGGCCTTCAGTTATAATGTAATCTATATCTCTCCAATTTTCTGTTAGCTCCCATAGAATTTATACTTTACATTAAAGTGGAAATGATAAATCTGCAATTAATATAATAATATTTTTTACTGAAACAAAGCATTTTTTTTTTGTAATATGATTACTGAAAACAGAGTCATTGAGCATTTAAATCTTATGGGTACTAAAGAATATCTTTCTTAATTTATGCAATATCTCAGAAATTTGTCAACAAAAGGTTTTCATATTCATCATGAGCAGGTCTATTAATAAACAATGTTTAATTTTAAATGCATCAAACACTAAGAAAATAAACAGAATCGTTTAAAATAATCGGTCGAAAACAGGTTAAAAAATTACTTAAAAAACGATGAACTTAAACTAACATAAATACAATTTAATTACAAAAGCATACAACTAACCTAAAAATATATTATAGCAAATGGGATTTAAATAAGAACCTTTAAATATATATCTACCCTGTTTTTAATTTGTATTATTTTTCCTCAAAATCTTCCTATATGAACTCTCTGGAAACTTTCTCACTTTTCGAAAAAAAATGATATGCGAGTTATTGAGACAATTTAAATTATGTACCTTTTTCACAAATTGATAACTAAATATTGGTGAAAAATACAAATGGATATTTTCCATTGGATGAAGAAGATAACGAATCTTTTCCATTTAGACTTATTTTACAAAACTTCATAAAAATTATCTACTTTCTCAATTTGTCAAAGCAATTATGATCATTAAATCATTAATAAAATGCTGAATAATAGGTCCATAAATCATTAATAGGTCCATATGCTGTCATTCAAGTACTCATTAATGCCTATTTTCAGCTATAAATATCAAATTAAAATTTTTAAAAATGAGTCCTTTGGATTTTTTAAAAATAATTTTCAAACTGTCTTGCCAAATTTCAAATTATCTCTAATGAGTCAACTGTCTCTAGAAAAGTAAACAAAATCAGCTAGAGTGTTTTCCATTCTCCTTGTTCTTAAATTCGCACAGTATGGCGCTGAGTTTCCAAACCAGTGGAGGGAATCGAATATGCTATTGAACTTGCTCCTTCTAGCCTTTTGGGCCTAAGGTTTAAAAGCACGCTTAAGAATCTGATATCTAAGTCACATGCAAAATTTTCTTTACGTAGCATATTAGAGTTATCTCGTTCAGGTACTCACAAGTGGGCAAACCGACATATTATCAACAATTGGTGAATTTGGTCCAAAGTGACGAAATCACGTTTCAAATTTCATTCCTCCAGTTTAACATATAATATGTTTATGAAGGTGCATATGACACGGAAGACCTATGATTTTGGTACAAAAATAACGCATCAAATTTCATCAATCAAGCTCTAGGCATTATTGTTTACAGGCAGACGAAAGGCCATTTAGCAGATAAGCATGGTTTTAAAAATGTTTTTTTTTCCCTCTAGAAAATAAAGCTAAAAAGATTTATAAATATTTATAATAAATTAAAAATAAAAAAGTTTGTAAATGTGTATATTAAAAACATCGAGCGTAAAAGAAAAATGCTTTCTCTGGAATTGTGATAATACAGTTCCTTAGTTTATTTACTTATATTAACGTCCCGTTTATTAGCAACACTAGGGCTATTTTGGGGAGGACCTCGTCATTTTGAACCGAGGTCAAATGACGTGGAAGACACCTGAGCTGGCACCCCCTCTCCGAACTTCCACACCACACCAGTGGAAGAATATTTGGCCATGACAGATTTAACGTGCACCAGACCCATCTACACATCGGTTCTTCGATGGAATCGGGTCATGAACCTGACACCCACAGGTTCCGTAGCCGAGATCTTGCCACCAGACCACCGCAGCCCATACAGTTCCTTGAGCATATACTTACATTAAAATGCATAATCTGCTCAAAAGAGAGAAGAAGAAAAATCGTGCCATTAAAAAACCCTGCCTAAAAATGTCTACAACCATCAGCAAGATTTTTTTCATGATAATTTTTCCAATTTAACATTGGGAGAAGCTGAAGCAATACTATTTTTTAGATGCCTACAATTTCTTGAAAACATTATTAAGGCATTTTAATGTGTTTAATGGAAAACATTTAATATTGATCTATTTTAATTTCCAGCAATGCCTCTTAGTTGCATTAATTCAAATGAAAATTGCTAGAAATTTTGTACTTGGACTCTTGACGATAGGATCAATTGCTGCCTTTTAATAAATTTAAAATATGTCAGTTAAAAAGTGTAAGGTATTATTATTTTTAATAGAAAAAATAATGTAAACGAACCGCAATGCCTACAGCTATAAATTTCTCTCATACTATGATAAGAAATTAATCAATATTAAAAAAAAGAGGGCAATAATAACTTTACAAAGATCAGGAGAAATTTCAAATCATAAGCAAAAGCCATACAATATTTGTAAAAATCGTAAGGCATGAATAATTCAAGCCTTCTGTTGCTCAATAAATCAATGGGATCAATTTTGCATTTGCAGACTCTGATGAGCTGAAATATATTCTGATGCAAATTTCTCTCCTCGTAGTACATTTGAGTTAATAAATTAATAGATTTCATTTCTAAGGATTACTAAAAATTATTTTTAAAACGGAATTATTTTAATTCTGATACAGTTCGTTAAGAAATTCAAATATATTTCAAATGTTATCAATACATTATTATTCTTTTGAAATTGAATATAAAACTTATTTTCAAAGGATCGAAATTTTTATAATTATTATATATTTATAAAATATATTTGAAATTCTTAATGAAGATTGTATCCTACTTTAAATAATCTATTAAAAACCTCTCTTTAGAAATAGAAATTTTAAAAATTCGATTTTTTGATAAAGCAATAACTATGATTATTTTGTTTTCATAATATTAAATTGCCGATTTTAATAAAGTTTTAAAATATTTCTTTAAAATATGAAAAATTTCTTATTTTAAATCTGTATTCTATAAACTATTAAAATCCAAACGTAATTTCTTTCAACATTATGTCGACAAGATATTTGTATAATCAGAATGAAACATTTTATTTTTACTGCAAAAAAATGCATCATCATTAAATTGTATAAAAATAACAGACGCTTCTCATATTTGTACTCTCGAAAACAGTTTCATTCATTTGACATCAAAAATCAATCTGTTTCTGGTGTTCTAAAAGAATAAAATAAAAAGATTCCGTCTCTTCCAAAACAATATTTTAAAACATTCATAGAATCATCGTTCTGAATACGGAAAACCACGGAAAAGACATTGTTTTCTGTTTAAGTATTCTGTAAAATACTTCGATATAATGGAATAATAGGTTTTGGGGAAGAAAAGAATTTTTTTTCTTTATATTGGAAATTTTAATTTCCGGAATTGAAATTTTAATCCGGACTCATTTTCTTTTGTATTTTCCGCATTTGCAGATTCTGAGAAGCTTAAATATATTCTGATGCCAATTTCTCTCTTCGTAGTACATTTGAATTGCCTCGTCCTTTTTGCATTGGTTAGGAATAAGAGAAAAGGAATGGTTGGTTAAATGGAATATTTGAAATAGTTTGTTTCTTTTTATTTTTGTATTTTCTTTTGTTTTAAGCATATAAATAGATGTTAAATATGAAATGGGTATTTGACTTACGAATCTCAACTTTCTTTCTTACTTTTCTTTCAACTTCCTTTTTTTCTTAACTTTCAGAAATAAAATGTATAGTTAAAAACTTGACTATCAAATGTATATTGAGAATTTCTTAAAATTTTAGGAAATATTTGTTGTAATTCTGCCTTAAAGTTATGCTTAAACTGCTGAAGATTCCTTAACGCATATTTATTTAAAGGTACTGAATACTTTTTTCAATTTTTCGCCCTTCAATTGTCCCTTCTGAGATATATTCTATTTCACGAAAACGCAATTAATCATGATTTGAAATCTTAGCAGTTATGTATGATGGAAGGTTTCTTTTTGTATTTCGTATCAGAATTTTATCTAGGTCGATGTTAAATTGCGGCTGTTCTGGTATCTTCCAGTACTTGTGGACTATTCAAGGGGATTTAACGTTTTCCATGGAAATGAGTGAAAGTAATTTCCGAGGATCAACTATGTTATTATCCGTTGTTCGTTTGGAGTATTAAAGAAATGTCATAATATATAAATTACATGGGCGAGTCAAAAGAGGGTTGCTTCGCCCCCTCTTCGTTCACGGTTTAAATATGTGTCATTATACCTTCGAAAAATTCTCCTTTTTTTCCTAAAGTATTTTCTCTGAAAGTCGTACATTGAAATTATGACTAAAAGGGAAAACATAATCTGAATGTAATAGTTAAATACTTATTTCAATCCTGTTACATCTAATGATTTCATTCCTTCGAGATAAAGCAAAGAAATTGCTCGTAGAAAAAAAATTTTTAAAAAAACCATCTGAAACTTATCAATTATTTGCTGCGTTACCAATTAATTTCGCTTCTTTTTTTCTTTTGCTCTGATATTTGTTGAAAAATATTGTCAGGATGAAATTTTAGTTTTAAAAAATAAGCGTATAACAATTTAAAATTTTGGAGAAATAATAGCAAAGTTTGGGCATCTTTTTGAAAGAGATTTTATTTCTCATTGCTTCTTAGAATTTTATATGATTGAATGCATATCTGTTACATTCCTAAGAAACCGCATGATCTAGTGACAAGGTTTCGACTTTGGAGCTATGGGGTTCCAACTACTGATGATCCTCTGCATACATACATAGGTCTGTGCTTACTGAATCTCACAGTCATAGTTTCTACCGCTGATGTGGTGTGGCAGTTTGGAAGAGGGCAGTACCATCTTAGATGTCATCTCATCATCCAGTTACAATTCAGCATTAAGAGGTTTGTTTTCAAAGAATTCTCTTGTTTCTCCACAACCGGACGATAATATATCTAAATTAAATTACTTTTTTATAAATATAATGTCTTAATAATAAATATTTCTACAATTATAGATTAAATTTGGACCTTTCTGACTGAATGACTCTAGAAATGGAAATTAAGAAATGATGAAATATTTATTCGATGGCCATTTTTCTCCAAAACCATAATTTGAAATATATGAATAGACAGTTTTAAAACAAGAAAATGCCTTTAACTATAACCAAATATAATGAAAAGGCATCCAAAAGTATGGATTAAATGAATGTCTTAATCACAAAAAAATCTGAGCCTTTAATTTTGATTAAATGACTAAAGTATTTAGAATGGCAGTATCTTTGTATGGTAAAAGAAGTATTATTAATAATTGTAATTAGACTATTAAATGGGCGAAAAAAAAGACAACAACTCAGTATTTTAAAATAGCAAAGAAATAAGACATATAAAGTAGGGAAACGATAATTCATTTAATTATTTATTATTATTTACATAGTCCGGTTAATATTCATAATAAATCCACCTTATTATAGAGAAGACTTTCATTGAATGTTTCAAATATAGATCTAATAATTGTGTTGAAACAAAGTTTGTTTCTGCTTTTCAAAATACTCTCTCTCTCTCTCTCTCTCTCTCTCTCTCTCATCGATTTATATTCATCTAAAAAGCAAGTCAAGAATAATACAGACCAGTCTCTTTGACTGTGTAAGTATTACTGATTTTTATTTAGAACAGAAATCGATCCTGAGATTTTCAACAACTTCTATCGGCTGTCATCTATTCTGCATATCATCAAACTTTTGACTGGAATAGGTCATTTCCTATCGTGTCACACATATACACACAAAGAAATTGAAAAGAAATTATTTACCTCAAAAAACATTTTTATTTTTTCAAATATTTTCGTTTTTTTAGTGACATTTACAATTATTAATTGCCTCCATCAGAATAAATGGCTAAAAGGAAAGGGAAAGATAGGAAAGATTATACCTTTTAGGTTGGCAACAACTATTCATTTCATTCCTTCGAGAGATATTTGTTCTGTACATTTCGAATATTTAATGTAAATGCCCGCTTAGTAAATATTAAACATTCACCTAACTTGTTTCATGTTTCTAAAAAAAAACTTGAAATCGTTTTTTACTTCATTATAACCTAGAATTATAATTTTGTATACTTGTGTATTTTCAATGACAATACGTCATTTTATTTTTTCAGAAATTCTTTATCAGTTAATTTGTTAACAAAATGAATGATTCCACATTTGCTATACCACATTGTATTGAATTTGAAAATAAATTGATTTCTAGATTTCATAATACGATAAAAAAAATTATAAAATCAAAAACAAAATGGGAAAATTATTAAAAATAAAACAAATCTACTTTGAGTATACTAATAAAAGCGCAGTTAAAAAAATGCCTTTATTAGATTTATTTTTGAAACTAGGGGGGGGGAGGCCATTTAATAGGATCTATAATGAACTACAGTAAGTTGGTTCCTAAAACATCTGGATGCATGAGTAGGAATTCATTTAGAGCCGCGCCAAATCGTCGTACCTTCAATTAGTTAGCTGCGTGACGTACAGAAAGTCACATTCATGGTTCGGATTAGGATTTGCCCTCGGAGTGCAGGCTGTAATAGTTTGACTCATTGATCAACGAACTCGATATCTGTTCGTGTGGTTTAAGCTTAGAGTGCCAAAATTAATTAACATTTTAAGGTGCCCGACGGTCACTCTTATTTCCAACTAAAACGATGGTGAATGAAGCAATGCTGAAAATGAAAAGTAATGGAAAAACATGCATGTGATTAGCAATTCTATTTAATTCTTTTCATTTTCTAAAAGAATTTTTAAGAAAGAAATATAAAAAAGTAAGAAAAAATTCTGTTCACGGAAGTAATTCTCAACTTTTAAAAAGAAAGATCTTTTCTTTCTAGTCTTTTTAATGGAATCTGGCCATTCTAATTTGTTGCATTTATAATTTGCTTTTGGAATCCAGCAAGCAATGAGAAAGTGTAGCTAAATAACATGCACAATTATGTTTACAATGAGAATGCACTTCATTAACCTTCTCCTGTACTCAGGCCAAGCCTATTCGAATTCATGATCATGTAGAGGGTTCAGTGCCGAGATAATTTTAGGTTCATTTGCATTGTTTAGGAAGAAAAATAAGGTGGACATATAATGCAGCGTACGAAAACATACTTTTAGATGGAAGGTGGCTTGAATCATTGCGTTTACCACGTGATCGTGGATGAAGGGGAATTAATGGAAATAATAAGGAATGGAAATAAACTCTATCGCGTCTCTGTGACATTTTCTTAAAGAATGTTGTGTTAAATTCGCAGTATGTTCATAAGAAACCGAGAGCTTTATTCTTCTGAAATGCAATATTCCAGGCATATTTTCAATCTTACACATGCGCATTTGGCATCATTCGTTTCAGAATTTATCACAGATTAATGCAATGTTTTTAAAATTTGTACCTCTTTTTGCTCTTTAAAAAGTACAAATTAAAAATTCTGGAAAAGATTTTCTTTTCTCGATATAGATGACAGTTCAATGCATCTATCGAGTATGTTAAGTCACATTAATTGACTGCGATAAGTCATATTAATCTAATTTTTTTCTCGTTATAGCAGCAGTTTTTTTCGGCTTTATGTTACAAAGCTACTCATTCCGTAGTTGCAACGAGATAGTTACTTTTTAGAGAAGGGGAAATTTTTCTAAATTCTAAGTAAAAACGTAAAAAACGGAACATTATTTATAGTAGGGTCTTAAAAAAAATTGTTCTGTGAGTATAAAAGTCGGTTGCGTGCTCAACTCTAAGTAGCGGTGAACACATTCTACGAATAAGTAGGACTCTTTTTGCCTCTTCACGAAATGTAAACAAAAATAATTCCCATTTTATTGACTAAAACGTCTTTTTCTAGTGTGTGTTTCTTGCCATGCAATAAACGCTTCTTCACGCTGCATTCATGGCATGTGTGTTGCGTAAAACTACTTTTATTTCGTCTTGAAAGAATTTTACGACTTACCCAAAGCTTTCAAGTGCACGCGATGTTTCCACTGTGTTGCTAGAAAAAAAAGCTGGTGATGTAACGGGATTTTACTGGTTTTTTTGGGGGGGCGGAGGGGCGACGTTATAAAGGCAAATTCATTATTTGAAAATATCTCATCCTATAAACACCTCTTTCTTTTGCCTTAAATAAGGATAGGGTAATTCTCAACTTCAGAATCGGAGGGATCAGGATATGAAACCTGATTCCGCTAACAAAGAAAGGGTTTCGTAATATAAATGTTACTTTTGAAATATCTACTAGAATTCAGAAAAAATGGAAGCAATTTTTGTGAATTTAGAAGCCCTTGTAAGCTTCAAATTCTTATAAATTTTCGATGAGATTTAAGAATCAATTTTACTAATTCAATTGAAAAATTATTTCGTTCAGCCGGGAGAAGGGTGGTTTCTTTAAAATGTTGAAATACTGAAAATCTGGAATAAATTTGTTCGAATCACAGTTGTGTTCTAATTACTCTCTCACTATTCTGATCAATAATGATGCGATAATTGCGAGTTTCATCTCAATGAATGCAGTACGTATTAAGATGATAATGTTTTTTCTTATAGTACTTCCATACAGAACCGTGAAATTCAGAATTCTTTCCCTGAAACTGTACAGTTAAAAATAATTTTTTTTCGAATTACATCTCATTTTTTCTAATAATTATGAGAATTTTGGTGTTGTATCTTTTTATCCTCCCGTCTGTCTATCTGAGAGCAAGTTAACTTTAAAACACTTTGAGCTAAATGGATGAAATTCAGTATATGGATTATTAGACCAAATTTGATGAATGTTAGATTAGATATCTATGAAATTTTTAACTAATTCCATTCCGAGAAAGTCGGGCTGTCTTGTAGTTCGATTATAGTGAATTCGATAATTATAGAACGCAAAGAACTGACTAAATAAAATTTGGTACACAGGTACACAGGTTAGAAGTTTAGATTCCCATCAAAGTGTAAACAATAATTTGTTAAAGAGCTGGCTATCTTTTGATCTGTACTTTCACATTCATGTAAACGCAAAGTCTTAAATCAGTGAAATTCGGTAATATGATGTAACGATGGCTGTAATTCCATGTCAAATTTTGTTTCAATAGATCGGAAAAAACTAATCCAAAATACAAATTCGCATGATAGATTCAGTAAAAAGGCTAGATTCACGCCAAAGATCTGTATTTCGTAATTATTGTTTTCCAACGTAATTCAAGGCATTTGCGGCTTTATTCAAGGTCCAATATTAAACACGTTGGATGGGGGAGCTTTATTGGACAGTACGTAAGAAAGTTTCAGAAAGATTAAATCAATTGCTTTTGGATATTCTTAGACAAATCAACTCATTGATTACTTACGTAACTGTAAGTTTACTGCATTTATCTTAAAAATAGAAAGTGTTCAACACTTTTCATTTTATGTTTTTTTTTAATTAAATTTACTTGTTAAATATGTCTTCGTTGTGATTCATGTTCCTCCTAGATGCAAAAATAAATTTTCTGAATTTACTATAGACACTTCAATAGAAAGTTCAAATAACTTTTACACAGATCAACATATCTTTTTCAAAAAATGTATTTATATGAAAGAATTATTATTTATAGTATTCTTACGTACTCTACGCTTTATAAAAAGCATCAAGACTTTAAATAAAAGTCGGATAATTTTTTTTTCACTTTGATCTACGAAGAAGTTCAAATAAAGGGAAAATATCTATTATCTATTTGTAAAAAAAGACATTTTTTTCTTACATTTCGAATCGAAGAAATTTCGCCCTACTTATACCATTTCTTTGATTTTTCTAAAAAAATATCTTAATATAAGATAAAGGAATTCTAAAAAAATAGTTTTCAAATTTGAACATAATTGTTATTTAAAAAATATTAATGAAAAAAAAATTTTATTTTTTATTTCATCAAGGTTTCTTCGCTGAACAAAAGTTCTTTTACTTAATATCGAGCCTCAAAGACTATGGTAAGACCTCGACTTCTGACCCGGAGGCCTCCAGGTTAACCTAAACCGCCTTGTTCATGAGTTTGGCGACTGTTAATTCAATAGACTCTAAGTGCTCACTCACTGGTGAGATGTGGAAAGGTAGAGATATAGTAACAGTTCATGTGCCGTCCTCGATTGAATCCTGATTCAATATTACGTGACCCATGCCAAAATAGCTGAAGTATTCCTTCAGAAAAAGGATTTTGATATAACTACACAAGCTTTCAAATTCAACAAGATCAATCCATACAAAAATTTCTTGAAATAAAAATATAACAAGTAAATAGATTTATTAATAAATTGTATAAAATAAATTACAAAAATCCATCAAAAACCAATGCTATGAAAGCATGAAACTCTGTTTAATGTAAAATTAATAATTTCATTAAGCTTCATGGCTATCACATATATTTCAAAAATATGTCACAAGCCTTATCGATATATTCTATATTTTTGATTTTCTTGGGAAAACTGTAGCGCCCTAAGAATATCGTATAATTGATCTCTATAAGTGTGAATAACATTATTCATTCGAAATTATTTTAATCTTGCGGAACAAATTGGCATATTCAAAACTTCCTGCCCGCGTTTAGTGAAAGTGAATCCGCCCACTCAGCGAAAATCGTCGATTAAAAAAAGAAGTACTTTCCATAATAACTTAACATCTTTTAACTTTCGTTTTGAAGAAAAGAAGATGAGTCTGTAGCTGTCAGTAATCTCGCGGTGGATTAGGACGGGGACCAGAAGGAAATGGATCATTGCGCATATTATTAATATTGTCATAGCTTTGTGCAATATAAAAGGCGAGTGCTCTGTCCTGAGAACACTGCACTCGTTTTCGCATTCACTTGTAGCAATCTTATTCTTCTCTACAAAACTGATTGGCGTAAGTAGTGTAGGAGGAATGGATATGAAGGTAAGATTTTCTTTGATGAAGCAAATAGTATAAATATGAGTTTTGTCGAATGAGATAATAATATTTAAAAATAATTAAAATCTTATAATTTAATTTTCTTTTCTGCCGTTTTAAAGCATCATTTGCCAGGAAATTCGTTTCAAGAATTCATAGCATGAGCAATACATTTGAAATTTTTTCCAGCATATAGTGTTCTGAAATGGCAACCATTTGATCATTGTCTAATTCCATTTGTTCAACTCCGATTCCCAGAGAAAAATAGCAGAAAAGGTAAAATTTGCATTCATATTAAATATAATCATAGGCTTAAACAAGTGAAATCAATTCACATCAAGTCACATTCATATGACCAAATTTTGAGCCCATGAGATAGTTATTACGTAATATCTAATCCCAAATTTGTTTCCCTATACTGTCTTTTTTTTATTATTATTGCTACAAGATTCTGAATGAATTCAAAAATTGAATTGGTGCGCCTTACTTCACAAGAATTGCATGAACATGAATGGACCAGATTATGCACTTGTATGGAATTGTAGAACACTTTGACAAACACGGCATTTTTTACATTTTTTTTTTTTTTTTTTTGAAAAAAAAATAGTATTTTTGATTTACTAAAATGGGTTTTTTTCAGTTTCTTTTTAAAAATTAAAGATGTTTTAGAAAATACTCATTAAAGAGTAGATTTTTAGTTACTACGGTTTTAAATGTAAATGTTTTTCCATGACTGGTTTTGGCTCCCATTCACGGAAATTTTCCTCAACGGCCCCTCACAATGTTTCAAAATAAAAATTAAAAGGAAAAAATTTTTGCATTCCAAAAATTTTTACTCAATTTTTATAAGGAGTCATGCATTGGTGCGCAAAATTTCAGAAATAATCATTTTTTATGCACTGTTCTTCAAAAGACTTAAAAGAAAGTGAAGCGAAAGTGATGACCGGATTTAGAAAAAACAAACAGACATTCCTTAATAAATTTTAATCCGTCCCTAACTTGAATGACTGCTTTGTACCGCTCTTTTGTTGAGGTAAAAGAACTTACTCCTCAAAGAATATCGATTTTTGTTGTTTTCCAGTGGATCTCATCTTGATAAAAAGCATTTCATGGACGAGCGATTTAAGTCATGAGAATACGCTAGCCACCATTTCAGAGATATTTTCGTTTTAAAGAACCTCCTCAATAGCACAGTTATGACGACTTGGCGAAAAAAGAAGTTCGTCCAAATGGCACTTTACAACAGGAGGACAGGGGGGGGGGATCTTTTCTAACAGTAATGATCATTCCATCAAATCTCATTCGTTCCAATGTCTCCACAGAATAATCGTGCTAGAATCCCATTGATGTTCATTTTTTTTTTGTTGTTTTTTAGGGGATAAATTTTTTTTATCTATCTCTGTATATTTTTTACTGAGAGTATTTTTTATTTATGAAACGACTCTCATCTGTAAAGAAGAAGTGATTCCAGTGACGAGATGTCCAGTCTTTTCGCTCTTTGCACCGTTCTAAACGGCACCACCGTTGGACAGATGTCAGTGGAGTGCAGGATTCTGGACCGTGGGCGTATAAGCTTGATTTATATAGAAGGCACAAATCCACGACACTTGTCCGCCCCTTGCAGTCTGCAGCTATTGTGCAATGTGTTTCGCTGATTGCTATAATTTACTTTTTAGCAAACAGAGATGTATAACTATCTTCATCGGTTTCTCACCTTGTCGATCACCAACAACCCTTTTTACAAATGAAACTCCTACATGGAAGGTTTCCCTAGCTCGTGCAAATGACACCTTGTTAGATTTCAAACTCTTGGATTACACTCGCCCCTTTTCAAGTTTGTCTATCATCATAAAAGCTTATAAGTAGTTCCTTCTTTCTTCATAAAAATCAATTCAATTGATTTTGCAGCGAATATCTTTAATAGAGCTTTTTATCCTTTTCGTCACTACAGTCTACATCCACTTGCAGTGAATAATGCTCACATCAATTCTAGTGTCTTGCGATTGAGATTTATATACGAACCGACTTTCTGATGAATCGGAAGCTCATCGTTCTAAAGGAAACAATTTCATTTCGATCGTGTCATAGCTTTTTGGTTAAAAATTATGCAGTTGCTTAGCCGTTCTTGACATGATTTTTTCTTTTTTGTGAAATGAATCAGGATGATATAATTCATGCTCTAGATTAAAGGAAAAATGCTTAAAAAATCCTAGTATAAATATATAATACAAAATAATTAAAAAACAGTATGATGGAAATATCCATCATCATATAAATTTATATATTAATCTCAGGGCAAAATAAATAAAAATATAATATATTTTTGCATTATTTTTATTCCTGATGATAATTAAAAACAATTATTTTTTTGTGTATAAACAAATTAATTCCACATTTATTGCAAGAGACTGTTGAATACCCTTTGCATTTAAGGTATTTGCACCGAAATAATCCACTTTCTTTTGATTTTTTTTTTTTTTTTTTTTTTTTTTACTGCTACGTTCCTTACTTTGCAATAGTCGAGGAAAAAAGTTGCCAGCAGCCACCAATTTAAGGTATACCTGTTTTGAGTACAATTTTTTTTCACTAAATGTTATAGTGAAAATTTCAAACATTATGCGAAGAAGGATTAAGTTTGCTAAGCCACTGTTTGTAAATGGATATGCGAAGTTTTATTTAACACTCTATAAGCAGAAACCACAGATGTAAAACAGAAATATTCTCAAATTATTAAATTATTCAAAATTTTGAGCTACAAAAATGTGTAAAATGCCGATGCATATAATAATCGAGAAAAACAAGTCTGCTTTCTTATATACATGTCAAGAGATTCTAAAAAATTTACAATTTTAAGCAAATATTGATAATTTTATACATATCACAGAAAAATTAAATTAAAGTTTTGTATTTCATGTAAAATGACTATTTTTTAAAAAAGAAATTATCAAAATGAATAGTAATTTTACTCAAAAAGAGACCAAATAATAATTCTTAGGAATTTAGTATTCGTATAATAACAGTCATCACGTTTAACTCGCTTTTCTTGATAATGTTATAAAATTTTCTTCTACAAATACCGTCAATCAATCGTAATAATGCAGCGCATTTAATCGCTAGTTCAGCAGTTTGCTTGCTGTCTAATCCTCTAATTCACTGGTCTTTAGTGCTTGTTTTTTTTATAGTTCCGGGAGGCGGGGCTAGAATCTTCCAGACCAATCAAGGCGTATCTGGGTGTATCTCTGTTCTTAGTGGATGGATCGTGAAAGTTATCGAACTTTCCAGTATTATCCATTTAGTCACCGAATCCGTCGCCAAGTTCTGAGGTCATTGACGCAGCACCCGTTCAACACGCACAGGAGAGATCTTACAAAGGTTTTTCCCACGATGACACTATTCATGCCGGGTAGCAAAATTACAGACTTGTAACATTGCTCCCCTCTTTAAAGACTGACGTCCCGGCAGTCTCATTTCAATCCAACAGCTGGCGTAGGCTTCCGAAGGATGTGATGATGTTGATGCGTTTGGCGACTTCCGCACTTTCGAAGATGACATCATTCACTAATTTGGCGTAGACTAACGATCCATCCGAACCTTCTCAATGTTTTTGACACGGACCTCTTCGTACACCCAGACTTGATTCTGCTCCTTAAAATGCAGGATGTCCCATGAAACCAACATCGTATTGCAACGGATTTCTCCGGAACGAATTCTAACCAGGATGGTCGGTTGGTCACTTTGAACTTCCTCCATCGAACCAACCTAATATCAGGATGGTCTAAAGGTGCTTTCCGGAGTCCACTTGAAAGCCAGGGATTCGTCTTCGTCGCCAGAGCTTTCAGGAGAATATTTCCACCTATTCCCGGCTTATTCTTGCCATTCGAGAATTGTCTAACGCCCTCCACACAGGATCTTCTGAAGAGCGCATCTGTCTTTGCTGGAAAGGTCCTTCTGCGACGACATAACTTGTCCGGATGCACAGGAGATTCTTCGGCTCTTATTTGCATCACACTTCTATGCAGATTCGCAGCAAAGCTGAATTCTTGAAGGAAATCGAGACCGAAGCTACAGGGATCAGCGATTCCAGCCACGTAGTCTTCATCCGTATTACTATGCACGTAGATGCCAAGAGGCTTGCAGAGAGGTTGTCCCTTTAATCTCTGGGACGAGTCCAATCCAAACAGGATTGCATTAACTCCTGCATTCATAGGCAGTGAGCACGGGTCGCTACTAACAGATCCTTCCAAAGAGAGTTCATCCTCTCCATCCCCAAGTGTTTGCTCCTTCGATTTCACTTCAGGGGACTCATTCGGAGAAGCCTGCTTCAGCTCTGCAATTATTTGGCAGTCTCCCTGTTCGTGCATCTCCTCATTGAACTTTGGTTTATCCTCCGGATGGTTAAAATCCTCTTCAGTAACACCGGTCTCCACTCGATCTTCAGTCTTTTCTTCGTCCACTTGGCTCTCCCTGTTTCCTTCAATTTCTTCTGTCATATCTTGGACGTCTTCGATTTTATTAACTTGATCTTCTAAAGTTTCTTTCATTGACGAAAAATCTTTCTTCAATTCACTCTGCCCGGCTTTCATTTCATTCGTAAAGTTTCTCATTTCTTCCAAAAGTTCCTTTTGTCCTTTCCTCATCTGTGCCATCATGGCAAGTAGCTCTGCGAATTTTTCATCCATTCCTCGGTTTCAAGGCATACACAGGAAAATCCAAGTAACCTGACACCAAATGTTGCAAAATTCTTCTTCTACAAATACCGTCAATCAATCGTAATAATGCAGCGCATTTAATCGCTAGTTCAGCAGTTTGCTTGCTGTCTAATCCTCTAATTCACTGGTTTTTAGTGCTTGCGTTTTTTATAGTTCCGGGAGGAGGGGCTAGAATCTTCCAGAGCAATCAAGGCGTATCTGGGTGTATCTCTGTTCTTAGTGGATGGATCGTGAAAGTTATCGAACTTTCCAGTATTATCCATTTAGTCACCAAATTCGTCACCAAGTTGCCAAATGGTCGCCAAGTTCTGAGGTCATTGATGCGGCACCCGTTCAGCACGCACAGGAGAGATCTTACAAAGGTTTTTCCCACGATGACACTATTCGTGCCGGGTAGTAAAATTACAGACTTGTAACAATAAGAAAAGATTTTCTTGATGAAAAGAAATGCTTTGTATTACATTCAACTCATGCTACTTGCGAATGGTTCTTTCCAAAGTTCTAAAAATCAAGTTATATAAATATTAAAATTCTGATATTTATAAAATATAATAAAAATACTCATCATTTTGATTATAGCTTTAAAATCAAAACTATCAAAAGTTCAAATCATCTCTTTTGACTCTTCAGATGACTATGAAAATATTTAAACATGTTACCATATGTGATGTTAATTTTAAAAATGCATTTCTCATTTCCCAACTGGAAGAATTGGTTGTTATTTTTTTAAACTGGTGCATTCTTTGATTTGATTAATTAATATCATTGAATAATAAAAGAATTTACTATCTAAATTAAAAGTTATAAAACAACTTTTCTTTTCAGTCTAAATAATTCCTCAAGTAAAATAATTCTGCAAGTCTAAATAATTCTTCAAGCACTTCAAGTAAAAACTCACTGTTAATTATTAGTTTATATATATATATATATATATATATATATATATATATATATATATATATATATATATATATATATATATATATATATATATATATATATATATATATATTTACAAATGAAGAAGCTTAAGAAAAATGAAGCAAATACAAAATCTCTTCCTACTTTCAGAAAGAATCTATGTAAAATCATTTACAAACTATTTTCCTGGATGTAGATATAGTAGATCTGAAATAGTTAATAAATCATGAATAGTTACATTAAAGAGATATGAGAAATAACTCATTTTTAAGTTAGTTATGATGTTTCAGTGTTTCATGTTTCAAAACTGTCCTCGAAATCCTCTGTATGTGTTTTTAGAAGTGACGTAATTTTTTTAAAAATTGAAATGTTTAATGAAATAAAACTTGTATGATAAAATATTGCGAGTGAAATAATTCATATCTCTTGAAAGATATGTAGTTGGAGGTCCCTAAATTTTTCAAGCATTTCTCTTTGAAAGAAATTGATTCAAATTATAAGCATTATATCAAAAATATGAAGAAAAAAATTATTTCATGCTTAAGTTTTCATAGTGAATATATTTTGCCGCCCAAAAGAGTAAAAAAAGCTGATTCAGTTCAAATATGAAAGAATAAAAACTAGCAGTTTTTGAAGATTGAAAATAATTAGTTTTTTTTTTCAATATATAATTGTATAGTGTGAATGTGTACAGTATATTTTGTTTAAAAAAATAGCTAATTAGATGGACTTATTTAAAATTTTATTCTTCTTGTAGGTTATTGTATTAATACTGATGATGAGCCTTTATTCAGCCTATGGGGAGCAAACGAGAAAAATAGAAAAGAGGTTTAGAGGCCAAGATCACACATTTCCCAAACCTGAAGGCAGATCCAGCAAGGGTCATGGAGGACACACAGGCGAAGATGGAAGAACAGGAAAAGTACTCATTGTCCATGAAGTTGGACAATACGCTGGCCATGTAATATCAGAAGTAAATGGAGGTGGACATGGTGGAGGACATGTTATTGGTCACGGCGGACTTAGTGATCACGGAGGAGGCCATGGTAAGCTTGGAGGCAATCATGGGTGGTTAGGAGGTGGGCATGGCATTGGGAACGGTGGACATGGAGGTCACGGAGGAGGCCATGGTGGACTTGGAAGCTTTCACGGTTGGTTAGGAGGTGGACATGGTGCTGGTCATAGCGGATATGAAGATCACGGAGGAGGCCATGGTGAACATGGCGCTGGTCATGGTGGACATGGAGGCCATGGAGGAGGGCATGGTGCACATGGAGGAAATAATGGTGGAAATGGAAGAATAATTATTGTTCCGGTTGTTAAAACTGTTAAAGTTGTAAAACATGTGCCTATTGTGCAAAATGTGCCAATAGTACAGCATATTGCCGTTGTCGCGGGTAAGGGTGAGGGAAATGCTGATGGGGGACTCGGAAGTGGAAGAGGTAAAGGAACATACGGAGGTGGAAAAGGAAATGGTGTAAATCATTGGAAATAATAGTGAAAAGAAAAAGTTTTAAAACTATTTATTTTGTCATCAAGGTAAAGGAAATGTAAACTTCTATCATATGAGGGCATTTTTAAAAGGGACTTTTAAGAGGGACTTTTTTAAAAAATGCCCTCATATGATGGAGGCATTTTACACATCTATGATAAGTGCCTTGTATTTTTGTAAAATCCTTCTGACTCCAAAATCTTCGTAATCCTTTTATGGCAAGACCTTTTAAGCTACGGCAATAAACGTAGTTTGAATAAAAAGCAAAAATATGAAATCTTAAAACCTCTTTGCCTCACAGCTCTTTTACCACTAGAATTAAAATTAACTAAGCAAATCATCACATTTCAAAGAAATTCATTAAAGGGTTTTGAGCATCAAAACTCATTCCAATTTACTTACTGATGGTTAAGAGTTTATTCCCTTAAACTCAAACTCAAACTACCACTCAAAATTAATGAGTAATTTTTTTCCCACAAAAGGGGAGAAAGTTTCTGAATTTATCTTCAGAATAATGGATTTATTTTGATTTCGTAATGTCTCTATTAAAATGCAGGTTTCTACGATATTTTTTGAAGCTTATCTTAAATAAAGTGCAAGAATCAAAGACTTTGAAGCATGGACTTTATATTTTACAAGTTATTATAATAATATTGAAGTTTGATTGAATGTTTATGAACTAAATTGCATTTTGTTAATTTTCTATTGTTCAAATTTCTCTTCATCAAGTTTTGCAATTCGACGCCAGTCAAGCAAGATTACTTAAATATCACAAAAATACATTTTATTAATGTTCGCACGTGTTTACACAGGTATATTTCTTTCCCATTTTCTGTTTATATCATTTTTTTGTAGCATCACTGGAATGTGAAATGAAAAAAATAATTCATTATAATAAATGTATTCTATTTTAAACACTTTGGTTTTCAAGTTTTTTTAACGCTTTGACCACATATTTATTTAAAACGACTTTTGTATTTGAAGCGCATTTAATTTTTTGAGCATGTGAAAACAATAGCTTTTACGTAAGCATTTATTTCTTATTATTCAGAATATATGCTGCTGAATGATATGGAGGTAACTTAAACTAATTAGAATTACAAAAAAAAATGGAAACATAAATTTAAACAAATACGGAACGTTCCGATACGTCAAACGTACCCAAAGGGTAAATTAAAGAATATTTTACTGAAAAAATATCGATTTTCATTGAATCAAATGTTTTGTATGGATGGGTTTTTTTTGTTTTGTAATTGAAATATACTGGTACGTATATGCATACCTATTTACATTCAAATCGCTGTATGTGAAATGTTATTGAAGACAATTATTTCGTTTTTAAGTCTTTTTGAGCATTTTGCTATTATAGTTTAACACGTGATATCAAAGCTAAGCTAAACGGTTATATTATTATCTCGATCTCTAATGAGCGAAATGAAGAACTACCAACAAAAGTACCAAGAATAATCCTAGTGGTAATGGAAATGAAAAATACAGATAATGCAGCAGCCAAGTTATCAGTCCTTATGGTAGTTATGATCACCTCATGTATAAACAACAGCGTTTGGCATGGAAGGCAAACCTTTAAAAATAATGTATTGGAACAAAAATTGGCTTCAATAAATGACTTAAAACTGCTCATAAGTAAGTATAGCCCAGCTTCAGTAATAATTCAGAGCGCCCATCAGAGACACGGAAAGATAATCAGCATAACAAACTATAAATCATATTGCAGTTCCAGGACCCATTCTAGTTGAACCTCAATAAAAGTCAAAAATTACATTTGTCATCCTCAGCTCAAGCCACCTAAATGTATGCACGTCGAAGAATCAATAGTCGTAATTAATCCCAAAAATAATGACCCCAGAATCTTAACATTTATTTAATACTAGCCGCCTTTGGCGACCAGCCAGTTCGCCAATCTTAATGTTCGTTAAAATTTTAATAATTAAATATTTTATGCAATTTCTACTTTAATAGTTTCTTCATCAAAATATTTTAAAACTTCAAATTTTGATTATCATATAATTCATTCATAATATTATAAAGGCCTTCAGTCATAACGTAATATGTATCTCTCTCATTTTCTGTTAGCACCCGTAGAATTTATGCTTTAAATTAAAGTGGAAAGAATTTATCTTCAATTAATATAATAATATTTTTTACTGAAACAAAGCATTTTTTTATAATCTGATTACTGAAAATAGAGTCACTCAACGTTTAAACTTTATGGGCACTAAAGAATATCTTTTTTAATTTATGTAATATCTCAAGAGTTGGTCAACAAAATTTTCTAAGATTCATTATGAGCAGATCGATTCAATAACAATGTTTAAATTTAAATGCATCAAACACTAAGAAAATAAAACGAATCGTTTAAAATAAACGGTTGAAAACAGGTTTTAAAAAAACTACTTAAAAAACGATGTACTTAAAACTATAAGCATATACAAAAAATATATAACTAACATAAATACAATTTAATTACAAAAGCATGCAACTAACCCAAAAATAATTTAAATCATCCATTGATAACGTTGTCATGGCAACAATCAGAACAGAATGCGCATGCGTGAATTTTCTTCACCGGTTACGTAACGCAAATAAGTGATTTTTTCTACGCCAGTTGGGGTAACGCTATGCTGATTAAAAATTTTTAATTTCCTTTATTCTGTTTTATTTTAATTCAAAAGTACTTCAGAATGAATCTGAAAGATTGATTCATTAACAATGTTTAATTTTAAATGCATCAAACATTACGAAAATAAACAGAACCGATTGAAATAATCCGCCGAAAAATTTTAACCCTAGCCTCATTACTGTTGGGAGAAAAAAAAAACTGAAGCCTTTCTCGTTTGGCGCTGGGGATAATGGAAGATTTTTTTGGCGGGAAAGTTAGTTTTTAATTAATAATTAAAATTCTAATTAAAAATTCGAAAAAAGAAACCCCAGGTGCACATTCCCAACCTCCAAGGTATACATGTACCAAATTTGGTAGCTGTATGTCAAACGGTCTGGCCTGTAGAGCGCCAACACACACACACACACACATTGAGCTTTATTATAAGTATAGATATAGATATAGATTCCCTTCTTTTAAACGAGACAACCAAATGCCTACTTTTGACCTGAAAAGCCTGCAGATCCGATCACCTATTTAGCGGGAATTGATATATCTTTCGTATAAAGTAAAAGGAAATTAAAGCGATGCCAGAAGTAATAATGTAAGAAGATTCGATGCCATGTCAGCTACGAAATTCTAGCTTTTAATGTATCTATCAGATATCGTCCATCAAACAGCAGTACAAAAGGACGTTTTATTTCCCTGTGAAATTAAACCACTTCCTAAAAGGCGTTCTGGCAACAATACGGTCACTCTGAATTTTAACATTGAACATATATTCCTAGATTTCAAAAGAAACATGAAAATCAATGAATTGTATTAATACAAATTTTAATTGAATACATTTAAAAATAAAATGTTTCAATAAAATGTGAACTTAACCAATATAAACAATCCGGAAAAAATTGACAGATTAGCAGAAAAATGGGAAAACAGTATTATTTGCACAGAAAACACAAATTCATCTCAAATCTTTACTAACCGTCATTGAGATATTTATTGCTGAAAGCAATTCATTTTGAAGATAATTCCAAAGAAAAAAATATCTGGAAATCAAAAAAGAGTTTAATAAAATCAATAAAACGATGAATAAATTAAACCAAGGACTGGAAAATATCAACAAGTAAAATTCAACAATGAGCATAATGAGTCTTGAGACTTCATGAAAAAATTTAAAAAAATAAATTATTACGCAAACCAACCTTGAAAAAGCAAACTACTTGGCTTGAGACACCATTTAATTTAAGCAATCTCACTCACAAGGAAATCGAAGATACCTCTAAAGTCAAAGGCACAAGCATTTATCCACACCCCCTGTGGAAATTCTTGTACAAGTTAAAAAAGAAAACTTAAAACTGATACGGTGCCAGGAATTTATAACATTTCTGACAAAATTTATCTGTATTTAAAACGTTAATCCATATGGACACAGGAATTGCTCTTTCTGTCGAATGACTACAGACAAATGCAAACAATCCACTTCACGAACATTTCAGGCTAATTCATTGAACAAAGTTTAAACATTGAAGACATAAACCTTTCAGTCATTGAAACAAAGTCATGTGAAAACAGACGCAATCATTCCCAAAAGGGTGATCGCTATGATTCACCTACGGAAATGGATGACCATATCTTCCAAAACAATCATTAGACAAAAACAATTTTCACATCATCTTAAAATTTAAAAAATGAACTTTTTATTGATGCCCATTTCATTTCTGGCTATATTTTCTTTGTTTACATTTTTTTAATGAAATACACAATTTTGAATGTTATAAAATTCAATTAACAAAGTGAAATTTTTAAAAAATATATACTTCCCACATTAACATTTAATAACCCAAAGAGTTAATAATCGTAGCGAAGAAGCTGGTCGCCAGAGTTGGCTGATTATTAAAAAATTTTCTTTAATTATAATTATTATTTTCATCCAGCTTATTCAAAACATTTTGTAAGCAGATTCCTACCCATTGCGATGGAAAACAGCAAAAGTAGTTCCTATTTTGAAGTCGGTCTGGAACCCAAAAATTTTTACTAGCTACAGATTATTTTCTGTACTTTAATCTGTAGCAAAATTGCTTATTGTAGTAAAATTGCTGAAGATAATATTCTGCAGAGACGAAACCAGCATCTAAATGAAAACAGCATTCTTTATCCTGAGAAACTTGAATTTTGATCAAACTTTACCCCAAACCAACTTGTCAGAATCACTGAATTTATTACAAAAGAAATGCAGGAGCTGTCTTTCTAGACCTACAAATTCTAATCGAATCAAGTGTGGATCATAAACTTGTTTGCAAGCTGATTAAAAAAGCATACCCCAGACTACCTGATTGATATCAGAGAGTTCCACCTAACCGATCGGAAGTTAAAGTAAAAGTGGGAAAGAACTTTCAGAAACCAAAACAAAAATGCAGATGCAGCACGAGGTTCAGATGAGAGTTAACACTTAACGAAAATCTTTAATGAATATTTTCGTTAATGACATGCAGAAGCAAATTTAACATGATGTTTTGCTTATATGCTGAAGATGCAGCAATATTGACCAAAATGAAAAGCCCCGGATATTTTCAATTAGTTTTAATGAGATTATCAAGAAACTCGAAGACTGAATATTGAAAAAAAATGCTACTACAATAAAATAAAGCTAATACAAGAGTAAAGAAATGAAACCGAAGAAGAAATGTGCAGACGGCAATATCTTCAAGTTCGTTGATGTGTTGATATGTTATTATGAACTCGACAATCATTTGAAAAAGAAGACATCTGATAATTTTAGATATTCAGCACAATGTGGAAGCTCGAATCAAAAGGGGAGTCATTCTTTTTGCCCAATTCATTGACATTTTGGGTATCTAAAGAAAAAAAAATCATTCATGATTTTTTACGCCAAAAGCCATATCTGGAAATTTCAATTCAATTTGTATTATACGTTTCGTGTAGTTCAATTTCAAAGTTTATCCTATTATTATATTAAAAATTTAATTTAAATTTTCAAATCATATTACAAACAAGATAATTAGAAATATAAATTAATCTACGTTGAAAAAAATGATCGAAAATGTAATAAACAGGAAATTTTATTTTTCTTGTCAAAAGAACTTCGTTTGTATAAATGGATTTATATGCATAAATATTTATTTCATTATTCCATTTTTTTGGATGAATTCACCAGAATAACATCAACAAAAGAACAAATGGATTGCCATTCTCCTCGCACAAAATTCAATTGAAAAATATCAGCAATAAAACAATAATTGGAGAACGGCAAACAAGATGGACGAAAAAAAATTAATAAAGTTAAAACAACAACATTGCTAAGAGGTATTTATATCAATCGTAGCTACACTAGCATTCGAATTTTCCGAAAACATCAGAGCACGATTCTTTAGTAAACGGCAACATGTGGATACACAAACAACTTAATTGAATACTATTTTTTTGGAATTTCCATTTACAAAAATCTTTTCGAACAGAAGTCTAGAAATATTTAGGCATCAGAAACTTCTTGCTCACTTCTCTCTTTCGTCATTCACGTCAGCCTAGTGATGGCGATTGAATTCAATTAAGTGGATTGGCCTCCTCCCCTGACTTTGCATTCCTCCTCATTGAAAGCAGTACTGCAATTTCTCTCCGGCTATTGCCCATAGTTTTGAAATAGAAGAGAATTTATCTTGCGTCTACTATCTTTTTTTTTCCCCTTATTCTCTACTCATTTTTCTCCCACTTTATTTATTTTTTAATTAGGTTTTAAAGTTTTTATCTAAATTTATTCTATTATTTAAAATTAATTTCTTCTATCAATCTTATTATTTTTCAAAATTATATATTATCGTCTGCTGCATATGTGTTTCTACTTCCTACTTGATTTATTTATTTGCTTTATTTCTTTCTTTTTTTTTTACTACTTATTTCTTACTCTGTTCTTATTTATATGTATTATTTCTTATTTTGCTCGTGATCCCGGTACATTAGTTGTCTATGTTTATGTTGCTTTTATGCTGAGAGATTTGTGCTGGGGGCACCAGTCGTCTACCTTCTGAATAGTTCAGGTCAGGTCGGAGTTTCTTGATTGAATTATTCCGTTCCATAAACTAACATAAGTACTTAAAACAGCAAGATTGCTATTTGAAAACGATTTAGCTACTCTTCAGTATTTCGCTGCATAATCTGTCTAAACAGGTTTGTTTAAGAGACTACCTACACAGGAGTAAGGGCGTCTGTCGTCGGAACAAACACTGGTACATTTTCCCAATGTTTTGCAGAAAAATGTACAGGTGCTTTTTGCTGCCGATAGCTTTTTTGAAACCAAAAATTAACTCTGAAAGATATCAAAACATGCTTGCTGAAAAATTATTACCAGAAGCTCTTCTCATTTGCAACCACCTTGAGAATACAGGGCTAAAAACGTGCGAGCGCCACCTACATGGAGGAGATGGTGGGTTTGTGGTTAAATCTGTCTCACCATGGGAACAGGGCTGATTATCTGTCATCATACCAGTAGATGCGTACGCATAGGAAGAGAAGAAGACCGGAAATGACATTTAGTTGATCCGACAAGAATAATTCTTACTATTGTCAGGACAGCGTTTTTCTCTTTCGTCGCTTGCATGATCTTGCAGATATGATAGTAATGGTATTTTTCGCAGTGCCGGTCATTTGCAGAATGCTCAGATTTGAAATTTCATTTTGAAACCTCTGCAAAAGTAAAATCGCAACTAACGGCAGGATCAGCATTTATTTATTTCCTGCTTCACTTCAGTTACCAGATTATTGCCCACGTGACATTTGGGTTCGGGATGATCTCAGAAGCACCGTTTATACCGATTGAAATCAGAAAATGGCTCAAGTTCAAAGATGCCATTCACCGAGAGAAGAGCTCATCAAGCATTATCGATGCCGTCTGGCAAATGTCTAATGAGCGCCATTAAGCAGTGACGGTATTAAGGGAAAATGACGTATGGTTAACACTTGAAATAAAAAAAATTTTGATAAATTTTTTAAAAATCCTTTTTGCATTTAATTTTTTTAAAATATATACATACTTTTCCTTTGTTAAAACCTACACTCTAATGCATTCATTAAAGAATTATAAAAGATTACTTTGCAGACGAAGCAAAAAAATATACTTAATACACTGATTAATTCGACCATCTTACAATCGGAAAAAAATTAATTTACTTATGTAATATGTTAAATATTTGAAATATATACAGTAAAAGAGAGAGATGTTACGTATATGTAAGTAAATAATATTTTATTTTAATTATTTATTAGCATTAAATTATATAAACACATTAAATTTATTTTGACATAAACTGTTGTCAGTTGGGGTTCATTTCTTTTCAAAAGGAACAGGTGAAAACTTTGAAAATTTTGGCTTCCAATTATTTTTCTGACTTCGAAAAGTTCAAGCTGAAAATTTAATGCAATAATTTGTTGATAAAGAAATAGATAGACCCCCTCATACTAATTCAATTTTGGATGAAACAGGGCATACTCTGTCTTCTGACACAAATGAATTTTGGGATAATGTAGTAGCCGGCTGAACTTCTCAAGGCGATCAACCCATCGTAATAAAAAACAGAATTGATGGGAAGCGATGCAGTGAAATTTAAAGATCAGTTACCTAAAGAGCTTAAACCTGAATATGATCGACACCTTTTAGAATGTTTCACTTAGGATGATCCTGCAATGTGCACTGAAGAACTTAAGCATGAGTTCAAGAAAAGAATTGCTCCAAAACCAAAAAAACTGTGAATTATTATACATTATCATGATTCAAAGTTTCTTACACTTTATAAATGCTTTTGCAGCTCATTCTCAATTAGAGAGTATAACTGTAAAGCATGAAAACAAAAAACAATTCACTTATATTGTTCTACCTAACTTTTTTAATTTGTTAAATAATTTCACTGCTTAGTATTCATTCTAATATTCATATGCAGCTTCAAAATGTTCCTGAGAATCAATAAAGTAAACTGTTTGTGCTCCATTCATTTTTTTTTTTTGGTTTAATATAAGGCGTAATTATGAACTAGAGCATCATTCTCTAGCTTTTATAAAATCCTCTGAATCCTCTAATAAAAAAAAAGAAGAAAGAGATACACTCATAAAAGAAATAAAGTAAGTAATATTATTAATCATTTAAATTTTCTTACTCATATAATGATTGTGCCAGGAAATCCTAAAAACTCAACTCGGAGAAAGCAAGATGAAATCTAGTCAATCTAAGAGCAGAACCATTGGGAAATTTCCCTTTTATTAATTACTTTTCAAAGGTTACAATTATTTTTCCTGCTCATTCGACGCTCGTCCCCTGCTCCGTCGCCCTCTCTCTGTCGGAGATAGTGTCGCGTATCCATGGCTTCGTTGGTTCCCTTTGTGGCTTACCTACTCCGGTCGTCCTCAACGAATCTGCCTCTCTTACTTCTGCCGTGTTTTTCTTCGTGTTCATCTGTTCCTGAAAGTAATTAATTTTTATATTTCAATTGAAATAAGACCACCCAACGACGTCATTAAAAAGACATCTGACTCATCGTCACACAGCTGCAATTTAAATCTTGTTTTATCCACTATCCGGTCTTCTTAATCATAATAGGAGAGTGTAGATGTGGCAGTATATCAGAAATTACTCCTCCAATGTAGAAAAGTTCCATAGTGACTTAAAATGGATGTTTATCCCAAAATTTTGATTTTTTTAAAAATTTTGATCTTGTTTGATCAATTTAAATCTTGTTTTATCCACTATCCGGTCTTCTTAATCATAATAGGAGAGTGTAGATGTGGCAGTATATCAGAAATTACTCCTCCAATGTAGAAAAGTTCCATAGTGACTTAAAATGGATGTTTATCCCAAAATTTTGATTTTTTTAAAAATTTTGATTGGTCCTTGGACTCTTTCCTCAATACTCTTTGGAATTATGTAATCATTACAAGTAATTATTCCTGGGTAAAAATGTGTGATATCAGTTGAGGGTTTTTCTTCTCCAGCAGCACCTCGACGTATCCGTCAATATAATCTTTCAGGCCATCGATATTATTAACCCACAGCCATGTTGTAATTGTGATTCTGCTTCTGGCTGCAATTTGACATCATCAAATAAGGCAAAACGCTTACCAATCGCTTGCCTTAAATAAAATGGTAAGAGCTGTTTGTAAGAGTTGACAACAACTCATTTGTTCATATAATGAGCAAATAAACAATTTTAAATAAAATTTCAACATTCTAAATCATAGAAATTGAATTTTATGGACTTTATTTTTAGCAAATTGATTTATAAGTAAATCTATATCTAATTTTTGTAAACTATTACTTTCAACAGAAATATTTTCAAAATTTGCCAATCTCTCTTGATCCATAGTAAGTCTCAGAAAATTATTCATTGTTTTTAGCTTTGGAAATGGTCTCTAGACATATTAATAACATATATATAAAGAATCTGGAAATATTAATAAAATATATAAAACAATATAAATGTTGGAAAAATAAAGAGTCAAATAATTGAAAACAATATAGCTTAGAGTTTCAGCTAAAAAGATATTTTCTCCAATAATTTGCAAAAAAAAAAAAAAAATCATGCATAAGTTCTATACTTTTATATCGCTTTGGTTTTTGTAGTAAATTGAGCAGATCTTGTTCAGAACATTTTTTAAAATCAGAAATATTCAACAAAAAAAATTTAACTTCTGAATGAAAGGATAGATTTTATATTTTAACAAAGATGATGGCGGAACATCAAACGTTGGGTCGTTACGGAATATTGGGTCGTTACAAATAAATTAAATATTTAAGACGAGACAGGACGATCTGAAAAATGAAGCGTATTCTCTTCATGTTGTTTCAGGATTACGAACAAAGACGCTGGTTCATTCACTAATGCAGAATACTCCAAGAAATTGTTTTCTTGTTTTCTTATTTTTCAAAGCCATACAACACCATCTGCGAGACAGAAGTTGGGCCATTAAAAACCCTTTTTTGCTTCTAAAACCCGACGATAGACGCAGAGTTTAAATGAGCAGTTGAAGACCAAAAAGGAAACACGGAAAGACAAACAAAAAAAATCCACTTGAAACGCGTTCGACTCTTTTCAATTCTAATCTCTAAGTAATACCCACGCGCCGTCATCGGGTAAACGCACCTGGGACGTCTCAGAGTTTTCTTTTCTCCACTCGGGTTTCCTTTTCGTTGCTGTTGCTTTCGATTGCAGTTGAATTGCAGCTGATGAGAGTCAGAGAAAATGAGAAGAGAGTCACTCTTCATTTTCTCCGAAAAGGAAAGCTGTGGGACGGAAACAAAAGCTTGTTTTTAAAAGAAGCGGCACATTCCATTGTTGAAACAGATATCTTTTTCTTTTCTCTTGTATGGTTTATTTTCAAAGATGAGTTGTTTTAAAATTTTGATGAAAATATACGAAATGATGGTAGTTCCACTTAGTAATCAATAGTGGTACGTGGGGAATATGCAGATAAAACAGAAGTAACCATAAACAAGCATGATTTTTAATTTTCTAAAAATGGAGTGTTATTCGAGTCTGTATAATACGAAACGAAGATGTGTGTGTGTGTGTGTGTGTGTGTGTGTGTGTGTGTGTGTGTGTGTGTGTGTGTGTGTGTGTGTGTGTGTGTGTGTGTGTGTGTGTGTGTGTGTGTGTGTGTGTGTGTGTGTGTGTGTGTGTGTGTGTGTGTGTGTGTGTGTGTGTGTGTGTGTGTGTGTGCTTGTGTGCTTTCATTTAAATTTTATCAAATATTTTTAAACTCTTAAGATTATATTCAGGAATATTTCACTAGACATTATGTTATTCGCTGTAAACTTACATTGTCACTGAACTAAGTATATAGATAAAATAATAAAAATTTAAAGTACATACATTAATTTAAAATATATTCATTAAATAATATTTTACTCTCTTTATGTAAGTTATGCCATATGTTTTGCAGTGCATACAGTACACTTCCAAATATCCAGTTCGTAACTATCCGGTTTTCAAAAACTGAAAACTGTAAGTTTTGTGGGGTTACCTTTATCTTTACCTTTACCTTATGAAGGGTTACTTTTTACTTACCTATCTTAAGGATACCTTTTCATATTTATGTATCATTTATCAGTGAAAAATAAAATCAGTTTGAGCCAATTTTCTTAAGAATTAGACCTACGATTTACTTTAATGTTTTGTTTATGTTTCCTGCATTTAAGTTGGGCATTGCAGAATTTATGTTAAAATATAAACAGTTATATCCTTGAAATTACTTTTCCTCTAATAAATTTTTGAAACTATAGTGCAGTATAGTGCAGTACATAAACATATATAAAGTACCAGTACAGATGCATCTATTTTAACTCGACACGTTACCGGCAATTACTTCTTTGATTCACCGAGCCGCGGCCACGTTCACATTCTATCTGGCTTGAGATAAACAGCTTTAGTACTCAATAAGAAGCGAGAAAATATATATTATAGCAGTGAGTTTTGGTATAAAAACTTTGCCTCCTGGTATCGGTGGGCTAAGAAATGAGTTCATAGAACTCCGGCCTATCCAGGTTTTTTTATTGTTATTTATTTATTCATTTATTGATTTATTTTTGTTATCCGACTTGCCCTTCCGCCACATTAGGCCAGATACTCGGGAGTGTACTATATTAAAATTTCCTCACTTATTGAATTTTAACGTTTTTGAATGAGTTGAAAGAACAATATATGCAAAACTGAAAGAAAAAAAAACATGTTCTATGCATTTCCATTCTTTTTATTTCGAGCTAATGATTAGTTTCTATACACTTTAATTTGGCTTGCCTTGTCTCATCTTCATAAAGGTGGAGTTTTAAAATCGATTCTTTTCTCATTTCTTGATCGGCTAAAGTTTTAAAATTCTATATAGTTTCTGCTGTAATTTCTATGAAACTTTCTTACGTTAATAGTTTTAAGTACTTAATTAAACGTCGTTTTATATAATCGGTGATTTACATAAGTAATTTTTGATACCATGAGTAGGGCATCACCTGAAAATGGTTTTGGGAAAAAAATGTTTTCAATAATCAATGATATTCATAATAATCTATACTACTATTATAAATGTGAAAGTTTGCATGGATTTGTTTGTTTGTTTGAATGAGGGGGATTTAGGGATTTTTAGCTACAAAGGCTGCCATCCCAGCATTCAACAATATCTCCAATTAATGAATGTCAAAAAATTTCAAGGGTTGAAGGAAAATATGGAGAGACAGTTTATCTGCAAATGCTTTGCTCGGGAGTTGTTTGAAATTACAGGTTGAAAGAGAATTGAGGCCCAACTTCGACCAGAGGCAACGTCTCATGCTCGAGTATTTTCGGCAGTGCAGTAAGATATGATCCAAATTATTCAAAGATTGGCATGTTTCGCAATTTGGTTGATTCGACAGGTTAAAACGATGTAGAAGGCCAGGTGTGATGAGTGCTTTGGTAGAAATTCTAGCGCAAATGATGCCTTCTCTTCTATTTCTTGTTCCATTTAGCAATATTTTTTAAGTCTAGGATTTCTCCAAGAATTTCATAATATTTGCTCTGTCTATAGCTGTCTGTTTTCTTTTTGAGATTTGTTTGATGCGTGAGGTGATGTCTTCCGATGCTATCCATTCAATGCATGGGCTGATTTCTATTACTGATTTTGCGATCAAGTTCGTTTTTTCATTCCATAATACTGTCGAATGCCCTGGGACCCATAGAAAGGTAATATGTTGGTTAATCTGAGATTTTTCCACAATTTTATGAATAATGGATGGGGATTTATATGAAAATTTTTGAAGTGCTGTTAGAACTGAAAGACTATCTGTAAGAAGAAGTAAATGTTTCTCAGGAACGGAAAGATACTCCAGAACCTGGCAAATTGCAAGAGCTTCAGCTGTAAAAATTGAATTGATGTTGTGAGTTCGAAACGCAAATTGAGACACATCCGAAATGCTGGCGGTTTGATTGGATGGGTAGATGTTGGTTAGTCAATCTCGCCAGAATGGTTGAACGGAATTGAATGAAATTTAGCGCAGAGATATAGTCTGGAGTAGAACATAGGCTACTATTTATTCCGGTTAATTGAGTGGTTATTTTTTATTAATTAAAAACTAACTTTCCCGCCAAGAATCTGAGGCCAAATCCAAAATGAGTAAAGGCTTAATATATTTTCAACCGATTATTTCAAAGGGTTCTGTTTATTTTCTTGGTGTTTGATGCATTTAAAATTAAACATTGTTAATTAATCTATCTTTAGGATTCATTCTGAAGTACTTTTAACTTAAAATAAAACATGAATAAAGGAAATTGAAAATTTCTAATCTGCATTGCGTTACCCCAACTGGCGTAGAAAATTCATGCATTTACGTTACCCCACTGGCATTGAAAATTCACGCATGCGCAGTGTGTTCTGATTGCTGACAACTGTGTTTTCATTTTAATTAAAAGTTTTAAAATTATGTGCATTATACTGTTGTAGCTATCTGAATCTCGATCGATAAATAAAATAGACTTGACTTGGTTTTAAAGAAATACGGACTCGCTGCTTTGTTTTATTTCAGGTTACAATGTAAATCAATTGTTTTTAGGTTATTGTGTGTTTTTGTAACTAAAATTGTATTTATGTTAATTATATATTTTTCGCATATGCTTATAGTTTTAAGTGCGTCGGTTTTTAGTTTTAATTCTTTTGATTTGTTATTATTCGATAGTTTTTCGAAATGCCCAGAAAACGCAAATCTAATCTTTCGAAGAGGAGTGAAAAAGCTCAGGCTATGAAAGTAGCTATAAGACCTGTTTGCAATTTTAGTGAGCACTTGAGGACTTCAAACCCCCTCCAGCTGTGGGATAAATACAAGGACGCTTTATCAAAAGATATTGTGCATAGGCTGGATAATAACCTAAGCCGTTTTGCTCGTAGGCGATTTTAGACAGACACTGCCGAGTGTTGATCAGACCGTCAGTTCTCATACATACACATTAAAATTTCCAAGCGAACGAAGTCGCGGGTAAAAGCTAGTGAATTATATATTAAAGATCAAAAGTTCAGTTTAGTTTAGTTATATCAACATTTCATTTTAAAACAACACTAGGGCTATTTTGGAACAGACCCCATAATTTTGAACGCGGTCAGATGACGAGGACGGCACCTGAGCTGACAACCTCCTCACCAAGCTTCCACATCACACCAGTGGGATCAAAGATCAAAAAATAGTAAGATAAGAAATTTCTGCTTTTTCTTACGCTCGTAAAATGCTTTATTAGATCTTAATTTTTTTTTTTAATTTATTTCTGAACAACCGTCTTTTGGCAATCAATAAATTCGCCAGGAGTGCTGTTTGTAATCAATTTCAATTGAATTTCTTTTGCATTACTCTTTCATAGATAAAATATTTCTGTGCAGCGAATTGTGACAGACTCTATAACTATGTTATTTTAATAGTACTTTAATTCTGTTTATTGTCTATCACAATGGTAGCAATGAATAACAAATAATCACAAATCATAGTGCAATTAAATCTTAATTTTTTAAATTGCACACTGCCATTTCCGCTAATGGAATTTCATTTTCTGATTCCTCATGTAATATCTTATGATGTCTATCTCATGTATATAATCAGAATAATCTGTCGTCTTCCTTAACTTTCACCAATGTCCCACGGGGTGCACCGGTAATTGAAAATGAGAAACTTCCAGCATGATAGTTGGTTCTCGTCACCTTTGTGGGTGTACGAAAGAGTGGGGCTGGTTACCTCCCATCGATGATGGGACGTACTTCCTTAAGGAAGGGTTGTGCCTTGGCCGAAGATGGCTGGCTCTTAGGACTCAATCGCAGTTTCCATCAATGTTGCTGTCGCAACGGTTACCGCGTAGAAACTTCAAAATGTCGCTAACTTTTAAATAATTAAAATCCTAATTAAAATTTCAAAAAATTCGCTCCGAGGCGAGCATTTTTAGTCTCCAAAATATATATTTGACAAAATTGGTAACTATATATTAGACAATCTGATCTAATATATAGTTACTTTATTCTTAGTAAATCTTAGTAAAAATCATTTTTTTTACAATTGTTTTTCACATTATTTCTGGTTAATTCGAGTTCAGTAGCTTCTAGTGTATAAATTTATTCTAATTCAAAACAGCCTGCCATTCTTTTTACAAATATAATAGCTAAATCATTTCAATTCACCTTATCTCAGTTTGCTAAACCTAGAACACCATCGGCACTTCACTAGGGAAATATCACTTATGTAACATATTCATTGTTGCCAATTCTTCATGGCTAAATTAATATTCAAGGTGTCGATTATCTGCACATGTTATGTAATCAGATTGACACGAAGGGCTCGAAACGTGAATTTAATAACTTTGTTTAGGATTGAATTTGCATAAATTAGCTTCGGCTTTGAATGAAAAGGGATTAACCTTCAGTTAGCAAAGCATTTCATTTCATCAACCAGAGGGTCATTTAAAATTCAGTACGGACGATAGTTGTGGTGAAGTTGGGATGTTGAAAGATTTGATGAACGATTTTTAGAAGGATTATCGTTGAATTTCTCTAAGGAATTTTGGCAATACGAAGACGTTGCTCGCAATAGCTGATAAAAGAGACGAAACGGCTTCTATAATCTTTAGATTGCAAAATATGTAATTTTCGATTAGAATTCTTATTAAAAGTTGAGAGTGTTAAGAGTCTTTGACACTTCATATAATATGTTGAAATGTATTTTTATTTGTTACTTATGATTAAATTCAAAGTCGTCCGAAGGACAGAGAAATGTAAGATTTTGGTAAGCGGGTCTGGTGCACGTGAAATCAGTCGGGCCAAACGTCCTCCCACTGGTGTGATCTGGAAGTTTGAAAAAGGGGGGATGCTAGCTCAGGTGTCATCCCCTTCATCTGACCTCGATTCAAGATTTCGATGTCCGTCCCAAAATAGCCCTAATTTTGCTTTGAAAAGGGACGTTAATATAACTAAACTCTGTACTTTCTGTGAACACGTATTTCGGACGCTTTATTTCCCACCGATTGTAACCAAATTTTGCCACTGAGCAACTGTCATAATCACATGCTGTCATAATCAAAATTATCATGCCGAATTCTATTGATTGAAATCGTTTTGTTTATAATGCATGCGTATCGACAGATGCTCAACCCTCAGACACATTTGGTTCAAAATTCGATAAGCATCTATATTTCAGATGATCTACCAAACCAGCGTTTTATGTTCTGAAGTTCACTCGCATTTAATTTGAACAGCCAGACTTCCTTCGGATGGATTTCGTTCGCCATGAGATAGAAATCTGCCATTTGGGCAGACTTCAAGGCAGCATGTAGCAGACTTCTTAAGGCCAGATAAAGGTGTTTTTGAGTAATCTTGCTCTCACACAGAAAGATATTGTTGCAGATTGTGCACAGATGGCGCTACCGTCTCTTGTTTACGCCACCCCCGAGGACGAGGACTTGCGTGGCAGGCACGGAACCCAACGGATGGAATTCAGAAGGAGTGCCATGAGCGTTCAGCGTTGTAAATAGTTTAGTTAGTATCTATATATCCACGCTATCGTTAATAAATACCTAAAAAAGCACCGGTTTTGAAATTCACTCAGCACCTCCACTGAGGACAAATTCAATAGATATAATGTTAAAAATTGGAGATCCAAAATATGGAGATTCGTCAACATCTTGAGTTCCAATTTTTTGATCATTATAATACTTTCTATGTACTTAGTACACGAGAGTGGTTTATAAATATTGATAGTATCGTATATCAGTGCTTTAACAAATATAGTAGCACCTTTGATGGAGTATTATTTTTTCATTGCTTCATGATAGTTTTAAAAATAGGATATAAACATATTCATGTTTTGTTCCGATGGCGCCTTATAAGGGAAGGGGCTACTACGGCATTAAACTACATTTGTGTTTCTGTACTTCCTACGAATCTCAAAAGCAGATTACCTCCAAAATTTAGTCAAACATTTCCAAAACATGGCGAGTCAAAAATGGTCGCCATTTCACTCGGGCTTACGGACAGGAAACGATTTTAATATTTAAAACTCTCTAGAAAGCTGGGTTGATAGCAAAGCCATTCCTTTTTCTTCGACTGGTAGAGCGACACATCTTGAGTCATTCGGTCTGTTGTTTCAATCTTTTGTTTTTACTTCCTCCTATACGAAATATGCAAAAAGAAAGCATTATAATTCGAACTTTAGATTTGACCGATCTTCACGTATCAGACTTTCCCGAATCTGAAAAACGCATTTCTGGAATGATGCTTGTCGTCTGCGAACGAGACAACTCAGAAACGCCTCGAGTCGAACGGGTGACATTCGACATCTTACAGAACAACGTTGTACATTTATATCAAATTTTAAACAAACTCCACACAGAGGAAGTTTGTCTGTCCAAATGTAAGTTAACGCAGTAACTATAAAACGAAGATAGCTAGATGGATAAAAGTCGATACAGATTTAACATTTAAAGTGTAGATTTGTATCCAAGTTTGAACCAAATCCATCAAGGGGTTGATCGTCTGTCGGTCGGCCCTTTCAAAAGCATGTGAACAGAATAGTTGAAAAACACAGCGACTCAAACACATGAAATTTCTTATTTTATCTTGTGATTTCAAATTCAGTTCTGTGTTAAATTTTGGTAATAGTCCGTTGGAATAATGACGTACAAATGGCACATTCGGTTATCTAGCGTTTGTGTACTAACCACATCCCAACGATGAATCGCCGACCACTTTCTATCACGCTTTTTCGTAACTATTGTTCGCCAATGACAATGCGGTTAATAATATACACTTATCAGAGTATACGAGAAAATGTATCCCGCTGGTTTTGATATTCATTGCAGCAAGGAAAGTTTATCAAAGCGTCGTTTTTAAGTTTGAGACCCAACCTCTTGCAAGGAAAGTAATAATAACTGCACAGCACCAGTCAGCATACGAATTTAAAAACACGAACAATACTTGATTTTAATTCAAATAATTGTCACTGCATTCTTTGTAGTGCGGTGCTCTATTACTCCAATCGGCTATGGGGATAGTGATGAACGGATGAGGCAGAAGTCACTAGCATATTTACTTTCAGTCAATGACTCTTGTGCATAACTTGATACTCGGAGTTCTCTCTAGAAAATACCCTGACCATTCACATTTGTTGCATTCTATTAGTAGCGTAAATCTGTCCTTTTCCAATTTTGACAAGAAATTCTAAAAGAATCATATGACTTTTTTAAAAGATTCCAGCTCTAAAGAATGATGAAATAAAATGAAGTAAAAATTCATTTTGAGATTGGTAATTTTTTTTAGAAAAATAAAAGCAGTTTAAATTTCAACTATGAAAAATATTGCTGCAAATTTGACAATATCTTTAAAAACTTATCAGTGGAAATTGATATTAGAGTCAGGGTGCTGTTACATTATAGTTTAAATTAATATTACTACGGGATAAAAGAAGAAAAAAATCCGTACTATTTCAGGAAGATACAAACGAAAAACAACACCGTACCATATTTTAATTAAAATTTCAAAACAAAAAATCCTTCGAAAGGCCCTTTTCACATTCTCCAAAATGTATCTACACAAACTTTGTAAGTTCAACAGTCTGTCATGCAGAGGCATATTTGCTTTTATTAATAGTAAAGACAGCCTTTGAATCGATTGTTTTATGCCAATTTTCTAAAACTACCGATCTATCGGAATCATGATTATGAATAATAGTTGACGATAAAGTAAATCGATATTCACAATTCATTTGCGTTTTCGACTTCGTTTTGGTTATCGGTGAGTGTTCATTTTTTGTTGCTCTTCATTCTTCTTCGCCTTCATATATAATTTTTGTTGATATTTCTATAAATATCAACAAAATTACACTTGTTTTAAATGCAATGTTATAAATTGTAACATGCGGACAATGCTTTGGCATTAACAAACTTTATTAAAAGGATTTTAATACAATTATTTTCTAACTATTTTTATTCAAAAGAAGAAAAATATTTTTATTATATAAATTGAAACTTATTTTTATTTGGAGTCGTTCTGATCAGTCAATGGGTTAAGAGATACTATTTATAACTTATAATAGCTATAAATAAATAATGATAACACGATACATCGAAAAATATCGGCATGCGTTGGGCGATATATCGCAATGATAAAGTTCCATGATCGCCCAGCCCTAGTTGTGGGGCAAAGTTATTCATGTTTCTCAATGAAGAGATAGTGGGTTGTTTGTGAAGATAGTTATTTCTCGAAATATCAGGAATGCTATTATACACAATGAATGGTACAGCAGATAGACACATTTTATTCAAGAAAACAATACTGGCTTATATCAATCTTTATTTTTTAATTCTGAAATACAACATTTATATTTACAATCACTTTGACAACTAAATTTAATTCAAACCACAGGGCAAAGCTCATAGTTGGATAGTTTTGTGTGATGAGCGTTAAGTAAATATTGGCCAAAAAAAAAAAAAAATCAGAATAGAAAGGATATCTGATATGAATACATGAATTTTTTAAATCCATAAACACTTTTTTTCCCGCACATCTGTACATTCCGCTATAGTGCTACAGAAGTAAACCACTTGTTATTCTGGGAATCACATTAAAAAAATAATAAAACTAATAACACCACAAATATTAGAACTTTTTAAGGACGGGAAAACAAGTAGGTGCTTCTTAAACTGGGGATTCAGATCCCCTCCCCCAGCATTGTTAGGATTGGAAGTAGACTGAGTATTGTGGTGGATTTACAATCTCCATAATCGTAACATCTAAATTTTGATTTCAACATTTCTTTTTTTAAAAATGTATCAAATAATTCTCTCCATGTAAATATATAGTTAGGATATTTGCTTTACTCAGAAGTTTAAGAAGCCATGCAAATTATTTTCTAAAAAATGTTGAATAACTGAAAATTTTATCTGAATAGGATTTTATTAAAAAGAAACAGTTGAATTCTGCCCTTCAAAACATTTTCATTTATTTGCTGCAACAAAATAATTGATGACCAAGAATTACCTCTCCAGCAATAAGGGTTTAAACTTTACTGAAAAAATTGTCCTTTGCTTGATAGTTTATCTCCTGTCAAAAATTGTTTAGTAAATATTGATAGTTGATTAAGTAAAACATTTCGCTTCATGTTTTATGGTGCAAAAACTGTATTTTGCTCATGCTGCAACAGTGAAAAAATAAATGAATTACTTCAAATTTTGCAATATGCTGAAAAGTAATGTAACCTCTTTTAGCAGAAAATGCAATATTCCAATACTCATAAATTTCTTATAATCAGTACTAAACACAATGCTTTCAATAGACAAAATCAACAGTTCTAAAACATTGACCAAATTAACAAGGTATGTGCCGATTACATGTAATACTACATATATAAATTTTTGAAAAGTAAACCATAAATTATGACATGGTATAATTACATCAAATTAAATCTATATTTAATTTAAATAAATATCAAATTTTAATTTATGTTTCTTTTAAAAACAATCTCGCAATGTTTCAATTAAAATAATTTTTACTTTTTGAGTTTAATAGATCATGCAATCTTAAACTATGCTAATTGATAGAAACAAAAACAGCAAAAACATTCAATTCCAAACCACGTTAAATTGAAAAGTATGTGGAGAACAGCAATATTCTTGTCTGCAAGACACCTTCAAAGGAATCAAGACATAAATATGCGATCAAATCACCAAAGTAAGTCACTGCCACCAAACATCATTTTTTCCAACAATAATGAAATTTTGTAACTATGGCGTTACAAATTTATAAATATTAACTCATTCGTAACCAAATATTATTTTTTACAAGTTTAAAATGTTATTTACTTGTTTAAAAGCATTGTTTTTGTTTAACTAATCAAAAAAATTGCTATAAGCTGCTGATAGTATTTCAAGGTTGGGTTGGGGGGGGGATTACTTTTCCTTTCAAAATTTTGCATGCAGATGAGCAAAATACTTGTTGATTGCTAAAAATAATCTTATTTCACATTTAATAATTATAAAATTTAACACACTTTTTTCCTCATTAATTCGGAAGCATATGTAGCAACTGTAATCTTAGATTGTTACACCAAGGAATCCAAATCAACTTCATGTCAAAAAGAGAATGTACATGATGCATTTGTAAACACTCAAAAGCTGCTACCTTGGGGAAAGAAAAAAAAAGTCACATTTTAATCAAAAATTTTCTTTTCACAACAGCTGCTGCCGAGCTATAGTATGCTAAAGTAACTTTTAAAAATTCTGAATTTTTTTCACTGATTTCTTTTTTATAGAATCCATTATCAATTGTGTTCCAGAAAGTGGTAAGTATTTATCTCTTTTAAGATTGTTATTAATAAATATGGAAAATGCATCTGAATGCTAGGGGTAAAAGGAATGGGAAAAGAATACTATCTACTATTTCATTGAATGAATATAATAAACTTTACCACCTTGAGTCTTTGCCTTTTCACAGGATGTTCTACTTTTGTTTACATCTTCACAATGTTTTGAGGATTAAACATTCAATTGGAAAATGACACACAGCATTTAGAAAGTTTGAAACAGCATTTTAAATATTTAAAATCATTCATAAATATAGCAAATTTATTAGTATGGACAGACTAAGAATTTTTTTTTTTTTTCTTTTGAAAACAACAAACTCAAATTTAAAATGAATGAAAAAATAAAATGGTGCAACAACTAACAAAAATTTACCCCAAAATCAAATAACATATTGATATAAATGTGTGCAATACTGAATTATAACAGGACTAAACACATGAAATAGCTTGCAAAATACAATGAAAATTGCAAGTCATCACTACCAACAAGTTCTCAGTTCTTTTTCCCTCTAATTAAAATATATATATAACAACACTATTTAAAAATAAATCAAATTATCAAACAATAAAATACTTAATGACTAGAAAATTAATTAATATACAATATAGATTTTTACAGGAAGAAATTCCTATTGATGAAAATACATAAAATATATATCAATTTTCTAATGATGAAATATTAGTGATACGTTCATTTTCAAGAGTATATCTTTCTATCAAAGAGGAAATTTCTTTTTTTTACCCAAAATAATTTATAGTAGCAAACAAATCACTGGATAGAAACCAATTTGTTGACAACAATGCCTTTAACTGGAATTCTTTTGAATAATTTCGAAGAACATAGTTATTCAATAATAAATATTATTAAAAATTGGAACCATTCCATTATATATTACCTTTCAGTAAAATATTCAGGAAATGAACTCTCACGTTTCTTAAAACAAAAACTTTTCTATAGTAAGAGAGTCAGTAACTTACGAATGGGAAATTTCTATAAAACAGTGCAATTTCATAATTTTTTTATACTCTTAGAATAGACGATGCTGTTCATAATCTATTAATTTAATATACATTCATTTTAAACTTCAATGTTGGCATTACATTCAATTGCTTATTCATCTAACCTCTTTCTAACTTTTCATCTTCATCCAAACTTTATTTGTATTGAAAACACAGATTATGAACAATTGACTCTTGAATAAGTACTGACTCTTTCCCCTTAATGTTAGTTTAAGCAATGAATAATATTTAGCATTTCTAAGGGGAGATAGAATAAACTTAACATTGTTTTTGGAAAAAAGAAAATAAACATTTTATGCAAACTAATTCATAAAGATAAAAATAAAATAAAAATATTTCAGAATGAAATAAGCAGAACTTCAAATATTAGTTCAGGGCAGAAAAATACAGGTGCAAAATCTCAGGACAGTTGATCTCCTGGTAAATATTTCACTTTGATTGATGTGCTTCTCATGTATGTCCAGAATGATTTATTACCTGAAGAGGTGTGTGTTTTTTTCGCCCTAGATGCTTTTGGCAAAAACATAAATCCATAATTTGAAGTTTATAAAAAACATTCTGATTATTGTTAAAAATATTTCATTCCAGATGTCGAAACACATTTAAATTAAACACGATATTGCCACACAAAATCTTCCTCCATCACAACTTATAAAATTCGATAAGGAAAAAAAAAAAACTAACTAACAAGCATAAAATAGGAAATTTTTAGCATGGCACATTCAATTAATTTGTCATTCTATATAAATTTTATGAGGGAAAAAACTTAAAAACCAAAGAAAAAAAAAAGAATGATTTTTTTTTTCTTAATTAAAAAAAAAAAAAAATTATCATGACAGAACAAGAGATAATTAATCTTTCAAAATAACTTTATTAGAATTTGAAATACTCTAACTTTAATATACAATAAAATTTTAAATACAATAAATTTTTAAACAATGGTTTGGAATGCATATCATGAACAAAATAAAATCCCTAAGTATATTTCATTTTAATGTAAAAATCACAACTGAGAAAAATATGCATATAATACAATTTTTAGCAAGTATTGTTCGACTTAACTGAGAACATCATAAAATGCCAAAGCATAGCCAGTAATTTTCAAAATAAAATTACAAAATATCATGTACAATCTTCATGCATACAATTCACACTCATACAAAAAAATTAAGCATAAAATATACAAAAACAGTGCTGTACATTAATATGCAAATTAATTCAGTTTTGTTTCAGGTTTTGTAAATTTATAATGCAAAAAGGGCACTATCACCATCATCTTTATCCATTTGTCGACGATTGTTCGCAGATTGTGGGTTTGTTCCTGGTACATTTGGAAGATTTGGTAATCTATCTCCAGATACAGCAGAATTTTTACCATTGGGAAATTTATTAGGATCTGAAAAAAAGAATACTCAATTTATAAATATGCAAGCAGCAAAGGAGATTTTCTGAGCTAAACCAGCACTCCCGATAAGAAGCTACTCCATGACTACACTGTGACAAACCTCATATAAGAAACCCATTTTCACTGAAGAAAAACATTCAACAAAGTTGTCACTCAAATCTGAAAAAAAAAATTCCTGTATTTTCCCTGTACAGATATATAATATAAAAGGAAATGTGCCGACAATACTAATGAGATAGTTATAATAAAACTCTATAGTTTTAATGAGTGGAAAATGCATGGTTCTTCCATAAATTTGGATTTAAACAAGATGCATTTTTTAAAACAGTAAATTTTTGGGACACAAGTTCAAATAGTTTTTTAATAGTATTCTTCACAAATATAAAGCACTCTGCTATAAAGCCTTTTTTTTTTTTTTAATTTTAGTTGTTTCACTAATAAATAAGTAACTTGTCACTATTTCAATATTAGTATGTTTTTCCTTCTTTGATTATGCTTCTTTTGACAATATTTTTCATTAACTGTTTAACAAAAATAAAAACATTTCAGAAATGAAAGACACCAGAGGTTCAGATTTCTTAATTTTTTTGATGAAATCGGTGAAGAATATTAGAAATAAATAGAAGATCATTTTAGTCAGAATCAATTTATCCTGACCAATATATATATATATAACTATTATTCGTGGCAGATCCAGGAAATGTTTTTTAATTGAAATTTAAGTATTACTTTATGTTGCTAAAAATTTTTAGAGTACTTTCCCAAACTCTGATATTTTCAACCCAGTGGAAAGAACGAAACTTCAATGAAAATTCAGAAAAACCAGTAATTTCCAGGAAATCAGCACATCCAGATGGACTATCTTTAAATATTCTATACACTACTTAAAATACATTGCTTTAAATTAATCTATTAAACTATTTGATTATGGAAAATATCTATTTTTTTCTGCCCTTTTAAATAGTTTGTTTACAGTCTTTTGTAATGAAGTAAATAGTTCTACAATTTTATCCTTTTTGATTTTGAATCACAGTTCATCTGAAATATTTTCCCCCTAATTCTTTTCATCATTTTGAAATTGTAAAATCTGTATTCATCCATATTGTTAATTTAAAATGGATTTTTTTTTTTTTTTTTTTTTTTTTTTTTATATACTACTTAAGTTTTCTCATGCATTATTCTCTATCCCAATACATTTTTCCAATTTCTAAAATCAAACTCTTCAAAATAAGTTCCTTCTCCAAGGTTTACAAATTCAATATTTTTATCTAAAAAAAATTCCTCTCCATTTCAACCTGGTCATGAAATATTGTCACCAGAATCTTAATTACCTGCCATAACTTTTGATAAGACTTTAAACCTTTTAAATATTTTCAGGAAAAAAAAATCAAACTCCTTAAATTTTGCTGAAATTACTCATTATTCAATCACATTATTCAAAATTATCACATGAATCTTGTTATTCAGAAATTGGTTAAATTCTATTAAAATGGAATCCCATTCTTTTCCTTGTAGTCATTCTCAATTCATTAGAACAAAAATAATGCCTTTCATCTTGCTGTTGCAGGAATGAACTTGTTTGGCTATTCTTCACAGATGTGAATAACTCATAACCCAGGCAAATATATAATTGATAAGAACTTATTCAAAATTCAGCAAATAAAAGTATATATAAAGTCCCGATATACACACTTCAAATAATTAATGATTTTTTTCCCTTGTTAGTAAGTTCTTTTTCCAGCAATTTATCTCATAAGAATTTTGTTGATATCAGCATATGAATATTTGTTTTAAAAAATCAATGTAAGAAATGCTATTTATATAGTTACTGGCACTTCAAGAACATTTTTCAAATAGCTACTGACCATATTTTTAGGAATTTTGCAGTCTGAAAGCATTTCTCAGAATAAATTTGAAATCATTTTGCAAAGGTTAAATGAATTGCATATATTTCTATTTCAATTTTACATTTGAAGATTATGAAGACACAATAAATAACATAACAATATTATCTCCAGATGCTGGGTCTCTAAAGATTCCTTGTGGTAATTCTGCTCCATCTCCCTCTTTACCCCAAACTATACAGAGTGTTTGACTTCCATAACAGCACTGCTAGAAATCATAAATTGGTTTTTTCATCTCTCCCCAAAAATAATATATATAAAATTTGACTATTTTTCAAGGTTTTAATGAAGAAAAAAAATCAGGAAAATTTTCAGAACAGAAAGTACAATAAAATAAAATTCAAGGAGTTTTCTTGGACCTTTTCCATTTTGTATGAACCCAGTTAAAATTTCAAGTCCAGGTTAGATAGCATGGACAATGCTTAACCAAGCACCACCCTCCCTAAACCTACACCCCACACTATTTCAAGGATGGCACCAAGGTTTGAAATAAATTTAGCAGGCATTTGGCTCACACACACAATAAACAATAAGTGAACTTGGTCTAGAACTTATGATCTTCAATCCCAATCTTCATGAAGTTTTTTGCAAAAGCCTCAATATTATTACTATTATACTCTTTGAATTAAAAACTCTTGTGACTTATCAGGGAAGAACATGGATTGAAAAAATTGGTTTTGAGAACAGATTTAGTACAGTTAATTTCAAGATTCTGAGACTAGCAATTTAGGACAATTATAGTCCTCAAAGGTAAGATATGCAGTATGATGAACATATTTTTAGAATTCTTTCTAAGACTTTGGCCTCTTTTTTTTTTCATCCCACCAGATGCATTTCCTTTCATTCTTTTTTTCTGCTTGTCATTTTAAATCCTACTATTATATTTTAATTCAAGACTTCAGTAATTATAATCAAATGGTTAGTTTGAGCTTTCAGAATCTGTGAAAAAGAAGCAGAAAACAAAGAAGTCTTGTAAGACCTAATTTTTGCAACACATCCAACAAAAAGGACCGGTCAAACTGTCAGCATGTCTATTAACACCTTTAAAAAGATTTCCCAAGATAACACCATTAAAAAGATTTCCCAAGAAACCTTGGAAAATCTTTTTAATGGTGTTTTTACATTAAAAAGATTTTGCTTCAAGAATTGCTTCATCAAATTTTGCTTCACTTCAAAAAAGAAAAAAAATATTTTTTGAAAAAACGAAACATTTAATGATAAATTTGATTGCTACACTATCAGAAAAAGCTTTTATGACTCTTATGTAGAGAGAAAAAAAACTTTTGATTAAATTGCCTTCTATTTAAAAGGAGAAAGGGCATTTAAATTTTTTTTGGTAAAAAATGAGTTAATAAATCTTTAAAAAAAATTATTATTTATTAAATCACAACTGTATAATTTGGCCATTTATCTGCAAATAAAAATTGTTCTAAATTATTTTCATGTAAATATTGATCATTTTCCACCAAATTTACAAATTATTTAATATTTATTAAGTTTCTTGATTTTGCTAATAATTTGGGTACATATTATAGTTAAACATAAACATCTCCTCCTTCGTCTTTCATCTCAACCCTATTTTGATAAAATGAATGCTCCCTAGAGTTTGTGGGAGAGAACAGAGGGTTTTTATATCTGAGAACATAGTGATAGCACACTGTAAGGGTATTCATTTAAAAATATATAAAAATGGTATTGCCAGTTAATTACAAAATAATAAATATAACTTTTAAATTTCCAGTATAGGTTATATACTATTAAATTATCTCCAGCATTCTGTGGCCCAACAGTACAATTGGTAAAGCATTCAATTAATAACTAGAAAATCAAGGTTTAATCTTAAAATGTTTTTCCCCCTTTAACAAATAAATAATTTGAAAATAGTTGTGTAATAGCTATGCATATATTATACAAAAATAAATGCTCTTCCATATAGTAAGTGAATTACAATTTTTTCAAAAGGTAAAATAATTATATCAACAATTTTAATGGGAGTGAATAATTTAAATATTATTATCCTAAAATTCATACTTAAAATTTTTGGATTTAAATAGTGAAAAATTATTTGTCCAAACTCTACGAAATTCCATTTATTGGAAAACTGAAAACAGCAGATGATAATGCATCGCTTATTCAGAAACTCCAAGTTAGCTATTCTTGGGTTTTGCAATCATTTGGGTATTTTTTTACTTAATTCAACAAATACAAATAACTAAAATATTCTGAAGTCAAAATGTCTATGAATATAGATACTGTTAGTGCATCAGAGGTGGAAGATGAAATCACTCTATCATCACCATACAATAAAAAGTCAAAGTTAAAATTAAAAGATGCAGTTATTTATAGTCAAAATTCATTTTAAATCAAGTTGAAAATAATTTGATTGCATGAGAATTCTCAGGTTAATTTCATTTATGGGAGTAAATTTATAAATGGAGAAAAGATTTCCAGAATTACTGAATAAAACCTTTTATAATATGAGCAATTATATTTAATATTTAATATATTTTTAAAGTTATATTTATAATTATTTTTCTGTTTAAAAATTGCTTTAATTATAAATCATGTGTTAAAAGAATAAACATTAATTTTTACATAAAAAATAAGCAAAATATTAATTAATTAAAAATGTTTAGAAATTATTCATTTAATTTTAAAAAAATAACTTTTTCATGTAGGATTGAATTATAGGCTCCCAGTTATGAAGAGAATGATCATCTGACCAGGTAATTTGTTGTTGAATGCCAAAGACAAGCTGCTGGTCAAACCAAAAGTTTGATGGTCATTTTGTCAGAATAGACAAGATGATCTACTTTAAGCTTTTAATGAATGAGCACTCTAAAGTTATAACACCATTATACTAAGACTCATGCTCAATTCCACTTTTCCAATTCATACCGCGTACTTATTAGATTGACAAAGTAGATTTAGTACCTTAATGAATCAGAAAACTTTTTATTTATTAAAATTTTCAGTCATTTTTTTATTCAGCAATTTAAGGTCAATTTCATTACACAGTATCTGAATATTTTAATCTTTAAAAATAAAAGAGAAAGAATATCCAAAAAAATTATCATAGCATTACACTGACAGAAAAATTTTCACATAAAGAAAAAATATTTTTGCTTCAAACCATTACAAGATTTCTAATTTAAATAATGGTGTTAATTAAAAACACAATAAATAGTAATTATGACTATTAAATGTAAATTATAAAGAGCATTATGTGCTTTCTGAAAATAATCATACTTTACAACAAATATTCTGGAATAGCTTCTTTTTCTTAAATAATACTCGTGCAGATTTAAATCCAATATATACACATATAACTTTGCAGATAAGTGGCCAAAATGAAAACACTTTTGGAATTTATTTCAGCAAAGGAGTCATAATTTGTACAAGGGGTCAAAAAGAGGAACATTTATATTCACAGAACACAAGAGCAAGGTGACAAGAAATTTAGCCCTTCAGTGATTTCACTATAAGTATCTGTGTGCATGTGTTTTGTCTTAGGAAAGGGAATCTTGGGTATTTTTGAATGAAATGTGTAGGAATTCGGAATTAATATCCCTTCATTTGTGAGTGGGATTTACAGACTTAGCAATTTTTAGAGATGTGTTTGATCCAATTCAATTAATAAAAAGAAACTGTATTTGTATCAGGAAATAAGAGAAAATTTTAGAATGAAGTAAAACTTGGGCTAATTTAAGATAAAAATTAGAAAATTAATTAGGATTTAAATTAAGAGATATCATTAAATACACACAAATAATTTTTTTTTTTTTTACTGAAACATTATATATTTTAAAAAAATGTATTTCAAAAATTAAAATTTTTTCTTCAGCATAGTTAAGAAATAATTTTTTTAAAAAAATCAACATTAATTGATGCATACCACAGTTGGCTTTTGTATCTGATCTTGCATCTCCAGCCTCCTAAAATGTAAGAATAATGTATTTATAAATAATTTCATGCAATTAAATACAAAATAAAATTCAAAGAATTATCTTGACCAAAATTTAAAACATGATCTGTTTTTCAATACATTTATTTTTATAATTCTCATTTCAGATTAACACAAAGACACAAGAGCCTTATATAATAAACAAGATAAATATTAAAATATTACAGGTGTAGGAAATCCTCTAATGAAGTAAATAACCATTAATTATAATTATAGTAATTGGATATTTAACCTATTATTATTGAAATTATAAATAGTTAAACAGAATTATTTTTATAATTATGGGTTTAATTACTGCTGTTGAAAACTCAATGTAATAAAATTATTATATGGAACCTAATTATAACAATGAAGTTCAAAACAAAAGCCAAACTATGCAGAAGTTTAATGAAATAAAACATTAAATTATAAATCAGCATTTAATAATTACAAAACTAATACATTATTTATGATGAAGTATGAATGCATACATATAATTAAAAAGCATCAGCAGATTAAAATGTTTCAAAAATAATTGATAAAAAAATTGTTAGATTAGGAAAGCATGTTAAAATATGTTTTGTTTTTAATAAATCACCTAGGATTCCTTTGAATTAGAAATATGATAATTTTATCTTACAATCAGAGATATTGTGGTTTTCCTAATTGTAATTTTAATAAAATTAATGATAACATCATAAGGTTTTAGGAAAAGTTAATATTCTTAAAAATAAATATAATATTGAAAAACGACAAACACAAGTATATTTTATCATTAATGATAGTAGAAAAGCTGCCAACCTCAACTTTTTAACTGACAGTTCATGCAATATTTTAATTTGATATTTAATTCAATCCTCACAGCTATTAAAAATCATGCAATAAAAGTTAATTTAATTTTAAATTCAAACCTTTATCAGAGAAAATGATCGTTTAAAATGACAACTTTAACATCATTTTCACTCAACCAACATAAAAGTGCAACATTTAAAGAACTTTTAATACTCAAAAACAACACATTCTGCATATAAATCTGAAAGATGCAGATTAATAACAATCTGATTTTATTGATGAAAACACAAGTTTGCTTTAACATTTGAATACAAAATTTATTTACCAGTGGTCTTCCTTTATTTGCTGTAAATGAAGCCAGGCCACCTTCAATTTGATCTAGGTTTGTATTGTCTTCATAACTGCTTCCTCTAAAACAATGATTAACATGTATTTCAGTAAAATATAGAAATGCAAAATCAAGGAGTTAAGAATTATGCCCTCCTCTTCTTCCTTAAATAATTAGAACAGCTAAATTTTCAATAAGCATGATGGGATTCAATTAATTCGAAATTGCTGATTTGAACTAAAATAAAAGTTTCAATTTATGAAAATATTTGAATTAAAAAAAGCTATAAGTAAATTAAAAGAAAATTTTTAATTAAAAATAGCCGTAAAGACTTATTTTAATATCAAACACTTTAATTAATAGTACTTGATCAATAAACAGTAAGGAATTTTAGAAATTAAAATAATTATAATTTGAACACTTGACAATTTTAAATCTAATAATTTGAACAAATATGTAAACATTTCAATAATCATTACCCAACACTTTGATAAAGGAACAAACTAAGAAAAAACAATGCAATTCACATTTAAAATATTTCATATTTTTTAAGGGGGGAAAAAAAATGTTTTGGTTGCATCATATAATAGTAATGTCCTTGAAAGATTTAAAATTCTTAAACTTTTATTTACTTACAAGCACTGAAGATATAAAACTATTAATGTAATTAATAAAAATGATCTACAAATACTTGCAAGTTTTTAAATTTTTTAGTTTTGATTCAAAATTTTAAAAAATAAATTCAAATCATAACCAAGATTATAAAATTGCATTATCCCAAAATTTAGCAGACTCGAGAAGCTCAAAACTCTATAATTCTCTAATTCTAAATAAGCATTCTTTCTTTCAATTAATAAGCAAGTTAAAAGATGATGCTTATGCTTCTTAAAATATACAAGCTAACTAAAAAAAATATGAAACAATCTTAAGGCAATCATACATTTTAAAAATATATATGGTCAATATTCACTTTTTAAAATTGTACCTGAAATTATCTGGATTGTCACATTTTTACAAGTTATCATTTGAATATATTTTATTTTATGATGGTGCTGCAAATTTAAACCTAACAAGACAAAAATTAAAAACTCTCAGGGGAAGGAGCCAGAAATTTTATATTTCAGACAGTAAAAAAAAAAAGTAATGTTTAATCATTCGGCATATCTCTAAAACTAAACAAAAAAAAATACACAGAATTAATTTATATAAATTTATTTCAACCTCTTGCTATGCTAAAATATTAAAGAATGGCAAAGCCTTAAAAATACCTAGTTCTACTGGCACCAAATGTTGTATTCCTTGAATGTGCAAACATGTCAAATTCATCAGCTACAGAAGAATTCTTAGAGACATTCTGGTTTTTTGGATCTGGACCAGGAAGATCTTGTAAATCTAAAATATAAAAGCAGAAGTCACACTTCATTATTTTCACATTTGATTTCTTAAAAAAAGAACCAAGTTTAGTCCTAGCTTCAAATCGAGTTTAGTTCCTTTCAAATTACCTTCGCAAATTGTGTATTAAAAAGAAATGAAAATCGCAAAGTTTACACTTTACAATGCAGATTTCATTTAATCGAAAAGGAGAACAATTCAAGCTACCTGTTAGCTTCACCATAAATTTGTCCAGGAGATTCTTCTAATTGTTGGAAAATAATAACAATGAAAATTGTTAGCATAATGCAAAAGCGTGATTTCAAGAGAAAAAGACAACATGCTTTATTCTCCCTCTATTCTCATAGTGAAATTTCAATTTTTCCCCAATACACTCACTGAAAGCAGCATGAAATTTCCAATAAGTTATGGTAACTCTCTATTACACTTCGTAAAAGTAATTAACTCCCCCCCACCCCCATTAACTAATTTAATATCCAAATTCAAATGCTAAATGCAGAAAAAGATAAGTCTGCGATAAATTAATATTCCTTTCTTTTCAGTAGCAGCGAAGGTCGAAAATAACAAAATGAACAAAATCATTGGTCCTTTAAGTAGAAAAGCAATAATTGCATTAGCACCTGCCTGCTCCACTAAGATATATAGATTAAATTGAAAGACTGTCACAAAGGTCATGAGGTAGGAACTATGATTGAATCCTAATGTCCATCCCCAAATATGGAACAAATCCTTCTGTCAAAGGCAGATACTGTCAATATCCCCACACTATCACTTTGCCTATTAGGGAAGGCAGAACCAGCTACCATATCAGAAGAATCTCACCTTCATATCTGAAGTGCCTCTCCATGAGATATTCCAAAGCATAAACAAGTTTCATCAAAAATATTTTATTATAACCAAAAGTACTGTAAAAAATGTTTTTATTACATTTATTAAGAGATGGGGCAAACTATATAAAGGAATGGATTTTTTATAGAAGAATTATCTTTCCAATGAAGAACAAATAACATATCTTCAGAACATATGATTTAATTAGAGGTGAGAAAAAAAATAATTACACAATTAAATATGGAATTAAAAGACTGGGATCATTAAAAGAGCTTTAAAGAAATTATTTTGTTAGGATGCCATAAAAGAATTCTAGGCATTGAAAATCAACACAGCAGACCATAACAAAATATGAATTTAAATTAGTAAAACAATATATATATATATATATATATATATATATATTGAAATCATATAAAAAAATTAACAAGTTTTCATTGTCTTTATTAATAAACAAGCTTGGTAACGTAATCTATCAAGAGAATTCATAGTTATAATAGAACATAAAAACAGGTCTATACTTAGAATTATTATTATTATCTTTTACATTACGTTGGTTATAAAATTAAATATTTATGTTGTTAATTTTAATAAAAACATGAAAAGTTAAATATTTCATTGTATTTTCATTTAAAAGAAACTATGTCACAAGAAAATTATCCCATATTATACCATTCCAGGGGTGTTTGTGGGACCCCAAAAAATCCCCTGAAACTTTTACGGATTTACTACCGACATTTTGGAGTTTCGAGAAGGGGGGGGGGAGAAATGAAAAATTACAATTATGAAGTATTGAATGACCTAATTATAAAAGTTCAATGAATTACTTTTTTTGCAAAATTAATAACCATTAATTTTGCAAAATTAAGACCTTTGAACCCAGGTCACGTGATCGCACATCTGGCCGAACGAAGTCTCTCCCTTTTCTTTCTGCCGCGCCTACTTGCCGAAAAGAATCCAGAAGAGAATGTCCGAGAACCGGGGGAATGAGTCATAACTCGCAATAAGGAAAGAACAAAAAAGAAGTTTTTTTTCCCCCTTTTCACGCATTATCACTGCCTTTGGAGAAAGAAAGGAAAAGTTTTCACCACACACACTGACCTTGCGTTTTCTGCTTTCAAAGCAAACAAAATTACCCAGATCAAAATAAATAATTCATTATTATTCCTACTTCCTTTTGAACGACGATCCCCGGAATTTCCGGGTGTCGAAGTTCAAAATCCCCGGAATTCCGGGGTTTCCCCGGAGCACAAACACCCCTGCCATTCTGTAGGAAAACTATCACAGGTGCAGATTTTAATACACTGTAATAATTTACAGAATCATACTTGTTTTATTAGCAATATACAATAAGCACTTTAATGTTTGATTAAGGTTTCGAGTAATTGGTTATGTCTCCTCTCTTCATTAGTGGGAATTTTTCAGTTCTCATTTCTTTGAGGTTAAAGTAGTACTTGATCAAAATTTTATAATTTTTTTCCTCCTATTTGTAACTGCAACCAACTAATTTATCAACTTTTACATCGCCCTATTCCTTTAATTTCAAGGTATCCTATTACTTATTTAGTACTAGCCGCCTTTGCGACCAGCCAGTTCGCCAATCTTAATGTTCGTTAAAATTTTAATAATTAAATATTTTATGCAATTCCAACTTTAATAGATTCTTCAGCAAAATATTTTAAAACTTCAAATTTTGATAATCATATAATTCACTCATAATATTATAAAGGCCTTCACTAATAACGTGATATGTATCTCTCTAATTTTCTGTTACCCCTCGTAGAATTTATGCTTTAAATTAAAGTGTAAATGATTAATCTGCAATTAATATAATAATATTTTTTACTGGAACAAAGCATTTTTTTTAATAATATGATTACTGATAATAGAGTCACTGCGCGTTTAAACTTTATGGGCACTAAAGAATACCTTTCTTAATTTATGTAATATCTCAAGAATTTGTCAACAAAATTTTCTCAGATTCATCATGAACAGATCGATTCATTAACAATGTTTAATTTTAAAAGAATCAAATACTAAGAAAATAAAATGAATCGTTTAAAATAATCGGTCGAAAACAGGTTTAAAAAAATTACTTAAAAAACGATGTACTTAAAACTATAAGCATATACATAAAATATATGTAACTAACATAAATACAATTTAATTAAAAAAGCATGCAACTAATTTAAAAATAATTTAAATCATTGAAAACAGGTTAAAAAAACTACTTAAAAAACGATGTACTTAAAACTATAAGCATATTCAAAAAATATATAACCAACATAAATACAATTTACTTACAAAAGCATGCAACTAACCCAAAAATAATTTAAATCGTCCATTGATAATGGTTGTCATGGCAACAATCGGAACAGAATGCGCATGCGTGAATTTTCTTCGCCAATTACGGTAACGCAAATGCGTGAATTTTTCTACGCCAGTTGGGGTAACGCTATGCAGATTATACATTTTTAATTTCCTTTATTCTGTGTTATTTTAATTCAAAAGTACTTCAGAATGAATCTGAAACATAGATTAATTAACAATGTTTAATTTTAAATGCATAAATCATTAAGAAAATAAACAGAATCGTTTGAAATAATCCGCCGAAAAACGTTAACCCTAGCCTCATTACTGTTGGGAGAAAAAAAATACTGAAGAATTACTCATTTGGCGGTGGGGAAAATGGAAGATTTTTTTGGCGGGAAAGTTAGTTTTTAATTAATAATTAAAATTTCAAAAAAAGGGACCCCAGGTGCACATTCCCGACCTCTAAGGTATACATGTACCAAATTTGATAGCTGTATGTCAAATGACCTTGCCTGTAGAGCGCCAACACACACACATTGAGCTTTATTATAAGTATAGATAAGGTGAGTGTGTGCGTGTTGATGCTGTGTGGGACTCAGCATCAATACACACAAACATGCATGCAAGAACCAGAGCTATCAAATTCAACACAGATATACTCTGAAGAATGGAAATTTGCATTTTAACAGGGTTGCCACTCAAAACAGGAAAAAATTTTCCCTATGTTTTCCCTGTAGGTATATTCAAGACACAAGAAAATTCTCAAATAGAACTCATTGTCCTAGATATACTGCAATATGAATTTAAAGAGTGGAAAAAGCAAGGAAAGGAAGCAACAATTTAACATTATATGAAATAATAACATATAATTTAAAATATTTTTTCAATTAAACTTTATGTATATAAGATACTATAAAATATTTTATTTTCTTTAAAAAGTCAGATACCTTTAAAAACAAGGCGGGGGTATTTGGCAACTGAATATTTAATATTTCATTGAATATTTGATAGTAATGAATAGTTTGAATAGTTATTTGTCAACCAATAACTTTTGTAAAAAAAATTGCTGGTTATGATTTGCTTAATTTAAATTACCATTAGTTTTAATAGTAAGAGAATAAAGGGTAAGTCGTAGCTTTAGGCACTAACTACCAGCTGTACAATTTCAATATTGTAATCTTCACAAAATAGCTAAGGTAAAGAATCACACACTTTTAAAAGATAGAAGGCTTGGGATTCATCTTCTTCTCAAGTGCTATTATGTATTACAAGTAGTCAAGGTTGCCTTTCCATTTTAGATGAGAATACATCTAATATCTAGATATATGATCCAAATATCTGATATAAGATGCTTTTACCATTTTCATAATGTTACGTTTTTTTTTTTTTTTTTTTTTTTTTAAATTTTATGATCATATGCAATTCTTCACATGTTACTTTGTCTTATTTGCCTTTCTTTAATTTTTTTTCTTTCAAAAATTAACAGCATGTCCTCTTCTGCTTTGTTAAGAGTCCAGCATTCACTTTCATTGGAGGTAATGTCTTATCAAAGTCTTATACATACACTTATTTTTGCTTTGATGCTGATTAATTTTTTTTATTTAATTTGGCTTCTAAGGCCATAGAAACATCTATTAGCCATGGATAACCTACCTTTTATTTCAATTTTTATGCCATTACAACTTGAGGTCATAGTGCCCAGATATGTCAGATTTACTGTAATTACTGAAACTACGCATTTTTTTTTTTTTTTTTTTTTCAAAAAATGGTATCATGAGAAACATTGCAATGGGTAATAGTAAAAAATTATGCAGTAAGAGACAAATTAAAATGAAATTTACTTAGGTTAGCCAATTTTGCTGCAGCTTGGTCACCTTCTTCTCCTGATTCTCCAAAATCTATTAATGGTTTGTCTAAAGGATTCTAAAGGGAAAACAAAAATAGATGAATGCATAATTATGCACACTGAAAAATCTCTTCTTATATAATTAACTCTCATAAGAGGAAACATGGTATAAATGAAAATATTTATTATCACAAAATATACAGTAATTATTTGAAAAACCAGTTTCAATTATTTATCTGACTGTTAATCTGAAATTTAATAAACCATAAAATTAATTAACCATAATCTAAGAAAAGTAATGCAGATAGTTAATCAATTTTGTCAAGAAATTTCCAGTAAAATTGTCAAAGTTCTTGAAAAATTTTTTTTACTTAAAGTTCTCAAAGGCAGGCTGGAAAATTATAATTAAATTTGACATAAACTCATGACGACTGCTATACTTTTGTTGTTTGTATATTTTATATATTTTGTGTCCATATAAAAAATATTGTATTTATGGAAATTGTAACTGTTATATTAATTCCAAGAGAAAATAAATAATAGTTTACTCTTCAATTTGCATAATTAAAAATTTTAAATACCCTTAAGGGAACTGGAAACATTTAAGCCTTCAAAAAATTTTAATTTTAGTGTAATAAAATGGGGGGGGGGGAATTCACTGATTACAGAAAAGTTAAAAGTTTAAAGATGCTTATAAATTATCTTCTAACAATGAACCTAACAGGAGCTCCTATGATAAAACAGATAGTTTTATTCTTTTTCTCATAACAAGATTACTTCATATTTAAGTATGCATAGAATGGATACATTCAGTACAATTGTATGAAACCTTATATAACAATATTTACTAACACTATGCAAAAGTTAAGCTTATTATTTTTCTTCTTCTGCACAACAGAATTAATCTTTAGAGGTTATTTATCATACAAAAAAACACATAAATTTTAGATTTCCAATTACACAGATTTTTTTTTTGTTTGTTTTTTTGAAAAATAAGTATTTTAATTATTAAGTTCATCTGTTTATCTATTATGCTAATTTTGAAAAAGGTTTTTTTTTTTTTTTTTAAGTACATCAATTTATGGTTATGGAGATAAAAAGTATTGCAGCACAACATATATTTGATTTTCCTTTAAAAAATGGATCTAGCTTCTACCGTAATTCTTTAACATTCACAAAAATATAATTATATTTATAAAGTGGACTTCACTGGATTTTTAAAAAGTAAGAAGGGCAAATAACTTTATATTTAAAAGAAAAATCTGGCTATACAACAGAAATTTAACAAATAAAGTAATATATTTTATTGTTTAGAATGTTAATTCAGTAGTACAAAAATTGCATTTAAAAGAAAACATCTGCTAAATTTGGTTGATGAAGTTTTAGGTACATTTTAAATGATACAATGATTTTTTTATAATATATTAATCATATTTGTATTTAATAGTAAGTAAAATGGCAATAGAACACAAAAAAAATATAATCATATGAAATTTTTATCTATGACAAAGTATTTTACCAAAGGAACATGTTTTAAATCATATCACTTAAAAACACTAACACAAATAGCTTCTTGATATTACCAGTAATTTTCTAATACTATGGCATTATTTATCACCAAAATATGCAACAATGTTGAACCATGTTGAAATATTAGCAAATGTTGGCACAAGGTGCTTTAGTTTAATTCCGAAACTAAAATATTCATTAAAAAAGAATAATATAGAATAAGTAACAGACAAATAATTGGCATCAGGTTTCGATAAATTGGTTCCATGGTTGGAACTATGCATGGCTAATAGGAAAGTTCTACACATAAATACTTTTTTTAATATCTTTAAGGTTTTTAAAACTAATTTAGAAGCCCAATGTTTAAATAACAATACCTCAGAGAGTGGTGTTTGAGCTTTATTTTCTATGGATGTTGTCAATGCAGTTCGTTTTTTTTCATATCGATCATATCTCAAAAATAAGTTATTTAGTTCATCATTGATCCGCAGTAAATCATCTAAATTGAACAACAAAAATTATTTTAAAATATAAAATATAACACCAAATATAGTATTAGAAGTTTCAAGATAGTATTAAAATTAAAAATCAAAAAAAATATTAATATAATAAAATATAAATATTAATATAATAAAAATATTAAATTGATGCATATAGAGTCACATAGAAAGTGCAGAATTGAAGTGAAATTGATTAATTAACATTTGCAAGGGAGAGTGTACTTTACTTACACTGAGGATTGAATATTTTTGAACCACCGAACACGGAGAACAAAATACTATGCCAGGACTAAGAAATACCACAGTAACATATACAATAAATATATATTGCAGCACATAAAATATTAATGAAATGTAAATATAATTTTAATTTGAACTACAGACAAAATTCTAAAAATTGATAAAATGTGAATATGAGACTCAACTGTAGCTAATTCAGTCACAAAAGCTTTTCTTACAAAAGGTGAATAGTTTATTAAAGAGTTCATAACAAGAACATGCTGAAAGTTTGTTTTGAATTTTTTTAAAAATTCAGCATTAAATCAGTACATTAAATTCATAAATTATACAGTCAAATGAAATAGTATAGTAATGAATAGAAGTAGTAAGTTTCTTATAAACCTTATTCACAACTAAGAAAGCCTATTGTCTTTGAAAACTTTTCTCTTATTTTGCTAAAATCATTTTAATTTTTAAAAATCTTTTGGAAAAAAACTAATAGAAATTTAATCGTCTCAAAAATAAAGAACTTATTTCTTTATTTTGCACCTTCTGGCAGTGGCATCAAGAGTAAATCCCCTGCCTGCTTCACCCCAGTTTACACAACTAGTTGTTTGATATTAATAATTTAAGTCATAAATAACATAATTATGGATTTAATATATTTATGAATATATAATATAATGAATTAAACATCTAAGCAGAAAAAATATTCTGTTTTAAAATCATAATTTAATTGAACTAATTTATTACGAGAAGTATAAAAATGGCTTCAATGTACCTATCAAATTTATGACAGAGCTAAAAATATCTTTTCAGATAAACTGAATACATTTATTGATAGATTATATTCATAAAATTGTATGAAAAATCAACACATACTTGTAACTTCTTCAACGCCTATTCTATCAATAAGATCAACAATTCTATTTTGCATAGCATAACAAGTCTTTTGCAATTCCTAAAAAAAAAAAAAAAAAAAAAAAATTGTTGCAAATATAAAAAATGCAACTAATGCTGGTAAATGGTAAAAGAGAAAAGAAAAGAAAAAAAGATACAAATGTTGTGTTTGAAATCCATTAAACATTAGTCTAAATTTAATTGAATAAAAAAAAAAGAATTTTAAAGATGGTAGCACATCATATTTCTTAATTTTTTAAGAGTGTTTTTTTCCTTCCTATGCACTAAGAAGAAATTAAAGAAACATTTTATTGAATGAAAAAAATTACCTGCAGTAATTCTAAATCTTCAGGGTGTTCTTTGCCAGGTGTTAATTCTGCTAACATCTCTCCAAATACTTTCATATTTCCTTGCACAATATCTAATTCGCTGCGTAGTTTTGCTAATTGTTCAGGGCTCAAATTAATAGGAACTGCTTGGGGTGGTAAAACATCAGGCATTTGATTGGGATTGGAATGCAAAGACTAGAACAAATATAAATGTTTAATATCACATTTCACAAATAAAAATGTGTCAATAAATTTCCTAAAAAAAACAATACACATTTTTAAAAAACAATTTTCTTATTTTAAAAGGATTTTTTTTGTTAATTTATTTTTTAAATATTATATAATATGGAAATCAATTGTTTCCCAATTTCATTAAGAGGTGCTTAAATATTAAAATAGCATATTTTCATTGAAAATATATAATACCAAAATTTTATCTTTACTAGAGTGACTCAAGTCAAATTAAGTAAAAATGCCATAAAAATAAGCAATTTTAACTGGTAATAACACAGAAGATAAATAGCCATCTAAAAATCCTGAAAGCTAATGAGGAATAAAAATCCAAAATAATATCAACTGTATTAGAACAGAACAAACATATAATTTCAAACAACTTGATTAATAACATGAAAAAAAACATTTTAAATTTTATTTTACTACATTATGTTAAATTTAAGGTTTCTTAACAATATTTAAAGTAATTGCTAAATTTGTTGCTTTTTGTTGGTGATAGGGAGGGAGTCGAGTTTTGAGCATTACTCTATTTATAATTTTCTTTGTTAAAATAACTGAAAGTTCAGCATAATTGTGAAGACATCTTAATGATAGACAATGACTCCACTTAGCCTCTCAAGTATTTGATAAAATACTATTAACGTAAAGATAATATATGATATTTTTATAATGTAGTTGGATATTCTGACAGCAGTTAACTATTGGATTGTCATAGTAATATCGTAGAGCAATTTGTATTAACATTTGTTGAAAACGAAAACGAGGAACAACTATTAGGAAGAGAAAGTTTCATAAAAAATAAATAACTTTTGTTGGCTCTACAGTTCCTATCCAAATTATGCCTATAAACTTTACCAAATGAGTAGACATTTCAATGCTTTCCATTCATGTGCAATTTCTAGCACCTACAGATATATGCAAGATACAAATGCAAATTTAAAAGTCATATATATAAGAATTATCCAGAAATTATGGTGGAGGAGAATTTTTGGTGTGTAGCTCACTTTCCTTTTAAAATCTTTTTTTAAATGTATATGAATAATGAAAGTGAACAAAACCTGAGGTGTTTATGAATGTTTAAATAATTATTTTCATCTATTCAGTGTTTTTTTTTTTTGTTTTTTTTTTTTTTTCAATTTGGCAATTTTATTAGATTGTCTTTGTTTCAATCCGATTTTAATGATTAGTTTCAATTTATGCATTCCTGTTATCAAAACTTCACTTTTTTTTTTTTACACTAGTCTCTAATAAAGGCTAATGAACTAAGATCTGCTGATATTTTCTTTCAGCATTATTTTTATTTTGTATTTGGCATTGCATTTTCACAAAAAAACAAATTTAAGCAATTCCATAATCAAATTGTATCATTCTTGAGATAAATTAATTTTCTTTTGCATAAATTTGTTCTTTTTATTGTATATTTCCTTATATCATTACTTTATCTCTGGGTGTTTATATTCACAGAGTTCATTATTTTATGAAGCTTAGCTTGGTTTTTCTCTGGTTCCAAGACTGTATCCTGCCTGATTTTTTTTTCTGTTAGTGGTCTGCTATTTATCTCACACCAATTTTAGTAAATATTTTTTATTAGAGTATTCATAATATTATGGATATTATGAATATTATAATATTCATAAATATTATGGATAGAGAAAACCCCACTGTAAGGAAAAAAAATTTTAATGTTATTATATAAACAATATATATAATTTCTTAAGCACTCTGACAATGAGCATAAATTTACAACTACTACTTTTGTTGGTTAATTTGTGATAAGCCAACGAGTGTGAGATTTTTACAATTTTTGTCTGTTAAACCAGGACAACCATATCTGAGATGCTGTTAACAGGATAACAGCCTATCAAAACAGGAAAATCAAGTATGAACATACAATTGAATGTCAGTTTATTTATGTGAATACTATGCAATTCCATGTTCACAGATGTATTTAAATGGAATCTGATGCATAGAATCCTCAGCATTTAATAGGATTAACTGTGCATTTAATAAGTTGTTATGCCTATCTAAAGGGCTGAATTGAGAGTAAAACAACTTTTTTTTAAAAATTCTTTTTCTGGTATATCTATAAAACATCTCATTTTATAAAAACCAAACATCAATTTTTACATAACTTAAATTTTAAAAATTCAGATTTTCAGTGATATGAATTTTATTTTCATAGAACTATTTTTCTAATTTTAATCAATTTTTCAAAATTAATTTAAATTCATTTTGCATGATTTTTTTGGTTATTTTATTATAATATTATACCTGATGCATTTAATACTCTGATATTTTTCCCATGCTAAAGTTGTTTTCTTAAAATATTTTCATTTTTACATTTCTTTTCATAATATAAATATATTTTAAGAAACTAGCACAGTAATTTATCTTTAAATACTGTACAAAAATTTCTTATAATTTCTTTAAAATCTCTCCCTTTTTATTTGGTTTACTTTTGTTTCATATCTTAATTCAAATTTTTAATATCAGGTAAAAGTCCAATTTTTAATGCTCACAATTATTATATCATATATTTAAAAAATAGCACCTTTTTTAGCTTGATTATATTGAGTAAGATTTTATTTCATTTGACTCATTTAATAAATTTTAATGAAATATTATAAACTTAATATCAAAGGTTTCAAAGTGTGTCAATGGAACACTTTCTTCTAACTTTGCATTTTCTAAACACACAATTTTGGTTTAAGTCTTAAATTCAGGGTTTTCCTTTTCCTGCAAATCAATCTTATCATATTACCAGAGTTCAAAATCAAAATATTGAATTCTAACGATTTGTTTAAGCATTAAAGAAAATTTAACATCAGACCTTCTAAAATAAGAAGTGGTGAAGAAGATGAAGGATGTGTTTAGAAGCTACACAAAATCAAAAACCTTTTTTGTAATGCAACTAAAAATATTTCCAAACTTTATAGATATTTTCCAATGCATTAACATTCTGTTAAGTATGCTTTGCATTTTATACCATGTAAATTAATTTGAACATTATCTGAATTTAACAATTACAGAAATTCTGATTTTAGCAGATCAAGGCAACAATAAGTGTTGGATGAATAATTAAATTCAAAAAGTATTAAGCGTCTAAAAACCAACAAACCTTTTAGGTTGCCTTCACTTACAATTTAATCTCTTAAAAATGCCAGTGTCAAACTAGAAATTTTATGTTTTTTCCATGACCAAATATACTTTGCTTAGAGTGAGAACTTTGAGCAAGTTTCATATTTATATATGCCAAGCAGACAGACTAAGAATATTGTTTATAACAAAATATTAGAATAGCAGAAAGATCTTAAAACATCTTTAAAAGTTGAATATAAAAATATGAAAACAGTATGCCATAAAAGTCAATATATTTGGCATTTCTGTGCATGCGTGTGTATTACAGAGAGTGAGAGAAAGAACAAATACATGTAAGCAAAACCATAGGAATAGTTGCTAGCTCCACTACAAACAAAATGAAGCATAATGAAGTTTTAAAACAAACTTCAATAAATTACAATAAAGAGTCTTCATCTGCTGGCAAAATAGAAATTTCATTGAAATATTTTACATGTTATAGGCATTTAACATTTCAACTGGTTGGAACATAGGGAATTAAACCAATGAATCTCTCCAATAATGAAGCACAAAAAGTCTCTCTTTTTATGTTCAAATGTCATTGTTTTAGAAAAATTCAGATACTGGATTACTTACTTGAGCTCCATGCCCAGTCTGATCTGATACAACTTTTGGTGGAGATGAACTAGGCAAAACACTCTAAAATAATTAAAAGAGTAGTTATTTAGTAAGCATTAACATTTTTTATCATATGTTTCATATAATTCTTATTTTGTAAACTTTAAAAAAAATGAACCCATAATTTGGCAATTTTGTGAAAAAGATTTGTTATATTCAAATTTACAAATGAAGAACAAATTAGCCCGCATGCATACGGAAAGTATAGCAATCTTTATAAAATATTTTTTTTTAATTCAAATGTGCAATTTTATAATGATGCAAATAAATTCTTACTCTTTGTGGGGTATGAATGGGTGCCATTGCATCTAAATCTGTCATAGGAAATTCAATGCCTTTTTGTTTTAAATCATGATAAACTTGAACAACTCCTTGCATCTCAGGATTTCCTTGAAATGCATCAGCCCAGCTCTGAAATAAATTTTAAAAAAATTACTTAAAAAGCAATATTTATTTCAAAAAATAATACACTTCTTTTATATTTAAAAAATATTAATATTACATTTTGCATTATATTTAAAAGGCTTAAAAGATACAATTTTACAAATGATACATCTAACAGTGATGCAAATCAATTCTACATGTCCTGATGCAATGCCAAAGGAATGCAATGTTATATTGAAAGTACATCTTTCATCAATAATTTATATAGGGATGTAATTGACCAATAGGCAAACCAAAATGCAAAATAGCACTGCCTCCTCTTTGGCAGATATCATCCCAGCAACTTTTATTTGTGGGGTTTCTCGATGGACGTTATGTACCACGAAAGGATAACATTCCATTCCTTTTTCTTGATATTCCAGCAGGCATAGTATGGTCAGTAGTGTAAAATACGATTCTGCAATTAAAGCATATTGTTAAATGTGAAAGAAAACATGTGGAGCAGTTTTATGCTATTTTTTGTGTTTTTTAATGTTTATAAAGTATATTAAATGTTTTATGTGTATTACATTGCCATTGTTGATGGATTGTTGTATTAAAATTATTTTGGTTTAATAAATGCTAAGTGCATTATTTAATTTATCTGTAGTTCAATTTCTATACAAGGTTGCCACACAAATCTAGAAAAAAAAATTCTTTGCGTTTTCCCTGTATGTATATTCAGTATGCAAAAAAATGTGCAAATAACTTTCATGTGCTAGTTATAATGGAATATGGTTTTAAGAACTGGAGAAGGCAATGAACGGAAGCAACAATTTAATATTATTCTAAATTATAGCAAAAGGTTTATATTTACATACAGAAAAAAGCAATTTATCTTTGCCAAGTTTAGTAAAATGTGTATTTAACAATGCCCCTACAGGATAAGCATTCTAGTAATTCAATATATGGTAGTGCCCATTACTGAAGAAAAGAGGAGTTGGAAAAGGTCATAAAAGATATCTTAATATGTGTTTACAATCTTAATGAATATGACTAACAAAGCTTTAAGATTATGCATTCATTTTACTATATTCCAATGTTTGGGATATTAAAAAAAGGTTTTTTGTGTACTTTAAAAAAAAAAAAATTTAATCCTTCATAAGGAAGTTTGTTTTTTTCCAAAAAAAAACTAAGCACCCTTAAAAATGTTTTTCAAATTAAGCACTTTTTATGCACATTTCATGATGCTGCACACTCTGTCAACAGCAATGAAAGTTTAATCAGTAACAAAGTTCCATCAGCACAGAAAGTTCAATCAAATGTGATCAAAGTACCAAAGTTTAAAGTATCAGTATCAAATGAAAGTTGAACTGATTTGCCACTAAAAATAATGTTTATCATAAATGCAGACTCAAATAATTCAATAAAAAATACATTATGAAACTGAAATGGAGCAATTTTTTTGTCATTCCATTTTTGAGTTATTGCATTTATATGCAAGTGGAAATATTGAGAAAAATGCAATCAACCTTTCAATAGATTTAGTTCAAAATTTGATAAGAACCTACATTTTAAAAGTGCAAACTAAACTTTATTTGAATAAGTAGTTATTTGTTTGAATTTATATGAATGCTAAAGAACAGACTGGCAAATGGTTAATCTCTTGATAGATTTCATACCAAATATATGATACATACCTACACTTAAGACATTCTCTCTATATTTTAAAATTATCATATTAACAACCAAACAGATAAACTTCCTTCAAATGAATTTTAACAAATTAAAAATCTACAAATTTGGTATTAAGACCACATATAAAATTGGATTCATCTAGCTCAAAGTGCGCATATTCTCAGACAAAAAGACAAATGGATATAATTTCAAAAATGTATTTTTCAGAAAGAATACAACATAGAGATTTGTCCAAATCTTAAATTTTTAGATTTATACAATATTACCTCTTTATATAGTTAATATACAAGAAAATAAAAAGATATGCTCTTAGAATCCAAAACACTCTTTTCAACTTTAAGTATGACCAGAAATTTTGAATCAATATTTCAAGTTCACATAAATAATGTTTGTTGTTTAAGAACCTCACAATTTTCAACTTAAATAAATATCCAGAAAACAACATAATTACAAAAGCAATTAATTTAGAGACATTCTTGTGAAAAACAGAGAAATTTATTTTCTACAATAAACAATAAATCATGCACATTAGAGCCAAATAATATGTATTCTTACTTGAATTAAACTTAGAACTTTCTCTTGCACAGCGGTTGGTGGGTCATTCTTAGGTCCAATTAATTTCACTAACTCAAGAATAAAGTCTTTCTGCATGACAAGCAAATGAAATCTTCTTTTGCAATTTTTGACACAAGTCTCTAACACCTAAAAGAACAAGAAAGTTAAAATGAAAAAGTGATACTAGGTGAGAAAATTAATGGTCAATATTGAAATTTCTTTAAAGCAATAACAATAATTTAACTCTACACATTTTTTATTACATTAGCTATGAAAAGTATTATATTGAACATAAAACAAAAATAAAACTTAGTGCCTATGAATTAACCAAATTTACTATACATTTTTTTAAATATAGATAATGCACATAATGATTATTTATTTTTATTAAATAAAATTCATTATATTTTAGCTTTAAAGCAATTCAAATTATTCTACTAAGTGATTCCAAATACAAATAGAAAAAATATAGCTATTGAATCAAATGCATGTTAAGTAAATTCTTTCACTACAATTAATTACGTTACCAAGAATTACTGATAGAGTTCACTATTATATATAATTTAGCATATAATACATCCTGCTTGTTTCAATTATTCAAGATTTTATATTATCTGTTAATTTGGGCACTTTCATAATTTAAAAATAATTTTTTAAAATAGGGAGAAATTATTGAAAATAAACAAAGCTTTAAAAAAATATTTTAAAAAATTTAGGTTGATTGAAAAATGAACAGCTAGTTTAAATTAACTGCCTCTAAACACTTCCCTGTTTTTCTTTAATTCTGCCACAGCAAAATCATATCTATGAAAAATATTTTGTTGATAGTCATCTTTTTATACATTCAATTACAATGTTACTATAGCTGAGATATTTCAACAATTTTCATAGGGAAATAATATAATAAGTTTTACTTTGGTACAAAATCTACAAAACATTGTTTGTTTGTTTGTTTATTCACTAGTGAGAGTTCATTTTTTTTCCACCACTATTTCTAAAATTCTACAACCAACCTGTTTTTAATCTACATAATTTTGGATATGGATAACCAAACTTTTACTCCATACATAGAAATAAGAATATAGTTATCATATTGCCGCATTGAAGAGAGGCAGTCGACTCTCAATGGCCGAATGGTCATAGCACTGATCTCATGGTCAAGAGATTGTGAGTTCGAATTCCGCTAGAGACAATGCGATTCACAGTTTGTGCAAATATTTAATTTCTTGATTTTATGTTTCCATTTATTTCATGTCCCAGAAGATTCTGGACATTTCTTTAGTTTACCAGACAAGTGTTCTGGACTTTTCTTACTGTCTCCAGAAAAGTATTCTGGAACTTTCTCTGCTAGTATAAAAGCAGAAGATTTGTCAGTCACTGTGTTCTGAGTTCAGAGTTGAGTTAATAAATTGGTTTAGCTCTACTTCTTGTGAGTGTCATTGCGTTCCACACTAAAGTATCTACGTGACAATATATACAGTGTCCATGATTAAACAAATCATTGTCATAAAACTTAGGAATTTGTTAAATTAGATTTTGATTTTCAACATGCTTGCTATTACTAATCAGAATGTCATAATGTTTGCCAGATCAAGCTTTGAGAGTTAAACTGTTTTACCGAAATGATAATTTCATAAAAAGTTACTCTACAAGAATTTCAAACTTTGAAGGAGATGCAAAAAGTTCCATTGACTATTAAAAATCAATTAATAATAGTCAAATTTGGAGAAAAAGGTTCATTTAATATTTAAATTAATTTAAAAAACTACCAACAAACAGACTAGTACCAGTATGTATATTGTATTTGTTACTTATTGTATTGTAAAGAATTGCATATGTTGCTTTCTACTATCCAAAAAATCATGTGCAGTACCCTCTGATATTGTATGCACAGGGCTCAACTTGTGGAGAGGTTTCTTCCACATGATTATGATATTCAACCCCACTTCTCATTACAGTTCCTTGCTCTCTTTGCAGTTGATTCAGAATGGTCTTAAAAATATCTTCAGGGACATGAAAATCACCTTCATTTGGATGGTTTGGTGAATACTCACAATTGCTGAATTAGGAATTAAAAAATCTATACACAATCTTACAAGTTCTGCTCAGTCAACAAAAGTAACAGTATGGTACAGGATTACCAAATCATTTCTTGTCAGCTGTATTTCTGCGAGGAATTAAGTGCTCAAACATAGGCAGTCATATGCATTATCACTACGAAATAAAATTATTCAGGATCCGCAAGCATGTCAATGCTTTTAACAACCATTTTTATGCTGGATGGAAGTCCACCACAGATTAGCTCTTGTGCATAAGATGTCCTCAAAAGTCATATCAAAGAAAAATGTCATCACTGCCATTTTTGTGATTTATTGCTTCTCCAATCCACAATATATGCAAGTTTTATTTTTAAGGGCAATTGAAACATCTGGTAAGTTGTGAAAATCCAAAAATTTTACCTGATGTCATAGGAACATGATCATTTTATAGCATGTCCCCATGACATGACATTTCTCAGAACACACCGAGATCAAGTATGAAACATGCTTTTTTATGATTCCAGTAGTAGCTGAAACTGATGGCCATTATGAACATGTTTTAATGTAATAAAATTTGCAAACTATCATAAATGTATAGTATTTATTTGTAATAAATTTGTCTATCATGAATACAAATCTGTAAATTATCATAAATGTAATAAATATGCTAAAATGAAATACATTAATAAAATGTATATTTTTTTCAATTTTCCAACAGAGAAATTCTAACCTAATTTTTTTATACACTCAAAAAAATTCCCATCTTTTCATCATTCCTATCCATACAAAAAAAAAATTTCATAATTCCCTAACAATAATTTTATTTGTTTACTACTTTAAAACAGAATTGTTTGATTATGGACACCATGTATATAATTGATGTAATTGTTTGCACAGACTCAACCACTTCTTTCATTTTTCTACAAGTGAAATGAACAATTTCAACAAAGTAGTTTGTCATAAAGAAAATAAAGTGAGGTATTGCAAAATGAAGAGAAGCAGAATATCTATCTATTCATATAAATGACTATCATTTTAAAAAATACAGAATTTGCTAAATAAGAAATCTAGAACAGAAGATTTTTTTTATATCAAAAAATTTTTATCATCTGTAATTTTAGAAAATCTAAAAATAATAATTACTTACTGTCAGTGTATACAAAACTACAGTGTAATTTTTTCCAGTGTTTTGTTGCAATCTTTTCCTAATGGCTTTCACAGCATCTTTTGGTCTATGAACAGTATTTAATAAGAGATTAAATAATACAGGAAATAAAAAAAATGCATACATTTGAAAATATGAGATTGTTAAATTAGCACAAACTGAAAGCTTAGACTAACTTAGAAGCTTAGAAAACAGAAAGCTTAGACTAATTCATAACTTTGCTACTTTTCAGATAAAAATGATACAATTGAAAAATATGCCTTTATGTTAACAATAAAAGTTGTATATATAAAACACCACATTAAATAAAAAGACCATCAATTCAAATGTGTAAACAAAATAGTTGCTGCATTGTAGTAACTGAAAAAAATGTAAGGCAATCATTTAATCTCCATATTCTCAAATAAGCATTTATTTTCAGTGCTTCAGATTTAAAGAAATTAACTAATATTATCTTTCTAAACATCTGTGGGGGGGGGGGGTGCCACTCCTCAAAGCTGAATGGTATAAGCATTGAAAATCAAAATGATTTCCCGAAGTAGAAGTAGTTTAAAATTTATTTTTATCATACATTCTAAGAAATTAATTTTAAATTCTGTTTTGTCAAAGGAAACACCAATAAGAAATTAATTAATTTTAAAGCATTACAAAATACAAGCATTCAAAATAATACAATTAAAAGGCATGGAAAAAAAATTCATTGACAGCAAATTAAGAAAGAAATAAGTAAAGGTAAATATAAGAAGTGAATTTTTATTTAAATCAATGTTGTCATATAGACATCTTTAAAAGCTGAAAATTTATAGAACTAAGCCTTTTTCAAAATATATGGGAATTTTATTTGATTTTCAGCTAATTTCTGGCTCTTTTAGTGCTTTATGATCATTAAATATTTTAAGAGTCATTTTTTTTTAATTGTCTACTCTTTTTTCAAACGAACTTGTGACTTTACATTTTTCAGATAATCTCTTCAACAGATCGTTTCTGTGCCATTTCCTAATACTGTAATTGGCAAAATATCTCTTGGTTGTTTTGGTTTTTAAACTTTATACTACACTAAACTCCTTTATTATTATCATCTGCTTTCTGTGATTAAATTCTTCATCAAATATTTAAAGTGGTGGATTACTGATTAAGAAGACTGCCTAGGGGCACTGGCTTGTCAGACTGCATGCAAATACGTTAAAAATATGTTCTTAGTCTAATTTCCAAATAAATAAATTTGTAAAAAATACAAATCGTATGAAGAATAAAATAGAATGATAATATTGGTCTTTTGTCAAATATTATTCGTCAGATTTTGGTTTGTTTCATTGTATTTAATTATTATAGTACTTACAAAATCTGAATATCTGTTCAACTCAAAAATATGGATGCATCATAATCATAGTAAAAAAAATAATAAAAGCATAAAATGTTCATAAAATTACTAGAATAAAAAAAAATCAGTCCAAATCAATCAACAGCATATTCATTAAATTTAAAATGGGTTAAAATATGAAATTAAATGCATCAGCTTACTAAATGAGGTGACACATAATGTGCATTACTTAGAGCCATTGTTTTGCTTGAAACATAGGTCAATAATATTTACATTATTTTCAAAATTCTCAATGATATATTAATATCATAATTAATGAAATGCCCAAAGGAAATTGTAATTTCCATACATTTATTCACCATCACCTTGCAGTCTCACTCAAGACTCCAGTTCATACATGATCTTTGCTATTAATATAATATTTAATACTGCATTAATAACCGAGCACTACTTTAAATACAGTGGCTAGGCACAGAACTTATTATACCACTCATACTAATAAATTTATAACATTTTTACATTCAAAATTCAGTATATAATTATAAATTTTTGTTGGCACTAGATATAAAGCACTGATAATTGTATAAACTCAAATAACTAAAGATAGAGAAATGGAGAAAGAACTTGAAAAAGCAAAGTTTAAAATTTTTAATGTACAAGTAATTAAAGATACATTTTGGCAAATAATGGCTTGCATACAATTAATATATAAGTAAGCCAATAATTAATACAAAAGGCAACAATAAGTTTTAAATTTTGTATATAAAAGATATATCTTCGTAAACAACTTGGAAAGATATTTTTAATTCAGATCATGTGTACTCATAATTTAGTGATTGTTTTTATCTTAATAACAAAGCATCTAATAGAATTCTTAGAATCAGAATCTTATAAATCAACTTACCCTTCATCTGTATCGTTTATCATATCACAAATCTCCATATTTAAAGCCCAGTTTTCTGAAGGGAGAGCTCCATCCGTAGCTTGTTCTGTAATTAATCATAGAAAAATTATTACTGGACCAAATTTATAAAGAAATTATCAAAATCCATTTTTAAAGAATAAAAGAAAACAGATAGTACTTGAGAATGAGTATGAATGTGTTGATGCTCTACAGGATAGATCAACGAACGACAAAATTTGGCACAGATATACTTTAAGGATGTGAATATGCACCGCTGATTGATTTTTTTAAAACAATTTTATTTAGAATTTGAATCAATTAAAAACTGCAGTACAAAAACAAGTCTTTCACTTTAAAATTCAAAAAAAAAAATCTCTTCAATTATACCAATTAAAATACTATTTTTAATTAACTTTTAAAATATTTTAAGCTTATTTTACAATATGCATCATTGTAATAAACTCTAATTTATTCAATACCACGGCAAAATTATGCAATATTATTATTTTTATGGTAAATAGGTTACTATTTAAAGTTTAAGTTTTTAATAAACTTTTTGAAAATACTTGCAAATAAAATTTAATATCAGAAGTAAAAAAATGATGAAAAATTTTTAAAGAATGTTGATTTAAATAGTGTCAGCAAATAATAATAATAATAAATTTTATTAGTCTGATCCCTTTCATTACAAATTAAAACTTAAATTTTAGGTGAGAAGAAAGAAAATTAGAGATGCATAACACAATGAACAGAAAGGTGCGAGACTCCGAAAATAATACATGTTCATGTCTATAAAAATGCCTTGCTAATGAAACCATTAAAAGAAAGCTACATAAAATATTTAATTGAAAATTTTAGCAACCATCAATCCTGGTGTATAAACTGATCACAAAAGGTAGTTAGTATTACATGTTTTCTATATTAAAAAAAAGAAAAAAAAGGTGTATACATAATATTTTTAATTTTTTTGTCGTTTTCAATAATATGGCAGTTTATCTATAAATTTGAATTGTGATATATAACTACAAAGACATTCCATCTTATTGTAGGACCTCAATAATCATGATATATATTTAAACAAAACAATTTTTTTTTTTTTTAATTTACTATAAAACCAAGATTTTTTTTTTTTTTTTTAATTCTTGCATAAAGCTCCTAATACTTCAAAAACAGTCACTAAACAGTTATGTTCAAATAAACTAATTGGTGTCTTTCCTAGAAAAAAGATACATTACTAGTAACAAATCAATACCATTATTCAGTCAGCTCATCATTCTTAATATATTATTATTCATTCTCACCACAAATATTAGAATTTATATTCAGCTTATGTTCATAAATATCTGTTAGTGCTGTGTATTTATCTAATCACAGAAAAAAATTTCAATTAAAGTTTTTATGGCAGCTATTGACTTCAATAATGAAATGAAATAAGTTTCAGGACCACCAACATCCACTTAGAAGTCACTGTGAAAGTAATAACTTTTGCTAAAACTTCCTCTGAAATAAGAATATTGATAACAAATGTGTAATTTGAAGAAGTAATCAATCATACAATAATATGCATCTTTGTTTTTCTCTTTGTTTAATAAAAAAATCCAAATACTTTGCTATATGTCTAAAGTAGATAACTATGTATAAATGATTTTTTAAACTTGCAAGCAACTGCCATGCTAAAATTTTAATGGACAAATTTCAGATAATCAATTATATATATTTGTAATTCCTTAATCATAATAAGATGATTAAAAATTACAGAATACACATTCTGAACCAATAAGTTCTAAATGATATATGTGCAGAATATGTTTGACTTTGAAATAAAAACCAGATTTAACTTTCTCATCCTTAAGAACATTTTATCTCAAAATAATTAAACACTAGAGTTTCTCTTTCAAAGATAAGAAAACTCTCTCAACCATCCTTAAAATCCACAATGACAAGACCAGGTTCATTATGGAGCTGATATACAAAGAAGATCCTGCCATCATTAAAGCAAATGTATGCATAGGCATCCTCTGAGTGCTCTTAGAAAACCTTCCAGTTCTCCTAATCCGACTTATCTCTAATGAATATCAGGGGATGTTCAATCCATCACATTAACAAAAGGGCAGGGAAATTTTCACTGATATCCAAGTAGATTCAGGCAGACCATATAGCTTTAATGAACAGGTGTTTCGGCCTTTTCTTATTAGAGCAAAAATTTTAAAAACTCTGTGTTTATTATTAAATGGTTTTGATTATAAGACTGTATAATACAATGTCATTTTTTATAATTATGTTCAAACAATATAAACATCATAAATATGGATATAAAAGACATTTTTTCTCTTTCAGTTTTGAAATTTTAATGAATAACACATTATGTAGAAAGAAAAGGAATACGATTAAATGCACAATTCCTATTCAAAGTAAGAGTTTAAAAAATTACGTTTCAAAAAAGTTAATTATAGACATGTTATGAGTGTTTATAAATTAATTATATTATAACACTCAATTCGTATCCAATTTTCACTTATTTTATTTTTGTTTAAATTTGCCTCTCTGAAATTTCAGCCTTGCTTATCTATCACCATATGAGAATACACATCTAATAGCCAAAACCCTTAACATGCAAGGACATCTATCATTTGTTCGCGTGTTTTTGCAATATTTTAGTTAAAATGAAATTATTTTATGCTCATGATGTATTTTTGCCAACTCCTAAGGAAACAAAACTTACATATATATTATGCCATATGTAAAGGGTATTATAGAATCTGCATTGAAATAGGCTTCTACAGTACTTTTAAGTAAATTAATAATTTTCATATTTTAAAGTAAGTAAAATTTATTCAGGTATTTTTACAATACTTAGGAAAATAAAGAAAAAAATTAAAATGTGAAAGGTTTTTTTTTTGTAATTATAATAAAATAATTAAAAAACCAAAAAAAAACTGAAAAGCAATATGACTTTTCATGTGAAAATGCTTCGATTCATTTTATATATAAATTCTGTAAATGTCATAAATATATATTACCTATTTTTTGTCCAACTGGAGTATTCAAAGGATTACCTCCTAAAGTAGCCAATAAACCCGCCATTGCTAAAAACAAAAGAAAATTATTGTCAAAACTTAAAAACTTATTAAGAAAAAAATACAGCATACTGCCCAAGATGGTACATTAATGGATGGTATAGGAGGTCTCTTTTCTATTGAAGTTTGCTTTTGCATAATTTTTATATGTTAAAACTAAATGCAGAGGAGTACGGAAAGTTTGACTAAAAGTTTTATGTGCATCAAGACATTAAACAAAATTAAAAACAAAAGTGATTAGCAATTGTAAAAACATTTACTGAAAAAAAAAAGAGATAAACAGCTTTCTTTTACTTACTAAATGTACCAAATATTTATAAAGGAAAAATGGCTTTTTCATATTGACTGTAACAGTAACCAACAGTTAATCACTAAAAAATTAATCCAAGATTTTACAGCTTATTACAACCAATAATATTCTGAGCAGTTTCGATTTCAGCATTCAGTTTAATTTGATAATTATAAAACTAATATTCTACTTGTTTAAATTTCACATCGAAGGAAATTTAAGTACAAAATTAGTACGTTAAACTTCTGACATGCTTACAGATCAAATGTATCTCAAGGTAAAGTAGTTCACTACTTCCAGATTTATGATATACTACTAAAAAACTTCAAAATACAAATTCTTATGTCCATTCAAACATATCTATGAAGAATGTAATTATTGACAATGTACTGTACCCACATGCCAAACAAAGTGAATGTAATAAACGTTTGAATAAAACAGCATAGTATTTGCAAAAACTCTAAGATTTATTTAATCCTGTTGTTAAAAGCTAATACAAATTCAATTCTCCCAAAAGCAACAAAGAATGTTTGACAGAATGGTAGAAAATTGGAACAATTATTGCTGGGATGTGTCCAGAATCTTTGAAAAAGGCAACAGCAGAAAGAAGAAAAAAAGAAAGAAAAATTAATGAAAGCATGTTTGTACAATATAAAAATAAATCTTCTTTCACAATAACTTTTTGGGGACATTTTTTGCAAACCAAGCATCATAGTTCCCAATCATATTATTGTAATACTAATGAATAAAATTTAAAAGGGCATTAAAGAAAATATTTTTTTTCGTACTGAAAGAACTCGGAATAATTTGGTGATATCCCCTGTAAAATGAATCACAAATATAATCTTGTTGATACTGAAATTGATACATACAAAGAATATAAAACACAACTGGAGAAGTGTTATATGCTGAAATAAAAAGCACCATGAAACAGCTTGAGCCCAATATTGAAGAGTTTATCTGGGGGATCAGATATACTGCAAATGAAAAGGATATTTTTCATGTCATTCATAGACAATCATAGTTCCACTAGAAACTAAAATTTAATTATGTGTATTAGTATGTAGTTCATCAAAATTTCTAGCATTATCTCTGTACGTACAGGCAATTAAATATTTTCTTTTCTTGGTGTGATATATTTACACAATAATAATAATAAATATCAATATATAAATAATTAGAATTATTTATTTGATGTTCCAAATAGCTCTTAGTTTATCAATCCTCTTCAATGCTAACTAGATCGCAAAGCTTGTAATAGAGGATATATTATGAAAAATGATTTAATTATAATAAGCAATAATTTTTTTAAATTAAAATTTAAGTGTCAGCTAATGGTATGTGGTTCATATTAAAACAGCAGAAAATTAATCAAATAAGTTTAAACAGGCATGAGAAATATTTGCAAAAATTAAATAATCTTTAAGCAACATGAACAAATTAAGTACAAATATATACAAGTACATAAGTATTTTCTAGGTAAGTATTCTGCTTTATAACGTATTGTTTTCGTTGAAATTTTTTTAAATTTTCAACGTGAATTTTAAAAAAAATTCTATATTTATTTCTGCATTTGTCCAACATATTCAAGTGTAAAATAAAAGATGTTTGACAAAATAATAAATAAATAAAAGAAAAACAATAATGCAAACTGTTACACCAAAATATTCATTCAACTTTTATAAGATTACAATAAAAATATGTAATCTTTTCAACATTTCTCACAATTAAGAATTACTAAATTTCATTGGATGCACAATTTTTGCAAATGTCAACACTGATGTAAAACATAACATGACCCAAAAAAATTTAGAGGGGGTCGTAATTTTTTTCCCGTCATGTTAATTAAAAGTTAAGAAAAAATCAATCCATTTAAAAAATAATAATTACTATCTTATTATGTATTAAAATGTTTTCAAAGAGCTTTTTTTAATTTATTAATATTTTTTAATTTAATTTAAATAGTATTAATTAACAGATTTTTTAAATAGTATTAATTCAAATCAACAAACTTGAAATAAATTTTGACGAAAAAAAAAAACTATCGATATTTTAATAAAAATATTCTAATATGATAGGGCAAATTTTAAGTGTGTGTGTGTGTGTGTGTGTGTGTGTGTGTGTGTGTGTGTGTGTGTGTGTGTGTGTGTGTGTGTGTGTGTGTGTGTGTGTGTGTGTGTGTGTGTGTGTGTGTGTGTGTGTGTGTGTGTGTGTGTGTGTGTGTGTGTGTGTGTGTGTGTGTGTGTGTGTGTGTGTGTGTGTGTGTGTGTGTGTGTGTGTGTGTGTGTGTGTGTGTGTGTGTGTGTGTGTGTGTGTGTGTGTGTGTGTGTGTGTGTGTGTGTGTGTGTGTGTGTGTGTGTGTGTGTGTGTGTGTGTGTGTGTGTGTGTGTGTGTGTGTGTGTGTGTGTGTGTGTGTGTGTGTGTGTGTGTGTGTGTGTGTGTGTGTGTGTGTGTGTGTGTGTGTGTGTGTGTGTGTGTGTGTGTGTGTGTGTGTGTGTGTGTGTGTGTGTGTGTGTGTGTGTGTGTGTGTGTGTGTGTGTGTGTGTGTGTGTGTGTGTGTGTGTGTGTGTGTGTGTGTGTGTGTGTTCAAAAAATATGAGTTTTGTTGTTAATATTATTTAAAGACATATCTTTGTTGGTCGAATGTCGACCATCTGTCGAATTTCACCTATAAATAAATAAATATATTTTTTAAATTATAATGCCATTATATTCATTTTAATTTACTCATAATATTATTTTTTCTTTGTAAAAAAGTTCGTATTTTACGAATCGATATTTCGGAAGAGAATGTAATCTGGAAAATTTAGCATTAGGTCTATGGGGCAGAAAAAGATTGGCGATCACTCTTAAAACGAGGTAAGGGAAACGCAGGGATCTTTTAAAAAAGAATTTGTCTCTTCAGCGGTATTTTGTCCTTTCACTCGGAGTGTGGGAAAGTTAGACGTTTAGCCGATTCAGCAATTTTACAAAGCTTCTCTTGAATTAATTACGTAAACAAAGTGGAATTGAATCACGGAATAAGAGAATATTTTAGAATGAAGTTACTATGGGCTAAATTAAGATAAAACCTTGGAAATTAATTAAATTGAAATTAGAGTTTAAAATATCATTACAATCCCCCCCCACACACACACTGCAAGACGTGGAAATACGTCAGGGCCCTCGACACATACCTTACAGTGGTGTTCAAGCAAGAAAAATTAAAATTCAAAGGCATATTAAAAGTGATACCCAAGTTTCCCTTACATTTACATTAATATGAAAATCATTTTGAACAAGATTATGTAAAACATAAAAAAGATAAAGTGATATCTGTGAAAATATTTGATAAATTTAAATATTCAACAACACCAAAAGTAATTGTCTCTCAGTCTGTAAGACTGCCTCTATTTGGTGAGGAAAGTCTCTAAAGAATACTTGCTCACAGTGTCCTTTAATAGTAGAAGGCTCACAAAATTATCAAATTGAATGTAAAATAATGGAATAATAAATTATATAATAATAATATATCAACATAGTTCTGATTTTTGTATGTAACACTTGAATCTGAAAAGAATAAAATGAGATTCAAAATATTCTTACTTAATGGCCCCAAAATTAGGTCATCAAGAAGGGGGACGTAATTCTTATTCTCCTTCTACTCTCATCCAGGAATATTTATTTCCGAAGTGGAGAACAACATATCCAAGATAAAAATAGAAAGCGATAGAAATTAATTGTGAGATTGACCCACATCTCAATATATTCACATCTCAATAAGACTGCGGTATTTGAATTTATGTTCTGATGGCGCCTATCACATCATCATCATGAAGAAAAGAAAAACTAACTCTTACGAGTGGAGACAAAGGGCCAACCTAAATTGGGGATTATGTGGAAGAAACAAGGGAAATAAAAGGATTTTTTTTTAAATTTAAATTATTATTCCTGACTTAATTTTAACTTTTTTGGAGGGTAATATGTTCTTAATTTCGATACATAGACAATATCAGTAGCTTTGTTTGTTAATGCATTTGGTTTAGTTATTTCATAATTTACATCTGAAATTTTAGTTACTATTTCATATGGACCTGAAAATACTGGAGATAATTTTCTACGATTTGGGTAATTAAATTCCTTATACATTACAATGTCACCAGGTTTGAATGGAGAATCTATAAATCTAGCATCATATCTTATTTTATTTTTATCATGATATTTTATTGTATTATCTTTAGCTAATTTTCTGGCTTCTTCTACTGGAGGATAGAATTGATTTTGAGTTAAGGGAGGAGAATAAGGTAAAGTGCCAAACAAAAAATATGCAGGAGGAAATTTTGTAACTGAATGGGGGTGTTAAATTATATTTATTGATTATTTGTTCTAAAAGTTTAGTCCAAGCAATTTTGGTAGGAGAAGAATTGACCTTGCACTTTAATTTAGTTACTATTGACTGGTTAACTCTTTCGCATTTCCCATTAGTTTGTGGATGATGTGAAAATGTCAACAGATGCTTGACACTGTAATTTCTGAGGAAACGTTTGAATTTAATGAGGTAAAAGCACTATTTCTATCAGTTAATAATTTGTAAGGAATCTGAATTGGAAAACTTGCTTTAATATATTAATATAAATTACAGAATTTTCATTTTTGGAGGAAAAGCCCAAACATATCTAGTCGCATGATCAATTACGATATGAAGAAATTTTTTAGTTGAATTATAATAGTTAAACCCACTAACAGTATCGACAGAAAGACATTCAAAAGGACGAACTGTCGGGGGCACAGCCTGTAAAAGGCCACATCTTTTTCTCTTTTTATTTCCTTGACAAATATCACAATGTTTAATAAAAAAGTGCAATATCTTGAGTAATATGGGGCCAATAAAACTGAGGAGTAATTAAATTTATCATTTTTTTTGAGTGCCTGGTTGCCCAAATTGTTCATGAGCCGTTTGCAAAACTTTTCTCCTAAGAGAAAAAGGTACAACTATTTTAAACAAATTTTTCTTTTTAACTACAAGTATATCATTAATATTTTTATATTTAGTATTATCTAAAGTAGTATTTTGTACACTAATTTAGTATTTTGATAATGTTTTATCTCATCCAAATCCAATAAATGCACAATGTTGGACATACTCAGCAGTAGGATGCCTTGATAACATATCAACTTCAACATTAGCTGTTCCCTTTAAATATTTAACTTCATAATCAAACATGCTTAATTTTAAAGACCAACGAAATAATCTTCCCCTTAAATTTTTTTACATTTTTAAGCCAAACAAGAGCAGCATGATCAGTATGAATTATGAATTTTCTCCCATGAAAATAGTAATAAAATTTATCAAGAGCATCTACTATTGCTAAGCATTCCAACTCAGTTATACAATAATTTTTTTTTTTTTATATAAGAACGTAAAGTTCTTGAATTATAAGATACAGGATGTAATTTATCAGAACAGTCAGGCCGTTTTAGAACAGCTCCAACGGCTACCTGAGATGCATTACAAAAAACATGAAGAGGTAAATTAGGGTTATATATGTGGTAAATTAACTTCACGAGAGGGCGCTCTGCGTTCTTCCGGTGATAGCCAGCAGTCGGAGGGCAGAGTTCAGAGTTCACTAGACGAGGGGAGAGAACGGACGTCCGCCGAGAAGGGTGCGACCGGAAACCGAGAAGACGTGATACTCTGAAAAAGGGCCGAAACTGGAATTCTTGCGTTGAAGGATTCCTCTGAAAATGCCAGTGCACCACGCGTAGGTGGGAAAGATCCTTTGAACGACATCAACTGTCCATCTTCATGTAATATAAATTCCTTCATCATTGAATTCTCATTTGTAAAGCTCATCAGAATCATCAATTGTTAATCAAGAATAAAAAGATTAAGCTAATCCAAGTGGACTGATGCATTAAAACCCATCACACCCACAACCATGGGGGCTCGGAGCCGGTGAACAACAAATTTTAAAAGGTACTGTGCTACTCCTGTTTTATATTTATTCTGCCATATTTCTGAAAATGAGTATCTTAAATAATTTAAAGAAGTGTGATTTAAAAATACTTGCCGAAGAACTCGGTGAAACTGTGTCAGAAAATGCTAAAATTTTGGAACTTAAGAAATTAATTGAGAATTCTGATGTTTTTAAAACGGATCAAGAATTTGTCCGTGGCGTCATCAAATCGATCGTTGAGGATCGTACGGCTAAGGCAGTTACTGAACAATCCAAGTTAGAGATTGAAAGAATAAAATTGGCCCGACTCGAGAAGGAGATTGAGCTAGAAAAACTGAAAAAACAAACATTGCCTGGTGAGCAAACAAACGTGTCCTTTAGTTTTGAAAGTTTAATAAAAAGTGTTAAAACACTAACAATTTCTGTTCCTGAGAAACCCGAGGCATTTCATTTGTTTTTTACTTCCTTAGAAAAGGCATTTATTACTAAAGAAGTTCCTAAAGACTTCCAAGCTGAGATATTAATTAATTTGCTAGGGGTTAAAGCTAATAATGTTTTAACGTATGCAACTGAACAGGATTTGTCGGATTATGAAAAATTAAAAGAGTTATTTTTAGCTGAATTTCAGCCGACACCTCGAGAATGTCTTAGTAATTTTAAAAATGCTCAACGTTTACCAAGCGAATCGCACGTACAATTCGCATCGCGATTAACTGCAACATTTGATTACTATTGTCAGGTAAGAGAAGTAAAAAGAGATTTTAAAAATTTATGTGATTTAATTGTTGCAGATAAGTTGTACGAAACTTTGGATTTCCGAACTAAAGAATATATAGGTATTCGCGAAGGAAAAACGTGGCTTCCGCCAACTCAGTTAGGTCGCGAATGTGATTTATTTTTTTCATCTCGGGGTAAATCGTTATCTGAAGTCAGTAATTCTAATGTACATAGTAGTGAAACGAAAGCATAAAGGTTTCAAAAACAGGCAATGGAAAGTGAATCGTTTCATCGAAACAAATATCAAAATATTAAACTGGAAAGGATTTGTTATGTATGCGGGGAAAAGGGGGAAAGCTTTCATTTCGCTCGTAACTGTCCAAAACGATTTGAAAAATCTACAAATGAAAGTGAGACAGAAAACAAATTTGTTATATCGGGAATTGGAACTAAGCCAAAAAATATGCTAGAATATATTGATATTTTTGTGGATGGACGTGAACTCATCGTTGTACCGGACGCGATGGAACTAGAGATCATTCGCGGGACAGGTGTAAAAATGCGAAACAAAACGGACCTAAGAATCAAAGAAATCCTAGATCAAGAATTCTTGCACTCCATGATTCAAGAAAAAGAAACAATTCGTGAGGAGGCCAAAGCAAATATCTTCAAAGTGCAAGAAGAGAACCGAAGGCAATATAATAAACATCGTAGAATTGCCCCACTCTATAAAATAAACGACTTGGTAGCAATTAAAAGAACACAGTTAGGAGGAGGTCTGAAGCTAAGACCTAAGTTCCTTGGACCTTACAAAGTAGTCAAGATAAAGCCACATGATCGTTACGACGTAGCAAAAGTAGGATCTCATGAAGGGCCTGAGGCAACTTCCACTTCAGCTGATCACATGAAGCCCTGGACTGATGCAGTTGCAACTTGAGTCAATACATTTCTTTTTTCATCATCACCCTTTTTTGTTTTTTTTTATTTCTATCCTTTGTCTTCAATGTCCTCTCTTTTTTTTTTTCCTTCATTTGTGTGTTTCAGAGTTCGGAGGACCTCACATGTCGATGGCCGAGCGATGTGGTAAATTAACTTCACGAGAGGGCGCTCTGCGTTCTTCCGGTGATAGCCAGCAGTCGGAGGGCAGAGTTCAGAGTTCACTAGACGAGGGGAGAGAACGGACGTCCGCCGAGAAGGGTGCGACCGGAAACCGAGAAGACGTGATACTCTGAAAAAGGGCCGAAACTGGAATTCTTGCGTTGAAGGATTCCTCTGAAAATGCCAGTGCACCACGCGTAGGTGGGAAAGATCCTTTGAACGACATCAACTGTCCATCTTCATGTAATATAAATTCCTTCATCATTGAATTCTCATTTGTAAAGCTCATCAGAATCATCAATTGTTAATCAAGAATAAAAAGATTAAGCTAATCCAAGTGGACTGATGCATTAAAACCCATCACACCCACATATAGTTAGTTGTAACACTGGTTTAGTTATCAATTTATTTTTTAATATTTCAAAAGCTTTTTTGACAGTCTTCTGTCCATTGCCATGGTGTAACTTTTTAAAGAAGATTATTTAAGGCTCCTCTAATTTTAACATAAGAATCAATAAACATTATAAACATTTACAGAGCTAAGAAAACTTTGAAGTTGTTTAACATTTTTTGGAGGTTGTAATTTTTTAATACTTTTAATATTATGATTATCAGGAGAAATGCATCCTTCTTTGACTTCATACCCTAACAAATTAATTTTATCTCGAGCAAACACACATTTAGAAAATTTTAATTTAATGTTTTCTTTTTTACACATTTGAAAAATCTGTTTTAAATTATCATAGTGTTCCTCTAATGAGATAGAGAAAACTACTATTTCATCAAAATAGTGACATGCAAAATTTGAAAATTTATGTTTATTTAAAATTCTACGAAAAGTTCTATTGAATATTGCAGGTACATTTTTAAAACCAAAAGGTAGGACTTGAAATTCATATAAACCTTCAGTAGTTACAAATGCCAATTTATGTTTATCCTGTTCATGCAAGGGTATGTGCCAATATCCAGATGCAAGATCCAAAGTTGAAAAAACTTTAGCAGTACTTAATTTATCTAATAAGGTATCTATTCTAGGGAGAGGCTCTGCCTCAGATTTGCAAAGAGAATTAATTTTACGATAATCAATACAAAGACGACTTTTTCTATTTTCATCTCTTTTATATGCTAAGATTACAAGGGAAGAATAATTACTAGTAGATTTTTTTATTAAACCTGCATCTAACAAATTTTTAATTTGCTTATTTATTTCAATTTCATCAGTAGCAGAGGTTCTATAAGCCCTTTGTGAAACTGGTAAATCAGATGTTAAATTTATTCTAGGGGGTTCCATTCTTATTTTATCAACATCATATTTATTTTTTGCAAACACATGGGAATATTCTGACACCAGAGATAACACAGGTTCAGATAGTTTATTTACAGTCAGAGGTGGGGAAATTTCCTCTGAGGTATTCACTACCTTGACCTTATTATCACTAGTGTTATTATTTTCAACAATATGTAAAGACATATAATTATTAGTAGTATGCAAGTTGGTAATAATTTTTCCATTTTGAAATATTTTATTTTTGTCACAATCTATAATTAATTTATATAAACTACAATCTGGATGTCCTAAAATAATATGGTAAAGGATTGTCCATAATATATAATATGATTTTCTTATTTATTTGGCCAATTTTTAAATATATGTCACAAATTTGGGTTAATTGGAACGTTCCATGAGCTTGTTTGACTCTAATAGGGTTTACATTTTTTTATCAAGTTAAGCTTTTTTACAATAATCTGCAGATATAATTGAAAGAGTGGATCCTGTGTCAATAACAATATTTACATTACTACGAGGGTTATAAACATTGTCCAAGTTAGTTAGACTTGGTAAAGTTGAGGTGTCCAGACACTAATAATTGTCAGTGTGCTGGGCCAGGGGCCTCATTATGAGAATTTTATCTCGTTCCAGGATTTTGAGAACAGCCAAGAGGAACTTCTGTGCAGGGGGAAGTTAAATTGGCAGTTATTGGAACATTTGTCATAATTTGGGGTTGATGAAAAGGACATGCTTGTGTCCAATGATAAACATTTGGAATACCTATTTCAGTGCAAATTCTACATGGAGAAGATGGTAATCTTTGTTGAAAATGCAAATTATGATTATAGTTATTGTAATTATTGGGACGTGGTCTTATTGAATTATAAAAATTTTGTCTAAAATTATTGGGAGCTCGAGGAGTAAAAGAATTTTGAAATTTATAATTAAAATTATGCCTAGGTGTAAAAGGTGCTGGTTGCCTTATTCTGATTTTAGTTTCATTACACCTGCCTGGGTTTGGTTCTGAAGATTCTTTCATTTTTAACAGTTTAGTTGTTATTGTAAGCCAATCTGTAGGGGTATTAGGAGCTTTTATGCTAAATAATTGTTTTAGTTGAGTTGGCAGTCCATCAGTAAGATCTTCTAAAATCAGTTGTGGATTAAGGCCTAACTGTCTGCCATAATTTAATTTTTGATGAAAATAATCAATTAATTTAGAATTTTTTGAATCAAATTTCAATTGTGAAAATTCAGAAAAATTAACAATATTGGGTTGAATAAACTGTTCAGTTAATATACAACATAAATCATCAAAATTATCGATATTTAAACAACTATTTATATAATGTGTTAAAGCTGACTCTTTTAGAAATTTAACAATACTTTTAATTTTCCACAAATCAGTTTTGTTATTTTCTTAACAAATTTTATTGAAATATCCCAACCATAAATCCATCTTCATTCCATTTTCGGGATCAAAAGGGATTATAGAGGGTTCTTGGGCTATTTGATCATTTTCTTCTTTATCAATTTTATTTTCTGAACTTTGAAAATTAGACACATTTGTTTTATCTTGGTCAGTCATTTTTCCAGATCTTAACAACATTAAAGTATATTTCAAATAAAAAAAAACATTAGAAATTTATGCATTAAATTTAAAAAATAGATTTAATAAAAGACAAAAAATTCAATACTTTAAATAATACCATAAAAATAAAATTTGCAATAATTCTAAAACTCAAAAATAAAAATCAAAAGAAAGAAAAACACACAATATAAATCTTGCTTTTCACCCGTTGAGCCAGGAAACATTAAACACTTTTTTGATGAATCTCTTTTTTAATTAATCACAAAAATGCAATTTTGTGTACTGGAACTGGAGACTACGGCAGGTGACGGAAAACTAATTTTATATTGAGATGATAATATAACAAGGAAATGACGTCGAGATCGGGATTATTCAGCACAGGTAAGGAGCCAGAAATTTTTTTATGATATCAAGGAGCCCCAACTCCTTGAAAGATATAAGGTGCACGCACATGATGATATAGAGCACAAACACAAGGGTACCTATTGAACAACCAAGCCGGAATGTCGGATGAGATCACAGGTTACGGAATGCATGGGGATTCAACGGGAACTGGACCGGACCCTGGACTACGGTTTGCGTGAAAAGATGTGGCCGGAAGCAGCCGAAGGAGGCGGCGGTGAAAGAGCTTCGCCACGGAAACGTTGCAGCTGGGCGACCTACACCGAAGCAGTTGTCTCTGGCGAACTGAGGAGGCGCAATGCAACGTCGAAGCCTGACGAGCGGATTTAATTTGAATTCTTTTGAAAATTTTGCATAGGAAACTATCCTTGTCGACTCTTTAATATGTAAACATTATTTTATGTGAAGCAGAATGCAATTTGAAGACAGTGCAGAAACTTTTGATTTTGTGACGTCGTTTTATTTCATATAGGAGAAGCGCGCATTATGTACAGCAGAAGCGACGAGTAACACACAACACAGAAAGGAATGAGGAAAAAGCTCTTGAACATTTTATCCCTTATCTTATATAACCTGAGATCTTGACAGGCAAAATATTTCTCCATAGTGCTTATATACGATGAGATTTCGATAGGGATTTTCGCTACACTCGTCGGCGAGGTAAGGGAAACACAGGAATATTTTAAAAAAGAATTTGTCTCGTCAGCGGTATTCAATTCAACAATTTTACAAAGCTTCTCTTGAATTAATTACGTAGAGAAAGTGGAATTGAATCAGGAAATAAGAGAATATTTTAGAATGAAGTTACTATGGGCTAAAATAAGATAAAACCTTGGAAATTAATTAAATTGAAATTGGAGTTTAAAATATCATTATATATAGAGAGAGAGAGTTGTCTCGTATATTCAACTGAAGCTTTGTAAAAATAATTCCGTCAGCAGTTCCCACGTGCCGAAGTGAAGGGATAGAGAATTGCTGATGTAAACAGATTCTTCTAAAGGATCCCTCTGTCTCCCTTGTCAAGGTCACCACGTGTGAGAAATTCCAATCATAATTGACACGTGTCAGAAATCTCATGTCATATAAGACCAGGTATAAAATGTTCATCAGCTTTCCATCAATTCTTCTTTTCGCTCTGTGTTGTGTGTGTGCTCGTCGCCCCTGCTTGTAAATAATTATGCCTTCCCGGGATGGATTAAAGAGAATAAAACGAACTTAAAAATGCAAAGTGTCTTCTCTATCATCGAACTTCCATCAGCTTTAAAAAAAAATTATGCTTACATTATAATTAGTCGACAGGATAGCTTCCTGTGCAGAACTGTTAAGTTAATTAAAAGAATTAAAATTAAATCCGCGTTAGAAGCAAGGAAAATGAATCTCGCAACAGCTCCTTTCGACACTGATGCTTTTCGTCCAGCTGCGCTGTTTCCGTGATGGAACTCCGTCGCCTTTCTTCTCCGGCTACGTCATTTCATGCCAGCCGATGGGATATCCTATGTCGTCAATATTCCAAGGTCCAGTCCAGCTCCTGTTGAATTACCCTGCTGTTCATTGCTATGCCCCCCCCCTCCGTGACCTCATACAGATCACTTGTGTGTTATATTATCCCCACAACATAGTAATCTCCTGCTTTACTCGCCAGTGGTCTACAGTGTCAGTTCAGTGTTCAAAATTTCCTTTTGTGACTTCTTAAAAAGTGATTAGTGTTTCTGGCTCAACGGGTGAAAATCAAGATTTATATTTTGTATTTTTGATTTTATTTTGAATTGCATTTTTTAATTCTAATATAATTGCAAATAATCTTTTTATATTATTATTCAAAATAATATGAGTTTTTAAATTTCTTCAAATCTATTATTTAAAATTTATGCATAATATTAAAGCATGTTGCATTTGAAATTTATTTATATGCTATTAAAATCAAGAAAGATGATTTCCCCAAATAAATTTAATTTAATTAAATTTATCCAACTCCAAGGTTTTAAAATTAAAGAATAAATAAATAAAAATAATGATACATGATATCAGAGAAATTTAGTGAGTACTTCAGAGGAAATTTGTTACACCTCTGATTGCAATTAAACTATACTCTGCTATTTATTGTGTCAGAATGCTTTATGTTTTAATATGCAAACAGACCTTGTGAACGAAAAAAGTAACAAACCAAATACTTAATACTTAATAATTGCACGCGATAATTAGAATAATGTAGTAAATTCCTCAGGGGAAATTTTTACACCTCTGACAGTCATTAAGCTACCTCTATTATCACATGTGCCAAAATACTTCCTTCCAAATATAAATGTTTTTTTTTTTTCAATTACCCAAATATTTTTTATATTATATATTTTATTTCCTAAAGATTTATCATAAGAGTATTTTGAATCTTGTTTTGTTATATTCATATACAAGTGCTTGCTATGAAACCTTTCAATTTTACAATTATTTCCAAGTTTTGATATTTATGAGATCTTGCATTTGTTATTTTTATTTCAAATAATTTATATAAAGTTTTTAGTTCTTATATTTATTATTTTCAGTTTAAATACTTTATATGAAATCATAATTATATTAATATTTCATTTGGGTGAAATCATAACAATATTGATATTTTATTTAACAATTTAATATTTCTAATTTAATAATCTTGTTGAGTCAGACTTCCTGGCATTCAAGAATAATATACCAATGACTATCCACACCAAATTAAATTTAACAGCCGAGTGTCTACAGAAAAATAGTCAAAATAAATTTGTGCATATTATCATTTAAATTTTAATATTGTGTTGTTATTACTGATGATTATTTATCTAATATTTTCATAAATATAATTCTTAGTCTTTTTATGCTCCTGATATGAAACCATGAAAGGGATTTCTGTATTAATGTCTGTATAATGTTAAGGTAAGGGAAACTTAGGTGTCACTTTCAATATACTTTTAAATTTAACCTCTTACTTGGTCACCACTGCAAGATATGGTTATGTGTCAAAGGGCCCGGCGCACTTCAACGTCTTGCGGGGGGATTGTAATTATTTTTTAAAATCTAATTAATTCAACTGAAGCTTTGTAAAAATAATTGTGTCGGGTTCCCACATGACGAGTGAAGGGATAGAGAATTGCTGATGTAAACAGATTCTTCTAAAGGATCCCTCTGTTTCCCTTGCCAAGGTCACCACAAGTGAGAAATTCCAATCATAATCGACTTGTGTCAGAAATCTCATGTCATATAAGACCAGGTATAAAATGTTCATCAGCTTTCCATCAATTCTTCTTTTCACTCTGTGTCGTTCTGTATTGTGTGTGTGCTCATCGCTCCTGCTTGTAAATAATTATGCCTTCCTGGGATGGATTAAAGAGAATAAAACGAACTTAAAAATGCAAAGTGTCTTCTCTAACATCAAACTTCCATCTTTCAAAAAATTATGCTTGCATTATATATATATATAATGATATCTCTAAATCTAAATTATAGCCTAATTATTTTCCTAATTTTTATCTTAATTTAACCAATATTAACTTAATTCTAAAATGTTCTATTATTTCCTGATCCAATTCCACCTTTATTTAAGTAATGTTGCACGAGCTCTGTAAAACTGCTTTAATCTGCACATTGGCACAGTCCAACGAAGGAATAAAAATCTGTCAAGCTAAGCAAATTCTTTTAAAAGATATCTGAATTTCCCTTACCTAAATCAACATGAGTAAAGAAATCCCTATCAGAAGCTCACTGAAGATAATCACTGGGGATAAAAATTTTGCTCCTCTGCTCATGTATCCTTGTGAAAGGACATAAGTTTCATCCTTATTTCTTGTACATAAATTATGCCTCCAGGGATGGAATAAAACCGGATTTAAAATTTCAAAATTGCCTTCTCTCACTTTAGCCACGCTGATGCTTCAAAAATGTGTGTTTTTGCATTAAATATATATAATGTTACAAACACTGGACATTTATATAATGAACAAAATGGTCATACTTTTGATAAAAATCTGTAAAAAAATTAATTGTTCAAGACAATGGTGAAGGGATCGTACTATTCCCCAATGCAACTATCTATGCAAGTTATACAAAAAAATAATAATAATAATAATCACCAATTCTGTTATAGTTTAGAAAACTTAATTTATCAATCTCTGAAAATGCTAACAGATTTTTATCATTAAAATTTTACATTTACCATTACTTAAATTAATCATTACTTACCTTAATTAAATAATTTTTATGTCTAAATGCTCACAATTTTAAAAATTAATGAACTTAAACTTATTCATACCAAAACAATGACATGTTCCTTCAAATAAGAGTAAAGTAAGAAGAAATTTGGTTACTTGTCAGTTTTAACAACAATTAAAAAGCGCCAAGAAAAAATTTCTCCATATGATAAAAATATACTCACGTGCATAAATATGCATATAACATATATGCACATAAATATAAATCAAATCACATGTTGCCAATTGAAATGGTCAATTTGCTGAATTTTTTCTTGCTGCTTTTTGATTGCCATTACAAGCAACAACTACTGAAATTGGCAATTTTCTTACTATTAGAAATTTTTTCTTTAATTCAGGAGAGACATTATAAAATTTAAAGTTCACACATAAATAGCTGAAACCTGGAGGAAGCATAGAAGTTTTGGTATCAAGGTCACTAATATTTTAAAGGCTGAAAGATGTTGTTGTTTTTGGTTGACCATACTACAGCAAATCACAAGATTTGAAAATGAATATCGACAATATGTTTCATGTTTTTAAAAGAAAGCAAAATGCATCTAAACTGATTATAAATTCAATATATTATAATTATATATATATATATATATATATATATATATATATATATATATATATATATTACAAATGCAACATTTCTCGAATTGCTGATTTATTTTACCGAATGAATAGACTGATAAAAATTTCATGCACTCTAGCAGTGCTGACATGTACATGTAAAAGAAATTTCAGTGGTACTTGTTTATTTTTACAGCCCTTGTGGTAAATCATTAAAAAAATGCAAATTGTCACTAACCAATTTGGCATCTTATGAATAATGTAGTCTGGCAATTTTGATATCTGAAAATTGTTCTAAAAATCAAGGTAATAAAATAAACAAAAAGTGCATTTCAAATTGTTTCAGATTACATGTATGCATTCAATGATTCAGAATAGACATCAAAGCCTTTGGATCTTTAGAGTACATAGCAGCAGATCAAGAAAATAAGACTCGTTTCATAAAAGATTTATAAAATATATCCAAAAAGATGATTTCAACTGCATTGAAGTCATTAGGAAGTACTATCACAATGAACAGGCATATCATATATCTCCCAATAATAACATAACAAATTTATCCATTTTTAGTTGTGTCTTTTTTGCAATATATTATTTATTTATTATAATTTAAAGGCTCATCTTTTTTTTTTTTTTTTTTTTTTTTTTTTGTAATATGCAAGAATAGAGATCTGGGAATGGATAGAAACCTGTGTTATCAATTTGTAAATTTTCAAATGAAAAGCTTTTCTTCAGTTCATATTTATTAAAAACACTTATATATTCATATATGTTAAACTTTTGAAATGAAAAATAGTAAGAAAATATCATTTAAGTGAAATTTAAAATATATAAATATGTAATGTAATCACAATTGAGTAAGATTTATAATATGACTGTCAGATACAAATTCTAAACTTTGTTTTAGCTTGATTGAAATAGTTTCAACTAAGAAAACTGAACTATGTGATTTGCAGCAAATTGTTTCAGGGGTGGAGATAATTAATTTTGTAATGTGTACAACCAAAATAATAAAAAAAAATCCATATGGATTTTGTCTATATTTTCATACTCTATTCACAAAACACAGGTTTTCAATGAGAAGTTAACTGAGGAGCTGTTAAAAATTGGAGTGAATCATCATTACACAGTCAAGTGGATCAATACATATAATATCTCAACACATAAAAGTTCCAGGTAATAACCAGGCAATCCAGGTTGCAGAATTTTCTAATAAGCTATAAAAAAATTTGTGACTTTATACATAATCAAAAAGCTAAATGGATAGAAGATGCTCCAAAACACTTATATAAATTGATATATCAAACTGAATTTTAAAAACTAATATAAATATTAGTTTTCCCACAAAACTTTTAAAAACTCAAGTACTTGCTCGATATCAACTTAAATAAGCAAATTCGACTCTACCCTACACTATAAATAGAAAACTACAAAAATGATAATAAATGAAATTTTAAAATATATGGTTTTGAGCCTTCGAAATAAAAATTTTAACAAACAGTATAGAACTTAAATATAGGGCATTCTAGAAACGTCGGAGAACAGTAAATAGTTTATCAAATTTGGCAATGACAGCAAAAAAAATCAAGTCGTGGAACTTTCTGACAGACTATACAAATACATAAAATTTGTCAAATGTCTTAAATAATTTGATTAAAAATGCTAATTAACACTTCTGGAAAATTTGCAGATAAATTGCCACTCCCAACTGCATAGTTACGATTTGACGCACTTTGTCACATGAATCGCGCAAAAAAAAAAAAAAAACATATTAATTCAAATGAATGATAGTCCCTTTCGATATTCCCCCAATAAAAATTTGAAAACAGAATCAAAATTAACATAGAATTAGTCATATTTGTATAAACACAAATAATTTAAAACTGATATTTATAAAAATTCTATATTAAATTTCACAGATGGAGAGAGACCATATTGATATTTTATTCAGAACATAAATATTTACCTCTGTTTTCAAATATCTTTTCCAAACAAATACTTAAAGAACGCTTACTATATGATCAGAAAATGTATTTCGTTTGGAAATTCTGTGAAAAGACTGTTCAAATATTAGATATCATCGTCAATCCAAAATAAGAACATTCACTTTTTGATTACAAATAAAAACTCTCTTCACTTCACTTAGGGATTATTTGATCAAGTGACATAAAAACAAAGCACAAAAAAAAAATGGGAAAAAATAGTTTATAAATTAGATCTGAATTTTGGCCTCAAATATTAAAAATTAATATCATAATTCTAAATAATCAGTAAATATACTTTGGTTCTAAAATATTTTCACCGTTTATTTCCAGTTCTCAGTAAATTTAAATTTTATATAGTCATGTAATGCGTTGCAATGCAGGTTCATCTCATCTTTACTCATCAGTTCACGTAGCTTACTATTTGTTTTTGGTTTTGTATTTCGTTCTAAGAAGTTCGAAATGCCTGGAAGAACTAAGATAGTCCCTCCACCTCCTGCGAATTCTTGTCAGCCTGGTATAGCAACCTCACTTTTATATAACGGTTCAAAATTTCAGGGTCATCAGAAAAGTAAAGGAAATTGCTATGATGTAGAAGTGGTTCTCCAAGTACGTTCTTTTCTTTCTATTGTTACTATGAACACAATTATCACAAATCCATGTGAAAGAAAAACATAATTGGCATGTGTTTATTTTTCCGATAACATTTTATAAAACAAAAAAATTATCATGTACTGTGTAATTAAATGCAGGATTCCATTTCAAAGTCACCGAGTTGATATTCCGATGTTATAATTAAAAATTAATGAAAACTATAGGAATATTTAAGTGATTTCTAAAGAAACAAACTCTTGGTAAAATTAATGTACGTTTTCTCGTCGAGCATGCCATTAAATTCCAAAGAGAAGTAAGGGTTGTTTTGTTACAATTATATTTGAAAATTAATAAAATATAATTTTTGAAATAGTTGTCACAGTAGTATATAAATATTTTTATTAATAATTAGTAAATTTATTAATGTTTTATAATATGTTTTTAACCTTTATTTCCATTAGAATAATCACCTCCCCAGCCTGGTTATGTGGTCCTTTAGGTTCTTGATGAAGTTTCCTAGTTACTGTATATGCTAAGAGTAACTGTATCATATACAGTAAGACATAAATAAGTGTAAGGATTTTGATGAGGTCACTTATGAAGGAACAGGATATCCCTACTCTACTCCAGCTTCCATTATTCTCTCATTTGAAAACCTTCCATCCATTCGAACTCTGAAACTCCCTATTTCTCAAATAAGAAGAAAATAGGATCATCAGCTAATTGAGAACCTTCATTTTTTTTATAAGTTTGTAAATAAGCCTGTCAATCCATACCTTGTTAAATGCCACAGCAATAGCTAACTGTTGATATGACTTTTCTTCCATTAAAACCTTTACATGCGAGATCTGTCATCCTGGTCAGCTACTCTACTATGGATAGACCTTTCCTAAACTAAAATTGGAATAGTATCAGTTGCTGTTTCAAGTTTACTCAGAATACTAAACTCGACAATTTTATTTGAAAGGACAGTAAGCTGCTAAGCCTGTGGCTATTGGTTTTTGGAGGGTTGGCCCATTTTCAATGTTTTCTTCTTTATAAATGATTTTCTGTTCTATTGAGTTCATTTTTGTCATTTGAGTCTCTAGACTTCTACCATATCTGCCTTAAATATTTATAGACTTTAACCTACTCCCAGATTTCCAACACGAGTTCCTTCTATGCTCTGGGATTATAGAAAACTGTGATAATTACCATCGTGTATCTTTTTGTCTCTGTTTCAATATCAGTGGAGCATTTAGGTTGTATTCATTCCTTGCAGTAAGGAACAGTTTTTTTAAATTTTTTCCAATTGGGGATGAATTTCATGGGATTGGGTTATGCCAAAGTCTAACCAAAATTTGACAGGCTGCTAGTCACAAAGTAATTTTCGAAGCATTTCCACATTAATTACAATAATCAGTCACCTACATAGAGAATGATGCATAGATTCTTCAGGTATGATGATTTGTGAGTTGGATTATTTGCAAAATTTATGAATTGGATAAACAATTGGATGGATGATTTTATTTTTTTTATTGCCAGTTTGAGGTGGTGGTTAACAGAGTGCACGAATTCAAAAGTTCTTTACCTCCACATCTAACTATGCTGGAAAAAAACGATTTAATGATTGCAATTACTTGATTAGATCACATTTAAATGGAAAAATTTTTGATGAGACATCTTGGAAACAGAGGTATAATTTTAGAACAATGTAAGGGCAGAAGTAAAAAGAAAAGAATAAATATTACATAACAGTATTATTAATAAAATCATTCAGGATTAGGATGTCATGGCAGGCTCCAAAGAAGCTTAAAGAGAAAAACCACTCAGAGTGCAAGATTGCTAGGTGGATTCTAGGAGCTAACTGGAGTTTTCTTGGAAGTTCGTACCAGGCTGGGTGAAAATTGTGGGAAAATGAAGTGAGGACCAATCAGAGCTAAGATAGCTACTACATATAGGAGCTTTAAATCAAGCCTGAGCTGTAATTTTTTTTGGGGGGGGGAGGGGCATTGTATACTAAAATTAGATTTGTCAATGGCAGGACTTTGAATTCTGCAAATATATTGTTGCACCAATATGTCTGAAAGTCAGATTAGGTTGATAGTGGTTGTTGACTGGACTTCTTAAAATCCCTTTATACCTGATAGTGAATTCTGCTTGTCATAATGTAGAATATTTAGTTTAGGTGATATTTTTACAATATCATATGCACTCGGGTGTGTTTCTGTTATCAAGATTGCATCTGGGCTAGTTCTGTTGACAATTGGTTCAAGAACATTTTAATAACTTTTCTCAGCCTTTATGCCTAATAGTGAATTCTTCTAGTTATAGAGATGAATATTTAGTGTAAGTGGTATTTTTATAATATCATTTGCATTCAGGTCTGTTTCTTTTATCAGGACTGCATCTGGACTAGTTCTATTGACAAACTCTTGTCAGTCGTGAATTTTACTCATCATGCTGTTAACATTACATAAAATAAAATTAAAAGAGAGAGAGAGATCAACTCATCATGACATATTGGTTGGCTCATGATGAAATGTTCCAATTCATCATGAGACTTGGCGTGAGCACTTCAGAAATGTACATGAGTTTTTTTAATTGCACAGTCTCTTTTTTGCATGAGCTTAACGTTTCAGGAACATTTTTAATAATGCTAAGTAGTTCATTTATTTCTGTTATGGGGGTTTCTAGTATTTATTTGTTGTTGCTGTCATTTATCATTGTGGTAGAGAGGAGGCAGAATGTTGTTTTCCCTGTGTAAGACTGATGTTTCCACAACTTTAATTACCTTTTGTATCTTGAGCACATTTTAGTTTAGTAGTTTACTTACATTTTAAGTAATTCTTTCACCTGATGCTTCACTAATGTTTTATTTGGCTGAGTTGTTTCATTAATAAATTTGGAGTATTCCCTGCAGTTTGCCATTTGAAGATCAGCACAATTTGTGCATTTTATAACCTTATTTTCTTAACCTTTATTGGAGCATAAGTTTTACTGATTGATAAGTTTAAGATTACTGATAAGTTTTACTGATTATCTGTAGGTACTGTAAGTTTAGGCGACCAGCTAAGGTAAGTTAGGCGACCAGCTAAAAGCTAACAACCTTTTGAATTATGATACTATATCTGATAATTAAATCATTGGTTTATTTGCTTAATACTTTTCTTCTGTAATTATTATACAGAACAATTTGTCCTATTTATAAGTTTTTTGAATGGTTACTGTGGGAAGTAGGTGCACTTGATATATTGGTAATGATTTGCACGTTTTGAACTTTAACTTTTAACATTTGATTTATTCTGTCTGCTCAGAAGATTTTTGCAAGAGTTATAAACACTCACTATACATGCCATGAAATTTGATAATATCATATTCTAACATAAATGAACATTAAAGGAGAATTTTATGAAAGTCTGAAATCCTTTATTTGCTTCAGTCCTATAGTCGTAGCCACATAGACATTTTTTTTCTTTGCATGTTAGTTTTGTTATTGAAAACATATTTATATCATTTTATAACCTTATTTTCTTAACCTTTATTGGAGCATAAGTTTTACTGATTGATAAGTTACATGCACTCATAACATGTTGTTAATAATTTACAAACTTCTAATTTATATTCTAACTAGCCGCCTTTGGCGACCAGTTGGTTCGCCAATCTTAATGTTCGTTTAAATTTTAATAATTAAATATTTTAAGCAATTCCTACTTTAATAGATTCTTCATCAAAATATTTTAAAACTTCAAATTTTGATAGTCATATAATTCTCTCATAATATTATAAAGGTCTTCAATCATCACTCATAATAATATAAAGGCCTTCAGTCATAACGTAATATGTATCTCTCTAATTTTCTGTTGGCTCTCGTAGAATTTATGCTTTAAATTAAAGTGGAAAGAATTAATATGCAATTAATCTAATAATATTTTTTGCTGAAACAAAGCAATTTTTTATAATATGATTACTGATAACAGAGTCACTGAGCGTTTAAACTTTATGGGCACTAAAGAATATCTTTCTTAATTTATGTAATATCTCAAGAATTTGTCAACAAAATTTTCTCAGATTCATCATGAACAGATCGATTCATTAACAATGTTTAATTTTAAATGCATCAAACACTAAGAAAATAAAATGAATCGTTTAAAATAATCGGTCGAAAACAGGTTTTAAAAAACGATGTACTTAAAACTATAAGCATATACAAAAAATATATATATAACTAACATAAATACAATTTAATTACAAAAGCACGCAACTAACCTAAAAATAATTTAAATCAGGAATCATGAGTTGATAATATTGTCAACAATCAGAACACAATACGCATGTGTGAATTTTCAATGCCAGTTACGGTAACGCAAATGCGTGAATTTTTCTACGGAAGTTGGGGTAACGCTATGCAGATTAGAAATTTTTAATTTCCTTTATTCTGTGTTATTTTAATTCAAAAGTACTTTAGAATGAATCTGAAAGGTCGATTAATTAACAATGTTTAATTTTAAATGCATAAAATATATATATAAAAAAAATAGTTTGAAATAATCGGCCGAAAAATGTTAACCCTAGCCTCATTACTGTTGGAGAAAAAGGCCTAAGTGAAGATTAGTGTGCACCAGCTGTTTGTCGCCAATATTGCAACCCATCGGATCCATCTTACAGCAACCGTACTGCTGTTTTGTTTACTACTTTTTGCAATGGTTGAGTTGTACATAAACTACAATTACATTATAAAAAATGTTAAGTTAAAAATATTAAAAAAATATCGAATAAAGATTTTAATTTTGTTCTTTATTATAATTAAAATTTTATTAAATAAAGAAAGTTAAGCTTATAATTAAAAGTTATTTTCTTCTTTCTTTTTTTTAATGTGAATACGAACAGAAAATATTTATTCTTTTGCAATTTTTAATTGTTAGTATGCGCTTTAAACAATCGTCTGCATTCTCACTTTAAAAGACAGCTGCAATAGAATTCTTCGCAGTTCTCGTAATTCTTTTGGTGTTATTTCGGTTGGTTACCTTCATAATTTGTTATGTCGGGAGTATTTCGAACCTGTAGAATGGATGAAGGGTGAGTTAAATATGCATATATATATTTTTTACGAGTTGATAAAGTTAGGAAAGGATGCTTGTTTGAAATTTTGTATTGAGAATGGTTTGATATCGAACCGGCAGAATGGATGTAGGGTGAATGGAATATATATTTTTTACGAGTTTATGAAGTTGGGAAAAGTATGTTTGTTTGAAATTTTGTATGGAGAATCTTCCGATTGCTTATTTCTTCATTTTTTCTTTTCTTTCGGTTATGTACTGTTTCTGTTATCCACACAGTCTTTATGTTCAATGTGGTAGCGAAGCTACTAGGTTCCCGCTCCCGCTGCTAGCGAAGCCGTAGGATGTTTTTTTTAAGTTAAAACATTCTGCAAAGTGCCTTCTACAGATGCTTTCGGCATCTGTAGAAGGCACCGGGCAGTATGAAAAAAAAAATACTTATCAGTAAAAAGTCCTAATTAGATGGCGGGAAATGGTAACCGTAACTGTTCCACAAAAGTATTTGTTTATTTTGTCCGCCATCTTTATTAGCGACTTGGCATTGTTGGCGCAGCTGGGTGCACACTAAAAGTCACTTTTACCGAGAAAAAAACTGAAGCCTTACTCATTTGGCGTTGGGGAAAATAAAAAGATTTTTTTGGCGGGAAAGTTAGTTTTTAATTAATAATTAAAATTATAATTAACAATCCAAAAAAAGGGACCCTAGGTGCACATTCCCGACCTCTAAGGTATACATGTACCAAATTTGGTAGCTGTAGGTCAAGTGGTCTTTTCTGTAGAGCGCCAACCACATACACACAAACACATTGAGCTTTATATATACCGTCATTGATACATTTGTCTGTTGCAATAATTCAAAATTCATTTACAAAATGAAATCAATTTCAGAAACATTTATTAAATAATGATAAGCATTGTAGCTGAAGTGAATGATAGCTGACATAACTTGATACGTATATGCACTTTATTAGTAAAGAAATGAAAAACTGAAACAATTATTTTAACCATTTTTTATTATCATATCTTCAATAATTTATATAAAAAAAGATTAAATTTCATTTAGCATACAAATGAGTTAATATTTTTTTATTATCCGATTAGAGGAACTTATTATTGGCTCGTTCACTTACCTTTTTTACGATATCCTTAGCAAAAGAAATAAAATCATTTAATTGAAAATTCAATGAAGGTAACAAATGTTATTGCCGTACAACATTTTTCTTAGTAAACAGTCAGATAAAGAATCGGAATTCTTTCAAAACGAAAAGTAATAATTATCCGTGTGCACCTCCAGGTATTTTTCCAAACTTCTTTATAATTAAAAAAAAGCAGAATTTTAGTATGTTATATTAATCAGTGATCCGTTAAAACGTTTGTAATTCATCATTTTCAAATAAAATATCTTATTTCTGAGAATTGCCACCGTGCACAGTAATACAAAATTCAAACATAAGATCGTGATACTTTATCCGTTACAACGTATCAAATTTATTGTATGCATTAAAAAATAATTGTGGAAAATGATATCTTATTCCTGAGAAACGTTTTCGGATAGGATCATAAATAATTCGAACATTCGGATTTGAAACGTAACGCAAATGCGTGAGTTTTTCTACGCCAGTTGGGGTAACGCTATGCAAATTAGAAACTTTTAATTTCCTTTATTCTGTTTTATTTTAATTCAAAAGTACTTAAAAATGAATCTGAAAGATCGATTCATTAACAATGTTTAATTTTAAATGCATCAAATACTAAGAAAATAAATAGAATCGTTTCAAATAATCAGCCGAAAAATCTTAAGCCTAGCCTCATGACTGTTGGGGAAAAAAACTGAAGCCGTACTTATTTGGCGGCGTTCCACCCCAACACCATGCACGAAGCACATCGTTGGTGGTACTTATTTGGCGGTGGGGAAAGTGAAAAGATTTTTTTTCGGCGGGAAAGTTAGTTTTTTTGGCGGTGGGTAAAATGAAAAGATTTTTTGGCGGGAAAGTTAGTTTTTAATTAATAATTAATATTCTAATTAAAAATTCAAAAAAAGGGCTATCCTATCTTTTAAGTTAGATCAAACTGCACACGGTGTGCAAATTTGATTAAAATCGGTTAAGTAGTTTAGGAGTCCATCGCGGACAAACAACGTGACACGTAATTTATATATATTAAGATATGTCTCTGCTTCTATATTGGTTGTGTTATTATTATAATTTATTATGCTTTTTTAATTTTACTTGATTTTTTTCTATTTTTAAATGAGCCCTAAATAACTAAAATATATATATACTAATTTAAATATAAATATGAGTTTTCGTTTCATTTCAATGCAAATATCTGCTTTATTCACTTTAATATAAGTTCAATTAACTTTGCCCTTGATTAACTTTTCAGTAGTAAAAAAAATGTGTTAAAAAAACTGAAATGCTTTTCGATCTTTCTAATGGAATTTAGCCATTGAAAACAAGAAGCTGTAATGCCTTTTCTTTTTAAGAATTTAGTATTTCCAAAGAAAAATATTTTGTGAAAAACTTTATAATCTTTCATTTAAATTATAAATTTAAACTTGAAACCATTTCCGGTAAGACGATTTTATTTAATTTTTTACTATTTGGCAGAGTGACTTAATTATGCAGTAAAATCGAAAATAGTAAAATATGTAGTGTTCTATGATTTATATGAAGTAATCTTAAATTGAATGATGTCATTTGAAGTTGAAAAAAGTTTTGAGAATGTAATTGATCAGGGGTGTTTGTGCTCCGGCGAAACCCCGGAATTCCGGGGATTTTGAACTTCGATCCCCGGAATTTCCGGGGATCGTCGTTCAAAAGGAAGTAGGAATAATAATGAATTATTTATTTTGATCTGGGTAATTTTGTTTGCTTTTAAAGCAGAAAACGCAAGGTCAGTGTGTGTGGTGAAAACTTTTCCTTTCTTTCTCCAAAGGCAGTGATAATGCGTGAAAAGGGGGAAAAAACTTCTTTTTTGTTCTTTCCTTATTGCGAGTTATGACTCATTCCCCCGGTTCTCGGACATTCTCTTCTGGATTCTTTTCGGCAAGTAGGCGCGGCAGAAAAAAAAAGGGGGAGACTTCGTTCGACCAGATGTGCGATAACGTGACTCTGGGTTCAAAGGTCTTATCTCTACTGGCGTGGCGCCAATAAGTAGAGAAGGGGGATTTTTCGCCGTATTAGCTATTTGTCATTGATCGCTTCGGAACTTTTTTTTCTTCGCTGTGTAAAATTTTCGTTTCATTTATTGATGCACGTGTAAATTTTTCGTTTCGCTTATTGAAATATTTTTTTATTTATGTACGCAAGAGAATTTCATTTAGAAATTTCAGCATATGAAACAGAAATTACCCCTTAAAAATTCATATCTAATTAGTTTTACAGCATTAGATCCAGAGCTAAGAGGTAAAACCAGTACAATATTAGCTTTTGAAAAATTATCATCTTTTATGTCCCATATTTTTAGTGATAATGAAAAGTCAAAAGTAGAAGCTGAAATAAGGTTATACCAGAGTGATATTGATATCACCAAAGAAATGCTCTACACATCTGATGAAAGTGGAAATCAAGTCAAGTGTACAATTGATAAATATTGGTCTAAAGTTTTTAATTTAAAAGATGATTTCACAAATGATTATAAGTATCCTACATTGGCTAAATTGGTCAAAGCCTGCCTTAGCTGCTTCCATGGCCCATTAGTGGAAAGTGCATTCAGCTTAATGGATACACTTGTCACTGACTATAGAACCTCTCTTAAGATTGATTCCCTAGATGCAGTGCAGACTATTAAATATGATTTAATGGCTTCTAAAGAAACCTCATGTGAAAAATATGGCTCAAAAAATCCAATGACTGATCCAATTCACAAAGATCTCTTACTGAATATGAACAGAAGTTGGAAAACATATCAAGAGGACTTAAAAACATGTATTTCAGATGAGTCACCTATAAAAGTCTCTGAAAAACCTTCTACATTAGCAGAAAAGCAAACTGCTTCTACCTCTGCATGTGCAGTTCTCGAGGAAATTTCTTCAACTGTAAATGAGGAAAATAAAAGTCAACCTTCCTGCAATTATGAAGTTCACCACAAAAGAAAGACAAGCCCACAAACATCAGAAAATAAAAAAAAAGCAGCAGAAATTAGATAATTTTTTTTAAAAGAATTAATTCAGGTAATTTAAAAGATTTGCATAAAATGTAGTAGTTTATATGTTTGAAAATTTATGGTTATTAATTTTGCAAAAAATGTAATTCATTGAACTTTTATAATTAGGTCATTCAATGCTTCATAATTGTAATTTTTCATTTCTCCCCCCCCCCTTCTCGAAACTCCAAAATGCCGGTAGTAAGTCCGTAAAAGTTTCCGGGGATTTTTTGGGGTCCCACAAACACCCCTGAATTGATGTAATTTTTTCAATATTTTTTTCTCAGCTCTATTTTTTAGTATCATGTTGTACGAATCCATAATTATCTTTCAATACTGCTTGTATTATAGAAGCTAAAGTTACAAATTAATATCCTACTGCTAAATTTTAATTTAAATAAATAGATATCAGTCATTAACTTTAAAAAAATTATAGATTTTTTTTTTAAAGAAAAGAAACAGTTTTAAAAACTTCTGATTTGAAGCTCATTTAAACTTGTTAACTTGCATGAGTTTGTCCCTTTCCTTTCTTAATATGGATGTTCATTTTAAAAGCTGGTTAAAATTGTTATATCATTTGATTTTTACTGTTTATTTCAGAGAGAATGCAATAATATACATTTAGTATTAATTCTTTATTTTTTTCTATAAAGCATGTAGATGAAGAAAATGCTTATGTTTGTGGTTATTTGAAAATAAAAGGTTTAACAGAAGAATATCCAACACTTACTACTTTCTTTGATGGTGAAATAATTGGTAAAAAATATCCATTTCTAACAAGAAAATGGGATGCTGATGAAGAAGTTGATAAAAAACATTGGGTAAGATTCATTTAATATTTATATTTTTTAAAAGATGATCCTCTTTTCATGTCATAATATTTTTTTTCTTATGAACTAAATTATAAATTGATTATTTTGATGCTTTAGTAGATAATTTATCTTTTTATTACTTTTCTTTTTACAAAGATTTCACGTAATTTTGCTATATAAAATATAATTGAATTTATAGTAAATTGTTCTTACATTTAAATATTTTATTTAACATAACCCATTTCATGTTGGTAAAGATGGAGTTTCGTAATCAATATTTCACTTCCTTCCTGATGTGCTCGATTTTTTTTTATATGCCTATATGCTCTAAATCTAAATGTTGCACAATTTTTATATTTTTCAGAACTTAATAATCATTTAAGTAATCATGTAATATATTAATTTTCTTAAATTCTGATTCCATGCTGAGTTGCTACCTGATAGTGAATTTGGAAAGGGGGATTAACATCCAGATTTCTTTATTTTTTAAAAATTATAAATTAAAGATTAGAAAGTAGAAAATATTTAAAATATAAAAGTTCTAGTTGAAAACCTTTTTAAAACTATTATTATTGTATATATACATATATAAATTAGCACATATCTTATTACCTTTTGTAAAATTTTTCTTGTCTATTTATGGAAATGCTTTGGTTAGCTTAAATTTTATGCTTATTTTGTATTTTTAGTAATAAATAAAATCAACTACATTGTTGGAAATGTTTGCTTTCCTTACTTTTAATGTGCATTTCAGATTTGATAGTTATAAATAATCAATAAGGATATATATTTTGCAAAAAATACAAATCCATATGTTGATATAGTATCTATTGTTTGCCTCTAAATAATTGCATGCACCGGTTTGTTTTTTTTATTTCAGAATAAATTTCATTCATTTTACCAATATGCCAAATGTTTTAATTCAGACAACTTTGATTATGATGAACTGAAAAACACTGATTTTGTATTTATGCGATGGAAGGTAAGTTAATAAATAGGATTTCAAATCTAATGTGTTAAATCTTATGTCTATTTGCTTCAACTAATTTTTTTATCTGTTTATTTAATTGTATTGCGATTTTTAAATTATTTACAGTTTTGTGACTTTTTTAAAATTTTAATTATATAATATATTTTAGAAATATTATTCTATATAAAAACAGCTATTAAAGTGTAATAAATTTCTAGTTAAAATATTTTTGAGATGTTTTTATGCTTTAACTTTGGATTTTAAGCTAATAATATAATTGTGACAACATTTAATATTTCTAGCAGCAACTTATTTAGTACAATCGTGGTTTGCAATATATTGTATTATGTAACATGCCTCGTTTGATGCATTCTTTGTTGTATATAATTGATAAAAATGTCATGTAAAAGCACTGCCTACTTTAAACTATTTACACAATACCATCCATTAATGCCACTTTGTTATCCCTTGAAAACTATCTGATCTAATAATAACTAAAATTATCTGAACCAGCCCTACTGCTGCCAAGCGAAATTAGACCTGTGGATGGCATAATGTTAAAATTCATATTATTTATTTTGATATTTTTCTCTCATTTGGTTTCTGGTTTTCAATAGCACTCTACTGCTGAAAAAATAAATAGTGTAATTTTGTTATTTACATTTATTATTGAGTTTGTGTGAAATGTATCATTATTTTAGTAATTGCTTTATTAAAATGCCAATTTTTCCCTCTTGTTCAAAATTTAGGAGCATTTTTTAGTTCCTGATCATACAATAAAAGATATAAATGGTGCTTCATTTGCTGGCTTTTATTACATTTGTTTTCAAAAATCTACATCAACTATTGAAGGCTATTATTATCATAGAAGCTCAGAATGGTAATATTTAGTAGCATTTTATAATGTTTTCTATCATATGTTAAAGATCATTTAATTTATAATTTGCTATATTTTTTATAGTTTTAAATGTATATGTTATGTTGCCAAATTTGACCGACAAATTCAGAGGGGTGATAGTAGGCATCAGGAGGATAAAAAATCACCATACAACATGGGGTCGCAAACGATGTTTAGTAAGTGAAAATCGCAAAAATAGAGGGAGCCGGAGAACTGTTGGAAACTGTAAAAAATTAATTTAAAAAAATAGCAAATGCTGTTTTAACTATGAATTTATTTTAAGTGAAAGCAAATTCTTAAAAGTTTTTTTTCATGCTGGTAACATGCAGATTTGATGATCTAGAGGATCGTGAATTACTGAAAACAAAAAAGTAGTTTAGAACCCATATTTGTAAAAATATTAAAACTTGAAAAAAAATAAAAGCTTGAAAATGTAAGGAATTTTATATTCTATAATTTGATATAAGCTTGTAGTGTGAGAACTGGGAAGTTTTAAAGATATACAAGAAAAAATAAAATGGGAATCAGGAAGAATCGCTGCAACATCAGTACCAATGTTCACAGAGAGCATTGTCAAATTCAAAATATAAATTCAGAGCAAGGATAATAGGCATTAAGTAGATGAAAAATTAACCAAAAAACATAGGATCACAGGTAACGTTTTTCAATGAAAATCATAAATTGGGTGGAGTTTGCATGCTGGAATCTTGATGTCACACAAGAAGATGCACACTTTTCTGCTAAAGTTTTATTCTCAGATGAAGCCTGCTTTACTAGAGAAAGTGTCTTTTACATGCACAATGCGAATATTTGGTTATTTGAAAATCCCCACATCACTGTCTTGTCAAACGTACAACACAAGTTTGATATTAACATCTGGGCTGGGTTATCTGTTTGGACCATATCTTCTGCCCGAACGCCTCAGCAGCACAAAGTACCTGGTTTCCTTCCAGCATGTTCCTCCGGATTTACTGCAGGGAAGACCAACAGTTGAACGCCAGAACATTCGGTTAATGCATGATGAAGTGCCGGCACCTTTTAGTTGCATTCGTGAAATCTGATTTGTTGTTTGCTAATGAAGTTTAATGACCATCAATTCTACAATGCTCATTAATGAATAATTTCTCACTGCTTTTAATTTTCTCGAATGCATGAAAAATTAACGTATGAGAAGGCTTCTTCTCGATTACCTTGTTCCTAATCCATGCATTCATAGCGCCATTCTCTTCACAAGGCTCATTGATTTCTCAACATCTGCTTTTGCAATTTTCACCAAATAAACATCACCTGTGACCCTGTATTTTATGGTAATTTTTCATCTACTTAATGCTTATTATCCTTGCTCTTAATTTGCCTCTCGAATTTGACAACGGTACATTGGTACTGATGTTACAGTGATGTTTTCTGATTCCCATTTTAGTTTTTCTTGAATACGCTTAAAACTCCCCAGTTCTCACACTACACGATTATATCAAATTATAGAATATAAAATTCCTTACATTTTCAAGCTTTTATTTTTCTTCAAGTTTTAATATTTTTACAAATATGGGTTCTAAACTACTTTTTCGTTTTCAGTAATTTATGACCCTCTAGATCATCAAATCCGCATGTTACCAGCAGGGGGGAAAAAAAAAAAAAAAAAAAAAAACTTTTAAGAATGTGCTTTCACTTTAAAAAAAAAAATCATAGTTGAAACAGCATTTGCTATTTTTTTTTATTAATTTTTTACAGTTTCTAACAGTTCCCCAATATCATATATTTTTGGGACCCCATGTTGTATGGTGGTTCTTTATCCTCTTGATGCCTACTATCACCCCTCTGAATTTGTCGGTCGAATCTGGCAACACCCTATTTATATATTACGATATTTTAAAATCTAATTTAAACTGAATTAATTTCCTAATTTTTAGTTGAATTCATCACATCATATTAACTTCATTCTAAAATATTCTCTTATTTCCCGATCCCATTCCACTTTTTCTATTTAATTAATACAACAGAAAGCTCTGTAAAGATGCTTTCGTCAGCGATTCCCATGCTCTGAGTGAAGGGATACAAAATTACTGACCTAAACAAATTCTTTTAAAATATCCCTATGATTTCCTTGCCTAATTCGACATGTGTAAAGAAATCCCTATCTGAATCTCATAGTACAGGGGTGTTTGTGCTCCGGGGAAACCCCGGAATTCCGGGGATTTTGAACTTCGATACCCGGAAATTCCGGGGATCGTCGTTCAAAAGGAAGTAGGAATAATAATGAATTATTTATTTTGATCTGGGCGATTTTGTTTGCTTTGAAAGCAGAAAACGCAAGGTCAGCGTGTGTGGTGAAAACTTTTCCTTTCTTTCTCCAAAGGCAGTGATAATGCGTGAAAAGGGGGAAAAAACTTCTTTTTTGTTCTTTCCTTATTGCAAGTTATGACTCATTCCCCCGTTTCTCGGACATTCTCTTCTGGATTCTTTTCGGCAAGTAGGCGCGGCAGAAAAAAAAGGGAGAGACTTCGCGACCAGATGTGCGATCACGTGACTCTGTGTTCAAAGGTCTTATCTCTCCTGGAGTGGCGCCAATAAGTAGAGAAGGGGGATTTTTCGCCGTATTAGCTATTTGTCATTGATCGCTTCGCAACTTTTTTTTCTCCGCTGTGTAAAATTTTCGTTTCATTTATTGATGCACATGTAAATTTTTCGTTTCTCTTATTGAAATATTTTTTTATTTATGTACGCAAGAGAATTTCATTTAGAAATTTCAGCATATGAAACAGAAATTACCCCTTAAAAATTCATATCTAATTAGTTTTACAGCATTAGATCCAGAGCTAAGAGGTAAAACCAGTACAATATTAGCTTTTGAAAAATTATCATCTTTTATGTCCCATATTTTTAGTGATAATGAAAAGTCAAAAGTAGAAGCTGAAATAAGGTTATACCAGAGTGATATTGATATCACCAAAGAAATGCTCTACACATCTGATGAAAGTGGAAATCAAGTCAAGTGTACAATTGATAAATATTGGTCTAAAGTTTTTAATTTAAAAGATTATTTCACAAATGATTATAAGTATCCTACATTGGCTAAATTGGTCAAAGCCTGCCTTAGCTGCTTCCATGGCCCATTAGTGGAAAGTGCATTCAACTTAATGGATACACTTGTCACTGACTATAGAACCTCTCTTAAGATTGATTCCCTAGATGCAGTGCAGACTATTAAATATGATTTAATGGCTTCTAAAGAAACCTCATGTGAAAAATATGGCTCAAAAAATCCAATGACTGATCCAATTCACAAAGATCTCTTACTGAATATGAACAGAAGTTGGAAAACATATCAAGAGGACTTAAAAACATGTATTTCAGATGAGTCACCTATAAAAGTCTCTGAAAAACCTTCTACATTAGCAGAAAAGCAAACTGCTTCTACCTCTGCATGTGCAGTTCTCGAGGAAATTTCAACTGTAAATGAGGAAAATAAAAGTCAATCTTCCTGCAATTATGAAGTTCACCACAAAAGAAAGACAAGCCCACAAACATCAGAAAATAAAAAAAAGCAGCAGAAATTAGATAATTTTTTTAAAGAATTAATTCAGGTAATTTAAAATATTTGCATAAAATGTAGTAGTTTATATGTTTGAAAATTTATGGTTATTAATTTTGCAAAAAAAGTAATTCATTGAACTTTTATAATTAGGTCATTCAATATTTCATAATTGTAATTTTTCATTTCTCTCCCCCCCCCCTTCTCGAAACTCCAAAATGCCGGTAGTAAGTCCGTAAAAGTTTCAGGGGATTTTTTGGGGTCCCACAAACACCCCTGATAGTATATAAGCACGGGGAAAAATATTCTCTCTTTCTCTTGCCACTTTTTCTCTGTCTTCTGACCTTGTAGTGTGCTGTAAGTGGACATGTTTTGTCTGTGCTGCTTGTGCCTCCTGGGATGGAAATAGAATAAAGTTAAAACTTCAAAGTGTCTTTCTGCCTTCAGCCACGATTCTGCTTCAAGAATTATATTTACACACACACACACACATATATATATAGAACTATTTTATCCAATTCCTTATGTTCAATAGTTGTTTGTTATAAAAATTATTTATTTCCTTTAATAGTTTTAGCCCCAAATTATTATTAAGAGAAAAAAATTACAAATAAGTAAGCCATTCTTTGGAGTTGATAGTAACTAGTTTCTCTGTACCATTAAATATATATATATTAAAGTATAAAAATCATATAAATAACATTTGTATGCTATAATATTTTTGAATGTTATAATTCTTTATTATTTTGAATGTTTTATAATGTAAAAATTAAAAAAAAAAAACATCATTAAACCATAAGTTTTTTAATTAACTAAATTTTTTTTAAAAAATCACTCCAAACTGTATATTTGAACTCTGAATAAACCATGACCCCATAATCTGGAAGATTTATGTTCAGAATTTTGTGATTCATCTTACTTAATATTTCCCTTTTATTCAATTTGTTAGTATATTTGTGATAAAAGTATTTATTGAACATATCAGGAATCTTGGCAAAGTCCATTTACTACTAAAAGAAATGGACCATTTCCCAAAGAAATGTACATTAAATGAAATAATTACATGCTGGAAAAAAACTGGGTTCTAAAGAATTAACATTTGAATTCTGCTGTACATTGTGAAGAAACAATTTTCATTGCTATGATGAAATAGGTAAATGATTTGTTAAACAATTAATTTTTTTAAAAGTTAAAGAAATCAAAACCTATCAAACAGTTGTTGAATTAATATTCAGATCTAAAGAAAATGCAAAAATCATTTAGCTTAGCCTTGATAAAACTAAGTCTAGAAAATAATTAAATAATTACTAGTTACTTTCCTTCATTCACCTACTTTTGAAAATCCATTTAATTATTTAGATAATATTGTGTTAAATGATAAATATCTTTAAGAATGGATTGTCTGTATGCTGTTTAGACTAAAAATTTTAAAAAAAACAAAAATGCATGTGAAGTTTTTGGTGATCAAGATTTTATGAAAATTTATTAAGTCTTTCATCCATGATGTCTTGCTAAAATTCCTTGCTTCCCATGAACCTTTACCTTCCTGGTTTCATTTCTTTGCCAATGCCTTTTTATATGAATATCTTAACAAGCATTTTAAATTCTAATGGAAAAGTTAAATAAAAAGCCACATCTTGAACTTTCATAAGTTAAAACAAAATACTGAGTAATATTTTGAAGCAGTTTAATGAATAATTATTTTTTAGATTGCAGTTTTCCTTTGTTGTATGAAATTATTTGAAAATGTGATCACAAAATTATTAATAACGATATTCATAAGGGAAATATTTATTAATTTTTCATATTTTTTCTAAATTTGCTCCCTTTGCTTTATTAATGGAATTGTTTTAAAGCATGCTTGAATGTATGTACATCACATTAACATTTTAACTTATTCAAAATTATGTCAAATTTTTACTTCTTGCTAGTTGTCAGAACTTTTAATATAGTTTAACAATCATTTCTGATACTAGTTTTATCTTTTAAAATATTTTTACACTAATAAATTTCAAAAATTCTGTTTTTATATATAAATGCATAATGCATTTATGTACTCTAGATTTGATGTTTTCATAAATTAAACTCTACAGATTTTAAGCCATTGGAATATTTTATAGATTTTTATGTTTAAAATTTGTTTACACTGTATGGATTTGATTATTAATATTATTATTTTGTTTAACAGGTACCAGTCATTGACTCTGACTCATGTCCCTGAACATAGTTTACAAATATACGAGTTTCGCTAGCTTCTTTTTACATCTGATATATTCATTTGCTGTTTTTACCGTGACATTTCATACAATTTGCCAAAATATGGCATTTTGAAAGTTGTGATATTACATTAGAGTATTTCTTCTTCAGATTGATGAAATGTCAGAAATCTTGATTAAAACAAAAATATTATTTCAATTAAGTTATTGTGAAGTTCCGGTGTTTTGTTGTTTAATCTTATAAGTTTTTTATTGTTGAATTATTGTTTTTATCTTTAAGTTATCAAGAATAAGTAATGGTTGATGGCTTCATAAATTCATATTAAATTCTTTAACAAAATTCTGCAATGTTGATATAGAAATGGAGTAATATAAGTAATAGATAAGATATATACAAGTTATATCTGAAAAAATTTCAGCTATGAAGCCTAATAATTGAGAGCACTTTGCAAAAATAACTATTCATATAAAAATATTTGTTTAACTTAAAAGCAACAATCAAACAGAAATATCCAGCTTTATACAGGAAATATGAGTGATATTGTGTTCTTAGTTACTCATATTTGAAAAAAAAAATATTGAATTGTCTTTTTGAAGTACTTTATATTTCATAATCAAACGTTTTATAAGAATATTTAATTTTACATCAAAGACTGCTCTTATAATAAGTTATTTTAAAAAATGCTTTTCTTTTATTATATTAATAACATAATTTTATTTTAAATAGTATTTAATACTTTTTGTTTTGTTTAATAACACTTCACCCCCCCCCCCTCCCAATTATAATATTTTTCTAAATGTTAATAGAGTTATTTCTGAATTTATAATAATAATATGGGTTATTTTAATTTATTATTCAAAAAATCTTGTTTTAAAGTTACTAATAGATATATTTTGCCTTTTTGTAGTACATGATTCAATTTTGGGGAAACTTGATTATTTCATTCTACTCATTTCCTTTAGAATCTTTGTCTGGTTCAGTTGTTATTTGATGTGAAAAATTTTTAAGTTTGAAATAATTTAAATGCAGGGAAGGGATAGAAAGGATGTGATAATTGTCCTCTTGTATGTATCATTGGCATCATCAAATTTTATGTGTGTGTGCATGTTTGAATGATGTAGTTATTTATTGATTTTTCTTCCATGTTATTGTTTATGAGTGGCATTTAGCTAGTTAACGTTAGTGTTTTAAAATTGAAAGGTGGTTAATACAATTAAACACTGTGTTATTGTAATGAGTGAAATAAATTTATCATAAGTCTTTGATCCAAAGAATAAAATTATATAAAAAATGTATTTGTATTTAAATGTAATTCATTCATTAATTATTAACGCTAGCATTGGATTTTTTTTTTTTTTTTTTTTTTTTTTGACAAAAATGAATTTGCTTGGTATGCTTATTCAAAACTGAAAGTATGCAAGATTTTTTTCCATTACAGTTGTTGTAATGAAATATTTAGTTATGTTCTTTTGTCCACTTCATTCTTTTTTTTTTTTTAATAAAAAGGCTATGTTTTTTTATTTTATTTTATTTTGTGTTGCTTATTTATAATTTAAAATCATTTGTTGAAACAAGCATTCTGACAGGGTATTTCTTGCATAAATAAAATGACAGAAAGAGTTAATAAATACCGTGTTTTAATTTAATTTTATATTTAGTAAAATAAAAACAGCAACATAAAGGAATTTTTTTAAATTAAATACCATCAAATTTCATTCCAAGGTGTAACTGAATACAAACATATTTTCAAATTTCAGCAGAGGATCAGATCTTCTGGGCAACCTTAGGCAAATTTTGAGAATGATTAACAGATATCCTCAATACTGTGGTGTACTTATTGTATTGAGTGCTCTAGAATAAAGCCTATAAGTATTTTGCTTGCATTATAATGCTTTTAGATTGCTAATGGCTATAACTGATATTTGTTCTTTTTGATTCAAGTGTGGAGAGCAAATGGTCTGGAGATACAATATATCTAAGTTTGCTTGTGACTATAATCATTCATCAAACATATGAAACTTTCTAACATGATAAGGAGATTCAAAAAATATTTATTTTAATGATGAAATAGCTTTAAATAGAGCCTTTAATAGAAATTTGAAAATGTAACTGATTTTTAAGGTATTGACAATGGCCTTAAAGTTACAAAATTGCACTTTGCAAGTTTCATGGTTTTGATCAAAACACTGATTCTACACTAGATGCTCTAGAATGGCTGTAGAACAAGAATTCAACTGCCAGCACACTATAAAAATATTTTTGTATGAAGGCAATTTGATAATATAAGGAGACAAATAATATACAACAATATCACACAATTATACTTTCTTGCTGTTTGTAAACATACAAAAAATGTATACGAGGATTAATACAACAACTATAATTTTCAATATACAGTACTGAAATGAAAAGATGAACAAAATTACATAATTGTCATCTGTGAGTTTATTTTTCCTCAAAAGAAATTTACATACAAACTATTAGTTTGTTAATCTACCACGATATGTGTAATGTAAGTATTCAAAGTGTGCATCACCTTGCTGTAGACTGTTCATATCGTTCACGCAGATTCTCAAGCATATACTCAAACAAAGGCTGTTGCAGACTCCTGCAAAAAGAGATGATTTTCTCATGTAATGTGTGCATCTCTGTTAACTGTGAAGATCCACTAACACTTTCCTTTAACATTCAGCTTCCATTGACACAGTGCACTGTCAGAAAGGCGAAATTTAACAATAAACAGCATAACTGTGTTATTTCTGTGGCCATCTTATTAAACTTCTCTTGGAATTGTTCTGCCACCTTTTTCAAACACGGCACACCTTCCATACAAGTGGAAATGGGTCTGAACTAAAAATGCTTTTTCCACCATTGAGAGACCCATTTTCAACAACAACTGCACAACACAACTTCCTTTTCACTACTGCGAACATGTGTAACTGGAGCTATGCCTCGTCGACAAACACAACCACGTGTTCGAAATGCACAAGTTTCAGTACTGTATATTTTGACGCATACTTTATATTTTGAAATTAAATGTGATATAACAAATATTACTAAACTGCTTGGACTATCTAAACTGTGAGTTGTGAACTCTAATGGAGGCTTGAAAAATTATATTGAATTTATGAAGTATTTTCACAGTACCTCCTTTTATAGGTTCTTCAATATTTGCAAGCAAAAGTTATTTAATTAAAGAATGCTACTACAACATATTTGAAAGTTTATTTGCTCTGCTGCTGCATGCCTTATAAATTAATGTAAAGTTTTGACATTTCAATTTAATTTTTTCGATGGAAATATGATCACAGCTAAAAATCAATTGCAAATGGGATAAATTCTTTAAAGCATTAGCCTTTTGCTAATTAAACATTTCATGTAGAGTATTATTGTGTTTTAATTCACTGAAAAATTACAAGTTGAATCATTATTCTATAATCACGCTTGTAATAATAATATACATTCATGAGAATTTATCCTCAAAAAGTACACTGTAGTATATTTGGGAATTAACATAAAAACTGTTTGTTTTATGATAAAGATTCTATATATTACAAATAACAAAATGAGAAAAATATACAATCATTGGAGGTTATACAAAAACAGCAGTAATTTTCTTTTTACAATTTTATTGATAGCTGCTTTGATGTAATCGCTTCTTAAAATTTCAAGTGCAAGTAATATTTTATTAAATTCTAAATCTATTTGGAGGAGTTACGGAATAAAGAAATATAATAATAATTCACCAATAAATAAAAGATTAAGAGTTTATTACTAATAATTTGTTTAAATTAAAAATTTCCATTTCTACAACTTACAAATTAAATTATGATATGGAGATATTATAAAGATTGTCAACTGATTGTTGTTGGTATTAGGTAATAAAAAATATAAAAACACAGATTTTTCATTGATTAATAGCATTGCAAAGTTAAATTGTTCACAGAAAGAACTGTCAAAAAAAAGTGGAAAAAAATATTCTTATAAATATCATTTATTACTGTACAATTTACAAAAGTATCAGGTTAAGTATTATGTTTTCCAAATATATGGCATAGGGAAATTTAATCATCTTGTATTCGCCAGGCTATAGTTCTGAGATCTTCTCCACCTGTTACTAATATTTCACCATTCCCTGATATTGATACACAAGATACAGCACCTTAAAATATCGACAAAACATGTAATGATTTTGATGTATTTAAAGAGATATGTGAGTACCACTAAACAAAAATAAAGGATATAAAAGATTCTTTAAAATGATTTATTAATACTTTTTTTTTTCTATTTCTTAATCTTTAAATTATAATTCAATATAATTTTTTTTCTTAAATTCACTAATAAGTGGCATCACGAATATTGAATCAAATTAAATGAATTAACTCATAATTAAACTCTGAAATTATTAAAATAATGATCATACTATATAACATATGTACACAAAATTCGAAACCTTAGTGCAGGAACTAATTGAAAAATCGATTATAAAACTCCTATCTTTACAAATATGAAACAAGTACGCTTAAATAAAAGTGTTTAAAGAAATGTCTTGTATTTAGTTCTCTCAACACAGCAATAATCATTTATTCAAGCATATATATATATCTTTAACTATTATTCTACAGTTCCAGGTTTTCGATATATTTAGTAACTTCCACATAGACAATTGCATCAAAGAAAGCAAATCAGCATTTCATTTCAGTAATCATTTTGACGTTATTAAAACTTGTTTATTTATGTTGTCTTTGCAACATGTTTTACCAAGAAGCCTGCATTTGACTTACAAAATACCATTGGGGTGTTAATATGAAATATTTCGGTCAAAATAGAAAAGTTAACAAGGCAGTTGTTGGCCTGACAATAGCCAAGATATTAGCACTGGGTGGGTAATAACTATAAGTATGGGATGAAAAGAGGAACCCTCCTTTTCTGTTTGGGTCAATTTGACATGGAACGTTTTTGATCTGCTTATGTAAAACAAGATATTTTATAGGTATTTCGTGGAATTACTAACGGAGATAAAAAAAAAAATTTCAGGCAAACAACATATCTTAGTTATATATTTTCTGTGCATTTTTCTTTCCCCAAATTGTATAGTTTGAGTCATTATGATCAATATCATTTTCTCTTAAGTAAATGTAAAATCTTTCACTGTAGATTACTAATTCAACTGGAAATGGTAATAATAAATTGCTTCAAAGTATTCATTTTGATATAAAATAATCCTTTAACAAAAAAAAAATCGCACAATTCAATTTTCTCTTTTAGAAAAATACCTAGAAATTAAGCCAAGACTTTAATCAACATTTAAATATTACAATGCATGAACAATTAGCCGTTTGCAATCGGAAAGTCATTTGATGCAAAATTATTCACTTAATACAGGGGCTTGTTTATTGTTCCTAAAAATAAATGTATATCATTGTTTCAAGTTGAATTTTGACGAAAAGTTAATTTACAGCTTTTTACCATTCTTTCAGTATTTTTAACAATCAAAATTGAAAAATAAATAAAAACGTTAAAATGATGCACCATCTTGAATGGTGACCATGAGTCACATCTCGAATTCGAAGGATTAGTTTTTTTCCGCTTCCGGGGAGCAGTATATGTTAAATAAACCATTTAAAGATGGAACTAAAATATTGTACTTATGCTATAGTAAAACTTTATTAGTTCTAAAGACGCTTATTTCTACTGAAAAAGACCGTGGGTCAAAACTGGAATAAAATGAAACCATACGACCTTAAATGATCTAACACATAAACTAAAGGGTGCAATGGAAAATGTGCTAACTTCACTTCCTACAAATTGGGTCAATTTCCTTGAAAATGAAATATTCGTGTGCTTGGTACAGTCAGAAAAATGAACCTGAACAAATGACAAACAAATAAACGCATATCTCTACTTTACAAATGATAGCAACTGCTGTGTATTATATTCCAAAAAAAAGTACAAAAACATGACAACATCATAATGAATCTTGATAAATCAATTAGTGACAGACTTATAAAAACCCAGATATAGTGCTAAATTGCAATGCTAGCAAGAGATGTGGTTACTCTTGATCAACTTTTGAACGCATACATTTATAAAAAGGAAAACAAATCGCTGATCTAAGAATATACTTTATGTTTGTCCTTTTGATAGTCTTGTTTGCAATGTATTTAATCTCTAGACATCAATAAATATCAAATGTATTGAAAATAAACTGACCAAAACAATTCGCTTTTAAAAGAATTGAGCAATTTTAAATGATTCAGACAGAATAATATCTCCTTACAAGTGGAAAGTTCCATAAAACAGTAAAATTGATAGGTAAAATAAGAAACTATTTATCATTTCCACTACTGTTTTATAATTCAATAATAGGCTTAAATGTTTGAGGCTATATCCATGAAGCAAGATAATAAATGAAATAAACTGAACAAGAATTATATATAAAAAGAAACATATCTGCTTGCTCCATATAGCATGTTTTTGTTCCAAAAAGAAAATAAATAAAAGGTTAGATTTTAAAAAATACTCATACATTTATTTTATTTTAGTTACATGAGTTTTATATTATTTTTTTAATTATATAGCATTTATTATTCCATTAAAAAAAAATTCTTATTTATCTCAAAATATAATATTTTTCTGAAACAGGAAGAACATAGGTCCCTGAAGTTAATATTAAATGTACTGATCACTTTAACCTCAACATTGTACTCATATAGAAAATGCAAACAGAACAGTGTGTTTAATTTTTTGGTTAACATAAGAACGATGACATTTAATGGGAAATTTAAGATATATTAAAGGATAATACTTACTTTATAAGGAATGTTGACATTCTTTTGCATTTCTACAGCATGAGCAATTTTTATTTTTTTACATAGCTAGAAATTTTGTCTTTTATTTAACCCCATATTATTTTTTTTTTAAACTTCTCTCTTCTTTCCTTCATACCTTCTTAATTCGAAGCTTTTATCTTATGATTTAAAGTATTTGTATAAAATCAATTTGTGTCTCTGAAAAAAAAAATACTTTCCAACTGTTCAAATTACTTTTATATAAAATTATTTTAGTTAAATGAAAAATTAACAATGCATTTATTAAACAAATAATTTAATAAATATGAAGTCAACATAATTATTCATTTAAAAATCATCGAGATGCATCTAAGGTTTTTCAGTTTTTCTCATATTTAGCTCTTTTTAGTAATCTAATGCAGAATTCAACATATTTTTGTTTGTTTTTTGTAAAAAGTTATTTTTAGAATTATTTTTACCAAAATTATACATAAAAAAATTAAATTCACCAATTTAATTATGAAATACACATTTACACAGAATATTTTTAATGGATTTTTTTGTTGTTGTTGTTGTTATTTACGCTATACTGTAATAAAACGCACAATATTTCTATATTACTAGCAATTATGAAATATTACTATTAAAGTAAAAAGTAAGTGAATAAGATTTGTATAACCACACCATGATTATTGCATTCAATGGACTTAGAAGATTTTTTTTTCCCCATACAAGCAACAAATTACATTAAAATTGCTTATTTGAAAGGATATCATTAATTTAAGATATAATAATACAGATTATTGTTTCATTAAGTTAAAAAAATGGCAATTAAATATTGTTTATACTTCTATTTTTTTCACAATTTGTACAACAGGTACAAAAGTAATGTTATTTCCTTTGGAAAAGTTAGTGAACAAAGGGTCTTTAGATATATTATGAACAGAAAAGAAAACACGATGCAAAATTAATATTTTAAACATAGGAAAAATCCTTTTAATTCAACCAATCTTCTTTAAAAAAAATCTTTCCACCTTCCATTTAATAATTTAAAAAAGAACTTCAGTTATGCATTAATACAGCCATTGGTTGCCCATGGTTTAGAAATAATATCACACTCAATAATGTGATTCATAAGTAATTAAGTAATGTGATTCATAAGTAATTAAGTAATATAAGTAATTAAGTAATGTGATTCATAAGTAATTAAGTAATGTGATTCATAAGTAATTAAGTAAGTTACCACATTTGAACTATTCTGATATTAAGTCAAACTGCAGATGAATCTGGGTAATAATTTTAATTGTGAAACTTCTTTATTTTATTGTAACAAATAAACAATTTTAAATTTCAAAAACACATTACATCAAAAATAAAAGAGAAATATTTAAATATACCACCTGAATGGGCAGGCAAAGTCTGAAGTAATTCACCCTTGAAAAGATCCCAAATTAGTAGATTTCCAGATGTTGTTCCTACCATTGCAACACATCCATCCCAGCATAAGCACCTTTGAGGATTTAAATGATAATTTTACTGATAAAAGCAATTAATGGAATCAAAAAAAATCAATTAATTTCCTTGTCTATAACACAACATATTCTGATTTTCTATATTTTTCGAGGCAAGATAGTTCTAATTATCTAAAACTTCAAAATTCATTAAGTTGTATTACTAATGAAAATAATTGGATTTCACTTTTGAAAATTTGTTTATATACTTCAAAATTTTAATATTAAAAATATAGTTACATTTTATTTCAGTATATTATTGAAAGAAAGGGGTGGTGTGCATTAAGAAGCAAAATTTGCCAATAAAATTTTCATTTTGAAACCAGAAGGTATTCATATGTATGCTTAAAAATTGATATCTTCTTAGTTTTTAGTATTTCTTTTGCTTAGATATTTCAAGAAATTGAATAAACATAAGAAAAAAGAATAAAAAAATAATGACATGTTAATATTTAAAAAGTTTGAACACAATGACAGAAATATACAGGATATAACTGGAACAGCTTTTAAAAATTTAAGGTTGAAAGCTGGGACACAATATTCAGGAATTTTAACCCTTTGCACTCGGACGGTAACTCTCACTCACCATTCAAGACAGTGCATCATTTTTTTAATAATTTTTTTTTTTATTTTTGATTGTTAAAAACGTCTAGAGAAAGGTAAAAAAATGTAAATTAATTTTTCAAAAAAATTTGACTTAAAATAATCATGTATATTTATTTTTCAGAGTAATAAAGAAATCTTTGTATTAGGTGAATGAATATGCATCAAATTACTTTTCTGGGTGCAAAGGATTAATTTAACTATCCAAACAATCTAATAAATTCAAAAGTCAAGGCAAAAAATGAACGCAAGAAGCAGTAAAATATTTTAACATTATTTTTAGATAAAGATAAACATGCTTCATCTTGTTATGATTTTATATCAAATATATTTCACAGTTCAAAATAACGTGACTGTGCACATACATATTTTATACAAATGCAAATACTTTTATTTTTCTCAAACAAACAATGTTTTAACTCAAACAGCAATTACATTTAACAGTATACACTTTCCAAATTATTATTTCTGAAAAAAAAAAAAAACTGCACTGATTCATAAATATTCAAATTATGTTACTTGTTATATATTGTATTAGAACAGATTATTCTGCTTTGCCAAAAAGGCATTTAGATAAATACTGAATGACTGAAACATTGAATACTGAAAGACTGAAAAAATAATGAATGCCTGACTATGAATGAGCTATGAGCAAATCGTAAGGGCCATCAGTGATCGTGATACAAGTCTTCCAGGGAGAGGAATTCTTGTTTCTACACCATTTCTGGCAAAAAAATCAATCACCATACTGGAAGCTTCTCCTTAAAATTTCTGAAATGCCCTCAGGATTATAAAAATATGGTGATGTATTCTGTAGCTCCATCCATCACACCATGTGCTCTTCAATATATTTTAGTGGTAATGATCATTAGATTATAAAATAACTGGCAATAAAAAAAAGTTGAAACAAATACTTTTTTTTACTGTTTTAATGCATAGGAACTGAGGAAGCCAAGTATGGTTGCAAATTATTTGGTTAAATATTTTTTCTTCTTTTTTAAGCCCAAAATCATACGAGGGTGTCATATTTTTAACACAGAATATGATTTTGCTAATATACATTGTGTGGCTAAATTAACTCCTCTTTTTGAAACTGCATGAGATTTACATCTGAAATGAAATTCAAACAATAATAAGATGGCAATGAATTGAGTTTAGAGCCAAGAGCACTGAATGAAGATTATCCCCAGAATGCTGCAACTTCCTTTCTATGTCAAATTCAAGAACAGAAAATTTTTTCACAAATATGAACAAGTTTGAGTTTACGATAATACTGTGGTAATAATGACAGAATTGATTAATATCCTTTAAAACTTCACGAACATAGTGAAACTTGTTTTATTAAAATGAAACACTGAAATAAATGAAAAATAATTTACCTAAATAAATGATTAAATTCTCCTGATATAAGAAGAATTATCATCAAAAATCCAGGTTTATTAAATAAACACAACACACAGCACCCAAAATCATCCAAAAACAATTCTACACATATCAAGTTCATTTATTCTTAATCAACTTTGTTGTATTAATAACTGGTAAACTGATTGTAAAATCAATTTGGAAACTAAAAGAAATATTGACCTATAAGATCAAAATAAATGTACACCAGGCAAAGAATCAAGATTCCACAGGTGATAAAACTGCATATATTTCAAATATATAACAAGATAGCTCAATTGAAAAGATGCTTTTTAAAGAAATTGTTTCATATTTTTAGAATATGTTTATGAATAGATATGCTTAAGCTGCTTTGCACTAAACATAGAAAAATAGAATTTCACAACTAGTTAATTGCAACAATTTTCTATTTAGGTAGTTAAATACCGATTATTTTTTTCAGACAAGAATTAAAAATACTCAGATCTTACTATTCATTGTTGCTTTAAAAATTCCTTAAACTGTAAGTGTAGTGTGAACTTACCTCAGATCTTCCTTTGTTTCTGTACTAAAAAGCAAAGTAGCTGTTTGACTATCTATAATCTTCAAAGTCTTATCACCACCACAAGAAACTACTTTTTGACCATCTAAAAAAGTAAAGACAAAATAATACATTTTGATTATGTTTTATTTCTAAAAACACAGTAGGGAAAAAAGAGAAATTTTATTCACAGTAGTAAATTATGTAGAAAATTATTTATCTTCAAAGTCCATGATACAAAAATAAATGCATATTTTTTTTTTTTTCAATACACAAACTAAATGAATTCCTACCATTACAAAGATATTCATCTAATATTATTATTTCAGATGTAGCATTGCCAATAAAAAGAAAAACCTAATTTAATTTATTTTGTTATTTGCATGCAAATTCAACAGTATACATGTAAGCAGAATATCCAAATGCAAAAAGGCAGAAAAATTTGGAAGAAAAGATTTTAGTTAAATCTAAAATGAATTTATTCTATCTATGCAAATAAAATGATTTATAAAGCTGTAAAAAAATTTAGAGCTATTAATGGTTATTAATACATTTTACTCATAAAATATTCCTTTAACAACACATGTATAATAATAAATAACAAAAAAATTTAGATAAATTCTTCCCACAAGGAAGTACATTTTTTTTAAAATTTACAATCTTTTATTTTAACCATTCAAATGTATATAGTTAATAGCTGCACTTCAAACATCACTAATAATTAAAGAGAAGGAATGAACAGTGAATTTTTTTTAATGTTGTGATTTATTTATTTTAATAAACAACCTTCTTAAATAATAACATAAAAAAACTGAATAATTGTAAAATCATGTGAAGCCACATGTTTACATACCTGGACTGAATTTAACATCATATACGACACCCATGTGAACTAAAAAAAAAGTCAAATGTATTTCAAATTGTGTATATCAAATATGAAACATTAAAAATAAAATATTTTCATTAATCAGTTAAAAACTGTAAAAAGGCATAATTTTCAAAATTTGTTTTCGTTTATATATTATATTTTCCTATTACTTAATTATATATTGCCAGATTCTGTTTGCAAAATTTGTAGAAGTCTTGATTCAGCTAAAACTTGGGAGCATAATTGAGATATTTTAGGGTTCCAAACAGTTTTTGTTTTACATAATAATAACTTTGAATGAATAAGTACGATACATCAAAATCTATCAAGTAGTAGAATTGAATTTCGATAGATTTGATGATTCCTTAATTTCTTCCAAGACTCAATATACATATCTGATACAAATAAATATGCCAAATATAATAGAATGAACATAGGTGGACTCAGCAAAAATAAATGACTTTCATGGAATTAAAAAAATTGATGAATCATTTTTTATTTAACTTTTTCCATTATTGGAATTTATAGAATTAAACAAATAGAAATTATTTATGGGCTTGATTAATATTCAATAGGTAAGAGACATTTCATGGCATATCACAAAGTTAAATGTTAAGTAATTTAAATCTTACGTGTACCAGATATTATGAAAAGTTTGTGAACTAATTAGATGCTTTAACCTTTGATAATCGATAAATAATGTTTCAACAATATGATATTTGCTTCATTATAAGAGAAAATATGCGCTTCTACATGACTGCCACAAAATGAACTTATTCACTCACTTTGACATCAGATGTATTACACAACAAAACTTGAAAAAGCAAATATTTTTTTTAAGTCTCATTACTTTTTTAACACCTTTACAAAAAGTTCTGTTTAAAGTTCTGCTTTTTTTTTTTTTTTTTTTGGAGGGGGGTATATATTTTAGCTAATTATTCTTCGTCACTTTTAGAATCTTCATTTTCTTCAATAATTTTATATAAGCAAAAAGCAAATGAAAACTTTCTAGGAAATTGTACAAAAAAAACTTAAATGGAACTTTATTATAATTAATTCATTGTAACAATAAATTAAAATCGCTTGCTTTTGTGTAATAAACAAAATGCTGAAGTATCTACTGCATTTAATATTTTATATGCACTTGCATTCCTGTTATTAATAATTTACATTATTTAAATAACAGACAAAAGTTAAAAAAGAATGCTAGAAAAACAAAGAGCTTACATTGATGCTGTCCTATGAGTACATATGAATTCAAATCCCATATATAAATATAACCACTACAACTTCCAGTAACAAGAATGGTATTTTTTTCATTTATATCAAGACAGTATACACCAGATTCGTGATCAAGCTCTGCCTGAAATTTATAAATAGAATAAAAAATAAATATTTCATCTAAATTTACAAAATAGGGTCATTTGGTTTGTCAACTTATTTGAAATAATAATAAAGGAAATAACAGTTTGAAGAAAGAAATGAATCCTAAACTATTTTCCAAGGGAATTCTTTCTTCTTTTTTTTCTAATTTAGAGATCTTTTTAAACCAAACTTTTATATGAGATTCTTTACATCAATAATTCATTTAGAAACGTTCCATTACTTTTTTTTTATTTTTTACATTTAACAATATATGTCTAAATGATAGTAAATTTTCTGTGCATTTCACTTTTTTTTGGGGGGGGGGGGTATTCTTTGCTTCAAACTGCAAATTCAATTAAGTGACATATTTGCACTTGATTATAGAAAATTTTCCAAAACTATGATTTTAAAGCATTTTAATGTTACCATGCTTATGAAAAATTATAAATTACAGTAGTGAATGGCAATAATAAATCTATCAAGCTGATAATTTTCTAGTTCTACATTTTAGCCAGCAATAATTTTCAGTCATGTATTTTGTACAAAAAAAAAATATTACATTAAGCTTTTGAAAATAATTGTACAAAGCAATAATCAATTTATCAGCAAGGCATTTATTTATATGATAGCAAATTTATCTGCATAGGAATAAAAAATATGCAACAATATCACACATAGAAATATTATATATATATATATATATAGTATGTGTGATGATTTTGTAATAAAACTTAATATTATGAAATAGATAATTCCATATCAAATAAATATTCTGGAAAGGATTCAAAAGATTTTGCTCAGGTGATCATTAAATGCAAATCCATAAATGCATTAATCCATAGTATTGTTTTGAAAGATTGGCAACAAATAATCAAATTTGACAGTTAACATCATGATCCAAACTCTCCACATTTAAAAAAAACAAGCTCTAATATAAATAGAATGCAACAGAGCCCTAACTAAAGTATAGGTATGAAATGAGCATTTATGATGAATAACCCCATATTTGGATTCCTGTTAACATGTTTATCTATACTTTGTACTTCTTTTATAGCTCAACAAAAAGAAATCATAACTTTATACCATTCTCCATACAATATATCTCATTTTGATTTTTTGAAAGTTACCATAAAAAAGTGATGGCTTATAACAGAAGTATGATTCAAACTTAATCACTAAAGGAACTATTTTAATCCCATTTCACAAACTGATAACTAAAATTAATTTGATTCTTCCCTTTTTTGCTTTGTTAAATGGCTGTGCATAGCAAGCTTTTGCATTTATGCATTCACTACAGTAAGATAATAAATCAAATAGTTAATAATAATTAATTTTTGCATAGCAAATATATGAACATATACTACAAGGTATTAATAAGTCAGAATGCATTTTTTGAAGAATTTAAATTTGCAGTAAATGATGGATAAAACAATTATATCGTTATTTAAACTCATTTACTTTCAGATAGGAAGTGAAATCTAGAAACAAACATAGCAATCTCCTTCTCAGGGCCAAGACTTTTAACAACCAAACAGGAAAATGATTCCTCCTTTTTCAAATCATAACAAAATAAAATCAATATCCATTGATTGCTAATATCAGAATATACTGCTATTGCTAATAGCAGAATATAAAAATACATTAAAAAAATTTCATGCATATTGCTATATAACATAAGAGATATAATCTGCAAAACGATTAAAACTTCAAAAAATTAAAAATACGAAAGAAGTAGAACCTTAATACTTTAATGCTACAACATAAACAAAAGATTAGATTACATTTATATTGAGTAATTTTAAATTACAATGTACTAAATAATTTTAATAGTCTAGATGTGAAAACAGCTGAAATTATACATAAATATGGTATATCAGTAATCATTCAACCAAATCAATCCCTCATACACATAAATTCCAATAAGAAAACATTCTTATGGGTTTGTATAAATGGAAAGTAGACATTTTTCTTTCTACTATTAATAATGAAAGAATTAAAAATTTGGAAGATTAATTCTCAAATCAGCAGAATTTTCTTTATTAACCTTCTAAGCATTTCTTGCCATTTTCTAGCAAACATCTTTTAAGTTTGAAAATTCAGGAATTGTGAAGGTATAGAATAGAAAGTCCATACTAACACTTAAATTGAAAGTTGGACGCATTCCTTCAACTGCTTCGTATCTCCAAACCTAAAAGGAAATTTTAAATTCTTTGTTAATATACAATTTATTTTTTTACATTCAGTGAAAATATAAGATGGCAATACAGAGAAAATTGTAATTAGCACTATAATTGCTGAATTACATAACTGATTATTTCTATGCAACTTGGAACTATAAAAAAAATCCACAAAATTAACCAACATTAATTTTAAATACAATAAAATACGGTTCATTACAAAAAATATTATTAATAATTAACATTTAAAACTGAATTATGTACAAATTTAATTATTTTTAAAAGATTTAGAATCCTATTTGAAAATATTTTAGTTGATTTTTTTGAAGTATATCATTTCTCTAAAAATGATATATTTCAAAAGCAACTAGAGTTATTTTTCACTTTAGTAAAAGTATTTATACAATATATGCCACAAATAATGTTATTATTCATTTAATAATATTAAAATTATCTGGTCTTGAATTGACATATTAAAATGTAAAAAAAAATCAATAGAATCTTTTTTTCAATCAGCATTAATGATTGGTGTTTATGGAACTTTTTTGTTTCACTTATAAGGAAACAGATAGAAATTACATTGGACTAGATCTATTTGGATTGGTTCAAAAGGACAGCTATGTTGTCAGGTCAGTCTTGGAATCTATCAAACAATCCTAAACCATTATTACCTTATATTAGATTATAAATGAAAAAAGATAACAAAAAACTGATGCGAGTATTAAAAACAAAATAGAAACTCTTAAAAAATAAGAAAATTTATGACCCTTTTTTTAATCAAATAATATACAAGCACTGATGATTTAAAATAGGCATTGATGATTTGGACAGGTACGAATGTGTTGAAGAAAATACTTCGCACAAAAATTGAAATTAATGAAGCATTTTCTTAATTGGAACTTAAAAAAATTAATTTGAAAACAAGCTTTAAAAAATAAGAGTATGAGCAATATATGCTACTGAATATGAACTGCTTAAAAATAACTATCAGTAAGTGACAATTGAAAATTTTTTAATTGCTATTTTTTGAAATACATTGCACATAGTCATAAGATAACTGTTTTTTTTTTTTAATTTTATTTTCCCATTGATGTGAATAAAATATAGTTGATTTTATCTAATTCAATTATTATTATTAATTAGTTAATAAAATTGAATTTTTTAACAAATTCTTAGTGATTAAGTTATTTTATTCAGTTAACAATATATTATAATTATATTAAAGATATACTGCTATTTTTAAATCCCCTCATTGTCAATTCCCCACATTGTGAATAAATTATTAAAAAATAATAATTAGAAAACATACTTTTGCTGTAGAATCCAGAGATGCAGTGGCAAGTAAGCCATTATTAAAGCATATATCAGTTACTAAAAAAAGAACAATAAAAATGAGGCTTTTATTTCTTTCTTTTTTTTTTCAATTTTACTTTAACATTTGACAATATTTAATGCTTTTGTTCAGAAAAATAAAACATAAGCATGATTGAAAGCATACTAAAAAGTAAAAGTTTTATTATTTTTGTCTTCATCTTATAATAAATCTGCAACAAAACAATGTAAGAAAACAATTACAATGCAATCTAATGATAATACTCTTTATAGACGATAAAAATAAACCATGACTTCTTCATGATTCGTTAGATTTTTTTCAGAAATTCCAAAAATGGCATAAGCATTAAAAACCATATTCAAGACATTTAATTCAAAAGTGTTACACTTTTATGACATTCCAATATAAATATTAAATTAAAAATTACATAAAAATACATTAAAAACATTTTAATAAAAATTTTAGGAAGAAATATCCTAATAACTTTATGCAACGACTCTATTCTGCTACATTATATTATTAATTAAAAGTTTAATTAAATTTATTAATTTAATAATTAATAATTAAATTAAAAGTTCTGAAAATATACTAAATTTATATGCTTTGAAATCAATAAGCTTAAATGCATTAAAATTATAAATTGCAGCTTCAATATATGCAAAATGACTCAGTTATATAATTACTTTTATTTAATAGCACTCAAATCAATATGATAGCAATATGTTGATAAAAGCTAATAATTAGATAATTTTTCCTTTTTTATTTTGTGTGAAATATAGTGTTGAAAAATATGGTTAAAATATATCTTTAAAAATTCGTTAAAAATAAGAACTTAATTTATAGGTTAAAGCATTGATATCATTAAAAAGATAATTTTTTTAACTTGATGCTAAAATCAATTTTTTGTGCTGTAATATTTTCGGAACTTATAGTGGAAAAATAGCCGAAATTTCGATTGATTTTTAATTAATTAAAATTCTAATTAAAAAATTTTTAAAAATGCTCTGAGATGCACATATCTTGCTTCCAAGGTATAAACATGCCAAATTTGGTAGCTGTAGGTCAAATGGTATGATCGGTAGAGCGCCAACACACACACAAACACATTGAGCTTTATTAACGATGGGTTAATTATTTGGATATAGTTCAAACAAAAATACTAAAATCGCAATTAAAAAATGGGAGGGTGGGGGTAGGAGGGTGAAATTTTGGGGTTATAGGTATTTTTTAATGCCAAATAAAAAATAATAATTTTTTTCAAAAAAAAAAAAAAAAGAGAGAAACTTTTGGATAGGGACACCTTAATTACCAAGCGTTATGAAATATACTTTACGACCTATTCTTATACCAAATACACATAAAAAATTCCATAAAAATCGGTCGAGCCATTTCGGAGGAGTACGAACACAAACACCCTGACACGAGATTTTTATATATTAGATTTAGAGTGAATAAGGAAGTAGTTCCACTCACCACAATCATCATGAGCCATAGTTGTAGCTAAAAGTTTTCCATATTCAACATTATATAAATATCTGAAAATAAATTTGCAATAAACTGTTAATAAAATCAGATTCTCCACATATATAATATAATAAAATTTCCATAATTAAATACAATACAATAAAATAAATTCCATAGATAAGATTCTACAAAAACAATTTCCATGATTAATACAAAAGATAGACAAAATTTCTTTTTATGTGAAACCAAGTATATAGATAAAAAAATTTTTTAAAAAGTAATTAACTTTTTGTTTAAACAAAGCAATTGAATTCATAAGGCACTCAATACAGCCTACAATAAGTAATAAAAGAAAAAAAATTTAAATACAATATAAATTTCATTCTTTGGTTAAATATATACTTTGATACTAGAAAACATTGAAAGAATGGCTATTTTTCTGGCGTTTAATATTAATAATGTTCACCTATTAGAACTGCAAAATAAGTAATCAATAAAATGCAAAATTTCTAATAGTAATTCAGCGAAAATAATACAATGGATTGACTACAAATGCCAATATCCATTTAAAAAAAGTCTGAATGAAAATGCAATGGATGCCAATATCTATTTAAATATAGTCTGAATAAAGTTGAAATATAAATTTAAAAAATAACAAATTTCATAGCTATTAATTCTGAAAATAACTGCATTAACATTTACACATATATGTAAATCGCATAAATATTTTCAATTATTTGAAACTATATCTAATTTTCATTTCATAGATTATTAAAATATTGCTGCAATTATCCACAATATATTTTAAGAATTATAGAGATGTTGAAAAAAGAAGAAAAAAAAAAAGAATTTAATCTTAATGACAAAAACAAAATGCAACTGCTATGTCAAAATAAATATAAAATTTTGATATATTGATTCACAGATGAAAAAATTTATTCACATTTAACTTACATCAAAAGCCACTTTAAATGAAAATATATTTACATACAAACTAATCTAAAAGCAATCAGAGAGAAACAATTAGATAGAAAATTAATCCTTGTAGTTGAAATGAAATATGAAAAAATTACCAGACAAAACCCTGCCACATATTTCTTGCAATTCTACAAATCTCAAATTCTTGTGTGTGTGTGTGCGTGTTTTTGTTTGTTTGTTTTTTCCCCTCTGCTTTGAAAATGCTTATTTATTACAGAAATGTGTATGAACGAACAAGAAAATAAAACAATACATGCATTTTCACCATATATTATAGCAATTCTTAACACAATATAAATTTAATATTCATGTTTAAAAAATTACTCACACATAATTGTCCCAAGAACCAACAATAACTGTACGACCGTCTTCCATCAATGAACAAGAAGATAAGGCCTACAAAAAGTTTCAAAGATAGCATTAATATTTCTAGATTGGAAGGACACTGCAGGGTTTCTCTGTATGTATATGCAATATAAGAGGAAATATGCAAAAAGCGCTCATTTGTTAGTTATTATGGAATAATAATATTCCATGTTGTAAGGAGTAGCAAAAACAAGGTACTTCAATGAATATGGATTTAAATAAGATGCAGTTTTTAAAACATTTTTGGACATTTTGGACATTTAAATATTTTTATAGTATTCCCATAAATATAAAATACTCTAATAGAAAACCTCTTTTCTTTTTTCTTTTTTTGAGTTTTAGTATCTCCACTATTAATTAGGTAGCATATAATTGCTATTCCATTATCGGTATTTTTTCTCAGCCTTAGATTTTTAGGAGCTCTATCAAAAATAAGTGTTGAATGTTTCTACTTCTTCGATTATGCTTCTTTTGAGAATGTTTTTCATTAACTGTTTAACAAAAATGAAAAGGTTTTCATATAAGAAAGGCACCATTGAAGGCGAGATAATATGAGCAATATAAGAGAAGCTAATTTTATTTGAATCAATTTATCCTGGCAAGCATTTATTATATCACTTGTAGTAGATCCAAAAAAAAAAATTATTGGAATCTATGTATTTCTGTATGTTGTTAAAAACTGATATTTTCTACCCAGTTGAAAGAACAAAACTTCAATGAAAATTCAGAAGAGCGAATGACTTCCAAGAAATCAGCACATCTAGCTGGACTATCTTTAAATATTCTATATATTATTCTTATAATGATATCTACTTCCCATTCAGTAGATTTATGTTCGTACTGAAACGCTCAATGGATGATTATGTGTAGCCCACAAATACCAAGATCTAAAACTTTACAATAATTTTTGCACAGAAGTTCTTCTTTGACATATTTTAAAAATTTTAAATTTACATTTTGTCCATCCCTACTAATTTGTAAAAGTAACTATACGTCCAAACTTGAAATAACTTTTTTAAAATTCACAAATAGTTCTTCAGCAATGGTATCTAAAAATCTGAATTCCAATATCTTGCAGAGACTGATTCACACCCATATCTTACAAAATTCATTTGGTATTTTTGTGAAATGCAGTTCAAAGCTTCATCAAAGCATGTTATAAATTTTTTTATTGTTTAAAGATTTTCTTAAAAGATTGTTGGAAAAAAAATGGAGCTAATCTGTAACAAATAATATACATTTTTGTTTGACTTCAAGTATACTTTTTGCTTATTTTGCTATCTGTGAACACATGTGAAAATATTTCTGCTATACCATGGAATGCAGTAAACAACAAATGTGATTCAACAAAGTTTAATGTCAATAAAAGTTCAGCCTTAAATTACTGTTCTTGAATTAAAAAGTTCAAAATTAGCGTATTCATCAAATTTCGCCTGTTCTCTTCTCTTGTATTCCTTTTTGATACGAAGTCCAACATCAATTATGATTTTTTGAACAGGCATAAAATTTTATTTCCCTCTTTTGGCATGACTACTATGTGCGTGTTTTCCTATTTTTTTTAAGGTTATTATCATCTGAAAAAGCAAGCAGTATGCAGCAAACAGATTTTGTGGGACTTTTCTCAACCATTCAGAAAAATTAGTAAGTTCATGTTTCGATCCGTCCAATCTGTACTAAATACAGATTTTGAGCAATTCATTGTTTTAAAAAATTCTCCAATCTACTCTCAGTAGGTTCACAATTTTTCAAATAATCAATAAATTCAAATATGAGTGACTAAATACCACTGCAATGCTTTCGCATATTGAATGTTGCTCTTTCTGCTGGGAAAATTTATTCTATTCTCTCATGCAACTATAGTAGTCTCACAAAATTAATTTATTTATACAGAAAAAAAAGGGAATGAGTTAAAAAGGAGAGAGTTTCTGAAATTATAAATTTGTTTCCTTTTTATGCTACGATCTTTTATTCTTGGCAACATTCAGAGATTGGCATTTTTTTAAATGGAAAAATAAGAACCTAGAAACTTAAAATTCCCTGCATTTTTCCAGTTCTCCTGGTGCTATGGCAACCCTGCAACTAAGTGGCTAAGTTTTTAAGGTGAAAAGGCATTTGAAAATAAATTTGACAAGTGGAAACAATCATGATGATTAATTGTAGCAGACAAACTGAATTCATTACCTGCTAGAAATTATTTAGAAACAAGATCCTAATAATAATAATAATGAAAACTGGTAAATAGCAACTATTAATAAATCAACATTATTTATCAAATATTTTTACATTGTATATCATAATATTTTTATAATAAATAATAATTACCATGTTATATACATTGATACTTCTTAATTGTCTTTTTTCTTCTAAAGAATACATTTTAAGAAGACCATCTAATTTAAAAAGAAAAGGTATTAATACTTTTTCAATACATACATACATACATATGCAAGGCACATCAGAAAATCATGCAAAATTGAAAAATTCATAGTAAAAAAAGAAATGCATAAAAAATATTTCAATTAATGTGATATGATCAGAAGGATATTGGAATTTTTTTACATGTATAAAAAAGTGTCTCCAAAAGTAACTGAAAGAAGGCATTAACAGATCATATTGAGATGTTTGATGCAAATCAGGAAAATACAAACAAGCTACGAAACAAATCACAATACATGACCTTGTGCATTTATTTTAAAACAAAAGATATTCAACAGGAGTAGTATCACAAGGTAAGGACTGTTAGGCAAGTAAGGACTGTCACTATGCCTATTATAGCCGAGTATAGAATGTCAGCATCGATACTATTGAAAGTCCATTAAATGGTATCTTTCAGTTCCATCAAATTGGCTGGGAAGCCCTGGTACACAAAAAACTATTGGTTATGATTTAGCATCTCCACAACAAAAAAATGCACCAGGTCAAGTCCAGTAATTGTGAGGACAACTTAAAATAATAACTTCAACTATCATTCTGTCTTAATGTGTCCAACAAAAAAATGTCCTGACTTCATGAAAAAAGGTGGGACAGGACACCATCCTGTTTGAAGGTGACAATAGGTAATGAATGCCTTTGCTGCAATACAGGAGGCACAATGCAGTCACACAAAAAAACATAAAATACAGTTCTGCAGTGACTGTGTAGGTTTTCCAGCTGGATACAGAACAACGCTCTTCAAACAAGGGCCTAGAATGAAAGAGGAAGGAAAACTACACCAAAAAATCACAAAGAAAATACAAAAGCTCTGTCAGCAATCACAAGAGTTTGGACTTGTCCAGATATTCCTGTTTTGCATGTTGACATCACCATGCCTGAAAAATGGGCTTCATCCATCCAAATTATATTCAGCAACCATTATGGGTCACACACCAGTGCTCCTGTGGCAAAATTTAGTCTTTCATCTGTATCTGTTAATAACTGCCAAAAAGTCTATATCTTGTATATATATATATATGGATCCAAGATTCTTTTCCGAATATGTCAAATTAACAATTCCAGAATTCTTGCTGTTATCCCCAGCAATAACTTACAAGCTTATCTTCTCCTCACTGATGTCTTGGCTGCACTTTTTAGAACTTGGATGAGTATTGGAAAGTGGTATTAAGTTGTGGATTACTTTTGTATCAAAATGACTACTTATTCTGCCATAAAAAAGTTTATTTAAATTTGAAATAAGCAAAAATGTAAGACAATAAAAACAAAATCACAATTCACTCTATTTATTCTTCTGTACTTAAAAATTGTTGTACACACTGTTGGTATGCAGTAGTTAAAAACATGTTACTAAATCTTCTTGGTCGCGATGTCATAGACAATTCTTATTGGCTATGACATTATAACTATATAATATTCATAAAACAAAAATCACTCAACTCAGCAAGTCAATTATTAGAAAATAAAAACAAACGACACAGCTAACTGTATTTACACAATTGACAATTTTAAATCATAAAAACAAAAGACAACAATGATCTGCCATTTTATGGATGTTCCTTTAAACTCCCTATTTCCTCAAAAGGTTTCACTAAATTCAGTATCTCATTTAATGAAATAAGGCTTTTTTGCACCTTCAGTCATTTATCTGTGCAAAACTTTTGCAATACAATAATTGTGGATTCATCAAATGTTCAATTACTGCCACTAGATCTAGTAATAACAGCAAGTTTGTAAGGATTAAATGATGAATCCATTCCATCCAAGTGTTTTATTGCTTGCCTGATTTGTACAAAACACCTCAGTAAAACATTTGAAGTTTACAGTTACTTCTGGAATCATTTTTTTACATATGGAAAAAAAATCCACAGTTGTCCCTCTGATTGTATTCCTGCAAACCAAAAATTTTTATGAGCATTATTTCTTTAATTGTGAATTTTTGAAGTTCGCACAATTTCATGATGCATCTAGAATACTACATATATATTATTCATGTTTGCAAGTCGAGCTTTAAATCCAGTTTAAAAAAATTTTATGAACAATATCATATAATAATTAAAATATTTTTTTTCTTTCTTTTATTTCCTACTTTGCTTATGCAATTACTTTTTAAACATGAAATGCTGTTCATCAAGTATACTATGTAATTTATATACATACATTTAATGGTCATTTTAATGAAACCAATAAATAAAAATGTACAATTATTTTGACGATATCATAAATTTTATTTGTAATAAAAAATGATAAATAATTCAACCAATTTATAACTGTCATACAACAAAGTTTAAGTAGTGCCAAGATTCATTTTTTAAAAAACACTTGTAAGCGAATGGTGCACGAGCTGCTCGTTCACAAAGTAGGGTGGGGGCTTTAGCAACAAACATATGGTTCATGAATCATTTACAACAATCCATATCTTGTTAATTTTCAACAAATACAAAGAATTTCTCAGCCCACATTAAGACATGTTCACAGGTAGTTAGTTGGTATTTCCTTCCAAACCTCTAACGAATCTAGAAATTCGACTTCGTACCAATTTCAAGGTGCTCCCTGTTTACAAGTTTGATACTCTTGGCTTCAAATTAAAGAATACTTCATTTTATTTCTAATAACTTGTCCCCCTCCCTTTTTTTAATTATGAAGTAGCTAGAAGAAAATTTACTTAAATTAGCTGTAATTAAAAAAAGAAGAAAAACCTTCGCTCTGGGATCCTGAACATAAAAAACATTACCAAAAAAATTTAAAGTTGCATTGAAAGAAATATGTACTGAAATAAATTTATAAGCACTTCATTATAAGAAGGTTTGCTAATTTCTGAAAGAAGAAAAAAAACCAAAATGCATCAAGATGACTGGAGAAGATATGTATATATAATGTAAATATCACATTCTAATATCATCAATTCATATTAGTATGCGATATCAAATTATGAGGAGAAAAAATGAAAATCTTTTAGAGTTAATACATCAAAAAAGCTGCCAGACATAGCTTAATAATGGCAAAAGATAATGGGATTATACAATTTAATAAAACAATGAAATCAGTTTGATATTTATTATAGCATTTAAAAGTATTATTAATATTATATGTATATACAGATTTTAAAATTTAAGGGAGAAATTAATCTTTTTTTATTTCATACCAATTAAATTAGAATCATTAAATAAAATAATAATTTGAATTGTAAAATGGTGATGTGAAAAAATCTCATTTTGCGAAATAATATTTTTTAGCAGATATTAAGGAATCAAATAATTTTCATAACACAAACAATAATTACAGGCACATGCACCAGAAACTGGCAACTGACAATTGATGATTCGTATGGTTTTGATGAGAAAATAATTTCAGTAACTAGTTTAAGTTACTGGTGTATACAAAGTCCAAAAAAATGTGAAAAACATTTATCTCCTTAAATATTGCACTTAGATGTATTCTTTAAGTCACAAAGTTTCATTAAATTAGATGAACAATTACATGAGCATGCTTTGATATCTGTGGAACTTGATAATAAAAAGATAAATTGAAATTCTACATGGTCTATATGTTATAAAAATTTCCATATTATAAAAGTGTCACTTAGTAAAATACTTCTTTAACAGTAATCGATTTATACATAAAATTTCATGTTTTTATCAACAAAATTTTGAAAAGATACTAAAAACCATACTTATTGACTTAGACCATTTCTTCATACCTCAAAATGGCAATTAAATGAATTTTTCCCAGTGCATTTCAAGAATTCTCATTTTACAATAGGTTATTAAAAAGACTGAATCAGAAAATAATAGTGCTTTTACTCTTTTGCTAAATTTTTAAAACTGATCAAATAATATATTTACTGAAGTATTGCCCAAAACTGTTCAAAATATGCACCTTAATACTTATACAAAATACCATTCTTCTAACAATACTTGCATGCATGTGCAACCGCATTATGTTAGCAAGCAGCACAAATCATCAGTATTTCAAAACATACCTCAATATTGAAGTATGTTATCTAAAAAAAAAAGCTTATTATCATGTGTACAAATAAATAAAGAATTTTATTTCCCATTCTGGAATTGCTTTACTTCTCTCAGTAACTTAAAATGTTTGATTTATCTTCTTTTCTTTATTAAGTCAAAGTTGTAGCTGTCAAATAAATAAAGTGAGTAACAGTATGCATAATTAGCAATTTTTTTCAAATCATTCAATTACTTCTTTCAATCAAGTGATGATTAAACAATACACAATGTAATTATAATTAAAGTGCAAGTATTAGAGAATTCTTGAAGAAAAATTATTTTGAGAACGTAGAAAAAACTTGGTATTTGGAATAACTGTAGTATTAGGAGATGAATTATACAAGTAAAAAATTTAGTCTTTTTTTTTTTTTTTCATATATGGTGTTGTAGACTGTTGATTTTTTTTTTTTTTTTTTTTTTTTTTCTTAATTATGTCAAAATGTCTACCACCTTAATTTTGAAAACATTTTGCTTATAAAAGTAATAAGAGTACCTTGAAATTGCTGCCATGACTTTATCAAAGATAGAACATGTTTTGTTAGTGAAATGCTTTTACCAAAAGGAAAGCAATTATACTTGCACTTTAAAAGAATATCACCATCTTAAAGATTTGAGAAAAAATTGATTGTGAATGCTTTGAAAAAAATGATTTTTAGATTAAAAACTCAAAGTGCTTTTTGGAAGAATTCCGAGTCAAGAAGTTGTGGAAGAAATTGATTCAGTATCAGTAGGGCAATGACATATAAGCACTAGAAGTATAGCAAGGACTTTATCAATATTGAAGATGAACAAGCACAAAGTCTTGTGCTACATTTTAAACTGGAAGATCTACATATAAGAATTGATTTTGTCAACTTCATTCTTTCCAAAGTTGATGATGACACATGATGGATTCAAAAGATTTTGTGGACATTTCACTTTAACATTTCACTTTATCAAGGCAAAACAATATACAGAATTGTAGGATATGGTGCTCAACCAAATTGTTTGTTGTTTTTAGAAAGCCTTTTAATTCAATGTTTATGACAATTTGATGTAGTATTTGATTTGCGTAATTTTAATACTTTTTTTTTTTTTTGAAAATTCTAAAGCAACACAGTTAGTTTGCAATACCACAATAGACAAAAGTTTATAGTAAAATTCTAGAAAATAATGTGATTCCTGCTTTCCAAAAAAGAAAATGCATAAATTCAGAAACCTTTATGCAAGGTAGAAACTGACCTCATATTGCTCAGTCTGCTGAATAACTGTTTTGCCAAACTTTCGGCGAAAATCGCATACTTTGCAGATGTTTCCCAAATGCTTGGCCACCCTATTCACCTGATTTGAATCTTTGTGATTTCAAGTTGTGGGTATATTTAAAAGAATGCATTCTCTAAAGACAAACATTATTCTGTCATTGATTTAAAAAGTAGAATTATTATAAATGTTCTAAGAATTCACCAGGAAGCGTTAAATGCTACTATGTATCACACTGTCTTGCATCTACAGCATTTGATTGGATTTGAAGACTCATATATTGTAATAATTCAGTTTTCATATTTTTTTATCAATGAAAAATATGCTATAATTTCTATCTACAAAGTAGCATCCACATAATAATGCCCTCTATAAAAAAAATGAACTTTTTTTAGTAATTATTTCTTTGTGCAGCAAATAATACAACTGTAAAGTTTCTTTAATATACAGCAAATAGTTTTTCTTTCATAGTCCTTCAAACACTTGCACTTCACTTATAACCATCCTGTACTTTTAGACAGAGTTGCATACAGCAGTTTTTTTCTGTATTGAATCAAATAACATTTCTAAAGCAATTGTTTTCATTTATATTTGAGATAAACCTCTCTAAATTTAAAAATAAGCATATTTCTGCAATTTTTATAGAGGCAAAAATTTTTTGTGTGCATAGATTAACACTTTCATCTTACTGTGTAAAAATTTAATTGGTTTAACTTTTTATTTTACATAGAAGCTAAAGTATTTCCATACAATTATCTATCATACTAAATGAAACTTTGTGATTGGAAGCATATGTCTAGATGAAATATTTAGAGAAATTAACACTTGTTTCACTTTTTTTTTAATTATTCTATATACGGCTTTTCTTTCCAAAATGCATAAATTTCAGCATGAAATAATACTGAAGACTATTCTGAAGTCATTAATTCTAAATACTGAATACAGCACAGCACAATGTAAAATTACTCCAAGAATTATTCTAAACTGCACTATGATCTCTGTAGCACTAATTTTATTTAATAAGAATAAAAACAGTAGAAAATTGAAAATACATATAAAGTAATGATCTGTTAAGAATAACTATACTGGCTGTTTCTTTATTGATAATCTCAAAAACTTCAATATATGACTGTGTGGTGGTAATATCATAAGCCAGATAAGAACCTCCAGACTGGAGTGATCACTTTTGTCTAGTGGTTATGAACCCTAACGTTGCGAGTTTGAACCTCAAACAAGCACAACTGCTTTTATTAATTGATTGTTACCTACCTTCACACATACATGTGACTAATTCATAAAAATTAAACTGTCTGGAGCAAAATATAACAGTTCTAGTTCATACATACTATAAAGACAAACATATAATGTAAAAAAAAATCTATTTGAAAACTATATTAAAATGGAATAATAAGAATATACACCATACCTTTTGAAACAGAAAAGATGTGTTTTTTATCTCTGGTAATGCAAACATCAGTGATGACTCTGAAAATATATAATTTTAAAATGATTCTTTAGGAATGAAAATTATACCAGCAAATTTAAGCAATACATTATTCAAATACAAATAAATTATATCAATTCAACAGAAATGAAATAGAAACTAACTCTTTGTGTCCTTTACAATCGAAACAAAGCGTAAGCTTTGTAACATCTTTATTCCATCTTTTTGATGATGATTCAGATCTGGTACTTGATACAGATGAAGCTAATAAAAAAAAATTATAAGCAAAATATAATAAAATCATACATTCTTTTTTTTTTAATTTATGGACCTTTGTAAAATATCTATGATTACAAAATAGCATTCTAAAAACTATCAAAAGATCAAGATTAATAATTAAAATTATTCAAAATTTTATAGAACTATGAATTTAAATTTTTGCAAAGACGAAAAATTTTATAATTACCACAGGTACTTTAAGAATCGGATAAAATATATAAATTGATAAAAGTCTAAAAAAAATTTCCATACATAACGTAGTTCTTTTGTTGTTGTTTTTCTGCATTGAGTTATATTTTTAATCCTTTCCCTTTTAATCCTTTGTTCACTCCTTTACATATTTATGTATACATATCTTGCAACATCAGTATTATGATGAATATCAGATCATCTCAAAAGGTTGAAAAAAAGTTCAATTGTATTTGGTCTGTCTTAAACAGTGTCACTTAGAAAATTAACAGATGGAATGTGCGATTTAAGAAAATCATTAAACTTCCATCAGTATGAAATCTGTTTTTCTTTTTAAGTACCAATATAATAAACTAATTTCAATAAAGGGGATGGGGTCTTTTAGAAACACAAACTTTGAAATATTTCCTAAAACTTTTTCGCATCTTTGAGGCTAATTTCATGTATAAGGTAATTGGCCTTTTTTTCAAATACCATCAGTGTTTGAAATTAAATTATAAGTTGTCTAAGCAGAAACAGGAACAAAAGCATACATGATATAACAGAAAAGTAACCAATCTAAAGTAAGAAATATTTTGAAAGCGAAATGAAATAGTTTTGAAATACCTAAAATAAAAATAGGTTGGTTAATTCAGTAAATTAAAATTAAAATTAATAATTCAATTATTTAAAATTAAATTGTTAATTGGTTAATTAAAATTCGGTTACCTAAAATAAAAATAGAACTTGCCCTGCATATTAGCTCACTATAGATGGCGCTGGGACCCTACAATTGTTTTTTACCTTAAATGTGTTAGCTTGGAGGTGTTAAAAAGCGGGAATCACAATCGATAGTTTAAAATTTCTTTGTCTGCTGCTGGTATGATCTTTCCTTTTTGTTTCATTACTGGCTTGTGTGTTATTATATGGTATTTTTGTTATTGTATTTTTGCTTATTAGTAGATGTATTCTTCTAATTTATTGTTTTGTATTTTCTTTCTGTTAAAATGATATATCTCTTGGACCTAATTTCAGGGGATTTTCGGATCCCGAGGAATCATTATTAAACTGCCTAGTCTGCACTCCTTCACAGAAAAAATCCTTTTTTTGAATCCCTGCCTGAGGATGACCCTTGAAAAAGTCTTCAGGCCAGATTCTTTTTTTTTTATTTGATTTTCCCATTAACTTGATTTTTATTACTTTTGTATCTTATATAACAGAAAAGATATTAATGAATTTAAAAGATTACAGAGCATGGCAAAATAATAATTTACAAATAAAATGTGCCTGTTGAAAGCCAAACCATTTGCTTCAATATCATTTTTCTATAATATTTCACCATTTTCTTTTTTTCTTCGCTAAAATATCAATTATCATTTTTCAAAATGATAAATTAAGAAAGTAGAACCATCTTTCTTTCTCCAGATCTCTCTAATCTTGATATTTTTTTCCCCTGTGGGTATATATCTGAAAAACCTCATTTTCAAAAAATCTTTTTTAAGATCTAGCTTTTCTTTTTAATAATATATGCCAATGACTTCATTAAATCTTTGAGGTATATATTTAAAGGTCGTTTATTATAAAAATTCTAATTAACATCAAATTCTTTTTGCACACAAATTGGTAGATTACAAATATTATATATTGGGCTGGCAACTAGGTGATTGCAAAATTCAATAAGAAGGATAGTTTAAAATTTTTCATTCGAAATATAACTTTGCTAAATTAATTATTTCCATGTTTTTTGACAATTTTTATTATCTTTTAGGCAGTGTCTAAATTGCACATTTATAAAACTTGTGCTTTTCGTCAACAAAAAAAAAAATTGAATTAAATGAGAGTTTACATAATAATCACCATCAAAAATGTTACCAGTTAAGGAATTCTGGAACAAAACAAATGGAAAATGAAGGTGTGAGGTCAAGGCTTTGGTGGATATCACAAAACATCCCAAATTTGCTCTAATAATTTTTAATGAATGACCTAAGGTTTATGAAGCTTTGCATTACCCTGTTGGGAAAACTATACACTTATGATTTACCATTTTTGGCTGCTTTTCATGTATTCACTAAAAATTATGTATACACATTTTAATATGAAGGAATTTTCTGCAAACGAACTGTTTTGTTCAGTTTGATAAGTTGTTGAAAGTAGACATTTGAATTAACAGTTTGATTTCTTAGTAAAAGATCAAAATGCAGAATTCCTTCATAATCAGCTCTAAATTGACAGTGTTATCTTTTATCGGTAAATTTTAGCTCTAGATACTGTTCAGACTGGTTTTTCCTGCCACTTATAGTCTTTTTTGATTAACATTGTTCATCTACTTTTTGTTACCAGCAATCTGTTGTTTGAGAAAAGGATTAATGTCAGAAGCAAATCACAGATGCTAATACGTAACATCAAATGAAATTCCTTAAGCTGATGAGGGGCCAATAAATTGAATTTCTAAATATAATCAGCCACATTATTTTCAATACATATATGCAATACATAGAACTTCAATACAATCATGAAAATGCAGAGAAGCTCAATGTAATATGTGAGTTACGATGACCTGAATAGATAACGGCATTGACACGGCTCTCATCAACTTTAAATATATGATCTGTGTGGCACATATTTTGAGTAAAAAATTACTAAAATAAAATTTGGCATAACAATTTTGACATTCCCCTTCTTTCAAGACTTCATTCCCAAATATAGCTTTTTATATAATTGTGAAGTACTCCTGCCTCTTTGCAAGTAATACAATAATATGTCTGAAATACAAGTCTTATTCTTCCATTTTTAAACTGGAATAAAAAAAAATTAAATAATCAATTGATACGATTTTCTTACTAATTAGAGGTGAAAATCGAAATAACAAGAAAACAATATAGGTTGCTTTAAACATGTTGCCAAAACAAAAGAATGTGCAAAAAATATCTATCAATAAAATCTGCAATCATTCAGTTGCAGCCAATAAAATCTAATTTAGATAAAATATAAAAAATATAAATAAATAAATACTTAGAAATAAGCATAATTCAAAAACAAATGCACTGACAGTTCAAAGCATTTAAGTATTCAAACAAATTTAATAAATATATAAAACTTACTTCTGCTACTTTTAGAAGAAATTAAATTTTGAATGGGATCAGAGAGATTGTCTAATGGTGAAGGCAACCTCCTTTGAGGGTGTGGTTTTGTGAACAACTGTTTAGGAATTTGTCCAAATTCCATAATTTGAACTTCTAGAGAATATCTTTCATTCACATCATTTATACTAAGCAAAAAAAGAATACTAATCATAAATCTAAAAAATATCGCATGAAACACTTTAAATAAAAACAATCAAATAAGTTGAAATTTAAGAAATTCAAAAACAATTTTTAAAAATATTTCCATTTTTAAAATGAATAAGTAATTGCTCTATAATTGTTTAATCCTAACAAAAGTATACATATTTATAAAATGACAAGACCTCCTCCATTAATGTGGATAACCCATATATTTTATTCCTTCTTATGAATAAAATATCAATTGGAATTAATTTTAACTTTGATAGATTTCTTGACCTTTCTCAAGGTTAGAAAATAGTAACTAACTCTGAAGAATCACCCCCCAAAAAAAAGAAATTGGAAAATATTCTTCTTGTTTTATTTCTTGCTTGTTTCCACTATATGAATTTTTTAATAATTTTTTATTTATCATTTCTCAAATTTTCCATTCATCTTTTCAAAAATTTTACCCAATACTTTTTTCTATCAATTGTAGCTAGTATACTGATTAGCATGCTAATATTCAGTTCCTTTTAATTTTTCAGAAAATTATGTTACATTATCCAAATAAATACAATTGCACTATTCAGCATTCTATTTTTTCTAATACCACTTTTAAATTAATTGGCAACAATACACTTTCACAATTAAAAATTTAATTACTCAGTAGTTTCAACTATTAAGTGATTGCTTATTTTCATTTTGCCAGACATAAGGTCTAACTATTTATAGTATGTATATTTTCTGTAGGTGGTTCAAGGTCAAATTTTTTAATGCGTTACTGGTACCAGATAACCAATAATGAAGTAGAAAATGTGACCTTGTACCGCCTATAGAAAATACATAGATAATAACAGCAGCCTGGCAACCTTACAGTTGCTGGAGACTGGGTGTGAGTATTTTTAAAATTTAATTAAAGATTAAGCAAAATTTAGATAAAACAAAAAAATTTTTTATATCAACTTAAAATTCAAAATATTATCTTCTTAATGATATCAATTTCATTGCTGTACAATTATTTTCTCTATTTGTTTAAATGCATCTCTCCCACCATCTATCATTGTTCAAATAAAACTCAGATAGTTTTCATAATTGCAATAAGTCCTATGCATCCTTTTTTTTCTCCCCATTTTAATGAAAATCAGAAAATACATCTTATTTTCTCATGTGAGGTAAGCTTTTATTTTAAGAGATACTTTCAATAAATGCTTGAAATTTTGTTGTATTCATAAATAAAAATTAATTTCAGAGAAATTGAAGCTCCATTCTAAATTAAAAGTAGTGAGACAAGTCAGATACACTGTTATTATTAATTGTGCTAAAGTATCATGTAATTTCATTTTGAGATTTTTTTTAAAGATGTTCCGCCATTTCACCTGTTTAGATGATATGATAGAGATTAGAGTAAGTTTCATTTCTAATTTTGTGTGATGAATAGAATGATATTAAGCTTTAGAAGTGGTAATAGTTCCCTGTTTTATAAAATCTGAGATTTAAAAATATTTTGCTGGGGAAGTCATTAAGACCCAG